>NC_137787.1:40947521-42147521 GCF_963383645.1 Muscardinus avellanarius
CAACAGTCAAAGACCCTCTAAATAAAATGTAGAACACATCATGGCTGTTCCTAGTCCTGCAGTGGCTTTTGATGGTTTTAGACAAAATATAAATCCCTTCAATGGCCTGCAGGCCCCGTGTGACCTGGTCCCTGTCTGCCTCTCAAGTTCTGTCTTTTACCTCTCCTCACTCCGCTGTGGCCACACTGGTCTTTGGGTCTCAGTAAGCATCCATGGCACGTTTCCATTCCAGACCTCTGTGTCTTTTCTGTCTGTCTGTCTGTCTGTCTGTCTGTCTCTGTCTCTCTGCATTGGAAACTGAATTCAGGAGCAGTCTGCTACTGAGCTACACCCTCAGCCATTTTTATTTTTTATTTTGAAGCAGGGTCTCACTAAGTTGCTGAGTGTATCTGTCAGCATTCTCACAACTATAATTGAAGTATCTAACTACACGATGTAGAGGAAATAAGATTTGTTTTCTTATGGTTTGGGTTCAGTCAATGTGAGGCTGGGAACCACAGATCTCACGGCATGGCAGTGGGGCCTGAGGAAACCACGTGGGCTGTGCTCCTCACATCAGGGTGGCCAGAAGTGAGAGTGGGAGGAAGGGGAGGAGGAGGGACTCTTTATGTAGTTCCCAAGGCCACATCCCCAGACAACCCCCCCCCCCCCCCCCCCCCCCCCCGGCAAATCCATTACAATGGATTTAGCCACTCCTGGGATTACAGCCCACATGGCTCAATTAACATCAGTTCTAAACACCAATTTATGAGCTCTTCAAGGGGCCATTATATATCTAACCAGAACACTGAGGGTTTCGCCAAGTTGCCGAGGCTGGCCGGAAACTGGTGATTCTCCCATTTTAGTGACTACTGGGATTGTAGGTGAGCGCCCCTGCACCCGGCCGTCCTTGACCTTCTCTTGGTCTGGTATGTTCTATTTAGCTATGTTTGTGACGTGCTCCTACCTCCATTCAAATTTCCACTCAAATGTCACCTCTGAAGGCTTTTTACTGGCTAGAATACCACCCACCCCTATCATTTTCTATCCCCAACCCTCTATTTTTCCTCCAAGGTCCTTATTGTGAACTGGCATTCTATAATATATTTATTGGTTGATTTGTTTGTTATGTATTCCCTACTAGAATGTGACTTCAGTAGAACAGGGCCTCTGCTTCATTTGCACCTCTGTCAGTGGCCTGGGGGAGTGTTTGGTGCCAGTGGGTATGCAGTAAATATTATGATTTATGAGTCTAAAAAACAAGTTCTACTATCATATAGTCATAAGACTAATGAATAGCAAAGAGCTCATTGGGTAATTTCTTTGTTTCTTTTTCTCAGAAGTATTTAATTTGTAAGATTAAAACTTAATAAAACTGCTCAATTGAATAAATCACTATCACATTGTGATATGGGTGTGGTTCTTTCTCGAGCCATTCATTAACAGATATTCATTAAGTGCTTCTGCCTTTAGAAAATGCCATGATTTTTCATATATATATATGTGTGTGTGTGTGTGTGTGTGTGTGTGTGTGTGTGTTACCTTTATGTTTTCCTAGAGTTAACTCTACATGAACTATTATAGACCAGGAGAAAGCTTTCTAAATGTCCTAGCCATGATTATGAACACATTTTATTGTGTCATGAATGATGCTACAGAAAGCCATTTGTAAATGATAGGAAACCATTTAGTTCAGTGATATTATAGAGTCAGGATTCAAAAGTGACTCAGTTAGCTGGAACTCATGACATGCCCACCAAAGGAAATAATAACGAGAGGATGTGTTTGAAGAGGGGAGCTGAGACTTTTTATTCTGGTACTAGGAATTGAACCTAGGGTATTTTTTACCTCTGAGCTACACTCCCTAGCCCTTTTAATTTTTTTTTTTTAATTTTGAAACAGGGTCTCACTAAAGTGCCAAGGCTAGCTTCTGACTTGGGATCCTCCTGTCTTGGCCTCCCAAGTAATGGGATCACATGCATGCCCCATCATGCCAAGTTCCTACTAGTTGTCTTTCCACTGGGCCATAGCCAAGTGTTTGCCTTTAGTTAGTGCTATGATTTGGATATTAAATGTCCCCCAAAAGCTCATGTGTTAAGGACTTGGTCATTAATGCAACCATGTCTCGAGTTGGGGCTTTGGGAAAGATCATGAGGATCATGAGGACTCTAATCTCATCAGTAGATAATCCATATGATAGATTAATAGTCTGAATAGACTACTGGGAGGAAGTGGAAACTGTATACAATTGGGGCATGTTTGGAGGAAGTAGGCCAGATGGGTGTGCCCTTGGGGACACCATATTGTTTCTTCCCCTTCCTGGTGTGCTTTCTGTCTCTCTGTCTCTGTCTCTGCTTTTCTGCACTCACGAGCTGAGCAGCTCTCCTCTGCCATGCCCTCATCATGATGTTTGTGCCTGGGAGCTGGCCGGCCATCACCTGAAACCTCTGAAATTGGGGGCCAAAGTTAACCTTTCCTCTTTTAAGTTGTTCTTGTCAGGTATTTTGGTGACAGTGATATACAGCTGACTAACACAGTTTGGGTCTCATCCCTGAAGGTATCTGAATTTTCAACCCCTAATCAAGAGAACCATAGTCCCACCCCTTGAGGAATGTGGACAGACTGGATTATATTCCGGAAAATCAACTCAGATGTCAAGGGGTGGAAAAGACAGCCCCCAGGAGAGGAGGTAGAGATGTTGGTCTAGAGAAGGTGTGGTGGGAACAGGGCGGGGCTGGCGTAGGCTAGGAGCTGCCATCATAACTGTCTCCAAATACAACAAGTCCTGCCCTGTGGCAGGAGAATTGGACTTGGTTTATTTGGTCCCAAAAGGGTGGTGCTGGGAAAAGTAGGAATAAGGCACAAGCCAACATGATGAGCATAAGGGAGCATTTTCTAACTGAGCAGCCTTTGGGAAGTGGGACCCCTTTGTCAAGTGAATTTTGCTTCAAAGCTTCACATATATCCAATTATTGAATATATGTTTTCTATTAAATAGCTTTGAAATTCCCATCCTATGGTAGGACTCGGATGTTGCAAAAAAATCTCATCATTTTGGTCCCCATCAATTTAGAACAAGCATAAATCCTATTAGTGGGCTTTATGGTTCAAATGTTTTTTTTTGTGTGTGTTTTTTTTTTTTTTTGTCCCTCAACTGTTGCTGTGTTGGAGACTTGGTCCTCACTGTGGTGAACTAAGAAGTGGTGGGACCTAGCGGAGTGCAGTGGCACACGCCTGTAATACCAGTACTTGGGAGGCTGAGACCATCGGATGGCAAGTTTGAGGCCAGCCTCAGCAACTTTGTGAGACCCTCAGCAACTATGCAAAGCACTGTTTCAAGATAAAAAATAAAAGGGGATGGGTGTAGCTGGGAGGTAGACTGTCCCTGGGTTTAATCCCCAGCAACACACACACACGTTGTGGAATATTTAAAATGTGGGGTCCAGTTCAAGGGCCTTTGTGATTGAGCTGCTTCCCTGGGAAGGGATTGTGGGACCCAATCTCACCCCTGACTTCCTGTTTGGAGACGCGCTCACTTCCTCTTGTTGGCACTTCTGCCATGATACCGTCTGTGATTCGGCCCTCACCAGAGGCTCAAATAGCGGTGCGTCTGATCTTGAAGTTTCAGCCACCAAAACTGTGAGTAAATACGCCCTTGTTTTGTAGTACTGGAGATTGAGCTCAGGGGTGTTCTGCTTCTGAGCTACACCTGTGGTCCTCCTGTCTCAGCCTCCCAAGGACTGGGATTATAGGCATACTTCACTACATCTGGCTCCATGGTTTCCTTTTATTTATTTGTTTTGTTTTGTGGTGCTGGGGCTTGAACCCAGGGGCATTCTACCTCCAAGCTACACCCCAGCCCTATTGTTTTATATTTGGAAACAGGGTCTTGCTACGTTGCTGACAGCCTCATTGAGTTGTTGAGGCTGGCTGTGAACCTGTGATCCTCCTGTCTCAGCCTCCCAAGTACAGGGCTTACAGGTGTGCACCACCATGCCTAGCATGGCTTCCTTTTATATGGCAGAAATTAAATTAGAATCAGGGACAGCATCAGGGCATTTGAGTATTAGACGATCTCCAGGTGACTCTAATGTTCTCCAGGACTCAAACTCTCTGAGCCCTGACAGCTGCGGTTGGTGAGTGTGCTTTGGAGGGTGGAGTGTGAGGTGTGGGTAAACTACCTGTCAATTTTATGTGTAAAAAAAAATGGTCTAAGACAGGCATGGTGGCACACGCTTGTAACCCCAGTACTTGGGAAGCTGAGACTGGAGAATCTGGGTTTGCGGCCAGCTTCAGCTACTTAGTGAGGCCTTCCACAACTTAGTGAGACCCTATTTCAAAATACAAAATAAAGAAATTGGGCTGAGGGTGCAGCTCAGAGGTAGAATGCCTTGGTTCAATCCTCAGCAAAACACACACACACACGTTATAGTACATGACAGTGAAATTCATACTGATACATTCATATGTGCACACATTATTTGTTCTGTTTCTTTCCCCTAATCTTTGCCTTTCCTCCTCTCTTCCCTCCCACAAATAATTAATTAATTTTAGTACTGGGGATTAACCCAGGGGCATTCTACTTCCAAGCTATACCCCTAGCCCTATATTTTTATTTTGAAGCAGTCTTGCTAGGTTGATGAGTCTCACTATTTGCTGAGGCTGTCCTTGACCTGCAATCCTCCTGTCTCAGCTTCCTAAGCACTGGGATTACAAGCATGCGCCACCACTCCCTGTCTGGCTCTATTTTTATTTTGAAACATGGTCTGCTAAGCTACCGAGGCTGGCCTTGAACCTACAATCCTCCTGTCTCAGCTTCTCTAGTACTGATTGCAGGCATGCACCACCGTGTTCAACTCCCTTCCTCTACTTTACTGATCTCTCTCTTACTTTTCATGTGGTCCCATTTCTTTCTTTTTATTTTTTATTTTTATTTTTATTTTTTTAATTTTTTTATTGGTGCATTATATTCATACAACTTATTGGGGTAAAAAACTTGTGTGTACAAACATGTACTCATCGCTGATTTAACCCCTACCCAAATCCCACCCCATTCCCTCCCCGTCCCTCCCTCCCTTGCTTGGCTTAGTGATTGACTTCGATATGTTTAAGTACATTGTGAGCTTTAGAGATTTTCCTCTTCCCCCCTCATTTCTCCTCCTATAGGCTATCTTGTTTGCTCCTCTTTTCTCCCTAACTCTTACATATTAGGGAAAGCATCTGATTTCTTATTTTTTGTGCCTGACTAATCTCACTTAGCATAATGTCCTCCAGTTCCATCCATTTCCCTGAAAATGATGTAATTGAGTTTTTTTTGATGGCTGAGTAAAATTCCATTGTGTACATATCCCACAGTTTTGTAATCCATTCATCTGTTGATGGACATCTTGGCTGGTTCCATAGTTTGGCTATGGTGAATTGTGCGGCTATGAACATAGATACACATGCATTAGTTTGGTAGTTTGGTTTCTTTTCTTTTGGGTAGATACCCAACAGTGGTATTGCTGGGTCAAATGGTAGATTTGTTCCCATTCTTCTGAGTATTCTCCATACTGTTTTCCAAAGTGGTTGCACTAATTTGCAATCCCACCAACAATGTCTTAGAGTTCCCACTTCTCCACATCCTCGCCAGCATCTGTTGTTGTTTGTGTTTTGAATGATGGCCATTCTAGTTGGAGTTAGGTGAAATCTCAGGGTAGTTTTGATTTGCATCTCTCTGATTGCCAGTGATGTTGAGCATTTTTTCATGCATTTATTGGCCATTTGAATTTCTTCTTTTGTGAAGTGTCTATTTAGTTCATTTGCCCATTTTGTTATTGGATGCTTTGTTTTCTTAGTGTTGAGTTTCTTGAGTTCTCTGTATATTCTAGATATTAGTCCTCTATCAGTGGTGTAGGTGGCAAAAATTTTCTCCCATTCTGTTGGCTCTCGATTGAGGTTCTTGATAATTTCCTTTGCTGAACAGAAGCTCTTCAGTTTCATGCAATCCCATGTATTGATTCTCCTTTTAATTTGTTGTGCCTTTGGGGTCTTGTTGAGGAAATGTTTGTCTGTGCCTATGTGTTGTAGTGTTGGACCTATGCCCTCTTCAAGGAGCTTCAAAGTCTCTGGTTTAATTTCCAAGTCTTTGATCCATCGTGAGTTGACTTTTGTACAGGGTGAAAAAGTGGGATTAACATCCAATTTTCTGCATATGGTTAACCAGTTTTGCCAACACCATTTGTTGAAGAGGCTATCTTTTTTCCAGTGTGTGTTTTGGCCTCTTTGTCAAAAATCAATTGGCTGAAAGTGTGTGGACTTGTTTCTGGGTCTTCTATTCTGCTCCATTGGTCTATATATCTGTTCTTTTGCCAGTACCATGCTGTTTTTATTACAATGGCTTTGTAGTATAGTTTAAAGTCAGGTATTGTGATTCCTCCTGCGTGGCCCATTTCTTTCTTTTAAAATTTATTTATAAAGCCAGGCGGGGTGGTGCACGCTTGTAATCCCAGCATTCGGGAGGCTGAGACTGGAGAATCGCGGTTCGCGGACAGCCTCAGCTACTTAGTGATGCTCCTTGCAACTCAGTGAGACCCTGTTTCAAAATAAAAAATAGGACAGGGGTGTAGATTGGAGGTTGAATGCCCCTGAGTTCCATCCCCAGACCAGCAAAAAAAAGAAAAAAATATTTATATTTTTATACCTTTATTGGTGCATTGTAATTGTATATTGTAGTGAGATTAAAAAAGACCCATAAATGCATGTGCGTAGCACCTGGCATATTTCCCTCTGTAACCCACCCCGCTCCCGCTCCTCCCTCCCCACACATGTAAGTGAGGTCGGTAGTGATACTTTCATGTATGAATATAAAATCGTTTGAACTGTGCCTTCTGCAAGCCCGTTTTCCCCTCCTCGCTGGCTCCCTCCTCCAACCCCCTTCTACTACTCTACTGGTTTCTCGCCTCATTTGACTAAAGCCTCTTTTGTTTCCTATTTTCATTCTAGCTTCCACATATGAGAAAAAACATAAGACCCTTGACTTCCCGAGACTGGCGGATGTCACTTAGCATAATATTATCTAGTTCCATCCATTTTCCTACAAATGACATAATTTTGTTCCTTATGGATGAGTTAAATTCCGCTGTGTGCACATGCCACATTTTCTTTACCCCTTCGTCTGTTGATGAACACTTAGGTGGATTCCGTAATTTGGCTGTTGTGAATCGTGCTGCTCTTAACATGGGTATGTGTGTGTGTCATTGTTGTATTTTGACTTTAGTTCTTTGGGGAGATGCGGAGGAGTTGTGGAGCTGAGTCATATGGAGGTTCCGTTCCTAGTCTTTTGAAGACCACGAGGTCCCTTTCTTTTTTACCTCTCTAGCTTCTCATGAAGAGAAAACGTGCAGCCCTTGATTCTTCGAGTCTGGCTTATCTCATCTGACATGCTATTCTCTATTTCCATCCATTTTCCTACAAAAGACATAATTTCGTCCTTTAGAGCTGAGTAAAGCTCTTTTGTATGTATTCGCCACATTTTCCTTATTTGTTCATTTGTTAATGAATGCATAGGCTGGTCCCATAGCTTGGCTAATGTGAATTGAGCTGCTCTAAACATGGGTATGCATGTAGCACTATTAAGTGTTCTGACTTTAATTCTTTTGGAAAGATGGCAGAGTGGTATAACTGAGTCCGATGGCAGTCCCATTCCTACTCTTTTCCTTTTCCTTTTCCTTTTCCTTTTCCTTTTTCTTTTTGTTTTGTGGTACTGGGGATTGAATGTAGGTACATTCTACCTCTGAACCAATCTCCCAGCTCTATTTTATTTTTTATTATGAAACAGGGTCTCACTAGTTGCAGAGGGCCTTTTAAGTTGCTGGGTTTGCCATGAACCTGCGATCCTTCTTTCTCAGCCTCCCAAGTAATGGGCTTACAGTAATATGCACGCTGGTAATCCCTGTGATTGGGAGGCAGAGACAGGAGGATCACGCAGGTTCGAAGCCAGCCGCGCGCGCTGGCTTAGGAGACCCTGTTTCCACATTAAAAAAAAAAAGTTAAAAAAATAGATCTGGGAGTGTAGCCTAGAGGTAAAAGGGCTTCCAGGAACCCCAGTACCACAAAAAAAGAAAAAAATATATTTTTTATATATTTATTCAAAGGATAGCTGGTGAAGATTTTCACCCATTCTGTAGCTCTCTTCATGCTCTTGATTGTTTCCTTTGCTATGAAGAAGTCTTTTAATTTGGTGCCATCCTATTTATTTTTATTTTATTTTATTTTATTTTTGTGGGTCTGGAGATGGAACCCAGAGGTATTTGACCTCTGAGCTATACTCCCTGCCCTATTTTTTATTCTTTATATTGAAACAGGGTCTCACTGAATTGCAGAGAGCCTCACTAAGTAGCTGAGGCTGCCTGTGAACTGCGATCCTCTAGTCTCAGCCTCCTGAATGCTGGGGATTACAAGCGTGTGCCACCATGCCCTGCTGCCATACTATTTATTAATTCTTGGCTTAATTTCCTGAGCTGTAGGATCTTATTGAAGAAGTCACCACCTGTGCCTACATGGTGGAGATCAGGTCCTACATTTTCTAGTGGTTGCAAAGTTTCTGGTCTAATTCTTAGGTATTTGAATCACTTTGAGTTAACTTTTGTGTAGAGTGAGAGATAGAGATCTAAATTCATTCTTTTAGATACAGATGTCCAATTTTTCCAAGTGGGTCAATTTCAAAAGACATCTGGAAGAGCCAGGTGTGGTGGCGCACCCTTGTAATCCCAGCACTTGGGAGGTTGAAACAGGAGGATCGCACAGGTTCAAAGCCAGCCTCAGCTACTTAGTGAGGCTCAGCAACTTAGTGAGACCCTGTTTCCAAATAATGTATAAAAATAGGTCTGGGAGTATAGCCCAGAGGTAGAAAAACCCCTGGGTTCCACCCCCAGTACCACACACACACACACACACACACAAAAAAAAAAAAAGACATCTAAAAGAATACACATCAGGAGGGAGGAAGAGGACGGCTTCACAGGACTGACTTGCTTATCCATGTGGCAAAATCCCAGTGGGGCGATGAATTTAAACTCATCTCTGTCCCTTGACATCGTCAATGAAATTTATTAATAGGTTAAAGAAGAAAAACCATGTCATCGTGATAGTTGCTGAGAAAACATTTGATGGGATGTAATATCTAGTCACCATTTAAAAAACTTTTAGAAAGCAAGGAAACATTCTTAATTGGATAAAGAGTATTTTCTCAGGAATCAGCGAAACAAGAAATGTATAAATACCACACTGCAAGCTGCAGTGTGAAAATCTACTGAAGGGCATGAAAGGAAACTTGAACAAATCCAAGTACATACAGATTCTTCAGTGTTTTTCCTATGTAAATATAGAACATCTCTACATCATAAACATGTATAATCTTTGTGTCCATTAGTTAAGCATTTTTTTGTAGTACCAGGGATGGAATCCAGGGACCTTCCACCTTTAGGCTACTCCCCCAGGCCTTTTTTTTGTGTGTGTATGTGTGTGGTACTGGGGGTGGAACCCAGGGGCTTTCTACCTCCAGGCTATACTCCCAGACCTATTTTATACTTTATTTGGAAACAGGGTCTCACTAAGTTGCTGAGAGCCTCACTCAGTAGCTGAGGCTGGCTTCAAACCTGTGTGATCCTCCTGGTTCAGCCTCCCAAGCGCTGGGATTGCAAGCAGGCACCACCACGCCTGGCTTCCCAAGGCCTATTTTTTATTTAAGAGGCTCTCTTTAAGTTGCTGAGAGCCTCACTAAGTGCTGAGGCTGGCTTCAAGCCTGCAATCCGCCTGTCTCAGCTTCCCAAGTACTGGGATTACAAGCATGCGCCACCACATCTGGCATTTAAGCATCGTTTTTAATGGACACATAAAGACTGTACATATTTGTGATTGCTTTTTTGTGTGTGGTACTGGGGCTTGAACCCAGAAAGATTGTACCAATGAGCTGCACGTCCAGCTCTTTTTAGCTTTTGTTTTGACACAGGTCTTGCTAAATCATTATGTTGCTGGCCTAGAACCTAAGATCCTTGTGTCTCAGCCTCCCAAATACTGGGATTACAGAAGTGTGCCACTGTGCTTGACAATAAGTTATTTTTACCTGCCAAATTGGTAAAGATTTGTGTTGATGAGAATATGAAAGATATTTTCACACACTATTGCTAAGAATTAAAAATTGGTGAAAACTTTTTGAAAGGCCATATATGTTTATTTTACAAAAGTCTTCAGCCAGGCATGGTGATGCACTTCTGCTAGTACATGACAGAGCACATGGAGATGTCAAGACATAGATGGTGCTTCATTCACAACTAGCTGTCAATTGTGATTTTTTTCCATAAAGGCTTTGCTGTGCATTAAGTAACTGGGGCCAGAAAGGAGGATGGGAGATGTCTCAAAGGCCTTGCCATGGAGAGCTGACTGTCATGTGTGCTTAAAGGACAGACACCTGGCCAGGATGGATAGCTGTCTCCCACACTGACCTGAGGCTAATTTATTTTAAAATAAAGAACATTTTCAACCCACTTAGAAATAGTAAATGTCAGCCGGGCGTGGTGGCGCACGCTTGTAATCCCAGCATTCGGGAGGCTGAGACCGGAGGATCGCGGTTCGCGGACAGCCTCAGCTATTTAGTGAGGCCTTCTGCAACTCAGTGAGACCCGGTTTCAAAATAAAGAATAAAAAATAGGGCAGGGGTTTAGCTCGGAGGTCGAATGCCCCTGGGTTCCATCCCCAGACCCCCCCCCCACACACACACACAAAATAGTAAATGTCGTGCCACATTTCCGATTGTTTTGAAGGAGGGAAAAAGAAATCCTAAGCCGATTCACAAAACACAGGGCCTAGAATCTCAGTGGAAACCAGATGTTCTTGTCATGCATGACTTTTTTTTTTTTTTTTTTTTTTTTTTAGTGGTACTGGGGTTCCTGGAAGCCCTTCTACCTCTGGGCTACACTCCCAGACCTATTTTATATTTTTGAAACAGGGTCTCGTAAGCCAGCGTGGCTGGCTTCGAACCTGCGCGATCCTGCTGTCTCCGCCTCCCAAGCGCGGGGATTACAAGCGTACGCCACCACGCCCGGCGTTCATGCATGACTTTTAATGGCTATCAACACTCAGACTTTGAAACCAGCATCTTCAAACACAGCCCATGCAAAGTTAGTCCTCCGCTGGTGACCCCGTAACATTCTGGTTCCTCTGGGCAGATAATTTTTTTTTTTTTTTCGGTACTGGGGTTTCTGGAAGCCCTTCTACCTCCAGGCTACACTCCCAGACCTATTTTTTATATTTTTATTTGGAAACAGGGTCTCTTAAGCCAGCACAGCTGACTTTGAACCTGCGTGATCCTCCTGTCTCCGCCTCCCAAGCGCGGGGATTACAAGCGTGCACCACCACGCTTGTAATCACCACGCTGCCACCAAGGCAGATAATTATACTAGTAGCTTGGGTGTGTAGAGCTCTTAGTGTGTTCTGGGCCCATGCTCAAGTATGAAACCCACCTTGTCTCATTTAATTGAAGAAATCTAATTTCCCCCATTATATATAAACGAAGGAGTTATGTTATATGGCTTACTTAAGGCCAGCTGGAAGGAATCCAGGCCAACATTAAACTACACAGCCTGGCTATTAATTTCCAGGTTTATGTTGTATAAGAGAGCAGGGTTGATATTCACCTGGCTAATACCAATGTGGCCACCACCAATGTTGCTAAATATTAAAATATTTCTTTTTTCTAAGCTGGGCGTGGTGGCACAAGCTTATATTCCCAGCATTTGGGAGGCTAAGACTGGAAGATCGTGGTTTGCAGATAGCCTCAGCTACTTAGTGAGGCCTCTGCAACTTAGTGAGACCCTGTTTCAAAATAAAGAATAAAAAATAGGGCCGGGGGTTTAGCTCGGAGGTCAAATGCCACTGAGTTCCATCCCCAGACCCACCCTCCCCCCAAATATTTCTTTTTTTCTTTTTCTTTTTTCTTTCTTTCTTTCTTTCTTTCTTTCTTTCTTTCTTTCTTTCTTTTCTTTTCTTTTTTTTTTTTGGTGGTACTGGGGTTCCTGGAAGCCCTTCTACCTCCGGGCTACACTCCCAGACCTATTTTTTATATTTTTATTCGGAAACAGGGTCTCTTAAGCCAGAGCAAGCGGCTGGCTTCAAACCTGCACGATCCTCCTGTCTCCGCCTCCCAAGCACGGGGATTACAAGTGTGCGCCACCATGCCCGGCATTCTTTTTTTTGTTGTTGTTCTGGGAATTGAACCCAGGGACATTTTACGACTGAGCTACACCCAGCTCTTTTAATTTTAATAATTTTGAAACATGATCTCACTAAGCTGAGCATGGTGGCACATGCCTATAATCCCAGTACTTGGGAGGCTGAGATAGAATTGCAGGTTTGAGGAGAGCTTCAGCTAGTATTGAGACTCTCATCAACCTAGGGAGTTCCTGCTTCAAAATAAAAATAAAAATAGGGCTGGGGTGTAGCTTGGAGGTGAAATGTCTCTGGGACCCATCCCCTCCCCCCCTACACAGAGATCTCACTAAATTGCTGAAGGTCTTGCTAACTTGCTGAGGCTGGCCTTGAACCAGTGATCCTCCTGTCTCAGCCTTTCAAGTACTGGAATCGCAGGTGTGTGCCACTGTGCCCACTTGTATTAAAATGTTTTTACCCTACTTGGTACATAGCTGCTGCCCTCAGTCTCTTCCCCCCTTCAGTGCACTTCCTCTGGACTCCTCTAGGACCCCTGGAACAAGAGGGGCTACACTTGGTTTTGCAGGGGCCTGAAGAGCCCTTCCAGGGTCTCCTGTTTGTTTCGTGGGGATGGTGTTTAAGTCTTTCTTGGAGGGGTACTGGGGGTTGAACACAGGGTCATTCTACCTCCGAGCTATGTTCCCCTAGCCCTTTTTATTTTTTACTTGGAAACAGAGTCTTGCTAAGTTGCTGAGGGTCCCTGGAAGTCGTTCGAGCTGACCTCTAATCTGTGAGTCTCCCAAGTACAGAGATCACAGGTCTGTGTTACCTCACCTGGCTTTAATTCTTTGCACAGCATCCCTGAGAAGAGGAAATCCCTGGTGAGCACAGTGCAAGCAGAGCTCTGTCGCGTTCCAGCGCTAGCTGCTGGGTTTCATAAACTGCGGGTCTCCAGCCGCGACAGGAATAAGCTGCTTCCGATTCCCCCCAGGGCCGCGGCCAGCTCTGCCTTTGCACGCTGCTGCTTCCAGGAACGGCTTCCACACAAACCGCTCAGTACTGTCGGCTCCGGGCACAGTCCAACCTGAGCATGTCTTTTGGGGCCATTTCATCCAGTCTAAGAGATTATTGACTGCTAGATGTAACATTTTATTTATTTATTTATTTATTTACTTACTATTTTTGCGGGTCTGGGGATGGAACCCAGGGCATTCGACCTCTGAGCTACACCCCCTGCCCTATTTTTTATTCTTTATTTTGAAACCGGGTCTCACTGAGTTGCAGAGGGCCTCACTAAGTAGCTGAGGCTGTCTGCGAACCGCGATCCTCCTGTCTCAGCCTCCTGAATGCTGGGATTACAAGTGTGCCTGGCTTCTTTATTTTATTTTATTTTTGTAATGCTGGGTATTGAACTCAGGGAGATTCTACCTCCGAGCTACACCTCCAGCCCTATTTTTTATTCTTTATTTTAAAACAGGGTCTCACTAAGTTGCGGAGGGCCTCACTAAGTAGCTGAGGCTGGCTTCAAACCCAGATCCTCTGTCTCAGCCTCCCAAGTACTGGGATTACAAGTTTGAGCCGCCATGCCTGGCTTTACCATTTTATTTTCAGGAAGAGTTTCCCCCCCTCCCCCCCAGCAAAAAAAAAAAAAAAAAAAAAAAGCCTGCCAATGACACTGTGACACAGTAATAGTGATATCTTATTTGAACCAGTCACAGCAGCCTTTTGTTGCTCTGAAATTTCTTTCATCCATTCAGATGAGGTAGGATGCCCCTGCCTTCAATCCCAAGTACCACAAAAATACATAACTAAGACAGCGATTGAAATACATATAACATCAACAGTACTGATGACTCAGATTAGGTGGCACTAATGCTCACAGTTAGAGCTAAGTCCGCAGGAGCACAGGCAGGGGCGGCTGTTGTGGTGTTTGCCTAGCCAACAGGGATTCGAAGATGTGCTCTGATTTGAAGATTTTAGATTTGAAAAGATGTGCATCTAGGATTGATTAACACCGTTGCCAGACCTGCTGCTTGGTACCTGGCACTGTGCATGATGCTGGTCAGGGAAAGGGAAAGTTTTGCAAAAGAGAAAAAGTTGATGGAGGAGGTGGCCAATCACGTGGAGAGAAGGGTGTGGCTGGGGGACTGCCTGCCTGAGGGTGAGAGGTAGGGGTATTTGTGGGATGAAGAAACAGGATGGTCTGAGCCCCTGGGAAAGGTGAGGGCTGGAAGGAAGAACTGAGTAGTTGGTGGTCTGTGCACACGTGAGCAAACTTTTTGGCTCTTCAGAGGACTGGAGTTGGGAAAACAGTGACTTTAGCGAGCTCCAAGGGGTTTGACCCTGTAATGTCAAAAGGTCACCCTTCCAACAATCAGACACTTGTACAGGCCTGGAGAAGGGTTGGTGGTTTCAACTGGCTGAGCGGCTCCAAGTTCCTGAAAAACAACTCAGGCAGCCATTACCGTGGTGACCCACACATGACTAAAGGGAGTGCCCTGCTTAGCCGAGTGACCTCTAAAACTGGCGATAAAAACAGTAACTAGCTGGGCGCCGTGGCACATGTCTGTAATCCCAGTACTTGAGAGGCCAAGACAGGAGGATTGCAGGTTCCTGGCCAGCTTCAGCTACTTAGTGAGACCCTGTTTCCAAATAAAAAACAAAATAGGGCTGGAGGTATAGCTTAGAAGTAGAATGCTCCTGGGCTCCATCCCCGGTACCACGAAACAAACCAATAAAAAACAAGTAACTAAGAGAAAGCATGATTAGAAGGCTTACTCGGGTTTCCCCTCTGCTTCAGCGTGCATTTGTTCATTTGAGGTTAATTACTCGCAAAAGCTGAGACACAGCGGGCAAGCACTTCACTCAGGGTCCCAAGACCTTGTCATTGGCGTGGCTGCTGGAGTTCAAACCCAGGTCTCTCTGGCTCCAGAACCCATGCTTGTTTCCATTACAAGTTGAGAATCCATGTGGAGAGGAAAGTCAGCTATATAGGAATATGGAGGACATTGCTGGTATTTCACTGTGTCCCCATCAGCAACATTTACCAATTCTGCGTTCCCATCGCAGCTTTTATGGGCTTCCATTCTAATAGTTTAAACCCCCAACTTTCTTCAGAGAATACCCTTGAACTACTAAAACAGCTTAAGCTAAACTTAAGAGAGAACTGATTTTGGACTTTTTTTTGGGGTACTGGGGTTTGAACCCAACCCTTTTTATATTTTATCTTGAAATAGTTTTGCTAATGTGTTTAGGGTCTTGCTGAGTTGCTGAGGCTGGCCTTGAACCTGCAATCCTTCTATCTCAGGCTCCCAAATACTGGGCTGCTCAGCTAATTCCCAAAATTTGTATAGAAGAGGTCTATAGGAGTAATGTTGTGAAAGTTCAAGAAATCTTGCAGCCAATAAGACATCAGTATGAGAAAATTAGTAATTTCCTCAGTCATTAATAATTATAGAGAAGTCTTTGCTTTATACTTTATGGATAGGTAATTGGTAGAAGCATGAGGGGAAAGACCCATTTTTACTCCATTTATTGCTAAAGGAAGCCTCTTCTGTCATGAGAAATTACAAATGTGCGCCACCACACCTGGCTTTTTTTTTTTTTTCAGTACTGGGGATGGAACCCCGGAGCATTCTACCTCTGAGCGATATCCCCAGCCCTATTTTTTATTCTTTATTTTGAAATAGGGTCTCACTGATTTGCAAGGGCCTCCTCACTAAGTAGCTGAGGCTGTCCACAAACCATGATCCTCCTGTCAGCCTCCCAAATGCTGAGATTATAAGAGCATGCAACCACGGCCAGCTCTTCTGTTTTAATTCTTACACAAAATAGGTAACATGAAGTAGCCTGATGGGTACCCATCAGTTATTTTTCTATTGTTTTTTCTCACAACTTTAAAATGACCAATCTGGCTGGGTATGTTGGTGCACACCTGCAATACCAGTACTTGTAAGGCTGAGATAGGAGTATCATAGGTTCAAGGACAGCCTCAGCAAGCAGTGATACTCTCATCAATCTAGTGAGATCCTCTTTCAAAATAAATTAAAATAGGGATGGGGATGTAACTTGGAGATAGAACACCCTGGGTTCAATCCCCAGTACCACACACACAAAAATAAATAAATAAAATAAAATAACCAATCTGCTTTTTGCCTTTTGTTTTTTATTTTTTCAGTTCTTTGCTGACTATAAACCACAACTTCCTGGGCTCAGCTCACTGGAGCACTTATTTTATTTTATGCAATGAAGTGCTGTCTGATTCTAGAATTGAAAATAAAGCCAATTAAGTTATTTAAACTAATTTGTGGGAATTTTGTCTTTTGGCAGCCTAATTCCAGTTATACACACTCTAACTTATTTCCTTATTGAATTAGTTTTGATTATATATTTCTTCTAGTCCATTATCTACTTAATCTATCTTATTCAATTTGGGCTGCTATAACAGAATACCATAGATGGGTGCAGGGTGTGGTGGTGCATGCCTATAATTCCAGAACTTGGGAGACAAGAGGGTGGCAGGTTCAAAGCCAGCCTCAGCAACTTAGTGAGACCCTCAGCAATTTAGCAAGACCCTGTACCCAAATAAAAATAAATAAGGCTGGGAATTTAGCTTGGAGAGAGAATGCCCCTGGGTTTAATCCCTAATACCATTAAAAAAAATACCATAGACTGGGTGGCTTATAAACAACAGAAATATATTTTCACAGTTCTGGATGCTGAGAGGAACACTAGATCCAGCACTGGCAGGCTCTACATGTGGCGAAGGCCTGATTCCTGGTTCACAGATGACCATCTTCTACTGTGTCCTTACCTGAGGGAAAGGGCCAGGGAGTTGGGGGG
The DNA here is from genome assembly GCF_963383645.1 of Muscardinus avellanarius. Lineage (NCBI taxonomy): Eukaryota > Metazoa > Chordata > Mammalia > Rodentia > Gliridae > Muscardinus > Muscardinus avellanarius. The sequence goes on from NC_137787.1 coordinate 40,964,529, forward strand.
TCTGCTTTATGAGGGCACTAGTCCCATTTGTGAGGGCTCCATCTTCATGATCTAATCACCCAAAAGGCGGCACCTTCTAAGACTGAGATCAGGATTAGGGTTCAACATTTAAAGCTGTGTAGGACACAAATACTCCGTCTACTGCAGTCTGTTCTCAGATTTAGTACTGAAAGTTTGTTATTAGTATTCTCTTAAATTTTTTGTTATAGCTGGCTATGGTGACACATACCTGTAACCCTAGTACTTGGGAGGCTGAGACAGGAGGATTGCAGGCTTGAAGACAGCCTCTGCAATTTAGTGAGACTTTTAGCAACCTAATGAAACCCTGTTTCAAAACAAAACAAAACAAGCCAGGCGTGGTGGTGCACGCTTGTAATCCCCGCGCTTGAGAGGCTGAGACAGGAGGTTCGTGCAGGTTCGAAGCCAGCCTCAGCTACTTAGTGAGGCTCTCAGCAACTTAGTGAGACCCTGTTTCCAAATAAAATGTAAAAGAAAAAAAAAAAAGGTCTGGGAGTATAGCCTGGAGATAGAAAGCCTCTGGTTTCCACCCCCAGTACCACCAAAACAAAACAAAACAAAAGGGTTGGGGGTATAGCTCAGAGGTAGAATGTCCCTGGGTTCCATCCCCAGAACCACACACACACACAAAATTGTTGTAAACCAGGTGCAGTGGCACATGCCTGTAATCCCAGTACTTGGAAGGCTCAGACAGTAGGATTGCAGGCTCAAGGCCAGCTTTAGCAACTTAGCAAGACCCTATTTAAAAAAAAAAAAAAAAAAAGGGCTGGGTGACCAGTCATGGTGGTGCATGCTTGTAATCCAAACATTCAGGAGGCTGAGACTGGAGGATAGCGGTTTGCAGACAGCCTCAGCTACTTAGCGAGGCCATTCATGACTCAGTGAGACCCTGTTTCAAAAATAAGAAAAAGACTAGCTGGGTGTGGTGGCGTATGCTTGTAATCCCTGCTAGGGAGGCAGAGACAGGAGGATTGTGCAGGTTCGAAGCCAGCCTCTCTGGTTTAAGAGACCCTGTTTCCAAATAAAATTTATAAAATAGGTCCAGGAGTGTAGCTCAGAGGTAGAAGGGTTCCATCCCCAGTATCACAAAATAAATAAATAAATAAATTAATTAATTAAATAAAATAAATAAAAAATTAAAAAAGACTAAAAAATAGGGCTGGCTTGTGTAGCTCGGAGGTAAAATGCCTCTCAGTTCCATCCTGAGTACTGCAAAATAAATAAACAAAGAAAGAAAGAAGGAAAAAAAAATAGGGCTGGGTGTGTAGTTCAGGGGTAGATTGCCCCTGGGTTCAATTTCTAGTGCCCAAAAGAAACAAACAAACAAAACAAAATCTTTGTTGCCACTATAGTAATGTTTCCTTTTTACTTCTACCATTGTTTATGCTTTCTCTTTTTTATTTTCTTACCAGTTTTCCAGAATATTTTCTGTTTTATTTTAGTTTTTGAAAAGGACCAAATTTGGCTCTGGCCTTTCTCTCTAATTTAGCTTTTTTATAATCCATCTTTACACCACATCCCTTGGCATGCATTGCAATATTTGTGTGTGAAAAAAATACCCAAATAACTAATAACTCAAAGCTGTTGCTCTGAATGAATAAAAATCCCCGTATCTGGAAAAACTTTAAACATTTTACTGTGTGGGTGTACTTCCTTATTTTCTTTCCACTTACTTCTCTCAACTCTCTGTAGCATTGTTGCTTGGATTCTCCTCCTTTCCCCACGTCTGGGTTGTTCCCTTTCAGTTTTGCTGCTGTTGAAAAGCACAGTGGAAAAGCTCTGCTTAATAAGTGATTAGTGTGGTTTGTTCTGAAAGCTTGGGCTCAAGTCAGCCTCTGAAGAATGACAGGGGTTTGGGTATGAGGGGGCAGTGGTACTCTGGGTGAGATTCGAAGGTGGTGTGGGCAACAGTGAGATGATCTCCCCTCTCCCAAATACCCTCACTCATACCTGGAGATTCCCGGTAGACACCACCAGCCTGGTGTCCACCCTGGACTCTGTGCCAACCCATCTTTCAGGGTCTCAAGTCTCACTGCCTCCTCTTCCCTTTACCTGTGACCCTTTCCCTGTCCCTGCCACTTTCTCTATTTCTATTCCTCTTTCTTCTATCTGTGTAATTTCTGCCTTTTCTTCGCAAATACTTACTCTGATTCCCAACAAAGATGGTCCAATTACCATATCATGATTGTGATTTTAGATTGTGTGATTCAAATATTAGTGCCTCTCTCCCACTCTGGAATGTAAACGTTCTAAGCCAGGAGCTATGGCTTTTACTTTTTCAGAAACTTTTGCCCATTGGCTCACAAAGAGTAGGCATTGGACTATTGTTTAACTTGTTCTCATTTGTTAATCACTTAATACGTAACCGAGGAATGTCGAGACTTACAATGTCTGTCTCTAGAGAGATATTGTTCAAATATGAGATACTTCATCAGGACTGCTTAGCATTTAAGAGGCCTAATGTAACCCTACTTATGAAAAGAAATGAGTAGGGCAGGGAGGTGCACTCCTCTAATCCTGGCTACTTTGGAGGCTGAGTTGGGAAGACTGCCGATTGGAGGCCAGCCTGAGCAACTTAGTAAGATTTTGTCTCAAAAATATAAAAGATCTAGTAGACTACCACTGGGTTCAATGCACCAGTACTGCAAAAACAGAAACGAATACAAATCAGATTCAGAAAAATATTAAAAATGTTTACATTAAGGCAATTAGCACATTAACATATGCAGCACATAGTACACATTATCATTGTGATATTCAATGGGACTTATTCTTCCACAGCACATTCAAGCAACAAGACTGACACCGGGGTTCACATAAAGGTGTACAGTGCATTGCTGTGTCTCTTGGCCCTTTGTGTAGTAGACCCTTTGTAGAAGTGATGTTTTCCTAGTCTGTTTTGGCTGTTGTAACTAAGTCCCATAGTCTATGAACAACCAGAATTTATTTCTTCTCAGTTTCAGAGATTGGATGTCTGAGATTAGGGCACCTGCATGGTTGAGTTATGGTGTGGGTCCTCTCTAGTCTTCCAGTTGTATTCTCCCTTGGAAGAGAGAAAATGAGGTGTTTCCCTGGGGTCCCTTTCCTAAGGGTACTAAACTCATCCCAGAGGGCTCCCCCTCCATGATATAACTGCTTCGCAAAAGCCCTACCTCCAAATACCATAAAACTGGGCACTTGGACTTTAATGAATGAATTTTTGTTGAGGGGACAAATATTTAGACCATTGCAGGTTACTAAGCCCATCTTACCTGTCATTTGGTAGAGGGCCTCCCTCTGCCAAGGATGTTAACTTAGCCAAAGAGCCAGAAAGAAGGGAAGGCAGACTGTCACGCTGACCTGCCAACATTCCCCATGACAGGTTTAGTCCTATGGATGAGTTGAAAGTGTCTGGCAATCACAGTTCCATGATGCCATTCTCTACAGCCCTGTCCCATGGTCCTGGGTTCAGGTTCCCAAATAACGTGATTTTAATGTGATTTCCAATGTTGTCAGCATGGGGATCCAGGCAATTCTCTGTTATATATACATTCCACCTCTTCCCCCATCAGTGTCATGGATACTGCTCCTAAGTGAATCCTACTCTTAGCTCTCCTGGGGATATCTGAACTATTATTAACTTCTCAGTCACAAGAATATGTTAGGAGATTTAAAACAAACAAACAAACAAAAAAAACTGGGCGTAGTGACACACACCTGTCATCTCAGTACTTGAGCGGCTAAAGTAGGAGGGTTACAAGGTTGAAGTCAGCCTCAGCTGTTGCTGACGGGCTCAGTCCTGTGGGGGGCAAGTCCACTCGCGGTCGGAAGCCTCAGAAAGATGGGGCAAAAGGCAGGTGAAATTCTGCAGAATCTTATCTGCAGTGGTTCTTTACCCTCTATGAATTCCTTAAGTTTTTAGGTACGACGCTTTGGAAAAGAACCTGAGATGGACAAAGGCTTCTTGAGCCAATGACACTTTATTACAAAAAACCCCAAAATTTATACCCTTCACCAGTAAAGTTAATAATAAGAGAAGAAGGGGGTGGGTGTAATCACTGTGAAATAATAATGAATGACATGTAAACAAAGGTAATAAAACTAGTCCTTCAGCTGGCTGTTGATCTTCGAGAGATTAACTCCCTCCGGATTCTTTCTCAGGTTTTGCAGATAAGCAGTTCCAAACAGGCATGCCCAAGGCTTGGGGGCTTCTTGGGGAATCTTCTTTAACTTTCTTGGAACTTTCCATCTTTTTGGGCTCAGTTCATATAGCAAGTGTGGGGAGATGTGGTGATTCAGGTGGATGTGATGGAGTTTCTTCAGGTGTTGGCATCTTATCTTCTAAATCTGAAAGCTTAAGCAAACTCACAACACAGTTTTGCAGACAAAATACCACAAACAACACCACAAAGTTCTTGGTTTTAATTGTCAGATGTATTTCCTTAACTGCTGAGCACTCTTCTTTAGACAACAAGCCTATTAAAAGCCTACTCATCTTTAATAATCCATTTCTCTGTCACAAACCCTCTGCAACCTGCTTCTAACTTTCTAATTCCTTTCTTTCCCAGTTGGGACTTTCTTATGATAAGCTCTTCTTCATGCAAAAATGCTTTTCTTACTCTTACACGGTATTTCCTTTCCTTCATACATATATATTTAGAACGTCTGTCCTTTATTTTGTCATATTTATTTCTAACCATGGGTCAGTCTCTGTCTCCATGAATGCTCATACTGAGGTAAAAGTCAACAATCTTTCTCCTTGAGTCTATTGTATTTGGGCAACTAAGTTGTTTATCAACTAAATTGCTTTAAGGTCACACACAAGGTTTTTATCTTCTCTGTCTCTAGGCAGGATCTCAAGGGTAAACAGAGTTACCTTAAACTGAGCTACCTTACCGGAGTTAATAGCTTAACCTAAATTAGTGATTGGAATGAGGGTCGGAGGCCATTTGTGATTGCTGCAGCTGGAGTGCTTATCACAGCATCTGAGTTCTGGCCAGTTTTTATTATTATTGAGCAGAGCCAAGGACGTTTAGACAAATTATTAGAGAATTTATTTCCTCAGACTCAATTTCTTTCATAGTCCTGTTCTCACATCACCGGAGCAATTCGTGTAGAGAGTTAAAAGAATACTAAAAGAATAATAGTTATGCAAGAATATCTAAAAGTGGAAAGATGCTTTTGGCCAGCGAGCACACCTTCTCTCGGGGCTTATTTATCACTTTGAGATTTTGCCTATTTAACTGCGAAAATGCAGATGCCGAGAGAGCGTGGCTTTTGCTGGTATCTGCACTCAGCAACTTAGTGAGACCCTGTTTCCAAATAAAACATAAAATTGGGCCAGAGGTATATCTTAGAGGTAGAATGCCTCTGGGCTCAACCCCCAGCACCATAAACAAACAAACAAATAAAATAATTAAAGAAAAAGTTTGCATTTCATAACACATGCTCCAAAAGCATGCACATGGACTATGAGATTCAGGATGGAGTGATGAGGGGCCTTGAGATGCGCCTGCCACTGTGTTTACCTTACCAGGGCCTCCCAGGCTGTGGCTGCAAGTGCTGCTGACCAGGAACAAAAGGGTTACATTGAGTGCTCTGGTCTTATTTTATCACCAAAGGGAAGCCGGAGTCTGGCTTCTGGAGATCCCCACCTCTCCTTTCCCCAGGAGAGTGGAGCACAGTGGAGGTAATTCCAGTTTTATAGGCTGCTTTCTGGGCTTTTGGGTTGTAGAACTGGAACAATGGTAGGAAACAAAGTATAGAAGAGGAGATGGGATGAGATACTTTCAAGGAAAAGGTCATGATTTATACAGAAGACAGAAGAAAGCATAAAGATGAAAGAGGAAAAATAAAAAGGAAAGTCTGGAGCTATGAGTCTTTTTTGGAGAAGAGTTTTATTAACTGATAATTGAAAGTCAGGGAAAGAGACTATTAGAAGATTGGTTCTTTTCCATGTAAAGAATATTGAAACTCGCCAGGCATGGTGGCGCACGCTTGTAATCCCCGCGCTTGGGAGGCGGAGACAGGAGGATCGCGCAGGTTCGAAGCCAGCCGCGCTGGCTTAAGAGACCCTGTTTCAAAAAATATAAAATAGGTCTGGGAGTGTAGCCCGGAGGTAGAAGGGCTTCCAGGAACCCCAGTACCACCACACACACACACAAAAAGAATATTGAAACTGGCACAGTGGTGCACACCTGTCATCTCAGTACTTGGGAGGCTGAGATAGGAGGATCGCAGGCTTGATGCCAGCCTCAGCAACTTACAAGATCCTCAGCAAGTTCATGAGACCTTGTTTCAAAGTAAGCAATAAAATAGTGCTGGAGGTACAGCTCAGAGGCATTCTCCCCCTGGATTAAATCCCAAATTAAAAAAGAAAAAGAAATGAAAGGGAAAAAATGAGGTTTGAAAAGAAGAGATATTTATTTATTTTTTATTTTATTTTTTTTAATTTATTTTTTATTGGTGCAATGTATTCATACATCATAGTGGTATAAAGAAAATACTTTTGTAGACATACATGCACATCTCGCCCAGTTAGCCCCTACCACGATCCCCACCCCATTCCCTCCCCATCCCTCCTTCCCACGCTTGGCTTACTGGTTGACATCTAGTATTATAGCAATTTATACAATATTAACATTGATAATCTCACATAACAGTTTCATTTGTCTGGTACCAAACTTTTGATGACTTAAAGATAACATTTCAATATTTCTTTTTGCTTTCTTTCTTACCAGAGAATATTTTTTTCTTTTTTTTTTTTAGGTGAAACTATCATACATTTATTTATTTATTTTTCAGAAAAAATCTATCCTGATATGGAATATGGACTCTAGATACCCAAAACAGTCTCAAAGAAGAACAAAGCTAGAAGATGTATATTTTCTGATTTCAAACCATATAAAGCTACAATAATTGAAACAGTGTAGTACTGTTCTAAAGGCAGATATATAAACCATTGGAGCTAAATAAAAGCCTAGAGATAAATTCTTCCATACATTGTCAAGTTATTTTTGACAAGGTTTCCATGAACTTTTGGTGGAGGAAATACTAGTCTTTTAACTAAATATTGTTGAAAAATAATAATAAATGAAAAAGAATAAAATTGGACCCTTACCTAACACATATACAAATATTAACTCAAAATAGATAAAAGACCTAAATATAAATCTTAATACTATAAGCTTTTAGAAGAAAATCTGGGTCATAAAACCTCACAACATTGAAATTGGAAGTGATTTCTTGGATATGATTTCAATGGCACAGGCAACAAAAGAGTAAATAAACTCCCTAAAAAATAAAAAAATATTGTATAGCCAAAGACAATGTAAACAGAGTTAAAAGTTACTGATCCTCTTCCAAGAGTTCCTCCTATGACCCATTTCTCCCTAACTCTCACATATTAGGGAAAGCATCTGATTTCTTATTTTTTGTGCCTGACTAATCTCACTTAGCATAATGTCCTCCAGTTCCATCCATTTCCCTGAAAATGATGTAATTGAGTTTTTTTTGATGGCTGAGTAAAATTCCATTGTGTACATATCCCACAGTTTTGTAATCCATTCATCTGTTGATGGACATCTTGGCTGATTCCATAGTTTGGCTATGGTGAATTGTGCAGCTATGAACATAGATACACATGCATTAGTTTGGTAGCTTGGTTTCTTTTCTTTTGGGTAGATACCCAACAGTGGTATTGCTGGATCAAATGGAAGATTTGTTCCCATTCTTCTGAGTATTCTCCATACTGTTTTCCAAAGTGGTTGCACTAATTTGCAATCCCACCAACAATGTCTTAGAGTTCCCACTTCTCCACATCCTCGCCAGCATCTGTTGTTGTTTGTGTTTTGAATGATGGCCATTCTAGTTGGAGTTATGTGAAATCTCAGGGTAGTTTTGATTTGCATCTCTCTGATTGCCAGTGATGTTGAGCATTTTTTCATGCATTTTTATTGGCCATTTGAATTTCTTCTTTTGTGAAGTATCTATTTAGTTCATTTGCCCATTTTGTTATTGGATGCTTTGTTTTCTTAGTGTTGAGTTTCTTGAGTTCTCTGTATATTCTAGATATTAGTCCTCTATCAGTGGTGTAGGTGGCAAAAATTTTCTCCCATTCTGTTGGCTCTCGATTGAGATTCTTGATAGTTTCCTTTGCTGAACAGAAGCTCTTCAGTTTCATGCAATCCCATGTATTGATTCTCCTTTTAATTTGTTGTGCCTTTGGGGTCTTGTTGAGGAAATGTTTGTCTGTGCCTATGTGTTGTAGTGTTGGACCTATGCCCTCTTCAAGGAGCTTCAAGGTCTCTGGTTTAATTTCCAAGTCTTTGATTCATCGTGAGTTGACTTTTGTACAGGGTGAAAAAGTGGGATTAATATCCAATTTTCTGCATATGGTTAACCAGTTTTGCCAACACCATTTGTTGAAGAGGCTATCTTTTTTCCAGTGTATGTTTTTGGCCCCTTTGTCAAAAATCAATTGGCTGAAAGTGTGTGGACTTGTTTCTGGGTCTTCTATTCTGCTCCATTGGTCTATATATCTGTTCTTTTGCCAGTACCATGCTGTTTTTATTACAATGGCTTTGTAGTATAGTTTAAAGTCAGGTATTGTGATTCCTCCTGCGTGGTTTTTGTTGCTGAGAACTACCTTGGCTATTCTGGGCTTTTTGTTATTCCAGATAAATTTAAGGACTGATTTTTCTATGTCTGTGAGGAATGATCTTGGTAGTTTAATGGGCATTGCATTAAATCTGTAGATCACTTTTGGGAGGATGGCCATTTTAATGATATTAATTCTGCCAATCCATGAACATGGAAGGTCTTTCCATCTTCTAAGATCTTCTTCGATTTCTTTTTTCAGTGTTTTATAATTTTCTTTGTAGAGATCTTTTACTTCCTTGGTTAAGTTTATTCCTAGGTATTTTATTTTTTTGTGGGAGATCCTGAGTGGAAGTGTTTTCTGAATTTCTTTTTCAGTGGATTTATGGTTGGTGTACAGGAAAGCTTCTGATTTTTTAAGATTGATTTTGTATCCAGATACCTTGCTGAATTTGTTGATCAGTTCTATAAGCCTTTTGGTTGAGTTTGTTGGGTTTTCTAAATATAGTATCATGTCATCTGCAAATAGTGAAAGCTTAAGTTCTTCTTTTCCTATTTGTCCTCCTTTGATTTCCTTTTCTTGCCTTATTGCTCTGGCTAGAGTCTCTAGTACTATATTGAAGAGAAGTGGTGATAGTGGACATCCTTGTCTCGTTCCAGTTTTTAGGGGGAATTCTTGAAGTTTTTCCCCATTTAATATGATGTTGGCAGTGGGCTTATTGTAGATTGCCTTAATAATGTTGAGATATGTTCCTTCTATTCCAATTCTCTGCAGTGTTTTTATCATAAATGGATGTTGAATTTTATCAAATGCTTTTTCAGCATCTATTGAGATGATCATGTGGTTTTTGTCTTTGATTCTGTTTATATGATGAATTACATGGATTGATTTTCGTATATTGAACCAGCCTTGCATCCCTGGGATGAACCCTACCTGGTCATGGTGAATGATTTTCTTGATGTGGTTTTGAATGCGTGTTGCTAGTATTTTGTTTAATAGTTTTGCATCCAAGTTCATCAGAGATATAGGCCTGTAGTTTTCCTTCCTTGAACTGTCTTTATTCGGTTTGGGTATTAGTGTGATGTTGGCTTCATAGAATGTATTTGGGAGAGTCCCGGTTTTTTCTATTTCCCGAAATAGTTTGAGTAGTATTGGGATTAGTTCTCCTATAAAGGTTTTATAGAATTCACTTGGGAAACCATCTGGTCCTGGGCTTTTCTTTGATGGTAGGCTCTTTATTGCTATTTCAATCTCTTTGATTGTTATTGGTTGGTTTAAGTGTTCTATATCTTCTTGACTCAGTTTAGGAAGGTTGTATTTATCTAGGAAGTTGTCGATTTCCTCCAGATTTTCCATTTTGTTGGAGTATAGTTTTTCAAAGTAGTTTCTGATAATCCTCTGGATTTCTACGCTGTCAGTAGTAATGTCTCCTTTTTCATCCCTTATCTTCATAATTTGGGTTGATTCTCTCTTTTTTTTAGTTAGGTTAGCTAGTGGTTTATCAATCTTGTTAATTTTTTCAAGAAACCAGCTTTTGGTTTTGTTGATTTTCTGTATTGTTTTTTTATTCTCTATTTAGTTAATTTCTGCTCTAATTTTAATAATTTCCCGTCTTCTGCTGGCTTTGGGGTTCAATTGTTCCTGCTTTTCAAGGGCTTTGAGGTGTGTCATAAGGCTATTTATTTGAAGATTTTCTGTTTTTCTTATGTGAGCACTCAGTGCTATAAATTTTCCTCTTAATACTGCCTTCAAAGTGTCCCAGAGGTTTTGATATGTTGTTTCTTTATTTTCATTTGTTTCTAGAAATTTCTTGATTTCACCTCTTACATCTTCTATGACCCATTCTTCATTCAGAAGTGTGGTGTTCAGTCTCCACATGTTTATGTTGTTTCTCTGGGTCTTCTTATAGTTGATTTCTAGTTTCATTCCATTATGGTCTGAAATGACACAGGGAAGTATGTAACATTTTTTAAATTTGCTAGTGCTCATTTTGTGTCCCAGGATGTGATCTATTTTGGAGAAGGTTCCATGAGCAGCTGAGAAAAATGTAAACTCTGCTGTAGTTGGGTGAAATATTCTATATGTGTCCAAAAGGTCCATTTGGTTAATGGTGTTCTTTAGTTCTGAGACATCTTTACTGACCCTTTGTCTGGAAGATCGGTCTAGTATTGTGAGAGGTGTGTTAAAGTCTCCCAGTATTATTGTGTTGGGATTTATGTGTGGCTTCATGTCACAAAGAGTTTGATTTATGAAAGTAGCTGCCCCTATGTTTGGGGAATAGATGTTGATTATTGTTATTTCCTCTTGCTGGACTATTCCTTTTACCAGTAAAATGTGACCTTCTTTGTCTCTTCTAATAAGTTTGGGTTTGAAGTCTAACTTGTCTGATATCATAGTTGCTACTCCTGCTTGTCTTCGAGTACCATTAGCATGGATTACCTTGCTCCAGCCCTTTACCTTGAGTTTGTTCCTATCTTTACTTGTGAGGTGTGTTTCTTGTAAGCAGCAGATGGATGGATTCTGGCTTTTAATCCATTTTGCCACTTTATGTCTTTTTATTGGGGAGTTGAGGCCGTTTACATTCAGTGTGATTATAGAGAGATAATTTTTAATTCCCAACATGTTAAGATCTTATTTCTGTTTGAGATACTGTTTATTCTTCTTTGCTTAGTTGTCTGCTGGATGGGAATTCTTGTTTCTTTGGTTCTGGCGTGAATTACCCATTTCCTCTTTGCAGTTAATCTCCTTGAGTATTTTCTCTAGCTCTGGTTTTGAAGACATAAATTCCTTCAGTTGCTGTTTGTCATGGAAGCTTCTTATTTCCCCATCTAATTTGATGGATAGTTTTGCTGGGTAGGAAATTTTTGGCTGGAAGTTGTTTTCTTTCAGAGTTTGGAATATGTTACTCCAAGCCCTTCTGGCTTTCATAACTTGGTTTGGGAAGTCTGGAGTGATTCTAATTGGTTTGCCTCTGTATGTCACATGGCCTTTTGTTTTTGTTACCTTTAAGATTCTCTCCTTGGCTTCCACATTAGTCATTTTGACAATTATGTGGCGTGGGGATCCTCTTCTCTGATCCTGTCTAAAGGGAGTTCTATAAGTTTCCTGGACCTGTGTATCGACCTCTTGCTCTATGTTTGGAAAATTTTCTGCTATTACTTCCTTGAAGAGATTGTTGATCCCTTTGGTTTCACCTTCTTTTCCCTCCTCTATTCCAATTATTCTTAGGTTAGCTCTCTTGAAATGGGCCCATATTTCTTCAATGTCAGATTCCTGCTGTCGGGTTTTTTTTTCTAAATTAGAAACTATGCGTTCATTTTTAGAATGATCATCTTCAAGAAGCGAGATTCTATTCTCCATGTGGTCTAATCTGTTGTTTATACTTTGAATTGAGGCCTTTACTTCATTAATTACATCCTTTATCTCTTTTTGACTCTCTCTAAATTCTTTTCGAAAGTCCTCTATTATTTCTAAAGTTATTTTCCTAATTTGATCTTCTAGAGATCTTTGGGTTTCTGTGTTATCAGATTCTGATGTTGTGGTGTTGTTGGCATTCACTGCTCCATTGTTATTTCTCTTTCCCATGATTTTGGAAGTTTGTGCCTTCTCTGGGTTCTTCCCTGAGTCACTACGAGTTCACTTAAGATGCTCTGGATCTCTAGTCTATGGTATCTCAGTCACCACTACTCCTTTACTGTGTTGTATCACAAAGTCTCAGACCCAGGGAGTCGATCAAGGCTGCTTAGACCATGGGGGGTGCCAAGTTGGACGTTCTCCAGTGGGGAGTTGTGACTATGGTATGATATCTCTGCCACTGCCACTCCCCCACTGGGCTGCACTGCTAAAATCTCCGACCCAGGGAGACTATCTGCGCAAGTCCCTGGGAGTGCAGTACTGGGATTTCTCCCCTAGGGGCCGCAATTTGACTCACGGTTGTTGAGTGCGCTGATGGAGCTGTAGTGAACTCGGTGGATTCGCTGCTGCCGCCACTGGCAGTATGGCACCACTGCCACGCCCTCGGCCGTGATGCGGCGTATTTCTTCTCTGGTTTTGAACTCTGCTCTGAGTCCTTGCCAGTTGTGCTGCGCCCAGCCCTTGGGAGCTTTAGATGTTCCCTGCACCAACAAAACTGCTGACTGCCGCCCGGCTGTTCAGCACCTGCTCACCTCGGCTCGCTGTCCACCCCTCCTCTCAGGCGCCTGGTGGCTGGTTGAGTGGGTTGGTCTAGGGCCGTCCGGTGAACTCGCCACTGCTGCCAGCAGTAAGACGCTGCTTCTGCATCCTAGGCCGCGAGGCCAGAGTACCTCCTCTCTGGATTTGAGCTCTGTTTTGAGTCTCCCTCCTCTCTGGAGCCTGGTGTTGCTAGGGGAGATGTAGGCCGCGCCGCTCCGGCCGCTCTGCGCCGCGGCTCTGGCTGCTCTGCACCACGGTTCTGGCCGCTCCGGCTGCTCCGGCCGCTCTGCACCGCGGCTCTCGCTGCTCTGCACCGTGGGTCTGGCCACTCCGGCCGCTCCGGCCATTCCGCGACGCGGCTCTGGCTGCTCCGGCTGTTCTGGCCGCTCCGCTCCGGCTGCTCTGGCTGCTCCGCTCAGCTGTTCTGGCCACTCTGCTCCGGCTGCTCCGGCCGCTCCACTCCGCGGCTCCGGCCACTCCGCGCCGCCGCTCCAGCCAATCCGCGCTGCAGCTCTGACTGCTCCGGCTGTTCTGGCCGCTCTGCTCAGCTGCTTGGAACCGCGACTCCAGCTGCTCTGTACTGCGGGTCTGGCCACTCTGGCCGCTCCGGCCGTTCCGTGCCGCGGCTCTGGCTGCTCTGGCTGCTCAGGCCGCTCTGCTCCGCGGCTCCCCCTAATCTGCGCTGCGGCTCTGGCCGCTCCGGCTGCTCCAGCTGCTCCAGCTGCTCCAGCCACTCCGCGCCGCGCGGGCGCGGCACTTTGGGCTGGTTTTTTTCCGGTGTCTTGTTTTTCCAGCCCTTTTTCTCTGTCCCTTGTATTTACCGTTTTTATTTCTTTGCTGTGGTGTTTTCTGGCTCTGAAAGGCGCTGGTTTTGAGGTAGTAGAGTTGGATTGTTAGCGGGACTTGTAAGTGCCGCTTTCCTCCGTCGCCATCTTCCCCAAGAAGAGATATTTAAAAATGCTGTTTTGAATTAAAATATCCATTCTCACCTTTGAGTTTTTTCAGAAACAATGATAGTGATGGTTTTAATAGATTTGAATTAGTTGGGTTGATGGACTGTTCCTCTGAATGCAAAAGTGCTATGAGATAACACTTCTTGGGAAGCAGTCTATTTGAGTGGAGTTAAACACTGGAATCAGGCGATTGCTTCCTCCTTTTTTCCTTCCTGATGTGGCCAGATGATGACCTTCCCGGAAGTTGTTGGCCTGCACAGGGCTTCTGTGGCCCTACAGGCTTTATTTATTTATTTATTTATTTATTTATTTATTTATTTTTTGGTCGTACTGGGGTTCCTGGAAGCCCTTCTGCCTCTGGGATATATTCCCATGGGCTACACTCCAAGACCTATTTCTTTTTACTTTTTTATGTGGAAACAGGGTCTCTTAAGCCAGCGAGCCTGGCTCTGAACCAGCGCGATCCTCCTGTCTCCACCTCCCAAGCGTGGGGATTACAAGCCTGTGCCACCACGCCCGGCTTTATTTATTTTTTAAATAACTTAAAACATTGAGACATAATGCTGGGTGTGGTTGTGCATACTTGTAATCCCAGTACTTGGGAGGCTGAGACAGGAGGGTTGCAGGTTTGAGGACAGCCTCAACAAGTAGTGAGACTCTCATCAATCCATCGAGACCCTATTTCAAAAAATAAAATAAAATAAAATAAAATAGGGCTAGGGTATAGATTGGAGATGGAATGCCTTCACTTTCAATCTCCAGTACCACAGAAACACACACACACACACACACACACACACACACACACACGAAACATAATATCTATATCTTTATGGGGTACATTATAGTAATTCAATATAAGCATACAATGTGAAAAAATCAAATCAGAGTAATAATAATTTCCATCTCTTCAACCATTAATCATTTTTATGTGGTGGGACCTGTGCACTCTTCTAGTCATTTTGAAATAGAGCACAGATTATTTTGACCAAGAGTTACTCTACTGTGCTAAAGAAGAACCAGAAGCCATTCCTCCACTCTGTGGGTTGGTGCCCTTGACCTTCTTCCCATCCCTCGCCCTCTGCCCTTCCCAGGCTCTCGTGACCATCATTCCATCCCATTCTCCAGTCACATTTATTGACTAGTTTCTTTTGTATGTGTGTATGTGTGTGTGTGTGTGTGTGTGTGTGTGTGTGTGTGTGGTACTGGGGTGGAACCCAGGGGCTTTTCTACCTCTGCACTACACTCCCAGACCTATTTTATATTTTCTTTGGAAACAGGGTCTCACTAAGGTGCTGAGTGCCTCACTAAATAGCTGAGGCTGGCTTTGAACCTGCGCGATCCTCCTGTCTCAGCCTCCCAAGTGCAGGGATTACAAGTGTGCGCCACCACGCCCAGCTATTGACTAGTTTCTAAAAATGAATAAGAACGTGTACTATTTGTCTGTGTCGGGCTCACTTCACTTGGTCACCTCCAGTTCCACTCATGTTGCTATGAATAGTAGGATTTCACCCTTTAATGGCTAAATATACTTAATTGTATAAATATACTATATTCTTGAGCTGGAGTGAAACTCAGTGGTAGAGCACTGCCTAGCATGCACGAGGCCTTGGATTTGATCCCCAGCACTGACCACACACACACACACACACACACACACACACACACACACACTACATTTTCTGTATCCATTCATCCATCTGGATTGATTCCATATTTTGGCTATTGCCATTAGTGTTACTATAAACATGGATGGGAGTGCACTATCTTTTTTGGTATCATGATTTTATCTCCTTTGGATATGTACCCAGTAGTGGGATTGCTGGATCATTTAGTAGTTCTTTTAGTTATTTCAAGGACTCTCCATGCTATTTTACATAATGGCTATACTAGTTTATATTCCCACCAGCAGTATACAGAGGACCCCTTTCTCTGTACCCTGAGCAGCCTCATTTACATGATAGCCATTCTAACTGGAGGGAGATAGCATCTCCTGGCTTTGATTTGTATTCCTCTAATAATTAGAAAAACTGAGCATTTTTTCTCCTTACTTGGCCATTTCTGGGCCTTTGTTTGAGAAGTGTTTTTTTAGTTCTATAGCCCATTTTTCAGTTGGATCGTTCCCTTTTTTGTTGTTGATGTTGTTTTCGGTGTTCAGCTTTTTGAGTTCTTCATATATTTTGGAGGCCAACCCCTTGTCTGATGATGTTTTCTCTTATTCTTTAGGTTGTCTCTTAATTCTTTTTTTTTTTTTTTGGTGGTACTAGGAGTGGAACCCAGGGGCTTTCTACCTCCAGGCTATACTCCTAGACTATGCTGTTTTTTTTTTTTTTTTTTTTTTTTTTTTTTTTTTTTTTTTTACTACTGTTGCTGTATAATTTGAAGTTGGGGATTGTGATGCCTCCTGCATGGTTCTTATGGCTGAGGATTGCTTTGGCTATTCTGGGTCTTTTCTTTCTCCATATAAAACTCATGACTGATTTTTCTATGAAGAATATTGTTGGTATTTTGATAGGAATTGTATTGAATCTGTAGATCACTTTTGGCAAAAGGGCCATTTTGATGATACTTATTCTGTCATCCATGAACAAGGGATATCTTTTCATCTTCCAAGGTCATCTTCAATTTCTTTCTTTAATGTTATAGTTTTCACTATAGAGGTCTTTTACATCTTTGGTTAGGTTTGTTCCTAGGTATTTTATTGGTTTTGAGGTTATAGTGAATGGAATTGTTTTCTTTGTTTTTTTCATTGTGGATTCACTGTTGGTGTATAGAAAAGCAACTGATTTCTTTAGATTGATTTTGTATCCTGCTACTTTGCTGAATTGGTTAATCAGCTCCAGTATTCTTTTGATTGAGTTCTTAGGGTCTTCTAGATAAAGAATCATGTCATCTGTAAATAAGGAAAGTTTTAATTCCTCTCTTCCTATTTGAATTCCTATGATTTCCTTCTCTTGTCTTATTGCTGTGGCAAGAGTCTTAAGGACTATATTGAAAAGGAGTGGTGATAGAGGACATACTTGTCTTGTTCCTGATTTTAAAGGAAATTCTTGCAGTTTTTCCCATTCAATATGATGTAGGCTTTGTATTTATTGTATATTGCCTTAATGATGTTGAAATACATTCATTCTAGTCCAATTTTCTGTAGTGTTTTTAACATGAATGGGTAGTGTTTTTAACATGAATTTGTCAAATGCTTTTTCAGCCTCTATTGATACGATCGTATGGTTTTTGTTCTTAGTTCTATTTATGTGGTGAATAACATCTATTGATTTGTGTTGTTGAACCAGCCTTGATTTTCTGGGATGAAACCAACTTGGTCGTGGTGTACAATTCTCTTGATATAGTTTTGTTTAGGTATTTACATCTATGTTCATCAAGGATATTGGTCTTTAATTTTCTTTTTTAGAGGTATCTTTATTTGGTTTGGGGATTAATGTGATACTGACCTGGTAAAAGGAATTTGGGAAAATTCCATCTCTTTCAATTTCCCAGAACAAGTTGTGAAGTATTGGGATTAGTTTTTCACTGAAGGTTTTGTAGGATTCAGGGCCTGGGCTTTTCTTTCATGGCAGAATTTTTATTGCTATTTCTATTTCTTTGTTTGCATTTGGTTGACTAAGGCTTGCTATGTCCTCTTGGTTCATTTTAGGTAGGTTATATGTGCTTAGAAGTCTATCAATTTCTTCCATGTTTTTCAGTTTATTGGAGTATAAATTTTCAAAATAGTTTCTGATAATCCTTTGAATTCCCCCACTGTCTGTGGTGATGTCTCCTTTTTAATTTTTGATTTTAATAATTTGAGTTGATTCTCTTTCTTTTGGTTAGGTTGGCCAGGGGTTTATAAATCTTATTTTTTCAATGAATGAGCTTTTTGTTTTGTTGATTCTTTGAATTGTTTTTATTCTCTATTTCATTTATTTCTGCTCTGATTTTAAGAATTTTCTGCCTTTTGCTGGCTTTGGGATTAGACTCTTGCAATCTTTCTTGGTCCTTGAGATGTGTCATTAGGTTGTTTATTTGGTGACTCTGTTCTTTTTATGTGGTCACTCGCTGCTATAAACTTTTTTTCTTAACACTGCCTTCAAAGTGTCCCATAGATTTTGGTAAATTGTGTCTCTATTTTCATTTAATTCCAGGATTCTTTCTTTCTTTCTTTCTTTCTTTCTTTCTTTCTTTCTTTCTTTCTTTCCTTCTTTCTTTTTTGGTGGTACTGGGGTTCCTGGAAATCCTTCTACCTCCGGGCTACACTCCCAGACCTATTTTATATTTTTATTTGGAAACAGGGTCTCTTAAGCCAGTAAGGCTGGCTTCAAACCTGTGCAATCCTCCTGTCTCCACCTCACAAGCACAGGGATTACAAGCATGCGCCACCATGCCTGGCTTATTTCTCCCCTTATTTCTGATCTTACCCACTCGTCATTCAATAGTGTATCATTCATTCTCCATTTATTTATTTATTTATTTTATTATTATTATTATTTTTTTTTGGTGGTACTGGGGTTCTTGGAAGCCTTTCTACCTCTGGGCTACACTCCCAGACCTATTTTTACATTATTAAATTTGGAAACAGGGTATCCTAAGCCAGCGCATGTGGCTGACTTCGAACCTGCGCGATCCTCCTGTCTCCGCCTCCCAAGCACGGGGATTACAAGCATGGGCCACCATGCCCGGCATCATTCTCCATGTATTTAAATTGTTTCTTTTGTTCTTCCTGTTGTTGATTTCTATTTTCATTCTATTGTGGTCTGAAAAGACAATACTTCAGTAGTAACTCTGAACATCAAAGGACTTAACTCACCAATCAAAAGACATAGACTGGCAATGTGGATTAAAAAACATAATCCCATACTTGTTGGATGCTTAGGTTTTGTTGTCCTCGGCCTCTGCACTCTCTGCCCAGGGCTCTGGCCTTCTTCTCTGCACCTGCGCTTCCCTACCCATGCTGGTAGAGGGCATCCAGTGTAGTCTTGGAGCAACCCCCTGTGACCCTGTGCAGGTACCTTGCCTTGAGCACCTTTTCTGTCTCTGTAGGTTCTACCTGGACTATCCTGCTGGGTCCTGCGGTTGCAGTTACCTGGTTGTCCTGCTACCAGGTCTCTGGAGGGCTCGCTGCACCATTGCAAGTGCTACTTCTGGTAAGCGCATAGACTTTTGGATCATTTTCTGTGTCCCTGAAGTGTGGTGCTGGTTGCTTATGATGTTAGAGCTCTGTGGCTGCTTTCAAGTTCTTAGATTATTTTTCTGGATTTCTTGGGGCTGCTGTGCTGGTGTTGGCCAGAGCTGGCACTAGCAGTTTGGGCTGGTGGCCTGAGATAATTTTGGTGCATGTTGGTCTGGTTCTCTGGAGGGTGTGGTGAGCTCGGCTGCTGTGGCAAGATGGCACCACCTTGGTGCACTCGGCCTTGGCCTCAGACGCAAGGTGGGTGCTTTCTTTTCTGGTGGTGAGCTCTGCTCTGGATCCCTGGAGAGCATGGCAAGCTTGGCAGCTGGAAGTTGTAGCCGGTGTGTATGTAGGAAGAACTGATGGCTTACAAACCCGTTGATCTGCAGCTGTTCACTTCAAGTCCTTGTTTTCCTTTTCGTGTCTGGTGTTGGTGCTGTGAGGCAAGGTGGTACCACTTTGGCGCCCACTGCTGCAAGGCAGGCGGGTTTCTTTTCTGCTTTCAGGTTGGTCTTCTAATCTTCTTTTTCTCTGTCCCTTCTATTTATCATTTTTATTCCTCTACTGATAGTATTTTCTGGCTTTGTAGAATGTTGTTTTTGAGGCAATGGAGATCGGGTGTCAGCAGGACTGATAAGTGCTGCTTTCCTCGGTCGCCATCTTCCCAGAAGTTTGTCTTTTTATTTTTTCAAACACTGTTTCACTGAGTTGTGACGTTGCCTCCATAAGTAGCTGAGGCTGTCCAAGAACTGCGATCCTCCAATTTGTAATCTCAAATGCTGAGATTACAATTTTATTTTTTTGGAATAATTTAAGAAGAATAGGAATTAGTCCTTCCTTAAATATTTTGTAGAATTCAGCAAGTTGGGCATGGTAGAGCATGCCTGTAATCCCAGTACTTAAAAAGCTGAAATAGGAGGATCACAGGTTTGAGGCCAGCCCCAGAAACTTAGTAAGACTTTGTTTCAAAATAAAAAATGAGATTGGGCTGGGGGTTTAGCTCAAAGATAGAATACCCCTGGGTTCTGTCCCCAGTAACACACACACGCACACACGCGCGCGCGCACACACACACACACACACACACACACACACGATAAAATGGCATCAGTGGTAGTGCATGAAAACCCTTTAGAGTGTCAAGAAGAAAGAATTCATAGTTTATTACCAAAAAGGGGCCTTAAATAGAAAATCAATTTTAAAAAATAAGAAGATTTAGCCAGGTGTGGTCATGCACACTTGTAATCCTAGCATTTGTGAGGCTGAGATGGGAAGATTGCAGTTCATGGCCAGCCTTAGCTACTTAGTGAGGTCCTTTGCAACTCAGTGAGGACTTGTTTCAAAAAAAAAAAATAGGGCTGGGATGGGGGTGTAATTAAAAGGTAGTATGCCCCTGGGTTCCATCCTCAGTACCTGAAAAAAAAAAAAAAAAAAAAGAAAGAAAGAAAGAGAAAATTTAGCCTTGTGTGGTGGCATATGCTTGTAATCTCATTATTTGGGAGGCTGCTAAGTCAGGAGGATTGTAGGTTCGAGGATAGCATCAGCTAGTAGTGAGACTCTCATCAACCTAGTGAGACCCTATTTCAAAATAAAACTAAAATAGGGTTGGGAGTATAGCTCAGAGGTAGAATGCCCTGGTGTTCAATCCCCAGTAGCATACACACATACACACAAAATTTTAAGATATTGACTCTACAAATAAATAACCAAAATTCAGATACAGGAAATCCACGATAGTTGTATGGTAAACATTTTCAACAACTCATGGAAACTTGCTAAAATGGACATATGTTTAAGCATCTTAAAAAAAACCCTGAAAAATGCTAATAGAAAATTTATTTTTTTAAAAAGCCAAGCATGAACTTCCGGGAAGATGGCGGCCGAGAAAAGCGGGGCTTAAGAGCCCTGCTAACAACCAATTTCCATTACCACAAAACCAGCGCCTTTCATAGCCAGAAAACACCATCAACAGAAAAACAAAAAAACCACCAGGCTCCAGAGAGAAAGCTGACTGAGAACAGAGCTCAGGGCCACAGAGGAGACACACGCGCCCGAGGACGCGGCAGCAGCGCCATACTGCCGGCTGCAGCGGCGAACTCATCGGATGGCTACAGCAAGCCGAGGTGAGCCGCTGCGGAACAGCCAGGCGGGATCTTTCGGCGCAGAGAGGATTTAAAGCTCCCAGTGGCTGAGCTCAGCCCACGCTGCAGGGATTCAGAGTGGAAATAAAAACCAGAGAAGAAAAAATACACCAGCCTCATGGCCGAGGGCGTGGCCGCGGCGCCATATTGCCACCGGCGGCGGCAGCAGCAGTGAATTCGCCGAATCCAGTACAGCTACATCTGCGTACTCAAGAACAGTGAGTCAAATTGTGGGCCACAGAGGAGAAATCCCAGTACTGTACCTCACTGAGGTACTCACTGTACCCAGTGAGGGAGTGGTGGTGGCAGAGATACCACACCATAGGAGAACGTGCAACCTGGCACCCCCCATAGTTTAAAGCAGCCTCTATTGACTCCCTGGGTCAGAGACTCTGTGATAAAACCCAGTAAAGGAGTAGTGAGGTCTGAGATACTACTGACTCGAGATCCAGAACACCTTAAGTGAAGTTATAGTGACCCAAGGGAAGAACCCAGAGAAGGCACAAACATCCGAAATCATGGGAAAGAGGAATAATACTGGAGCAATGAATGCCGCCCACAACCCCACAACATCAGAACCTGATAAAACAGAAAATCAGAGATTTCTAGAAGATCAAATCAGGAAAATAACTGTAGAAATAATAGAGGTGCTTCGAAAAGAACTCAGAGAGAGCCAAAAAGAGATAAAGGATGCAATTAATGAAGTAAAGGCCTCAATTCAAAGCACAAACAACCGATTAGACCACATGGAGAACAGAATCTCGCTCTTAGAAGATGAGCAATCCAAAAATGAACGCATGGTTTCTAATCTCGGAAAAAATATCCGACAGCAGGAATCTGACATTGAAGAAATATGGGCCCATCTTAAGAGAGCTAACCTAAGAATAATTGGAATAGAGGAGGGAAAAGAAAGTGATACCAAAGGGATCAACAATCTCTTCAAGGAAGTAATAGCAGAAAATTTTCCAAACGTAAAGCAAGAGGTTGATACACAGGTCCAGGAAACTTATAGAACTCCCTTTAGACAGGATCGGAGAAGAGGATCCCCACGCCACATAATTGTCAAAATGACCAATGTGGAAGCCAAGCAGAGAATCTTAAAGGCAACAAAAACAAAGGGCCAAGTGACATTCAGAGGCAAACCAATTAGAATCACTCCAGACTTCCCAAACCAAGTCATGAGAGCCAGAAGGGCTTGGAGTAACATATTCCAAACTCTGAAAGAAAACAACTTCCAGCCAAAAATTTCCTATCCAGCAAAACTTTCTATCAAATTAGATGGAGAAATAAGAAGCTTCCATGAAAAACAGAAACTGAAGGAATTTATGTCTTCAAAACCAGCGCTAGAGAAAATACTCAAAGAGATTAACTACAAAGAAGAAATAGGTAACACTCACCAGAACCAGAGAAACAAGATTTTCCATCCAACAGACAACTAAGATTGGTTATCTGTGGAGATTCATTATTTATGTTAGTCTTTTACCTATCTCTAAATTGTATTGTTTGCCTTTATTGTTGTTAATTTTTAGGATTTCTAGTTAGAATATTAATATACCTTCAGATATAGCATTTGGAAATATTTTATCCAATTCTATTAGTAACTTTTAACTCTGTTTACATTGTCTTTGGATATACAATATTTTTTTTTATTTTTTAGGGAGTTTGTATATTCTTCTGTTTCCTGTGCCATTGAAATCATATCCAAGAAATCACTGCCAATTTCAATGTTGTGAGGTTTTATGACCCAGATTTTCTTCTAAAAGTTTATAGTCTTAAGATTTATATTTAGGTCTTTTATCTATTTTGAGTTAATACTTGTATATGGGATTAGGTAAGGGTCCAATTTTATTCTTTTCCATGTAATTATTATTTTTCAACAATATTTAGTTAAAAGATTATTATTTCCACCACCAAATGTTCGTGGAAACCTTGTCAAAAATAACTTGACAATATAGGGAAGAATTTAGCTCTAGGCTTGTATTTAACTCCAATGGTTTATATATCTGCCTTTAGAACAGTACTACACTGTTTCAATTATTGTAGCTTTATATGGTTTGAAATCAGAAAATATATATCTGCTAGCTTTGTTCTTTTTCAAGATCGTTTTGGGTATCTAGAATTCATATTCCATATTAGGATAGATTTTTTTCTGAAAAATGAATATATAAATATATGATAGTTGCACCAAAAAAACAGAAAAAAATATGCTCTGGTAAGAAAGAAAGCAAAAAGTAATATTGAAATGTTATCTTTAAATCATCAAAAGCTTGGCATCAGACAAATGAAACTGTTATGTGAGATTATCATTTTTAATTTTGGATAAATTGCTATAATACTAGATGTCAACCACTAAGCCAAGCATGGGAAGGAGGGATGGGGAGGGAATGGGGTGGGGATCGGGTGGGGGCTGACTGGGCGATGTGTGCATGTATGTCTACAAAAGTTTGTATCCCACTATGATGTATGAATACAGTGCACCAATAAAATAAAAAAATAAATTAAAAAAAAAAATAAAAAGCCAAGCATATCAAATGTGTGTTAGGACATCGTAATATATGAGTAATTAAAATTTCCCCATGTATATTGTTAGGTTATTGGTTTTTATTGAGGATGACTGTCTACAATAGAATCAAACCGACTTACTTTGCTTTCTTTATGAAACACAAATCCTTAGGAAACCTGTTAGTAAAAAGGCCAATCAATGCCCATCTCTATTGTTCTTTTTTTGTGTGTGTGGTTCTGGGGATAGAACCCAGGGACATTGCACCTTCCAGCTACACCCCCAGCCCTATTTTTCAGTCTTTTTATTTTTTTTGAAACAGGGTGTCACTGAGTTGAGAAAGTGCTTGCTGAGTCGCTGAGGCTGTCCAAGAACTGCGATCCTCATCTCTGCCTCCCTAATGCTGGGATTACAAGCCTGCGCCACCATGCCTGGCTTCTACTGTTCTTTATGTGCTTCATAAATCCTTAGTTTTGTTTTTTTTTGGTGGTGCTGATGATTGAACCCAGGGGTATTCTTCCTCCAAGCTACGCTCTGCGATCTTCCTGTTTCATCCTCTCAAATACTGGGATTATAGGCATGTGACATCAAGCCCAGCTAATCCTTATTTATTTTAAAATTTTTTCTGGTACTAGAGGTTGAACCCAGAGACATTCTACCTTTGAGCTACATCCCCAGCATGATTTTATTTCTTATTTGGAAGGTTGATGAGAGTCTCACTACTTGCCGAGGCTGTCCTTGAATCTGTGATCCTCCTGTCTCAACCTCCCAAATACTGAGATTACAGGTGTGTGCGTGTAACCATGCCCAGCTTAATCTTTATTTCTTGGAAAGAGATTGCTGTATTGGTGAAAGTTATCTCACAGCAAGATTATTTCATTATGGTCCAATAAAATGAAGGCTCTTAGCTGGGCTTGGTGGTGCATGCTTGTAATCCCAGTGTTTGGGAGGTTGAGACAGGTGAATTTCAGGTTGAAAGCCAGCCTCAGCGATTTAGTGAGGCCCACTGCAATTTAGTGGGACTTTGTTTCAAAATAAAAAAAATACAAAATAGGGCCAGGGTGTAGCTCAGAGGTAGATTGCTCCTAAATTCATTCCCCAGCACAAGAAAAAGAAAAAAAGAAAAGAAAAGAAAAAGGAACTGAAAAAAAAATAAAATAAAGGCTTTTAATTTAATGCAAGATGGTACTCTGAGCAAGCACAGTTTGAATAAAGCTGAGTCCCAATGTTAGTTGAAAAATGAGGTAGGTCTCCCTATCCAAGTACCTCCCACCAGAATGGCTCTCCAGGAAATACTTAGGTGATCCAGTCCCTTTATTGTCCTGATCACTTTCTGCTAAGACTAAAACAAAACAAAAACAAAACAAAACAAAAAAAAACTAAACACACACATGCTCACTCAAAATTGAAGATAAAAAGGAGATAATGGCGGGGGGTAGGGAATTGCAATTTTGAAAGGCATATTACCCAATGGTAATATGTGAATGGTCAAGCAAAAAAAATTGTAAAATAAATTTATGACTTACAAAATGACTGGAAAATTTAACCACTAAATATTTGATGACATTGAAGAATTACTGTTGATTTTTGATGGTTATAATAATGATATTGTGGTTATGTTTAGAAAAGAGTTTTTATCTTTTAGGGAGCTGTATTGAAATATTTGTGGATAAACAATAGTATGCCTGGAATTGCTTCAGAATAATAAGGGGTGATATAATGGAAGAAATAAAATTAGCCATGAGCTGAAAATTGTTGAAGCCAAATAATGGACAGGTAAGCAGGAGTCCATTTTGCTATTTCCTCTAGTTCAGTACTAGCTTGGAATTTACCACAATAAAAGTTTAGAATCAAGCTAGGTGTGGTGGCACATACCTGTAATCCCAGTGCTTGGGAGGCTGAGACAGGAGGATTGGAAGTTCATGATCAGCCTTAGCAGCTTAGTGAGACTCTCAGTAATCTAGTGTCAAAGTTTAATTGAGACCCTGTGCTATTGTAAGAGCTATTGCAGTCCCTTAGCGAAGCTCCTAATTGCCCATGAGCTGTTTGGAAGATTTGATATTTCCCAGCATATTTCTTTCACCCCGAGCCACACACTGACAATTACATAGCAGAGAATAGTAAATGTAAAACATGCAAAAACATTTTGGGATTTTGTTGCATTGTGCTTGATTTCCTTGCTAATGCCACATCCAACAACCAGAGTGCTAGACAGTAAATCTTAATTCTTTCCTGTTTCTATAAAAATTGAGGGTACTTTCCTCTGGGTTCTATCATCACTGGCTGACAGCTACATGTTGTGCAGACTGGATGGAAAACCCCAACTGTATCTCTGTGTCTCTGAAAGTCATTAACTAATTTTTGAGAATTCAGTGAAACCACAAATAGATTTGGCCAAGTACTTTCCCCCTGAGTTTTTGAAAATATGCATATCGTAAGAAAACGTAGTACATATGTTCCTTATTCATTACCACAAACTCTTCCAAATCTTGCATTATAGGAGTTAGACACTGTCCAAAGAGCTGACTGAACCACTTTTGAAAATGTTCTTTTACAAAAGTAAAAAGTCACAAAATACTCACCATCAAGTGAATTTGAACTTGAGAGGAGTTGGATTAGGTTTCAAACTTTTGAGTTTATAAATTTGAGCTGGTTCTAAATCAGGATGTTGAGGAGTCCCCTACTTTCAAATTATTTTTCCTCTTTGCGTTTGTGTGTGTGTGTGTGTGTGTGTGTGTGTGTGTGTGAGCGCATCCATGTGCGTGCATGCATGCATGCGCAGTTCACACTTCGTATGCACTCTAAAGTGCAGTGGTGAGAAGAAAAAAAATGACAATTTTGATTACACTGGGTTTGGCCAGGGAAGAAACAATCCTGAGGCTATGGACTTGGAAATTCGAAATGCATGACACTTAATCCTCCATGAGTAGTGTGACTTAGGTCTCTTGGTTTTTGTTGCTTGTTAAAGCCACTGAAATAGGGAACATTTACACTTAATAACTCACTTTGAAGATAAGTTTCATATGTTATTTAAAAGAGGGCTTTGTAAAGATAATAAAAAGTATAAATGGTGTATGTTACAGACTAATCCCATGACTTTTTTCTTTTTTTTTTTTTTTTGTTTGGGGGTCAGGAGGCGGTTGAAAATGTTCCAATCTGAAAACAAAGAAAAAAAATCTGACATAACCACGATGCTCTATATTTACTTAGTGGATGATGAAACCATTTTGGAGTATGAAGAAGGCATTGTCTTCTTAACTACACCCTATATATTGGAAGAGAGAATGTCAGTTAAGTTTTTTTGTGTGTGATAGTAGGTATTGGACCCAAAATTATTTTATCTCTGAGCTACAATTCCAGTTCTGTTTATTTTTTTGTTTTAAACAGAGTCTCCCTAGGTTGTTGAGAGTCTCACTAAGTTGCTGAGGCTGGCCTTGAAAAGCGCCCATCTTAGCCTCCCAAGTACTGGGATTATAGGCATGTGCCACCATACCTGACCAGTGAATAGCTATCTGAGGACATATATGTGCTTGTGTATGCTTGAGGTGGATTTGAAATGGGCTTGACCTCAAGGAGTGTACAGCAGAGTGACAGAACATCATTTTTATTTAAAGTTGGATCTCCAGCAATAAGAGCTGACATGAGGGACAGACATTGCACAAAGGAGGGCAGATTTAACTGTGTCTGGTGAGGGAAGGGAACTTATGCCACCTGGCACTGTGACTTGATAAATGTTGGTTTCCATTTTCTCTTCCTTTAGATATACTATGTCAACCCTTATATATAAAGACTATGATACCACTAGCCAAACATCAGGGGCATATGGACTTTGAATCGTTTCCCCGTGAAGCAAAAGTCCTTTGCATTAGAAAATGTTTGATCCTTCTGGGAACCAGCAACCAATATTTACATAGTTGTTGATTACTGTCATGGACAAGCTATGTACAAAGGGCAGACCCATAGATCAATGCTCAACTATAAACCTCATCCCTCATGTAAACGTACCAGTCACACTCGCTGAAGGTTCTGTTTTTATTTTATTTCAGTAATATGAAAGCCTACCAAACTTATAGTGGCAGTATTTATTAAATATCTCTTAGGCCCCCCAAGAGCATAAGTGGGTAAAGACTTATTACTGGATCCTGGGAGTATAAAGGTTTGGTGGTATGTGGTGCGCAGGGAGTGTCTCCTGCCACCACATGTTTGAAGTCGCAGGTTTATTTTTTTATTTTTTATTTTTTTGGTGGTATTGGGGATGGAACCCAGGGGCCTTGTACCTTCGGGCTATACTCCAAGACCAATTTTATATTTTATTTGGAAACAGGGTCTCTTAAGCCAGCTAAGGCTGGCTTTGAACCTGCAGGATCCTCCTGTCTCAGCCTCCCAAGCACGGGGATTACAAGTGTGTGCCACCACGCTCGGCAGAAGTTGCAGGTTTATTTAAATGATGTATGCAGCTGGGCATTGTGGCCTATGCCTATAATCCCTGTACTTGGGAGGCTAAGACAGAAGGATTGCAGGTTTATGGCCAGCCCCAGCAATTTAGCAAGGCTTTCACAACTTAGTGAGACCCTATTTCAAAATAAAAAATAAAATAGGGCTGGGGGTGTAGCTCAGAGTAGAATGCCCCTGGGTTCAATCCCCAATACCACACACATATATGAAAAAGGATGTACTCAAATTTCACAGTCCATGCCATATTATACCCATTTGTTGGTGTAAATATAAAATACGCCTTCAAGTCATGTATCAACTTAACTCCCTAAATCATTAAGTAAAATTGATGCCTTATATAGAAAAGCTGTGCATCCCAACTTCCTGAGCCCTTGCTATACCATGTTCAGCAACTTAGTCTTTTTTAATCCAAATTTTAAAAATTAGCTGGGCATGCCAGGCATGGTGGTGCATGCTTGTAATCCCCGCACTTGGGAGGCAGAGATAGGAGGATTGCGCAGGTTCAAAGCCAGCCTTGCTGGCTTAAGAGACTCTGTTTCCAAATAAAATATAAAATGGGTCTGGGAGTATAGCCCGGAGGTAGAAGGGTTCCATCCCTAGTACCAAAAAAAAAAAAAAAAAAATTAGCTGGGCATGATGGTGTATATATGCAATCTCCGAACTTGATAGGCTGAAACAGGAGGATTGCAGGTTCAAAGCCAGCCTCAGCAATTTAGTGAGGCTCTCAGCAACTTAGTGAGACTCTGTTTCCAAATAAAAAATAAAATAAGGCTGGGGTTATAGCTCGGAGGTAGAAAGCCCCTGTGTTCAATCCCCAGCACCAGTAATATAAAATAAAATAAAATAAATAAAAAATATAAAAAATAAAAAAGGCTGAGGGTATAGCTCAGAGATAGAATACCCCTGGGTTCAATCCTCAGCATCCCCCCCACAAAATAAGTAAAAATAAAAATATTGATTAATATGAGCAATTTGGACTTAAGGAAAAATAAGATGTATATTAATATATATCACATAATATATATTTATATTAAGATAAAGCACCAGTTGTGGGGCCAGTAAATGAACTGATATGGTCTCATTACTACCTTCCTCATTTCTCACCTGTTGTTTGGAGTAGCCAGCTGCTCATTTAAGTCCAGGAATAAGACATGAAACCTGTGCTCACTGCAGCAGCACAGCCTCTAGTCTTCTGAATGACAGTGTTCAAAGGGGCCTCTCATGTCTTTCTCCCATTAGAATCACCCTGTTCCTTGTCATTTTCTCATGACGATAATGCCTTATTAGCTGTTCTCCTCATCTATTCCTTTTTTTTTTTTTTTTTTCAGGTCTGGGGATGGAACCCAGAGGCATTTGACCTCCAAGCTACACCCCCTGCCCTACTTTTTATTCTTTATTTTGAAACAGGATCTCACTAAGTTGCAGAGGGCCTCCCTAAATAGCTGAGGCTGTCTGTGAACTGTGATCCTCTGGTCTCAGCCTCCCGAATGCTGGATTTACAAGCGTGCGCCACCACATTGGCTTCCTTTCTACTCTTGAAAGCATTTTCATATGCGTTTTGTAAAGTGATTCTGTACAGTATTGCAGACAAGCACCCTAAGCCTCATTTGACCTCTGTTAAAAGGTGGCTGAGCAAGGTTGAACAATTTACTCAGCTATGTTCATTCAAAAAATATTTACTTTGCATCTAAGTGCCAGATACTATACAAAGAACTAGAGACACAAAGGCAGATTAAAAGAGGAGACGGGAAAGTCAACAGGCAATTATAGGATCAAGAGGTAAATATAAATCATGGGGGTTAAGTATCTGGCAATAAACATAAGCCTCAGGGAAACCCATCATCCAGACTTGGAGAGTGGAGTGAGGGAAAGCTTCAGGGGTAAGTGACGTCTAAACAGAGACCTGAGGACATGGAGGACTAAGCAGATGAAGATGCCACTGGGGTGGATGAAGTCGCAGATAGGAAACGTCAATGCGCACAGGCTCTGAGTGAGAAGAAAGAGGGTGCGGGGGAGCTGTGTATGAAAGTGTGAGTGGGGACAAGCCGCTGTGGCTGGTTTCACAATTGTGCGCTGCAGCATTCACAGAGACGGTGTGACAGGGGCCCCTAGACTGAGCATCGGGCTTCCCGGCGAGAAGGGTGATGGGCAGGGAAGATGAGAGTCCTGAATGCCACGCCTGCCAAGATGTTTGTAAATAGCCCTAAGGCAGTGGAAAGGCATGGAGGGCAATGGCAAGGCCAGGCTGGTATTTTGGCAAGATCTTCCTACCCACGGGGTGGGGAAGACTCCAAAGAAACCTAGCGAGGTGGTTGCTGTAATCAGGCATGTGAGCGCAGAGAGCGGCCTGGAGTGAGGCCCTGGATCAGAACTAGGGACAGATGGAAGAGACAGGAAGAAAACAGAACGGGCCACACTTGGAGACAGCAGGATGGGAGAGGAGAGAGGGAAGGGAGGAGCAAGGCTGAGCCTCGGCTTTTGTTCTTGGACCAAACTGGGTCGATGGTGGTGTCATTTACTCATTGGGGACCATGGCGGGAGGGATGGGTTTTGGGGGAAGAGGGTGAACTTTTTGGACAGGCTGAGTGAGTATGAGGGGTTTTGAGGTGTGTAGGAGAGCAGTAGGAGCTGGCTGGGTCTGGGGATCGGGGGCAACATGGCGAGGTGAGCTGAAGAGAGTGTGGTCTGGGGCTGGTCAGAGTTCCTGTGGGTTCAGGGGGATGAGCTCAGGGCAAATTTTGCAGATTCTGCTGGGTTTCAGAGAAGTTGAAGGACTGACATTGCATGTTAAGATGCCCCATCAGGGCCAGTGTACTCTATTTCATTTCACTATTTAATTTAATTTAATTTTAATTTTAATTTTTTTTTTTTGGTGGTACTGGGGTTCCTGGAAACACTTCTACCTCCAGGCTACACTCCCAGACCTATTTTTATACTTTTTTATTTGGAAACAGGGCCTCTCAAACCAGCATGGCTGGCTTCGAACATGCGCGGCGCTCCTGTCTCCACCTCCCAAGGCAGGGATTATGAGCGTGCGCCACCATGTCCGTCTTCACTCTTTTATATGTATGTGTATGTCCTGATGGTGGGAACCACACAGCACACCATAGTATGTATTCTTATGTGTATAGGTTTTTTGCATTTATCTGTTTTATATACACAGTCATATAAATGTATACACAGGTATATAGACATATACATTTGTTTATCTTTATACAGTTTTTTTTTGGTCCTTGGGATTGAATCCAGGGGCATTTCACTTCTAAGTAACAAGCCCAGTCCTCAGGTCTTTATGTTGCCAAGCATCTTGCTAAATTGCTGAGGTTGGTCATAAACCTGTCATCTTCCTGTCTCAGCCTCCCAAATACTGGGATTATAGGCATGCACTACCACACCCTGCAATATTTATGAAAATTTAAAAAGTAGATATCAAGAAAATAAGATAAATCATAATGAAGTGTGACATAATATCTTGGGTGGATTTGTTAAAATCATAGGCTATAGGCGCTACTGTCTTAGTGTTATGGTCCTTAGGGAATATTTTTAAAAGTTTAGGAGGCATATTTGGTTGTTGCAATGAACAGGATATTTCAATATTTGGGGGCTAGAAATGAGATGCTAAGGTACTTTGCAATGTAGATTTTCAAATATCCTACTGGATATTCACATAGGTAAAAAGCTGTTTGTATCAGTAATTAATGAATGGGATGGCACTAAAGTAAAAAGCTTTACTGGGCTTGGTGGTACATGCCTGTAATCCCGGTACTTGGGAGGCTGAGACAGGAGGGTCACAGGTTTGAGGACAGCCTCAGCAAGTAGTGAGACTCTCATTAACCTAGCAAGACTCTGTTTCAAATTAAAAATGAAAAAATAGAGCTGGGGTTGTAGCTGGGAGGTAGAATGTCTCTGAGTTCAATTCCCAACACACAGACACACAGACACACCCCCCACCCCCCCACACACTGAAAAGCTTTTCAGCAAAGAAAGCCTACAGAATGAGAGACGATCTCACCACCTACCCATCTGACAAAGTCTAATATTTAGAATATATAAAGAGCTTAAAAAACTTAAGCTGGGCATGGTGACATACAATTATAATCCCAGTACTTAGGAGGCTGAGACAGGAGGATTGTGGTTCATGGACAGCCTCAGTTACTTAGTGAGGCTCTGTTTCTTGGTGAGATCCTGTTTCAAAACAAAAAAATAAAAACTCAGGCTGAGGGTGTAGGTCAGAGGTAGAATGTCTTTGGGTTCAATCCCCAGCACTACCAAAAAAAAAAAAAATCACTAAAAAACCCCTCAATTTAAAAACTGAATTAAATAGACACCTTTCAAAAGAAGAAGTACAAATGGCCAACAAATATATGAAAACTATTCATCATTGTTAGCAATCATGAAATACAAATCAAAACTACTCTGAGATTCCATCTCACTCTAGTTAGAATGGCAATCACCAATAACACAAATAATAAATGCTGGCAAGGATCACAAAAGACCAAGAATAGCTGGGCATGATGGTGCACGTTTGTAATCCCAGCAATTTGGGAGGCTGAGACAGGAGGATCAAGGTTGCTCAGCTACTTAGTGAGGCCCTTTGCAACTCAGTGAGACCTTGTTTCAAAATAAAGAATAAAAAATAGGGCTGGGAATGTATCTCAGAGGTAGAATGCCCCTAGGTTCCATTCCCAGTAAAACACACACACACACACACACACACACACACACACACACACACACACACACAATGTAGTGAGGCTTTCAGCAACCCAGCGAGACCCTTTTTCAAAACATAACAATAGGGACTTCCGGGAAGATGGCGACCGAGAAAAGCGGGGCTTAAGAGTCCCGCTAACAACCAATCTCCATTACCACAAAAAGAGCGCCTTTCATAGCCAGAAAACACCATCACCAGAAAAACAAAAAAAACCACCAGGCTCCAGAGAGAAAGCGGACTGAGAACAGAGCTCAGGGCCACAGAGGAGACACACGCGCCGCGGCAGCAGCGCCATACTGCCGGCGGCAGCGGCAAACTCAACGGACGGCTACAGCAAGCCAGGTGAGCCGCTGCGGAACAGCCAGGCAGGATCTTTCGGCGCAGACAGCATTTAAAGCTCCCAGTGGCTGAGCTCAGCACACGCTGCAGGGATTCAGAGTGGAAATCAAAACCAGAGAAGAAAAAATACGCCAGCCTCATGGCCGAGGGCGTGGCAGAGGCGCCATATTGCCACCGGCAGAGGCAGCAGCAGTGAATTCACCGAGTCCAGTACAGCTACATCTGCGTACTCAAGAACAGTGAGTCAAATTGCGGGCCACAGAGGAGAAATCACAGTATTGTGCCTCCTGGGACTTGACCCAGTGAGGGAGTGGTGGTGGCAGAGATATCACACCATAGGAGAGCGTGCAACCTGGCACCCCCCATAGTTTAAAGCAGCCTCTATCGACTCCCTGGGTCGGAGACTCTGTGATACAACCCAGTAAAGGAGTAGTGGAGTCTGAGATAATACAGACTCGAGATCCAGAGCACCTTAAGTGAAGCCATAGTGACCCAAGGGAAGAACCCAGAGAAGGCACAAACCTCCGAAATCATGGGAAAGAGGAATAACACTGGAGTAATGAATGTGCACAACCCCACAACATCTGAACCTGATAAAACAGAAAATCAGAGATTTCTAGAAGATCAAATCAGGAAAATAACTGTAGAAATAATAGAGGTGCTTCGAAAAGACCTCAGAGAGAGCCAAAAAGAGATAAAGGATGCAATTAATGAAGTAAAGGCCTCAATTCAAAGCACAAACAACCGATTAGACCACATGGAGAACAGAATCTCGCTCTTAGAAGATGAGCAATCCAAAAATGAATGCATAGTTTCTAATCTAGAAAAAAATATCCAACAGCAGGAATCTGACATTGAAGAAATATGGGCCCATCTTAAGAGAGCTAACCTAAGAATAATTGGAATAGAGGAGGGAAAAGAAAGTGATACCAAAAGGATCAACAATCTCTTCAAGGAAGTAATAGCAGAAAATTTTCCAAATATAGAGCAAGAGGTTGATACACAGATCCAGGAAACTTATAGAACTCCCTTTAGACAGGATCGGAGAAGAGGATCCCCACGCCACATAATTGTCAAAATGACCAATGTGGAAGCCAAGCAGAGAATCTTAAAGGCAACAAAAACAAAGGGCCAAGTGACATTCAGAGGCAAACCAATTAGAATCACTCCAGACTTCCCAAACCAAGTCATGAGAGCCAGAAGGGCTTGGAGTAACATATTCCAAACTCTGAAAGAAAACAACTTCCAGCCAAAAATTTCCTATCCAGCAAAACTTTCAATCAAATTAGATGGAGAAATAAGAAGCTTCCATGACAAACAGAAACTGAAGGAATTTATGTCTTCAAAACCAGCGCTAGAGAAAATACTCAAAGAGATTAACTACAAAGAAGAAATAGGTAACACTCACCAGAACCAGAGAAACAAGAGTTTCCATCCAACAGACAACTAAGATTGGTTATCTGTGGAGATTCATTATTTATGTTAGTCTTTTACCTATCTCTAAGTTGTATTGTTTGCCTTTATTGTTGTTAATTTTTAGGATTTCTAGTTGGAATATTAATATACCTTCAGATATAGCATTTGGAAATATTTTATCCAATTCTATTAGTAACTTTTAATTCTGTTTACATTGTCGTTGGATATACAATATTTTCTTTTATTTTTTAGGGAATTTGTATATTCTTCTGTTGCCTGTGCCATTGAAATCATATCCAAGAAATCACTGCCAATTTCAATGTTGTGAGGTTTTATGACCCAGATTTTCTCCTAAAAGTTTATAGTCTTAAGATTTATATTTAGGTCTTTTATCTATTTTGAGTTAATACTTGTATATGGGATTAGGTAAGGGTCCAATTTTATTCTTTTCCATGTAATTATTATTTTTCAACAATATTTAGTTAAAAGATTATTATTTCCACCACCAAATGTTCGTGGAAACCTTGTCAAAAATAACTTGACAATATAGGGAAGAATTTAGCTCTAGGCTTGTATTTAACTCCAATGGTCTATATATCTGCCTTTAGAACAGTACTACACTGTTTCAATTATTGTAGCTTTATATGGTTTGAAATCAGAAAATATATATCTGCTAGCTTTGTTCTTTTTCAAGATCGTTTTGGGTATCTAGAATTCATATTCCATATTAGGATAGATTTTTTTCTGAAAAATAAATATATAAAATATGATAGTTTCACCTAAAAAAAACAGAAAAAAATATGCTCAGGTAAGAAAGAAAGCAAAAAGAAATATTGAAATGTTATCTTTAAATCATCAAAAGCTTGGTATCAGACAAATGAAACTGTTATGTGAGATTATCATTTTTAATTTTGGATAAATTGCTATAATACTAGATGTCAACCACTAAGCCAAGCATGGGAAGGAGGGATGGGGAGAGAATGGGGTGGGGATCGGGTGGGGGCTGACTGGGCGATGTGTGCATGTATGTCTACAAAAGTTTGTATCCCACTATGATGTATGAATACAGTGCACCAATAAAATAAAATTAAAAAAAATTAAAAAAAAATGAAAAACAAGACTAAAAAAAAAAAACAAAAAAAAAAACATAACAATAAAGTAAAACAAAATAAAAAGGGCTAGGGGTGTAGCACAGACGTAGAAATGCCGCTGGGCTCAATTTCCAGTACAAAAACAACAACAACAACAACAACAACAACAAAAAACAACAACAAAAAAGAAAAGCAAATAATTAAATCAGCTGGAAACTTGACCCATTTTACATATATAAACAATGTTTTTGTTTTTAATTTGTTTTCAAGTTTTAATATTCCATGATTTTTTAAATTTTAGGAATGCAACTCTGTTGTGTCAATCTGGATTTAGTAAAACAAAACAAAACAAATGAGAGTATTTAAAAAAAAATGTAACAGGGGGACCAGGAGGACTGGAAAAGCAAAAAGTGAGCGGAGAGGCAACTTCCAGAAGCAGCTCTCAGCACCAGTGTGGGATGGAAGGGGCAGGATGAAGTTTATAATGAGCCAGAGCAGATCTTGAGTGCAGTCTCCAAATGAAATCATCACTCTGAATTATGACTGGATTTGATTAGGGAATTCAGTGTCCCACTCAGTTTACTTATAAGCTGGGCAAGAGGATATTAGTAGGTAGACTTCCCGGCAACAGCACTGAAGAACCGCTTCATAGAACAAAAGCTGTGTGCTTGGCAGGGGTCCTGGGGACTTTTCTTGGGGGCGGGTCTTGGTGCATCTCTAGTGGGAGAGGCGTGGAAACTAGGAGCTGGCTTCCTCAGTCCCCCTCCTCTGCAGGATCTCGACCACAATCTACAGGACGAATCCAAGCACCTTGAGGACTTCAGTGCGTGGCCAGCTCAGGGCTTGAATGAAAACCCAAGGAAGCTAAGCAAACGCTGTCACTCCCTTCTCTCCTTTCTCACATGAAAGTCTTTGAGGAGGCGCTGAGAGTCCGAGGCAGAGCTCACAGTTGGGTTGTGAATGAACAGTGCGGGTGTTTGATCTCCACCCGGGAACCTGCAGCTCTGGTTCGCTGTTCTGTGCTGCCCGCAGGTCTGCTCCGAGGCCTGCCAGGGCCACTGGGGCGGCCCGGAGGCTCTGCGGCTGCTCCTCTCCACACCTCAGTGAAGCCTGACCTCACCTCCCCTGTCTGGTCCGATTCGTAGCCCTGGGTTCCTTTTTTCGCATCCCACCCCATCTCTCACCTCAGTTTGAAACTAAGTTCCTTAGCAGTCCTGTCTGGTTTATGTAGCTCTCTGGGAGTAGGCATCTCACCTGTGTGTGCGCCTTGTTTCTCTCCAGGCTTAGGCAGTGCCTGTTACAAAGTAGACACTCGGGTGTTGAATGAATAAGCGATTGTTCCAGATTCCAGAAGTACCAACGCTTAGCACGATTATGAATATTGCCATTGTATTTGTGTCCCATGCATCTGGCAGCTGTCTCTGTTGAGGAGCATGATAACTCGGGGCTTCGTAGACATCACTCAGGAGTGGTGGCGACACTCAAACCCCCCACCAGTGTGGTCATTTAGGACCACTTGGCTTCTCCTGGAGGCCTGCACCCCCGCACCCCCAAAACCGAGAGCCAGCGGGTTGGAACTCAAGGATGGTGCATCTTTAGGCTGGAAGGTGGCTGGGGAGCCAGGTGAGCCCGCGGCTGGGCCCATCCCCAAGTGCCCGAGAGACAGGCGTTTGTGATTCTTCACTAAGGATCACCGAGTCCAGGTCTCCCCGCACAGACAAAGGGAGCCGGCGGCCCGGCGCCCGCGGGCGCGGCAGGTGCGGGGCCTGCGCCGGCCGCGGCGGCGGTGATGTCAGTGGGGCCGGCGGCAGCGGCACTTCCTGCGGAGGGCGGCGGCGGCGCCCGCTCCCGAGTCGGCTCCCGGCGGCGGGCGGGGGCGGAGCCGGGGGAGGGCTGTCAAATTCGGGAGCCCGGTTCTTCCCCCTTCCGCCTGCCCGGCTCCCGGCCTGACATCCGCGGCCCGGGACCGCGCGGCCGGGCGGAAGGATGGCGGTGCTCAAACTCGCCGACCAGGTAAGGGCGCGGCGGGCGCCGGGGAGGAGGGCGGGGAGGACGGAGAGGAGGGCGGGAGGAGGGCCGGGAGGACCGGGAGGAGGGCGGGGGGCTCAGCCCGCGCAGCCCCCGGCTCCGCGCCCGGCTCCGCGGCGGGGAGGGCGGGTGGGGGGCGCGGGCTGGACCCTCCCGAGCCTCGGGGAGCCCCCAGGCGCCCGGCCCCTCGGCCGCGGGATGCCGCCGCCGGCTCCTCCTGAGCCGCCCGGGGGGCGCTCGGCTCCGCGTCCCCCCAGGAGGCGAAGGCAGCCGCGCCGCGCCCGCAGCCCGTGGCTCCGCTTCCCCGGCCGAGGCGCCGCAGCCTCGGAGGCCTGGCTGGGAGGGGTGGGATTCTTTGCTGAATCGGCTTGACAGTTCCTGCGGAGGGTCTGTGAGATGGGACACCCTCCGTCCCCCCCTCGTTGGCGGACATTGACACTCAGCGGCCAAACAAGTTGTAGGGCAAAACTCTTCGCAGCTCTTTTCGCCGGAAAAAAAAAAAAAAAAGGAAATAGCTGGCTCCTCCCTCTCGTATATTCACGGATGGTGATATGAACTTTTATTTTGGGGTCCTGATAAGCATAGAGGCATCTTTGATAGATGGTCAAATGTGCCAGCCCTGTTATCAGACATCCCAAACTTCTCGAATGTGTTGCATCTGGTGCCTAAGGTTGCCAGTTAGTATCTAGCCGGAGCGCACTGTAACTTAAATACAATTGAAGCCAGGTGGGTGGCACACAACTGCACTCCCGGTACTTAGAAGGCTGAGAAAGGTGGCAGGTTCGAGGGCAGTCTTGGAAATTTGGTGAGACCCTGTGTCGACATAAAAGATAAAATCGGGCTGGGGATGTCTCTCAGAGGGAGAAGGCTCCTGTGTTCAACCTCTAGTACCCCTCCTCCCCATACAATACAATGGATTATCATAATGATTTGCAATGATTTGTTCTGATCCATAGAATAAAAATCTCTAGTTTATTTTCCCTAAGTATTTACAGGCTTCTTTTTGGGTGGAGGTAGTGGGATGGTGGTGGTGCATAAACCACTGAGTTAAAACTCATGTTATTGTTAAATTTAGTAGGAAGAACATCTAGAGATTATGATAGATCTATTTGTTTTCATTGGCTTTTAAATATTTAAAAGTATAAGTTGATACTTTGCCAACTATTAGACATTTGATTGTTTTATTTTATTTACTCTGGTGATTGACCCCAGGAATGTATCTGTCTCCAAGCTATACCCCAACCCCCACCCACTTAAATATTTTTATTTTATTTTATTTTGGTGCTGAGGATTGAACACAGGGACATTCTACCTCCAAGCTATACCTCCAGCACTATTTTATTTTTTATTTGGAACCAGTCTCACAAAGTTGTTGAGCGCCTCATTAAGTTGCTAAGGACAGCTTTGGACTCCAAATCCTTCTGTCTCCTAAATACTGGGATTACAGGTGTGTGTCACCATAAATTTTTTTACTTTGAAACATGGTCTTGCTAGGTTGCTGAGAGTTTCACTAAGTTGCTGAGGCTGGCCTTGAACTTACAGTCCTGTCTCAGATTCCTAAGTACCAGGACTATATAGAGACAGGCACCACAATGCCTGGCTTTGCTTGGTTTAAAATCTTACAATTTTAATGTGTACTTTGGCGATACACATTACTACCTTGTCTGTTAATTCCTAAATCTGCATAATATAAAAATGGTTTGAATATGCATTATTACCACACATGCAAAGATGATTTTGCTTTAGCCCCTCATTTTATAAACAACGAAGAAGATCTGCTGGCATGGAGCCAGTCTTCCTCAGGATCATGGCTCTTGGCCTGTAGAACTGAGACTAACTCCTCTCTCGTGTCCTCCAGCTCCTGTGCTTTCTGCCAGGGGTTGTAAAACACCTCCACCTTCTCACTGGATGGGTTGAAAGGGTTACAAGAAGGTCTTTTGTAAACCAAGATCAACTTAGTGAAAAGTGTACTACTAGTCTTCGAAAGAAAGGAAATCATTCTTCAGTGTATATCAGAGCAGGACGTTCAAAGATGTTTGTCTTTTAAATTGTTTCTAAATACATCTCCTTCCCCTGCCCCTCAGTAAACTGGCATTGCTCTGGAGAAAAAGAGATGCACCCCTCTCATTTGGTTTCATCTCCTCTTACATAAAAAGAGCCTAGGGAGTAAACTTCAAGAACACACACACACACACACACACACACACACACACACACACACATCGCCAGTCTGTCTTGGGGCAAAGCCAGAGGAAAACTGGTGGGAGGTGGTCTAGGTAGCAGGGGTGTGATGGGGAGCGAAAATGGTTTCTGTAGGTCCAGGAAGTGTGTTTTTCTTTCCTTATATAGTCTTGCCTTTTCTGTTTGAAACTCAGTTGGTAGAAGTGAGCTCTTAACCTCATGTACTCCTGCAGCAACCTTTTGTCTAAGCTCCTGTAAGAGATCTGCTTTATCACCGAGGCTGGGGGGCTGCTTGGAACCCCGCGTTGGAGTTTGTAGGGAGCACCTTGCTCTCTCTCAGTCACTGCAAATGGTCATTTCTGTTTGTTTTATTTTATAGTAGTGGGGATTGAACCCAGGAACATTCTATTTCTGAACTATACTCACAGCCCCCCGCCCCTTATTTTGAAAGAGGGTCTTGCTAAG
Source organism: Muscardinus avellanarius (assembly GCF_963383645.1). Classification (NCBI taxonomy): domain Eukaryota; kingdom Metazoa; phylum Chordata; class Mammalia; order Rodentia; family Gliridae; genus Muscardinus; species Muscardinus avellanarius. The sequence continues at coordinate 41,004,745 of NC_137787.1, forward strand.
ACACTGAGTCTGGCTTTAAATGGAACTTTTAATCCTCCCATTTTAGCCTTTACAAGTACTGGGATTACAGGCATGCACCACTGGGCTCAATTTAAAATATCACTTCTTTATTTCTCCCTCACCTGTTAATTTTGTGAGGTAAATCTTTATTTTCTTAAATTTTAAAAATATTTACTTTTTTGCACTTCTGGGAATTGAACCCAGGGCTTTGTGCATACAAGGCAAATGCTTTAACCACAGAACTATATCCCCAGCCCTGAGTGCTGAGGTTTGAGGATACATTCTTGCTGTTGATAACCTGAATCGTAAGTGGTCTTTAAATGTGGATGAAGTTAAGAGGTGAGCTGGTGGCTGGGTGCCGGAGCTTAGTGGGTGGTGTTGGTGACCGCTTCAGCAGCCACTCCTTCAGTCAGCCAGAGGGGGGGCGTGCCCTGACCAACTGTTTTGAGAAAGTAAAAAGTAAGGGGGATAGGAGAGGCCACTGTGGTTTTAGTATTTTTTTTTTTTAACTATGAAAAGGAACTGGGAACTATTGCTGCAAACAAAGGAACTTGACACTTAGCACTTCTGCATTTGTAACCGTGTCTCTTTTGTTTCTTCTTTACAGGCCACACAACATTTTTCTTGTAGTTAGGGGGACCAGCCATCCTATTTTGCCCAGGACTAATAGGTTTCCCAGCATGTTATACTAAAATTGGAAGAATTCTTGGCAAATAGGGAGGAATAACATACTTAACTATGTAATTTTTATGATAATAATTATTTCTTAATAGATGGACATGAAGATGTTTATTTATACTTCAGGAAAGTAAAGTAGTTATAAGTTTGCTAAACAAGATTTTATCACATATATTTGTAATCCATTTTGGCTAAAGATAACCATGAAGCCGGGCGTGATGGCGCACGCTTGTAATCCCCATGCTTGGGAGGCGGAGACAGGAAGATCACACAGTTTCGAAGCCAGTCTCAGCTACTTAGTGAGGCTCTCAGCAACTTAGTGAGACCCTGTTTCCAAATAAAGTATAAAATAGGTCTGGGAGTATAGCCCGGAGGTAGAAAACCTCCGGGTTCCACCCCAGTTCCACCAAAAAAAAAAAAAAAAAAAAAGATAACCATGGAACTTTGTAATTATATTTGCTATCAAGCTTTTTTTTTGGGGGGGGGGAGTGGGTGTTCCTTATGTTCTGTACTTACTACAGTGATCTTGTTTTTTTTTTATGTAGTATTAGGAATTGAACTCAGTGATGTTCTACTTCTGGGCTACATCCCTATCCCTGTTTTATTTGAAACAAGGTTTCCCTGAGTTGCTGACGGCCTTACTAAATTGCTGAGACTGTCCTCGAACCTGCCATATTCCTGTCTCAGCCTCCTAAATACTGGGATTACAGATGTGTGCCAACATGCCTGGTCACTACAGTGATTTAATGTGTGGTGGTCTTGTCTTCAGTCTGGTTTCTTCTTTTATTTTTTTCCCACCCAAACTTATCAAGCCAGGATGGTAAGTTCTTCTGGAAAGTCTACTATTTGTATCTGAGCTGGCTAATGACACTGACCCCAGCTCCATGTCTTTGAGAGCCGGCAAACGACCTCTTCAGTAGGTGGTCTTTGGAGCTTCCTGCCTTGAGGCCTTCTGTTTTGGTGTCCCTTGCCAAGTCCTAGCTCAGCCTTGAGTCACCCACCTCCCTGCCAAAGGCAGTGGCTGGCAGCTATAGTAGTGGCGAGAGACTAGGAATCCTGTAACGTTGACAGCAGGATTTCTAGCTAATAGCATAGGGCTTGGGGACACATTGCATTTTATTGGGTTGCCCTTGTTTTTCCATCAGTCCCTGAAGCTTGCTCTTAAAGGGAACACTATGATACAGTCCTTTCTTCAGCAGAGAATAAAGGAAAATAAAGGTTTCCTTAGGGGGGGGGGATTTTCTGGTTTTTTTGGACCTACTTACATGGTTTTGGGAATGCGCTTGAGGCTGATATTTCATGGTCTATGCCTAATGATGGCTTACATTCATTGTGTTCTTATGGTATGCTGAGCCCTTGCTGTGAATCATCTCTCTTAATCCTCATGGTCACACTAGGAGGTAAGTGGTGGTGTGATTCCTATTTTATAGATGAGAAGACAGGAATAAGGAGGCTAATTGACTTGTTCAAGGTCACACGCCCAGTAGGTAATTGGGCACTGTCTTACCTCGGCAGTCTGATTTCGCAGGTGCAGCTCTGACCACAAGGATATACTTCTCATAGTTGAAAGGGCAGGGCTGACAGAGGGCTAATAGGCACCCATGCTCATTTACAGAGAAGACATTGGCTAAGCAGCTTTCCTCATGGTCCTCCTACCTCTTGGAGTCAGACTCACTTCTGTCAGAAGGAGGAGCAGCTCTGAGTCCTCTGCTCCTGCATGACTTGTGCGGGGCTTGAACCCAGCCTGTCCTGTCTACTGCGCCACCTTGCCACCTCCCCACTCTGGTGAATACTTTGGTAGCCAGGTGACTTTTTTCTTGGTCATTAAAAAATATATAATACCTAAACTATACTCATTGTAAGAAATCGGGAAGCTCAGTAAGCCAAAAGAAAGTTAGTTAAAGCTATCTGAAGTCTCTATATGCAGAGATGACTTCTGACATTTTAATATATTTAAAAATATTAATATATTTAATTTTAATATATTTTCTTCTGGCATTCTCTTTAGGTAACCTCTTTAAGTACAATCTTTCAACTTTCCATGTGATCACATTAGTCTTTTTCACTTGTGTACATAACTGATATCTGTGTTCTCTAGACCAATGGCTTTTCTGAATAAATATACACTTCTCTTAGAAATGCAATTGGCTGCTCTAGCATACGTCATATGCAGCACACAGGGCCAAGCTTGGATCAGTAGAACCTGTTTTAAAAAAAGAATGTTTCACCGGGCGTTGTGGTGCACGCTTCTAATCCCAGTACTTGGGAGGCTGAGACAGGAGGATTGCAGAGGTTCGAAGCCAGCCTCATCCACTTAGTGAGACCCTGTTTCCAAATAAAATATAAAATAGATCGGGGCTGTAGCCCAGAGGTAGAAAGCCCCTGGGTTCCATCCCCGGTACAAAAAAAAAAAAAAAAAAAAGTGTTTCAACACTTACTTCCTCTTTTTTTCTAAATAGAGAATAAACATAAACTCAGAAAGGCACAATTGTTGTATCAGAAACAGAGCTGACAGATTTTTAAAAACACTTATATTTCAGTAATGTGGATTTTTTTTTTTTTGGTGGTACTGGGGTTCCTGGAAGCCCTTCTCCTCCGGGCTACACTCCCAGAGCTATTTTATATTTTTATTTGGAAACAGGGTCTCCTAAGCCAGTGCGCGCAGCTGGCTTCGAACCTGCGTGATCCTCCTGTCTCTGCCTCCCAAGCACGGGGATTACAAGCGTGCGCCACCATGCCTGGCTGGTTAACATTATTTGAATAACCCTTTGCATGAGAAAAATGCTGGCAACTGGCTGATTTTGACACCCCCGCCACCACTTCATGTATTTGAATAAACAAAGAAATATTTTTGAATGTTTGTAGATGATTAGGAGTTAGGTAAAATTAGGATGACCACATCACTTTATCTGAACCAGGACACTTTAGGGAATGGCCAGGGTGCTATTAAACATTAGGCTGGCACAGATGTGACCCAGGACTGTCCAGGCAGCCTGGTCGTATAGTCAACTATAGAATCACACATGGGCTGTTTGCTAGCCTCCAGCTTGACAGTGACCACATGCTGGTTTGACTTCCAGACGTGTCATTTTCTTCCAAGTCAGGTCTATTCAGGAGCAGGTACGAAAGACTGTTTTATGGCCTCATGCCAGTCCAGGATTGGCTTCCATCTCATACCTGGGCTTTGATTAGCTGATTGTAGGGTTGCAGGAGCAACCTGGTAGAAGCTTACTAATTCTTGTAGTCTAAGATGGGGTGAGGTTAGGTGTAGTGGTGCACACTTGTAATCCCAGCATTCGAGACGCTGAGACTGGAAGATCACGGTTTGCAGGCAGCCTCAGCTACTTAGCGAGGCCCTTCGCAACTCAGTGAGATCCTGTTTCAAAAATAAAAAGACAAAAAAATAGGGTTGAGAGTGTAGCTCAGAGGCAGCATGCCCCTGGGTTCCATCCCTAGTACTGGAAAAAAAAAAAAAAAAAAAAGATGGAGCGAGTGTGAGGATTGCTATCGTATAAGCCAAGGGAGAGAGCATGTGTTGTGTGCTACCCAATGCTTAGGCATCCAAAGTAGGTTCTGTAGGCTTCAGGTTCATCTTTGTAGAAGGAAGCGCTGGACCAGATGCCTCGAGGGTGCCTCAGCTCTGCACTCTCCCTGTGTGGCTCAGTCTTTACGTTGGAGGTCTGCACCACAGACTTTCTTACAGATGGGCTATGAAGGGTCTATTTGTCATCAGTGGGCCCTAATTTCACTGTTTGGGTAGCAAAGTCCATTTTGGGTTCCTTGAAAAGGTGCCCATGGTGTAGGAACTGATTTTCATTCTTTCCCCCTATTTCAATTTATAGAGAATCCAATATTACCTTTCTTTGGGGGGGGGAGTGGAACTCAGGGGTATTCTATCCCAGCACTATTTTTAATTTTTTATTTTGAGACAGGGTCTCACTGAGTTGCAAGGGGCTTGGCTAATATTGCCTTTTTCATACATTATTCTTTTACCTCTTATTGGTCTCTGGCTGCTTTCAGAGTTTGAGAGAGCAGGTATTTTTTCCTTATTAGTTTAGTGTTCATATTTGTAAAGAAGTTGGTAGCCTAAGAGGTTACAGTTGGTGATTTATGAACCTGGTTTTTTAAGTTGTGATATTCGTAATTTTTAGGGACCCTCTCATCTGCCTCCCCTTTGAAAACTGAAAATTCATCTAGTACTCTTTAGGTGAATAAGTATATAGCCCACCTTTGGGTTGGTTAAGCCTTCTTTGGCCCAATGTTTGCTTTTCCTTTTTGATTTTCACATGTCTGGGGAGTAGCCTCCCTCTCACCCTAGTGAGTCTTAACCATCCACTATGACTTTCCAAGGAATCTCTAATACCAGAAGACCATATTGCTACAAGGAAGCTTAAAGAGTTTTTGTAATATTAAAGATATTTATAAAAACACCTGTGGCGACCTACACATGGAAACTCAATCTCAGTTCTAAACTGTCTCCAGGACTTTTGATATTAAATTGCTTTTGTTTTGCTTTGAATTGTTAAAAAGCAAATGATACTGGAGCTGGAATTAGAAGACTTGGGTTGTATAGCTTTGGGAAAGTCCTGACCCTGGTTTCTTTGCCTATAATAGGTGAGATGTTGGGCAGAGAACGCTTTAAATTCCTTCAAGCTCTAACATTCTAAGAAGACTTCCCGTATATATCAGGTGCCAATTTTTTCTCTCACTGTAGGGAATCTGTTTTCAGAAAGCTACTGCCTTCATGAACTCCTGATTCCCTGCAGTGTGGTAGTAGCTACTTTAGTTTTCCAGGATCTTTAATCCTAACAACATTTCTATGAGAGTGGGGGGCATCATTTCACTTTATAGATGAAGAAAATGAGAACTGGAAGGTTAAGTAATTTTTTTTTCTAGTACTGGGGACTGCACTCAGGGCCTCACTTGTGCCAGGCAAGCACCCTAACACTGATACATACCCCCAACCCTTAAAAAAAATTTATTTTGAGATAGGGTCTTGCTAAGTTGCCCAGGCTGGCCTTGAACTTGTTTTTCTCCTGTCTCAGCCTTTTGCATAGCTGGGATTTCAAGTGTGTGCCACTGTGCCAAGCAAGACTAAATAATTTATTCAGGCTTCTATGACTCTGGGAGTCACATCTGGCTGCGCTTGACTGTGAGGTGCACCCTCTTAGCCCTCTGCTTCTGTTCTCCTGAAGAAGGAGCAGTGTCACAAGAGACCTCTTCCTCATCAGGCTTCTGGGCTAGTTGGAGAGATGATGCACAGAAGATCCTCATCAAATGTTATTGAATGCATGTGGCATATGCAGTGGCTATCAAACCAGGGCGGGGTTAGACTACATTTGGGGCACTAATTTGGGACAACAGGAGCCCAGTGATGAGCAGAGTCATTAGGAAAGGCTTCAGGGAGCCTGAAGGAGGCCAACTGATACTTGAGGGTGTGGTTCAGGCAGCAGACAGGGTGAGTGACATGCTGTGTACCCGTCCAGTAACCCGGGGACTGGACTCACTGAGGCACAGGGTTTCTGTTAGGTAGGAAGAAGAGGTGAGGAAAGAAATATCTAATTTCTGAAGTGGAAGGCTGGAAGTGAAGCTCAGTGGAAGAGCGTTTGCTTAGCTTGTGTGAGGCCCTGGGTTTAATCCCTAGGGCTGCAAAACAAATACACCAACAAAATAATAAGGGGATAAAGAGGTATTTGTGTATTAAGAAATCTTTCTCAGGAGTCATTTTGCTCCTTCTCCCAGAGACTTGCATTTAATGAGTTTGTGTATGATCTTTTGCAAATTAATTTGTACCTACCTTGTTCCAAAAGTTACAAAAGCATAAGGTAAGACCTTCTGGGTCTGTGTCCAAGATGCCCCTGCTTGAATAGATTGTCAAATTAGTTACTTGTCATGGTAGTATTTTGTGTACAAACATATATCCTGGATTAGCAAGGGCTCCCTTGAAAGAGCCTGGGTGGTTTTTGTGGGATAGAACTTTGATGAAATAATGTAGTAGGTCTGGATGTAGACCATCTTTAACCTTAAAACACACACACACACACACACACACACACACACACACACACACACACCCTTTGGTTCAATCCTCAGTACCAATAAATAAATGAACAAATAAAGCAAAAAGGAATTAAAATAACATTCTTCTAGAGTGGAAATTGACCTAATGAACGGGTCTCTTTCATCTGACATATGAAGAGACAGTCCAAGATCCAGGGGCTATTTATTAAGTGCCAGTGAAGGGCTGCTTGCTGTACAAAAATAGTTTCCACTTGATTGTCACAACTTCCCCATAAAACAAATACTGTTATACCCATTTTACAATCCAGGAAAGTTGTGTCACAGGAAGGCTGATAGAGCTAATTAGGAAGAAAGCTGTATCTGTAGGCCAGATTTCCAAACATCAACTTTATTATTCTCTTACCAGTGGCACTCCCACATAATTTTTTGTTTTGGCAGTACTGGGGATGGGACCTAGGAATATTCTACCTACAAGCTATACCCCCAGCCCCATTTTTATTCTTTATTTTGAAACCGGGTCTCACTGAGTTGCAAAGGGCCTCACTAAGTAGCTGAGGTGGTCCTCGAACTGCAGTCCTCCTGTCTTAGGCTCCCGAATGCTGGGATTACAAGTGTGCACCACCATTCCTGGCCCCGCATAATATTTTTAAAGATTGTTCAAATGAGATGCCACAATACTTAAAAACATCATATATGCAAAAGTACAGTATTCTGTAACTTTGATATAAGACCTTTTGCTAAAAAGCAGAACTCTTTAGAAAACAATTTCTTCTTGGCTAAGAAAGGGAACATTAGTGGCTGAGTGTTATACTCTCCTCACAGGCCCAAGACATAATTATATTGAGGATCTGAAGTACCAAAAAGCTTAGTCACTTGGCTTCTAAATTACTTGTGATGGTATCATTGACTCAAGTTGCAGCTGATGATGCCTTAAGCTTTTGGTCTGCAGTATTCTTAAATCTGGGCTCCATTAAGAAGGCTCTGGAAGAATTTTCACACATGTAGAAATCAACCAAGATATTTCAGCATGTCTGAAGCCACACTGAAACCATTGAAGGCAGCAACCAGTACCCACTTCCTGTGCGAGTCCAGGGAGAAACATGGTGGCTGCTTCACAAAATTGAAACCTGGTAACTTTTTGTTGTCTTTTAAAAATATACAGTGTAAATAAAAACATAGTTAAAGAGCCACCGTAACAAAAGTGATTTGGGGCAACTCTAATATCTAAATTCCCTCCTGAATATCTTACACTGAAATATCTAAGAATAAGCTGAATCTAGGTCTTTCCAGAACCACATAAAATGAGATTCTAAGATAGATGCTCAAACATCTGGCTTGGGTTACAAACACAGTCAATACATGTGGACTCGTAACTGGCTCAGAGGTGTATTTCTTTGAACAGCAAAACTAGCAGAATCTTGAACTTTTTTGACAAACAATCACAAAAGGATTCTAGCAACTCCACTGAAGACATTTCATCAAGTGGAGGGCTTTGAAGGGGCACAAAGGGAACAGGAAGACGTAAGAAGAAAGAGAAATAGCTGGGTGTGGTGGTGCAGGTTTGAGAACAACCTCAGCAGCTTAGCGAGACTCAGCAACTTGGTGAGACCCTGTGTCAAAATAAAAAATATAAAAAGGGGACTCAGGCATATCTCAGGTGTACAATATCCCTGGGCTCAATCCTTGTACAAAACAAACAAAAAATAAATAACAAACAACAAACAAAAACAGAGAAGAAAAAAATAGTTTTGAGAAGGAGTCAGTGGCTTATGTAATCAGGTGTCCTGGGAAAATGCTACAGTTTTGTGATTTTGTTCCTTGTTTTATGAAAGGATTCTTTTTTTTAAAACTGTAATACCATATTCACATTTTAATAATTATCTAATCAGCATTTAAATTTCCCCACTTATTTCATAGAAATGTTTTTTTTGTTTAAATCAGAACCCAAATTCCTTCACTGATTAGTTTCTATGTATCTATTAGACACACAGAAACCTATGTATTTATACTTCATATTTTCCCTCACAATTGATTTTTTTGAAGTAAATGGCATCATTGTCTTCCTGCTGACTCCCCCATAGTTTGGATATTGTATCTACAAACCTGACCTGTGATCCTCTTGTCAAGTTCTGGGATGACAGTTGTGCACCACCACACCGGCTATTTTTTGCACTACATTTATTTGGCATTCTTTTTTCTCTAACTTCAACAACATTTGTAGGAAGTCTCTGTTTTACTTTTTGTGTGAAAATCTCCATACTTAGGTTTGAATTGTAACATTTTGGATCTTACAGTTTCAGAAAATACTTTTCTTTCATTTAGGCTTTATTGTTTCAACTGACATACTTTATTTGATTGGAGAATTATATCCTTAGATAGATCTGGTAGGATTAATAGGTGCTGAAAAGATCTGGAGGAGTTTGTAGTCATTCTTAGTTTCAGCTGTCGAAAAGAACTTTGAAAATCACAAGAACGCCACTTCCTCTTTGCAGAGGTATAACTGTCTTTTTGAGGAAGTGTGTGAAAACAAAATAGCTTGATGGAACAGGCTTCATAAAAAAGTTATCATGAAAAAAGTTATCAAGGCAGAATGTTTGAAAAAAATTGGCATACAATTTCAAGTCTTGAAAGAATATGTAATGGGATTAAAAAAATTGAAAGAGTCAGATGAAGGATACATTGTGAAAAGTCATTTTAATCTTAATTTAGTATTTTTTTTTGAGGTACTGGGGATGAAACCCAGGAAATTCTACCTCTGAGCTACACCCCTAGCCCTATTTTTATTCTTTATTTTGAAACAGGGTCTCACTGAGTTGGAAAGGGCCTCACTAAGTAGCTGAGGCTGTCCTCGAACTGGAATCTTACTATCTCAGCTTCCTAAATGCTGGGATTACAAGTGTAATCTGTTTTAAAACTGTAAGATCCTATTTAAAGAGGCTGTGTATATTTTAATTCTGAAAATGTATTTTAGTTGATGATAGAGTCATAGAGCAATATAAAGGTCATAGAAAAATGAGAATGATAATTACTACTAAAAATAAATAGAAAAAATTTTAAAGGAGAAGGAATTCAGGATAGGAAGGAGGTTGACTATGTAGTTTTGTTGAGGGGGGGGACGTTTAGAGATGCTTTTGAACTTTCCACAAAATTGGATGTAACCTGCTATCTTCTGCTTTTTCAAATATTTGAAGTTGATCACTGCTTTTCAGCCACATTGAACCTTATTTCTCAGAGTTCTAGGCTTGGAGAGTAGAGGTTGTTACATAGGCTGCAAAAGAAAGTGGCCAGAGCCATGCAGCTCAGAAGGCTGGAAAGAATTTGGCTGGTGGGTCATGTGGCCAATGAAGGTCCTTATGGCTGATAGAGAACTTTCAGGATGGGCTTAGCGACCCGCAGAAGAGAAATAACTTCACACAGGGGAAGAAAGGCATTGGGGACCTGTATGACTGGAACCAGGTTCCTGGGACATCTGGCTTTAAGTCACTCCTCCCTCCCCAACCTGTCATGAAATTTGAACTCAAGATGGCCATTTTTGAGCTGAGTATGGTGGTACATACCTGTAATCCCAGTACCTGGGTGGCTGAGACAGGAGGATTGCAGGTTTCAGGCCAGCCTCAGCAAGTAGTGAGACTCTTTGCACCTGGTAAGACCCTGTTTAAAACAAAAAAGAAAAAGGGCTGGGGGTGTATGTAGCTCAGAGGTAGAATGTCCTTGGGTTCAATCCCCAGTACTACAAAAAAGGGACAATTTTTGATTACTGCTTTACTTTTTCAATCAGCCTTTCCAGAGACTGAAGAGTATTTTCCTTACCTCCGTTCCTGCCATGGATTGGCTGTGAGACCCTGGCCAGTCAAGAGATCTCCTGGGCCTCAGTTTCCCCTAAGAAGTGACAGTGTTGGTTCAGATGACTTGTACTTGCCCACTCTCCTGCAGTTGTAACCCAGGGTTTGGCAGGTTAGGTCTACAGGCCAAATCTGGCTCACCACCTGTGTGTATGTAGCCCACAAGCTAAGAATAACTTTATTATTAAATGGTTGAAAAGGATCAAAAGAATAATACTTTAAAATATGCAAACATTTAATGAAATGCAAATTTCAGTGACCATAAATAAAGTTATATGGAACACATCCCCCTCGCTTGTTTATATATTGTCTGCACAGCCTTCAGGCCTTAGCAGTGGAGCCAGAAGTTGCAAAATGTTTACTATTTACAGAAAAAGCTTGCCGACTCCTGCTCTAACCTCAGGGCAGGCTTAGGACTGTCCTCTTCAGAAGCTGAGTGTTAGGCTCTTACAGTCTCAACATTACCTGGGTTGTACTTTGATCTAGACTTAATTAGATTGGGATGGGAATTCTTGCTGCTCTTTTCTCCAGGAGAAAGCAGAAGCTTAGTTTTCTTGGTATGCTTTTAATTTAAAAAATCTCCTTTAAAACAATAGTTAGCTTGTACTCAGACTTTCTCTCTCTCTAGGAATCACTATAGAGAAAGAACCATATGCCTATATTTTAAATCACTTGCCTTTTAAACTAGATTTTTAGTTTACAGATGTGGATGTTGAAACAGCTAACATGTAACTTTTATTTTTTTTTGTACTGAGGATTAAACCCAGGAACATTCTATCTCTGAGCTACACCCCGAGCTCTATTTGATTTTCTATTTCTATTTGGGTCTAAGTTGTGGAGGCTTTACTAAATGCTGAGACTGGCCATGAGCCTGTGAACTTCCTGTTTCAGTCTCCCAAGTACTGGGATTATAGGGTGCACCACCATGCCTGGTTTATATTTGAGAGTGCAACAGAAATTTTAATGTTTTCTATTTCCCACTGTGTGCAAAAATACTATTTTTTGTTTCTTTGAGTAGAGACTGTAGATTGATATAGGTCTAGAATTGGCTTTAATTTTATAGGAAGCTAACTTGAAACAAACATTTTGAAGATATAATTAACTATAAATGGAAGTTATGAAGTTAAAAATATTAGTGCTGGCTACTTATCTTTCTCATTCCTCTAGAAAGTTTTCTCAGAAGTTAAGTCTGGTAGTTTCTGTGTAAGTGTAAGTACGCACGTGTGTGTCTGTGAGCATACACATGTGTGTGGTTTTCATTATTCATTTCATTATAATTACAAAGAGAATCTCCCCCTCCCTGCTCCTGCACTTCTAATCATTTGAGTTATTGTGACTCCAAGTCCTGGAGCTCTGTTTGATCTTGGAAGAAGATGGGCTCTTTGAACTGGTTGGTGAGGGCAGAAGGGAGGTCACCCGACACATGTCACTGTTCATCTACAAGTTAGCTTTATGCAGCCATGGTGGCAGGTGCCTGTGATCCCAGGGTGATCCCAGTATTTGAGAGGTTGAGACAAGAGGATTGCAGGTTCTTAGCCAGCCTCAGCAGCTTAGCAAGGCCCTCTGCAACTTAGTGAGACCCTGTTTAAAAAAAATGATAATAATAAAAAATAGAGCTGGGGGTGTAGCTCTGAGATTGAATGCCTCTTGATTTAATTCCCAGTACCAAAGAAAAAATAAAAAATAAAAAACAAAGTTAGCTTTTTTTCTGATCCATGAGCAAGAAATAATTAAGACTGAAGATACTTATTTATCAGGTCTTGTAAATAAATGAACGGAGTGTTAAGTTTAGAAACATCAACAGTGACTTGGAACCCAAGCTTTCTGGGGACCTTTGATGTTTTCTGAACAACATAATACTTGGGGAAGACAGGAAGCTAACAAGAGAATCCCCATTTCTTTTAGAGGGAAAACTGAGGCCAGTGGTTGTTACTTAGTTTGCAGATTCTTAGCAGAGGTAGAGGTGGTGTGTTTTTCCTGGCTCAGTTTAAGGTGTGTTTTATTTGCCCCTCCTGTTCTTAAACAGCACTTAGAAAATCACGTGTCATTTCCACAGTTATATTTAGGATGCAGCCTGAAACGATGTATAAACACTGTGCCTCCCGTGTAATTATTATGTAGTTCCAGTATCATATCATGTGCATTATCCAGATTAGGATTCGCCCCTGAGTCTGTCTAGAAGAGGAGCCCGTCGTGTGCCAGGCCAAAAGGACATTGCTCCATTGTCCTCTTTGCTTGAAGATCTTTTCGATCTTCACAAGACTGTGACTCCTCTTTCTTCTTTTAAAACTCTTGACACTGGTAATAGTCCCAAAATACTCAGGCCTTCACCCCAAATACCTCCCTAATGTGCTTTGTTCAGTTTTTCTCTTAAAGAATTCACGAGGAGTATCTGGAGTGGGCTCTCTGAAGGGAAGTTGTCCGGGCGCTCTCGCTCGGACGCGGCAGATGTGTTTAACGAGCGCTTTCATTTTCCTTCTTAGGTGGAAGGGGTGAGTTTCTTTTCTGAGCCTCTCACTTCTAGTTTGAGTCCATTGATCAAAGTGTGATCGGGAAGGTGGAGCTCAGCCATTCGTTTGTTCTTCACTTCAGTGGGGGGAAATATGTTTGCATCTCCATTTTTTAACCTACTGGACTCTGGCCTACCCAGCAGTCGATGGGCGGTAACTGTGGTATGAATTAAAGATCTGTTGTTGCCCGTCTCTGCTACTGTTTTCTCTGCCATCCGTCCCCGTTTATTTACCTTCTTTTCATCCTCCTGGGGTCTTTACCATGAAGAGAAAAGGAATAGGATGTGATTAATTTCTTGTTGTAAATAACTCTAGTATAAGGATGGGGATTTTTTTTTAGGTGGAATTTCTTTCTTGATGCCTTCTTAAAGAGGTATAGTGAAGACCTTGTGGTGAGAGCTTGTGTGTCATGACATGAACAGATCTGAAACAGCTTCCCCCAGCACGCACTAGTCGAGGAAATGGTGTACGAGGACATATGTTTTGTTTACTGTTCCTTTTATTCTGAGGACTTTAGACAGGGATGGCTGTAGAAAGATTTGCAGAGGAGTCACTGTTAATGTAAGCTCTTAAAGTTCCTAGCTTTGCTGGGCCCAGGGCATCAGAGTGACTCCCACACTGCTCCTGGGTGGACAGAGAGGAGGCCCAGCCGGGAGCACCTCGCCGCAGCAAGCGCACCCCAAGCCCTACCTCCAAAGGATCTTTACAGACTGTGTCCTCCTCGTACCTGTTTTAGGTACACATTGAAATTGCCTCATCACAAGCCGGGCGTGGTGGCGCACGCTTGTAATCCCCCGCACTTGGGAGGCGGAGACAGGAGGATCACGCAGGTTTGAAGCCAGCTGTCCTGGCTTAAGAGACCGTTTCCAAATAAAAAAGTATAAAAATAGGTCTGGGAGTATAGTCCGGAGGTGGTAGAATGGTTTCCAGGAACCTCAGTACCATATTTATTTATTTATTTATTTATTTATTTATTTATTTTTTTGGTGGTACTGGGGTTCCTGGAAGCCCTTCTACCTCTGGGCTACACTCCCAGACCTATTTTTATATTTTTATTTAGAAACAGGGTCTCCTAAACCAGCGCGCGCGGCTGGCTTCGAACCTGCGCGATCCTCCTGTCTCCGCCTCCCAAGCGCGGGGATTACAAGCGTGCGCCACCACGCCCGGCTTTATTTATTTATTTATTTATTTATTTATTTATTTTGTGATACTGAGAATTGAACCCAGGGGCATTCCACCACTAGCTTATATTCCCAATCCTTTTTATTTTTTATTTGAAACAGAGTCTTATTAAGTTGCTGAGGCTGGGCTTGAACCTGTGATTCTCTTGTCTCAGCCTCTCAAGTATCAGGATTACAGGTGTGCACCAATATGCCCAATTTAGGTTTTCATTTTGAAAGAACTTATAGTTTCACACTAAAATTGAGCAGAAAGTCCTGAATTCCTATGTGTTTTCTATCCTCCCTACTAACCTTCCCACTGTCAACATCTTTCACCAGAATGGCACACAAAACCCTAGGTGATTCCCATCATATTACATTTTGAGGCTGGTGATTTCCCCAATCCACAGGATAGGTTAATTTCTCTTGCCAGCACATAGCAACTGGTGAGAAACGTTGATGACTGCTGTCTCCGAGGCTGGTTACCTTTGTTCAATACAGGACAAGTGATACCATACTGTACTGGTTTACTTTTATTATAGGAGGCCTATTGGATTAAAAAAAAAAAAAAGCTCATTATGATAAAATCCTCTAGGCATAAACAAAATGAAATGCAGTTCCTTTTTTGACCAATAAGTATTTATTGAATTCCATAAAACTTCATGCCAGTCTCTTGGCAGAGCCCCTGGATATGTCTTTTAATACCTGTTCTATTGAATGTTCAATATTAATTTCTGTATTTCTATATAAAGCAATTCAAGTAAAAATTAATAGAAAAACAATTGCTAGTATGATAGAACTTTTTAATTATAGTAAATATTTAATGTTTTCTTACAAAGTAATTACATTTTTAATAGAAACTCAACTGTTGAAAGTGCAACCCATCAAGTACCTGGATGACAATAATTATTGAGTAAATGCATATTTTAATACTTTAAGGTGAATTTTTTTTGGTGTGTGTGTTATTGGGAATTTAAATTAGGGGAATGAAACCATTCTCAGCCCTATTTTCTTTTTTATTTTGAGACAGGATCTCCCTAAGTTGCTGAGGTTGGCTTTGAACCTGCTATCCTTCTGTCTCAGACTCCCAAGTACTGGGATTACAGGCCTGCATCACCACATCTGGCTAAGGCTATTTCATTTTTAAATACAGAAAATAATCTTAGCTGGAAAGGCTTCAGGAGATAGTAGTAAGGAGGAATGGGGGAAAATCTTAACTATGTTGGGGACTGATGGTTCCATGTGGCTTTACTTGGTAAAATGATTCTGTTCATCAGTGACTGGCCAGCGTGGGTTAGGTGAGTTAGTCAAGTGGTGATGAGACCCTGGGTGGCTTTTTCTTCTGCAGCAGTGGAGTTCAGTGCAATTCCACCAAATTGTCATTGCTGAGGCTAATGGAGACCATGAGTATTTGCACAGTGACTTTCAAATGCTTGTAGACTCCACCCCTCTGTGTCCACATAATTCGTTGTGTCAGTTCTTAAACCATGGAGTCAGCCGAGATCTCTGTCTCTCCATAAGTTGTGGTTCAGGCACAGGTAACTGGAAACAGATGTGCTGGTTCCCTTGTGCAGCTTTTGGCGATCTGGGGGTGGGGAGTGAAACTGCCTTTTTACAAACCCTCCCTGTTTCTTTGATGCATGCAGTCTTCCGACCTCAGCAGGATCTGCCCACGTTCTATCCAGATGCTTTCTGGTAGGGATTGCTGGCTTAGGTGGAGAGGAACCGCCTCCCCCCTTTCTCCATACTAATCACCTCCCTCGGTTTCCTGTCTGTAGACTGCACAAGGCCCTGTGGGACCTGGTGTGATTGTCCAACCTACCAGTTACCCAGTAGGAGTCTCCTCTTAAACACCAAGTGTAATCAACCTCTGTAAGAACTGAGCAAGGTGGCGGTCTAGTCACCATGCCTGGGCCCAAAGAGAGATAGCAATGACTGTACAGAAAGAAGGAGAAACAGACGTTTTAAACCCAGAAGTGTCAGCCGGGTGTGGTGGCGCACGCTTGTAATCCCTGCACTTGAGAGGCTGAGACAGGAGGATGGCATAGGTTTGAAGCCAGCCTCAGCTACTTAGTGAGGCTCTCAGCAACTTAGTGAGACCCTGTTTCCAAATAAAATATAAAAATAGGTCTGGGAGTATAGCCTGGAGGTAGAAAGCCTCTGGGTTCTACCCCTAGTACCACCAGGAAAAAAAAAAAAAAAAAAAAAAAAAAAAAAAACAACCTAGAATTGAAGTGTCTCATACACCGTAAGTACTAGGAAGGACCAAATTCTTATACTGACAATGGCTGACAACAAATAATCTCAGCCAAGCATCCATGAGCATCCACTTGGTACCGTGAACAGGCAAGGTACTGAAAAAGCCAGTTTAAGACAGTACCCAGGAGCATCCCTGATCACCTGGGGTGGGGGAGGAATGTGGAACTAGAGAAGCCACGGTGAAGGGCAGTAAGGTGTCAGCTGATGACTGTCTTGGGAACCCCAGGAGAAAGCTTCCAGGTAGGAAATTTCCAGAAAAGTGGCTTCCTGGTAGATATAGGATTGGAGCTGGTTTTCATTTTGTTTATTTTCATTTTTGGTACTAGGTATTGAACCCAGGGGTATTCTACATCCGAGCTCTACCCCCAGTCCCCCCGTTTTTTTTTTGTTTTGAAGCAGAGTTTTGCTCAGTTACTGAGGGCCTGTCTCACTAAGTTTCTGAGACTGGCTTTGAACCTGCAACCCTTCTGTCTGTCTCAGCCTCCCAAGTACTGGGATTATAGGTAGGCGCTGTCATGGTCAGCTGGACCTAGTATTTAAATGCATTGTGGTAGGATGAACTGGAGAAAGAGGCAAGGGCCGACTGGGAACAGGGGGTAACAAAGGAAGAGAAAGGAAGCCCACCGAGGGTTTTGCAGGAGCAGCAAAGTGGGCAGTTTTGGGCAGAGGGCTCCTTCAGGCCGCAGTGGGAGACTGAAGCAGAGAAAGTACACACACTGCTTTATGGAAGCCTTGATAACCCTACTAAGGAATCTGGGGTTCACCTTGGGACTGAAAGGAGCCATGGAGACTTGTTCAGGGGTTGTGATCTGAGCAAGGCAGTGATTTAGAATGAGTCATCTAACTGTGATGTAGAGAACCAATAGCTTATTTATTGCCTGGGCTTCATGATGTGCTTTCTCAGGCCTTCTTCTCATTAGAAATGACTTTTAATTGAAAGGTGGGCTTCCTGGCCATGCTGTAGGAGCTGACCCTCACAGTCTTGTTACTTAGGAAAGGGGAATGTGCTGTTGCTGGCATCTCTAAAATCCCCAGGGGTGATATTTTATCAGTCTTTGAAAATGGGCTGAAGACGGGTATGCAATCCACTCTTCAGTACAGTTCTGCTAAGCTCAGCCCTGCAATCATGTGGTTATGAAATATTATCCAGCCTGAAACCATAAGAAAAAAAATCCCTCTTTGTCTGGCAAACAGCACTTGATATGAGGCTCTATCCTTTGAAAGGAAGTGGAAAAACCCAAGAACTGCTGACTGCACGAAATGCAAATGAGAATTCCATACGGAGGGATTCTTCCCTCAGAGTCTGTGGTATTTTCTTCTCTTGAATACTTGCTCCAAACCACAACACCTGTTTCTGTTCCAAATGTTTCCAAGGCCAAAGGTCTCTGCCTTGGAGATTTGAGGCACTTGTTGGTGACCTATGTGTGGAACCCAGGGAAGAGAAAAGGATGGAGGGGAAGAGAAGGTGGCCAGAGGGGTCTTTTGGTCTTTTTGATTAATAAAAGCTGGGGCCACGTGGCCTGTGGCTGGGATGGGAAAGGCCTCGATCTTTCCCTTTGTGGAAATACAGCAAGTTTTGATTCTACGTGAGGGCATGTTCAGAATGCAGAATATAATGCAGGCTCTGATGCATTTCACCTTCATCTCTATTCATTGTCAACCATTTCTGTAGTAGACCACAGAAGACGAGCATTGCAATTTAACAGCTAGTTAAACACCACTTAACCCCTTAGCACTAGCCAACCTTGTTTCCCTCCCCACCTCCCACCAATCCTGTTCTGATTGCCTCAGTCACTCACTATTAGGCTAATTTGGTGTCCTGGGAGAGGCTGTGTTAAGAGGGCTCTCTGATTAGGTGGGAATTGATTAAGCAGAAGATGCTCCGATCCGAGCCCCCGTCCATCTTGCTGTTGTCTATGAAGTTACTTTTCTAGGGTTCTTGGCTCATTAGCAGCGTGAGTCCTGAATGCCTGTCTTGCCCTCAAGTGTTCCCAGCCATATGCAAATGATAGGTGTTTGGAATTCCTCACAACGCTGGGGATTTCCACTTGTATTCCTGACTGCTGTTCAAGGTTTGTAGAAAGCTGGAAGAGATACTTTTTGGTAGAGATCATACTTCCTGAAGCCCCTGGGGCCGCCTCCCCCACCCTGGCCAGTCCAGGTGCTGAGTGGTGAAGGCCTCCCAAGCTTGCTTTGGTTGCTTGACTTCTCTTGGCTTTGGTAACTTCCTCTGAAGACCTGGACAGTTGTGGTTTTTACCTCAGAGCACAGCTGTCTGTCAGGGCCTCTGAAGGAATGCTCCCAGAGATAAGGCTTTTACCCTTCTGGTTTTCCAGGTCCCCATTTGAAAACGTCCTCTGCCAGACTCCGCCCGAGAACATCCTCTTGCGTCTGAGTTGGAACCTAGGAATCTGACGTTTTGTGAACGCTGTAGGTGGACCTCAGACCCCAGTTGTAGAATTAATTCTATAATGTTTTCCAACTCTATCAAACCCACTGTCTCTTTTATGTATTTTGAAACATCCTCTTCCTGAAATAAAACTCAAAGATACTAGAACTAATAGACAATATTTTAAAAACGTAAAATGCTATTGCCGGGCATAGTGGCGCACACTTGTAATCCCTGTGCTTGGGAGGCAGAGACAGGAGGATCTTGCAGGTTCAAAGCCAGCCACACTGGCTTAAGAGACCCTGTTTCCAAATAAAAAAAAGGAACCCCAGTACCACCAAAAAAAAAAAAAAAAAAAAAGTAAAATGCTAAGGGTATATAAAGGGGGAAATAATATAAAAATAATTTATAATAACATGTACTTTAATATGTGTATAGCTACATTGAAGACACAATAAGTTATATATATTTTTCTCTTATGATAAATTGGTTTATATTTAAGAAATATTCAGCTGAAAAGCATCAGTAGTTTCTATATAGCCTTAGAAATAAAAGCCAGGGGAGGTATAGCTGAGTGGTAGAGTGCATCTTAGCATGCACAAGGTTCTGGGTTTCATCCCCAACATGCACACACACACATACACACACACACACACACACACACACACACACACACACACACACACATCTTTCCTTATATATCACTAAGAATATGGCAACTCTAAATGTGGACCACCACAGGTAGTGAGTGTAGAGGCAGCTCATTAGTCATGAGCAATGTTTCCATAAGAGTCATGACTTTTCAGAGATGGCAAAAACACTGGCAAAGTTCTGAATAAAATAAAGTAGATCCTTTCTTTAATTTATAGAGTAACAAATTCCTAGAAAATTCAGTTTATTTAGAGTTGAGCAAATATGAAACGCAGAGTTAAGAGCTAGACCCAGATGATTATAAACATTTCTTTCTTTGATGAAAGCCATGTAGGGTGCTGTGTTCCACGCTGCACGGGGCCGCGAGCTGCTGAAGGCTGCCTCCTCCATACTGTTTCTTTTGTGGTTGGTTGAACAGCTTACAGGTTGATTAGCACAGAGAGGTGGAAATACCTGAGTGCTTTTATTCACAGCCTCTATCACCTGATCAGCTTAAGGAATTAATTTCAAAAATCCTTGACATGCCTGAGAGCTGCTTGTTTTGTGATAAGATTTTCCTCATAGGTTATTTCTGGCATAGACAAGGACATTTGATTTCAGGCCCCTTGAAAAGAGCGCCTTGGGGCTTTAAGATCTACTTCCCAGGCTCCAGCCAACTGGCACTGGCCTGCGGAGGGGCCCCTGGCGGCTGCCTCGGGGATGTGCCGTGCACCGAGGGCGCACGCGCGGCCGGGCACACTGGCCCGGCTCCACCTCTGCCTTCTCTCTTTCCCGACTGGGCATCTTTAGTTTGGGCTCTCAGTGGCCTGTTGGAAAGATTTTCAAACTATTTCCAGGCCCCCCAGAGGGAACTACTGTCTTTAACCAAAGACAAGGCATTTCTACTACTGTTAGGATAATTTAGGCTTTTTAACAAACCTGGTGGGACATGACCGTTAGGCAGTGAGACTGGCCATAGGTACGAGCAGCGGAACCTGAGACTTGTGAGTTGTACTCCGATCGGTGAAATAAAGACAACACAAGCGTCGTTCTTAGCAAAATTTTTTCATATTTTTGAGACCAGAGATCCTTTAAAATAACATTCCAGGGGAGGGAGGTTACATTTTGGTCCTGGGGTCATTTGTTCGTGCCAGACCACCTTCTGCTGAAGCTCAGCTGTCCACTCTCCACCCAGCAGCGAGCGAGGTCTCGGAGGCCGTTTTCCCACGCCCTCCATGGCACTCTCAGTTATTGGACGCTTAAGAGTTTTGCCAATCTGATATGTGAAAAATGGTTATTTCTCTGAGTGCTAATGAGGTGTGACGCCTTTTATATGTTCTTTGGCCCTTTGTACCTTTCTCTTCTTTCAATTGCTTATTTGTTTGCTTTGCCTTTAAAAGAAAATTGGGTTATCTATCCTCTTCTGATTGAGCATTTTGTAGGGGCTCTTTGTCTTGCAGATGTTTTTTTGCCTCTTCTGTGTGTTGGCTTATTTCCTCCTTCATTTTCTGTAGTCTTTCTTCAGCCCCAGAGACACAGGTCTAGTTAATCCTTAGGAATTATGAGCATTGGGCCTATGCGCTTTTCAGAGGCCTAAAACCGTGGCAGAAATCAGGAAAATTTTTATTTTTTTATTGGATTTTTGAATGTTAAAAGTACAAAATCTAAGTTAAAATATATTTAATCAAATACTTATAAGACATAACGTCAACTAGACTTTTATAACTCAGTTATAAAAAAAACCTGAAAAGTCAACTAGACTTTTATAACTCAGTTCCAAATGCAGTTATGTATAACTCAAAAGTAATTTACATTTAGGAAGTGTATGTGGGAAGTGGGCATCTTAGTCACCTTGGGCTGATGTAAAGGGATATGGTGGACTGTGTAGTTTATAAACAACAGAAATTTATTTTGGGAAGTTCTGGAGGTTCCTTGGTCTGCCTGTCTGCCCCTTGCTGGCCAGCTCCGCTTCCTCCCTCCCTGCCTGCTTTCTGCCATGTTGGTGCCCCCGTCGTTGTGCCCAGCTCTAGTTTCTCAGATTTCTCATCCTCAGTTCTCTTTTCCTGTCTGGTCTAGCACCCCGACTGGGGCCTCTTGGGGTGTGACTTGGACCCAGCCTATAAGAAAAGACTAAAGTTTCTATTACCTCCGATCCAGATGTTTCTCTTCCGCCTTAGGCCTGCCATTTGTCACTTTCTGCTCATTTCGTCTGGGTGTCCCTTATATGCTTTGCTCAGTTTTGACCTCACTCTTCACCCCCCCCCCCCCCCGCAACCTGCGCTTACTCCATGTTCATCTCTTTGGGGTGTGACACCAGTGTGAATTGAGGCAGGAGCCCAGCTGGGACTCTTGGCTAAAATCCTGGGGACAAGATAGGAAAATAAAGATTTCTTCACAGGCCCCCCTCTTGAGGTAAACAAAGGAGGACCTTTCCTGGCAGCTAAGACCATTAGATAAAGCAGCTAAGTCCAGCAAGATGGCACCACCCAGTCCCAACTCTGTGGATCCCAAGATGGTGCCACCCAGTTCTTGTCACGTTGAGGCTGATACAGGAAATGTAGCTCAGGAAGCTAAAATGAAACCTTACCTAAGCTCCCATACTGGTATCCTTGCCTGCTATTGATCCAATCGAAACCTGTCTCATTGTGGCTATATAATCTGTATGATGATGCCATTTGGGGCTTGGATCTGGAGCTTTGCTTGCTGGGCCTTCACTGGCGAAAAAAGAAACTTGCTGTATCCTACTCCAGCCTCTGTCTCTTATTCTCCATGGACCAGGCCTTCTGCAACAGGCTCAGTTGTCTAAGCTTAAAACTATGGGGGCTATTTTTATTTTCCATTCTTCCTTCATCATCTCCTCCTCCTCCTCCTCCTCCTCTTCCTCCTTCTCCTCCTCCTCCTCCTCCTCCTTCTCCTCCTCCTTCTCCTCCTCCTCCTCCTCCTCGGAGGCCATGAATTGCCGAGTCCTGTGGGTATGACCTCCCATGCAGTTGCTTTGGAGTTGCTCTCTTCTGCCTGCCTAGAGTAGGCTTAGAACACTGGTCAGGCTTGTGAGGCCCCCACTCTGGTCCTCGCCTGCATTCGTGCTCTTACCTCTCACCCCCATCCTCTAACCCCTTCTCCAGCCACACGCCTGGTTCCTCTAAGTTCTTGGGCCTCTCATTTGGAGCACCAGCACCCTCATCCCTCTCCTGAGATATTTGGAAATGGTGGAGCCATTACTCTAGTTATCATAATGATTGGCAATTGTTGCCAGCAATTAGTGGGTGGGATGAGAGATGCCACCTATCCTGCAGTGTGTGGGAATGTCTTCTGGACATAGATGGTCCCACCCAGAATTGCAGGTAGCCACCCTATTGAGAAACAGCATCACTCTGTATCCTGTCTCTGGCCTTTGTACTTGCCATTCCCTTTGTACGAGATGCCCCTCCTTGACCTTCTCTGCCTGGGGATCTCCTCCCACCTATTCTTTGTGTTTCAGGTTTAAAATGCCACCGTCTCTCTGAAGCATCCCATGCTGTGCCCACTCTTGCTCTGAGGTTACGGTTTGTTCCCACGATATGGGTCACTCAGTGGACATACTTTGAGTGTATTCCCTTCAGGAGCGCTGGCCTCATGCAGGTCTGAGCTCCCCGTGTCCAGCGTGGTGTGGCAGGCAGTGGGTATGTAACAAGCTCATGAACTGGATAGCCCTTCAGCTGTGTGGTTCTTGGAATAGGCGTTCCGTGCTATCCTTGAGGTCTGTCTTCTCCTTCCTTCCCTCCCCTTCCTCTTCCTCTCTGTCTCCTCCTTTTTCCTCTCTCACCGGCAGCCGCTCTAATTCTGGCATGTGTCGTGCTTCTTCATTACTACAGATTGGCGATCTTCCATAGCTACAGTCATCTGCGGTTCCTCGAGGCGTTTAAGAATTGAAATAGATCTTGGCCATCTTTGCTGCTGAGGTGTGACTGTGGTAGTTGCAGCTCCTGTTTCCAAGGCAACAGCCTTCTGGTGAGGAGTAGTGTGCTTCTGTTAGCGCATCTCCATGAGAAGAAAGGGGTCCTGTGTCTTACGTCTCTGTATTCAAGCCTTGCCTGCTTGATTGCTTCTAAAAGGCCTGTTTACATTAGAACAGGGAAGGGATAAAATATGGCTCTGCTCTGACAGTTTAAAAACTTTATTGAAGTATATTAAACTCACAGAAGAGAGCACACATAATGAGTACATATCTCTGTGAACACACCCATATAAGTAGCACCCAGATCAAGAAGTAGCACATTCTCAGCACCCTAAAGGTTAATGGTTTTTTTTTTAATGGAAATGTGCATTTCTTATTTTATCTATAAATAACATTTCTTTCCTAAACCAGCTGAGATTCTGTGAGGCTGGTCTTGATTTAACACTGCTGGGCAATCAATACAGATAGATAGGTAACATTAGATCATTACTATTTAAAATACCATCTAAAAAACCCTATTTCCCCAGCATTAGGGAGGCTTCCTATCCTCCACTCTGCTGGATTCTCTGCTCTGTTTGAAGCAGGGCATACTAGGAGGGCCTCAGCCTATGCGGATTCCTCAAGCTCAGGTGAAACAGACAGGTGTTGGGAGATGGACCCCTCTCCTCACCCCATCCTCCAATTATTAAAAGTCATTGCTCTTGTGTGTCAGCTGGTACAAGTGGGATTTTGGAATCCACTCCTTCAGAGTGAATCCCATCTCTGTTATCCACACTGTGTGGATGACAATTCCTTTAACTTCTCCAGGTCTCATTTTCCTTTCCTAGGAAATGGGAATAATAACATTTCTCTCTTATAGAATTAAAGTGAGGAATAAGTGAGATAATGAAGTGAGAAACACTAGCACTGTGCTTGTTTCACAGAAGATCACAATAAACAGTAGTTTTCTCTCCTTTCTGCCATCCATAAGAGCCTTTATTGCAGTGTACTTGGGTGACTCCCATCGTCACCCGCGTGATTTCTTTACTTGCCCCAATTCATCTTGACTGTCCCTCCAGATTTATCTTCCTGAACCACTACATCCACCTTTGCTATCCCTTCTCCACAAGATCAGTAGATTTTCACGACTTGTGTGCTGAAGTCTGGCATAGCCGGACTCCCTAGGGGATTCCCTTGTCCCCTGAAAGTTCCTCCCTCCGTGACCGGGTGTCTCTGGGAACCTTCTCTGACCCTTGGTCTGCAGTCACCTAGCAGCTGCTCTCTCACCGGTCAGCCATTCTGCAGGTCAAAGGCAGAAGCCACTCTGGGCTTTCCATTGGTGATGCCTGTGGGCCGTGATAGAGGAGGTAGTTAGCCACTCTCTGCCACTCTTTTATGGACATAAAACCTGGGTCAGGTTCCCCAGCCTTCCATCCTGAGACATTTGACCCCAACTTAAATCCAGGCGGTCTGGATTTAAGGCCCTCCAACCTGACCCAGGGACCCTTTCGATTTTGGATTTGTCTTGGTGTTCCAGGTTGAAAAGTTGGGCTTTGTTCTCAAGTTGAGATTTCTACTGTGCCCTGGATTTCAATGACTCTGTTCCTGCCCTGGGGTCTTTCCTTGGCCCCAGCTCCTCTGAAATGTTTTTTTTTCCTCCTTGGAAGCTATTGCTGTGAATGGTTTTTCCACTTGCTAGAGACAGACTTCCCTGTGTTCCTGGAGTTTTGTTTTGGTCACCACCACCCTAACCCGGGGCTGACCACCAGTTATCCGGGCCATCTTTTTTGGATACCCTGCCTAATGGAGCAGTCTCTTGGCTCCAGGAAATGTCATTCTGGCGTGAGTTCATTAGGGCTGCTTATTTGAAACTTGGCTAGCTGGCCTCTTACCTATGTGGAACATGGGGGAGAATCAGGCAGCATTAGAAAAATTAGCATTAGGTTATGATTGACCAAACACAGATGATAAGCCTAAGGATTACATTCTGTACTATTAGGAGAAAGCTTCAGGCCCCCACTTAGAGCCATGTACTCTCACTTTAGACATAAGGCTGATAAGTTGTGGCTAATTGGCTCCTAAGTACATGATAAATTAGGAACAGCCCATTTACAACAGAGAGAAATGACAACGTATCAGAAGGAGAAGGTGGGAAAAATGATAAGTGCATAATGGAGCTGAAAAGTTACATAAAAATTCTGGGGTGACTTAGTATTTTAAAAGGCCCCAAGGAGCATCTTTGCAATATAGAATATTCAAGTGGTGACCCTTAGCCATCTGCAAAATGTACAATAATAATCCTTATGCTCTCAAAAAAGGTAAGGGACAGCACTACTATCCATTTAAAGATTTCTACCTACAATGACTAAAATAAAAGGCGTTGCCACCTTGGTCAGGGTGAAACCTTTTTTTATTCATTCATTTAACGTGTAATGAATACCTCCTGTATGCCTGCACCGTCCTGGGCACTGAGGATACATTAGAAAGAAAAAAGATGTCACATCCCTGCCCTTCTGAGATGAGTCCAGAAAGTAGGCTTTTCAGAAGAGCCATTTCAGAGCATGACCTCAACGGTTCAAGCTTCTTTGTTTTATTTTTTTTAAAATGGGCTGTATAGGAAAATTTTTAAAGTGTTGTGAATGGATTAGATGGAAGAGATGATTTCTACAGCTTTTAGAACTGGCTCTTATGAATGTCCCATACCTCACTGGCTGGCCCCAGTTATTTCAGTTTTTGTTGGAGCAGGACATAGGATATATGGCTTGCTTTTTTCAGGTGGGGAAAGTTGCAGTGACTAGTCTTTGGGTTCACAGCAGTTACGGATACTCCTGAACATCTCTAATGGAAGATTTCTCACTTCTAAGTTTGAGTCCCTCAGTTCGAAACTGTCATTTGTTTTTTGTAAAGAAAAGGAGAAGAAAAAGACATAGATTTAAATAGAAAAGACAAAAACTGGAGTGATTTAACTTTTGTGTAACTTGTCCTAAGATGAAGCAGTTGCTTCCTGGGTCGGTCAGATGGCTGCCTCGAGCCCTGCTTACATCTTAGGGGCTTATCTGGCTCTCTTAAGGATATTTTCAACAATAATTTTCCCTTTCTTCCCCCTTTTCCTCTGATGTGCTTGTAGGAAGCTCTTAGCTATTATTTGAGGCTTTCTAAAAATCATCAAAATGAAATGGCTAGTGTAGCTTTTCATTTGCCCCTTAAGCAGAAATGACTGAAAATGATATTTGGTGGAAAATTCTTTAGATAGTCACCTTCAGTTGGTCTCCTGCTATTCTGTGTGATCAGTCTGGCCAGGTGGCTACTACCTCTCAAATAGGCTTCATTTACCAAGCAGTCATTTTGCTGTTAAAGTACAAAATCTTCCTGTACGGCTTTCTTTTTACCTGGTGTCCAGTCTGACTTATGCTTGGAGAGAGAATATTTGATTTATTATTATTATTATTTTTACTGAAGGACATTCTTAGGGATATAAAATATGCTTTAAGTTTTAGCCCTTGGACGATGTGACAAAACACTTTTATTACTGGATTTCAATTTGTGAAAACAAGTAGTTCAGGTTAGAACCCTCATGTTGTACTGTTAATAAAGCTAATGGGTTGGAATATTATCAAAAACCTTCCTTTTTTGTCTTTCTTATGAATGGTATGGAAATATGTGCCCTTTCAAGTATTAAAAGAAAGTGACACTCATTACTTTGTGGTATTTTCCTAACAACATTTAATATGCTCCATTCATAAGTGGTCTAAATTATAATACTTTCTGTCTATGAGAAATTCTACACTTAGGAGTTAAAGAACCACAAAACAAACAGTCATTTTATTAGACAAGGCAGAGGCAGTAAGAAAAAATTTAAAAAGAGGCAGCCTGAGCTTTTACTTTTAAAAAGCTTTTGCTTAAGGAAATGCATTAGTATTTCTGTGACTAAAATAAGAAAGAACTACCTGGTGTATAAAATAGGGTAGTGACGTGCTTGCTCTTATTTGGATTTTTGGCCGGAGTGTGCTTAGGGGATGATGCTGGACAGAGTATTTTAGAAGACTGAGTTCTGCGGGTGGCTTACTGGGCTTTCTCAGTGTGTCTACAGTATTTTGGCTGCTGACTTGTTCACCATTCTTGTCATGGAGCCAATTATCATTTTCATTCTGAAAGTGGCAATGATTACTACAAAACTGAGAGGGTTTGGTGTCTTTAAAGGCAAATTGACATTTTTAAAGACATTAAAAATTGACATTTTTGCCGGGCATGGTGGTGCATGCTTGTAATCCCCCGCGTTTGGGAGGCAGAGACAGGAGGATCATGCAGGTTTGAAGCCAGCTGCGCGCGCGCGCACGCACTGACTTAAGGAGACCCTGTTTAAAAAAAAAAAAAAAAGTAAAAATAGGTCTGGGAGTGTAGCTCGGAGGTAGAAGGGCTTCCAGGAACCCCAGTACCACCAAAAAATAAAAAAAAAAAAAGACATTTTAAGGACATTTTTAAAGACTGTGAAATATGATCTGGTAATTTTGACTTAAGTATATCATCTGGTTGTCTGGAGTTATGTGTTGTGATTTCTTTTTTTCTACTTCTTTCTTTCTTTTGTAGTATTGGGGATTGAACTCAGGAGCACCCTGTCTCTAAGCTACACCCACGACAACCCAATCAGCTTAAAAAAAAACCTGGGTTGTGACATTTCTGAGGCTGTCCTTGAACCTGTGATTCTCTTGTCTTAGCCTTCCAAGTACTGGGATTATAGGTAGGTGTCACCAAGCCCAGTGGGTCATAATGTCTTGTACATAAAAATATTTGCTCACTCTCATGAGGGGCTTGGGAGAGGTTAAGATGAGGTTCCCATTTTACAAATGATGTGACTGATTCCAGTGCCCAGGTATATCCTACCATCCCTGACTACAGACAGCAAGATGAGACCTTGACTAGATGGATGGAGGAGGACTAGGATGTGGACCTTCTCCTTCTGTAAGGATGCCCTGAGTGAAGGGTAGGAGAGCTACCCTTTGTTGTAGATTGCTCATGGAGGATATGGTTGCATTGTAAAAATTGATATTAAAATCTCAAAAATATTGAT
Organism: Muscardinus avellanarius; assembly: GCF_963383645.1. Classification (NCBI taxonomy): domain Eukaryota; kingdom Metazoa; phylum Chordata; class Mammalia; order Rodentia; family Gliridae; genus Muscardinus; species Muscardinus avellanarius. Next base: position 41,033,218 of record NC_137787.1, read on the forward strand.
GTCAACAGCGAACTAACATCGGGAAATTCTATTAAAAAATCCAGGGTGTTCTGTTTAAGGAATGATCATCAGAAGAAAGGATAGTGGTCAAATTCAAAGTTCTTTAAGAGGTATATACATTAGGAAACCAGTTTGATCAGACTAGCAACACAGCTTATTATACTCTCATCTGTAATGGGCTGAGCATAAACAGATCAAGAATGAGAGGATGATTTCATGATGTCAGGGATAAAATTTTTCTCTTTCTTATTACTGGGTCAGCTTTATCACACAGCTATCATCTTTCAGCAAGGATAGTTGATCCAGTTTCTATCACATGAGAGAAGGGAGTAGGAAAGGGGAGGATGACCTTTTTCCCTTTAAAGAGCATGACCTAAAAGTTGCAAGCATCATGTGGCCCATATCCCATTGGCAGGAACCAGTCATATGATTCATTATCTGCAAGGGATACTGGGAAATATAATCTTCATATAGGCAGCCATGTGCCCAGTTAAGACTTATATTACTATTGAGGAAAGGGAAAATGGATACTGGGGAGACAATTAGGAGCCTCTGCTATCCAGGAATAGTAACACATATTTTTCACTGTTGCTGTAGTGCTGTGACTTCTAGACAAATTCAGATTTGACACTATACCTTTTAAAAAGGTATACTTATCACAGATAATATCAGAACATATCAAGCAGTGTTCATATCGTATCTTGCTTAATTATTCAGACATTCATGTCAGCAAATTTTGAATGTACTGTCATTCTGAAATTAAAAGCGATTGTACTTCATTTAAACATGCTTTTGTAGAAATAATGAACTTATTTCAGCCAGTTGAAGATTTCACATAGGATTTCCTTAAAAAAAAAAGCCGATAAGCATCAAAATGAGAAAAGTCTTTGCAAGGGGCAACTTCTAGGCAGTGGGTCAGACTATTTCATTCCGGATGGGAATTTGATTCTGGTGTGTCAGGGGCCAGTAATTAGAGTTGGCTTAATGACACCGATCCTAGGAAAGAGGCCAAAACATTATAAACTCATTTGTAACTCCCCCTACCCACTGGGAGTAACCACATTAATAAGTGATTTTAGGCTCTGGCTTCTAAAATAATTTTATTAAAATAGAGCCATGTTTCTTGTTTTCTACAAGGTGATAGTGCCAGAATGCTCTGCCCTTTATTCTCTCTGGCTGCTTCCTGTCTAGATTTTGTTTACTGCTGGCTGCCCAGTGCTGGATCAGGGGAGCCACTGTATGACCGGGAAGGTTCACTTTACGAAAATGTGTGAATGTTTTGCTCTAGTGGTAGGAGTGCACCGCCCCGATACTCAGATTCGTGTGTGTGTGTGTGTGTGTGTGTGTGTGTGTTTTGCATGTTTGCATTGCCCTCGATTTTTCTCTTATCCCATCGTACACAGAAAAAGTAATTTTGATGTCTGAGAGTTTTCAGATTCTAGTTTCCTCATAAGGATGAACTGGACTTGCAGACTCCCTTCTGGCTGTCTCTGGGTAAGTTAGTCTCATTTAATAGAAGGTGCAAATTATCACTGGCTTTGTAGTGTATACTGTGGCTTAAATATTGTTTTGGTTTTTTGTTTGGCAACAAAAATCTCAGCTTCTTTAGGCCTCTCATTATTACTCCACCTTAAACACTCTTCAAAAGACTTTGCAGTGTCTATAGCTACTACCTACTACTGAAGAGACAGGGTGGGCACAGTCATCAAAGCTTCAGCTTTGGCGCAGAGACTTGGTGTGAATGTGTTTCAGAAAAGATTGGCCGATTTTCTGTTTTTCTTTTTTGGTTGGTAAAAAAGCTTTGAATGAATTTCCATTTAAATGATTGTTTTGTTCAAGTATGTTTCCAGGAAAGGTCTTATCACCGTGTGTGTGTGTGTGTGTGTGTGTGTGTGTGTGTGTGTGGTTCTGGGGATTGAACTCAGGGGTATTCTGCCTCTGAGCTACAGCTCTAGGCCTATATATATATTTTTTTATTTTTGAAAAAGGGTTTTAGCTGGGCGTGGTGGCACATAGTTTTAATCTCAGTATTTGGGAGGCCGAGACAGGGGAATCGTGGTTCACAGCCTCAGCTACTTAGTGAGGCCCTTTGCAACTCAGTGAGACCCTGTTTCAAAATAAAGAATAAAGTACAGGGCTGGGAGTGTATCTTGGAGATAGAATGCCTCTGGGTTCCATCCTCAGAACTGAAGAAAAAAAAAAAAAGTAAAAGTAAAAGGGTTTTGCTAGGTTGCTGAGGCTCTCACTAATTTGCTGACTCTGGCCTTAAACCAGCTGTCCTCCTGTCTCCCAAGTACTGGGATTATAAACCACACTACCACAGCCGGCTTTATCGTCATTTTTCAAGCAAGGACACAGAGATGAATGATTCTGCTCAAGGTTATAGGAAGCAGGAGGGCTTGTTTCCCTTAGGACCACATAATCTTCTGTAAATTATAGCAAGAGACTCTGTGTCTGTAGATGGGCAAAGGGTGGTGAATATGCCCCAGGAGATAGTTCGGGTAAAGTTAGAGTGTAGAGAGAGTCTCACTTGAGTTGCAAAGGGCCAAGTAGCTGAGGCTGTCCGCGAACCGCGATCCTCCTGTCTCAGCCTCCCAAATGCTGGGATTACAAGGTGCGCCACCATCCGTGGCTCGCACCCTCCCTTATTCATCAGGCATCTCCAGCGCCCAGCTCCGCCTGGACCTGGGGCGTCTGCAGCACATCTGCCCTTTGTTGCACTGATGACTGCAAATTAGGATCCAGCTGAACAACAGTAACAACAACAGCAAGGCTTGAGAATGAAATTTTCTGAGGCCATCTCAGGAGGAGCGCATCAGGTTAGAATGGCGATGACCAAGAGAGATTATTTGCAGGTATTTGGAAAATCATGATGGGCTGGACGAGAAGAATCTAGATTTGAGGAGTTTAACAAGGAACTATCTCAACACTGGATTTCTAACTCCGCAATCTTGTAAGTGCCTGTGTTTGTCTTTGCTTACGAAGGATGGTTGACCCTGCTGCCGTGCTGGTTCTCAGCGTGCGGCTGTGGGGGGCACAAGGGAATGCGGAGGTGCATGTTGGAGCAGGAGCAGCTCCACCTGGGCTCCGGGAGGAGCGGTGACACTGGGCTCAGTGGGCCAGCCCCTGTCCCCAGGCCCCGGGACCATCCTGTGTCCACACACTCAGCTTGTTAATCTTCTTAAACAACAAAAATGCACATTATTGGGTTTGGAGGAGGATTGTGTTTAAGGCTACTTTACCTTTTTTTTTTTTTTTTTTTTTTTTAATGGTACCAAGGATTGAACCAAGGGGCATCCTACTTCTGAGCTATACTCCCAGCCATTTTTAGATTTTGTTTTGAAACAGATTTCAGGTAGGTTGTTGAGGGTCTTCCTATATTGCTGAGGCTGGCCTCAAACCTGTAATCCTCCTGTCTCAGACTCTCAGTACTGGGATTACAGGTGTGTGGCATCTTGCCCGGCTTTGTTTTCTTTTTCAAGAATACTTCTTCAAAATTATTGTCACATTGTATTGAAATGACAAGTTTCCAGCTTTCTTAGGTGGTTGTACCTGGTACTCACATCTGTCCATGTGACTTCCTTTGCAAAATGACCTAAAAGCGAGCTTGTCACCTTGGCTGTACAGAGACCCCATAGAGTGCTGGCCACCACTGCCAAGCTGGTGCCAGCCTCTGCTTATGCTCAGGCACATGCATTTTAGACCCTGAGCCTGCAGAAGCAGAGTGCTCTCTTCCTAGGGTTGGACTGACGTTTCCATCGATTCCTTCATTCTTATGATGATGAGCTACTCCTAGAGGCTTGTAGGTATCTACTGACTTCCCTCCTTTCTGTACCATCTGAGGTACCCAAAGCTTGAAGACAGTCTTTGTTCCTTTCTCCCTGCCCACAGACTTTGTCTCTAAGCCCCTCACAGAACGGTTTGCTATTGGGAATGCGGGGAAGGCTTGGACTCGGGTCACGTGGCCAGCTCATCGTTCACAGGTAGTGACTGGGCTAGAACATGAGCGTCTTTATCTCTGTTTATAAATACATTCCCTTCTTTTCCTGTGCCATTTTCTGAAACAGGCCTTTGGTTTAAGAGATTAATGTATTTGCATATATATATAGAATGTACTCTTTGGAGTGAATTGTAAATGTGTGCATTTCTTTAAACTTGAGCTTGAAAAGTAGATGTTTAACTTTACATCCCTGACATATATTTTTTTCCTGTTTATCTTCCTTGGTTTGATTTATTTTGTGATGTAACAACACAATGCACTTTGGGTTTGTTACTTTTTTTTTTTTTTTTTTTGGTACTGGGGATGGAATCCAGGGGCATTCTACCACCGAGCTACACTCCCAGCCCTATTTTTTTTTTAAAGTCTTTTAAATTTTGAAACAGAGTCTTATTGTATTGCAGAGGGCCTCACCAAGTAGCTGAGGCTGTCCTCTGAACTGTGATCCTCCTGACTCAACCTCCCAAATGCTGGGATTACAAGCGTGCACCACCACACCCCGGTGGGTTCGTTACTTTAATGTAGATTGCTTGTGCTCAATGTATCTCATCCTTTGGCTCCGCTGTGCTTACACCTACCTTTTGCAAAGCTGTTATTATATGGAGAATATCTGTATTTTGGAGCCTTACACTGAGAGGCCTTTCAAAGACACATAATCAAAAACCTGCTGGAGGAGCAGAAATCTTTTCTACTCTGGCTCCTGACAGTTAGGGGTCTAGTCCTGTCTGTTTGTCAAGTTCAGATTCCTAGAGATTTAGAAACCAACCTGTTCCATTGTTACTCAGTTGCTAGGAACTTATTCTTCATCTGAATTCTTGCCCTTTTTTTATTTCCTTCCCTGCTGGTGTTAGTTTTTTTTTTTTTTGACATCTGAAGCATTAAACAAAGATGGTATGAATTCCACAGCACTGTCTTAGCTTTGAGAATAGATTTGAATCACACATTTTCTTAGACCAAATGTACAAAAGATGGTTCTCCATTCAACTATCTTTTTTTTTTTTTTTGTGGTACTGGGAATGGAACCCAGAGGCATTCTACCTTTGAGCTACACCCCAGTCCTATTTTTTATTCTATATTTTGAAACAAGATCTCACTAAGTTGCAGGGGCCTCACTAAGGAGCTGTGGCTGGTGGAGAACCTGTGATCCTCCTGTCTCAGCCTCCTGAAGCCTGGAATTACAAGCGCGTGCCACCACACCCAGCCTCAGAATATTTTAAGAATCCTCTCTTAACATTTTTCTAGCTTTAGACCAGGTAGACCAAGATTTCTTATTATTTTTGGCTGCACTTTGTGCTTACTCTTTTAAAAGGTCTCCTTTAATGCACAGCCCAGCTTTCTTTATTTGGTGAAAAGCCCTTCCGTGAAGTGCAGCATGCTGCTGTGTTCATTATGTGACTAGAAGGACATTGTTATCTTTGTCGGTGCCCTGGCCCTGCCCACTCTGGCCGGCTTGTCCTGGCCGGGCAGCCTGGGCCCACCTCTCTCACGCTGTCAGTGGTGGGAACAGCCAGGCAGCTGACAACCTGGAGGAAAGGGAAGTTCACGGCGCTGTTCATGACAGACTACAGTGCTTTTGGTTTTGGGCCCATAACTTGTCATTTGCAGATTCTCGATTCCAAACGATAAGAATTTAAAGTAAGACATGTTAGATTTGCTTCTTCTCGCTAGGTAAGAAGGAACACCTGGCTTATATTCATGCAGGAGCCTGCATGGTTGTTGCTGGGGTTTTTGCTGCCTTTTGCATCTTTTCAAAAAATTTTAACCTCAGAGTTGTTGAGGCAAGATGTACCTTCAGCAAGTGACTCACCTCGCCGCAGTGAGGACCCCGGGGCCATATCATGCCTACCATTTTCATCACTTGTTGGTGTTCCTCACGTGCTCTGTGGCGTGCTGAGGGGAACTCCTCAGCCCCCCCACCCCACCCCAGTCTCCACATCCGGGTCCCTCAGCTGCAGGAAGGCCGGCCCTGCAGCCAGACACCCGCAGGGAAGCAGCCCACCTCTCCTTCTTCTGCCGGCCTCAGCCTTGCTCTGAGCATCTTCATTCCTTCTCTTCCTGAGAATCACCTTTCCCTGTGCCGGCTATGGTGGGAGGTGTGGTTAGAGTGCAGCTAAGGAGAGACTCTTCCTTTTGACTCGTCTCCTTCCCTTATTCTCAGAATGGGGACTCTCCTTGACTCCCCTGAACTGGGTACTTCCTGGTCCAGTTACCTCTGGCTGACAACCTTGGGGCCACACTCTGGAAAAATGTCTTTTGGGAATCGCTTTGTGAATATGTTTTCTAGATGGGACATGGAACATTTTGAATAAAGCAGACAATAATATGTGTGCACTTGAGTTAGAATACAAAGTGCTCCGGTATAGCTCATGCATCCTCTTGGAATGTCAGCTTTCTGTCTAGTTTTTTTTTTTTTTTTTTTTTTTGGTGGTACTGGGGTTCCTGGAAGCCCTTCTACCTCTGGGATACACTCCCAGACCTATTTTATATTTTGTATTTGGAAACAGGGTCTCTTAAGCCAGCGAGGCTGGCTTCGAACCTGCGCAATCCTCCTGTCTCTGCCTCCCAAGCGCGGGGATTACAACCGTGCGCCACCACATCTGGCTTCTGTCTAGTTTTTGAAAGAACATAATTTTTATGTTACAGTGTGCGTGCGCACACATGTCTATCTTCTAACTATATATAGGGACTAAGATGGAATATCTGCCAGAATTTTTAAGGTAACAGTGAGAGAAAGTAATTAATTTTGTATTTGGGATGTGTTTCTCCTCTGTTAAGACACTTTCTAGGATAATTCAGGAAGTGCCAAAATTTCTGGCCAGTTACCAGCTGTAGTGAGGAATTTAAGATGAAACCCTTTAGTAAGATATCAGGCACTTTTGTTTGTCTTAGTTCAGAGAGGCCAGAATATTTGCTGCCTGTGCGTTACAGACTGGATAAAGAATACTCCTGCGAAGACACACTAATGTAATCTCTCAAGGACAGAAGCTGATTCTCAATGTGATTTTAGAATGGGGCTGAAGAATAAGATGTGTTCAGTTTTGGAGATGACCGTGTACTTCCATTCCTTACCGGCAGGACCACATGGAGTGGCCCACTTCCGATGGTGTGATTTTCTCTTTCTGGACCACAGAAATGACAGGACTGTGCACAGTGCTTCTCGCCACCCAGAACAGACCCCTGCCGAAGTGCCTTTCTGTGATTTAAACACTACCATGGAAGTTCCCTTGAAGTTAGTAAAGAATGGGCTTAGGGAGGCTTCTGCATCAGCGTTCTTCTAGTTTCCAGCTAGGTTTCTCTTTGTATTTCACACATATGTTGGATAAATATACTCATAATAATTCATATTGATGTCATGATACAGAAATCAAGGCTATTGAAGACATTACTGAACTATTTTCTATTTTTATTGAAATATGTGGGAATATGAGTAGATAGTATATAGTAGCAGAACAATGCAGATACTGAAATTATGGGATATATTAATAAACTATCCAGTCTGAGGTGTATTGACATCTTAGTATAAGATTCTAATAATGTCCACCTGGCAGTGAAGATAAGTCAAAAGCAACCAATGAATAAACTGGAAATGTCACTCAGGTTTTCAATGAATTCTCTTAATTTTCTCTGAAGCATAAAAATAATTTCCCCAAACATTTGAGAAATGTTTAAAATAGAAATAAAATTACTCATGTATATACAACATTAATATAGAAGCATTAGGTCATTTGTGACTATCATTTTTCCAAACAAAACAACAACAATAACAACAAAGTATTTGTAAAAGGACTAAGAATTCATTCCTGAATACTCCCCTCCATGGAGCATCTTGAGGGTAAACTAGATTGGGCTGTTGATTCTGGATGCTGCATGACTCATACCCAAGGCCAATTTGCAAACAGCTTTTAAGTGGTCAGGAACTACAAAAAGTAAAAAAGTGTAAAAGTGTTTGTTTTTGGCATCTGCTGGTTTTTTTTTTTTTTGTGGTATTGGGGTTCCTGGAAACCCTTCTACCTCTGGGTTACACTCCCAGACCTATTTTTATATTTTCTTATTTGGAAACAGGGTTTCTTAAGCCAGCGCGGCTGGCTTTGAACCTGCATGATCCTCCTTTCTCTGCCTCCCAAGTGCGGGGATTACAAGCGTGTGCCACCACGCCCAGCTATGCATCTGCTGTTTTTTAGGTGAAGGATTAAAATATATGAGTTTCTGGGTGTGGTGGCACGTGCTTGTAATCCCAGCATTCAGGAGGCTGAGACAGGAGGATCACAATTCTCAGCCAGCCTCAGCTACTTAATGAGTCCCTCTGCAACTCAGTGAGACCCTGTTTCAAAATAAAGAATAAAAAATAGGGCTGGGGGTATAGCTTGGAGGTAGAATGCCCCTGGGTTCTATCCCTAGTACCGCAAAAAAAGAAGAAAATATATAAATTGTCTTTCGAGAGCACTTTACAAAGCACTACAATGGTAAATAGACATTTTGCTTAGCAGCATTTAAAAAATCAATACAAGTATTTAGAAAATATGAAAACTAGCTTTATTGTTCTTATTAAGATTTGTTTTAAAATGAAAATTTTCAGCAAAAATATTTGAAAAGTTTGGGAATATTTTTAAAGTGTAGATTAATAGGCTGCAACTGCAAGGATTTTGATTTGTTAGATCTGGAGCAGTGGGGCAGAAAGCTATATTTTTAAAAGGTTCTCCTAGGAATTCTGGTTTGGGAATAAATATTTAGGTAACAGAAATAGATATAGGCAGATGGTAGAGTCTAAAATGTATGGGCTACAGTGTGCTTCAAGCCCCTGCGCTTTTCTTTTGAATACTTTTATTGTATGTATAAACAAAGATATTGTTTTTCTCTCTGATTTTGCAGCTACCTAGAAGTTTCAAGATAAAAACACAAGAGAACTCTCATAATGACTATTATCCTTTAGTGAAAGAATAATTCCTTTTTGTAGAGTATAGTTGATCATGAAAACAATCACTGATGTAAGTGTAAATATTCCTTAGAGGATTTATGAGTATAGTGATCCTAATATATCTTTTGGGATAAAGATTAAGCAGTGGAAACATTCCTGTTTATATTTTTATAACTAAGATTGACATCTGCTTCAGTTGTTGAATTTGTGAGGTTGGGGAAACCAGTTGGAATTTGGGTCCGCCCAAGTGTAAGTCTAGACGAACCAGTCATTCAGTCTGCATGCAGTTTGCAGAAATGAAATTAAGCCAACTTTGTTTTGAAATATGTGAATCACAACAGCACCAAGTCCCAGAAAGATTAATGGGCAAAGAATGGGAACAGATTTTCACAGAAAATACTTGCAAGCATGCCTATGGAACAGTGCGACCCTGCAAACTGAGGAAGTTAAAGTAAGCAAACATACCAGTAGATGGCTATTAAGTTAAAACAAATAGAGATGAAGCAGAGCTGGGGTGACCTCAGAAAATGGGCATATTCTTACATTTCTGGCAGCAGTGTTAATGAGCTCAGTTCTTTTGGAAAAGCACATTGGCTGTGGATACAAATAGTGAGACCTTTTGACCTACTAATCCTACTCCTTGGAATTTATTCTCAAGAAAAGCCTCTAAAGGAGAAAAAGAGTTGTGAGAACAAAGATATTCATTGTATTTTTATTACTGATGGTGAAAAGTTTGGAAGAATTTAGATGCCCAACAGTGGGTAAATAAGATATGGAATATTTTAGAGCGTCTCAAAATGATACTCAGGAACATTGTAGAAACAAGAAAAAGGTTCAAAAGAAAGCAGAGTAAAATTTATATATTATAATAAAACATAGGGCTTGAGATGTCGCTCAGTGGTAGAGAATGTACTTAGAATGCATAAAGCACTGGGTTCAGTTTCCAGAACTAAACACACACATGCATACACACGCACGCACACCACCACCACTACCACAACCATTGCCAAGAAATAAGCATCTTTATTATGGTAGTAGCAATATATGTGGATTTAAAAACACTAGCAGTGAATTAACGGGATTTATTTAAAGGGATCATTATAAAGTTTGTTATACCTGGAATAATTTCCTTCCTTCTTAACATAATATAGTAAATATGGGTATAAGATATTTTTCATTAGAAATGTGAAGGGGTTTACAACTTTTCTCTTTTTACAGCTTATCCGTCAAGATGAATTTTCTAGTCACATTTGTCGTCTTTTTGCTTTTAAATTTTTGCAGCTACCCAGATCAAATCTTTGCTGCCTTTTGGGTTAGACTGTCTGGGTTTAAGTACTATTTTTATTTATTGCTACTAAGTCTAGATCTTGGAAAATTTCTAAGGATATTCTGTGCCTCAGTTATCTCATCTTGAAAATGGAGAAAATGTACTTGGAAGGTTTGAAAGGAGGATTGCAGGTTTGAGGATAGCTTCAGCAACTTAGTGAGACTCTGTTTAAAAAAAAATACAATAGGGCTGGGGTGTGGCTTGGAGGTGGAAAGCCCCTGGGTACAGTTCCCAGTACCACCAAAACAAACAAACAAACAAACAAAAAAAAAAAAAACCCCCTGCTATAAGTACTCAACAGTAGAAGCTGCCAATCTTTACTTATATTCGGGAGGTACTCTTGATTGTCCACTCCACTTTTTTCCTTGCTAACAGAACCCCAGATTTGTTCAGTTATCCAGTTGCATGTGCCTAGCCCCAGGGAACAGATGAAGGCTTCTTAGCTAATTATGAAAATCCTGTTCTCATTTGCAGTAAATTGGCTTGAGGTGGGCACACAATTCTGTTCTGGTCTATGAAACTTAGTGGAAAGTCAACTATGATCTTCTAGGAAAGATATTTCTCCCTTATAAAAGAGAAAAGTACAGGGCAGTTATGCCCCCTTACCTCTCCCTGGCCCAATTTTCCTGCTCTGGACATTCTTGTGTGGCGATGTGTATTGCTACAGCCCTCTTTCAGTCATGAGGGGATGGTTGCTAACCAAAGCTAGCAAAGCTGAAAGAGGCCAGAGCCCGAACCTGTCATGCATCACTGAGCCACTGACTTACCTACTCACTCAGCTGCTGAGCCCAGGACCATGCACATTGGAGATTTTGTTAAGAGATAAGTATATGGCCAAATTGCATAAGCAAATATTAGTTGTATGTTCTGTTACTGCACTGAAAAACACCCTACCTGAATTAAGTTTAATCAACATGGTCTAATAATTATCATTGTCTACTACATTGTCTAATGTAGTATTTACAAATTATGCCACCAGAAAAAATTTTGCTCATGAATAAATTTATATTTCTAGAATATATCAACACTCACCTATTAGTCTGTCACCTTAGCTGTAAGAGTCCTATATAATTAATAATTTTAACATTTAACCTTAATGAATAACTGTCACATGTATGCATAATATTTATATCTACATTTAAAGTTTTCTTTGGCTATGCTAGGGAATGAATATAGGGCCTCCCACATACTAGGAAAGCACTCTACACTGAGCTACACCCCAGCTCTATCCTACTTATTTTGAACTTAGGAACATCTTTGAGAACTACTTGGATAATAAAAGTGAAATGTGGATGGCTTGTATGCTTTAATTATCAACATGAAAAATATTCTCAAAATAAATACTGTAATGTTGTGAGACATTTTGGTGAGAGTGAATGTAAACCTGTAACTCTATAATTGATGATCCAGCTGCAGCTGTGATAGGATTATGGCTTAAATATTTTGAATATCTGTTTAAAAATAAACTTCAGTGCAGCTGATGAAGAGATTATGTGTTTTAATGGATGTGTTTGCTGAAATTATATATCTAAAGAGGAAGTTATATTTTTTTCTTTGCTCTGTCATAAAACTTTTGTATCCCTGTGTGTGCTGTTTGAATAAAAGAATGCTAGTGGCCACCAGAGTCTCCCACATGTAGAGAAAAACCTGGAAGATCTTTCTCTTCCATAATGTGAATCTTGCCTCTTCTCATGAAGGTTGAGTGACTAGATGAAAATTACTTGTCCACTACATTTTCTAGCAGGCTTGTGCTTGAATGAAATTAAAACTGATGCCCCTTGATTAGCATGGACATTCATTTAATCAGGTCGTTTTCTGTAGAGAGCATGCTGTGCATGATGCCGTGCCCAGTAGCAAGGAAAATGCAAAGAAGAAGTGAGGGAAATAAGGTGGGAACGACACGGAGATGCCAGGTTGTTGGCCTGGAGACCCGATTTCTACTCTGTTGATATTAGAACAAGGGTTTTCTGAGCACTGGCTTGGAGTTAGGTCACCTGGGCCTATTTCTGGCTTTGCTGTTCCTAGCGGTGTAATCCTGGATAAGTTACTAAATCACTTGTATTTCAGTTTCAGTTTCCTTATCTGTAAAGTGGGGTCCTTGGCATCACAGGGGCGTCAGAGAATAAGCCCCCATTGCAGGGATTATAGAGTAATTTGAGAATCCAGGAGCCATGCCTGGCAGGGCATAGTTGTTCATGGTCTCCATGAATAGCTAGCCTCTCGTCTTTCACTCTACCCTTTTCTTCTTCAAAGGCTGGCCCTCATCGTCTTACTCACGTTCCTGACGTCATGTTTGGGGTTGGGGATAGAATGGAGCATTAGGAATACAGCTTTAGGGGAAAATCCAAAATACACTTTCTGTCCTGTTTCCCTTTTCTAGTCTTGAATCAGGTAAAAGAGGTTAGATGGTATCTGAGAGCTATTCTAGGAAACATATTTTATTACTCTTGCCTTCTTAGTTTTTAAGAATGTTTTTGGGAGAATTACACAACCAGGAATGATGATGCTGAGACAGGAGGATTGCAGGTTCCAAGCCAGCCTCAGCAACTTAGTGAGGTCCTTAACAACTTAGTGAGACCCTGTTTCAAAATAAAAACAAGAATAGCTTTCCAACTTGGGCCTGGCAGAATGGCTCCCGCAAAAAAGGGTGGCGAGAAGAAGAAGGGCCGTTCAGCCATCAACGAGGTGGTGACGCGGGAGTACACCATCAATATTTACAAGCGCATCCACGGAGTGGGTTTTAAGAAGCATGCCCCTCGGGCACTCAAGGAGATTCGGAAATTTGCCATGAAGGAGATGGGGACTCCAGATGTGCGCATTGATACCAGGCTCAACAAAGCCGTCTGGGCCAAAGGAATCAGGAACGTTCCATATCGGATTCGTGTGCGATTTTCCAGAAGGCGGAATGAGGATGAAGACTCACTCAACAAACTTCACACCTTGGTCACCGACGTTCCCGTTACCACCTTCAAAAATCTGCAGTCAACGTGGATGAGAACTAACCACTGAAAGCCAAATACAAGTTATAAAAGCTAAAAAAAAAACCAAAACAAACAAACAAAAAAACAAACAAGAATAATTGGGCGTGGTGGCGCATGCTTGTAATTCCCGGGCTTGGGAGGCTGAGACGGGAGGATTGCGCAGGTTCGAAGCCAGCCTCTGCTGGCTTAAGAAACCCTATTTCCAAATAAAAAATATAAAATAGGGTTGGGAGTGTAACCCGGAGATAGAAGACCCCTGGGGTCTATCCCCAGTCCCACCAAAATAAATAAATAAATAAATAAATAAATAAAAGAATAAAATAGGGATTGGGATGTAGCTCAGAGGTAGAATTCCCCTGGGTTCAGTCTCCAATCTCTCTCTCTCTCTCTCTCTCTCTCTCTCTCTCTCTCTCTCTCTCTCTCTCTCACACACACACACACACACACACACACACACACGGTATAACTTTGATTTGACTTGACCAGCCTATATTAATTCTCTCTGAATGTGAAGACATTCAGTGTCTTCAGGAGTCACATCAGCTGCCGACCGCCCCTGCCACGCTGCTGTGATGGGCAGGCACATTTGCCACCATGAGGAAAAGGATCCCTCGCACAGGTTTGCTCTTAAGTCTCGCCTTCCCCTTTACCTGAGAAAAAGGTAGCAAATGGCCCTTTCACTTTGTAAGGTCGACGAGCAGCCTAGAATCTACCTTCTTTCTGAGTCACACTTTTCATACATTTTTTCTGAAAATGCGTTGCGTGTATACAACTTCAAGATTGGCTTCTCTCAGTCAGTGGCTGAATATGAGCTTTCACTATGAATAGAGGATGATAGGTCAGCCAAGAATCAGGAGAGAGAGAGAGAGAGAGAGAGAGAGAGAGAGAGAGAGAGAAAGAAAGAAAGCGAGGAAGAAGAAGAGAGGGGGAGGAGGAGAAGGAGGGAGGGAGAATGAACATGGACATGAATAAGAATGAATGAATTACTGCCTGAAATGTAGAATTGGCTTTTCTTAAGAAATTGTCAAGCTGGATGTGGTGGCGCACGCTTGTCATCCCCGCGCTTGGGAGGCTGAGACAGGAGGACTGCACAGGTTCGAAGCCAGCCTCAGCTACTGAGTGAGGCTCTCAGCAACTTAGTGAGACCCTGTTTCCAATTAAAGTATAAAATAGGTCTGGGAGGAAAGCCAGGAGGTAGAAAAGCCCCTGGGTTCCACCCCTGTACTAAAAAAAAAAAAAAAAAAAAAAAAGAAAGAAAGAAAGAAAGAAAGAAAGAAAGAGAAAGAAAGAAATTGTCCAACCAAAGGCTAGCATGAGTTGTATTTGTTGGGGTGGGAGTGAACAGTGAAATGCCTTTGTAAATGTCATTCTTTCCAGCTTCCATTTTCCTGTCTCACTGGCAATGGTTTTAACTGACATGAATTTTCACGCTTGAGGCATATGCAGTATTCTATTCCAACATACTCTTATTGACAATGAATAGAAATGATGATTAATAAATATTAGGAGCATTATACGGGAGTGCTCCTTCAGAAAGACAGGGAGGTAACAATCACTGCCAGGTGCTCAGATTCCAACCCGTCTAGAGGCTGATGAGACATTCTTCTTACTGGTGCGGTTAACAAGAGGGTGGGAAGCATCTTTCTTTTAACGCCATTGTATTTCACGAGGTACAGATTTATTTCAATATTCCCATTACACTATGGGGAGTTGCGTAAGAGAGTCTTGTCCAAGCATTTTAAAATTACTCTCTGTGTTGCTGCTGACATGAACTATTATGAAAATTGAAACTTTAATAGCAGCGGCTGCCTCTGTCATTTGTAGCCATCAAAGTTGCTTTGAATTTCTATGTGCTTTGGAGGTGCAGCTCCCATTTGTGGAAAATATTTGGTTGTGTTGATATTTTTATCTTGGGATATGATGGCGACGATAGTTTGCTAACTTTTATTTATGCCATCTTGTACTTTTGTTCATTAGTGACAAATAATTCCATGTTTATTAGTAATGCTATTTGATTTCTTTTTTTTTGTGGTACTGGGGATTGAACTCAGAGGCATTCTACCTTCAAGCTACACCCTCAGGCCAACTTTATTTCTTATTTGGAAACAGGATCTCCCTGGGTTGATGAGAGCCTCACTACTTGCTGAGACTGTCCTCAAACCTGGGATCCTCCTGTCTCAGCCTCCCAAGTACTGGGATTATAGGTGTACACCATCATGCCTGGCTTGCTATTTGATTTCTTAACTGCATTGTTTGGGATAACAAACATGATTGTCTTTCATATGTTCTTGCTATGGTCTCAATGTGTTCGTATCCCTGAAATCACGTTTCAACAATGCGATAGTGTTAGAAGGTAAGGTTTTTGGAAGGCGATTACTATCTTACAGAAGCTGAGGGAGGCTGCTTGCCACCTCTGCCATGTGAGGACACAGCAAGAAAGGGCCCTCACCAGGCACCAAGTCTGCTGGTGCTTTGATCTTACACTTCTCAGCCTCCAGAACGGTGAGCAATCAATTTCTGTTGTTTTTAAATGACCAGATCTAAGGCATTGTGTTATAGCTGCTCAGACTACAGCAGTCCTCTTTGGCGAGATCCTTACCTTTCACGTATGTTTTAGTATGCTAGCATTAGGATGAATGCATTAATCCTGATTCAGTTAACACTTAGAAAATTTAGCGTTTAGGTCCCAGTTCCTTTTACTTATAAAGTTTTTGTTTTGTTTTGGTTTTGATCTGAAAGCTCCATTTCTATGGCACTGGATTCCTGGTTTCTTAGGTTACATAAGAGCTTTTCTTTCAGTGTGTGTGGTACTGGAGATTGAACCCAGGGGAATTCTACTTCTGAGCCACATGCCCAGCCCTTTCTTTAAACTTTTTTAAAAATTTGAAATGGGTCTTGCTAGGTTAGTGAGAGTCTTGCTAAGTTGCTAAGGCTGGCCTCAAACCTGCTGTCCTCCTGTCTCAGCCTCCCAAGTACTGGGATAACAGGTGTGTACCATCATTCTGGCATTAAGAGCTTTTTACAAGCCTTCCTTCCTGCTTTTGCTTATAGTGACTTTTAAAGACTATTTCAGCAGTGTAAACTAGAAGTATAATACATATTTGGTAAACACGTGTGTACAATAAGTACTAAAATATAATGACTTTGTTTTGTTTTGCTTTGGTTGATTTGAGGAAACTTATCCCCCTAAATAAAGATCTTTTCTAGGTTTGATTACAGGCCCCATCATTAGTATACTTGCTCAGGGAGATTGCAGGCAGTCTGGACACTTTCTAGAACTCAGTTTCTGTAGAGCAGGGCAATATAATTTTCACAAGCAGAAAAGTTTTCTACTCATTTACTCGGTCACAGAATGTGGGCCTTGTGCGCTCAGTTCTGGAAGTAAGGAAGATGGTGGCACTTGTGGCCCTAGAGTATGGTTGTAATTAGCCATGTGGACTGATGAGTCTGACACTGGGCTTTCTGCTGACAGGGTTTGCCTGACCATTTTGCTGTGGAGATGCTATGCTGAGGTTTTCTGGCTTCATCTTGGGCACCGAGGCTCAGGCCCCTTGCCTCTCTTTTTTTTTTTACTTTTATTTGCATTTATTTTATGCTGAATTTATTCCCGTGCCATTAGTTTTTGTTTCTTCAGTTTCTTCTGCGATATCTTTTTCTTCTGTGCAACCTCCTCTTCTGGTTTAGGAACAATTTGCTCCTTCTCAGTGAGGATCATCTCAATGTGGCAGGGGGAGCTCATGTACGGGTTAATTCTACCATGAGCTCTGTATGTTCGGCGACGCATCTTAGGGGCTTTGTTCACCTGGATGTGTTCGATGACCAGAGAATCAACATCTAAGCCCTTAAGTTCAGCATTGCTTTCTGCATTTTTAAGCATGTGCAGCAGAAATTCTGCACTCTTTTTGGGCCACCGACCTTGTGTCCAACCCCACTGTTTGGCCTGGGCACACCTACCAACTCCACCGTTGTAACGCCGGAATGGCACACACTGCTTCTTCAAAGTGACATCTTTAAGATACTTGGTGGCTTTTCGGATATGCATACCCTTGATGGCCTGGGCAGTTTCACGGGTGTTCTTAAAATGAACACGTAGATTTGAACCTCTTGATTTGCATGATTTTGTGGGGTTTTCTGGGTCAAGAGAGTAGCGAACCATTTTCACAGATCACCTCAGGCCGCTTACAGGAAGAGCCCCTTGCCTCTCTTGACAGGAGAATCCAGGCCTAGGCCAGAGCGATGTGGCCATTGTTGACCTTCCTCCCAGCTGAGAGGCAGTGGCTACTCCAGCACCGCCTGAGAAGGGTCCACAGGGAGGGCAGCCTTGTGGGTTAGAAGAAGAGACCTTTTGCTCATGGTGGTCCCGGGGAGGTGACCTCGCCAGCTGATTCTAGATGCTGTGGTTGTAATTGGGGACAGAAATATAACAAGAAAGTGGTTTGCAGACTTGCTGAAGATGAACTTTGATACCTGGCTTCTCCTGTCTCTTTTGAGAAACCCGGTGTAACTGGCAATGGAAAAGGCCTTAGGTCAAGCCCACTGGAAAGATTTTTGGCTGCAAGTAGTATTTGATTTTACTTTTCTGTATTGTACAAGTTATTAGGATTATCAGACTGAAATTAAGTAAGGCAAAGAGATGCCATCATGTCAAAATATTTGCTATATTGATTTGTTATGACTTTAGTTTTTTATATTAAGTACTTTGCCATTTAATAAATAGTATTAAATTTATTTACATTTATATTAGCTACTGAAATAACTTGTCATGAAGAAGGATCTGTTTTCATGGACCATTCTAAAATAATCAGCACATGTCTTGGCACATAATGGACAATTCCATCGATTGATGAAAGAATAAACGATAGTGTCTAAATAAGGGGTTATTGGTAAAGTTTTATTCACAATGCAGTCTAGCAAGTTTTTATATATAGGATACTAAAAAAAGACAAATCAAGAAGTTAAATCTAAAAGGAAATTAAAAAAATGATTAGGAAAGAGAAGCACAATAGCATATATATATATATATATATATATATATATATATATATATTTTTTTTTTTTTTTTTTTCTAGTACTGGTGATTGATCCCAAGGGTGCTTTGCCACTAAGCTATATCCCTATCCATTTTTATTTTCTCTCATTTAAAAAATTTTGAGCATGGCTTTCTAAGTTTCTGAGACTGACCTTGAGCTTGTGACCCCCCCTCCCTCAGCCTCTTTAGTAGCTGGGATTATAGGTGTACCCCCATGCCCAACTATATTTTTAAGATTAATGTTGTAACAGTGTTTTTTTATTATGTTGCATGTTTTTAGCTTACTTACTAGCAACAAGAAAAATTATTAAAGAACTTCCTTTTCTCTTTCAGGCCACCAAGTCATTGAAATAAATTCTTCACTTTAATTACTCATATTAATATTGGAACCTGGCACAACGGAGGCATGTAATAAATATTAAAGAATGATAAGCATCTCTATAAGAAAGAAAAAAATCTTACCTCCAGATACTTTGATCTTTAAAAATATTAAAATAGCATAGGTTGAAATGTGTTTTTTTCTTTTATAATACATAAATTTTTTCAGATAACAAAAGCAATACAATTTTTTTTGTGGCACTGGGGATGGAACCCAGGGGCATTCTGCCTCTGGGCTACACTCCCAGGCCTATTTTATATTTTATTTGGAAACAGTCTCACTAAGTTGCTGAGAGTTTCACTAAGTAGCTGAGGCTATCCTCCTGTCTCACCTCCCAACTACTGGAATTACAAGTAAGTGCCACCACGCCTGGCAAGCAAGACAAATTTATTAAGAGAATTTGGAAATAGGGATAGTTAAAATTACCCATGAACCTCAGCACCTAGACATAGTTGCTGTTTAATTTCAATATATACATATTTCCAGCACAGCATTTTTTAAATGAATATTATACAGAACACTTGCCATTTAAGATACTGTGGTGAATAAGAGTTCAAGTAGCAAATCTCTTTACCGCATACCTTTGGAGCTCTGTAAGGCGTACTGGCAATATGAAAGACTCGGAGAAGGTCTATAAGAAAGAAACCCTTTTCTTTGTTTGATCAGTGTTTCCCAAGGTTATTAGGCTATTGCTAAGCCGTGTGTGTGTGTGTGTGTGTGTGTGTGTGTGTGTGTGTGTGTCTTATTAGCACTCACTCACTTTGATATATATATATATTTTTTGTGTGTGTGTTACTGGGGATTGAATCCAGGGACATTCTGCCTTCAAGGTATACCCCAAGCCCTTTTTTATTTTTTGTTTTTTAAAAAAATTAAAAAAAATGTATTTATATCTGGAACATATTGAAAGTGGTATACATTTAGACTGTGCTTGGTGCCCTCTCCCCTCCCCGCCGTTTCCCTTTCCCCCCTCCCAACAATGAGTGTCCAGGTTAACCATGCTATATTTAAACTTTTATACATATTCAGATGCAGCTCCTCTACTAATCAACCTCAGCCTTCTTCCTCTCCTATCCTTCCCTTCTAGCTTTGCTGAGGTTTCCCCTCCATTATCTGGAGTCCCTCTGGTATCCCCACTGCTCCCTAGTTTGGGCATCTTAGAGAAAACCTATGTCCCTTCTCTTTCTGTGCTTGGATGATCTCATTTAACATAATGTTCTCCAGGTCTTCCCATCTTCTTGTGAATGGCATGATTTTCTTCTTCTTTATAGCTGAGTAGAATTCCATTGTGTGTATTTCCAGTAATTTTGCAATCCATTCCTCTGTTGATGGAGACCTAGGTTGGTTCCATATTTTGGCTATTATGAATTGTGCTACTATGAACATAGGTATGCATATTTGTTTTTGTTTTGAAATAAGGTCTCACTAGGTTGGCTGAGCATTTCACTAAATTGCTGAGGCTGACCACCACCCTGTGATCCTACTGTCTCAACTTCGAAAGTACTGGGATTATAGTAGTGCACTACTACACCCAGATCAATTTGACAAATTTAATTGTTTTCCTTTCCTTTTTTTTTTTTTTTGTAATGGGGATTGAATCAGGGCATTTTACCTCTAAGATATACCCTCCCACTCCTTATTTTTTAATTTTGAAAGAATGTCTTGCCAAGTTTCTGAGTGTCTTACTGAGCTGAGGCTGGCTTCAAACCTGCAATCCTTCTGTCTCAGCCTCCCAAGTACTGGGATTAAAGGTGTGTGCCACCACACATGGTTTTCCTTTTCTTTTTTTTTATTACTCCTCTTCCATGAATTTTTCTAGGACTCTTCTGTGGTTGTAGAAAATTTCCCTTTAATTTTCAGGCCTGATCTCTTGGTATGTTTCAGAAAGATGACCAAGATCCAGAAAAAGAAAATTTACTCTGGAAAGAAGGAATAAACTACCAATGCATGATCCCTGTGGGATGCATAAGATTTTGCGTTACCTCCAGTCCAAAAATCAAATGTATTCAATGTCAGTGAGAATCTTCTGAGTTTTTGCCAGCCATGGGTCATACATGGCGGGAGCTGGTGGAGAGGCCTGGGTCACAGGCTGGCTGCCTGTGGACACTCCTGACCACACAGGCGGGAGAATACTTATTTTGAAGAGAGGGTGCAGAGCAGCATTGGGAAGAAGTAGCCATGGTCTTGTGAGGATTGCTTATTATGTAATATACCAGACCCTTGGAGCTGGCTTTCTGAGATTACTTTTATCCACAGTGAAATATTACCATGTTCTGTTGTGGTTAAGCAAAACAAAAAAACCCAACCAACCAAACAAAAACCAAAAACAGCAAATAAACAAAATAACAAAAACAAAAAACCCTAAGGCTTGCTTCAAGCATTAACACCCTCAAGACTCACTGGGAGCAAATGAGGAAGCGGCTCCAGGAATGCTGTAGAGGTTTCCTTTAGACTTCTAGTAGGCGTCACCAGTGTCGCTAGGTGGCTGTTTTTGGAACAGTTTTAATGATTCCCACCTTTCTTCTTATCTAGCTCTTCTTAATTTCTGAAATGCTGGGAAACTGATAGCAGAAGCCTAAATAACTCCCTCTTTTTTTTTTTTTTTTTTAAAGAAGATAGGGATTTGAAAAAAAAAAAAAAAGAAGATATGGATTTGGTTTGACCTGTTTCCTGTATACTTTCTAAGTTTTCTTCTACAACCAACAATGCAACTGTTGGTATTTTAGGAAATAAAGAAGTCATGTGACCTCAAACTCATAAGTTATAAGAAATATAGGAATCATGTGACTTCAAACTCATTTGTTACAAGAAGTGTGCTTGAGTGATTTGCAGAAACACAAACACCCTTGATGTGGCTGAACACTCTCCCCAAAGCCCTGTGAGAAGGACCAGGCGGCCGCATTTGCTGTCCCCACCTGCTCACAGCTTCGTCTCTTTTTGTTGTTGTTGTTGTTCTTGTTTTTGTAGACCTGGGGGCATTCTACCTCTGAGCTACATCCACTGCCCTATATTTTATTCTTTATTTTGAAACTGGGTCTCACTGAGTTGCAAAGGGCCTCACTAAGTAGCTGAGGCCGTCCTCGAACCATGATCCTCCGGTCTCGGCCTGCCAAATGCTGGGATTACAAGCGTGCACCTCCACACCTGGCTTCAGCTCCATCTCTTTTAGTGGCTCTGAAATCCACTGAGACATTGAAACTCCCAAAGACTGATCACTAAAGGGAGGGAGGCGCATAATGGAGCCGACAGGTTTATAAAACGTGAAACATCCAGTCTGCTTCTGAGGCAGTATAAATGTTACAAAAATTTGCCAAGACAAAAACTAAAACTAAGAACACATTTGCAGAACTCATTGGACAATACATTGAGCAATTTGTGGCCGAAACTGCTAACTGTCCCCCAATATAGTTTTTCTTTCTTTAGAAGCAATCTAAAATTCCCCAAGATTAAAGACTACTTTCTCTAGCTTCCATTGACACGAGTCATGGTTATGTGACTACACTCTGGCTGTAGGATCTATGTGTGAGATTTTTCAGAAGGGGGGGGGGAGAGCATTACCCTTCTTTAACCCTTTTCTTCTTGGTGCTTGGAATTGGATGGGATGGCTGGACTTGAGCAGTCATTGTGGATCATGAGAAGTATATACTAAGGAGAATAGAACAGCAGGACAGGGAAAACCTGAGTCTTTATCATGAAGAATGACATACCAACCACGGGTGACTTCCTGTAGACCTGGTTTACAATGAGGAAGAAATATGCATGTATCACATTTAAGCTGTTAGTTTTTTTTTTATAACACGTGATGAACCTAATCCTCCTTATCATGGTTTTATATTCTTAGGACTAAATTAATTCTTTGTCAGGATTATCATCCTAGCACAAAACCAGCTTCACTGAGAAGAATCAGTTTACTAGTGCTGATACTGTGTGGAAGCCAGCTTGCTAGACAGTTTTCAGAAGGGATTTTCTTCTCTCTCCCACTGTGTCCTTATTTGGGCTGACCATTTATTATGGCAGTGTGTTAGGACATGATACTGTTTGTGTATTCATTCAGCAAATATACTGAGTGTCTGCTACATGCCAGGCATTGTGAGTACAGCATGAACACAACAGGCATAGTCTCCGGTCTGCTAGGGCTTACAGTCTGGTGTAGAAAATGGATATTAATCAAGAACCAGACAGTTTTATAATGATTCTACAAGATGGCAAGTAAGTGCACAGGAAGCTACTGGAACACATCTAACAGGGGATTCTCATTTAGACTCTGGCCTGGAGGCCACTCAGGGAAGTCTGTCCTGGACAAGGGCCTTTTGAATTAAGATCTGAAAGTGGGTTTGCCTTAGTTGGGTGAGAAAGGGAGCATTGGGCACTCTAGACAGAGGGGATCATTTGTGCAGAACCTCTGATGGATGCCACCTTTATCCATAGTAAGTAAAGGATAGCAATAGAAACAAACCAACCTTGGTTGCAAGGATGTCACTTTTGTAATGAATTAAGCACTATGATTATGAAATTATTTAATTATGAGATTATTTCAGAGAAGCTGATCATTTAGTTCCAAGTATTATAAAAATAGATACAAGAATCAAACTTTCTGTGTCTTTGTGAATTAAAACCCATGTTTGGTAGTGATTCTCTTTGGTGGTGATGTGTACACGGGGCATGAGCTGCCATGTACACCTCTGTGCTGGTGGACGGGGACCTGAGTGGAGCTGGCATTTCAGATACCATGCGAACCAAAGCGTCAAGTGAGAACATTAATGGTATGGAATATTTATAAAGAATGCATGTTCCTTTAGCGGAGCTGGGCAGAGTAGCTAGAATGCAAATGAACAAGTGAGTTCCACTTTTGATAAATTATATTACTGCTGAAATCATACCTTTGAAGTTAATGAGTGCCAAACAAACTAAAAACATCAGAAGCAGAGAATATTTGTTTTCCAAAAGTGTTTTATGTATAAATGGTGAGTTTTTAGAAAAGATGATTTAATAATTGATTCCTTTTTTGTTTTGAACAAATATAGTATTTGTGCCTTTTTAAAAAAGTATAGTAACCAGTACTGAAATATTCAAGGGTGCTGTACAAAGGACTATTCTTAGGGAAAGTAATCATACAGTCAGCTATTATGCGGGACCCACAATTGATGGCAAGCAACTTAAAGGAGAAATGAATGTACGCTGCCTCTCATCAGCTCCGTTTTATAGCGCGGCCATCTCTGCCTGCTGCCCGCGCATCAAAGAACACTTTGTTTCTTCAATTTGCTCCACTTCTATCGAGAGAAAAATGGTAATGTCAAGTTGCTCCCTATTTTGCTTCTAATATTTTTGAGTGTAGATATGCCTTTGGTGCTTCTATAAGAGTAAGTTAAAAGCAGAGTAGTATGGAGCTCTTCTTCACTGTGTACTCTGTCAATACCGAGGACTGTTCATGTAGAGATGCTCTTTTCCTCAGTAGCTACTATAAAGTTTCTTTCTTTCTTTCTTTCTTTCTTTCTTTCTTTCTTTCTTTCTTTCTTTCTTTCTTTCTTTCTCTTTCTTTCTTCCTTCCTTTCTTTCTTTCTTTCTTTCTTTCTTTCTTTCTTTCTTTCTTTCTTTCTTTCTTTCTTTCTTTCTTTCGGTGGTACTGGGGTTCCTGGAAACCCTTCTACCTCTGGGCTACACTCCCAGACCTATTTTATATTTTTATTTGGAAACAGGGTCTCTTAAGCCGGCGCGGCTGGCTTTGAACCCGCGCGATCCTCTTGTCTCCGCCTCCCAAGCACGGGGATTACAAGTGTGCGCCACCATGCCGGGCCTACTGTAAAATTTCTATAACTTATTATAGCTCTTTTTTCTCTCTTATCCATCATCCTTCCCTACTTTCTTTTTTCTATTCTTTTTTTTCCCAGTAGCTTGTTGTAGGGAAATATTAGTGATTTTGCGTTTAGATAGAGTTTATCTTTGTGGAAACTTATTTAAAAGCTCCACAGTAGGAATATACAATATAGTCAGCTAGACATAAAGTTTGAAGAAATCACTAGTTTCTATAGACCACACCAAGCCTCATCTTATAGAAATAAGTTAAAATAAGAAATTTTAGCTGGGCATGGTGGCACATGTTTGTAATTCTAATACTTGGGAGGCTGAAACAAGAGGATTGCAGATTTGTGGCCAGCCTCAGCAACTTGGGAGGATCTCCACAACTTAGTGAGACCCTGTTTTACAATAAAATATAAAATAGGAGCTGGGCGTGGTGGTGCATGCTTGTAATCCCAGCATTTGGGAGGCTTAAACAGGCAGATCGTGGTTCAAGGAGAGCCTCAGCTACTTAGTGGGGCCCTTTGCAAATCATTAAGACCCTGTTAAAAATAAAGAATAAAAAATAGGGCTGAGGGTATAGCTCAGAGGTAGAATTCCCCTGGTTTTAATCCTTAGTACTGAAAAAAAAAAAAAAAAAAAAAAGGGCTGGAGATGTAGCTCAGAGGTGGAATACCCCTGAGTTCAATCCTCAGTATTACAAAAGAAAAAAAAAACTATTTTTATTATATAAATACAC
This sequence comes from Muscardinus avellanarius, assembly GCF_963383645.1. Classification (NCBI taxonomy): domain Eukaryota; kingdom Metazoa; phylum Chordata; class Mammalia; order Rodentia; family Gliridae; genus Muscardinus; species Muscardinus avellanarius. The sequence goes on from NC_137787.1 coordinate 41,058,381, forward strand.
ACACACACACACACACACACACACACACGCACACACACACACTTCTCTTTTTTTATTGGTCTACAGTAATATACTGTGTATCTGTTTTCCTGTCATTTCTCTTTTTATGAGTCCAGCCTCTACTGTTTACAAGTTGGGGTTCAGGATACCTTTGAGCCGCAGCCTCAGTCTGTGAAGGCTGCTCAGATACAATAGATACTCAAAAGACAGAATGTGTCTGTCTTCTTGATCTGGTCTTAACTTGGAAGCCTGTACACAGTAGATGCTTAGTGATGGTTTTCAATAGAATTTTGTACATAGTTTTCAGGAGATGAAAGTATCTTAGACTTGAAATCTGATCCATTAAAAAAGATTTTTCAGAGGAGTCTTTGCAGAAGAGGTTGGGGTTGAGGATTCTGGGCATATTGGGGGCCAGTGCTGAGCCTTTGTTTGGTATCCATTAGGTTTTGACCTCTTGAAGCATCATTTCCTCTGATCTCACTCTCACCAAATGTGCAGTCATACTTAGCTACATTTGTCCAGGTGTTTCTTATAGTCACCTGGTTTATGGTTATGTAGCAAATAGCACTCATCATTTAGTTCTGAGGACCCTAATCTCAATGACCCATTTGATGCTACTTCCCTTAACTTACTGCTCCTGAAAGTTCCTTTTAGAACCCTTTCTGCTGGTACCATTCATGTTGGTACCTAATCACAAACTACTTTGAACTGAGTTAACTGTTGTAATCAGACAGAGCTCACCTCCCTGATTATTTATAGTATCTAGAAGGTTGAGGTTGGATTTTGCACTACTCCTGAGTCCCTCTCAGAACATAGTAGTCAGTCAGTCAACAAATACCTGAATTTGGAAATCCAAAGCAAAGATAGTTTTGCCCTTACAGGAGATTCTAGCAATATCACTCTATTTAGCTTTTTTGTAGAATTCATGACCTAGCCTAAATAGGTAGACATTTCCTTTAGCATGATAAGATTTTCACACTTATCCTTCTTTCTTTGGTCTTAGCATGGTCTGTGAGTGTGTGTGTGTGTGTGTGTGTGTGTGTGTGTGTGTGTGTTGAAGCTGATGTTTATAGTTTAAAGTTTGCCTGTGGAAAAGCGCATAGGTAAAGGGTCATTGTCTCTGCAGGTGAAAACAGGGCTGATTGAAGAGCTGCTATTAACAATGAATAAGGGATTCAGCTTGAAAGACAGCATTGAATCTATCCTGCTAACTCTTTTTCTAGCCTCTTCTTAAATGTCCTGATTGAGTTAATGCTGTTTTCATGCTTCTTTTCACTGGGAGAAATGGAAAATTAGAACTTTGCTGGAAGTTGATTTCAGGTGAAATTTGGAGAGAGGCAGTTGAAGTCCACTAGTAATTCAGCTTTAAAACAAGGTCATGGAGTCCAGCCCTCTGGAGTTGCCTGTCATTGCTGAACTGCAGCCTGTGAAGAAAAGAAACTCTTGCTGTGCTATGCCACTGAGGTGTAGGCAGATGTTTGACACAGTAGTTAACTTTCCTGGATAGCTTTAAGAGTTCAGCAAATCTTTGTGATTGTGAAATTGGGAATCACTAAATAGCTATCCTTAGAGCTAAGTGGAATTGGGGTAACTACCCAACAGAAAACTTTATGTTACAAAAAGAATGAGGTGGATGGGCATGCTCAACCTAGCATAATCTAGAAAAAACTGAAGAATCAAGTTGTAGGACAGTTTGCAAAGTATGAAATCCCACTTACATAAGAAAACAAAATGAGACGCCTGTATAGATGCACATGTAGTCAGTTTGCAGAAGGAGGTCTGGCAGGACACAGACTGTGGCGTACCTCTGGGAATGGAAGATAGGCAGGGTAATAGAAGCTTTCTGGTTATGCTGTATTCTTTATTTTAAAAAAAGAATTTAAATATTTGGTCTTTTTTTGTCTTTTTGGCAATGGAGATTGAACTGAGGGCATTGTGCTCACAAAACAAATGCTTTGCCACTGAGCTATATCTCAGCCCTGCTGTGTGTGTGTGTGTGTGTGTGTGTGTGTGTGTGTGTTTAGATAATCTGAAACTTTAACAATTTATTTATTTTTATTGTGCTAAACATACTTAACATGAGACCAACACTCTTAAATTTTTTAGTGCCCAAGTACATTATTCTTAACCATGTGCATTATATAGCAAATCTCTACAATTTATTCATCTTACTAACTGAAATCTTGTATTCTCTAAATTGAGAATATATTTATAGATTTTTTAATTTAAAACGATAAAAATAGAGCTATGTTCAGACACAGTCCCCTGATATACCAGCTTTGTGGTGCGTTGGAAGAGAAAACTGCTGGAACAATTGAACAGTGTGTAGATTTGAAATGTTGACTTGCGTTGTTTTCTCTTGGCAAGAGGCGACTGAGGTTGAACTTGGGTTATTGCTCAACAGTAAGAAGCTTCTAGGCATGAGCAGATAACAGTTTCTACTTGTTTTCCTTTGCTAAGCCAAAAATTTATAAGTCATCAGACATTGGTTGAAGGAAAAAGTGCAATATTTAATTTGTTTATTGGTATCATTTGTATAATTAACTTTGTCTTTTGTAGCAATTCTACCTGTATTAGAGACCTTCAGTGTCTGAGAGGCATGCTGACCACTTCTGGGAAGAAGTTAGAGCACTACCTTACGAGATATTTTTGCGTATTTTACCCCACTAGTCCTTTTAAAGACTGGTGGTGGAGTAAGGTAGGCAGCACCACTGCTTCTCATCACAGAAAGTAAGTCCCGGAGAAAATTAATTTCACAAGTTGAGTCATAGAGCTGGTAAGTGACAGGGTCATATTGAAGCCAATTTCAGTTTAGTTCTCTTTCTACCCAGCAGGAAAATGTGCGCCCTAGCAGAGGTCCCAGAGTGTAGCGTCCTGGGACCATATTTTGTACATTTACCATTTTTTTTTTGCCAATAAGGCCTCAAACTAGGCACGAGGTGGTGTTTTGGTGATCACGGGTGGAATACCACATTCCTTCTCTTCTTGGCGTCCTTGTGGGAAGTGCGTGAGCGCTGCTCTTTTTCACATGGGAAAACTGATGCAGCCAGAGAGGAGAGGTGAGAAGGGAACCGAGCCAGGAGTGGAAGCTCATGAACGGACTTGCACTTGGATCCGCCGGAGTCCATGCCATTAGAGGAAGCTTCTTTCCAGCAGGGAGCGGACTGAGAGGTCACCCCAGAAAAGCACTGGGAGTGGCTGCTAGGCATCTCAAACAAAACCAGCAAGTGTACAGGTGATGTGGAAGGAGATTTTTAAAGAACTCTTGCTAAGTACGGTCATGGATTCCTGACACAAAGTCTTCCTTAGAGACTGTCAGGTTTTCTTGAACAGCCTTATAAACATGTGGTACTTACCCTATTTCTACCTGGCACTGTGAAACTGAAGTTATATTATAAAATTTCCAAATAGACAGGGAATCCCTATTCCAGAAACTAAGAGACTCCTCTTCTCTCCTGTGGACAGATTTGGAATGACAAATGCGTTTAGAATTGTGCCTTTTCTGTGCGCTATGGTATTGAAGCTGGAATGGTAGATGCTTCACAGGGCCCATGTCAAGGGAGGCCATTAAGCCAATGCCACATAAGTCCAGCTTCCTGTGTCTTTGGGTCTGCATGAAGTTTCCCTTATTACGGGAGGCATTGTGCTTCATTTTTGGCCTCTTAGGTCACGTGCTCCTCTGAACACTGGTTTTCTTAAGAGTATACTGTGTTATCACCTCTGTGTTGCTTGGTTAGGTTTTTAGAATGGATAGCCTTGAGAACCAAATTCTTTCACAATTCAGCTCATGGGATGCAGTGGCCCAGGGAACAAAGTCTTTTATACTCGAATGATGTCTATTACATGCTAAGACCCATCCTGTTCATGCCCTGTAACTTACAATCAGGCAGGAAAGGGGAGAAAGGAATATGGAATTACCTATTCCTTTACAGTTTTCTAAGCAAAGTACCTGGCAATTAGAAAGTACTAAAAATGTGTCCTGTAAATGGAAGTGTTACAATAGATCCTTGATCAAGGCTCCACATTTGAGGCCTAGAGCAGAGTTGCTTAATGTTGGTGCTAATGGTGGATAATTCTTGGTAGTGGGGGCCGTCCTGTGCCTTGCAAGGTGCCACAGCATCCCTGGCCCCTGCTCACTAGACAACTGTCACACCTCTCCCCCAGAGGTAACCTTCAAAAATGTCTCCTGACATCACCAAATACCCCTTGGCAAGGAAAAATTGCCCCCAGTTGGGAGCTACTGGGTTGGAGGAACCTGGGACTGCCACCCTGGGCTGTCAGGGCCCAGGAAAGCATGTGGGGTGGGACATTCCTAATTGGCTGATAAGTCAACCTTAGCTGAATCCATCCTAAAGAACAGGGCCTCTGACACGGACTTAGGGGATGACACACCTGCTTAGGTTTGAAAAATCAGGACTGACTTCCTTTTCCCTCCGTATGGAGTAGTAATGTCACGTTTCATTCAAGCCTTCCTCTCCGGGGCCCATTTTCCAGCCTTCCCTTCAGCTGTGGGGCCAGGTGTCTGAGTTCTCAATGATGGACTGTGGGGAAGGGGTTATGTTCTTATAAAACCCGCCTAAAAACTTCCCAGGGGTGCTTTACTCTGTCTTCGTTTGTTGGCTGTGAGCGCAGGATCCAGTGGAGGACCCTGAGGTTCTGGGTTATGGTAAAGCTACTGGAGGGTGAGAGCTGGGATCTCGAACAAGGACGTCGAGTCTAGCCCTCTGTAGATGCCTGTCAGTGCTGAACTGCAGTCTGAGAAGAAATGGAACTCTTGCTGTGCTATGTCACTGAGATGTAGGTGGATGTTTGACACAGCAGTTAACTTTCCTGACCAGTAAACTTTCTCCTTCTCCCTTTTCTCCATTGAGTACTGATCACATGTCATAAACACACTTAGTGTTTCTTCTCTTTGGCCACTGTGGTAACCTTCTTGGATACACCCCTATCAAAGGCAGTATCCAGAATAGAATGATGTACCTTCTATCTAGCTGCATGTGGTTTTTCTTTTAAAAATATTCCTTGGAAGAAATAAATGTTGGGATCTGTCTCCCTTGGGCCTTTGGGACTAGTTAGGATCATGGTCATGGCATAAGGAGATTGGTTACAATCCAAACAGAAAATGATTCCTGAATGTTGAGTTCATAGTAGCTTTATTCTCCGAACAGTTCAAATGGTGACATTCTAAAGTCAGAGGAAGAAGCAGAACAGTCGAACCTTTTATTTAATTCTGGCATGACTGTGGTTTCTGGTGCTCTGGGGAAATGCAGCCACAGATGTATCAACCTTTTTCAAAATTCTTGGCAGTAGAACCCCTAAGTCATAAACCTGCACACAGACAGCGGATCCTTGAAGCAAGCTGGCGTTGGCTGCAGCTGACACTGAGGATGCCACACCTCCACGTTCATCATTCTGTCTTTGCCTGTGAAGTGCAACTTGTTTTTAGTTTTAGCATCCATTTTCCAGATTGTCTGGTTGTGTTGTGATTTTTAGCATGTTAGATGGTTTATGATTAGCTGAATAATCACTGTGCTGTGTATATCACTGCCAAGGGAGGGACAAGCACAAGGAAGTCTCTCTTTTCCAGTTATACAGTAATGATATCGGACCTCTGCTTAGAGACATCACAGAAAGTGGCTAAGAACATGGACCCTGGAGCCATCCTGCCTGGGTGCTGGTCTCAGTCTAGCTTTTAACTTGCCGTGTGCCGTTGGGGTAAGGGACTTGACCTGATGGTGCCTTGGTTTTAGGAATAATGGCATGCTGCTTCATAAGGGGTTAACTTGTATCTGGACTTTAGGGGAGTGACTGGTGGAATATAAGTGCTTTACAATCTATCAGTTCTACTAAATAATGACCATTGTGTTTTCATAAATTTTAATTATGGGGTAATCAAAAGGAGAAACTGGTTATCATTATTTAATTCATTAGGTCTTTAAACCTCATCTGCGCGTTTTAAGGACATAATTAGCTAGAGTTATTATAATTCCTTTTGGGTAAAAATGTCTATTTTCATATATACACAGACAGGGAAAAGTATAAAAGAATATATACCAAAAGGTTAATGGCATCATCTCTGGGAGATTTGATTATGGATGATCTTAATTCATTTTTATTTTTCTCATTTACATTTTCTAAGTCCTTACATGTGAGCCTTTCTTACTTGTAGAGTTTTTTTTTTTAAACAAAATGAGGAACTCAGCTAATATTTGTAACATTTCCAAACAATCTTCCTTTTGCTGTATTTCTATGTGACTTGTAGGAGGTCATATTAAATGAATGTTTTACGCCTTACTTTTTTCTGTATGATTTTTCTACCCTTGTTTTCTTTATTAAAATTAACTCGTAAGTAGGGTCAGTCACAAAAATGACCAAGCATGGAGACTTCAAGAACATAGCTGCTCTTCAAGTAATTTTTTTAAAAAATTTGAAGCTTTTGTTTTCCTTTTTCTTTTTGCTGGCATTGGGGACTGAACCCAGAGGCACTTTACCACTGAGCCACATGCCCAGCCTGTTTTGCTTTGAGACAGGGTCTTGCTGAGTTGTCCAGGCTGGCCTTGAACCTGACTCAGGCAAGCTTAGGTCACCATGTCACACTTCAAGTAACTTTTATTCCTTTGTTTCCTTTGCTCATTACATCTGAAAATTCTGGTACTTAGCTAGATCCCTGCCAGTCACCGGATTTGGCTACAGGATCAAATAGCTCTAGGGCATGGGGCTAATACTAAAGGGACCAATCCCTGCTTTTACCTTTCAAGACACTTAACATCTGGGGCACCAAGAGATGAATAATATACCTGTGATCAGAATGTGAGGGTAGTTCACTAGAACTCTCAGTCTACCTGATATAACCCACGCCCTGTAAATAATTGGGCTGAGTCAAAAGGGAAGGTTTTAAAAGTGTGACCTTTGGTTCTGTCAAGCAGGAGAGCTGGTGGTGGCTGGAGGAGGATGGCCACCTCTGGATGCTTCCTGTGTGCCGCCACCTCACAGATCCCAGCCTCAGTAGTCACCACAGCCTTGTGAGGTCAGGGTGCCATGACAGCAGCAGTAATTACTACCTGAATACTGACCAACAGCTAACAGTTGTGGAGAGTTTACCCTGTGCCAGTCACTGAACTAAGCTCTTTACATGATTATCTCACGTCAAACCCCCATTGTACAGATGAGAACATCAAGGGTCAGAGAGGTGTACATCTTTGGAGTTAAACTCCAAGTCTCTCTGACTCCATAGTTGGGATGTTAATCACATTAATACCTCCAATTAACTCTATCATGTGTCAGTCAGCTTTTTTTTTCTTAATCACTGTGATCAAAATACAACTTAGAGGGAAAAAGGTTTAGAGGCTCACGGTTTCAGTGGTGCAGTTCCTAGTTGGCCGACTCTGACACAGGCATCAGGGTGGCACAGCATGGCGGAGGAAAGCTGAGCTCAACTTAGTGGCAGCTGGGAGCAGAGAGAGGGAGAGGAGAGGACCAGGGACATAGATCGTTCTCAAGACCGTACCCTCAGTGACCTGCCTCCTCCAGCCACGCTTCACATCTGGCCCTTCCTGCATTGGGCACCAGGCTTCCATCACGTGAGCTTTGCTGGGATAGTCCAGACTCAAAACATAACAGTCAAGTCTTTGTTTAGGAATTTAGTGCTGTTTTGACTTTTCAGATGATGATACGTTTCTCTTCATCTCCTTTGTTCTTTCTTTACATGCTGTTTTATTTATTTATTTATTTATTTATTTATTTATTTATTTATTTATTTTGTGTGGGTCTTGGTATGGAACCCAGGGACATTTAACCTCTGAGCTACACCCCCTACCCTATTTTTGTATTTTTATTTTGAAACAGGGTCTCACTGAGTTGCGGAGGGCCTCACTAAGTAGCTGAGGCTGTACGCGAACTGTGATCCTCCCGTCTCAGCCTCCCGAATGCTGGGATTACAAGCGTGTGCCACCACACCTGGCTTGCTGCTTTATAAGTAAGTTTTTAATGTAAGTTATCTTTGTATTTGGTCTTCATAACCCACACATGGTGCAGTCAGGATAGGTGGTGTCCCTGTCTACCTGTGAGGAAAATGAAGCTTTGAGAAATGGACTTGTCCAAACATATGCAGCCATAAATGACAGGAACGAGATTGGATCTGATGTCTTCAGGCTCCTGGTCCACCTCTCTTTCAACTCTGTTATGGTTCTGATACTTCTTTCTCACCAGCAAGCATTCTTTTTTATTTTCTGAATGGATTTTTTTTTTTTTTTAGTAAAACAAACATTTTCTTGGTTGTGTTTGATAATTTGATAGGATTGGGACAATACAGGGATCAGGCAGGACATGCAAATGTGATGGCCCTCTCAGAGTTTTCACCCTCCAGCTATGTTTGTCAAGAGGTTTTCCTCTAAACCTAGGTGGGTTAATTGTGTTCATCCTTTTCCAGTGCCTGGAAAGGGGCCAATATTGCAATGTGACTCCCAGTGCTGAGGGGCTTGGCTCAGTGCCTGTCGTGTGTTGAGGTCCCCCAATCAGTTCACCCTGAAAGCAAAGCTTCAGACCACTGCCAGCAAATCATTCCATTCTCCAAAAATTGCCCTGAAACCATTTCTTTATATGAAGGCTTTTAGTTCATCCCTACTCTAGAAATTCAATTTACCACCAAATGTTTTTTTGAGAAGAGGTTGTTATTATTTCTTTTAAGGAGAAGCAGCAGAGGACAGGGGTTGGTGGAGGCAATAAAGAAAACCATTAATATAGATTGAAAATTAGGCTGCTGCTTTCTGGTGAGCATGGCAGGAGGGGGTGTGTTCCATCTGACAGGGTGACCTAGTTGTCATACCAGCAAACTGCTGGCTTAATGGCAGCAGTCACACTGATGGATAAATAGCTGGTCTCTGCTGGCTTTGAGGGAATCAGGTCCCAAATCATGGTCTCTTTTTGGCATAAAATTCCGAGGTTTAATTTCATAAGCAGAAACAGAGTTATAAAAGAAAGTAAAGAAGGTAATGTAAGAGAGAACAAAGACTCTGAAGATTTGGATCCTGATCCCAGCTGTGTGTCTACTGGCTTCTGTGACTTTAGGAATGCCACATAATGGTCTGGACCTCAGCTTCCTTACCTAGAGATCATGGGGGGTGGACCACATCGGGGGGTGCCCAAGCCTCAGTGTGCATCAGAATCATCTGGGAAATGCAGCGACAGGGTCCCATCTGATGTGGTTGGATTTAATTGGTGATTAATTGGTCCTGGTTTAATTGGTGTGGGATGTGCCCCAGCATTAGTGTTTTTAAAGCTCCCACAGGGAGGCAAGCGGGAGGCCTGCATTGGATCAACTGTAAAATATCCTCTAGCCAACATTCTATTTTATAACACACACACACACACACACACACACACACACACACACACACACACACACATATATATATATATATATATATATATATATATATATATATATATATATTGGTCTCTTACCCAGGGATTTATAAACGACACAACAGCTTGTAAATGGGTTTGCTGTAATGACGAACACTGATCATTTTTGACCTGAAAAACATAGAAAAGTTATTAGAGTTATTGAAGCTATGTCATTGATTTGTAGGATGATTCTGTAGACAAAGCTATAAAAGGTGTCTTCGCTGAGACACAGAAGATGGGAGAAAAACGCATAAAGAGTTTAAGGAGAAATTGTTTGTAGATCATTGAAAGTGTTTTCTCTCAGAAGTTTATACAAGGGGAATGCGTCCATTGGCCTAGAAGAGAATGTTTTGGTTGCAAACAATTTTTAAGGTAAGCCCTGTAATTCTAGCCCCTATCACCTTTTAAGTCTTGTGTTCAAGGGGAAAAAGCATACTTTGATAAATGCCAAATTACAAGCTGTTTCTGGGTCAAAATTCTAGTCTTTGTAAAAGGAAATGACTCTTTTTTTGAGAATCAAATTTTCCCAAACCTGATTTGTTTTTAAATGTAATTCAGTGGAAAAATATTAAATCAATTTAATGTTTTTTATTTGCTTAGTTTTAAATTATTTCAAGAATTAGGCCAAATTATTTTATAGTTTATACTTGATTATCAAAAGAAAAATTAAGATGCGTGGCATAGAATATGATAACCAATGATGACTATACAAATACCGTCTGTTCAGATCCTTGGTTGGTCCCTCAGATCCACAAAGGTGTTATCATCCAACCCAGAAGCGAGTCATAGCAAATCCAAAGCCCAAGGTCACCTCCCTTCTCTTCCCTGCCCGCCCTCCCCACCGCACACATTAAAGGCTTTCACTATATAATCCTCTTTCATGTCACAAGAATCTAGGCAACATTCCGAACTGCAGCGTTCTTTAGCAACAGGAAGTCAACCTCTACATCTCCATCCATGACACACTTGAAGTTTGCTTTGAGTTTTAGAGCCTATGATCCATAACACTTTTATACTAGGAAAAGGATACGTGGCTAGTACCCCTCATGTTGCATTAGGTATAAGCAGACATTTTTAGGTAAGAGGTGCTTTTCCACAATAATCAGTACCAGCCTTTGACCCTTTTTCTCGGGAAAGGGAAGAAATTCAAATTTGTAATAAAATTCTATAAGGCTTAAAATTTATTGGGTGTTAGTTTTTTAAGTATAATGAAGAAAATAAAAATGTTCAAATTCACTTATTTGGTAATCAAATAAGTATTAGAAATTCAGATGTCCAAAAAGGGAACAAAAGGCTAATCCCTAGATATCTGCTTTTAATAGAAAACTTATTTGTTTAAAAATTAGGTTAGACTATAATCACAGCTAATATTTTGGAGTACTTAACATGCCAGCTCCTATTCTAATTCTATAGAAACTATTGTAGATTTATAAAACTATTGTAGGTTTATAAAAAATTAAGGTAGGTATTATTATACTCAATTTACAGATAAGAACAAACACAGCAAGGCTTGGTGGTACACACCTGTAATCCAAGTCTCAGTCCTGGGAGGCAGGTTCTAGGCCAGCCGAACAAGATCCTATTTCAAAACAAAAATTTAAAAAAGGGCTGGGAAAAAGAAATACAGTATTAAAAATAATATTAAGTTAATGGACCTAGTCTTTAATGCAGTTTAAAGAATTCAGAAAATAATACCTCATAAAAACAAATAGCTTACATAGAAGTTTTAAAGGAGCTGGGCGTGGTGGTACACACTTGTAATTACCGCGTTTGGGAGGCTGAGACAGGAGGATCGCACAGGTTCAAAGCCAGCCTCAGCTACTTAGTGAGGCTCTCAGCAACTTAGTGAGACCCTGTTTCTAAATAAAATATAAAATAGGCCTGGGAGAGCTGGGCGTGGTGGCGCATGCTTGTAATCCCCGCGCTTGGGAGGCAGAGACAGGAGGATCGCGCAGGTTCGAAGCCAGTCGTGCTGGCGTAAGAGACCCTGTTTCAAAAATATAAAATAGGTCTGGGAGTGTAGCCCGGAGGTAGAAGGGCTTCCAGGAACCTCAGTACCACCAAAAAAAAAAAAAAAAAAAGGTCTGGGAGTATAACCTGGAGGTAGAAAGCCTCTGGGTTCCACCCCTAGTACCACACACACAAAAAAAAGTTTTAAAGGATATCAAGAAAGAACAAATTTTCTTGAAAAAGAAAAGGGCTGGGGTGTAACTCAGAAGTAGAATGCTTTTGGGTTCAAACCCCAATACCACACACACACAGACACACATACACACAAAAGAAAGGAAGAAGGAAAGAAAGAAAGAGAAAGGAAGGAAAGGAGGGAAAGAGGGAAGGAGGGAGGAAGGACAGAAAGAAGGAAGGAAGAAAAAAAGAAAAGTACAAAACAGATCCAGGGGCAACCTCAGGCCACAAGTAAACTGAAGCCTAACACTGCCCACCTTAGGGAAACGGTCTCTTGGTCTAGAAACTTCGTTTTCTCCGTCCGTGTCCACATGCTGCTGCTAGCCACAGCAGAATCACAGAATGAGAATTTTAGTCATGAAGCGTCTTAATATGAGGGCTTTCCGTAGGAAGAACTCTTAGACACGGGGTGCAGTGTTCTCATTTTACAGACAGTAAAAGTGAGGTTTCAGAGTGGGGCGGGGTGGTGCACACTGAGGCTTTAATGCTAATTTATGTTAACAGGTGAATTTCTAAGGCAAGGATCTTGGGAAACGGATTACCATGGGCAAACTAAATGCTTTAGCTGGGACTTGTGTGTGTACCCTTCCCCCAATAATGTACCCAGCCCGACACAGCGGCTGACTGAAGTACCACGCATCTTCCAGCTGCGGAGCCTCCCTGCCATGGTGAAGGGTCTTTGTAATCGGGTCTGACCACCAAGCAAATTACCAGCATCCAACTAGGACAATTCTTTGTTGCTTTTCTTTCTCTAAGTCATAGTCTTGAAATATACACTGGTGAGTTTATATTTGATGGGTTGAGAAAAAGGCAAAAATGATAAAAAAAAACTTTCCCATTATAGAAAACTCATCTTTTCTCTAAAGCATTGTTGGTGGGATTGCAAATTAGTGCAACCATTTTGGAAAACAGTATGGAGAATCCTCAGAAGAACGGGAACAAATCTACCATTTGATCCAGCAATACCACTTCTGGGTATCTACCCAAAAGATAGAAAACCAAACTACCAAACTAATGCATGTGTATCTATGTTCATAGCTGCACAATTCACCATAGCCAAACTATGGAACCAGCCAAGATGTCCATCAACAGATGAATGGATTACAAAACTGTGGGATATGTACACAATGGAATTTTACTCAGCCATTAAAAAAAACTCAATTACATCATTTTCAGGGAAATGGATGGAACTGGAGGACATTATGCTAAGTGAGATTAGTCAGTCACAAAAAATAAGAAATCAGATGCTTTCCCTAATATGTGAGAGTTAGGGAGAAATGGGTCATAGGAGGAACTCTAAATGAAAAAGGAAATCCTATAGAGGAGCAAACAAGACAACCTAAAGGAGGAGAACGGAGGGGGGAAGAGGAAAATCTCTAAAACATGCAATGTACTTAAACATATGGAAGTCAACCACTAAGCCAAGCAAGGGAAGGAGGGACGGGAAGGGAATGGGGTGGAAATTGGGTAGGGGTTAAATCAGTGATGTGTACATGTATGTACACACAAGTTTTTTACCCCAATATGATGTATGAATATAATGCACCAATAATAAATTAAAAAAAAAGAAAACTCATCTTTTTCTAGGCTAACAGACTGATACCAGAACATAATAGTGGGTAACTAACTCTTTATTTGATTACAACACTGTAGAAAATATTTAAGCATATCAATGACAGAATATTTTATTCCTAGAGAAAGATTGGAATATAATATTATTCAAATGAAAATATATGGTAAAGAAGAAATAAAAGCTATCAGGGAATTAAGGCCCACTACCCAAAAGGATGGTGTTGTGACTACCATCTTTTTTAATTTCATTTTCAGAGAGTGTGTCATTTCATTATTCTGTATGTTTTCCAGATTGACTTCAGAGCACCTTATATAGCACAGTTTTGCACTGATAGGAAAAGTGATCCTACAATTCTTCAGTTACAAATCTTTTTTAGGGGGTGGAGGTGTAGGGGATTGAACCCAAGAGAATTTTACCTTCAAGCTACATCCCTTGGCTCTGTTAATTTTGAAACAGGGTCTGGCTAAGTTGCTGAGGACCTCACCAAGTTACCGCATGCTCGCCTTGAACCTGCAGTTGTCCTGTTTCAGCCTCCTAGTTACTGGGATTGTAGACATGTGCCATCATGTCTAGGGCTTCAGTAAAACTTCAAATGCATTATTTTTTCTATGTAAGGATAATATGGAGAACTACTCTCTAAAGCTTGTTAAAACAAGGGCATCTTTTCTGGCACAGCATCCACTTTCTTTTGTACTTCCTTTCATGTTCTCTAAGGTTTCTCCCTGCTTTAGGAGATTTGTCTGCTTAGCACAATTCTAATTTCCTCTGAAGAATATCTTTCTCCCATGGGAGATGAGATTTGAGTTTCCTTTGTGTATTGGTTCTTTCTCCTATTTCAAAGATAAAAGCAAATAATTTTTTTCAGTGATTTATACACACGATCCATTTGGTTAATTATCTTTTTCTTCTTTTTTCAGACGCTTAATTATTCACAAGAAAACTTAAATCGTGGTCCCATTTGCTTTTATACTGCCAAAGTTTTGCTTTATTTGTTGTTTTTGAAACAGTCCTCATTTCCTGTATAGTTTTCTTGTATTTACCAATCTATACTATGCATTTTTTATTCATCAGGATTTTTTTTTATGCAAGTGACAGAAATTCCACACAAACTAGTTTAAGTGAAAGTGACTATGTTCCAGAGATGGATGGAAGAGATGGTTTTCCAACACTGCAAGTGTCCTGAATGCCACAAAACTGTCCACTTAAAAAAAATTTCTTTTGCCGGGCGTGGTGGCGCACACCTGTAATCCCCGCACTTGGGAGGCTGAGATAGGAGGATCATACCGATTCGAAGCCAGCCTCAGCTACTTAGTGAGCTCTCAGCAACTTAGTGAGACCCTGTTTCCAAATAAAATATAAAAATGGTCTGGGAGTATATCCCGGAGGTAGAAAGCCTCTGGGTTCCATCCCCAGTACCACCAAAAAAAAAAAAAAATTCTTTTTGTTGGTACTAGAGATTGAACCCAGGGATATGGTATTCTACTTCCAAGCTATACCCCCAGCCCTATCTTATTGTTTCTTTTGACACAGGGTCTTGCTAAGTTTCCGAGGTTCTTGCTAAATTGCTAAGGGTGTCCTCAAATTGTGATCCTCCTGTCAGCCTCCCAAGCACTCTTATTATAGGTATGCATCACCCATAATACCTGCCTTAAAATGGGTTTTTAAAAAGTAACATTAGCTGCTGCCTCTCCTGCCCCTTGTTTTGGGAAGTCAGAGGGGCTTCCATCAGCTGTTTTTCTCTCTATCCTTTGGTCATCTAGTACTTAACTATTCTACTATTCTTCTCTTGAGCTGTAGAAGTGCACATTTCCTCCACTCCATGATGGCTGTGTGGGAGGAGGCAGGGGGTAGGCTGTGGGATGTGTCCTGGGCAGCTTCATGGGAAGCTGGCCTGCAACTGTGGCTATTGGCTTGAGAACAATTAAAAGATGAGTTAGCAAAGTAAACCCCAAGGCTTGAGCCAAGGTGTGATGCTGGGAAGAGCCAGGTGGGAGTCCTCTTAGGCTGCAGAATGCCAGGTCCATCTGTGAAGGGGAGTGAGTGTCAGAGTTGTCCCTCGGCATCTGCTGGGGATCATTTCCAAGACTCCCCCAGGTACCCAGATCTGCAGGTGCTCAAAGTGCTGTGTGCAAAGGGGCATAGCATTTCCATACAACCTGCACACACCCTCCTGTGTATTTAAGTCATCTCAACATTACCTATAATATCCAGTATAATGTAATTCCATGGACCTAGTTGTGATGATGTATTGTTCCATGTATGATGTTTAGTACAGACATGGTATTTTTAAAAAATGTTTTTGGTCCTCAATTGTTTGAATTCATGAGTGTGGAGCCTGAGATTACGAAGAGATGACTGTAGAGCTAAGCTCAATAAAGGTAGCTTGTAACAACAGCAAGTCCCACTGGTACTTTAGACATCGCTGGAAAATGAAGGATATGTGTGAACATAAGAATAGCTGCACGTGGTGACACACATCTGTAATCCCAGTACTGGGGAGGCCAGAGACAGGAGGATCACAAGTTTGAGGCCAGCTTCGGCTCTTTAGTGAGAACCTTTTCCAAAATAAAAAATAAGATAGGGCTGAGGATGTAGCTCAGAGGTAGAACCCACACCTCCACCCCTGTGGGTTCCTTGTACCACAAAACAAAAACAAAGGCAGAGACTCTACTCTAGACAGTTTAAGGGAAGGGGCATGAAAAGATCATCTCAGTAAACATTTCATTCTATTTAAATGTCATTTTTGGTTTTTCCTTATCAGGTCGTTTCCCCAGTTCTGCCTTTTCCCATAATATCTCTCCTGAAGCAGCCCAGGCCAAGGAGGATTGCTCCTGTGTGGTTCGTCTCCCCCCCAACCTCCTCTCTTTTTTTTTCTTCCTCTTCTTCTTCTTCTTCTTCTTCTTCTTCTTCTTCTTCTTCTTCTTCTTCTTCTTCTTCTTCTTCTTCTTCTTCTTCTTCTTCTTTTCTCTCTCTCTCTCTCTCTCTCTCTCTCTCTCTCTCTCTCTCTCTGTCTCTCTCTCTCTCTCTCTCTCGTCTCCACCAGGGTGTCACTGGTAAAAGCTCATTTGTAGTGAAATGCTAGAAGCCCTCACATCCTTGCCCACCGTGTCTACCCTTCAACAGGAAGCAAAGGAGACAAATGCTTTGGTCCCCAAGTGAAGGTCTTTGTTGCTAATAAACCTTTCCTTTGGGTTAGGGTACCTCAAATGTTGAATGTTGTTGGACATTCTGCAGGAACTGTGTATTCTGAGCTGAACTATAGACTTTTTGGGTCTGGAAAGAACCTTAAAAACTACATGCTGTCCAACCTGTTCATTTAAGAGATGAGGAAACAAGACCCCACAGTTAAGTAACCTCATCATGCTCTTGTTACAGCAGAGGACGACAATCTCCAGGGGCCCCTTGAAGGATAGGGGTAGATAATTCGAAATCATTATCGCTCTGCATGACAGTGGAAAGTAACCTCTTGTGGAGTTGTTACCCACCCATTTTCCTGTTGCTTAATTTTTCAATTGTTTTACCCCACAATTTCAAGTCTTTCATGTATGGGATTGAGTGCACTATTTTTGCTGCTTCTCTGCAGGAGGGTTTATTATGTCATACAAGCAAATACTAGTCTTTCTCTAGTTTGATCAATTGAACTTTGGCTGGGCTATGATGGCACCACCATTTTCTCTTTTCTCCTTTTAATTTACTTTGAAAAATTAAATTAAATTAAATTTTTGCAGGGTCTCCTTAGGTTGCTGAGACTGGCCTCAAACCTATGATCCTCCTGTCTTGGCCTCTCAAGTATGGGGATTATAGGTGTACGCTACTGGGACTGGCTTTTGACACCAGTATTTTTCATATTAAAGAACATTGATGTGTTTACTCATCAAAATACATTTTAGAAAGTATCTAGCCTTAGTGAAAATCTGAATAATTAGTTGTTTTTAAAAATTATTATGATTGTTACCATATATTAATTGTGTTAACAAGTTCATGGTTTTCACTATGGCATTTCCATAATGTGCATGTCACATTTTGATCGTGGCTAACCTGCCTTCTCCTTCTCTCTTCTGCTTCTTCTGATCTTCATCTGATTCCTAATAGTTCCTCTTTTACTCTCAGGTCTTTTTTTGTTTGTTTGTTTGTTTCTGTTGCTGGCTTATTTTGCTTAAAATGATGTCTTCCAGTTCCATCCATTTTTCCTGCAAATGACAGGATTTCTTTCCATTCTTCTTTATGTGTATATATACGTTGTGTATATACATCATATTTTCTTTATCCATTCATCTGTTGGTGGACATCGCGGCTGGTTCTTCATCTTGCCTATTGTGAGTAGTGTTGTAAGAAACGGACATGCAAGTATTTCAATTTGTATGTTCACTTTATTTCATTCAGACACTTGCCCAGGAGTGGGACAGCTGGATCATCTGGTAGTTTTATTTTTAGTTTTTTGAAAATCCTCCATACTGTTTTCCATAGTGCCTGTACTCATTTATATCCCCACAACAGTGTATTGGGTTCTTTTCCTTTATAATCTCTCCAGAATTAATTTTTTGTTTGATAATAGCCATCCTAAATGGATTCTCAATGTAGTTTTGATTAGCAGCTCTTGTTGGCTAAATATATTGGTCATTTTTTCACATATTTATTAGCCATTTGTACTTTTGTGAAATATTGTCTCTATTCAGATCACTTGCCCATCCATTAAGTGGATTCCTTACTCTTTGTTCTTTTTTTTTTTTCAGTATTGAGGATGGATGCCAGGGCCATTTTACCTCTGAGATACACCCCCAGCCCCATTTTTTATTCTTTATTTTGAAACAGGGTCTCACTAAGTTGCAAAGGGCCTCACTAAGTAGCTGAGGCTGGCCGTAAACCTGTGATCCTCCTGTCTCAGCCTCCCAAATGCTAGAATTACAAGTGTGCACCACCACGCCCAGCTTGAGTGTGTGTTTTTAAAATATATTATCCCTTTCTCAGAGGAGTAGCTGGAAAAGGTTTCCACGCTGCAGGCCATCTTTTCTCTCGGGTGATTGCTGCTTTTGCTGTGCAGAAGCTTTTTAAATTTGATCTCGTCACATTTGTCAATTCTTGCTTCTGTTTCCTCAGCTAGAGGAGTTCTCTCCAGGAAGTCATTGTCTTTGCAAATATCTTGAACTGTTTTCCCTGTGTAGGAGTTTCAAAGTCCCAGGTCTTTGAGCCATTCTGAGTTGATTTTTGTTCAAGTGAGAGATGGAGGTCTAGTTTCAGTCTTCTACATGTGAACCCTGGATGGTTTTGAGCCTCAGAATGTGAGGAGTGTGAATGATGGTACTTGTGTCATGTCTGGCAAACTGGATCTTTATTCCTTTTTTATGGAGTTTGATTGATCAAAACATACAAGAGCCAATCAGCAAATGGGAGGGATTGTGATTTTTTAGATAACCTAATACTGTCATTATCAGATCATTAAATCATCAAAGAGTGGGAGACAAAGAAAGTACATGATCTGTATTTATCAGTAAAATCAGGCTTTTTGATTTTTGATACTAGGGATGGAACGTAGGGGCATTCTACCTCTGAGCTACACACCTCAGCTCTTTTTAGTTTTTATTTTGGAATAAGGTCTCGCTAAGTTGCTGAGGGTTGTGCTGAATTGTGGAGGCTGATCTGGAACTTGTGATCCTCCTATCTCAGCCTCCCAAGTACTGGGATTACAGGTGTGCCACTGTGCTGAGCTTACAAAACCAGGCTTGCTAGGCAAACAGTGGTAAGAGAATGGTTAAAACTTCTTCATCTTCATGCTTCCCTGATCAGACATTTTATTTTTGATGGTGAGTCTTTTTTTTTTTTACTTGCCAAAGGACTAATTCTGGCTGTTTATTTTTCTATCTCTGAGCTTGCTTATAAAGCCAACCACTGGCTGCCTTGAGTTTCATGTCATTTCAGGGCAGTAGGGTAGTGCCTTTTAAATGTTGATGTGTGTGAAAAGTGGAAATGTTTTTCTCATGGGAAAAGGCCAGAAAAGACAAGTCTACGTGGGAGGATGTTGGTGCAGAATGGAAACTCTACTGTTTTCCAATTACAAAAGGGAAGAGGATGTGCACCTCTACTCAGTAACTTAGAGACAGGCCACCCTTGCTTTCCTTACAAGATCCAAATCAATTCCCCAAAGAGAATGACTGGTCAGCCTGGGTCCTGTGCCCAGTGCCGGTGGTGAGGACATCTGAGGGGTGCGTCATCATGAACAATTTCATTGGGATCACAAGGATTTAGAGGGGACAGCTCCTGAGAGAGGACAACTTAAAAAGTCACAGATTTTTTTCTGCAGTGATGTTGGTCCTTTGATATGCATTAAGGGAGTCTCATAGAGACTCCAAGACATTTGCTGGGTGACTAGATAGACTGAAGCATAGACTGAATACTGTGGCTTTCCCCGTGGGAGAGGCCTTTAGGGTGAAACATCAACCCATTTCCTCTGTTGAATGGAAGTTTGACTCCGATATATTACTTTCACATTAAGACAATACTTTTTTTATTTTTTATTTTTGGTGGTACTGGGGTTCCTGGAAGCCCTTCTACCTCTGGGCTACACTCCCAGACCTATTTTATATTTTGTATTTGGAAACAGGGTCTCTTAAACCAGCGCGGCTGGCTTCGAACCTGCGCGATCCTCCTGTCTCTGCCTCCCAAGCGTGGGGATTACAAGCATGCGCCACCATGCCCGGCAACTAAGACAATACTTTTTTATTTTTTTATTTTTTTTATCTTTATTTTTTTATTTTTATTTTTTGGTGGTACTGGGGTTCCTGGAAGCCCTTCTACCTCTGGGCTGCACTCCCAGACCTATTTTATATTTTTATATTTGGAAGCAGGGTCTCTTAAGCCAGCGAGGCTGGCTCTGAACCAGCTCGATCCTCCTGTCTCCGCCTCCCAAGCGCAGGGATCACAAGCGTGCGCCACCACGCCAGGCTAAGACAATACTTTTTTAAACTATCCGAGACACAGCTTCTTGAATGATGGCTCTGTACCTGGTGTCCTCACATGAGCTGCTCTAGCTGCCTCCAGAAGGGGCAGGTGTTTTCAACTTCTTGGTTTTCCTAAGTCAGGCACCAGCAAGGGGCAGGGCAAACCCCGGAACCCAGGTCTGTTTGACTTTAAATTCGGTGTTCTTTCCTTTCCACTACAGCTGCGTGGGTGAGAACTGCCAGATGCTGCTGTTAATCAAGGTTATGAATGAAGTAGAATACAAATGAGAAGGCGACGAGCAGGAAATGGCATCATAAATTCTGATATGAAAGTTTAAGGCTTTTAAAGATCTTCAGTATGTCACAGTTCTTAGGTTTTCTGTTTGCTGCCACATAATTAGGCCCACAGTCTTAATTGCAGGTTGATTTCTAAAACTGCCTGCTCCGGTGCCAGCAGGATTTATGCTGAGACATTTACTTTAATTAAATGGCTACTTAGTGGCAGGGCTTAAATATATATCATTTCAAGTACCATTTTTTTTTTCCCTGCAGATACTTGGTCAAGCAGGAATGCATTTCTTCCTCATTAGTGATATGTGACATTCAGCTAGAAATGTTTGTATCAGCGGACGCCACTTGAGACCAGTGCAGAGTTTTTATTTGGGGGGGGGGTAGTTGTCTGTAGTCTGTGGTTTCAGGGATGGGTAGATTGGAAATGTATGGGCGTACAACTTCACACTCTTCCATTTCTAACATTAAGCTGAGATATTGGAACCTCTAACACTGAAGCAGGACAGCCTCATGCTACTGAAACTTGCAGTTTCTGAAGTCCAGTGCCACATGAAATAGCCTTTTCTCTGTCAAAAGCAAGAAAAAGCTTCAGTGGTAAAATTAGAGCTGGCCTCCTCCTCCTCCTTTTTCCCTTCCTTCCTTCCTTCCCCTTATTCCTTTTCTTCTTTGTGGTACTGGAGATTGAACCCAGTGGCATTTTATATCTGAGCTATACATCCTGCTCTAGTTTTTTTTTTTTTTTAATTTTGAAACAGGTTCTCACTAAGTTGTAGAAGGCCTTGCTAAATTGCTGAGGCTCGCTTCAAACCTGTGATCTTTCTATCTCAGCCTCCCAAGTACTGGGATTCTAGTATGTGCCACTATGCTCGGCTGGCTGTTTACTTAATGTTTTATGCTGTTCAATAAAGAGAATGAAATAAAATTAGTACATTTCTTTCTTTTTTTTTTTTTGCGGGTCTGGGGATGGAACCCAGAGGCATTCGACCTCCGAGCTACACCCCCTGCCCAATTTTTTATTCTTTAGTTTGAAACAGGGTCTCACTGAGTTGCGGAGGGCCTCACTAAGTAGCTGAGGCTGTCTGTGAACCACAATTCTCCGGTCTCAGCCTCCCAAATGCTGGGATTACAAGTGTGTGCCACCATGCCCAGCTGTACATTTCTTTTTTTGCTTAGGTTTAATACATCATCCCAACAGAAAATTCTGATGCAAAACTAACACAGTGTAAACTTGCTTTTTGAGTATAGCTGTTTCTTCCAGATCTGACCTAACTTGGAGCCTCCTTCAGGGAAGGATGTCTGTAGTCCTCTGGTCTGAGGCTTTCTTCCTGCTTTAGCTGCTGGTATTACCAGGCATCCATTCGGATTGTGCTTTAAAAATGTCATTTAGAATGCAGTTTAAATGCTGGGCGTGGTGGCACACGCTTGTAATCCCTGTGCTTGGGAGGCAGAGACAGGAGGATCGCGCAGGTTCGAAGCCAGCCATGCGCGCTGGCTTAGGAGACCTTGTTTCCAAATAAAAATGTAGAAATAGGTCTGGGAGTGTAGCCCGGAGGTAGAAGGGCTTCCAGGAACCCCAGTACCACCAAAAAAAAAAAAAAATGCAGTTTAAACTGGGTGTGGTGGCGCACGCTTGTAATCCCCGCGCTTGGAAGACAGAGGCAGGAGGATCGCGCAGGTTCAAAGCCAGCCACTCTGGCTTAAGACACCCTGTTTCAAAAATATAAAATAGGTCTGGGAGTATAGCCTGGAAGTTTCCAGGAACCCCAGTACCACACACACACACACACACACACACACACACACACACACACACATACACACACACAAGCAGTTTAATTTAAATATCTGTTTCTGCATTTATTTTTTGTTTCTTTTTTCTCCCAGTTATCATTGATGTATGTTAATGGTAAAATATGGACGATATGGGTGACAAAAAGAAAATAACTCACCTGTAATTCAATCACTAAGACAGTTACTATTGACATGACACTTTCACCCTTATTCTTTTCTTCATACTCATTTATGTAGATGTGTATTTACTTAAAATATAGACTCCCTAGTTCATTTTGTATGTTACTAAATCTAACACAGTTTTTTTCTCATGTTTCCATGTGCCAGAAACCACACTAGAATGTGAATATGGTTTCCATTGATTTTTTCAATTAATATTATATAACAAATATTTCCCAAGCTTAAAAAATTTATTGAAATGACATATTTTATAGATGCATAAAATTGCATTATTTAGCTGGGTGTGGTGGTGCATGCTTGTAATCCCAGCACTTAGGAGACTGAGACAGGAGGATTGCAAGTTTGAAGCCAGCGTGAGGTACTTAGTGAGGCCCTTTGCAACTTAGTGAGACCCTGTTTCAAAATAAAGAATAAAAAATAGGGCTAGGGGTGTATCTCAGAGGTAGAATGCCCCTGGGTTCAATCCTCAATACCACAAAAAATTGGAATATATCATATGTTATTTCATTATATTCCTGATTGAACAGTTAAGAAGTTTCTAATTTTTTTTTAATAATAACCAGCATCCCCAAAAATATATTGAATGTAAAACTTTGTGCTCATATCAGATCATTTTCTGTTAGTGATTTCCACAATAATTATGGGAGGAATGTAAAGATGACACAGAGTATTTGAGGGCAACTTTGGTAGCCACCTCCATCTTATTTCTTGACTCTTTGTTCCCAAAGTGATTTGATGCCTAAAATTCACAAAGGATCGAAGAAACCTAAAGTAAAGGAAAGTATTCTATACTCCCAAAGGTTACAAATACATGTAATCTCTTAAAATTTTTGCTGTTGAGATACACAGTGTTCTTGAAAGGGAGAGTCTTAAGCTTACTTACTTAAAACTCTAATAAACCAGTTCATTAAAAGTGTTAGAATTAGCTGGGCATGGCGGCGCATGCTTGGAATCCCAGCATTTGGGAGGCTGAGACAGGAGGATCGCAGTTTGAGGACAACATCAGCTACTACTGAGACCCTTTGCAACTCAGTGAGACCCTGCTTCAAAATAAAGAATAAAAAATAGAGCTGGGGGTGTGCTCAGAGTTAGAATGCCCCTGGGTTCTATCCCCAGTACCGAAAAAAAAAAAGTGTTAGAATTGCCTTGTTTATGAAAATATTCAGTTGGTTTAAATTGGCCAAATTGTATGAACCAGCCTCCCAAATCTCAGCAGTGCACGGGTCCAATTCCATTATCTTCTCAGGAACAGGTTTTTGCTTAGGTTTAGTGCACATGCCTGATGATTGTGGTCTGATAAGACTGCACAGTGCTCAACTGTATAATAAGCAATGCCTGACTAGAAGAGAGAAAATATTTACCAGTGCTCTGCTAATGAGCTGTTCTTTATATCATCTAATTAGTTGAATTTATTTTAGGTAAGGTTAAATGTGCTTAATGTACTTAACAGAGATCTTGAAATAACATGTGTTGAAATCAATTAGGAAAAAACCAGAAAAATTCCAAGTGGGCTCCCCGGAACAATCACTTTACTGATATTATTTCCATTCATCTTAGAAAAACCAGAAAACTGGCAGGAAGAAGATATGCTGAAACCCGATCCGTGCCAAAAATAATACTGTCTATATGGTAGAGACTTCTTTGATAGACCGTTTGTGTAACCGGATGTGCGATGCTCACCTTCGGAAAGTTCTTCTCATTCCTCCTCACCTTGTTTTGGGTGCTGCACTGCCTTGGGGTTGAAGCTTACTGCGTGGAGAGATTTTTAACTCTCTTTTAAGCAGAAGTCTTGTAGTCAAAGTTAACCTTGAAAATCCCTTTGGAGGGTTCTACATTGGAGGCTACACAGTCTCTCCTTGAGGCCAACACAACCAGTTTTGCATGCAGAGTCAGAACACATTGCTAGTTCTTTGAACACTAGATAAGTAGTTGGCTTGCATTTAGGAACCAACTTGTATAAGAAATGTGCGCTTTTAAACACTAGGATTCCACTGGGCTCTATGAGATGTCCACACTGTGAGAAGATCTCTGGAATGAGGCTGACAAAGAGACTGGTAGAATCAGGTTTCCTTCTCTTTCTCCCACCCTGGGACATGTGATCGTGTGTGTGTGTGTGTGTGTGTGTGTGTGTGTGTGTGTGTATACACGCTTACCCTCTCATAGCAGGTACAACTGAATTCTTTTGAGCCCAAACAATATGACATGATACCACCATAGTTACTGTGATATAGAATCTTTCCCCGCATAGAAGTGCTCCTCTGAGACCTTCTGGCGACTCCACTCTGAAGGTGGAGTAGAACAGGCAGGATGAGTGAACGGGTTATTTATTTTTTTAAATTTTATTGGTGTGTTGTATTTATACATCATAATGGGGTAAATAACTTGTGTAGACATAAATGCACACATTACCCAGCCAGCCCCCACCCAGTCCCCACCCCACTTCCTCCCCATCCCTCCCTCCCATGCTTGGCTTAGTGGTTGACTACGATGTGAATAAGTATGTCGTGTGCTTTAAAGCGTTTCCTTCTTTCCCCCTCTGATCCTCACAGTTTGGTTGCCTTATTTGCTCCTCTATAGAATCTCCTTTTTAACCTGGAGTTCCTCCTATGACTCAGTGAATGGGCTATTTTGAATGAATTTGAATCCACCATGAGCAGAGATTTATTGACTCCCAGCACTCCTACCCTGTGCTGGGAGTCAGAGGTACAGTGGTGACCACAGTGGGCTCAGACTCTGCCGTTCCTGAATGTTTATAGTCTTGATGGATCTCCAAGAATTTACTTTTGTCTATGCAACAGTGGACTCACTAGATAGTCACTAAATCTATAGGTACTAAAATGTTTGGTGCAGACAATGTTTATCTGGGGTTCTTGAATAGGGATTGAATGATAAAGATGGTTTCTTTGAGAACTATCAATTCTCAAAGCTCATGCACTGAATGGCTTGTAAATCCCTGAGTCAGAGGCTGCCATGCTGGTCTGAGCCAGCGTGCTCTCACCAGACCCCTTACTGTGTCAGAACTTTTTGCTCTCATGCTGCCTGGTCACCGGTACTCTTCTGGATCTACAGGAAGTCCCTTGTTCCAACTCCTTATTCTCAGGAATGGCATTTGTGCAATATCCTCTCTCTTTCCCCTAAAGTGGAGAGAGAGAGAGAGAGAGAGAGAGAGATTAAGAGGTGTCTCTGTGCCTGACTTTACTTTTGCTTACTGATCTTTCATCACCAGAGTGTTGGTCACAACTGTGGAGAAGAGGGCAGAGCAATCAAATCCCTATTACGTGTGTTCCTTTGGTTATCTTGGTCTTGACCTCTTGATCTTTGAAGCTAGAGCTCAGATAAGATGGAGGAAAGATAGCAAGCAGGAGATGACGCAGTGCAAGGAAGGCCTGCAAAAGGATAGCCTGGGCTTCCTCTGATACTGAGAATGCAGGGCAGAGGCCCTGAGAGCACTGCAGCCTGGCCTCATGGCATGGGTGTGCGAGAAACGTGCTTAGAGAAGGGGCACGGGCCTACCTGGCTGGGGCACAGAGTTTACACGGCGTGAGGGGGTCTGTAAACACCATTGACAGGGCAGGGCAGGTTGAGCTCTCCACTGACACTGTGGTTCTTCCATACACACTTGCTGCTGGTCAAAGGCTGCAGGAAGACGCACACTCTCCAGCCTTCCCCTCCGTGCAGCTTCTGTTTCCCACCTGCTTTGAAGCTGCCTCTGTCAGTGAGGGAGGGATGAGATCTGAGCCAGGAGGCCTGCACATGCCATTGCAGTCCCCACTCCTGCCCTCCTAATCTCCTAGGCCAAGATGTTCCAACAGGTGGGGCGATCCTTCTCTTGCAAGAGCAGGGCTCGCTTCCTGCTTAATCTCTGGAAGGAGGTGATGGAGTAAGACAGGCATCAGCCGAGAGAACATTTCTGAGTGTGATGAGTGTGGCTTGGATGGCTTCCCAGAGCGGCCTGCTCAGTAGACGAGAACAGAACAAGCTTTAGAGCCAGAGAAATCTTGGTCTGGATCTGGCCTTGACTCCTCATTAGCTTTGTGACATCCGTGGTTTACTTACGTTCCTGAGCCTGGATTTCCTCGTCTGTAAGAGAAAGACATTGGCAAAAACTCATGGCTCCTGGTGTGGAGGAAGCAACAGCATGTATGAAAGTGTTAGTAGTAAGTAGCGCCTCAGTGCATGCTCCTCACAGCTGCCCTGCATCTCCAAGCCTGGTGTTGGATTTATAGCAGCTCTTCTTTGTAGGCCTCGGCCACACTTGTCGTTCTTTCCTTGTTTCCAGTAACAGCACCCATCCTTTTCTTGCTACTGATCTTCTTTTGGGAGTCAAGAAAAAACAACCTAAACAAACAAATACTCATAAGATGTGACTGAATGAGCCCCTTCTACCTTGCTCAGGGTGATTTTGACATGGGAAACTTTTATTATTATTATTATTATTATTATTATTATTATTATTATTTATTTTTTGGTGGTACTGGGGTTCCTGGAAACCCTTCTACCTCCGGGCTACACTCCCAGACCTATTTTCATACTTTTTATTTGGAAACAGGGTCTCTTAAGCCAGCACAGCTGGCTTCGAACCTGTGTGACCCTCCTGTCTCCACCTCCCAAGTGCGGGGATTACAAGTGTGTACCACCATACCTGACAATTATTATTATTATTATTACATACTTCTAAGCTATACCCCTCAGCTCTATTTTATTTTTAATTTGTAAACAGGATCTTGTTGAATTGCTGAGGTTGGCCTCAAACTTCCAATCCTCCTGCCTCACAAACCACCAGTCACCAGTCTCCACCTCCCGAATACTGGGATTACAAGCATGTGCCACCATGCCCGGCAAGAATTTCTTTTAATAAGAGAAGTTTCTTAGGTAGTAGATGCAGATTCTCACAGTCTCTGAGCAGCTTCTTGCTTTGCCCATGTTCCCCCCCAAAAGGGCCTCGCAGCGCCTTCTGTCCCCAGCAGCCTTCTTTCCTGGCACAGTCTCGTCTTTACTCGCTTCTAAACTTACTTCTTGCCTGATCCCCGATGCTCATGGCACCCCTGGGCTATGGGCCGAGGCAGCATGCTTGTCTGTCCATCTCGCAGAAATTAGATGCAAAATGTTTTAGCCTTAAACCCTTTATGGCTTTTCATGGCAATTTCCATAAATGATACTAGTTCTTAGAGAAAAATAGTTAAACAAAGAGCAGCCCGCCAACTTTTAATTGTTGCACATAGCTTTGGGATCATCCAGGTCAACTGTTATGGGCTGGAGATGGTTGCCCTGTGTACTTGAGTGTTGAAAAAGCTTCTGAGGTGTGTGCTGGAGATTGAAGAGTGTCGTTCATGCCTGCGAGAGGCGCAGGAAGGGGCGTGACAGCCCCAGAGACATTTTTGTCATGCCGTTCTCGCCTCTCCAGCCCGTGGTCACTCCCTGGCCCCCCTGCTTCTTTGCCCTCCCACTTGGGAGCAGCTGGGGACTCCAGGAAGGCGTCTCCAAGCCAGGTTTCCTCCGGTCAGTGGTTTAGCAGGGGGAGGCATAACACCAATGAAAACTCATTTTCTTCAGTTATCTGTAGACTCCACATTTATCCTGTTCTCGGTGTCCACTCAAACGAATAGTTAAGAGCTTCTAATGTGGTCAGGATTTTGAATCTTGAGGTCCATAAAGAGTATCGGGATTTGGTCTATTTGAAGAAGCCACGTGGACCATCACACCTTTCCACGTCTGAGCCTGTGAATCAGAGGCCAGGAAAGGAACTGCCTGTGTGAATCGCTCCAGTGGCACAAAGGAAAGAGCTGCGGCTCACAGTGTTGGCCGTGAGAGCTGCTCTGCCTTTATTCTGAATGCGTATTTCCAGATAGCCTAATGGACGAATCACACCATGTTCTGAGAGAGGCAAACAGCCTGGAGAAAATGGATCGCTTACGTGGGGTTTGGGCTATTACTCTCCAAGGTTACCATTAGCACCTATTTGAAAGTGTTTAATGAGAGCTATTCTTGAAAAATAAGTTACCCGCTGTGTGGCATGGCTTAGCGTTGCCCACTCACCTCTCCCATTGGAAAATGGAGCTAGTCTTTGGATATTAAAAGTTGAATGGCTAATAGATCTTTCTAGAAGTTTCTTTTTTTTAAAATCCCCCATTCTTCTCCTGGGTGGCAGGAGGGGTGGGGTAGATAATAGCTAAGTCCGTAAGTCTTAGTTCTAATGTGGTCAGGATGTTGAATCTTGAGGTCCATTAAGAGTATCAGGATTTGGTCATTTGAAGAAGCTGCGTGGACCATCATACCTTTCCACGTCTGAGCGTGTGAATCAGAGGCCAGGAAAGGAACTGCCTGTGTGAATCACTCCAGTGGCACAAAGCAAAGAGAACTAAGGAGAAACCAGCCAGTCCTCTCTCTGGCTTTCATTTATTGGTGTGTGTGTGTGGACCGCTACTTGGTAGGTGCCAGGCACTCTCCATTCAGATACCTGTGGGTAGGCTGAGGTCCTGCTTTGATATTGAGGGTGTTCTGTGGAGTTATTTAGAGAGAAGATACTTAAAATACTTCACAAATTCCAAACATCTCTTTGAGCATCCAGAATAAAAAAATGCATTTGGATAGTTTGAGGTGAGCAATTTTTTAAAAGTTCATCAAAATGGTCCAAGACTACGGGAAATCTTATAATCCAATAATAGAAACAAGAGTTCCTGTCACCATTTGCCATCTTGAAACTCTTCTTTCCTTGCTGTAGAATTTATAAAAAGGATGAAAGAAGCCGGGCGTGTTGGCGCACGCTTGTAATCCCAGAGCTTGGGAGGCTGAGACAGGAGGATCGCACGGGTTCGAAGCCAGCCTCAGCTGCTTAGTGAGGCTCGCAGCAACTTAGTGAGACCCTGTTTCCAAATAAAATAGAAAATAGGTCTGGGAGTGTAGCCCGGAGGTAGGAAGCCTCTGGGTTCCACCCCCAGTACCACCAAAAAAAAAAAAAAAAAATGAAAGAAACATAAAATCTCAATTTCAGAAATCTGATCATTTGCTTTTTTTTTTTCCTACTGGAGATTGAACTCAGGGACATCCTATCTCTGAGCTACACCCCCAGCCCTATTTTATTTTTTATTTTTGAAACAGGTTCCTGCTAAGTTGCTGAGGCTGGCCTCAAACCTCCAATTCTGCTATCTCACCTCTCAAGTTCTGGTCGTGTGCCACCACGCCCGGCTCCCGATACATTTTCACAAAGCTGATCCTCTTGGAGACTGGCTCCTTAGAACTTATTTGCATTTCCCTTCTTTCTGTTTCTCTTTGATGTACTAAATTTAAAGGTTAGGATCATTCAGCCCCATGGAACTGACTTCGTTCTTTCCGTAACATTTTCAGGAAAGCAGGTTTGGACGCCCTGATACCACCTGTGGTGTATGGATGCCTCCTTTCCCCGGCACACTGGGGGAAGGTCTCCAACATAATCCTAAAAGCTCACTAGGACAAAGGCAGGGACTAGGGAGGTGCCATCTGCAGTGATTCCCCTCCGGGGGCAGTTACCTGAGCCAGAGTGGGAAGAGCAGTGTGTCAAGTGTAAAATGGAGAGGAGTGGGAATGGTTTTATTTTCGAATGTACTTTTCCTCCTACTGGCTGTGGAGAGGCGGGAATGGTGAAGGATGAGAAGAGTCACGAAAAGTAAGTTACCTCCGAGAAAGGCACAGCTTGATGTGCCATCGCACTCAGCTGTTCGATGTGGGGGTCGTGAGCACACAAGGACAGAGCAAAGGAACGGGAAGCACGCGTGGCTGTGACGTGAGCAAGGAGGACTTCGGCAGGACACCCTGGCCCCACTGCTGGGCTGGGATTGAGACCCGAACGGAATTCCTGAGGAGACAGACAGCACCGTTTCCAGACACCTGTCACCCGCCCCCCAGTTGTGGCTTCCTGGCGGCTTGGCCTGTCGTCAGTTTTGAGGTCAATCCAAACTTGTTCCCATGACACCGAGCCACTACAGTGTGAGGCCACGTAGAATGGGTTTTTAGTAATTTTACTAACTTATTAGTTTGATTCCCATCTTCATTTTTAAAAAGAAACCAATCATGTCTATTCAAGGAGTGATGAATTAAAGTGTCGGCTAATTCTTCCGACTTTCCATGAATGAAGTACGAGGAGAGCGAGCGGCCTGATTCACATTCTCATCTCTGACCGCTAGGAGCAGAACGCTGCAGGGCGCTGCTGGCATTATGGTATGATTGGTTATATTTGCCCCATGCAGTTCTTCCACTTCATGAATCATTGGGAATCGATGATGGGGGAGCCAGCCCTATAAGATTCTTTCCTACTGTATTATTGATAATATAATAAATGAGTGTGCTCTTTGTATTTATTTATTTAGTACTGGGGATGCACCCAGAGGCACTCTGCCTCTGAGCTATACCCACAGCCCTGTTTAATTTTTTGAAACAGGGTCTTGCTAAGTTGCTCAGGCTGGCCTCAGACCTGCCATCCTCCTTTCTCAGCCTCCCAAGTACTAGGATTATAGGTGTGTGCCACCACGCCCTGTTTACTTTTTGTAGTTACTGCTTTGGGACATATTTCTATACAGATCTGTTGCCTGGCAGAGGACTACAGCGTGAACTGGGTGGCAGCAGGACCGTGTTTGTTTTCATACGCCCTGTAGGCCCAAAGCTGGGCAGGGCTGCTGGCGCATGACAAGGGCCCCGTGATACTATTTACTGAATAAATGAACAAATGAACACACGTCATCTCTCTGCTGCATGACGTGTGCCCTTCCACCACTTTGGAGGGAAGTGTCATCGCCTCTTAGCAAATTACTGCCATAGCCTCCCGCGTGGTCTCCCTGCCTCCAGTCCTTCCCTGCCGGCCCGTCCCCCAAGCTGCAGCCAGTCTGCTCTCTCTCAAACATGAGTCTGGCAGGTCACTCGCTTGGGTGAAGCCTCACCTGCTTTCTGTTTCTTTGAGGCTTAGCATGGCCACAAGTGCCCGGGCTCCTTCCCGCCTCCCCTGGCCATCCTGTCTCGCTGCCTCTCTCCTGACACGCCACAGCCCACTCCAGGGGCCTCCCCACCGGTGCCGGGGCCCCTGTGCCTGCCGGGCTGTCTGCAGACACTGCGCCCTCAGCCTGGAGGCCCTTTTCTCTGTGGCCTCCAGGCCTCCGCTTCTGTCAGCCCTTTCCAGAAGCCTTTCCCCAGGACACGGGGCGCGCGGGATGCCTCCAGTATGACCTCCCCAGCTCCCACTGAGCTGTCCTTGTTTACTCTTTTGCTTCCTTCCCGGATTCCAAAGCTGCTGCTTCCTTTTTTTTTTTTTTTGTACTAGTGATTGAACGAACACACAGAGTTTTACTATCTCCAGGCTCTACCCGCAAGCTCTCCCCTTTTTTTTGAAACAGGGTCCCACTAAGTGGCTGAGGGTCTCGCTACGTTGCTGGGGCTGGCCTTGTACCCGCGATCCTCCTGTCTAAGCCTCTGAAGTTACCGGGATAATAGGTGGGCGCCACCACACCGGGCACCCAAAGCTGGGGACGGTGACGTCATCATTACTGATCCCTCCACCTTGTGTGTGCAGGGCCGTGTGGCCGCGTGGCCCGGCCCGGCAGGGCAGGAGGGACGGGAGAAGAGGGCAGCGTGGTGTGGGTGAACTCGCCCTGCACAGGGAGCAGAAAGATCTTCCCACCAATTGGCAGTGACCCCTGGCCGTGCTCAGACTCCCCCAGCTGTGGACTCTTGAAATCCAATGAGGGAAACGAGGCCGAGGCGTCACTCCTGACCCCTCTCCATGGTTGTGATGCAAGAGAAGCATTTAGCCGGGGTGGGCGCCCCACACTGAGCCCCAGGAAGTTTCTCCTTTTACCCCCGCCTCACCCTCCCCCACCTGCCAGGCAGGAGAAGCTACGGACCAGAGCGCTGGAATTCTAGCGAGATTAAGTGTAGTGTTTCCAAACCATCTGCCAGGCAGCTGAGACCCGTTTTAAACCACACACTCAGCCGGGCGTGGTGGCGCACGCTTGTCATCCCTGCGCTTGGGAGGCTGAGGCAGGAGGATCCCACAGGTTGGAAGCCAGCCTCAGCTACTTAGTGAGGCTCTCGGCAACTTAGTGAGACCCTGTTTCCAAATAAAATATAAAATAGGTCTGGGGGGATAGCCTGGAGGTAGAAAGCCTCTGGGTTCCATCCCCAGTGCCACCAAAAAAATAAAAATAAAAATAAACCCCACATTCCTGGACCGCACCCTGTGCTTCTGAGATGGGGTCTGGGAATCTGTATTTTTTTAAGTTTCTCAGGCTCAGCCACAATTGGGAGCCTCTGCTCTAGTCTAACTTCTGGGAATCCTGGTAATGGAGACCGTGCAGAAAGCCAGGAAGGCAGCCCGCAGGGTTTCCAAGGCTCCCTTCACCGCCCAGCAGCCGCTCTAATAGTCAGGAGCTGCGCCCCTGTTTGCAGCGCCCGGTTCTGCTTCTCTGATAAGGCCGCGCCTGTAGATTGGGCCCTTTCTTCCAATTGATTGATTCAGGCACCGCCCACAGGCACTTGTCTGATATTTTTAGTTATTACTATGTTCTTTCAAAGGTTTTTCTTTTCCCGGCCAAATATTCCTGTTCCTATAAACTGGAATCCACCAACTGGCATCTGCGGGCTACAATCCCGTCTAAAGATGTGTTTTGTTTGGCCTTTGGTGTTTGAAAAATATCGAACAAGATGCCAGCATTTAAAAATCAGGGCAATTCACAGAGAAATGTGGAGCTCTGGCACCTCCTGAAAACTAGAAAGCTCTGGAACCATGATTCCAGCTTTGGACAAGCTGTACCCGCTCCAGACTGCCCAGCCGCCTGTCATTGGGATTTGTTTATTTATTATTATTACTATTATTCTTATTATTCTTCTTATTATTATTTTGGTGATGGGGACTGAACCTAGGGGCATTCTGCCTTTGAGCTATACCCTTAGACATATTTTATTTTTTTAAATTTGGAACAATGTCTCACTAAGTTACTGAGGGTCTTGCTAAATTTCTGAGGCTGGCCTCGGACCTGCAGTCCTCCTGTCTCAGCCTCTCAAGCCCTGGAATATGTTTTAACTGTGCCCGCCTGTCTGTCATTGGTTTTTTAGGTCCGTCACCATTCTCCTGGTCTTTTCCTTTCTGTGCTTCCAAGTGTCAAGTAGCCCCATATTTTTTTAAAAAATTGTTGTTCTTTATATTGCAAAAGTAATATTTGACAACATTTTAACAACACGACAGTTTCACAGAAAATATGGGAAATGAATAAAAATTGAACCTTCCAACAAACTGTTCAGCATTTTAAGAAGAATTTTGTACTCTTGGTTCTCTTCTGTGTATTTATATGTCAAAAGCCGAGGCCGCACTATAAGATGTCTCATAGATCGCTTCCCCTCTCCCCAACATTTTTCATCTCTCATTACATTTTCTCAATTTTATTTATTTATGTATTTTGAGTACTGGGGTATGGAACCCAGGGGCTTTCTACTTCTGGCCTATACTCCCAGACCTAGTTTTTAATATTTTATTTGGAAACAGGGTCTCACTAAGTTGCCGAGAGCCTCACTAAGTAGCCGAGGCTGGCTTTGAACCTGTGCGATCCTCCTGTCTCAGCCTCCCAAGCACTGGGATTACAAGCGTGCGCCACCATGTCCGGCTTTCAATTATGTTTTATTTTTAAAAAAGATTTTTTGTGGTACTTGGGATTGAACCCAGGGATATTCTACTTCTGAGCTACATCCCCAACCCTATTTTATTTCTCATTTTGAACAGGATCTTGCTATTTTGCTAAGGCCCTCATGGAGTTGCTAAGGCTGGCCTTGAATCTGCAGTCTTCCTGTCAATTTTCTCAAGTTTGTTTGTTTGTTTGTTTGTTTGTTTTTGTGGTACTAGGGATTTAGCCCAGGGGCATTATACCTTTGAGTTATACCCACAGCCCTAGTTTTTATTTTGAACAGGGTTTCACTAGGTTGATGAGAGTCTCATACTGAGGCAGCCTTCAAACCTGTGATCCTCCTGTTTCAGTCTCCCAAGTACTGGGATTATAAGCGTGCACCACTATGCTCAGCTTTAATTTTAGCAATTAAATAGTCTGCTTTATATACTGAAACGTTTTTGTTTTTCTAGTATGACAAAAATACACATGTGAAACTTAACCATTTGACTATTTATTTACTTATTTATTTGTGGTTCTGGGGATGGAACCCTTCTACCTCTGGGCTACACTCCCAGACCTATTTTATATTTTATTTGGAAACAGGGTCTTTTAAACCAGTGAGGCTGTCTTCAAACCTGCACGATCCTCCTGTCTCCGCCTCCTAAGCACGGGGATTACAAGCGTGCGCCACCACGCCCAGCACCATTTGGCCATTTAAAAATGTATGTGTCAGTGGCATTTAGTCCTTCCCAGTACTGTCCTGTTCACAGCCCAAATCTAGTTCCAGAGTGTCTCATTACCCTGAAGAGTAATCCAGTGTTCATTAATCAGTTGCCTTCCCTTCTCCTCTCCTCTGCCCAGTCCCTCTGTCTCTATGGATCTTGGGTATTTGTGTGTGCGCGCGCGCGCGCGCGCGTGTGTGTGTGTGTGTGTGTGTGTGTGTGTGTGTGTGTGTGTGGTACTGAAGGTAGAACCCAGGGACTTTCTACCTCTGGCTATCCTCCCAGACCTATTTATTATTTATTTATTTATTTATTTATTTATTTATTTACTTTATTTGGAAACAGTGTCTCACTAAGTTGCTGAGAGCCTCACTAAGTAGCTGAGGCTGGATTTTTTTTTTTTTTTTTTTTTGTACTGGGGTTCCTGGAAGCCCTTCTACCTCTGGGCTACACTCCCAGACCTATTTTTGTATTTTTATTTGGAAACAGGGTCTCTTAAGCCAGCGTGGATGGCTTTGAACCAGTGTGATCCTCCTGTCTCCGCCTCCCAAGTGCGGGGATTACAAGCGTGAGCCACCACGTCCAGCTAGTTTGGGTATTTCATACAAATGGAATCATATAGCAGGTCGCCTCTGTGTCTACCTTCTTTCAGGTAAGACAGTGTTTTAAAGGTTCATCTATGTCGTAGCATCTCATTACACACGATTCTCTTTTCTGGCTGGATAATATTCCAGCGTATGTCTGTAATGCATTTTGTTTGTCCACTCATCAGCTGATGGACATTTGGTCTGTTTCCACCTTTCAGCTCCTGTGAATAGTGCTGCTCTGGATATTTGTGAATAAGGTTCTGTTTAAACACCCATTTTGAATTCTTTGGGGGGTATACACCTAGGGCTGGAATTTCTGGGTCATGTGGTGATTCTATGTTTAACTTGTTGAGGAACTACCAAACTATTTTCCACAGCAGCTGCACCATTTTTCCTCCCAATCAACCATGTTCCCATTTCTTCGCATTGTCAACACCACTTGTCTTCTGTTTGCTTTATTTTGGCCAGCTAGTGTGTGTGAAGTAGTATCTCATTGTGCTTTTTTTGTTAACTCATTCTTTTATTACCTCACACACAATTACTTGTCTTCTGGTTTGTTGAAGCAGTAAGTCAGACAGCACTTGCCACAATATTGTCTGTCAAAGTGGCTCGTCATAAAAACTCCAGCACCACGTTCATCTGGAGGGCACTCCCGACCAAGGGGACTAATTTTACCATTTTCATCCGCCTTATAATATTTTAGGACAGCCAACTTAACCTTCTTTCTCTAATGCCTATTCTTCTTGGGAGCGGTGTAAGACTTATTCTTCCTTTTCTCAACACCACCAGGAAGCCTCAACAAGAGCTGAAGGGTGGACTCTTTTCGGATGTTGTAGTCTGACAAAGTTCGTCCATCTTCCAGTTGCTTACCAGCAAATATCAATCTTTGCTGATAAAGAGGAATTCCTTCCTTACCCTGGATCTTGGCCTTTACATTTTCTATAGTATCTTAAGGTTCAACTTCGAGTGTGATGGTCTTTCCCGTAAGGATTTTCACAAAGATCTGCATCTTGGCGGCGGTTCCACCACAGATGGCGGATCCGAAAGGGAAAGACACCCTCATTGTGCTTCTGACTATTACATTCTATTCTAACTAACGACGTTGTACATCTTTTCGTGTACTTTTTGACTGTTGGTATATCTCTTTTGGAGCTCTGTGTTCTAATTTGTTTAATAATTTCTCTAGCTTTGACATTGATTTTTAATTTTTTTTCTGCTATCATAAATAGCCAGAACGAGACAGGAGGATCGCAGGTTTGAGGCTGGTGTACCATAACCTATTCAAACCCTATTTCACAATAAAAAGTAGAAAGGGCTGGGGGTATAGTTCAGAGATAGAATGCTCCAGGTTCAATCCCCAGTACCACTAAATAAATAAATGACTGTGGCATGAAAATTGTCTGAATATCTCATTACTTTTGTAGGGCAGCTTTTCCAAAGTGGCACTGCAGAGCCGTGAGACCTTTCTGAGGTGTTGCTAGCAAGGATCGGGTCAGCTCTGCATGTGTTCAGCATACATGAGACTCCCAGGGAAACAGTCTCAAGTGCCGGTGCTAGGTTTTCACCCCCGACTTCTATATCAGGCTCATTGGGGTGGGGTCCATTTCCTAGGATATGCAGTCCATCCAAGAGCTATTAGCCAGATTTCTTCTGCCCCTATTTATATCTTAAGGGAAAAAAAGGAGAGGCCCTTTAGAATAGTCCCCAGTGGACCCACTTGGAGCTACTGTTCTGAGCAGCTCTGAGCAGGTTGGTCCTATGCTTTTCCCTGCTGCGGGATACATGCGTGGTGTTTTGTTCTGGCGGTGTGAGCTCACGATGACCTCAGACCCCTTGGGGTTTTCCCTCATAAAATCCAGTCTTTGCTTTTCTTGTTCTCAGGGAGTTGATTGTTTTGAGCCCATCTTTTCTGGTGAGGAAACAGACATTTGTTTGCGGTGTGTGATGTGCCCTTGGTTGTACAGCCTCGTGATCGAGGTTAGACCAGAGCTAGTTCTCCTGGCTCTTCAGATAATTTCTTTTCACTTCCTTTAATGGCCTTGTTTCAATACTCTTGGTTGGTCATGATTCAAGAGGCAAAATAGAGTCGTGCAATGCCAAATGTACTCAGAGTGCAAAAGAGAGAGCAAGCCTGGACACGTCCAGGCAGGCCGTTTCTGACACTGGAGACCTGGGTTTTACTGCCTTCAGCCAAACCCACTTCTGTGCCCGGGTGCAGAAAGGGCAGCCAAAAGTCCCTCTTAGCCAGAACAATGGGACGTTGATCTCCAAAGAACGGAGACCATATTGTATATTTGAAACCACTGGAATATTGCACGTTGGGTAACAGTTTCTGAGTTCTGATATCGGGTGTGCAGTACAGATCTCAAATCTAGATTCCATGTATAAAGGTGCCAGAGGGGTCTTCACAGCACACAGAGCCAACGTCTGGGGGAGTGCTGGTGAGGCGAGGGGTGCAGAGTCACCAAGAGAGAGACAACCTGAGTCTTGGGCACTGGGGCCACATGAGGCCGGGGACCTCCCTTTCTCTGATACTGTGTCTCAGACCTGTCATCTGTGTGACTGGGCTGGTGCAACAGAGGTCAAGGGCACCTTTGACTTTATTTAAACTCAATATCTTAGTTTCCTTATTAAAAACTCTTGTTTTCTACAATATGACTGTCAAAATTATATCTTCTAGCTGGGCATGGTGGTGCATGCTTGTAATCCCAGCACTTGGGAGGTGGAGACAGGAGGATCACACAGGTTAGAAGCCAGCCGTGCTGGCTTAAGAGACCCTGTTTCCAAATTTAAAAAAAAAAAAAAGGTCTGGGAGTGTAGCCCGGAGGTAGAAGGGCTCCCAGGAACCCCAGTACCACCAAAATCAATCAATCAATCAATCAATCAATCAATCAATCAATCAATCAATCTTCTAGCTGGGTGAGGTACTGCATGCTTATAATCCCAGCATTTTGGAGGCTGAAATAGAAGGACTGTAGTTTGAGGCCAGCCTCAGCTACTTAGTGAAGTCCTTTGCAACTCAGTGAGACCCTGTTTCAAAATAAAGAATAAGGCCAGGCATAGTGGTGCATGCTTGTAATCCCAGTGCTTGGGAGGCGGAAAACAGGAGGATCAGACAGATTTGAAGCCAACCTCAGCTACTTAGTGAGGCTCTCAGCAACTCAGTGAGACCCTGTTTCCAAATAAAGTATAAAATAGGTCTGGGAGTATAGCCCAGAGGTAGAAAAGGCCCTGGGTTCCACCCTCAGTACCACACACACAAAAATAAATAAATAAAGAATAAAAAATAGGGCTGGGGTTGTAGCTTAGAGGTAGAATCCCCCTGGGTTCCATCCTGAGTACCACCAAAAAAAAAAAAAATATATATATATACATATATGTATATATATATATACACATATATACACATACACACACACACACACACACATATATATACATATATATATATATATATATATATATATATATATATATATATATATATAGTCTTCTAACTTTCAAGTTAGCATCCTGGGAGTGAATTGTGTTTTTCCTATTATTTAAAAAACATGTGGAAAGCTAATTTTAGCCTGGGGGTAGTGAAAAGAGAGAACCGGCGTCTCCCCCGAGGTGCCCTCTGTCTGAGTTAGAAAGCACGTTCATTCACTCAGGCCTGTTTCATTTGCAGACCTTTCTCATAGGGATGTGTATATTCAGCCTCAAAGCATAATATATACTTGCTACATACACTGAGCCCTCAAATTATATTTACCCAGAATATGATCAAGTTTAAAGCATGTTATTAAGTGTGTTTTGTATTTAGGTGAAGTTAGAGTTGCTGCAAACACATTATTGCAAGAGAGAGTGAAAGAACCGACACCACTGCAACTGTCAGGGTCAGTGTCTTAAGAAGATTTTTTGTTTCTCAAAAGGACTCGGCTTTGGGGTACAGCAGAATCACTGAAGCTTCAATGTTGCTTGCTTCCATTTCTTCATGCTGTTTTCCAGATGGACAGGAAGAGCTTCAATGGCTACTGTTGCTTGGAGAGCACCACAGGGTGGTGTGTGGGCATGTGTGGGGGTGGAGTGGCCACGGGAAGGATAGAAGAGATTTGGGGGTGCTTTTCAGCTTGTGCTGGTTGGAAGCAGCGAATTTTTAATTAATTAATTTATCACTACTGGGGATTGAACCCAGAGGTGTTCTTCCTCTGAGCTATGCTCTAATTTGCCCCCCCCCTCTTTTTTTAAGTGGGGTCTTGCTAAGTAGCTGAGGTTGGCCTGGAACCCGAGGTCCTCCTGTCTCAGCCTCCCTAGTACTGGGATTACAAGCATGTGCCCAATGCCCGGCTGGAAGTAGTGCATTTTAAGTCATGGTTAGTGTGACATTTGTGGCAGCTAATCCTAGGCTTCTTCTTTTTTTGTCTGTAAGACCTGGTAGGGTGAGAAGCATGTGAGAGAATAGTGTTTGGAAAGGCAGTGACTTGGAGAAGGGACTGCTTATTATCACTTGCCTGAACATGCCAGACATCGTTGCTGTGTCTTGGCTCATTTGTCCCCAAATACAGCTTGCTTTCTTCATCCGTCCAAGCCATTCCCAGGCCGGGTTCCAGTCTCGCCTCCTCCCGGACTCCACTCTGGCTTCTTAGCCCTTCTTGCCTCCCCTTCTCGGGGTCAGAGAGGCTCCGGAGACATCGGGGCCCAGGGACTCCCCGAGCTCTCTCCATTCATTATTGTGCTGAAGGAAAACTTGGCAGTCGTTGGCATCAGGGCTGTAGGACTCGGGTCAGTACTGCCTTACACAGCATCATTGTTTGGCGTGGGTGAGGCTTGTTTCCCCGGCTGTATTTGGCATTCTCTGAAGAAGGGACTATGTCACATATTTCTTTTGTATATTGTATGAATATTGCATATTGTAGGTATTCAGAAGAATGCCTTCAGCTTTGGGAGCACTTTGCATGACATGTGGCCGGGAGAGGTACTGGTAGAGGTTCGTTTGTTGTGGCATAAACTAGAAACAACCTGAACACCTATCCCAAGGGGGATGATTGAATATCTTATGATCTATACATGTTGTGGAATATCATAGCTATAAAGAGAAATGAGCTAATCCTATAGCTAACCTGGTGGATATCTTTGATATGTTATTCTCGAAAATTCCAAGAGAGGGCAATGGTAAAATCCCACTTTAGCGAGGAATGTCATGAGAATCTCACATATCTGTGTCTGTATTTTTAGACATGAGAGGAACATGGGGAAAAGTGTTGAAGGATACACACTAGCCTATTAACACTGGCGATGGGAAAAGTTATTAAGGGTTTTCTTTACCCATCTTTGTATTGCTGCGACAGGAAAACTGCCAAGGTTAAAACCCAGCAAACACAGGACAAAGAGAAAATGCCCTTTTCCCATCATACTTCTTTCTGTTTTTGAAACTTTGCCTGATAAAAGAAGTTGAATTTTATCTTCTGACTAAATTTTAGAGTTAGGGACTAAAGATGAAGATATAAATATAGCATTAGGCAGGGTTAGGTGTTTTTTTTTTTTTTTCAATTCCTTCAGCTCATGACCTGGAGACAGATTTTTTCTTTCTCATGACCTGAAGATAAACTTTCTCCTAGACTGGGAAGGTGGCCCCAAACCCAAAGCATTCCCATGGTAGAGGTGGGGAGATGCAGCAGCTTGTACTGATGCAGGATGCTAATTGACTTCAGTGTCCCAGGGACTTCCGGTCTCAGAGCTGAACAGAACACAGTGCTTGCACAAGTGGAAAAGTAAAGAGAGACCAGGCTGCAGGACTTCCAGGGTGCCTCGCTCATGGTTGGTTGGGGCTGATTCAGAGAGCCCTGCATCCTGCCCAGGAAGTCAGAGAGAGGGGGGAGAGGGGAAAGAGGGAGGGGAGAGAGAGAGAGAGAGAGAGAGAGAGAGAGAGAGAGAGAGAGAGAGAGAGAGAGAATGAATGAGAATATGAGAATCTTCTGAATGTAGGCAGCCGTACTTACACTTAGCAGCAAGGGACAGCCCCTGCTGCTTGAAAGGTGGGTTCCACGCCTTTGCCTTTTAGATCTGCATGCTGGTCACCGGGAGAATGCTTCCTGCATAGTAAGGGACACCCGTCCCCAGGACTGCTAGTCTCCTAACTGCAGATACTCCTGTCTTTTCCCCTAGACCGTCACACAATCCGTTTCCAAAGTGAAAATTCTAAAGCACAACTCTGAAGTCCCTCCTATTCTCAGAAAACATCCACGGTTGCCTGATCCTATAGAAGAGAGTCCAAGTTTATTAGCTTGGCATTCAAGACTTGCTAGGCCACAATCCTTGTTTACTTCTCAGCCTACACCCTCTTTCTCATGGTCCAGATGAGCGCAATGGTTCCCTGTGCATGCTCCTACTCCCCAGCCTCGGCTCACACACTTCCCTTCCCATCTGCCCACCCTCCCCTCTGTCAGTCCTCTCCAACCTTCTGGGTCTGTTTCAAAGGCTGCATGGTTCAGGAGGCCAGACGCCATCTCTCTCTCTCCTTCGCATCTTGCTTGTGTGGTATTTGCCTTACACCCAGGCTGTGTCTACTTGTCCACCTCCTGCTACATCTCAGAAAGACTGACTATGACATCTCACTGTCAGTGAATTTCTTACTCTTAGTATATTTCTTATACTTAATAAATCTGTGTTGAATAGAGTAAAGCATGCTTATCTGAAATGTGTTGGATTAATTTTTAGAAGATGTATCTTTCATTTCTTGTTGGGTTGGTAGTGTGTAGATAAATAAAGGAAATATGAACTGGGTCATGGCTCTGCAAGGAAATGTGATATGGTCGTCATTTTTGGTAAGGTCTTTCATTTTAATATTATTGAATGCTTTTCAGTCTTGTAGGCTCCTCTCTCTTCCTCTGTCTTATCGCTTCCCTTTCACATCTGTCTCTGAGTGTCCTTGTTATAATCTGGGCTGGGGAAGTCAAAGATGCTTCCTGGAAGACTACAGGGAGGAGCAGCTCTAAGAGATTGACATGCTTGTCATTTTCCCAGTCTTGGGGACAGCAGGAGGCCCTTCTGCTCCCAGGCAGAGACAAGTCCACGTCCCCATCAGCTCACTGCCTCAGAGCTTTGAGTGGTGAACAACCAGGGCAAGACGGAGGACTCAGCTTTGCACATGTCCCTGGTCTCCTACCAGTGCAGACTTAGTAAGAGTTTCACTGCTCTTTTCACTGTGCACGCGTGCGCGCGCGCGCACACACACACACACACACACACACACACACACACACACAATTCAAAGGGAAAAAAACAACAGAAAGGAAGGAGAGAGTTTAAGGGAAAATTACTATCA
This sequence comes from Muscardinus avellanarius, assembly GCF_963383645.1. Classification (NCBI taxonomy): domain Eukaryota; kingdom Metazoa; phylum Chordata; class Mammalia; order Rodentia; family Gliridae; genus Muscardinus; species Muscardinus avellanarius. Next base: position 41,100,976 of record NC_137787.1, read on the forward strand.
GCATTGGAAAAGCTTGGTTGTGTAAATAAAAATGCCCTACTCTTTTTTTGGGGTGTGTGTGTGTGCTAGGAATGGAACCCAGGGGCATTCTACCTCTGAGCTATACCCTCACCCTATTTTTTTATTCTTAATTTGAAACAGGGTCTCACTGAGTTGTGAAAGGCCTCACTAAGTAGCTGAGGATGTCTGCGAACTGTGATCCTCCTGTCTCAGCCTCCCAAATGCTGGGATTACAAGGGTGTGTCACCACACGCAGCACTACTGGATTTTTGAAAGAATCCATGTTAGAAAAAAGAATTCAGAGAAACTCAATTTATTGTTTGCCTAAATTATGAACAACTGAGTCACAAATTATGTGACTCAGTTGGTTCATATATCTCATTTATTAGTTCTAGCCTTCTCAAATATAGGAAGAGATTGCCACTCTTCTAATGAATGCCTTTTGTTTTTACACATTGATCTTTTTTTTTTTGTGTGTGTGTGTGGATCTGGGGATGGAACCCAGGGGGCATTCGACCTCTGAGCTATACCCCCTGCCTTATTATTATTATTTTTTTTGGTGGTACTGGGGTTCCTGGAAGCCCTTCTACCTCCAGCTACACTCCCATGGGCTACACTCCCAGACCTATTGTTATACTTTTTTTTTATGTGGAAACAGGGTTTCTTAAGCCAGTGCAGTTGGCTTCAAACCTGTGCCATCCTTCTGTCTCCGCCTCCCAAGTGCGGGGATTACAAGCGTGTGCCACCACGCCCGGTCCTGCCCTATTTTTTTTTTTAATTCTTTATTTTGAAACAGGGTTTCACTAAGTTACGAGGGCCTCACTAAGTAGCTGAGGCTGTCCGTGAACCGTGATCCTCTGGTCTCAGCCTCCCGAATGCTGGGATTACAAGTGTGCGCCACCACGCCCAGCTACACATTGATCTTCTTTTTAAAGGACACGTGAATAGCTTTATTTATCTTCCAATTTCTGAGATTTTAAAATGTTATAATTACTTGGATATGAAAAATTATACTGTAGTAGTGGGTAATTTCATGCCATATTTTTAAAGGAATACTTTATTAATAGTTATCCTTTTTATGATAAGAGATTGCATATTAGATATTAATCAAAAGTCATCTTAAAACTGAAAGCTACTTTCCATTTATGAACACAGAAATTATACTGAATATACCTGCAATCCTATCATCATCTTCTGGTTATGTTTTTGGTTTTTTTCCCCTCATGAAGATCAGCAAAAGGACTTACATTGATAAACATTGTCTCATGTTTGAAACTACATGAATTGAACATGCTATCAGTTGTTAAAGAATGTAAACAAAATGAAGATGGAAAATAAAAACCTCTCTAGTAGTCTTCCCAAACAGGAAACTGTTGGCAAAGTATAGGGTTTCTTTTTGGGGAAGAGGCAGTGCTAGGACTTGAACCTAGAATCTCATGCATGCCAGGCAAGCACTCTACCACCAAGCCACATCTCCAGCTCAGAGGTACATGTTGTTCTTTTTGTTTCATCAAGGTTATGTTGATTTAAATACTGTATATGGACTAGCTTTTTGGATGCCCTGTGCTCTTGTTTACATTAGCTTTCTTTAATAGTTAACTCCTCGACACTATTTAACTTAGCTGAAGTTTAGATTTGATCTCAAGCCATTTGAAACTAAAGGGAATGGAAAAAAAAGATGTGAGGAGCTGGCAGCAGAGTACGGTAAAAATATGGCACTTGGCAGAGCGTGTCTGCCTTGTTTTGCTTTGCTTTTCTCTTTATGGATCTGGCCTATTTTTGAAATGTTATGATTTAAACTCAGGGATCTAGTGACGAGCCTGACAAAGCAGAGCTCACATCTGCAGAGGCTTTGGAGGGGGGCGGAATGGAAATGTTCCAGAACTAGAGGAAGTAACCTCGATTTCACCTGGAAACATTAGTGTCTTGGGGGCAGGAGATTTGGGCTATATATAAAGAGTGAAGGAAAGAGGCCAAGATCCTGAGCCAAATTTGCATCCAGGAATAGAGCAGGCATTAAAAAATTGAAAACTATCTGTTGTTTCCACTCTGTCCCTGCAAGTAGAACTTGCGAGCCTGTAGCAAAGGAAGATGAGGACGTCCCTTCCTGTGTGGAGGGCTTGGGAGGCGGCGCTGTCATCCAGCTGGGTTAGATTCTGACTGTAGTGTCTCTTCCTCCCGTGCACGGTGCACTCTGCTGCCAGATTACATGCGTGTGAAAACCCATTCCTTTCTCTTGTTCAAGACCCCAGTTCCAGTTTGTCCACAAGATCAAGTTAAAACTCCTTATACTGGCATGGTGTTGCCCCAAACTAAGCCTTAACCAGGTGACATTTTGAGGTTGCTCAATGTCACAACAGCCAAGGAAGGCTCATTTTGATTTTTTCTCCCCTTTCTGTAAAATCTTTCTTATCATGATGGACTGCTCTACCTTAGTGAGGAGTGGATTTTAATCCTAATCTGATGTGTGTTTGTGTGTGTGTGTGTGTGTGTGTGTGTGTGTGTGTGTGTGAGTATGGGGGGTACTGGGGATTGAATCCAGAGGCATTCTACCTCTGAGCTACTCCACCAAATCTATTTTATTATTTTAAAACAGGGTCTCACTAAGTTGCAAAGGGCCTCGCTAAATTGCTAAGGCTGGCCACAAACCTGATATCTTCCTGTCTTAACATGCTGAATACTGCTTTATGACTTATTTGCTCTGTAAGTTTTAAGGAAAAATTTCCAATATAACTTATTTATTCTTTTTCTGGGACAGATATAAATATATTTGTCTGCGAAGGCTTCTGAACTTGTTACCTCAAAGTCAATAGTAACCACCGTTTTCTTCCTTCGTTTCTTTTTTTGTATTGGGGATCGAACCTGGGAGCATCCTATCTTTGAGCCACATTTTCAGCCATATATTTTTTTTTATTTTGAAACCTAATCTTACTAAATTTGAGGGTCTGGCTCTGTTGCTGAGCCTGGCCTCAAGCATGAGATCCTTCTGTCTCAGCCTCCCAATTCCTGGGATTCCAGGCATGTGATACTGTGCTGGCTAGTAACTACTATCTCCATTGAATACACACTTGGCATCTGGCCTTGTACAGGTGACATTGCATATATTATGTAATTTCTTAAGCACATCTTTATAAAATGGCTACTGTAGGTCTATTATGTAGATGAGGAAACTATGACTAGGATTGAATCCCAGGCCAATCAGATATCACAGCATTGATCTCCCTATTCTGTTAAAGAGAGATCACAGGTCAGTAAAAATCAATTTTGCCTTTAGATTAGAATTGAACTCATACAATTGTTTCATCATTTCCTTTTGCCGAAGTTCCTGTAGGTAACTAGTAGCAAAGGTGAAGGGCCTGGGCTTCATTTGATCTTGGGTTATCTGTCCCCAGGCGAAGATGCTCCCGAGGAGCAGGGACCTCAGACAAGGAAGGAGCAATAAGGGACGGGAATGCCCCACACTGCATCTTGGTCCTTAAATAACCATTTAATAGTCAGTGCCTATGTTTTTATTTCAGAAAGGATTAGGTATTAATTAATTTTCTCTCGTTTCTGACTGTATGTACTTTATTTTTCATCATGTTGAAGTATAGAGTTAACAAATGGCTACTCAGAGAGAGGGTGGGTGTTAGCATCACTTGGAACTGATGCTTTTTCTGTTCTTGTTAATAATTGGGGATATTATAAACTTTTACTCTGCAGGTTAGCCTTTAAAAGTCTTTTTTTTTTTTTTGGTGCTGGGCATTGAACCTGGGGGTGTCCTATTTCTGAGCGACAACCTCGGCCATATTTTATTTTTTTAATTTCAAAATGGGTTCTCACTTAAGTTTTGAGGGCCTCACTAAACTGCTGAGACTGACCATAAGCCGGCGATCCTCCTATCTCAGATTCCTAGGTATTGGGATTGCAAGTGTAAACCAGCATGCCTGGTTTTAAGAGACATTTTATAACCTATTATGTGCATGTATATCACTTGTCATCATGATTTACATTACGATGTACTATGATGCACAAAAAATATTAAGAACAAAACAAAACAAAAAGACAAAAAAAAAAAAACAAAACCAAACCCTGTTGTTCTGCTTCTCTCCTTAGTTAAAAAATGCTTATAAAGACTCAATATAGTTTGTGTAGCTCTTATGGTACTTAAAGGAAACAGATTTCAACAGCTTTATGATCACCATTATTTTTCTGTGATGGACTGAACTTTTTTCCCCAAGTAAAGAGTGATGTGTATCCAGGAAGCTTTTAATGGCATCCTTGCAGCAGACCACACACCAGGACCCACATGAATAGAGCTAGAGAGTTTTGTCCATTAAATCTAGTGACTTGAACAAATTTTTATTATCCTTTTGCAAAAATGCAAGCACTGCCTCATACAAAAGCCAGTTGTTACCTAATGAAGTGTTTCAGCTGGTTCACATAAGCTGATGGCTTCTTATGACCGGATCATTGCAGCGTCAGCTAGTAGTTGCTAATGAAGCGCTCCCTGCCTGCTCTCGTGACAAACTGCGCTCAGGATGCTCAAGTGTCGACAGATGTGTGGGAATATCATTTCTTCCCCATTTCAGCTATTGATTGACTCCCAACATCCACTCCTGGATAGAATGCAAGATGTTTTCTTTTACATTTGGAGTTTTTAATTACCTAGGCTAATCAGAAAAAGCCAAGCAACATACCAGGAATTTGAGATGCAAAGCCAGAGCATTCATCTTCTAGCTGTTTCTGGGACTTATTACCATGGACAGTAGTTCTTGGTGCTCAGTGGCAGCCTCTGTCACTCTGCTTCTCTCTCTAGGACTATTTACTAGTAAAGAACATGCAGCTCTAACGAAGGGTAGGGAAGTACACTGTACAGTGGCTTTAGCAAAAATCAGATCAATGGTCTCATTAGGGTCCCCTTACTACCAGGGGCAGAGTTGGGATGACAGCCTCATTGTAGGATGGAGTGGGTAGTGGAAAATAGCTGAGCTCTCTCCATAAACATATAATGGGTTTTATTCTTAAACGGATGGCCTGTCTAATACAACTAGTAGTGTATATGTGTGTGTGTGTGTGTGTGTGTGTGTGTGTGTGTGTGTGGTACTGGGGGTGGAACCCAGTGGCTTTTCTACCTCCAGGCTATACTCCCAGACCTATTTTATACTTTATTTGGAAACAGGGTCTCACTAAGTAGATGAGGCTGACTTCAAACCTGTGCGATACTCCTGTCTCAGCCTCCCAAGCGCTGGGATTACATGTGTGCGCCACCATGCCCGGCTACTAATGGTGTATTTTTAATGGAATTGAGGAAATAGTTGGATTATGTTCTGCAAATGATGAAGCTGACACCGTATCACCTGGGATTTAATTAGCTTTGTTTTTATTTTCTAAAGCTCTGGACTCTCAGGGATCAATAGGAAAGTTGGGCTGTTTTTATTGTTTGCTTGGTTTTTGGCATGTATGTGGTGTATATATTTTCTTATTACCAAGAACTTTCTCAGGAGCTTGAGTTCTTTTCATGTTTCTAATAAAATGGATCCTTCAACTAATTTCCCTTATTTACAAACCTTGAATGTTTATCTTCCAGGTAACAAATTACCATCTTGCTCCCCCTAGTGGAGCTGTTCTCCTTCAGAGAACTATTCTACAGAGTTGGTGAATAATGTATCTCCAGTACATACTTGATTTAGTATCTTATTTTTGGAAATCAAGCATTTTCCCAGCTTTCTTTTTTTCAAAGAGCGAGAATGAAAATGAAAAATGCTGTGCTGAGTGGAATGGAGAGGGGTGTAGGTAGAAAACGTGGTTTTCTGCTGATAAGATTTCACTTCCTAGTGTTTGCGAGGTTAGCTACAAAATTTACAGTGGCTGTCAAATTCAAGGAGCTTCTCTGCTCTGTACTTCTATCTCTGGAAGATCAAGTGCTATCAGCCTGACAGACAGTCACCTCTAGAAGTAGCCATTCAACTTCCTGAGAAAGATGGGAGGGGGTTGGTAGCTGGTGATATTGAAAGACAAGGACAAAAGTCCCATCCCAGTAAGTCTCACTTGTGCCATTGGTAAATTAGGCCCAGGAAGTATCCTGCTGCCTTCTGAATCTAAAGAGATTATGCCAGTATTTGCCGTGCTTAGCAGTCATTTCCAGTTTATAGGTGTTAAGCATTCTAAAAAAAATTCTAGCAGTTGAAGCTGAAGTAACTGGCGCCTCTCTTAAGAGTCTTGCCACCATTGCTTTTCACAGTTTAGACTCCTATGATTTTGTGTTTATTGAACTTCATTACCTACAAAGCATCCTGTGTTGTATATGCTGGAGTTGAAATGTGTGAAACTTAAAAAGAAAATACATTAGTCTTTCCTTATCGGGAGAGGATACATTCCAAGACTGCTAGTGGATGCCTAAAACTTTATATAGACTATATTTTTCCTATACACACATACTTACTATAAAATTTAACTTATATATTAGGTATAGTAAGATATTAATAATGATAAAATAAAATAATTATAATAAATAAAATAAAATACTTTACTAGAGTTGCCAGAATTTCTCCTCTTGTGCTTTGGAGCCATTAATAATTAAAGAATACTTGGATACAAGTACTGTGATCCTGTGACAGTCAATCTGATAACTGAGGTAGCTACTAAGTGACTTGTGGGCAGGTAGCATATGCATTATGGATACACTGGACAAATGAAAGACTTGTTTCCCAGGTGGGATAGAGCAGGATGGCACAGGATTTCACATTGCTTTTCAGAATGTCTGCTGCATTCCTTACACTCATGAGTGACAGACTTTGCTCACCTTAAAGTGACTGACCAGTGGTGCGCCAATGACTGGGATGGGTTTGCACCTGAGAACCTCGTCTTCTCAAGGATCTCAACTGTTGATTGACCAATGTTGATTTAACACTAAAGTCCTGTCATCCTGTGGTTGTTGGGATTTGTTATTGTTTTTTTTTTTTAAAGTTCAAAAAGGCAGAAATGCACACATGAGCACTTGGCCATGACCAGAGCAGAGAATTATGAAACAGATAAACCAAATTTGGTTGGAGACTTGGTGAGCTGGTAGTCAGCAGGAATGAGGAAAGACCTCCTTGTCTCCAGGCAGAGCAGCCAGCTAAGACACCAGTAAAAAACTTGTCTTCTTTTCAAGATGTCTTTCCTGCTCTGTAGTTTGTTGGCAGAGACTACACTTATACTTTGGCATATAGAAAACTTGCAAGAGCATCTGAGGGGTGGAGGTACATCTCTCCATTTACGGGAAGCTTTCTTGATAGAGGAGAAACCTATAGACAAATTTCTGGCATGCTGAAATATTCATCTGGAGTTTGATGTGTTTTACATAGTATTTCCTCAAGGAATCTTACTGTACCCTACTGATATTGTTTAAATTGGTCCCTCAAAGGAACAAGAAACACCATCAAAACCTGCAAGCAAGGCAAAAGGCAAGTCAAAAAGGTTTACAGGGAAAATGTGAACTCAGATTCCCAAGTAGCCAGAACAGGGGAGGCCACATAAATGATACTAATGGTTTTGCCTGAGGCCATGTTTGCTGCTAAAAAGAAGGTGGTGAGTTGTTGAAAATCTACATTCATAGTTCCTTTTCTCCAGAATCAGAATCCCCAGAAAATAAGCATTTGGGATGATTCTTATCATGAGGTAAATCTGGGGGACTGTGTGATCTAATCACCTACCAGGACCAAAATATCTCCAATAGTTGTAAGTCAATGTGTGTGCATGCACGTTTCTCAGTGTGTGTAAAATTGCCAAGGATTTTGAAATTTTTTGGGGAAAATGGTCAAATATGCTATACTGGCATTGTGAAACATTTCTTAAAAAGAGCCTTTATTATTTGTGCTGAGTTGCATGGTTACAGAAGTTTTCTCCTAATATTATCTCATGTAATTATAATAACAATGGGCAATGATGATTTTGTGCACCCCCAGATTACACAAGGGAAATGGGCTCAGTGTGTGAATAGGATCCTTCACCATGTGGGGCAAACCCAGCATCAGTCTTCTGAGGCCACTTTCCCTCCTTGGACCACACACACCAGTCACCAGGTCGATGACTGTTTGCTTTTCTTTTTGTGGAATTGGGGATTGAACCCAGGAGCGTTCTATCTCTGTGCTACACCCCCAACCCTATATTTTTTTTGTTATTTTGAAACAGGCTGACTTCATGTAATCTTAATTGTCTACTTAAAGATCTTATCTCCAAGCACAGTCATATTTAGTGTTAGGGCTTTAACATATAAATTTAAGGGGATACAATGAAGTCTATAAACGGACACTAGACACACAAAACCACCACATTTTTGGTAGTTTCCCTGAAAGGGAACTTAAGGGCCTATGAAAGGCAGTTCCATTCACTGTAGCCCATCACCCCAGGTTAGTCTAACACAGCACTCAGGTTGTACTATAGTTCTTTATGTAAATAGCTTTTCTGCTAGACTTCTGGGGAGGGCATGTCTGAGCCATATTTGTTTTTGTCTGCAAAATGATAATTGTTGAATAAACTTATGGGGAACAAATTCTCTTTTTGCTGTCTGCCTCTGAATGCAATCCAATGTATTTGTTCCATCCTAATTTCTGTTCTCTTGTGTTTACAGCCGCCACTCGTCCAAGCAATCTTCAGTGGTGATCCGGAGGAGATACGAATGCTCATCCACAAAACAGAAGATGTGAACGCGCTGGTAAGAGATGCTGTGGTCTAGGGCTCTTAACCGTTTTTGTACTGTGGACCCTGTTAGTAAGTAGTGGGAGCTCTATACTACTTCTTAGAATACTGCCTTTTAAAAATGTTTTTGATAGTACTGGAGGTGGAACCCAGGGGCCTTCTACTTCCGAGCTACACTCCCAGACCTATTTTGTACTTTATTTGGAAACAGGGTCTCACTAAGTTGCTGAGAGCCTCACTAAGTAGCTGAGGTTGGCTTTGAACCTGTGCAATCCTCCTGTCTCAGCCTCCAGTGCTCTGGGATTACAAGCGTGTGCTAGCACACCTGTCCGAGAATACTGCTTTTTAAATTCATACAATAAAATTTGAGGATAAGGGAAATCAATTATACTAAAATATGTAATCAAAATATTGAAAAATTTTGATATAATAATATATATACTTCCTTATCAATACATTTAAACAAGTTACAGAAGATCTCATAATGACCATAATATGTAAAGATAATGAGAATAATCAACATTTTGAGCCACCTATCACAAATCTGAGGTGATAGGAACTTGCCTGCAGTGTCTACTAGTGACCATATTCAGATTACTACTGGTAACCTTGTGGTTTGATGTATGCATTCATAAGCAAAGGATATGCTAAATTTCAATGAGAAATTAGTGGTAGATGCATTTACTTTTCCAAGGTGATGAGTACATGCTCTCCATGCTATGAATGCTTTCTACTTTTTTAAATGATTGAAGAAATAAAAGACAAAAGAAGAATAATCTTTTGCAATATCTGGAAATGGTATGAAATTCAAATTTCAGTGTCCATAAATAAAGTTTTGTTGGAACATGCCATGCTTTTCGACTGCAGCAGCAGAGCTGAGCAGTTGTGACGGAGACTGGACATGACTTGCAAAACCAAAAATCATACTTTCTAGTCCTTTACAGAAAAAGTTAACTGGCTTCTGCCCTAGGGGTCTGTGAACCTGGGACAAATAGTTGAATTAGGCATCTGTACCTCCTAAAATTGTATAGATGTATGCACCTGTGTACCTTCTATATTTTTGTATGAAAAGGGTCAAGGTGTTTCATTAAATTCTTAAAAGGGTTGGTGATCCCCAAAAGATTAAGAACCACTGGATCTGGAAATTTTTTTAAATAAACAGATCAACCCTTAATAAAGAACGGGCAAAAGAATTAGTCAGTAATTTACCCTTTTAATAGTTTCCCAGAGCCAATGGAACAAGCAATTACTTGCCGTCTGTGCCACTAATTCTCTCAGCCTAAGTCCTCCATTGGGCTCCTCGCGTCCCTGGGGAGGAGCGCTCTCAAGTCCTAGTGTCAAGTGCATCTTTAGGGTAAGAGGAGCTTCACCATGGAAAGACAATGAGGTTGAAGGGTTTTCTTTCTCTGGCCGATGAATACTGTACTCCAAAGGCAGGTTTTAGCTGGACACAGTGGCCCACACCAACAATCTCAGAAATTAGGAGACTGAGACAACAGGATGGCAGATTCAAGGCCAGTCTTAGCAACTAAGTGAGACTCTGTTTAAAAATAAAAAATAAAATAGGGTTGAGGGCATAATTCAGAGGTAGAATGCCTGTGGATTCAATCTCCAGTACCAAATACACACACACACACACACACACACACACACACACACACACACACACACACCACAAAGGCAGTTAGTCTGTTGTGGCCATGTTCATGGCAGTGCAGGTTCATGTAGGTTTTTGAAAAGGCTATTGGCTTCTCCCCAGCTGGTACGGAAAACAAGTGCATGATGTAACATTTTTGCAAGGTAAGCACAGATGGAGTCAGGGACAGACTACCGAGAAGGCAGCTGGGCTTTGGTCCAGAGCCTGTGAGATGTGACCTGTACTTCTGGGCAGGATCCAGGCAAGAGAGCTGGCTGTCCACTCCCTGACACCACGGGAATTCACCCTGCCTCTCTGGTGGCTGTGGGCCAAGCCCAGGCAAGCCCAAGACGAGGTTACTGTCCTCTCCTGACCATCATGAGCAAACAGAGCGTGTGTCCAGTCATACACCAGGGAGGATCATACTGGCCTCTGAGTGGCCTTTATTTCTTCTCAGGAAAATGGCAAACATTTGGTGCCTGGTAAAGGTTCAGAGTGCTTAGCTTTAATGGCAACCTGGTTGTATCACTGCATTGCTCGATAGGTTAACAGCTGTATCACACAGACCCTGGGTGGAGGTATTATACATGGAGTTTCATTCTCTTAGGAACAGAGTAGAGAAGTTGTGCGATTCCACATAAAGTACCAGGTGACAACAGGTGGCTTCTGAGGTCTCTGTAGGAGCGGTGGGGAGAAACAGCATGGCAGGGATTTTCTGGGCCGGCTTGGAAGTGGCCTTTGTTGCTTCTCACACCACATTCACCACAGCTCTGTCACACACCTCACCTAACTACAAGGGAGGGTGGGAAGTTAGCTGGTGGTGTGCCCCAACGTGCTGGAGAGCATGGGTTTTGGTGAATAGTTAGAAATCTTGTGCACATTAGCATTTGGTCTTACAGAATTCTAGGGAAGTCAAGTAATACCACTTGTCTGTGGAGTGTCTTACTCATTCCACAGTATCTACTGAGTTGCGACTCTGTGCTGATTGCTAGGGATACAGCTTTTCACCTCGTGGAGTTTACAACATGACAGAGAAGTCAAGAAAGGAGAAATCACACTGTGATTCTTCTTGAAAGTGGGAAGTCCAGGGCACTTTGTTGGGGTAGGTTGATTGTGAGCTCCAAGGGATGTGTGGACTGAGACCTGGAGTAGGAATTTGCTTTGTATTTGTGAGCAGCTAGAGGTGTGGCAGCAGGAGAGGGTGGGGAGAAGGACAAATGAATAAATGAGAGGTTGAATGCTTGAAGGACTCCGTGGCAATGTCAAGGAGGGTCCGGGTCCCCCAGGTCGGTCTTATGGCCTTTGAGGCCCACAGCCCTTTAGTTCCACCTGCACCTCCTTGTACTCCCTTACCCTTCCCTCCTCCTGCCCAGTAAGCTGTGTTGAGATCACCGATCCACGCGCTGACCAGCGTGTGAGGGATGCTGACCTGTCCTCTTAAGGTCACGCTCTTCCTTGGGGATCAGATTAACTATTTTTCTGGCAGTGAATTAGGTCATTCAGGGGAAGTGGTTGTTCACAAAGGGCCAAGAGAAGTGGAAGAGGCCAGGGATCAGGAGTCTAACCCTGGAAGTGAGTTTCAGGAGAGAGAAGAGGCTAAAAACCAGACACTTAAGAGTCAGGGAAGGAAAATAAAATAGTGAAAGAGCCATCTGTTTCTTGGTAGGCAGTATTCGTCTGCTTTCTACTTCCCCTTCCTTTCGCAGCCTTTGCTTTTCTCTCCTCATTTCCATTTATTCACCTAAGTATTCTTTTTTGTTTGTTTGTTTGCTTGGTGCTGGAGGTTGAACCCGGAGCTTCAGGCCCGTGCTTTCCCACTGAGTTACACCCCCAACTCCCTAACTATTGGTTCCTATCCCAGGATCTGACTTTTTTCACTTTTCCTTTTTTCCCTCCCACCTTTTGATGGGCCACATGTTCTGTAAGTCACTCTTTGATTAGCTGACCCCGATGGAGAAGGCAATCTCATCCAGCTGCCCTCTCTGTGTTTTTCCACACTTTCTTTCTCACTAATTGTATTAATGAACCCCATGCTTCAACTAAGCTAAATAAACAACTCAACCCATTGGGATTTATTTTATCCTCTCTGCCTTTCTCACTTCTCTATGCTCCAATTCCACCTGCCCTTCTGTACCTACTGCTTCCTGCATTCAGTTGTTCCAGCTCTCTTCCTTTCCACTGTCTTCTCTACTACCTCAACCCAGCCAAGGAGCCCACCTATGTTGAGTGAATGACTCAGCCCTACTTTACTGCCTATGTTGAGCCAACATGCGGTGGCTTGTATTTTATTGTTCCTAGTGAGGACTTATTGTTGATTAGAGGATGCATCTGGCTTGGTCAGTGCTGATCAGGTTTCAGCTGTAAAGTCAGGAGTTGTGTAGATTGATTTGAGGAGCCAGTGAGCATCAGGATTTTGTACTTTCTATGGCTGTGGTGCTCCAGGGCCTAGAAATGGGGGGGGGTGACAGTTACACATCCCAAGGAATTCACTGAAATTGACCCAGATGTGGCTGATAACTAGAGGGATTTTAGAAGCCTCCATCCAGATAAGCAAAGTGAGCTCAGAGTAGAGAATAGCGTCTGAATTTAAATTTTCCAAAATTTAGGATGTAGAGATCCTGAAAATAAAACTTTGAACTCAGTAAAGACATTTTCAGGATTATGTTATGACCGACAGATATCAAGAGGACAGTCTAACTGTGCCCACAGTAATAGGGACAGAGACAAGTTGGCCCCTGTCCATGCTGAGTGATGAAATGAGGATGGACCTGCATGTGACAAGCAGTTGAAGAAACTGGTGGTGCTTTAGACTTGGAAAGGAGAGAAGAAGACGTGTCCTAAATGGTTCAAGTTGACATTGTCAAGTGACACTGGAACTAAACATGGCATTACATGATGTAGTTGTAAGCTATAGAAAACAAGGTTTTAGGTAAAAGATAAAAAGTAATAGAGCTGTCTAAAGAAGTAATGAGTTGACTCCACAGGTAATATGCTCCCTGAAAGACAGAGACAGCTCCATTCTTCTGTCTCCTGCCCTTGGGAAACATCACTAATTCATCACACTTTTCTTCCTTTGAGTCTTAGAGACCAGAATGTCTTCTCAGGATAGCACTATTAAATGGAGTTGGCATGTAAATTGAAACCTCTTTCCCATGCCCAGACTGGGCGATGTTTAAAGTCTTTTCCAATTGTGAAAGACTACAATTCCAAGATTTGTGAGCCCCCACGTGATAGCAAACCCATGGTACTTATTTCTTTTCAAAAAGTATTACTAGCTGGAAGCAGTGGCATTCACCTATAATCCTAGTACTTGAAGCTGAGGCAGGAGGATCTCAGGTTCAAAACCAGTCTTAGCAACTCAGTGGTGCTCACATCAACTTAGTGAGACCCTGTTTCCAAATAAAAATAAAATAGGTTGGGAGTGTGTCTTGGAGGTAGAATGTCCCTGGGTCCAACCCCCCCCCCAAAGAAGTATTACACACACACACACACACACACACACACACACACACACACACAAAGTATTGTACAACATAAAATTAATAATTATTCCTCAACATTGTCTAATACCCCATACATGCACAATTTTATTTCAATGTCTTTTTATAGTTGAGTTGTTCCAAAGTTGATTATCCTAAACTGTCTATTCTATGTAACAAAATAATTTTTGTCAAGGAGTTAATGTTTGCTATTTGCTGTATTAGGGTTTGACCCAACTCTATGGATGCGTTTTGCTCACCCTCTTCAATTCCAGGACAGGAGGGGATGCTGTGGGAGTGTAGTGGAGTAAGCCTCGAGGGGAAAGCCAAGCTCATCTCAGAGAAGAAGTTACAGTGAACAGAAGGGGAAACAATTCTGCTGCAGTTCTTGACTTCAGCAATGAATTCAGGGGTCTCAAGAGCCAAGTGAGAAAAAGACACTGACATGGAATAAGGAGGGGACTTTTGAAAGAAATAAGACAAATTAACAGTAGTAGGCCTGTGATTTATGTGTATGCCTATCATATTATTTCTTTAAAAAATAGAATATATTTTAAAAATCCACCCACAAGGGCTCAATATAGCTCTACCCAAAGGACTTAGAGTGATCAATTTATTATCTTCTCTAAAATTTTCTCTGCTTGATCCTTTGATGTCAAACTTCCTTAAACATATAAAATACAAACTCTGTATCCTAGCTCTGTATTCTATTTTTCTAGATTATTAAGTGTATTATATATACATATAGATATGTATACACACACACACACACACACACACACACACACACACATTCTTGCTTCAGTTTTCTTTGTAAATGAGGAATTTGATATGGGAATGAAGACCTGAGAAGTTGTGCCAGCCTAGAGACCTAGGCATCCTATGGCTAAACATGTATCAGAGATGGTTGGGAATAGGAAGCTGCCAGAGAGGGCTGCAAACTCAGGTCCCCTAGGTGATGGAAGAGCCTGGTTGTGGGTGTGATGAGACACCCAGTTTTCTTCAGGTGTTATGCAGGAATGCAGGAGCAGTGTGGCCCAGACTTTAGTTTTTAAGAGAGAATACAGGAAATCTCAAAATTGTTAAGTGCTGGCTCCATAAAAGGATCCAGCAGTGCGCAAGCCAAAGAAAACACATCTGCCAGCCAAATCCAGCATGTAGGCCACCGATCTGCTAACTGTGGACGAGAACAGCAAACATCCAGCAGCCGAGGTTTCTATGGTCACCTGCATCTGGACACCAATGCTGTGGTCCCAAACTGCAGGCCCAATGTCCTGGGGAGAGCAGAGGCCTGTCTGTGTTTCTAGTCAGGAGCAAGGGGAGGGAGGGAGGGAGGGAGGGACGCTGGTGGTTCCTTCATAGTTCTGGAATGGTGCTTTGGGTCCTGAGGATTCTGCCCTGGCAATGCTGTCACCCTCCCCCGCCACTTCCCTGATTGGACCTTGCCTAGGATATGGGGCTGTGGCTTGAAAACTATGACCTGTGTCCTGCAGAGAATTATTCATGAACTCCAGGCACACCCCTGCCACCCTGTTCAGGGTGGCAGGGATGTGACTTCACAACCACAGAACCTGTGCAAAGTCAGGTTTGGTTATCATCATTTCTCCTTGTCCTATGGAGGGTGCTCAGTGGTGGTGGGGGGGCTGATTTCTCCAGGACAGGCTGTGGAGGCTGGCTCTGAAAGGGAGAGGTTTTATAGTGGTATATGATTTACAGCTTTCTCATGGTAGACATGGGTGTTCGGAGCTATGGAAACATTCCAAGTGTGATGGCCTTATATTAGTATTATGTTGCAATTGCTAGGCTTTTTTTTTTTTTTACAGCACACAGACAAAAATCTAGCAATTAAAATATATGCATTGTAACTGGCTTAAGAAGGTAAACATACAGGGTATGTTTTCTTCATACTTAGTTATTAAATTTGGAGGGAAGATGTATAAAGTGAATAAATGAGGTGCATTATTCTTAGATGACAAGATGACAACAACCCGTGATGGCAATTGTCTGAAGTTAATTTATAAGTTCAGTGCAGTTGGATTGGGTAGTAGGAGCTGAGTTGGGAAACTTGATCAAGGCATTCTAAACTGTATCTTGAGGACTAAACCTGTGGGACTAACCAGGAAAACCTTGAAGAAGAAAATCAATGAGGGAGAACATCACAAAATACATTAAAGAAAATAACAAAACTATACTAATCAAGACAGTATGTTACTGGCACAGAAATAGACAAAGTAGTGGGATAGACTGGAGAGTCCAGAATTCTAATAGGAATCTGATATAAGACAAAGAGAAGCATTTTAAATCACCTGGGCTGAGATAGATTGTTGAACAAATAGTGTTGAGACAACTGATTAGCTAGATATAAACACACAGAGCTGAATCTTTACTTAATTCATTATGCCAAGATAAATCCTAGATCTAGGTGAAAGTAGTGGAATGCAACAAAGGGGGATATTTTTGCAATGTTGGCACGAGGAAGACTCTCCAAGCATAAGAGCAAAGGTGAACCCTCATGGCGAAAGTGGTTGTCTGAGGTGTTTGTCTTTAATACGTTAGCCTATTGCTTTTTTCCCTTGGCCCAGGTGGGTTAAACCCAGGGTCATTCTTCCTCTGGACTACATTCTCAGCCCATTTTATTTTCTTACTTTGAAACAGGGCCTCACTAAGTAGCTGAGGCTGGCCTCCAACCTGCAATCCTCCTGTCTCAGTCTTCCAAGTACTGGGATTACAAGGCTGTACCACCATGCCTGGCTGAATATATTAGACTATAGCTTATTAAATCCTTATTAAATCGCCAGAAATGAGGTTAAGAGATAAATTGAAAATATGTACAGTATATATGTGAAGAGTATTAATATTCCTAACATATAAAGAATACTTGAAAATTATTTCGGAAAAGATAAACACCCAATAGAGAAATGGGCAAAGGATACACCAAGGCCGCTTACCAAAAGAAACATATAAATAGAGCCGGGCGTGGTGGCACACGCCTGTAATCCCCGCGCTTGGGAGGCTGAGACAGGAGGATTGTGCAGGTTCGAAGCCAGCCTCAGCTAGTTTAAGAGACCCTGTCTCTAAATAAAATATAAAATAGGTCTGGGATTATAGCCCGGAGGTAGAAGTCCCCTGGGTTCTATTCCCAGTACCACCAAAAAAAAAAAAAAAAAAAAGAAAAAAAAAAAGAAAAAAAAAAAGAAAAATATAAATAGCTAAAAAATATATGAAAAACTATCCGGTTTCAACCTCTCCTGAAATCTAAGAATTCAAAACAGATAAGCATTTGGTATCATTCTTTGCCCATGAGATCAGCTAAGATGAAAATCTGATTTTAGCAACCATTCTGAAAGCTTCTTAGGGAGTGTGTGATTGGAGCCCCTTTGGAGGGCAGTTTGGTGGCTTGTATCAGTATATAGCTATTCACACCCTTTGGCGCAGCAGCACCATGCTAAGGAGTTTACTTTGAAGAAAATATTTGGCCAGTTATATATGCAAGAAGATGTTTGCTGCCATGTAGTTTATAATAAGAAGAAATTGGAAATAACCCATAGGCTATATTATATTACATGTTTTGGTGGTTATATCATGCTGTATTTAAAAACAGTGATTTATATTAATTTTTATTTATTAAATATACTTACTGAAAGGAAATATCTTTGAGATATGTTTTTATTTTTTATTTAAAAATTTTAAATTGGTGCATTGTAGTCATACGAGATATATTTTTAGTGAATCAGTTGTTAAACAGCATATATCATGTGCTTGTGTATCAGAGGTCCAGAGGACTCTTCTCCAAAGGGTTAGTTACAGTTGAATGTGAATATTCATATGTTTAATTTTACTCTTGTTCCTTTTTACATTATTAGACATTTTTATAACAATTATGTTTTATACTTATAAATGTCAAAACCAACTTATATAAACAAACATACAGAAGCTAAGAACCCAACTCCCGCAGCTGCTTATATTTAGCCTAAGGATATGACTTTTGACGTGCACTCATTGTAATTGTTTGAGTAAAGGCAGATCATACTTCAGCGGCCCAGCACTGTGACCCCCAGAGACAAGCACAGCGGTGTGCCCGTCTTCTCTCTGTAAGGACCTTTCTCCTGGTGTGGGCTGGGGCCGGAGGAAGTGGTGCTGGAACGAGCTGCTGCCATCTCAGTGGAGTTCCTTCCTTCTACCGTCTTTTGTTATGGCGTGGATCTGGAATGTTCTCCATAAAGGCTGGTGGGCTGAGGCCCTGGCCTCCATCGTAGAAGTGCTGGATCGTGAGGGCTCTGACTTCATCAGGAGATTACTCCATTAGGGGTTCATGTCTGGTGGCACTGTTGGGAGGCTGGGGAAACTCTAGAGATTGAAGCCTAGTTGTTGGAGGCGCCTCACTGGGGGCATGCCCTGGAAGAGTATATTTGTCTTGTCCCTGTCCCCCTCCTGCGTCTTGGCTGGCATGAGTTAAACAGCTATGATTAGCATGATGCTCTGCCTCGCCACAGGCCTACACGGAGTCAGCCAACCCTGGACTGGAACCCCCGAACATGGAACAGCATAAATCTTTCCTCCTCTTACCTTATTATTTGGGTATTTGGTACCAGTGATGGAAAACTAACATTCTCCAATGAGGGAGCTTTCAGGGGGACCTCTTCTTTAATATTGAAGATATAAGTGGGTATGGGTAAGATTCTAGATAGCAAAATCATAAAATCTGGTATCTTTTTACTTTAGTATAGAAACCACATTTCATATCATAAGTTATATAAAAAGAAATACTAATTTTGATTAGGCTAATAAAATTAGGGAATACTTTCCAGACACCCTTTATTTTCAATTTCTTTTACAGTGACAGTATACTTATAATCAGAAAAAAATTTTAAAAATTTTGTAGAAAAGTGATCTCTTATATTTCTCAATTGAATTGGGCAGAGATAGCCACATGGCCGGGCTATTCTTCAAGACCACGCTTACATGAAAGACTATGAGGCATATTTTAGGTCAATTATTTGATCCAGCTTTGATTTTTACCAAGGACACATCACTGTAGGCTTTAAATGTTAAGTGACTATAAAATTATGACAGCCGGTGGGCCTTTGATCTGTAGTTCTGTAGATGTATTATTATTACAACATTGGAACATGGAATTCAAAAGAAAAATATGTGAAGACACTAAATGTGTATGTTATTCGGTTAGGATAGAAGCCTGTTGAGTGGTGAGATTTTTTTTTATTTTTAACTAGGAGTTGCATGGCTGGTTACAGTCAGTCACTTGCTAACTTTCTGCTTCAAGGGATATTCCTGGTGGTCTAGTACAGTATGTATTTGCATTTTCTGAAGTCATCCTGAGTATAGCATAGGCTGTCTTCTCCTCCTTTATTCCCCCTTCTGAAACCTCTTCTTGACTCTTCCTACTTTGACATGTTCCCCATTCAGAGTTTTGGATGTAATGCTGCCACTGCCAAACCTCTGTATCCCCACTTGACATGTTTTATTTATTGATAAATAATCCCTATCTCTTGCACTAACATGCAACTATGTGTTTAGGGAAAAGAGCCCTGGAGTTGGCTCAGAGACAGGCGTCTTGGGTTCTGTGTGTCCTAGCAAGCTGATTATCCTCCTCTGGCCTCAGCTCATTAAAATGGACATGGTAATAATCTTTTCAGAGGTTGTGGTTAGGGAGATGATGTACATCTATGTTAGGATGAGGTTTGCTACATTTGACATAAAAAGTAAAATATTATTTTTAACAAAATGGAAATTTATTTGAATAGAACTTAGTATTTGGAGTGAAATACAAGTTTATTTATTTCCCATGTACAACAAGCCCCGAGGCGGGCTGTCTTGGACTAGCACGACTCCCTGGTGTCATGACCCAGTCTCTTTCCTTTTGTGTTGTCGTCTTTGACACATGGCTTCCATCTTCCTGCCCTAAATGGCCATTTAGGCTCCAACCATCACATCCCAATCCCAGGTAGCAGGAAGGAGGAAGGCAGAAGAAGCATATGCTCCTTTTCTTTAAGGACTCTTCCACCAAGAACGTGATTGCTTATATATCGTTCAGAACCATATCAGGTGGTCATGAACTCAGCTGAAAATCAGGTTTTCTATCATGAAAGAAAGAGAAGTGTCAGGATAAACTTATAATCTTTGCCATGGTGTGCGAAAGCCTTCTGTGACCTAGGGATTGTTCTGATTACAAAATAATAATAATAACAACAATAATAAAATAAAAATAAAAATTTATGTAGTATTGTCATAAAGTAACCTCATATACATTCATTCACTAATGAAACACTTATTAAATACCTATTATCCATACAGCACAAAGGCTAGTATCCCATATACTTTCCTGTACACTTTCTTAGTCAATCTATGTTTTCTCAGAAAAGGATTTGAAGGAATCATATAATCGTGACCTTTGTTCTGCTTTGCCAAGCATGTGGGGATGGAACATTACTAAGACAGCATATCTCTTTCTTTGGGAGCAGGAGGGAGAAGGAGACATTGTAGTGTGTAATAAATTGCAGCTCACAAGTGTGGTGAAACATATACTTTGTGTTTTCCCTACAGCTCACAGAGGTCCTGTCTTTTGTTGTCCGTGTTTCATGTTGATTTACATCTTGTGTCCTCACTTTCTTTTTATGCGTGCCTTTTCCCTGACTTAAAAAGCACATGCTGGGTTGACTCTTCATCTTTTGACCTGTCCCTCTCAATTAGGGGACACTCAGTGTTTGAGGAGGTATGCATTTTATTTGGGAAGCAAGATAGACAGACAGACAGACAAATAGATTGGCAGGTAGGCAGGTAGATGGATAGACACACAGCATGCTTGCATCAACCGAATGACTAGGCAGTCTTGCCCATTACTGGCTGTTTCTCAGGAGGCCCGAGAATACTTGTTAGGGGACAAAGTTTTATTTAGAAAGCTTCTGTGTATTTTGTAGATGCAATTGTAGGTATAATTGAAACTGTTAAGGAAGAGTTTGCTACCATAATTTTGAATAATGACAGTAGAATAATGACTTAGGCCCTGTCTACATGTGAAACTTTTCTAGAAAGATCACATGATTGACCTGGTTTTACGTTTTACCTATGGACATCCATCTTGGGGCTGTACTCCGACCATCTTGTTTCTAAAGTCAGAGTGTAGCTAGCCATATAATAATTGAAAAGCTGGTCTTTTTCTTATAAATTTGAAAAGCACATTTCCTTGAGCCTTATCAAAATATTTAAAAGCAGTATTTAGAACACATGTGGGAGTTAAATTTATTAACTGTGGCTATTTCACTTCTTTTCTATCAGTAGACATTAACCAAGCATCTACCAGTGTTGCTGGCACATGTCCGGGGTCTCTCAAAAATGAACAGGACAGGGTCTACGCCTTCCTGGATTGCATAATCGGTGGGTGAGAGGTGGGCTAACTGAGGTAACTAAAGCAACACACTTCTGCAGAAGCAGTAGAGCTGTCTGTCACTGCATGGACAGGACGCAGAGCCATCCGTGACTGCACTCTGAGACAGTGTCAGGAAGTGTGTGGGTAGAGGAGGGGTTGGGGGTGGCTGGAGAGCTTGGAAGCCCACCATCTACCTTTGTCAGATACTTCTCCAAGCTGCTAAAAGAATAATAATAGTAGTGGTAGTGATAATAATAATTTCTGATCTGGACATTTGATGTTTTCCCAAACTTATATTAAATAGCGCTAAAAACATCTTGTGTAGATGGGTGGGGGCATACTGGGAAATTATACCTCCGAGCTATACTCCTAGTTCTTTTTTTTATTTATTTTTATTTTATGACTGTCCTCAAACCTGCAATTCTCCTGTCTCAGCCTCCCAAGTGCTGAAATTAACAGTCATGTGCCACTATTCCCGGATCTAAAAATATCTTTAGAAATTTTATTCTACTGAATCTTTAAAAAAAAAAGTCTTGATTTTTAAGAGCAATCTTAGGTTTATAACAAAATTCAGCAGGAAGTAAAGAGTTCCCATATACCACTTGCCCCATACAAATGCAGCCTCCCCCACCATCAATGTTCCCTCCATCAAAACCCCCCTGATCGCCAACAGTGTGCATTGGTTATAACAACAGAATTCCTACTAAACACATAATTATTATCCGAAGTCCAGTTGACCTTATAGTTTTCTCTTGGAGTTGTACAAGCTATGGATTTTCACAAATATATAGTGACATGTACCCACCAAATAGCATTATATTGGATAGTTTCACTGCCCTAAATATTCTGTATTTCATCTTCCTCTATCTTATTGATGCTTTGTTTTATTTTATTGAATTTTAACATATAGCCTGAGTAAGATCCTGAAATGCAAAATAGCTGCAGTTGGCTGCCACCCCAAAGCCCCACAAACACAACTGTGGAATCACCATGGACTAGCCCAGCTCCTTTGCTCATCTATGTATCTGCAAGCTTCTTTGTTTCCCAACTTCCCCAAATTTATGTCAGTCTGTGGCGTTAAATCTGCAGTGTCCAAACTTGGTTTCGACCTTCCCTTTCGCTCCACCTCCCTTGACCACCCACATCTTCACGGGAAGGTCAGAGGTCCCCGCACCTCCGTGCCTCTGCACTCCTGAGGGCTGGGGGTCTCCTGCGCTCCAGATGTCTGATACAATACAAACAGACCTATTTACTTTTAGAGAAGCAAATGTTTTCTGTGTTCAGCCGAGCTTGTAAAATTTCATTAAGAAGCTAATCATTAGCCCTGATTAAGTAAACACTGGATGTTTGGCATGAATATTTTAACTCGTTATTTCCAAGCTGGCTCAGCCTTCTCAAGGTTACTGATTGTCAGCTGGGACCAATAATTTTCAGCCACTGGCGCAGTTTGCCATTCCATCGTCAGGGAATCTCCACTCACTCCATTAAACTGGGGAAGAACACCGGGACCCTCCCACAGCCCTGGACAAGAAACTCATTCTTTGATGCTCGTTAGAGGAAGGTTCACAATTTGAGCAGAGAGTCTCACTGCACTTACTCCTGCAGGACAAGACTCTAAACTCCTTTACAGTTCCGCTTGCAATAACCACCGGTTTTCACCCTTTCACGTTTGTCTTTATAAGGACTCAGGCTTTCACAAAGATATTACTTATTATTGATTTAAAATACATGTAATAAGTTAAAAATTTGCTAATTTTTATTAATTTTATACTAAACTATAAATATATTTTAAAACAGTAGCATATGTGACATTTAAAAATAAAAGAAAGCCGGGTATGGTGAACAAGGGAACAAGGGAGTGGGGGAGAAGTTCTGTGGCCAAATAAAATTGGGAAGTGCTTTTACTACAAATTTCCATGTTCTAGTGATTTACAATGCACATCGCCATGTGAAAGGCTCTGAGAATTCTTGTCCATAGGAACTCAGTTTAGCTTTCTTGAATCCTATTTCTCAAAGGCATTTGGCTTCAGTTCTTTCTCTTCTTCCTCCTCCTCTTCTTCCTTTTTTTCTCCTTTTCATTCTCTTTCTCCATTTTAACCCAACACCTAGGATTATCCCTCAAAAACAATAGATTGTACTTTGGGACATACTGTTATAAATGAGTTTCTGGAATAGCCTCTGACCATGGTTCTTAAACTTCAATAGACCTCAGAATCCTGGAGGGCTTATCAGAATACAGACTACTGGCCCTTACCCCAAGGGTTTCTGATTTGAGAGCTTCAAGACTTTTGAATACGTTCCTAGGAGATGCTGCTGTCCATTGGGGACCATACTTTGAGAATCGTTAGTCAGTGGTCACATCAGAAGGTGCTGGGCATGCATTAGTGTGAGCACAGTCCTGGCCCATGCATTCAGGAGCTTACAGTGTAGTGGAAGGACAGGCAGTAAACAAAGGAAATGAGTAAATAGACACTTAAGAATTAAGAAGACTGAAGGAAACCAGCAGCATACTATGCTACTGAACTAAAGGTGGCCAGGAAAGACCTTTCTGAGGTAGCAGTGACATTTGAGTTGACTGGCCATGAGAAACAGTGACCCATGGCAAGATTATAGGGGAATGTTTTAGCTGTATAAAGACATGAGCAAAGGCCCCAAGGGGCTCGGGGAGAGAGTGGCACATCCCCAAGGTGAAGGAAGGCCAGTGAGGCTGGAGAAGAGTGAGTCAGAGAAAGTGAGAGAGAACGAAGTTGGAAAAGATATCAGGTACAGACCATCTGAGCTGAGTGAGGAGTTGGGTTTCATCTAAGTACAAAAGGTTCTGGTGAATATTTAGAAAGTCATTCTGGGTGTGTGTGAAGGAAATATGGTGAGGGGAAGAGTAGGGGCTATGAGACCAGCAGGGAGACAAGAGTGGGGATGAGGGCTGAAAGGATGTGCCTGGGGTGGAGAGGCCGCAGGGTTAGGCCCCACACACTCATGAGCTCTGTGGGGCCTACCCACTAGGATTTCTCTTATCTATTAGAGTTGGGGAGACACAGATTGCTTTGGGAAGTATCATGGCAGTAGATCACTCAGGATTTGATGATAGATCAAATGTAATGTGCAGGACAAGGAAGAACCAGCTGCTAAGAATGGCTTTTAGGTTCCTGGACTGAGCCACAGAGAGAAGGGGAAGAGGTGAAGGAGGAGGAAAAATACAATTACATCACGAGAGAGGAGACAGAACCAAAGATCTGCTTTTCAGGGAGCATCCAAGTGACCACTGCCACCATTATTCTGCAAATATCTAGTAACTGGCTCTTTGGGGGTACACAAAGAAAATGGTGATGGAGTTTAATAAATATTCTTGTTGTTAGAAAGTTTCCTATATATCATGTAGCAATGACTGCCTGGTTGCCTTGAGTTAGAAAATAAATAAGGCTATTGAACACGAAACATAATGTTGTCTTTCTGTAGTAAACTAGAGAAAATTACAGAATCTTAGAGACTGTTACTATTGCTGTTTAACAAACCTCAAAATTTAGTTGCAGAAAAACGGCTTCTCCATTATGTTCATGGGTTGTGTGGGTCAGGAATTGAGGCGGGCTTAGTGGGATAGCTTTTTGCTATTTCAGGATGTCTGGACTCAGCTGGACAGGCTTGTCAGCTGGTGACTCCACAGACAGGGGTGGAATCATCTGGACGTGTCTTCTCTCACGTATCACCCTGGGCTTCCTCTCCACAGGGTAACTGAACTTCTGACATGGCAGCTCAGGCCTCCAAAGATGAGTCATCTTTGCAAAGATCTTACAATTCTGAGTTATTTAGGAAAGGTGGCCAAATCCATTCTCTGCTTAATAGAGTACTGGATTAAATTAAATTGTTAAGCTTGTAGTGACCTCTGAAATGGTCCAACTCTTGGGGAAGAAGATCCTGGTACAGGGGAAGAGCTGGATATTTTGTACTAAGCCAGATGATAAAGACTGTCTTCTCACGTTGGCTCTGAGCCAGTCACGTGGTTAACCAGTGTTTTTCCAATCTCTTCCACTTGCCCAGCCCTGAGAAGTGAAGCAACCAAGCAAAGTTCATGCTTATCGGATAATTATAGGATGTTTGTAAACAAGACACAAAACAGCAGGCTTGAATTATTTGACTGCATTTCCTGGACATGGATTTCCCAAGACTCCCACTCTCCCACTCCTATCCTGGTGGGCTTCATCCATGAAGTAATAATGTGTAGTGTTTCCTCTAAGTGCAGGAACTATTCTTGTCATGGCTTTTGGTAGTCTCTGATGACTGGAAGACACTGGTCTGAGTTAGATGGTCCAGCCCTAAGATAAGACCCTTGATCTAAGGTGGTAAATTCCAAATGGGGAGTACAGGCATTCTAGAGAGTATGTAAGATGATCCACTGGAGTAATGGAATGTCTACTTCAATCTCTTATACATATTTTAAAATATATATTTTGTAGCTGGGCATGGTGGCGCACGCTTGTAATCCCCACGCTTGGGAGGCAGAGACAGGAGGATTGCACAGGTTCGAAGCCAGCGGTACACGCTGGCTTAGGAGACCCTGTTTCCAAATAAAAATGTAAAAATAGGTCTGGGAGTGTAGCCCGGAGGTAGACGGGCTTCCAGGAACTCCAGTACCAAAAAAACCCCCAACAACATTATATATATATATATATATATATATATATATATATATATATATCTTATTGAATATTAAATATGATAGTATAGACTGTATTTTTGAAATATCATTATGAATGCTATTGAATAAACTTGTATATGCTCAAAGAATTTTTATTTTTTGCTAATGAAGTGAACACCACTTAAAGGCATATGCCATAGTGTCATACTTATATCTTGTAGCTAATGTTTTTCAAACTTTAATGTGCATACACATTGCTCAGGGCACCTTTCTTTTTCTTAGTTGAATTTGGTGAATTTACTCACACAGCATAAGTTCACAGGAGACTGATTTATAAACCCAAATTCCAAACTTAGAAGTTTATATTAGCTTGAAAACCAGACCTGTCATATAAACATGTTATTCATGTTTATTCCTGAATGAAAGTAATTTCCCTCAAGATACAAAATATTACACAAAAATTATCTGGCTAAACTTTGAATTAGAAAAAGAAAACTGGATCCCTAAAGGATATCTGCAAGAAGTCCATACAGCCTACAATAACAGGAATGCGGGTTATTTGTAGGATGCCACATAGAGTGGTGGCTAAGAGTGCGAGCCCTGTTGTCAGGCTTCCTGGGTTCCAGCTGTGGTTCTGCTGCCCACCAGCTGTAATGTGGCCCTGGGCCAGGCAGTTCACCTGCCTGTGCTTCTGTTTCCTCATCTGTACAATGGGGATATTGTAGCTCCTACCCTCTCTCAGCATAATCCATAGAAAATGCTGAGCGCAGGCACTGCTTATGTAGAGAACCCAACCGACATTAGTGATTCTTCTCTATTGTAGGGTGTTCCTTTCTAAAGAGTTTAATTTTTGTCTAGAGTCAGTGAGCCTTAGTTCTCTAGGCATATTCTGATTGTGTAGCATCTTCTTTTCAGTATTCCTCCCTTTCATATGCTGCCTTTGTCATTTTAGTATCTGCTAGGGTTTTTTTTTTTAAATTTTTTGGTGGTACTGGGGTTCCTGGAAGCCCTTCTACCTCCGGGCTATACTCCCAGACCTATTTTTACATTTTTATTTGGAAACAGGGTCTCCAAGGCCAGCGCATGTTCGAACCTGCGCGATCCTCCTGTCTCTGCCTCCCAAGCGTGGGGATTACAAGCGTGCGCCACCACACCCGGCTATCTGCTAGGGTTTGAATGTGGTTTTCCCCTTATTGGTTCATGTGCTGGAAACTTGGTCCTGGTCCCCAAGAGAGTGGCATTGAGGTGGAGGGACCTTTAAGAGGTAGGGCCTAGTGGGAAGTGAAGTCATGGGGCTCCACCCTCATGAATACATTAATACCATTTCACCAGAGTTGATTAGGTCACCAGAGTTGATTAGGTAACTGGATTAGTTCTCACAGGAAAGGATTGTTGTAAAGAGGGGCCACCCCACACTCTTGGCCTCTTCTGCAGCAGCTGGTTACCTTTCTACTTTTCCACTGTGTTGTGATGCAGCCAGGAGGTGGTGCCATGATGTTTGGACTTTCCAACCACCAGTCATGAGCCAAATTGATTTCTTTATGAAGTACCAACCTCGAGTATTTTTGTTATAGTAACACAAGCCAGACTAACATAGTCTCTTAAGTTCTTATAGAACTGGGATCCTTACTCATCCATCTTTTATCCCTGGAACATATCACAATGCCTGGTTCTCAAGAGCTGCCCAAATAATTTACAGCATTACACATGCCTCAGAGTCTGTCATGACTGAAGTTTATTGGACCCAAATTACATTGCTTTTGGCCAGAGGTGTAAGCACAGATTCTACTTGCCAACTCAAAAGCTTTTGGAGTCTAAAAGCCAGTGCCAGTGTGTAAAGGAGGTGTTAGGGAGTGGTAGGGGCCGTGTTGAACAGGAGCATTCAGGCCCCATAAAGACATTCCAATTTAGATTTAGAAAACCTCTGTGCCAGCCAGCCAGAAGATCTGTGGGAAGCTTTGAGGTTTAATATTTGAGCCCTGATATAGATTAAAGTGGGATATTTGAATTAAAAATATGTGCTTGTTGCCTCTCCTAAAGTACGTACTCAGGGCAAGAAGAACATCACTTCCCTTTATCTTATTCCTCCTCCCTGGCTCCAATGTAAAAATTATTAGAACCCTTCCTATTCATTTTATAAAATAAGCCCTTAATGCCATCACTACATCATTTTAAGTGTATTTTGTAAAAAAAAGTCCATATTTAGAAGCTGCCATACATAAATAGATGCTCATAGTTTTCATTAGACATTTCTTCTGTTGCTTGAGTTTTAGGATGGATGGTTCCTGATGCTACAGGTGCCAACAAGTTATCTCATTAGTGATGCATTGTATTTTATGGTCCTCGTTCCCAGGAGAACCCTGGCAGTTAGCCAATTTTTCCATTGTCTTCTAGAGGTAGAACGGCACTTTCTGAGCACCTCTCGTGTTCACAATGCCTCCTAGTTATCTGGTCATCTCAGGTGATCACTGGCAGGAAACCAGAGACTCCACATGTGACCCATTCACTGTGCTAATGCCACATCATTGTCACCTGAGTAATTACAAGTGGCAGAGGCAGTGGTGAGATTTTGTTCCCTAAAGATAAAAGGCTTGTGGGTCAGCTCCTATGCCAGGCAACACCTCCCATCATCTGGCATGGTTGCATTTTGTTCTCTGATCTAAGCTAAGCATCTTCAGGCATGAGACCTACAGCAAAGGATGTTTACCTGGCCCTTAGACAGGTTCTCCTTCCTGTTTGCATGGTGCCATCTTGATTAGTCTGGAATTTAGGTAAGACTGCATAGGGTGTAGCATTATGCTTCCCCACTTAGGTCCCCACACCATTCTCTCCCCTTCTCATCAGCCAGCCGGAAGGGGCATGTTAGGGAAAGAGTAAAAGCATGGATTAATCATAATGGGCAAAGTTTGTTGGGTGCTAACCACATAGCAGAAATTGCGCCAAGCTCTTTATGAGCATCATTCCATCTCACAAATCCCCAGGAGGGAGGAATTTTATTATGCTCTTTTTATAGATAAAGAAACAGTGGCTCAAGAAGGGTCTAGCAACTTGTCCCAGGTCCTGTGGCTCTAAGATGCAGAGCTGAGGTTTGCATCTGGGTCTTTGACCTCCCTGTTGACCTCTGGAGTCCACTAGGATGTGTTGCCATTTTTACAGAGGCTAAAAAC
This sequence comes from Muscardinus avellanarius, assembly GCF_963383645.1. Classification (NCBI taxonomy): domain Eukaryota; kingdom Metazoa; phylum Chordata; class Mammalia; order Rodentia; family Gliridae; genus Muscardinus; species Muscardinus avellanarius. The sequence continues at coordinate 41,129,936 of NC_137787.1, forward strand.
CAAGGCTGTAAATGAGTGCAAAGTCCAGGAAATGTGGAGAAAGGCCTGATAGAGGCTGAGGCCAAGACTCTGAAATCATGGGAGTGGAAAAAATGAGGAGGAGGGCCTGAGTGAAGGCTTGGTGGCAGAAAAGCAAGCATCCTGGGCCACACTGTAATCCCATTACTTGGGCGGCTAAGACAAGAGGATCGTGGGTTTGAGGTCAGCTTCAGCAACTTTGCAAACCCTTGGCAACTTAGGGAGACACTTTTTCAAAATAAATAAAATAGGGCTGGGATTTAGCTCAGAGGTAGTATATTCTTGAGTTCATTTCCCAGTATTGAGAAAGAGAGACAGAGATAGAGATAGAGAGAGAGAAGGAGGAGGAGGAGGAGGAGGAGGAAGAAGAAGAAGAGGAAGAGGAGGAAGAGGAAGAAGAAAGAAGGAAAGTAAAAAAAGAAAAGCAGTGGGACCAGGGTTGGGAACACTAAGAGGTATGGGGATTCTGTATCTGAAGAGTGGACTGTCTGCCCAGCTGGGAGGGGAGGGTCCCTCTCTGCAGGCTCCAGGCCCAGTGGGACAGCAAAGCCCTGGTTTCTTATTTTCTCACTGGAGCCTGCTCTGTGGGGGAAGGGCTCTACTGCTGGCGAAGTGCATGACCTGCTGACCCCACAGTGCAGCCTCCCCAGAGAACAAAGGGGCGCCTCTAAGGGAAAGGGCTTCCGGTATCCAGCCCTCTGCAGTGCCTGGGAACTCCAGGGACACCACAGCTGCATGCCCTTCCCCACACCCTTGACCTTGGGCTGCTGAGGGAGAAGGCTCAAGAATGGCAGCTACCGAGGGGTCCTGCTGCCCACAGGCAGCTGGTGGTATGTGAGGCTAGTGACATCAGGAATGTAGAAGGTCCCGTTCAGCCAGGTTGGATAGGCAGCAGCTTCTCTCCCTTTCAACAGAATTTCTCACAAACTCTGGTTTTAGCCCAGGGACGACATGGCTGACCTAGGGTGTGAGTCTCCCAGCACACCCCACTCAGTCTCTCTGGGAAATCCATCCTTCTGGAAAATTCTTGAGTGACTGAGAAAAGTTAGGATACATTGTGACCCTGCTTCCTTTTCTTCTTTGACTTCAAGAAGCAGTTGGTTGTTACTCTTCCCTCATTCTAATCTTTTTAATCCTCTCTTAAACAGTATGGATGTTTAATAGCAGCACCCCTCTCCGCCCCAGACCCTCAGTGTCTGCTAGTGATGCTTCTACTTTGGATGACTGGATTCCAACAGCCAGATTTCCTCTGCCTGGGAATACTCCACACCAGTCATTTCATTTTATTGGGACCCTTTAATCATGCCGGGACTGGCTAGAGACAGCTATGTACATGTTCCACTCTAAGAAAAAAAGAACACTCAGTGTTGGTTTCCTCATTCAAGAAGCCAGTGTGCTCCCAGGAACAGGCATCTGCACACGCTGGCTAGGTCAGGTTGATGTCACCCTCTAGGTCTTAAAGGTGAGGGTACACAGCATGACAGCTCCACATGGGAGGCCTCCCTGGAGGGAAGCAGGCGAGCTTGGATGATAAGGAGCACTGGCTGACTGGCCCTCAGAGCTTGGAGAAGCTCTTTCTGAGCAACCCCTTTTTCTTACTCACTGGCTATATAAGGTGCAAATCATGGATCCAGCTAAGGGCAACAGAACTGATATGCAGGCTGAAGGGCAGAGCTGTGAAACAAGGGCAACCCAACCCATGATGGACTGAAGGGCTCACTCCCTTGCATCAAGTTTAGAGAGATGCCAAAGGCCCTCCAGCATGTGGCGTCCTGTACCCACACCCTTGTACCCACCCTCAGATCCTTTTCTTATTGGGGTGTGGCTTCAATAAAGGGTCTAAGCTAATCAAGTCATTGCCCCTTTTTTTTCTCCAAGACACATTTTGAGCACTGCCATATGCCAGATGTGCTACACTGATAGAGAGATTAATAGTTAGACTAAGCCTATCTGCACCCACAGCCCAGTTAGGGGAAGGCTTGGCAAGCGAGGTCGGGCAGGCAGATGTGGGGAATCCTCCTGAAGTCTTCAGTGTCGAGGGGCAGTGCAATGTAGAGTGGAGAGGATTCAGAGGCAAGGACCTTTGAACTGAATATGAAATAACTCTTCCAAGTCGAGGGCTCCCTGTTTTGTGACTTTAAGGTAAACCATTGCTCTTTGGTTACATTGGTGCCTCTGTTTCTTCTCAAGAAGGAATGGTTTTCTGATGAGTGTATCAAAGCATTGCACCTCTCCATTTTCATCTGAAACTCGCTTTTTGAACAGGAGATACCACTGCCTGAGGTTTGGCAGGGGAAGCAGGTGGAAATATAGAATATCTGTATAATAGAAAGGTATATAATTCAGGCATGGTGATGCATGCCTGTAATTCTAGTAGTTGGAGGCTGAGGCAGGAGGATTACAGGTTCAGGACCAGTCTCAGCAATTTAGGAAGACCATCAACAGCTTAGCAACTTGGTGAGACTCTGTTTTCAAATAAAAAATTAAATAGGTCTTGGGGTGTAGTTCAGAGGAAGAATGCCCCTGGGCTCAATCCCTGGTATCTCAGAACAAAACAACAAACAAACAAAATGGTGCATAAGAAGAATGTGAAAGGTCCAGAACTTTGCTGTTTTTTTCCAGTGGTATCCAGGGAAGGAAGTTTAGACATCTTGTCACTTTTAAGATGGGAAGAGAAATCATGTCAGAACAGTTGTGCTTAAAATGTAAGCAGATAATCTTGGGGGTAAAACTGAGGGATAATTGAAGATCAACATTGACCTAAGGCTCAACATTATTAGCAATCAGAGAGATGCAATTCAAAACTACCCTGAGATTTCACCTAACTCCAACCAGAATGGCAATCATTCAAAACACAAACAACAACAGATGCTGGCGAGGATGTGGAGAAGTAAGAACTCTAATACATTGTTGGTGGGATTGCAAATTAGTGCAACCTCTTTGAAAAACAGTATGGAGGATCCTCAGAAGAATGGGAACAAACTTACCATATGATCCAGCAATATCACTTCTGGGTATCTACCCAAAAGAATAGAAACCAAACTACTAAACTAATGCATATGTATCTGTGTTCATAGCCACACAATTCACAGTTGCCAAACTATGGAACCAGCCAAGATGTCCATAAACAGATAAATGGACTGTAAAACTGGAATATGTTCACAATGGAATTTTACTCAGCCATAAAGAAGAACACAATTATGTCATTTACAGGAAATGGATGGGACTGGAGAACATTATGCTAAGTAAGATTAATCAGTCACAAAAAGTAAGAAATAGGATGCTCTTCCATTTAATATGCAGAAGCTAGGGAGAAAAGGGTCATAGAAGGAACTCTAGACAAAAGAGAAAAAGCCATGAGCAAATAAGAAGGCCTAACTGGGGGTGATAGAAGGGGGGAAGAGGGAAATTCTCCAATGTATATGAAGTACATTCACAAACATATCAAAGTCAATCAGTAAGCTAAACATGAGAAGAAGGGAGGGGAGAGAGAACGGGGTGGGAATTGGGTAAGGGCTGAGTGAGTGATGTGGGCACGTATGCCTCTACCATCTTGTACTCCACTAAGATGTATGTCTACAATACACCAATAAAACTTTTTTTTAATTGACCCAAGGAATATATAGAGAAATGTCACATACCAGAACACACCATGGTCTAAAGCATTTAGGCGATGGATTGCAAATGGTGATGGAATCTTCTGGGGGATTTGAGACTAAGCATGCAGCACAGCGCCGACTGTGGGCTGGTGGATAGCAGGTACTCCAAGCCATGAGACTGTGGCAGGGTATCAGCTGATGAATGTCCCTGTATCACTCAGCTTTCTGTTGCTGTGACAAAATGCCTGAGGTAAATGAACTAAATTGATGAGAGGTTCATTCTGGCTCATAGTTTCAGAGGTTTAAGTCCATGGTCATTTGGCTCCATTGTTTGTGGACATGTGGCAAGGAAGAACACCATAATGAAGAGTAGGTATGGAGGGTGAGGATACTCACCTCATAGCAGCCAGGAAGGGGAGAGAGAAGAGAAGATATATAAGATATCCCAATCAAGGGCATACCTCCAGTGACCCACTTCCTCAAACTAGGCCCCACCTCGTAAAGTTTTCACCACCTTCCTATAGCACCACCAGCTGTAAACAAGCCTTCAACACACAAGCCTTGGGGGGACATTCCAGATCCAGACCCAGTCTAAAGGAAGGAGAGGGCTGATGTGCCAAAGAGATATGCCTAGGTCTGTCTATCTTGAGGTCAGCTTGCCCAGAGCAGGGAGTGGAGACCTCAACTCTGGAGCAGCCAAGAGATGTGCTTCAGAACCCTCCTTTGTTTTATAGTCATTATTTTATAGTACATTTTATAATTCAAAAATAATCATTTTTATACAATTGAATATGTAAACCACTTTCAGAAATATATATGGCATGCAAAGCAAGATACATTTAGATCAAAAGTCATTAGTTCCAATCGATACTTAATCTCAGTAGAGAAAAGATAACACTTGCAAGCAAGCATGGCAGTGTTTAGCCCTCCATGGTTTGCTATGTCCCTGTATCCTATCTGGTGTTGAGAGCAAAGTATTTGAGATTTTCATAGGGAAAAAACCCATTCTTGCCTTCCCTCTGCTCTTAGGAGCTATATTGTCAAGGGAGGATTTAAAAGGGCTCCTAGCTCATGTGAAAAAATACTAGTAAGTCTTGAAATACAAAGCAACTTAAAGCTGGGTTAGGTAAAAATGTCCCCCAAAGTCCAGTTTCACAAAGGGCAGATAGTTCTCTAACCATATGATCCTTTCTCTGGTGGTTCTCAGACAGGTGAAGGTTTACTTGAGATTTGCTCTGGAGCTGGGATGGGGGGTAAACCTCCCATAGCCCTTGTTTCTGAGAAGTGCTGCTCTGTAACCATCTCCCAGGTCTGGGACCACTCACATCAGCCTTCACCAATTGCAGTCTGCCCTGGAGAGGCAGAAGGCTCTATATAGGAATTATTATAGTGTGTTGTGCTTTCTATCACATTGGCTCAATCTAGAAAGGGAATAGATGAATTCTTCCTTGGTGACAGAAAGCAGTCCCCTCATAACCTGGCTAAGGACCTTGTAGGAGTTTGTAGGGGTTTAACTTTTTTTTTTTTTTTTCGGGTATGGGGATGGAACCCAGGGGCATTCAACCTCTGAGCTACACCCCCTGCCCTATTTTTTATTCTTTATTTTGAAACCGGGTCTCACTGAGTTGCAGAGGGTCTCACTAAGTAGCTGAGACTGTCCGCGAACCGCGATCCTCTGGTCTTAGCCTCCCTAATGCTGGGATTACAAGCGTGCACCACCACGCCTGGCTAGGGATTTAACTTTTAAGTGACCAAGGAAGGGCTTTTTTTTGGACAGCATAAGAGTCTTGGGTTGCAAAATTCTCTTATTAAGTGCCAGAAAGGTTTGGTGAGGATGTTCTGGCTTGGTGATGCAGATTCACAAGTCTTAGCTTAGGGGAGAGGAGAAGGCTACAACACTCAGATCCTCAGGGAAGCTCCCATCTCTCTTGATTTTAACCAGAGTTGACTCTGTGGCATGACTAAGGCAGATGAGAAAGGAGGGCTGTAGGGCAGGAGGGGCATGTTCTGAGCAGGGATTTAGAGCTGTTGATGTGCAGGTGTTATAGGTGGTTCTGTGAGAAGAAGAGTGGATTCCAGGAGATAAAGGATGACAAACACAAGGCCTAAGTCTACAGTGTTCAGTTACCTGTGGGTTGGGGTAGGACAATTTTGATGGCTAGGATATAGTACTTTTGGAGGGAAGGAGACAGGCAAAGCACCACTATTGGCTGACTTTTGGCAATGTTGTCCTTCTACTTATTAACAAGTGCAATTTCTTAACAGTAGAATTGTTTCCCCAGAAGCCATTCTGTGTCACCCTGTTTTCCTCCATAGTCACCAAGGGAACTGAAAAAGTCAAGATAAGCCACAAAGATGTCAGTAGTAATCCTAATCATAGGGTGACTAATTTTTATCAGACATCTAGTTTGCATCTGCAAGGAAGTGAGCCTATTTTCACTTTGTAGACAGTCTTGGAGGGGGTTGATTATTTGCCCAAAGTCACATGGCTTTGACCATGAGGCGGGATTCAAGGACAGGATGTTCTGCCTCTATATAGTCTTCATTCTTCCTAATGGGAGTGTGTGTGTGTGTGTGTGTGTGTGTGTGTGTGTGTGTTTCTGTTCATCTCATATTTTAATTGATAGGAAAGACCAGAATAAGACCAAAGACTTCCAAAGTGCTAATGGGAGAGTGGAAGCAGGTTCTTCTTAGGGGAAATTCTTACTGGTTAGTTAATGCCTTATGCAGCAGTGTTGAGAGAACACAGAATGTAGTTAGGAAATTCAGGGTCACCTAATATTGGTGTGTGGCTTTGGGCAAATCACTTAGCTCTCTGAGTCAGCCTAGATTCCCATCCTGTAAAAGAGTGATAATAATACCTACTTGATCAGCCTCCCGGGACTCCTTTAAGAAGCCAGCAATGCACTGTATAGACTGGCATTGTGGTAGCTTTATGGAGTGTTCGACAAACCAATAGTTTTAATCACAAATGCAGTGTTTTGTCATTTGCAAAGGAACACATTCACATATAAATTATTTAAAGCCTATTTATGGGATAATGAAAGTTTTGGACAGGAAATCATGTTCAGTGCTTTACCATTTGTGGACCTGTTTTTAATTTTTTTAACTAGGAAAATCTTATTTACAAGAGGAATTTGTCTTGTTTCTTTTTTGGTGGCACTGGGGGTGGAACCCAGAGGCTTTCTACCTCTGGGCTATACTTCCAGACCTATTTTATATTTTATTAGGAAACAGGGTCTCACTAAGTTGCTGAGAGCCTCACTAAGTAGCTGAGGCTGGCTTCCAAACTATGCAATACTCCTGTCTCAAGTATGTAATATGGATTTAATTTGATTATCTAATGTCTAATAATGTTGAACATTGTTTCATATGCTTAGTTGCTATTTATACAGCTTCTTTGGTGAAATATCTATTCAGATCTTTTGCCTAATTTTAATTGGGTCATTTACTTTTGTATTTTTTTTTTTTTTTTTTTGTGGTACTGGGGTTCCTAGAAACCCTGGTCTCTTAAGCCAGCAGGGCTGACTTCGAACCTGCGTGATCCTCCTATCTCTGCCTCCCAAGCTTGCGCCACCACGCCCGGCTATTTTTGGGTTTTAAGTGCTTATATATGCTGTATATAGAAGTCCTTTATTTAGTATATTCTTTACAAATATTTTCTCCATGTGTGGCTTGTTTTCATTCTTTAAACAAAGTGTTTCAGGAAGCAGAAGTTATTAATTCTTATGAGATGTAGCTTGTCAATTTATTCTTTGATGAATTTTGCTTTGGTATCATAACTAAAGAATCTTTGCCTAATCCAAGTCAAAGGATTTTTTTCTGTTTCCTTTAGACATTTTATAATTTAAAGTTTGCATCTAGTTCTATAATCCATCAACTTAGACTTAATTTTTGTATGGGGTGCAAGGTATGGATCAAAGTTCATTTTTTGTCTATGAATTTCTAATTGTTTTAACACACTGTTCACAAGGCTGTCCTTCCCCTGAGAATTATCTTTTTAATGACACCATATCATCTTGATCACTGTGGCTTTATAAGTCTTCAAATCAGGTAGCATCAATTCTCTAACTTTATTCTTCTTGTCTGCTTAAACTTTTCACATGTGTGTATGCGTGTGTGTGTGTGTGTGTGTGTGTGTGTGTGTGTGACTAAGGATTAAGCCAGAGGCATTCTACCTCTGAGCCACACACCCAGCCCTTTCTTATTTCTTGTTTATGAAACAGGGTCTTGCTGGGTTGCTGAGAATCTTGCTACTTGCTGAGGTTGTCCTTGAACCTGCAATCATCCTGTCTCAGCCTTCCAAGTACTGGGATTACAGATGTGTACCATCATGCCCAGTTCATAGAAGAGTTTTACCTTGGGTCTGCAGTGTTAGGACAAGAGTGAAAATTGCAATGAAGAATAAAATTTCATTTTGTTCACCAAGGCTTGAAAAGAGTCAGATCTAATCTTGAATTCTAGTTCTATCATGTTACTAACTCCTCAACAGTGAAGTAGGAATGATCATATTTACCTCACAGTATTGTTTTAAGGGTAACATTTAAAAAAAGTAAAATCTGGGATAATTTTGATTAGTATATATTTTATTTTTTAAAATTATGCAATAAAATATCCAACATTGATTAAGTGATGCAGGTAAAATATTTTTGGCATTTTCATTTATCTTATTTCATCTTCATTTTAAATTCTTTTGAGTGGTTCTTGTATAGTTTAGATTGAGTTTTGAGGTTTAAACCTATAATTTAAACATTTTTGGACATAGGAAAATGTGCCACTAGCTGGCATGGTGGTGCGTGCCCACAATTCCAGTACTTGGGAGGCTGAAACAGAAAGATCACAGGTGTGAGGCCAGTTCATGGTAACTTAGTGAGATCCTGTTTCAAAATAAAAAAAGGGGGGGGCTGAGGGTATAGCTTAGTGCTAGAATAAAAGTAGAATGCCCCCAGGGTTCAAGTTTAATTTGTAGTAACACACACACACAAAAAAAAAAGAGAGAGAGAGAAAGAGAAAAAGAGTTAAAAAGTGCAACCTTTTCTTCTGTACTTTCTTTCTTCCTTCTTCCTTTCTCCCTTTCTTTCTTTTTTTCTCTTTCTTTCTTTCTTTCTTTCTTTCTTTCTTTCTTTCTTTCTTTCTTTCTTTCTTTCTTTCTTTCTTTCTTTCTTTCTTTCTTTCTTTCTTTTGCAGTACTGTCTATTGAACCCAGTACCATTCTACCTCTGAGCTATACCCACAGCCCTATTTTAATTTTTTTTATTTTGAATCAAGGTCTCACTTGCCTTGAATCTGTGATCCTCTTGTCTCAGCCTCCCAAATACTGGGCTTACAAGTGTATGCCACTGCGCCTGACTTGTGCTATTGTGTCTCAGGCATCCGTGTTACATTCAGGCAGGTGGATTAAAATACCAACCGAGTGATGGCTGGACACAGCAGTGTGAGGGCGGGAACCTGTGGGGCAGATATTTGCTGTCATTTTTGAGGCCTGGAAGACTGTAGCCATGAGATCCAGCTCCATGAGATAACACATGCATGAGGGATAATCAACGATTATAAACCTAATTTTTTCCTCTTCTGGTTACCTAGGGAAAGTATTAATCCATCTCTTGTGTATAGGTGAAACATAACTTGAGTTTTCATTGAAAGTGAATTAAATAATAAAAAGCTCCATATATATAAGAAAATTTAACAAAGAGTAAAATTATGTACAGGAAATTTGTAGTTGAAAAGACTGGAATATACAGTGTTAGACACATCATATTGGCCAAAAGGAATTAGGCCCATAACATCTAATATTGGTAAGGGTGTTGGAAAAAAGAAATAATATTTGGCTGATGACAGTGTAAATGACTAAAAGCTACCTTTGAGAGTTAACTGGCAGTACCCAACAAAATTGAATGTATATATCCTAGGATTCAGCATTTCTTTTTCTTGGTATGTGATCTAGAGAAATCCTCAAACATATTCACAGAGAGACACATACAGAGATGTGCACTGCAGCACCATTGGTAATAGTGAAGAGTCAAGAACAACGTAAATATTTCTCTCACCCCCCCAGGCTATTTTCTGACCCATTTGCTTTTCTGAACCATGGCACTTTAACCCTGATGGCATTTTTAAAAGCAGACTTCTGAAGCAGACACAGAAAAATGTTAACATGTTTGAGTTTGCTGGTGGGCACATGTAGGTCTATTACGTAAGTGCTTCTCAGCATTTATGAAGTGTTAAAAATTGAAAGTAAACACAAAAATTTTTAAAGGAAATGGTATTTACTTTCTCTGCCTTGCTTTCCTTTTCTCTTTATAGCCTTCTAATTCCTCACTTCAACCAGTATCCTTCCCATTTTATACCTTCTTTGATTAAATCTATGTATTTGGCCAGGCATAGTGGCACACACCTATAATCTAAGTATTTGAGAGGCTGAGACAGAAGGATCATAGTAATTCACTCATTTATATTTATTGGGCACATTGTAATTTTGCATCATAATGGGGCAAAGAATGTTAGAAAAATACACGCACACAACTCTTGTTGCCCTCCCCACTGGGTCCCCCCTTCCCTACACCACAAGTCTTTGAGATTAAAATTGGCAATTTTGTGTACACTCATAGCATTATTTCTGCTATTGCATTCTCTATGATAGCATCCCCCGCCACCCTCCCCTAGTCACCCTCGGTCATTCACCCAGTCCTCCAAACAGATAGATGTATGTTCTCTCTTACATGTAGAAGCTAGAGAGATAGTTGACAATAAGGGCAACATCAGATAGAGGATCACAGGTTTGAGACCAGCCTCAGCAAGAGGCTAAGTGAAACTCTCAGCTACTTAGTGAGACCCTGTTTTAAAATAAAAAGGGCTGGGAGTGTAGCTCAGAGGAGATAGAATGTCTCTGGGTTCAATCCCTAATAACACACACACACACACACACACACACACACACACACCCCTCTCTATGTTTTTGGCCCTTTGGCTCTTTTCCTGCAAGGGTCTATTTTGTGTTCAGGTTTCTGCAGACTTCTTTGCTCAGTGTCTCACTATGCTCCATGGGCCTATGTTGCCTGTTACTTCCCAGCTTCTTTGCTTTTGATGGGAGTCTGGATTGATGGTTGAAACTTCTCTATTTTGTGGGCTTGTTCTCTTGACATTGCTCTTTCTGCTTGCCTTGGTAGGCAAGATATTCATATGCAGGGAGGAATGTTTGTTTTGTGGTATGCCAGATATTTAGAATGCAGAGTAGATCTTGCAATTTTAGCTGAGAATTTCCGGAGTATGTGATAAGCAGTTCTTAATCTTCAAAACAGAGGCTAGGGTGCTCCCTCAGCCTGCCTGTCTACACAGTATTTTTAGCTTCCCAAGAAGCCTTTCTGCCCATGTCAAATTCACTCTGTGTGCACGTACTCCGAGTTCCCTTTTTTCTTTCATCTGCTTCTTCTTTGGTAAACAGATGACTCAGAAACTTCCTCTGCCTGATCTCTATACCACATACTACAGATCTACAGATTTAGCTCAGACCCAGGCTGTGTGTGTGTGTGTGTGTGTGTGTGTGTGTGTGTGTGTGTGTATTCATAGAAAGAGAGGGTTTATTTTCTTTCCTTCTGGAGGAATCTGAGTCCTCTCTTCCCAGAATCTGTGTGCAAAGGGATATTGGAATTGGAGTTAGGGGCGATGACAAAAGGTCTTCCTTTTTGTGATACTTGGACAACTTTTTAAAACTGTGTTGCCGAGCCAGTTCTGGGGTGTGTTGACCTCAATGCATTCATTTTGCAGTCATTTCCCCCCTCGCATCCATGATTCCTGTGAAGACCTATGTGGCCAGTCTCCATCTTTTTGTCATCAAAGACAGTCTGCTTGAACAAAAGACGAGTGGTGAGAGCACTTATCTCGGCCACTGTACCTGGACCCTACTCTGGCCCTGGCCTGCGCCTGGATTCTAATCTTGATCCAGAAACCACCCCTAAGTCTGTAATATATTTTCTAGGCTGTGGAGCTAATAGGGGTTGGGGGTGGTGGTGAGCAAGATGTGTTTATTTCCCATTTCAGGAGAGTTTTTTCTTTTAAACTTGTCTGTTGAGACTTCCTGCCTCAACTAGTACATAACTGGATGAGTTCGAGGGAAGAATTCACTGAAGATGTTTGTCTTATTGCACTTGGTGATTTACACACACAAAAATTCAACATCATGGAAATTGTGATTTACCACTTCCCTCTTTTTTTGGCAGGTCTGGGGGTGGAACCCAAGGTACTCTACCTCCGAACTCCACCCCCAGCCCTATTTTTTATTCTTCATTTTGAAACAGAGTCTCACTGAGTTGCAAAGGGCCTCACTAAGTAGCTGAGGCTGTCCTCGAACCTCGATCCTCCTGTCTCAGCCTTCTGAATGCTGGGATTACAAGCCTGCGCCACCACGCCTGGCTCGCCACTTCCCTCTTATATTTGTTTTTATATCCTAAATTTGGAAACTAGTAACTTGACTATATGTTCTTCAGGGCGAGAGGACTATATATTTTTTAACTTGTTATCTCTTAATATCTAACACAGTATCTGTCATGTAAAAGTTTCCAAAGAGATGTCTATGTCTAGAAAATATGGCTGAGAAGCTATGAAACATATCACAAAGTTACTGTGCTTATATTTCCTTCATCCTATCTTTTGTTTTTTATTCTTCCAGTTTTCATTCCTTTTAGGCCAAAACTTTAGGTGATGTCTAGCATTTCGAGCTGGAACTGCTTGGCATACTTCTCTCATCTCCTCCCAGTTTTGTTTTGTGTTTTAGAGTTGAGGTCTCAATATGTTACCCAGGCTGGCTTTGAACGTCTGGGCCCCAATGATCCTCCTGCCTCAGCCTCTCAAGTAGCTGGAACTATGGGTGAACACCACTATACCTGGCTCCCAAATTTTGGTTTTATAAAAACACTTTTCCCTCTGGGGCTTCATCTTTCGGTTTTAAGTTGTTTTAAACATTCTGCCAAATCCCTGTCTGATTCTTTTGTGATCTTGAGTTTATGCTGGTCTTGTCTGCTGACTCTTGCTTATGGTGAATGGTTTCCACGGGGTTTGTGGCTTAGCATGTGAGTTCATCCTCAGTGGAGATTTCAAGAGTCACCCAGGTTGCCTTGATAGAGGGCACATTTCTCCAGTTAGGTTTGATTTTTCTTACAGAAACTATAGGATTATCATTGGTCCAGAACTAACTTCTACCTGTTGTAAACTTGAAAGTTCCTGGACTATGCAAGTATTATGAATTCAAAACCCCAAACCTCAGCCGGGCATGGTGCTACATGCTTGTAATCCAAGAACTTGGGAGGCTGAGACAAGAGGATCATAGGTTCGAGACCAGCCTCAGCTACTTAGTGAGGCCCTCTGCAATGTAGTGAGACTCTGTTTCAAAGTAAGAATAAATAAAATAGGGCTGGGAGTGTAACTCAGAGGTAGAATGCTCCTGGGTTTAATCCCCAGTACCACACAATGAAAGAAAACCTCAAACCACACAGGTGCCGTAGATCCTCAGTGGGAACATTTTTATTTTCCCACCAAGAGCCCAGGACAAGGCATTTTTTTGGCCATCTGCCTGTGCTTGGGTATTTATTTATTTATACTGGGGATTGAAGCCAGAGGCATTCTACCTCTGAGCTATGCCCCTAGCCCTTTTATAAAATAATAATAATTACCAATAATTATAATATTATTATAATATAATCATACAATATAACACAATCATAATATATAATTAATATATTATAAACAATACAACATAATATAATATGAATATGATTAATAAATTAATTGTATATTTTATAATTATTATAAATTATAGTAATAATATTATTTGTTTTGAAATAGTGTCTAAGTTACCGAGAGTCTCTCTACATTGCTGAGGCTGTCCTCAAACCTGTGATCCTACTCTCTCAGCCTCCCATGGTTTTTTTTGAAGTCCACCTTTTTGCTTCAAGGCTCTTTACTCGTGCGAAGGGCTCAGTTTCAGTTCTCCACCCGTCTCCCATCCCCTACCCCGTGGTGTATTGTCAGTCCCAAGCCCCAGGTGCGCTGTCCTCATCCCATGGTATAAGTAAGTGCATATGCTTCTAGCTTGGGCTCCGGTTTCCTCCCCACTTCTGGGCCCTTCCTATTTAATTTCCTGTAAGCACACTTAGAGGATGTCTGCTATATGTCTGTCACATTTACTAGCATTTCTTGAGGATTATAATGGAAATGTTTTTTAGATGATCAAGGCAATTTCTCAGCTAATGTTTTTGCTTTAATTTTTATCAAGAAAAAATTTCAGATTTGGAGCCAGGACAACTAGTTCTTAATTTCTCTGTTTGGCAGATCATCGGACATATGCAGGGATCAGAGTCCTCTCTTTTACATGGTGACAATATGGCCCAAGAACACAGTTATAAAAGTATATCTCTCCTGATAGAGGTGTTATGAGATCAAGTAGTAGAATAAATAGAAGGCATTTTGGAAGAATATGATATAATTTTTAAAACCCTATAATTACCAGATAGGTTTGCTTCTTCTTCTAGACACCTAGGAGTATCACTGGCCTGGAACCCATTTTTGCTATATTATTACTAGTATTCCCTTTTTCTTCTGAGCTTTCACTCCCTTCTATCCCTGCATCTCCTACCCCATTAGTTTAACTTATGGCAAAGGAGAGAGGCCTTATATTTAGGCAGAGCATGTGCTTCAACCTTCTGGCTAATTCCAACTTGTTAAGTATGGCAATTACTGTGGCTTCTTCATCCAACCCTCGATCTGTGATCCTTGTGGACCGCTTGGGTTCCTTGCTCAGGAGCTGGTGTTAGCAGTCTGGTCAGCAGTGGAGATGCGCTGCTACTTTGGTGAAGGTCTTAATAGCACATGTGACTGTTTCTGTTCTGCAGTTTGAGTGAACCGGGAGACTGCTCCCTGACTGCAGATCTTCTCTGCTGTGTCGCTGAAGAGGACTAGCAATGGGCACGGTTGTCCTGGAAGCTAGAGGAGGCCATCAAATGCATAACAGGAAAACTAGGATTCATAATCAAGATTTTTTAATAATGTGATCTCATAGGACACACCCTTTTTATATTATAGAACATTAGTGAACAGGCTGTGTCATATAAGAGGCCCCAGAATCAGCAAAGCTGGTCACGTAATGACAGGCCAGCCAAATTTGCAAGGCAGGGAGAGGTGTCAGACTTTCTGTTTTTTATTTTTTTAATTTGAGGCCAGGTTTTCAAACAGAGGATTGACTTTGCTTCAGGTGAAATGAAGTCATAATTTGGGTGGGAGTAGTCCCTGTGTAAATCACCTGGACAAGGCTGAATTTGTTGAACTAAACCCTGGTTCTAATTAGTTTACAGAAGAACATGTAATTACATAACTTTCATCCCAACTTTTATTCAGAAAAGAATTTAACAAGAAAAGGTGAGGATTTGAAAAGCATAAGAAATTAAAATAGAAAATTTTGAAAGGGATAGCAATAGAAGAAACTATTTGAGCGGTCTGGTCTCAGCTCTTTGTATAGGTCATTGCATAAATTAATATATTTAATTCTGAGAGGAACAGACACATTTTCAAACATTGAATCTTTATGATCAAAGATCATAAAGTGATATAGGTATAATAGGATTGACTGTGGTCATATATCTGGCTTAATTCTCCAGTCTTTACTACATAGCTGCATGGCTGCCTTATTTCCACTTATCCCTACTAATTGCCTGCAGACATCCATGGATGGCCTAAGTTTCCAGTTAATCCCAACTTTTTTTTTAATCAATTTAATGTTCATAGATCCTTTAATTAGGCCATTTAACTGCCCTTCCAACAAATAGACTGTTTAAAGATCAATTCCTGTCACTTTCCCTGCCTGCCATCTCCTCTGGAAGTTAGTGAGTCACAAAATGCCCACAAGAAAAAGTCTGAAAGAAACAGAGAATAGCAGGGGGCCTGGAACATCAAAAAGTAGAATGATATCCTCAGGCTAGTCAGGGGTAGGTCGATTATATAATGAAGTGATTCCAGGAATGATGACTAAAATCAATGGTGAATCCAAAAATCTGGAAACTAGATTTTTGGATTCTTCTAAAACACTGGTTTTAGAAGAAAAAGTAGAGACACAGCACATGGGATGTGGTCATCATCGTTAACGGAGCAGCCGATGGCAGTTTGGCCATGTGCATGGACCAGCTCAGTTTGGCTCATTCAAGCTGAGCACCGAGTAAGCTGCCACTGTGAGGATAAGAGGAGGGAGACCTGCTCTTCCCTTGAGGGATTCAGTGTTGGAGGAGAGACATCACGCTCAGACAATGGCACCTGTGCGTGAGCACCTGCCGTGCACCTGACTCCAGTGGGCCTGTGCTTCATTTACACACAGTATCTGGATTCTGCTTATCAGTCCCCTAAGGTAGATATTCTTATCTCTAATATACAGATGGGGAAGCAATATTTTTCACTCTGCATGTTACCGTGCTGCACGGTGTGTTAAATGCCTGGCTGAGGACATAGACTGGAGTTCTACACCTGTGGTATAGAAAGTTAATTAATCTATTTGAGCCACAGCTTTCTCATCTATAAAACAGAGATGGCACAGCTTCCTCAGCTCCCAGCGTGAATATCAGCATCCTCAGAAAGGCCTTCCCACTCTGTTTCCGTCCCCATAATCACGCGATCCTATTTTGTTTTTGTTTTGTTGCAGGCTTTAGTGCTGTCTGACATGATCTCCTGTGTTGTTTACTTACATGAATTCTGTTGGCCTCCACACTGGATGTAGGTTTCACGGAAGCAGGGGCCGGGCCTGCTGTGGTTCTGGCAGGGAGTCGCATCCCTCACGCACCATGTGGAAGGGCCGGGACGTAAGCAATGGTTGATGAGGAGGTACAGGAGGAAGCACTGCGCCACTCAAGAGTCCTTGTCAGCCATTCCACTGTGTACCCTTAGAAAGAAATGACATTTGTGGAAGCTTAGGCAGGCAAATGTCACATGCTGATGTATGAAACGAATCCTGTGTATGTGCGACTGTGGGGTAGGCTAAGAGAAAATGATCACCAGAACTCACCTACGTGGGGGTTGGGCCTTCTAGTGCATTCCACGCGCATTAACCTCAGAGGGAACAACACATCTGTCTACAGAAAGGCACATCCAGCCACCACTGACCTGTTGCATGTCTTTGACATTCATTTCAGGATTCTGAGAAACGAACCCCCCTCCATGTGGCCGCGTTTCTGGGAGATGCGGAGATCATTGAACTCCTGATTCTGTCAGGTAAATAACTGCTCTATTCAAAACTCAAATGCAGTTTCTGTGACCAGTTTACTAGGTTGACTGCTACAAGGAGCCCAAACAAAATTTCTTTATTATGCTCATGGAAGTTTATCAGCAATTTGATCTGTGCATGAAAGAAAGGAATTGCTTTTGAAAAATGGCTTCTTCCAGTAAACCTTTTGTAGTCTGTCTGTCTGTCTGTCTTTCTTTTGTTCTTTCTTTCTTTCTTTCTTTTTTTGTGGTACTGGGGACGGAACCCAGGGGTATTCTACCTCCAAGCTACACCCCCAGCCCTATTTTTTATTCTTTATTTTGAAACAGGGTCTCACTGAGTTGCAAAGGGCCTTGCTAAGTAGCTGAGGCTTTTCGTGAACCCGGATCCTCCTGTCTCAGCCTCCCGAATGCTGGGATTACAAGCGTGCGCCACCACACCTGGCTCCTTTTATAGTATTGCAAAAGTCTGATTTCTGGTTCTCTGGTCAGGCCCAGCATTGTGGAAAAATTCCATACACACACACACACACACACACACACACACACACACGCACGCACACACACACACACACATATATAATTTTTTTTTGCTGGTCTGGGGATGGAACCCAGAGGCATTTGACCTCTGAGCTACACCCCCTGCCCAATTTATTTATTTATTTATTTATTTATTTATTTATTTATTTATTTATTTATTTATTTATTTATTTTGGTGGTACTGGGGTTCCTGGAAACCCTTTTCCTCCAGGCTACACTCCCAGACCTATTTTTTTTATATTTTTATTTGGAACAGAGTCTCTTAAGCCAGCGCGGCTGGCTTCGAACCTGCGCGATCCTCCTGTCTCCGCCTCCCAAGCGTGGGGATTACAAGTGTGCGCCACCATGCCCGGCCTTATTCTTTATTTTGAAACAGGGTCTCACTGAGTTGCAGAGGGCCTAAGTAGCTGAGGCTGTCTGCCAACCGCGATCCTCAGGTCTCAGCCTCCCAAATGCTGGGATTACAAGCATGCGCCACCTTGCCCGGAAATATCTTTTTTAATAAGAAAAAAATCAAAGAAAGCTAGTATAAAATCTACCTAAACATATAAACACTAAACATCTATATATGTGTATATATAACATATTTTTGTGTATGCTATAAATAGATGCCATGAAAATGTACACTAAGCTGGGCGTGGTGGCACACATATTTAATCCCAGTATTTAGGTGGCTGAGATAGGTGGATCATGGGTTTGAGACCAAGCCTCACCAATGTAGCAATCTCTCAACAACCTAGAAAAATCCTGTTTTACAAAGTAAAAATAAAAAGAGCCGGAGGTGTGGTTC
The DNA here is from genome assembly GCF_963383645.1 of Muscardinus avellanarius. Classification (NCBI taxonomy): domain Eukaryota; kingdom Metazoa; phylum Chordata; class Mammalia; order Rodentia; family Gliridae; genus Muscardinus; species Muscardinus avellanarius. The sequence continues at coordinate 41,148,116 of NC_137787.1, forward strand.
AGAGGTAGAATGGCCCGGGGTTCAATCCCTGGTAACCTACCCCCCACACAAGAGTACACTATATATGCTATATGTATTTAAACACTGAGTGTATATACTAAACATATATACTTACATCTGTTTAAATTGTGCTACAAATCAATACTATAACCAAATTATAAAAACATGGAAGGTAATGGACCATATCTATTTCTGGATAGTGATTACCTCTTCATAGGCAAGCTGAGTGAGAAATGTCTCCAGAGAAGGGCATAAACAGAATTTGTATAATTCTTTATAAGGTGTATTATTTGAAAAAATTGGAAGCAAATACGATCAACTTTAAATCTGGTTCTGTGCACACACTAGTCTTTGTGGTATTTCTCTTTATCTTTCCATGCATCTTAAATGTTTCATCAGATTTAAACACATGAATGCTTTCACTTTTGGAACCCTGTATGCTCAGTCCTTCTCACCAAGCAGGTTTTTAAAACCATCCTATGCTTTCTCCTTGAATGCTTACTGGACAAATCCCTGGAGGGAATCTGAGCACATGCTCGTGCCTCACTGTAGATTGTTTGCAGAAAGGCTAGCTTTATTCTTTCTCTTTTGTGTATGGAGAGAATAAAACCTAGAGGAAATGGCTCTGCCCATGGCCTAGGTGAGAGAACAATAAGATTTTGTCTTTGTTTGCAGTAGTAAAGAGAAACTGTAGAATTCTAGGCAAGCCGCACAAAGGTAGGAGCTGATACGTGTGTTCAAGCAGATGTGGAGAACATTGAATAAAACAAAGAATTGTGCCCTGATACCCAAGGAAGACTTGCACTGCCCTTAGTTTTGTTGTTTTCACATTCCTGGGGGGCGTTCCCCAGGAAACAGGTATCTGTGCCCCAAACACACATGTCCCATGTTCCTGACCGTAGTGTGGAGCTCAGGTCAGATTTCATGGACATTCCTTGTGTTCTCAGTAATTGGCCATTCTTCCCACAAATCTTAAGATATCCTGGGGCTGTGTTGCAAACAAAAATGCATTGTTTGGTGTTGGCACAGATGATGGCTAAGAGCCAGTTTTAACAGTTGAGATTTGGCCCATAAAAAATTATAGGTAGGATTAGTGGAGGGATAAAATAAAGAATCTTGTGATTCTTTATTTTATCACAAGATTCTTTATTTTATGGTCCCAACCAGCTATATACCACCATCCAAATGTTGTATAGGTTGAACATTCCTTATCCGAAATCTAAAACCCCAAATCCCAAACCTTTTGAGTGCCAACATGATGCCACAAGTGGAAAATTCCACTCCTGGCCTCATGTGACAGGTCTTCATTGAAATGCAGGTGCAACAGAAATATTATGTAAAATTACCTTCAGGCTATGTGTATAAGGTATATGTGAAAGATAAATGCGTTGTGTTTAGACTTGGGTCCCATTGGCAAGATATCTCATTTTATATGCAAATATTCCACAATATAAAAAAATCTCCAAATTTGAAGCACTTTGGTCTCAAGCATTTTGGATAAGGGTCAACCTGTATTAAGAGCTCTCTCACAGTTTCAGAAGGATGTTTATCGTATGAATGTGCAAATTCAAAACTTTATCTTAGACTCCAACTTTACAATTGTTGGTGTTTCTTTATCTGAAAGGGAAAGTTTTAATTCGGCAGCATGAAATCGACCCATCTGGGGCTGGTGATGTTTGAGAAACTTGGTCTCACATCACTTCCACGTGGGTGTTGGACCCGCCATCCTCTGACCGTAGAAGCTGTTGTATATGTTGTCTTGATCTGCACACCTGGCTGGTCTTAGAGTTACAAAGCTGTTAATCTCTTTAGAATAATTTTGGTTTAATGTGCTGTGGAAGTTTTCCTCTTCCCTCCTTCAAATTAGGAAGATTTAGGGTATGGACAAGCATTGGGAAAGTTAATTAGCAATTTTATTCAACTGTGGCCCACTTTTGGAATTTGTATAGTTTGTATTTTCCCTAAAAGATCCTTTGTTTGATTTATGTTTACTGTTCCTAAAGGAATACCATTGTAAGAACAGAATGATTTCAACTTTGAGCCTGCATCTAGCAGCTGACCCTTTGGGGAATCCAACCACACTACTTTCCAATTTAATAATGAATGGGGTGCTAATGATTCCCATGTTGGACAACTTGTTTGACCTTACCGGAACAGCCCATTACAGCCGTATTCTCTGCTATTGTGTTAACTTACAGAGCATGGTGAAACCCAAACCCACTAGATTCCTACTGACACTGTCTCCTTTTAGACAGGCAGATAGAATCCTGGGTGCCTCTGGGAAGGTTGGAAGGACAAGGTCTTGAGGATGAATTTAGGCCTTGCAGATTTCACCTTCTTATCATTGCCAGTCCTAATTCTGGTCTATTTCCCCCATGGCTCTAGGTTCTGTTTGGGAGCCAGCTGAGTTAGAATTAAGGAAGGAAGAAGGCCAGGGAAATCAATGAGAACAAGTCAGTGGCTGGGAGTTCAGAGCCTAGGGCTGATACATAGGAAGAAGAGCACACAGAAATAGATAGGATAGAAATATCCTATACAAAGATCTCTGAGATGAGCAGAGGTCAGAGTCCTGGGTTGAAGGAAAAAACTGGAAGTATGTATCTTCTAATATTTGGGTTTGTCAGAAGTTCCTACTAATTAAAAATGACTTATTATTTATTTCATCAAGCAAGTGGTAGTCTTGAGAAATTATTTCCTATGATTTAAAAAAATGTGCTTGCTATTATTAATACAAATTTCCCCCACAGCTCGTGGCACATCAGTCTTTGGTTCTCTTATGCATTACACACATTGTTTCTGAATGGAGTAGATATATTTTATTGAGTGAAAGAGGGGGATCAGCCAGGCTGCCTTTGGCCCACAAATGTGATGCTGTTTTAAAGTAATGAACTATTTTCTGGTGGGTGTGTAAACTAGCTCTAACAAGAGTTTTAAAAATGTTTTGAGCAATTCAATGCCACATAACCTAAAATTACCATACACTTCTCCAATCAAAGTGATTTCTGGGAAAGACAGGGCTCCTATGCCAGAATAAACTTTGATCTGTATATTAAAAAGTCAATAGTAACCTGATGTTATAATCTTAGTCCATATGATATTTTTTATTGGTGCATTGTTGTCATGCATCTTAATGGGATACAATATGGTAGAGGCATACATGCACACATCACTCAGCCCTTCCCCAATTCCCACCATATGATATTTCTTTAATGTTTGTTTATTTCAACAATTAAAAGCCATAACTTTGGATAAGCCTGGCTTAAGCATTGACTCTTCTCTGTGGCCCATAAGAATCTTCAGTTCTTAGCCCACTTTTATCACACCATTTCTTCCTTTTCTTCATTCTATTTCTTCCCAGAGGACAAGCTAACAGAGCAGAAATATTGCCTCTGGAAAGGAAGTCCAGAGTTCCATTTACTCTAGGCCTCTTGGAAATAAATTTAAAAAGTAGTAGGGATAAAATGAAGAAATGCTTACTTTTTAATTAGAGTTCGTGCTTGATAATTTGTAGCGGGAGCCTTATTTCTGAAGCGTCAGCAGAGCCTAGCACTTATTTTCATTTTTAAGCTTTGAAATGTCCTTGGGTAAAAGCATTTGCCTATAAATCATTAGACATGCAGGCTGTGTCCTTCAGCACACAATGGTGCCTGACAGGCAGGTAAATAACATGAGCTTCCTTCAGAAAAATCAGCTATAAATATTCAATTTGCAGTCAAAACCATCTGACGCTTCCCTCTGAGAGGTAAACAAGCCCCTGGCAAGTGCTGGGAGGAAGAGGATGGGGAAGCCAGCAGTGGGATGGCTGATGAGATGTGTCTTAGGTCTGGTTTAGTCACTCTGCTTTTGTCGACCGGTTTCTCCTGGGGCAGCTGCCTGTTCATCCTTCCTGAGGAGGCTGAGCGGCAGGCTGGGGGCCTGGCACAGGGACCGAAAGAGCCATTTCCCAGATGTCCAATTACATGTCTCTCATTTTTTGAAGTAGCACTGATGATGAATCTGAGGCGTCACACCCTATGCGTGTGGCTCTGTGAGTGGGGTACACTTGTGGTCTTTTTCTTTCTGAAAGAATTTTAGAATGGAAAGCCACATTTGGATCTACATAAAACTAAAATTTTTCAGAATATATAAATAATAATAGTAATAAAAAGGCAAGTATATAAATATAAATCGTAAATCAGGAAAATGGGGACATGGCAAAATATGAGCAAATAATCCTCAGAAAATGAATTAGAAATGGACAGTAGACAAGCATTAGAAGATGCCCAACTTTATTATTAAACAGGGAGCAGAAAGCATGATGCTATTTTCTTCCAGTCATTTTTGCAATATTTATTTGTTTTTAAAATGGCTTTATGAAGCTGGGCGTGGTGGTGCATGCTTATAATCCCAGCATTCGGGAGGCTGAGACAGGAGGATCAAGGTAGACAGCCTCAGCTACTTAGTGAGATCCTTTGCAACTCAGTGAGACCCTGTTTCAAAATAAAGAATAAAAAATATGGCAGGGGGTATAGCTCAGAGGTCTAATGCCCCTGGGTTCCATCCCCAGATGCTCAAAAATGGCTTTATGGAAATATAATTGATATGTAATAAGTTACATACAGAGTGTGCAATTTGGTGAGTTTGAACATAGTATGCATCCACGAAACCATTCTCATAAGCAAAATAATGGACGTATATACCATCTCCAGAGTATCCTTGTGTCTCTTTGTTTTTAATGAATTATAAGTACATGATTCAATATTATTGATTCAGATTCATCATATTTAAAGTGACTTGTAAGCTGGGCATGGTGGTGCACACCTGTCATACCAGTACTAGGAAGGCTGAGATAGGAGGATCACAAGTTTGAGGACAGCCTCAGCAAGTAGCGAGGCTCTTATCAACCTATGGAGACCCTGTTTCAAAATAAAAATAAAATAGGGCTGTGGGTATAGTTTGGAGGTAGGATGTCCTTGAGTTCAATCCCTCGTATGAGTAAATAAATAAAGTGACTTATAATATTAAGTATTAATGAAAAAGTGGGAAGGTGAGCAATCTTATACACCATGAATGTATAAATTGGCACACTTTGGAGTGTTGTGAGTACCTGTTAAAGCTAGAAGTGTGTGCTTCTTATGACACACAAAGCCTATTTTTAGTATTTTATTTTTACAGTACTAGGGATTGAATCCAGGGGTATTCTACCCCCCAGCTACACCCCCAGCTCGCTTTTTAATTCTTTACTTTGAAACAGGGTCTGGATAAGTGGTTGGGGGCCTCACTAAGTAGCTGAGGCTGGTCCTGAACCCGTGACCCTCCTGTCTCATCTTCCCGAGTACTGGAATTACAAGCGTGCACTGCCACACCCGGCTGTTAGTTATCTTTTCTAGTCAAATACTTGTCCATTTGCAGAAGAAGTCATTTTGTGGATGTTTATCACTTAAACATTGAATAGTACAATATTAGAATAATTAAAATACCATCAATAGAGGAAATGTCTAAAAATGTCTAAAAATAAAAAATATATTTACATTGAAATATTTGTAGCAATTAAGAGGAATTAACTCATTCTGTACGTGTTTACCTGGATAGATATAAAACGTATATATTTTTTCTTTTTTTAGTTAATTTTTTTATTGGTGCATTGTATTTATACTTGAAAACGTGTATTGTTAAGTGGAACAAGGAACATTAATGTTAGTATAGTGTAATATAATTTATATAAAATATACATACTGGTACATGTTTTTAATTTATTGTATATTATCTTAAATAGACAAAAATATTGCACTAGCCACTCAGTTTGATTCTCTAGATTTTCTGTGGGCACACTTATTTGCATCTGAAGACATAAAAGCAACTGGAAGCTTCTACACTGAGTTCAGAACAGTGGTTAACTTCAGGGAGTGTGGGGGTCCAGCATGGGGGTGACACTCCAGAGGACTTCATCTACATCTGTAACGATCCATTTTTTAAAAGAATACATCCACAAGCCAGGCATGGTGGTGCACACCTATCATTTTAATACTTGGGAGGCTGAGACAGGAGGATCGAGGGTTAAGGCCAGCCTCAGCAATTTGGCAAGATCCTGTCTTAAAATAAAAAATAAAAAGGGCTGGGGTGTATCTCAGAGGAGGTAGAATTCCCCTGGGTTCAATCCCCAGTACCAATAAAACAAAAACAAGCCCAAAACAACAACAAAAACATACCCATATATGACTCATATGAAAAAATAAGTGAAGACACATTGTTGGGTCTTTCTTTCAGTCAGAAAGGGTCCTTCATTTAGGTTTGCCCTGTGCTTACAACTGCGCCCAGGATAGGTGCTCTCCAGTCTTGATTCCTTGGTTCTTGACTTTTCTCCCATAATAGTTAGCAAATAGCTATTATATATAATAGCCTGCCAGGAGTAATTCCAGGGCTTTTGTTGTATATTTTTATAGACAGGCCAATATTTTTTTTATAAAAAGAGGGTTATTCTGTTAGTAATGTTTTACTACCCATTTTTTCACATTAATAACTTGTGGACATGTCTCACATTATTGTGCATTCTTATAAATCATCATGGCTACATTCTCTGTCTATACAGTAAATTATTTAGCCAATTCTTCATTGTCTAACACCAAGGTTGTTTTCAATGTTACACTTTTATGACCAACCTTTAATAAAACATCCTTGAAGATTAGTCTCGACACTTACCCAGGAGGAGGAGGAGAAAGAGGCGAAGGAAGCAGAAGAGAAGGAGAGTGATGGGGAGGTGGAAGGTGAGATTTGGTCTTGCAGTGGCAAAAGCAGCCAGCCTCAGGTCTGGGGGTATAACACACACTCACATGCTCCCTGTCCTCTTTGGCATCTGGGTCTAGCTGGTGAGGGAGCTCCTGGAGTGAGATGCTTGGATTCACAATGTGATAATAAAATGGCACTTCAGCAGGCATGGTGGAGCATGCTTGTAATCCCAGTACTTGGGAGGTTGAGACAGGAGGATCGCAGGTTCTTGGCCAGCCTCAGCTACTTAGTGAGGCCCTCTACATCTTACTGAGACCCTGTTTCAAAATACAGAATAAAAAATAAGGCCGGGGTGTGGCTCAGAGGTAGAATGCCCCTGTGGTACTTGGGTTTGAACAAAAGGTGCCCCAAGATCCCAGAGCCCTCCCACCTCTGGGGAGGTAGGGATTGCAGTGGACCTCTTTCTCCTGTGTGCGTTCACCTTGCCTCTGTGCTAAACAGGAACCAGCTATAGTCACTGCAGAGAGACAAGAACATGAGAGTCAGAGTAGGACCAGCAAATACCACACGATTAATTTGAAATTTTCAAGTCAGACTGTAGAACTAAGATCATCTTCGGATCCCACACTGTGTTTGCTTCTGTTGTCTCCTTCACCTTCACTGAGCTTCAGGAAATCTAGGAAAACGCTGTATGGCTGGGCCACTTGGTCTGGAAAGGACAGGAAACACTGTTTTTCTGTCAAGGGCTGCTGACCTAGAACAAAATAGTTTAAGAAAGAGCAGCGTAGTCTTATTCTCTACTCACCTTATTTTTGTTAAACACAAAACCAAATGTATAGCTTTCTTAGAAAATATTTAAAACATACAGAAAGATATGGAGACTGAAATAATGAATAGCCCTACACTTTCCACCAGGCTTTAAAAAATCTTAACATTTTGCTGTATTTTATTTATATATTTCTTTTTTTAAATTTTTTATTGGTGCACTGTATTCATACATCATAGTGGAATACAAACTTTTGTAGACATACATGCACACATTGCCCAGTCAGCCCCCACCCGATTCCCACCCCATTCCCTCCCCATCCCTCCCTCCCATGCTTGGCCTAGTGGTTGACATCTAGTATTATAGCAATTTATCCAAAATTAAAAATGATAATCTCACATAACAGTTTCATTTGTCTGATACCAAGCTTTTGATGACTTAAAGATAACATTTCAATATTTCTTTTTACTTTCTTTCTTACCAGAGAATATTTTTTTCTATTTTTTTTTTTTTTGGTGAAACTATCATATATTTATATATTTATTTTTCAGAAAAATAATCTATCCTAATATGGAATATGGACTCTAGATACCCAAAATGATCTTGAAAAAGAACAAAGCTAGAAGATATATATTTTCTGATTTCAAACCATATAAAGCTACAATAATTGAAACAGTGTAGTACTGTTCTAAAGGCAGATATATAAACCATTGGAGTTAAATACAAGCCTAGAGCTAAATTCTTCCCTATATTGTCAAGTTATTTTTGACAAGGTTTCCACGAACATTTGGTGGTGGAAATAATAATCTTTTAACTAAATGTTGTTGAAAAATAATAATTACATGGAAAAGAATAAAATTGGATCCTTATCTAATCCCATATACAAATATTAACTCAAAATAGATAAAAGACCTAAATATAAATCTTAAGACTATAAACTTTTAGAAGAAAATCTGGGTCATAAAACCTCACAACCTTGAAATTGGCAGTGATTTCTTGGATATAATTTCAATGGCACAGGCAACAGAAGAGTATACAAACTCCCTAAAAAATAAAAAAAATATATTGTATATCCAAAGACAATGTAAAAAGAGTTAAAAGTTACTAATAGAATGGGATAAAATATTTCCAAATGCTTTATCTGAAGGTATATTAATATTCCAACTAGAAATCCTAAAAATTAACAACAATAAAGGCAAACAATACAATTTAGAGATAGGTAAAAGACTAACATAAGTAATGAATCTCCACAGATAACCAATCTTAGTTGTCTGTTGGATGGAAAATCTTATTTTTCTGGTTCTGGTGTGTGTTACCTATTTCTTCTTTGTAGTTAATCTCTTTGAGTATTTTTTCTAGTGCTGGTTTTGAAGACATAAATTCCTTCAGTTTCTGTTTGTCATGGAAGCTTCTTATTTCTCCATCTAATTTGATAGAAAGTTTTGCTGGGTAGGAAATTTTTTGGCTGGAAGTTGTTTTCTTTCAGGGTTTGGAATATGTTACTCCAAGCCCTTCTGGCTCTCATGACTTGGTTTGGGAAGTCTGGAGTGATTCTAATTGGTTTGCTTCTGAATGTCACTTGGCCCTTTGTTTTTGTTGCCTTTAAGATTCTCTGCTTGGCTTCCACATTGGTCATTTTGACAATTATGTGGCGTGGGGATCCTCTTCTACGATCCTGTCTAAAGGGAGTTCTATAAGTTTCCTGGACCTGTGTATCAACCACTTGCTCTATGTTTGGAAAATTTTCTGCTATTACTTCCTTGAAGAGATTGTTGATCCCTTTGGTTTCACTTTCTTTTCCCTCCTCTATTCCAATTATTCTTAGGTTAGCTCTCTTAAAATGGGCCCATATTTCTTCAATATCAGATTCCTGCTGTCGGATATTTTTTCCTAGATTAGAAACTATGTTCATTTTTGGATTGCTCATCTTCTAAGAGTGAGATTCTGTTCTCCATGTGGTCTAATCGGTTGTTTGTGCTTTGAATTGAGGCCTTTACTTCATTAATTGCATCCTTTATCTCTTTTTGGCTCTCTCTGAGTTCTTTTCGAAGCACCTCTATTATTTCTACAGTTATTTTCCTGATTTGATCTTCTAGAAATCTCTGATTTTCTGTTTTATCGGGTTCTGATGTTGTGGGGTTGTGGGCATTAATTGCTCCAGTATTATTCCTCTTTCCCATGATTTCGGAAGTTTGTGCCTTCTCTGGGTTCTTCCCTTGGGTCACTATGACTTCACTTAAGGTGCTCTGGATCTCGAGTCAGTAGTATCTCAGACCCCACTACTCCTTTACTGGGTTGTATCACAGAGTCTCCAACCCAGAGAGTCGATAAAGGCTGCTTTAGACTGTGGCGGGTGCCAGGTTGGGCGTTCTCCTATGGTGTGATATCTCTGCCACCGCCCCTCCCCCACTGGGTCAAGTCCCAGGGAGTACAGTACTGGGATTTCTCCTCTGTGGCCCACAATTTGACTCACTATTCTTGAGTACGCAGATGTAGCTGTACTGAACTTGGTGAATTCGGTGCTGCTGCCGCCGGTGGCAATATGGCGCCGCTGCCACGCTTTCAGCCGTGAGGCTGGCGTATTTCTTCTTGGTTTTGATTTCCACTCTGAATCCCTGCAGCGTGTGCTGAGCTCAGCCACTGGGAGCTTTAGATTTTACCTGCGGTGAGAAATCCCACCTGGCTGTTCCGCAGCGGCTCACCTCGGCTTGCTGTAGCCGTTCGGTGAAATCGCCACTGCCGCCGGCAGTATGGCGCTGCTGCCGCAATCTCGGGGGTGAGGCCGGTGTATCTCCTCTGTGGCTCTGAGCTCTGTCTCAGTCTGCTTTCTCTCTGGAGCCTGGTGATTTTTTTGTTTCTCTGGTGATGGTGTTTTCTGGCTATGAAAGGCGCTGATTTTGTGGTAATGGAGATTGGTTGTTAGCGGGGCTCTTAAGCCCCGCTTTTCTTGGTCGCTATCTACCCAGAAGTCCTTATTTATATATTTCTTAAGGAAATAAAACATTGGGGGCCCAGTCGTAGCCCTTCGGGTACACCTTCTTCATCCTTTTATTTTACCCCTTCCTCCCTAGAAGCAACCACTGTCCAGAATTGGCATCCATTCATTTTAGTCATATTTTTTTACTTTTATTTCATATCCATACATCTATATGCAACATATGGAATTGTTTTTATAAATTTAAAAACTTTATATAACTGGTAGTCTGCCATAGGTTTGACTGTGCAACTTGATTCACTCATTCAATGTTATGATTTTGTTTATATACAGCACTTCAGGCTGCTCATCCCATGAACATGTAGCCTTCCATTGAACAAATACACCACAACCTAGTTATATATTGTTCCCTTGACTGGAATTTAGGATTCCAGTTTCTTGTCGTTATAAAGATGCTGCAGTGAACATCCTTATACATGTGTGAGTTTCTGTAGGGTATATGATTGGGATGGAATGGCTAGGTAGCGGCGTGCACATCATCAGTTTTATTCGGTAATGCCAAAGGGTGTTTGTACCCGTTTCCACTCCCACCAGCTGTCTGTCATGTCTTCCTGTCACTCCATTGTCATATTTTATCATTCTCACCAGTCTGATGGATGTGAAATGGTATGTGAATGTTTCCTTCATTTGTTTCTCCCTAATGAATTCTGAGAAGTATCTTTCCATATATGTCTTGCCATTTGAATTTCTCCTTGCATTAGTTTTTGAGTTTTTAAAATTTCAAAACACAAAACTTACTCTGTCAAAGGCTATGAATAATAGACTTGAATCCAGCCCTCTAGGACCACAAAGATTCAGAATGATGTTTGTGACTTGAGTGTCAAAGAAACAGCCTAAAAATAAGTAACAAATGTGCATTTGGCCTGCTAGAGAGAGACACGCAACTTAAACACAATGTAGTCAACTGTGAGTTTTTATGACCCAAAAAAAGGCCTGACAAAAAGGTGGGTAATTTTAGAAAAGTTGACTAGCTTCCAGAATTTTGGAAGTGAAAATCCTAGGACCTGTATAAGTGTTGTTTCTAAACCAGAAAGGTAGGTTTTGTAACACTGAAACTAAGACTTAGGAGAGGAAATCCAAAATTCGTTTTGGGTAGTGGGAATTTGGTTTTAAAATTCACCACTTTTTCTGTCTCAATCACATCTTGGTTTCCTTCTCCCCAGCGTTCCGTGACTCTTGTCTCTCTGTTCTTCTGAGACAGGAGGATCGGGCTCACTGCCAGCCTCAGCTACTTAGTGAGGCCCTTGGCAACTCAGTGAGACCCTGTTGCAAAATAGAAAATAGAAAATAGTGCTAGGTGTAGTTAGGAGGTAGAATGCCCCTGGGTCCCATTCCCAGTAACACACACACACACACACACACACACAGACACACACACACACACACAATGTGTTTGTACAATTTTGATTCTTTGTGTTCTTAAGCCTCTGTGTGTGGCTTTCTCTTGTTTTGTATGATAAAATACATGCTTTTTACTCCTTATGAAAATCTGAGTTGTAACTATAGATGAGAATGAGACATTAGAAGTAATTTCGGAATAAGAACTGTTAATATTTGTCCAGTGCTTTGCAATTTCTAAGCACCTTCACATGCATATGATTCTCACTTCACCTGAGTAGAGAAGTTTCATTATTATAGTTGTTGTTAGCCTGATGATAAGTATTAGTGGCTCTAGTTCACTGGACCAGTAGATGCTTAAATCAGAACTCAGATCTGGGTCTTCTGACCATGGTCCTTCTAATACCACATTCATATTACTCCAGAGTGTTTAATCCTCAGCTTTCTGTTACTGGGGTAAGAGATACCAGCTGCCTTTGCACACTCAAACTGATTTTCACTGAGTCCTTGTTGCGAGCAGGGGTCGAATCCTTTTAGGCAAGCTGGAGCTAGTGGGGTTAGCTTTCAAAACTTTTTAACCTTAATAAACTTAAGCAATGATTCATCTGTGGTTCTCAACCTTGACAGCATATCACAGTAACCTTGGGTCCTAGGGGAGCTTTTAAAAAAGTATTGTTTTTGATGCCATCACAAACCAATGAAATAGAATGGGGGCTGGGAGGTTGGGGGTATTCTGCCTCTCTTTGTTTTAGGGACTATGTTCTTGTTTTCTATGGTTAATAGTATTGATTGTATTTGTCCTTCAGTTAAAGAAAAAATAGTGTATGCTCTATGATTTTTATTTTTTTTTTAGTCAGTGCCTTAACCTCAATGTCTAGATTACTTTACCCATGAAAGTCTGGTACCATGAAAGTTACTCTTTGGAGTTTCTCTTTTTCAGCCAGCATTAGCCTCGCAGAAATTAGTCACCTCTGCTTCCCCCGACTCACTTTCTCGGCTCTTGTTCCTTGAGACACTGCTTTACTCCCCTGTGCTTGCCTTCTTTACTAGGGTCTTTGATTTGTGCCTCCACTTTTCATCCTCATTAACTCCTTTCTTCATTGTCCTGCAGCTTAAATAGGCTCCCCTTGTTGCATCCACAAAGTTATCACATGTAGTTTTCTCCTCTTTTGTAAGTACTTTTAGAGAACATTCCATCTCTGACCAAAAGATTGGTCAAAGTCCTGAACCACAAAAAGGCAGCTTGTCTTGGGTGTTTTAGCTGTCTCTATCTGGACTTGTTCTCATAGAGAACTGAGGGTATCGTGGAAGGAGGGTGTGTTTTGCTCCCCAGGAATCCACATACCTGGGGCTTCTGGTCCACTGTGGCGCCATGTCTTTATTGAGTTTATTGCACACAAGGAGCATCTCTGAGTGTGAGCTGGCTCGTGCATGAGCCTGAAGGCCCACGCCATAGCAGGAGGGAGCCAGAGCAAGCTACATAGCCTGTATGTTGCATCTGTCTGAAAACTGTGGAAGTTGGCGTTTTCCTATAAAAATATCTGGCTAGTCCTAGAGAAATACTGGGATTTTTAGATATGAGATATTTCTGCTGATCCTCTAAGCCTGGGCAAAATCTTGTCAGAATATGACTACTATACAGAAAAGACAGTCTAGAAATTACATCAGGTGAGAGGAAATAAGATAGAGCATTTCAGTAGCACCAGGAGGGCCTCTGACCCATCACGCCTCTAACTTGTGCTCTTTGGTTCCAGGAGCTCGTGTAAATGCCAAGGACAACATGTGGCTGACCCCGCTGCACCGGGCTGTTGCTTCCAGGAGTGAAGTGAGTGATTTACGCGTTTAATCTAATAATGACTGTCCCTAGAAAAAGAAGAATCCTTTCCCCTGAATGAGGGATCCTCAGTGGTGAGCAAAATGTTTTACCTCAAATGCACGAGGGTTTCCAACAATGAGTAGCTGTTTCTTTGAGCATCTTTGGCCTGTCAGACATATGCAAGGAAAAGTATCTGGGGTGGTTCAAACTGGACAGAATGAACCTGGACTTCTCTGAGTTCTCGGTCTGGAGAGGGAAGAATCATGAAGCAGATCAGTACAATACCAGAAGTGAATTGAAGGAGAAAACAATTAACTGCTTGTCAGAGTAGAGAGGGTCTTCCCAGAAGAGATGTCAGTTGAACTGGTCTTTAAAAGATGAGTGGGGATGTAGCAGGCCAGGAGAAAAAGGGAGGGCTTGGGCGGGGGCACCTGTGCCAGTGGACAGAGGTGTGCGTGGAAGTGTATGAACGGTGTGGCTCAGGTAGATGGAGCTGGAGCATGGAGAACAGTGGAAGGTAAGTCAGGTGATGGGGACTGGCCCGGTGGCAGAGAGCCTGGTGTCCTCTGAGCAGAACAGCATGGTTACAGAAGAGGAGTAATACACTCCTGTTAGTGGAAGAGGGCTGGAAGGGGAGGGAGTGCAGGCAGGGGCTCCAGTATGAGGCCAATGGAGACCTGAGGGGGCTGGGATGAGCCTTGGAGGAGTCAATGATTTGAGAGATTTATTTAGTGGCAGGACTTTGCCCTTTGTGAGAGTGAGATGGAAAAGAAGTTAGTGGGTGAGCGATTGTGTCTTTAAATGAGAAGGCGTGGGGCAGGGGCAGGAGCCCTGGAAGCTAGGCATCTTTTCTCAGGTCACCGAGTCTGGTAAAGTTGTCACTGGAAGTTTCATGAGGGCAGGGCTCTCTGTTTTATTCCTGATGTATCCAAGCCAGGTATAGTCTAGGAGTAGGAAGAATTCATTTGTTGAATGCTGGAATTTCAGGTGAAGATGGCTAACAGATTATCACTGTTTAGACAAGTCTAGAGTCCAGGGACAGGAAGGAGGATCCCTGAAACTCTGGCCAGTGCACCAGCTGGTTCAGGGGTGTATAAGGGAAGGGAAGAGGTCACAGTGGGGGTGGGGCTGACAGGGCACCCTAGTGAATGTCAACATGGCGGCCTGGTCAGAGGAGGTGTCCATCATCCAGGGGTATAGGATTCTTACCTTGAAGATACTGGGCATCAGTTGACCAGCCTTCATGGGTGAGTTTGCCAAATGAAGCTCCTCCTTGGACACTGGAGAAGGCGATGTTAGCCAGGCACACCCTAGAGCAAGAGGGGGAAACACTGAATTTGCTGGTGTCTGTGGCTGGCATCAGTGTCCTCTTTGACAAATCTCTTGAAATTCCCAAATATACATGGTAGGTGATAGCTTGGCACTGTGTGATTTGAATACTTTTAAAAAAGAGTTTCGTTATGCTTGTAATCCAAGTACTCGAGAAGCTGAGACAGGAGGATCGTGGTTTGCAGACAGCCTCGGCTACTTAGTGAAGCCCTCTGCAACTTAGTGAGACCCTGTTTTAAAATAAACAAAATAGGGCTGGGAGTGTAGCTTGGAGGTAGAATGCCCCTGGGTTACATCCCCAGTACCACACAAAAAAAGTTTGGTTATATTTGCTTTCTAATAGTCCCATGGTATAAAGAAGGTAAATAATACTAAAGTACCTTGCTGAGATGTTGGGGAATTCCAAATTTTCTTATGGTCCCACATCACATTTCTGTTTAATCTGGGAAAGCAGTTGTAATGGGCTGCTTGAGTTGGTAGGAACAGCTTCGTGAAATCAGCTCCTTCACAGGTAGTATTTCTGGCCTAAATATTAAGACCACTTGCTCTTGATCTTGAGGGTTTATCTTTTTAGTGTACCAAATATATATACATGTATGTGTATACACATTTATATGTATATATAAATGAAAACAAGTCTGTGTGTATACATGTGTTTGTGTTCTCTACATATATACTTACATATATATGTATATACATATATATGTACAGATGAGGAACTTGTTTTTTTTTAGCAAGTTCTTATGCCAGGCACTGTGTTTACTGATGGAGCTATTAGAAAATAAACTCAATGGTCCTGCCTGTAGAAAGCTGTGGTCTACCAGAAAGAAAGACTCAAAAACATATGGCTTCAATACTGTGTGACTTCCCCAAGTGATCTCAAGCCTTTTCAGCTCAACTAAACAAAAGCTCCAATCCTCAGAATATTTTTTTCCATCAAACATCAGCCCATTTTCTTGGCATATCTGTATTGTGTTAGAACCCAGTCAACCCAATGATAGACTGACTTTCATGACTGAGAAAGGCACCTGTTGCTTCTCTGAGTAACTAGCTCCCTCTACAGATTTCCTGAGGGAAAAATTCTTTGCAGGTGTCTTTCTAGGAAGGTAAACACACTCTAAATAGTAAAAATAAATAAGTAAATAAAATACATAAAATAAATAAATAAATAAGGCATCCTGAATTGCAGATAATCATGATAATATATAAGCATGTGGAAGAAGATGTCTTCATGTAACTATCTGTTGCAGCCAGTTTAAAAGTTTCTTATGAAAACTGGAGCCTCTAACTGCTGTTGCAGTTGACTGTAGTGGGCATCTGAACTCCAAGCTCGTTGCCGAGCTGTGGAAGTCCTATATTCAAACTCCCTCCTTCCTTTGAATTTGGTCCTCTAGCCATTATTTTATGCCTCTCTGAGAGAATAGTTTGAGGGAAGGGAATAGGCTTGAGGGAAAAGACAAAGAAGGTTGGGATTTGGTATTTTGGCATTTGGCTGTTAGAACTTGCCAGAGTGGGCATCTGGTTTCAGAGCGAGAGCTGGCACATCTCATTGCTCAGATTGACAAGCACTGAGATTGCTTTCATGAGTATGTATTAAAAACCATTTCTTGATTGAAAAGCTTCTGAATTCTACACTGTCATCAAGCCTCTTTGCCTCTCTCAGCCTGGCACATCTGAGTTTCCCAGGTTGGAAACAATTTAGAATCAAATAGCACTGTCCTAGAGGGCTGATAAGGAGGCAGTGCTGTTTGGAAAAGAGGAGCTATAAGGAAAGAGATTAAACATACACAAAACCAGAGAGTCTAATGCTTGCGTATTGAGGCTTAACACATGTTGGAGCCCACAGGGTAGAAGCCCTGTTATCTGTGCTGTGGGACCTTCAGGTTGTACAGCCTGTGGCCTCCGGGGGCACAGGGTGGAGTGGACAACCAAACCTACTGTGGCCTCCGTACTAATGCACCTTCTCTTCACATGAGCCCTTTCTGCTGTAAAGAGCTGAGAGTAGCGCCAAGGGAAAATTGCTGAGCTCTGCACTTCCCTATTCTAGAGATTTTCTTCAGGTTTGAAAAGTTAAAAATGGTTGTGTCCTATCTTTGGTGTATAGGATTGAGTCCACTGTGTCCAGGTAAGTGTTTCTGTCATGAGTTTTCATTGAGCCCTTTCTGTTTGCTGGAAAGTATGTTAAAGACTTCCTGTGCACGGTTCTATTTTAGCCTCAGAGTCATCCTTTGAGATGCACACTGTTGCTACTACTAATTTAGGAGACATGGCCTTAGAGAAGCTACCTAAGGAGCCAAAGATATTGAAGTCAGTAAGTGGAGGAGAGCGTGACCAGAGAACCTGCTTGCTTAGCCACCATGTTCTGCTGCCTCCCTCAAGCCACAAAATCAGCCTCTAGCTGTGATTCCAACCAATAAAAGGCACCTCTTTTTGGCTTCTGTACAGGCAAAAGTCCCAGAGCTGTAGCAGTATAAGCATTTTATTTTATGGCATAAAATTTTAAATTTATATTGCCCCCTTTCCTATCAATACCATTGTCATTGTTGTAGGATAAATGATAGTATTCAAGAGAAATGGAAAGATTATATGGAAGACTATAATGTTATTACTTTCTTTAAATTATTATGATTATAAGCATATTTATATCTGGAACATATATCATACCTGGAACAAAAAGAAAGTAAGCATTTTATAATCTATCAACTAAAATGTAAGTGAATTATACCATATTTAGTGTACATTTCAATAATGTGGGGTGCTTGAAAGACCCTGTTCTAGAAGCCCAGTTCTAATGGAGCCTACAATTGGGCTCTGAAATCCACTTCCTAAAGAGAAGATTCTGATGAATTTGGTCTACATACCACACTTTTAGACCTGAAACTGAAGATTAGGAGTACTTTCATGTCTGCCTTTCCTTGTTCAAAGTCAGTGCTCTGTGAATAAGTTCCCTAAGAATTTCCTTGTATCGAGCCAGGCATGGTGGTGCATGCCTGTAATCCTAGTGCTTGGGAGGCTGAGATAGGAGGATCATGGGTTAAAGTACAGCCTCAGCGAGTAGTGAAATTCTCATCAACCTAGGAATACCCTGTTTCAAAATAAAAATAAAATATGCCTAGGAGGGAGAATGCCTCTGGGTTCAATCCCCAGTAACACACACACACACACACACACACACACACACACACACACACACAATTCTCTTGCATTCCCAAGTGTCTGGTAAACTGCCTCTATACTACTAGTTCTTACAATAATTGTACTCTAATAATTGTAATAGTAAAGGATGAATTTAGTTTGATGAGGGGTACTTTAAGACGAGCAGTCCCACTAATTAGAAAAATTGGTTGAGTACCAATTTATCTAATTTCTACAGAATATGAAATTGCTGTAGTCAAGATGAGATAAAAGCCCCAAATGATTACAGAAATAAAATCTTCAGGACTTGAATCGAATCTCAGGGATGCCAGTCCACACCACGCTAAATAAATATCCTGCTGATACTTACAGATTATTACATAATAGAGCTTGCTCATGATTATAGCAATATATTTATTCCATCCAAATTTATTGAATATATACTATGTGTGAGGTATCTACCAAGATTTGTGGAGAGTAATAAAAGTTGTCTAAGACTCTGAACTGGTTCCAAAGCAACTTATAACTTATAAAATTTGATATTGCTTATGCCTTAAAGAACTGTATATAACCATAGATATTACTTTTTATCTATCTAACTATCTATCTATCTATCTATCTATCTATCTATGGCACTGGGGATTGAACCAAGGGGCATTCTACCACTGAGCTATATCCCAATCCTATTTTATTTTTATTTTGAAATGTGGTCTTCTTTTTTTATATTTTATTTGGAAACAGGGTCTCATTAAGTTGCCGACAGCCTCACTAAGCTGCTGAGGCTGGCTTTGAACTTGCGATCCTTCTGTCTCAGCCTCCCAAGTACTGAGATTACAAGCGTATACCACCATGCCCAGCTTAGTCTTCTTAAATTAATGAGAGTCTTGCTATTTCCTGAAGCTATCCTTGAACCTGCTATCCTCCTGCCTTGGCCTCCCAAGTACTGGGATTATAAGCCTTTGCCACCACACCCAGCTCCACTGAGTAATTTATGTTGTCTTTAAATGTAAAGCACATTAAAAAATAAAACAAATGAGTGATGCGTGCATGTATGACTCTACCATCCTGTACCCTATTAAGATGTATGACTACAATGTGCCAATAAAAAATTAAAAAATAAAACAGACAAACAGTATTAAGTTTTTAAAATACTTGCTTTCTACTTCTTTTCATTTTTTCCATGTGTCACAGCGTATGATTTTACTTCTTATTACGAAGTTGGAGTGACTTCTAAAAAAAGAGAAACTCATACAATGTGGAAATCAAGTGACAGCAAAAGCCTTCCTGGTTCCCTCCCATGTGACACTGAGGACAGTCCTCCCCTCTACTATTTCTGCATTGATGTAAGGCAGCTGTAGAGTGTTAGCCAACAAGACCTACAGCCTTAAGACTGAATGTTCCTGGGCTGATACCTCCATTTGGGGAAATGCCCGCATCTGCCCAGGTGTTTGTTCATCAACAAGGAAACAGGCTGTGAAGGTGCAGTACTTGCCGTTTGGTGCACACACAGGTGCTGGCCCATGCGCCTTTGCCTTACCTGTCATGATAAGAGCGTGTACCCAGAAACTTTTAGAGCAGTTTAACACTTTCATGCTTGTTAAATTTAGTAAAATCTTTTAAGTTAATCATTTTTGTGTCTTTTTATTCTTTCATTTTATTATTCTACTACTTTCTATTACATTTTGTAAAAGTATTAGCTCTTGACACATTTGAATTAATAATTTTTTAAATTTTAATTTTATGTTTACCTCTCACTCTCTAAATAGTTTTATTTAAAAAAAAAAAACAAATCCTTGACCACAGGTCATTTGAAAAGCAATGTCAAAATATCTTCTTGATTCAGAAAGTGTTCAACTTCCCTTCCCACATCAGTGTTTCTTCTTTTTTCACCTTGTGATTTTCATCAGGGCCTAACTCCTGAATATTAATTTTTAGTCAATATATGATACAGGAGAAGAAAGACATAAAAAATAAAAAGACTAAAAAATAAATAGGGCTGGGAGTGTAGCTCGGAGGCAGAATGCCCCTGGGTTCCTTTCCCAGTACTGAAAAAGAAAAAAAAAAATGAACCCTTGGAAATCAAGTAAGGTGTCCTCCTCCACATGCTAAGCATTTCTTGGTAGAGTTCTTTCTTATTAGGAATATGAAAACTATGCAACTCATTACATAAACAGACATAAAAATTAAAAATGGAGAACAGAAAAATTGAAACATGTTACAAAAGTAGAGGAATAAAAGTCAGGTTGCTTCTAGGCATCCTCTAGCTGTAAGAGGCCTTGGTAGGAAAGGCAAATGTGACACAATTTGCACTTTCATGGGGATGGCCTAAAGTTCACTCAGTAAACATTAGCGACCCCTTCCCGTCACTTACCTGAGAATGAGCGTGAACTTTTTCTTATTCTAATTATGAGCAAACAACCCAGATGTGGGTCAGGATCACCTTCTAAACAGATATGATTATCTAGAAGCTACATACACTATCTTGTACAAAGTCTAATATTCTTCTATTGACTTCCCAGAATTTTCAGAGATTTAGGTTGTTCATTGGCTGGCTCCACAAGCATCCTCCTGTGTGTTAGTTTGACCTGTCCCTTCTTCCCCCCTGGGCCGCCCATGTCACCTCTGCCCTGGAGTGCAGAGCCCAGTCCCTTGCCTGTCTTTCTGTCAGCATCCCTCCTGCAGCACTCCATGTGCTTTTTATTTCTACAGAGCAAAGCAGCTGCCCACACTCCTCCCAGATTCACAGGGACCCCCCAGTGCCCAGGGAGGGCTTCTCTCGAGGTCCACACCACAGACTCCATGGCACCTGCTCTCCTTAGAAGGCTTTTTAGTTTCAAACTGTATTTTCCTGGTAAATAATACAACTTTATTTTAACCAGATAAAAATAATTTTAAATCTGTGGTAACTCAAATAAGGGAGATTACAAATTTTTTCTATAAGGGGCCAGGAGCAAGGATTTGGGGTTTTGCAGATACCATGATGTTTTTTTTTTGTCACAACTACGCAGCATGTATTGTAATAAGAAGTAAACAAACCAAGAAGGCTGTGTCCCAATAAAACTCTTTACAGAAACAGACCAAAATCTAGCTATGATTAAAATATTTTTAAAGGTATTGACTAAGACAGGTGTTGTGGTGCACATCTGTATGATCTCAGTTCTTGGGAAGCTGAGATTGGGGATCATAGGTTCAAGGCAGCCTTGGCAGTTTAGTGAGATCCTGTTTCAAAATTTAAAAAAAGGGCTGGAAGTATAGCTTAGGAGAAGAATAACCTTGTGTTCATTCCCAAGTAACACACACACACACACACACACACACACACACACACACACACAGGTATTGACTATTTTATTTTATTTTTTTAAATATTTTTTATTAGTGCATTGTATTTATACATCACAATGTGGTAGAAAAAAAACTTGTGTAGACATAAATACACACATCACCCAGCCAGCCCCCACCCAGTCCCCACCTCACTCTCTCCCATCTATTTAAAAATACCTACGTTTCCCATGAACTTTAAAAGTATCTATTTATATATAAACTATAACTGGCATGTAAATAATATATGCTGTCTTTGCTTAGATGTTGCTTTGTGTTAATTGCAAATCGATCATTTGTAAGTCTTCATTTAAAAGTAGACCTTCTCCTAGGCAATGTCGCACTTACCTGCTCTGACTTACTTTAAAAGTATTCAATTTTTTGAGCCAGGGGTGGTGGTGCACACTTGTAATCCCAGCGATTGGGAGGCTGAGACAGGAGGATCGCACAGGTTCAAAGCCAGCCTCAGCTACTTAGTGAGGCTCTCAGCAACTCAGTGAGACCCTGTTTCCAAATAAAGTATAAAATAGGCCTGGGAGTATAGCTCAGAGGTAGAAAGCCTCTGGGTTCCACTCCTAGTACCACAAATAAAAGTAATCAATTTTTGATACCCTTAAATTATAATTTTTTTTTTGGTTGTACTGGGGTTCCTGGAAGCCCTTCTACATCCGGGCTATACTCCCAGACCTATTTTATACTTTTTTATTTTTGGAAACAGGGTCTCTTAAGCCAGCGCGGCTGGCTTCAAACCTGCGCAATCCTCCTGTCTCTGCCTCCCAAGCGTGGGGATTACAAGCGTGCGCCACCACGCCCGGCTAAATTATAAATTTCTCATGACTACAATGGGCTTAGTTCCAAATTCTATACATTTGTGAAATGATCCTGTATATTTTACTTTGTTAGTCTACTCCAAATTTGCATAATACTCAATACAAATCAAGAGTCTGTTGAAATACAGCAAAATAACACATTGGGCAAAGGTATTCAAGTGACAGCACGTGCTATTATTTAGCAGGTACTGTGTGAATAGGATACTATACTATTTTTTGTAGTATCACTTTGCGATATTTATCTCCAACCTTTTGGGTCAAATGTCTGTAAAACTTTCGGGCATGCATGCTATGCATCTCATTTATTTATGAATTATACATATGAACTAGCTAGTATGTCAAAGCACCATATACTCAGAGCAAGGCTTTTCATTTATCATAGAGCTACACAACCATGCAGATAATATTCTCCCGATGATTTTTCTCTGTCCTGGCCAAGTTCTTGTCAGAGCTGATTAAATTTGTCATTGCTTTTTACCCTGTCAGTACAGAAAGCTTTTAGGAGAAGTAATAAACTTCTGTCTGTGACTTGCTCATTGTTTATACTTGCATTGTTATCAATAGTATCTTTAATCCTTAGTTTCCTTGCACGGATTCTGCCCTCTTTAGAGTTCTGGTGTAAAGGTACATGTTAGCATCTGTGAGTTGGTGTAGCAGGCCATCGCTGTACGTATCAGTGCACTCGGTAAATGCGTGGAGAGGGCACGCCCCCACCTGTCCATGTGTGGATGACCATTCTTCCAGAGGGCAGCTCTGTAATAGCCCAAGAAGTCAATACCAGCTAAAATGCTTTCTGTTTTAAAGAAAATAAGTATAGAAGGGGGTTCCAGTATTTTTCCCCACATTGTAATAAGCTGTGCACCTAAATAGGCTTTGCAATTTATGAGACCCAACTTGATAAAAGGTATTTTTCCTTATTTTAATCTTAATCTGATGTCATGATATACTTGTGATTTAGCCTTTTATTTAATTTATTTTTGTTCACTCAGCTAGTTTTTAGGCTAGAGCACAGATAACTTTTCTTTTGATCGTCCATAGTTCTAGCCGTGTCTCAAAATAGCTGGCTAGCATTAATAATTCATATACACATGTTTTGCTCTAAAGTGGGCACAGGGAATATTCAATAGTACTCTATTTTCAGGTTTTTTTTTGAAGATGCGCAGCATGTATCTTTTTTAAAAAATTGATAACCTTAAATTATTTTCTTGGGCCTGGTCACTTTACTGCTTTTTATTTATATCATGTAGGTAGAGTATCCTTCAATTATCACACTGTTTATATAGATTTTGCAGTCAAACTTGCAGTTAATTTTTTTGTGTATGTGGTTTGGGGATTGAAACCAAAGATATTCTATCTCCAAGCTACACTCTCAGCCCTATTTTTTATTTTTATTTTGAAGCAGGGTCTCATCAGGTTGATGAGAGTCTCATTACTTACAAAGGCTGTCCTTAAACCTGCAATCCTGCTGTCTCAGCCTCCCAATCTGCAGTTTAATTTTTGTGTGTGTGTGTCCAGGTTAGCCATTCATCTCAATATGTTACCACTGATTCATGGAATATTCTCTTTAATTTCATCATTTATGTATTAATTACCGACCTTTTAGAACTGTGGTAGATTGGAAAATCTAGTTCTATGGGGAATGAGGTGTCTAGGGGTAAGTTCTTGGTCTATGAAGGGTAGCAAGGCTGCAGTACTGGTGTCTTTCATTGGTTTATGGGTGTTACATGGGCATGGTTTCTATAAAGGGCCCCAGCAGCTGATCCCAGGGAAGTCGAGAGAAGCATCCAGTAACCATTCTCTTCACAAAAGGAGCAATATATTCACTTGACTGAATACAGAGGAGCTTTACAGAAATGCTGAACTCCATTAAAATCTCTGGGGTGGGACTAGCCATCTCTATTTTTAAGAGCTCCCAGGTGATTCTGTTTCACAGTGGGGGTAATGAGTTATAGGTCAAAAGGCTGGTTAGTAGAAAAAAGAAAAGTGAGAGGCTCACGGCTCACTAACGGTAAAGAAGCTCAAGAGTGGCAAAAGAAGTTGCCCAGCATACCATGGACAAGTCAAGCAAAAGACAGAGCAAATTCATAACTTCACATTGAGAGAGTAACAGGCATGTTACTCCCTTGATTACATAAGACTAAGGGGTAAGATCTTGGCAGCATGCCTTGAAGGGCTTCTGAGAAAATATGGTTTCAGATGTTAACTTTTATACAATTCAGAGTACTGTGAATATCTAAAAAGTATTTTGAAAGAAAGTGCAAATATAAACAGTCAAAAATTAACATGAATATACTTCTTTTTGATTCAGAAAATAAAATCAGATTTAAAAAAAAAATGTGTTGACAGAGCGCCAAGTATGGGTGCACACTCCTATAATCCCAGTACATGGGAGGCTGAGATGGGAGGATTGCAGGTTCCAGGTCAGCACATGTTAAATTTTTTTTTTTTTTTTGGTGGTACTGGGGTTCCTGGAAACCCTTCTATCTCCAGGCTACACTCCCAGACCTATTTTATATTTTTATTTGGAAACAGGGTCTCTTAACCTACGCGATTCTCCCGTCTCCGCCTCCCAAGCATGGGGATTGCAAGCGTGAGCCACCATGCCTGGCAGCACATGTTAATTTAATGAGACTCTGTTTCAAAATAAAAAATAAAAAGGGCTTGGAGTGTAGCTCAGAGTTAGAATGCTCAGGGATTCAAGTCCCAGTAAAACACACACACACACACACACACACACACACACACGTTGGCAGAGAGCACTGAAAGCCTATAAGTTGATCCAAAAATATCTGAAGGGCTTTGAGGTCTGTTGGCGTTGGCTTTGGAGGCCCAGTGACAAACACCTCTAACTGTAGATGCTCTCTGGGGGCCTCTGACCTATGGATGTTTTACCCAGGTATGCACACCTGCACAAGTGTGTTCTTGTTTGGCCTGAGAACACCTTATAAGGAAACTTTATGCTTGGAAGGTTTATTTGATTTTAGAGGCATGCCAGGGCTCTAGCCTGACAAAGAAAGGCAAAGTGCATCTGGCTTGGTTTGTGCTACTCGTGATCTTCACCGCGCGGCTTTTCTGGAGCCAGCCTGTGAGTCAGGGCATCTCTCCTTTCTCACTACCGTTCCTGCATCTTGGGAAGCATTAGACTTAGTAAATATTGATTGAGCATTTGTCAATGACCCCTGCAAACTCTGCTTTTGTTGTAGGAAGCAGTGCAAGTACTGATTAAGCACTCGGCTGATGTCAACGCAAGGGACAAGAACTGGCAGACCCCCCTCCATGTGGCAGCTGCCAATAAGGCTGTGAAGTGCGCGGAAGCCATCATCCCACTGCTGAGCAGCGTCAATGTCTCTGACCGAGGGGGGCGGACCGCCTTGCACCACGCGGCTCTCAATGGGCATGTGGAGGTGGGTGTTTTCATAACTGGGAACCGGGGTGCTCCACACAGACCCACTGGGCCCCAAGTGGAACCTCATCTCATTCCTGAGATTTTTGGAAAATGTGGAGATTTGTATTTGTACACCAAAGTTGGGACATTATATTCATTCTTCTGTGTGTGCGTCTGTGCGTGCACATGTAGTGCTGGAGATTGAACCCCAGGGCCTTCTACCTCCAAGTTATACCCCCAACCCTTTTTATTTTTATTTATTTATTTATTTTGCCTAGAAACAGGATCTCACTACATTGTTGAGAGTTTTGCTAAGTTGCAAGGCTGGCCTTGAACCTGTAACCCTCCTGTCTCAGCCTCTCAAGTACTGGGATTACAGGTGTGCACAACCATGTCTGGCTACATATATTTATCCTTAAACTTAGTGCCATAGTGGGATTTGTGGAACATGCCTATAATCCTGGTACTTGTGAGGCTGAGACAGGATTGCAGGTTCGAGGCCAGCCTCCACAACTTAAAAAGGACTTCAGGAACTTACTGAGACTCTGTCTCAAAATAAAAAATAAAATAGGGCTGGGAGTGTAGCTCAGAGGTAGAATGCCCCTAGGTTTAGTCCCCAGTACTACTCATACACACACACACACACAAAAAAAAAATTTAGTGATATAATGAATTGAAAAAAGTACTTGGGAGGCTTAGACTGGAGGATCTGGGTTTGTGGCCAGCTTCAGCTACTTAGTGAGGCCCTCCACAACTTAGTGAGACGCTGTTTCAAAATAAGGAGTAAAACATAGGGCTGGGATGTAGCTGGGAGGTAGAATGTCTGGGTTCAATCCCTAGTACTGCATAAAAAAAAGAAAAGAAAGAAAGAAAAAGTAGGCAGTCACTTCAGTCTTTCCCTTTGACACATGCCACAGTGTCTGTAACATCATCTTCCTACTCTGTTGGAACTCCAGGTCTTGACCTGCTTTTAGGGTTCAGATCCCCTGCAGAGAGAGGAGCCTCACCATTCCAGAGTGTCTGCTTGATTTCACTGTTGCTTATCTTTCAGATGGTCAATTTACTCTTGGCCAAAGGGGCAAACATCAATGCATTCGACAAGAAGGACCGGCGTGCCCTGCACTGGGCGGCATATATGGGTAAGGATTCCATGCATGGAAAGAAAAGTGTACATGACCTCAACTAAATAAGTCCCAGGTCTCTTACTGAGACTTTCTCTAGGACAAGTCTGACTTGGGGCTTGGGTTTCGACTGAGTAAAACTTTGGCCCATTCTCCTGGTGTACACAGAGCACTCTAGTTGGGCAGTTGCTTTGTTAGACATCTCTTCATCCTGTGCAGAGGAGGGGGTGAATGAAGGACTTCTGAATGTACTGCAGTCTGGATTGGAAAGCTGCACACGTTGTGCTTTTATTTTAACTTGTTATGGCAGCAAAATAAGGTGCTTAAAAAAGAAATGGGACTGGCTAGCAAAGTAAGGACACAGGTGCCATTTGCCCTCTTATTTATAAATATTTTTGAAAGAAGCAAAAAGGAAGGAAGAGAAGAAAAGGCCCTGGCAGTTTTGTAGGTGGAAGGGGTCAGCATCACCACCGGAGATCATGCTCTGCGGCTCAGTGAGCGAGGCTGGCACGCAGTCCTCAGCTCTGCTCACTTCGCTCCACTGGGGAGATGAAGGAGAGCTCCTGCCTCTGTTTTTTTTTTTTTTTTTTTTTTTTCTTCTGTATTTGTTGGTGCACACCCGCTAACAATGATAAACCTCCCAGCGTTGATTCTCAGTGAAGAGTTATGGGAAATGAATGAAGAACCAAGATCCTTCCATTGTGTTTCTAATTGGAGAGCATCCTGCAGTGAGAAGATAGGAGCCAAGTTGTGAGCAGCCTGAATCAGCGCCCAGTTGTAAACATCCATGGGAGATCATTCTGGTCAATTCTAGAATGGGACCCACAGTGGGCCTGAGTGATAACTACAGTGGTGACCCTGTGGGTGTTTTTTTGTTTTTGCTTTTAAGATAGATTCCCTGATATGCTGAGGGAAAACAGATACTAAAACAGTATAAATAATATGGTCCTCATTTAAACAATACTGTACAATAAAAACAAATCTGGGAAATATTATATACTGAAATATTAGCTATCTGTAGGTATTGGTGAGTGTAAGTGATTTTGGTTTACTTTTAGGATTTTTTTTTTTTTTGCCTTTCTGAATCCTATTTAACAAGCACATGAGCCTTTTATCATTTTAAATATTAACAATGATTGTAGGGAGAAAACAGAATGGGTTGGAGCAAGGATGAAATAAATTATGTGGCTATAGATAGGTCTGAATGAATTGTTGGGCTTAAAAAAAAGCAAGAACCTTAAAACTTTGGAAGCATTAGCATTTCTTAAAATGGCATGGACTTTCCAGTTCACTGGGGAGACTGGGTGTCGGCAGGGTTCTTGCAGGGTTGGAGACAGTGTGTTCAGGCAGGAATCCGTGTTCAGGCAGGACAAACAATAAGCGAGAGTGGAAATCCTGGGTTTCAAGTTCATTCTTGGTGATTATAGTTAAAACATTTGGATAAATGACTTTAAAAAATTAAAATAATAGCCGGGCGTGGTGGCACATGCTTATGATCCCAGCATTCAGGAGGCTGAGACAGGAGGATCATGGTTCGTGGACAGCCCCAGCTACTTAGTGAGGCCGTCTGCAACTTAGTGAGACCCTGTTTCAAAATAAAAAATAAAAAATAGGGATGGGGGTGTAGCTCAGAGGTAGAATGCCCCTGGGTTCCGTCCCAGACCTGCAAAAAAATAAAATAAAATTAATCATTATTACATGTGTCATCAGAATACAAATGGGATAGGTGACTTTTTTTTTTTTTTTTTTTTTTGGTGGTACTGGGGTTCCTGGAAGCCCTTCTACCTCCAGGATACACTCCCAGACCTATTTTTACATTTTTATTTGGAAACAGTGTCTCCTAAGCCAGCGCATGCAGCTGGCTTCAAACCTTCGTGATCCTCCTGTCTCTGCCTCCCAAGCGTGGGGATTACAAGCGTGCACCACCATGCCCAGCTACATAGGTGACTTTCTTTAGGATAATAGGCTAAAACCAGGAAAATAGCTTGAGATCACACCAGTAGTAATTGAGAATATAAATTTTTTTCTGTATACAAGTCTTGGGAGAAAACAGTTAAATTTAAATAAAACAAGCCAATACCAAATTGTCTGTCTCTCTTGTTCTCTGTCACTCACATGTACAATACACTCACACACAAGTATATACACATCTGTGTTTACATACTTAAGGGTGCATACACACACACACACACTCACACATACACACACACACACACTCACACATGCACAGTTTAGGTGCTAAAGTTGATACTTGTCTTCTATCCTTCAATTA
This sequence comes from Muscardinus avellanarius, assembly GCF_963383645.1. NCBI lineage: Eukaryota > Metazoa > Chordata > Mammalia > Rodentia > Gliridae > Muscardinus > Muscardinus avellanarius. The sequence continues at coordinate 41,177,129 of NC_137787.1, forward strand.
TCAACCATGGTTACAGCGGTGACCCTGAAGCTTTGAACAATCTCCAGGTATGAAATAAAAGCCAATTGTAATGTATACAGTGAGTTAGGGAACAGAGTATTCTACAAAAAGATACCCATAAGAGAAGGGTTTTATATTTAGGCACTAATTCATGACAAGATTTTTACATTGAGCCACATGAAACTGCCATTTCTAGGCGGCTAAAAATGAACTAAACAGCAGTAATTTTGTAAGACTTAACAACAATCTGGGGATGTTCTGATTTTTTTCCCCTTTCATAACGTTTTCTACACCAGATTGTTAGACTTCTCAGTGAAGAATGGCAGTTGTTTCCAAAAGCATCATTTTCATTCAACACAACTTTAAAAAGGCTGTGGTACTTCTGCTGGGCGTGGTGGCGCACGCTTGTAATCCCAGCATTTGGGAGGCTGAGACAGGATGATAGTGATTCGCGGCCAGCCTCAGCTACTTAGTGAGGCCCTTTGCAACTCAATGAGACCATGTTTCAAAAGAAAGAATAAAAATAATAGGGCTGGGGGTGTAGCTCGGAGGTAGAATCCCCTGGGTTCCATCCCCTTATCACACACACACACACACACACACACAAAGGCTGTGGTACTAACATATTGGCAGGACCTGGTCCTTCTTTGTTGACATGGAGACAGACATCACTTCTGCAACATCTTAAAATCTTGCACATGAATTATCTTTTTATTTTCCCCACATCATTTACATAATATATGCCACATAGTAGGTATTCAATAAATATTTGATGAATATTTGTGCTGGTCAGCAAAATATTGGTGGCAATAATAGCTAATCCTGATATTTAGGTGAAGTGAATATCCAATTGTCCTATAATGGCTAACGATGTTGATGTTTTCTGCTACTTTTGTCAAGGCCACCTGGATGTCGTGGCGTTGCTCATTAACCACGGCGCAGAGGTGACCTGCAAGGATAAGAAGGGTTACACGCCCCTGCATGCTGCGGCCTCCAACGGGCAGATCAACGTTGTCAAACATCTCCTGAATCTGGGTGTAGAGGTGGGCGTCAATCAGTTCGCCACTGTGTGGCCTGTGTGTGTGGGGTGACTGCGGAGTGTCTCTGTTGTCTGTGATTAAGTTCTGTTTGCATTTTAATTCAACTAGGAAGAACTTATTTTTGAGCATCCTTTCCTTTGTGTTTACATGAGAAATTGATAAAAGGCAATGGGGGAATAGACTGAGCAGCAGAAAACCAGAAATAGACTTATCATATCAATATAGATAGAGAAATATATAGCCATGTATATTTTATGTAGTATGTATTAAACAGTAATATTTATTTACTTAGCGGTCCTGGGAATGAAACCCAGGGACATTCTACCTCTGAGCTACATCCCCAGCCCTATTTTTTTTTTTTTTTTTTTGAAGCAGGGTCTCACTAAGTTGCAGAATGCCTTGCTCGGTTGCTGAGCCTGGCCTTGAACTTGAGATCCTCCTGTCTCCAAGTACTGGGATTCCAGGTGTGTGCTACCACACCCTGCTAAGAGTCATTTTTAAGTGGCTGGCTAGGGCTTCTCATCCCACCTTTAGAATCTAGCCTTTGAACTTGTGGCTTACAGCAGAAGCGAGTGAGTAGACAGCAGGGGTGAACGGAGGATGTGTCTGATGTTGAGCTTTTTCAACTAGCAGAGCAGAAGCAGTGGGGAGGCTCTGGGACATCCTGCCCCTGGATGAAAGGGAAACCAGGTTAGTATGTATCTACTGGGACCAGGATGGTGACACCCAGGACCTGGGACAGGTCTTGAGAAGCAACAGGGAGCCACGCACTGAGCACATCTCAGGACAGAGCCCTTGCTCTGCCACCAGAAGGCAGCCTGGCGAGGTGTCCGACTCCAGAGAAAGTGGGGCGGGTCCCAAGCCTGACTGGTGTGTGTGGACCCCGCAGCTTCCTCTGGTACCATCTCCCACCCTTTTTCTTTATGTTCACTGTTCCCTGGCCTTTGAGTTCGGAGTTCTCTTCTGGTTCCCCTGATTCACTTTTTTTCTGGCATTTCAAAAGCAATAAAGCAATTTTGCCTCTCACCTATTATTTTTTCCCCTGCTGGAAAATGCCTCTCAATGGGGCGAAGCCCCCAGTCCCTCCTCTGGGGTCACTTTTGGTCACATTCCTTTTTCCTGATCTTTACCTCAGGGTGACAGGTACACCCAGGTTAACCTGCTGGGGTGAGAGTAAGTTATAAACAATTACACCCATCGGTGGCTGTTTCCATTTGCTAGCTACAGCCATTCGGCTTTTTGTGGAAGTGGAGTAACCTGGCTCCAGTGGTTTTAATTGTCCTGTGTTGAACTCTTCCACAGATTGACGAGATCAACGTCTATGGAAACACGGCTCTTCACATCGCCTGCTACAACGGACAGGACGCTGTGGTCAACGAGCTCATTGACTACGGTGCCAACGTGAACCAGCCCAACTGCACCGGGTTCACCCCTTTGCATTTTGCTGCGGCCTCCACACATGGTGCTCTGTGTCTGGAATTGTTAGTCAATAATGGCGCAGATGTTAACATCCAGGTAGGACTCCCTTGGTCTTTCTCTGTGTTGGTGCCTTTGCACTGAGCTCTGTCTGAGCGTAACTCACTGTTACAAATCGTGCCACGTGTTAATGAACCCGACCTTGCACACTGTGTCTCGCCTGGCCTTCTCCTGGATCGGGAGACTTCACAAATTGCCATTTTGCTTCTCCAGCCATGGTGGTGTCTGCTGGAAGGCACCAAGCCTCTAGCCATATGTCCTTGGGAGCTTAGAGGATGCCCCAGGGAAAACACTGGGTCTCAAGGATGTCGACTCTGCCCAGATTCTAATAAGAGATCAGTGCTGAGCTGATAGGGCAGAGCCCTGAGAATTCAAAGGAAGGACTAACTGATGATCGCAGGCCTGCTCCCCACCCCGGCACAGTCCACACAGGCCACTGGGTAATCCTTAGTAAGTGTGATGGGGAAAGGAATGACCAGAAGTCAGGGCTGTGTCACTGAAGCCACTATCTGTGGCTTGCTTTAGGAAAATATTTGAGAGCCATGCCATGGCGATGGGGAGCAAAGAGAGAGAGAGAGAGAGAGAGAGAGAGAGAGAGAGAAGAGAAGAGAAGAGAAGAGAAGAGAAGAGAAGAGAAGAGAAGAGAAGAGGAGAGGAGAGAGAGAGAACGAGAACGAACAAGTGGAGGGAATCTGCTCTCACATCATGGAGGCCGGAGGTAGAGAGAGAGCGTGAGAAGAGGGTCCGCGGGCACACACATGCAGTCCCTCAGCCACACCCCCAGGGACGTCTGCCCAGCAGCCAAGCCCGCCTCCAAGGACAGGGTCTAGGGGCCATTCTACATCCAAACCATAGCAGTGTTTATGAATGGAAAAAGAAAAACATTGGAGTATTTATCAATGTGTTAGAAGCAGTTATCCCTGCAGAGACAAAATTATGATTTGGGGCTTTACTATATATAATATTAATATATTAATAGATGTTATATAATATATACATGTTATATGTATATATGTAATATATATTATCTTATATGTTATGTGTTAATATAGTATATGATATATATTTTAATATATATTATATTTTCATATATATTATATTTTTCATATATATTATCTTTAGAGCAACGGGTATGTGTCATTTTTATATTTGAAAGTAGGGGAAACGGCTATTTTCATTTTGGGAGAAAGAGAATCCAGGCACAGTAGACCTCGAGAGGATGGCTTGAGGATAATTGAAAGTCAGTGACAGTGTCTAGATAGGGGATGACAGAGGCTGGGAAGGGGAAGGAGCCACCTGAAGGGAGAGGCTGTCAGGGAGGAAATTGGCGGGACTGGCAGGACAAGGGCCAGGGCTGAAGATGGGTTAGGGATTGGAATCTGGTGAGGAGGGTAAGGCAGCAATGTGTGTGGGGGGGTATCCGGCTCCGGGGTAGACTGCCGAGACCCCAATTCTAGCCTTCAGGTTGCTTCGCAAGCAAGCTCTCTGTGCAGTGCAGAGTTTTTTAATCTGTAAAATTAGAGTAATGATAGTATCTTCTTCATGAAACTAAGAATCCACAGGGTAGTGACTGTCACGTGGTGAGTGCCTCCTACGTGACTCTTCTTGTTAATACTAAGAGGGAGTGTCAGGAGAAAGGGCAGACGGAGGAGGAAAAACAGATGAGTTTAGTATTTGAAGATCTGATTTCAAACCTTTGGTACAGCCAGCCTGAGAACCCAGGTGGAGCCCGTTCAGCCCTGGCATGGAGAGCTGTAGAGAATAGGCACATCTCTGTGGCCTCATTCTTACGAAGGTGACAGTGGAAACAGGGAGGAAAGGTTGGTATCACCCGAGGAGAGAACACTGCAGCGCGAGTGGAGGGGGGGAGAGAGGACTCCAGGAGCCCATTATTCTTAGGATTAGGAGGAGGAGGGGAGAGAGCCAGAGAAAGGAATGGCGAAAAAAGGGGTTGGACAAGGTAAGGAGAAAATGAAGAGTGTGTGTGTGTGTGTGTGTGTGTGTGACCAGGGATTGAGTCAGGTATTTTTACCTCAGAGTTACACCCCCGGCCCTATTTTATTTTTTTATTTTAAAACAGAGTCTCACTAAGCTGCAGGTCTCACTAAGTTTGAGGCTGGCCTCAAACCTGCAATCCTCTTGTCTTATCCTCCCATGTACTGGGATTACAGGTGTATCCTGTAGACTGTAACCTGAAGGCTAACCTCTCATGGGAGAGTGTAGTGTCTTTATGAAGGTGCAAGGCAGACAGAAATGGGAAGGTAGAATAGGTAAGGAGGATTTCGGAGCCCCACATCCTATAATTGGAGGCACCAAAGGTCCTGAAAAAAGTGAAAAAGAAGGTCTTTGGGAGGACTAATGAGACTAAAGAACTGTCAAATCCTACATGGGGTTGAAATCACAGAGCGTGGTCCCAAGGGGGGCAAGAAGCACACAGGTAGCCAAACCATTAATATCTCCAGGACTAGGGACATCTGTCTTGCCCTCCTGGTATGTGAGGGACATCCTGTGGACACTTTAAAGGAAGGAAAATTATCGAAGTTAAATAAAACAGCTGTGTTCACCAGTCTCCACGGTTGCTCTGAGTGCCTGGTGCCTGAAGCTAGAAGGCACACCCGCCCTCTTCTTGTCAGCTGACTAGTGCTCAGTGCAGACTGGAAAAGGAACTGTGACTCCATATGGTACATTATGACAGCATCTCTTCTTTCCCATACAATGAACTAGAATAGCATATTTACTTGTTTTTAATATTTATTTTTCCATGGACTGCTAATCATAAATAGAATATAAGAAATGCCATGTTCAAATCTGAGACTTGAATGTATGTATTATCAGTGTAAGGGATGTTTTGAGTCAAGCCTAGCATTCCTCAGACTCCTTTCATCTACTCTCTCTACATGCTCTGATTTCCTGATTCCCTTTGAGTCCTCCTTAGTGATTCCAGATGCACCTTGGATGTGCGGATCATCTAAAATTTCTGCACAGATACCCTGTGTGACTCTGGAGGTAGCTTTCTAATTAAAGTTGTTATCTCTCCACATCACATTGCTCCTTGTGTTTTGATTTTAAAATGTTTGTAGACACATGACAGTTTGTATTGGTTTAGATTTTCCAAAGTTTGAGAGAACTAGCATGTTGAAAGGCAGCCGGTACCCACCTATGCGTTCACTTCCTTTCTCTCTGGTCTCACAAAACCCTGAAAGTGATGGCCTCCTGAGCAATTACAGGATGGAGAGAAAGAGGAGGAGAAATGTGTGTTCTACTTACATTTTATAGTCCCTCGTTTTACTTAGATTGACTCTAGCTCGTTGACTTGGCCATATTATTTTGCGATAAAGTAATAAAGACATGACACTTTATAAAACAATTTATTCAAGGTTCACTTGTAATTTTCAAGTAGGAAGAACATGTCATTATGTCTTCTTCATTACAGACCACACTGCAATTTCTGTAACATCTTAAGGCTGTTTTTGCAAACAGTCAAAAGTAAGAGTTTAAAAAGTACTATGTATTTAGCTTTGCTAGATAAGTCTTAGAAAGACAGGCTTAGAATTTGCCGTAGCTAGGTTGCTTAACTCCAGGTCACTAACATTTAGCCAGCCCATGGTCTCAATTCTTTTCTGTCCTTGGCCCCTCAGATCACTTAGCCCTAGAAGACTGAAGCTGAAGCCCCTCACATAGCTGCTGAAACGGGCCACCTCCTCCTCTGAACACACCAGGACCCAATTATAGAACGGGTTGTGTTACAGAAGTTGAAGGAGTGCAGTGGGATGGGCAAAGTCAGCAGTGGGATTTGGAACTTTGGAGGAAAAGCAAGGAAAGGAGAGGCTGTACATCTGAGTCAACAACATGCCTTCTCTGGCATTCAGAACCATTAAAAATAAAAGACAACAAACTGAACCATATACATGGCTTTTTCAAACCAGCATTTAGATGGTTCTCCATTAAATTCTAAAACCCTCTGGGTTCCCAACTATATTTGACACCCCTCACTGCCAGCCTGGCCTTGCGGAGTCCCACAGAATGCTTCATGCCAACCAGCAGGCCACAGAGCTGTGTGTATCAAGGGATACCATGCCGCAGAGGACATCAGGCTTTCAAGTCCCCGGGGAGCGATAATGTCTATACGTTTAGGGAAGGTATGTGGGTGTTAGAAGATGAGAAAAGAAGGCGTTAGGAATGGGAGAAGGAATGGATCTTTGAGAAAAAGAGTGATCAAGAAAACTAAAACTATTTAGTCCAAGGATTAATTTTTCTTTGGAAAAACATAGAGTTCTAACCTGAGAAAGTATGAATATTTATCAAAATACTCTTTTTTTTATTGGTGCACTGTATTCATACATCATAGTGGGATACAAACTTTTGTAGACATACATGCACACATCGCCCAGTCAGCCCCCACCCGATCCCCACCCCATTCCCTCCCCATCTCTTCCTCCCATGCTTGGCTTAGTGGTTGACATCTAGTATTATAGCAATTTATCCAAAATTAAAAATGATAATCTCACATAACAGTTTCATTTGTCTGATACCTAGCTTTTGATGACTTAAAGATAACATTTCAATATTTCTTTTTACTTTCTTTCTTACCAGAGAATATTTTTTTCTATTTTTTAGGTGAAACTATCATATATTTATATACTTATTTTTCAGAAAAAAAATCTATCCTAATATGGAAAATGGACTCTAGATACCCAAAACGATCTTGAAAAAGAACAAAGCTAGAAGATATATATTTTCTGATTTCAAATATATAAAGCTACAATAATTGAAACAGTGTAGCACTATTCTAAAGGCAGATATATAAACCATTGGAGTTAAATAAAACCCTAGAGCTAAATTCTTCCCTATATTGTCAAGTTATTTTTGACAAGGTTTCCACGAACATTTGGTGGTGGGAATAATAATCTTTTAACTAAATATTGTTGAAAAATAATAATTACATGGAAAAGAATAAAATTGGACCCTTACCTAATCCCACATACAAGTATTAACTCAAAATAGAGAAAAGACCTAAATATAAATCTTAAGACTATAAACTTTTAGGAGAAAATCTGGGTCATAAAACCTCACAACATTGAAATTGGCAGTGATTTCTTGGTTATGATTCCAATGACACAGGCAACAGAAGAGTATACAAACTCCCTAAAAAATTAAAAAAAAATATTGTATATCCAAAGAAAATGTAAACAGAGTTAAAAGTTACTAATAGAATTGGATAAAATATTTCCAAATGCTATATCTGAAGTTATATAAATATTCCAACTAGAAATCCTAAAAATTAACAACAATAAAGGCAAACAATACCATTTAGAGATAGGTAAAAGACTAACATAAATAATGAATCTCCACAGATAACCAATCTTAGTTGTCTGTTGGATGGAAAATCTTGTTTCTCTGGTTCTGGTGTGTGTTACCTATTTCTTCTTTGTAGTTAATCTCTTTGAATATTTTCTCTAGTGCTGGTTTTGAAGACATAAATTCCTTCAGTTTCTGTTTCTCGTGGAAGCTTCTTATTTCTCCATCTAATTTGATAGAAAGTTTTTCTGGGTAGGAAATTTTTGGCTGGAAGTTGTTTTCTTTCAGAGTTTGGAATATGTTACTCCAAGCCCTTCTGGCTCTCCTGACTTGGTTTGGGAAGTCTGGAGTGATTCTAATTGGTTTGCCTCTGAATGTCACTTGGCCCTTTGTTTTTGTTGCCTTTAAGATTCTCTGCTTGGCTTCCACATTGGTCATTTTGACAATGATGTGGCGTGGGGATCCTCTTCTCGGATCCTGTCTAAAGGGAGTTCTATAAGTTTCCTGGACCTGTGTATCGACCTCTTGCTCTATGTTTGGAAAATTTTCTGCTATTACTTCCTTGAAGAGATTGTTGATCCCTTTGGTTTCACTTTCTTTTCCCTCCTCTATTCCAATTATTCTTAGGTTAGCTCTCTTAAAATGGGCCCATATTTCTTCAATATCAGATTCCTGCTGTCGGATATTTTTTCCTAGATTAGAAACTATGCGTTCATTTTTGGAATGATCATCTTCTTAGAGCGAGATTCTGTTCTCCATGTGGTCTAATCGGTTGTTTGTGCTTTGAATTGAGGCCTTTACTTCATCAATTGCATCCTTTATCTCTTTTTGGCTCTCTCTGAATTCTTTTCGAAGCACCTCTATTATTTCTACAGTTATTTTCCTGATTTGATCTTCTAGAAATCTCTGATTTTCTGTTTTATCGGGTTCTGATGTTGTGGGGTTGTGGGCATTCATTGCTCCAGTATTATTCCTCTTTCCCATGATTTCGGAAGTTTGTGCCTTCTCTGGGTTCTTCCCTTGGGTCACTATGACTTCCCTTAAGGTGTTCTGGATCTCGAGTCAGTAGTATCTCAGACCCCACTACTCCTTTACTGGGTTGTATCACAGAGTCTCCGACCCAGAGAGTCAATAGAGGCTGCTCTAGACTGTGGGGGGGTGCCAGGTTGCACGTTCTCCTATGGTGTGATATCTCTGCCACCGCCCCTCCCCCACTGGGTCAAGTCCCAGGGAGTACAGTACTGGGATTTCTCCTCTGTGGCCCGCAATTTGACTCACTGTTCTTGAGTACGCAGATGTAGCCGTACTGGATTCGGTGAATTCTCTGCTGCTGCCGCTGGTGGCAATATGGCGCTGCTGCTACGCCCTCGGCCATGAGGCGCTGCTGCTACGCCCTCGGCCATGAGGCTGGCGTATTTCTTCTTGGTTTTGATTTCCACTCTGAATCCTTGCAGCGTGTGCTGAGCTCAGCCACTGGGAGCTTTAGATTTTACCTGCGGCGAGAAATCCCACCTGGCTCTTCCGCAGCGGCTCACCTCGGCTTGCTGTAGCCGTCCGGTGAACTCGCCGCTGCCGCCGGCAGTATGGTGCTGCTCTCAAAATACTCTTAATCCTCAATGTGTGTATGTGTGGTATTAAGGATTGAACCCAGGGGACTTCTACCTCTGAGCTACATCCCAGCCCCATTTTATTTTGAAGCATGGTCTCACTAAGTTGCTGAGGCTGGCCATGAGCAGCCCTCTTCTTTTCAGCCTCCCAAGTACTGGGATTATAGGTGTGCGAACCACACCTGGCTCAATAGTTTTCATTTATGACTTAGGGATTCACTGAACCTGAACCAACTTAATGAAGCAAATTCTCAAAACTTTCAAAGCCCTTAATCTAATAGGAAAATGTATCGGGAAAGTGGAGGCACACTAGAAATGAAGAATTTTATCAAAGAAAGCCTCTGAAGAGATGAAGGAATTGATCATATCTTCCACGATGAGAACTCAGGAACGCCTTACCCTGGTCTGATGTTCTAGGAACAGCAGCAACGGCCAAGTGCCCTGTGTGAAAAATTTCCCAGGCAGATACTGAAATGCAGTAGGTCCCTGGTATCAACTCAAATATTCCAAGCTCCAACTTGTAGAGGCTAAATAAAAAGTGTCTTTCTATTGATTTTTCATTGGTTTTTCAGTGGCTTTTTAAAATAATTAACTCCCTTTCTACCCATATCAATCATATTTAAGAACAAGGTGCCCCCATATGGCTACCATGATACTCTTAGCACTTCTGATCCCCATCTCCCCATCTCTTCCTACCGCATCGCAGTGACAAAAACGCCGGCAGCTATGGCCCAGACTCAGTAGTAGATGAACCCTGGCAAAGATCTGCAAGGATATATCCAAAGCAAGCAGCACCCCTGGCCATCTAGCCAACTTGGTGTTTTCCTAACTTTGGACATCTCTGTTTATTTGTCCCTTTACCAGAGGCAGAAACATCCCAAGGAGAAGACCGTGATGTTTGCAATCCCTGAAATGGCACCAGCTTTGCAAACTTATGTGTTACAGAAACTGATTGCTTCTGCCTTGGCTCTTTGCCTGCAAGTTAGATGGCTATCAAGTCGCTACTCCCCGGCAAAGCTTTTAAACTCTTTCCCAGGCATGGGAAAGAACTTAGTTAAACATTTATGAAGATATTTTCTAAACACTAAAGTATTTATAGTTATATATATATTTAATTAAGTGATAATTACTTATGTTTTATATTAAACTTGAGAGAAAATACTAGGGCAAAATTTAAAGAAATAGCACCACCTAGGGACAAATTCATGCCAACTCTGAAATGTCCTTTTAACTTTTTTAAATAGTGCATAATAATTGCACATAGTAGAATTGGTATAGTGGTGCATTCATATGTCACATGACACTATTGGGTCTGTCTCCTTCCCTGGACTCCCCCAGGCCCCCCACTCCTCAGGGGCTCTCTTGTTTTCACGAGGTCACTTCTCTTTCCTCTTTTTCTCTCTAGCTTCCACATATAAGAGAATATGTGACCCTTGATTCCTTGGGTCTGGCAGACTTCACTTGGCATGATTTTAACTCTGAGGTTTCCACCTCTCTGTCTTGAACTGTTGTCATTCTTTTACTGGAAGGGGATGTTTTACATCTTTATTCCAAAGTAGTACCCGGGAATGACAGTCAGTCATTCGAACAGTTGACAGTCCTGGAGGCCAGCACCAAGCTGTGGAGTCAGACGACTTTTAGGAACCCCCCTGCTGGATGTCTCTTGGGCTGCTGCACCCTTCTGCTCTTGGCTACATCTCCTTTTTCTCAAAAAATATTACTTCCAGTAAAGCATCAAGCTTTCCCTCATCCTCCTTTCTCATTATTTTCTGATTCAGGTTGTAATCATATTAAGTAGATCCTATTGGTTCTATCCTCTGCCATCTCCCTAATAGTATTTTTTCCAATCCAGATACAATGACTTCTCTGATTAACTCTTCCCTTGGCACAGATTTTGTGTGATTACCTTCCTCTTTTCTAAGGAATAGACCTATAGGATTTCATAAAATTTCTTGTGCTAAAACCTTGTGGGCTGATAAGTTATTTCATTCCATAGTCTACAGCAACAGCTCATGTACTCTAGTACTGTGCAGGTGAGAATTAGGAGTCCCTTGCCTCAATTCCTATTCTTTTTTTTTTTTTTTGGCGGTACTGTGGACTGAATTCTTATTTCTAATCAGTACCCTGGGTGATTCAGATGTAGGTGGACCTTGGCTTAGCCTAAGAAACACTTATTTAAGTGATTGTTTCCAATGTGGAATTTTTAAAAGCAAGGTCAATTTACAACATAGGTCTTTCGGTTTCATCACAAAAACAAAAGCATATTTTCGAAACCTCCTATTTTATCTTCAAACTTAGAGAAATGTTTCTCTTGAAACTTAGAAAAAAAACAATTGCATGAGTTTTTAAAAATACTTAAATGAAGGATGAGACAGGAGAATTTCAGGTTTGAGGATAGTCTCAGCAAGTAGTGAGATTGCCATCAACCTAGTACGATCCTGTTTCCAGATAAAAATAAGATAGGGCTGGGGGTATAGCTCAGACATGGAATGCCCCTGGGTTCAATCCCCACTGAGACACGCACACACACATGCACGCACGCACACACGCACACACACACACACATGCACGCTACTTGAAAGGGAAAACAGATGCTCCTGGACTTAAGATGCAGCTAGATCCTAAAAAACCCATCATAAACTGAATATGCATTTAGCACATCTAACCTTTAGGGCATTTCAGCTCGGCAGCACAGTGCACTGTTGAGTACCAGCTGTTTACCTCATGCTCCCATGGCTGACTGGAGCTGCTGCTCACTCCTTCTGTCCCACATTTCAAGAGAGTCTCATGCCATATATTGCTAGCCCAGGAAAAGATCAAGATTCAAAATCTGAAGTATGGTTTCTATTGAATGTGAATCACTTTGCACCATTGTAAAGATAAAATTATTAAGTGGGACCAGTATAAGTTGGGGACAGACTGTACATTTGCTCTTTGGGAGATGCTATTGGTGTAAAATACAGTGATTTTTTTCTTTTAGACTAATTGTCAGAAGAAATTTTTATTTCTTAATTAATATGTAGGACTTTGGTCTATGGTATGATAATGACCAACATATAGATTCTGTACACTCTTCAACTTTTGGTTTAATCTGTGTTCTGAGATTCCATAATTTCTATCATGAGCAAGAGACATATACATTCAACATGCATTTCCAGCTGATCATTAAAATGACAATTTCCTAAGCAGATGTATGCCTTAATCCTATGATTTCTAATGAGTTGAGTGAATCAACTTTAAACTTTAAAGTAGGGGGTGGTAGAGGATTTCTAACCATTTTGAGAATTGCAGTGATTTATAGCAGTTTAATCAACTACTGTTTGAAGAAGGCCATGTAAGTTAATACATCATTTGCCTTTTTAAAATTGAAAAAATAAAACACCTTGAAGGAAATTTCCTTTGACAGTAGGTCACAAGAGAAGAGGGAAATATTCTGGATGATTGCTTCTGTAAACCTCTTTAATATGTGATGTAGTAACTTGAGAGGTCATCCATGTTCTATCTTTTCTTTTAAACATTATCTTGGTAATCATTGATCAGACTTTTGTTTTAAAAAAAAAAAGTGAAATTGTAGCCGGGTGTGGTGGTGCACACTTGTAATCCCAGCATTTGGGAGGCTGAGGCAGGAGGATTATGGTTTGAGGACAGCCTCAGCTACTACTTAGTGAGGCCCTTTGAAACTCAGTGATACCCTGTTTCAAAAAAGAATAAAAAAATAGGGCTGGCATGTAGCTCAGAGGTAGAATGCCCGTGTCCATCCCCAGTACCTCATACACATACACAAAAGTAAAATTGTGATGTATTCAGGGCATTTAAGCAATGTTGAGAGGATGTTTCTGATTGATGTTACTGGCTCATGAGCACCACCACTGTTTCTCTCTCCCTCTTTACTTTTTAGAGTAAAGATGGCAAAAGTCCCCTGCATATGACGGCTGTCCATGGAAGGTTCACACGGTCCCAAACCCTCATTCAGAACGGTAAGAGAGATGCTTCAGTGGTGTCATTACCTGAACAGGTCCTTGGTCTGGTTGCATTTAGCTGTCAGTCATGTAGGGGTGAAAGTGGGTGTTTGGTTTGGAGTTTAATAAGCACGGGTGATACAGTCCTCTTCCATACTTTGCTAAAAGCTCATTATCAAGCACATCATCGACATCTTCCTCAGTAGGACAAATATAAAGCCACAGTTTTCCAGCTAATTGCCATCCAGGCAAAGAGCACGTGAGCTTTGAAAGTGGAAACGATTCACAGAATTAAGATCCTGTACTTTTCACTATGAAACTAATGAAGATAAGTAGCACGCACTTTCTAGTAGAAAATTTCAATTGTTTTCAGATTTTGAGTTCATTATAGTTCCCTAAGTTAAAGTTCATTAAGTTACTTGGGCAAAGGTAGAAAAAAATGAGGTGACTCAGAGGAAAAGCAGGTGAGTACGTGATATAATACATCATAAAAATCACAAGCTTGACAAAGACCTTGACAAGTCACATAATATAGTAATTTTCCAGGCTTCCATCAAAGGTGTACTTGAACCCTCTCTGGGTTGTCTCTGAAGCACAAGTACTAGGGAGTGTCATTTAAAATCATGATCGCTGTTACCTTGGTGGGTGGCAGATAGCATCGTGTGAGGGACGACTGAAAACACAACTTATGTTAACTTAGCAAGTCTTAGAGACAACATTTAAAAGGTGGGTTTACTTCAGATCTTAAGCTGACATTTAAGGTCAAGGTCAGTTTGGTAGTTCCCACACTATTTTTATTTTTTTAATTAAAAAAAATTTTTTTTTTGGTGGTACGGGGGTTCCTGGAAACCCTTCTACCTCTGGGTTATACCCCCAGACCTATTTTATACTTTTTAAAATTTGGAAACAGAGCCTCTTAAGCCAGCTGATGGAGGACATGGACGAAACCTGAGGTTTTAGCGTAGCTGAAAAAGGGTATAAAAACTTAGTCCTAGAGGATAAAGTTGTCAGTTGTCCAAGAGACAGTTGTCCATGCCTTCATTTCAGGTCTCTCCCTCCCAAGTCCCGGAGAGGAATCTCCACAGCCAGCGAGACTGGCTTTGAACCTGTGTGATCCTCCTGTCTCCGCCTCCCAAGCGTGGGGATTACAAACGTGCGCCACCACACTCGGGTCCCAAACTATTTTTAGTTGAACCACGTTTCTACTCAAAATTCTGTTGGACGATTTTTTTGAGTCTTTATATTTTTCTCATCTCTAAGAATGTTGGATGACATGCACTTGAATTGTTAGTGGCACTGAGTTATATCTTAAGCACTTGAGTTCTAAAACCAAAAAGCTATTTGACTTTGGATGGAAGACCAATCGGTGAAATTATGCTTAGAAAGCAAAATGTCGGCAGCAAAGCAGAGGAAATTTATAAGCATTTCAGTGAAGCTGTAGTGGGGGAGAAATCCTAGCCAGTTTCCAGTGAGCTGAGGAAGGTAAAATGGAAATCAGCTGCACAACACCCATTATTTCTAATTTAAGATACGTGCCATGCCTTTGACATTCATTTATTGCAAGGGGCACTTTGTTTTATTTTGCTGGATATAAATAAATGGGAAAGGCACCTTAGGCTCTCTTTTGAGCACTTTTCTTATCCTGCTGTATTTCTCAACTGATCTCAGAAGCTGTATCTAGCCCCTTGAAATAAACAAAACTTAAAAAATATATATCTTTAATGCAAGTTTAAACAGTGGGTCTCCGCTCCGTGGCATAAAAAGCTTTGTTCCTTGTCAAAGTGATGTCAAGCAGCAGAGGCAAGGGTGGAGAGAAGACAGTTTTTCACCTTATAAGCACTGCCTTCCTGCATGTCCACCCCTGTGCACTTGACCACACTTGCTTTGAATCAAGACCAGGACTCCGCTCCCCTCTGTTACGCTGGTGCGTTAACAATAGTCCTGGGCGCTGCTGGCTGTTTTGACCTCTCCATAAGCCACCCTGTGAGCCTGAGGTGTCTCCATGGACATTCTTGCTAATGTTAGAGTTTTGGCAAGACCTGAAAGACCTCATCTCTAACCTCTATTCTCAAAGGATCTTTGTTTCAAAGCTTGTCTCCTTCTTGGCTAGTCTGGCTTCTTACTGTGGCTTGGATGGGGTCCACAGGCTTGAACAGATGAGGCTATAGGGGCTACAATATATATCCTATTATACATAATGATAAAGCTAACATGGGTCCAGTGTTGGCTGTGTGTCAAGAACTTATAGCCATCCCATATAAAGTCCTTTAAATCATCCTGTGAGAAAGAAATACTATTATCAGCATGGCTTCAAAGATGAAGAAACTGAGGCAAAGAGGTTGCCTTTGGTGTTGGGATGTCTAAACGGCATGTTGAGGAACCAGGATCAGTCTAACATCAGAGACTGAACTCTCAACCACTATACTGTACACATGTTCTCTGGAAGAACAATGATGTTTAAAAAAAAACCCTTCTATATTTCTGGGTGTGGTGGTACACACCTATAATCTCCTATAGTACTTGGAAGGCTGAGATAAGAAGTTTGCAGATTCAAAGCCAGCCTCAGCTACCTAGTGAGACCCTGTTTCAAAATCAAAAAATAAAAAGGACTCAGGGTATAGCTCAGACGTAGAATGCCTCTAGGTTCAATCTACAGTCCAAATAAAACAAAACAATAGCCCACTTAAGAAAAAAAAAGAGAGAGAGCTAGGCATGGTATTATATACTTGTAATCCCAGTACTTGAGAGGCTGAGACAGAAGGATCCCGGGTTCACAGCCAGCCTCAGAAACTTAGTATCTCAGAAACTTAATGAGGTCCTGAGCAACTTAGTGAGACCCTGTTTCAAAATTAAAAAATAAAATAGAACTGGAGGTATAGCTCAGAGGTAGAAGGCCTCTGGGTTCAATTCCTGCTATAAAACAACAACAACAACAACAACAACAACAACAACAACAACAACTAAAAATCCACTTGAATTCTTTTTTATTCTAAGAGGGACAGAGATTTATACTTGGGATAGAGCTGTCCTGTTAAAGGACAGTTTGGCATTTTCTCAGATGACAGTGCTTTGCATTCATTATACATATGAGAACTGCAAATTCTTCCATTTGACATTTTCGGAACATTTTTAAAACACCCTTACAGAGAATAG
Source organism: Muscardinus avellanarius (assembly GCF_963383645.1). NCBI lineage: Eukaryota > Metazoa > Chordata > Mammalia > Rodentia > Gliridae > Muscardinus > Muscardinus avellanarius. The sequence continues at coordinate 41,193,662 of NC_137787.1, forward strand.
AAAATTCTTTTCTTTCCTCCTGTTTGTCTGCTTTTTTTCTGGAAAAATCCCTGACTGCTTCCAAGCCCATCCCTCCCAGGGCTCACACTCTTCCACAGCAGACCATAACACCCAGGAGCCACCTGTCCTGCAGGATCTGGGTGCAGGGTCAGAGGGCGACACCAGCTTCTGAACCAGCCCAATGTGACATTCTGGAAAGTTTCTCATATTTATTTGTTTTGTTTCGTTGCTATGGTGTTTGGACTTAGTAGGTAGCGTCTCTCTGGTTCTCATACCGCTCTCCAGGCAGGGCGGTTAGTTCTAGATAATAACTCTTCTTCCCGGAATCACTCAACTTGAGGAAGACACTTATTGAAAAAAATGACTCTCTGTTTGAGTCTGTAAGCAAAGACTACCTTGCTGCCCCATCATGCTGTGTGCTGTCTGATGCTTCCCTGTGGCAACAAGAGAAGGAGAGGAACAGGAAGAAGACAGGCTGGCGTCCGAGGCGTCTGATCCAGCCCTTTGCACAGGGCACCGCCTCAGAGGTGTTGGGCAAGTTACGGAAGTTAAAAACTGATACTCTTCTCACAGAAGTTTTAAAAATAAACAGTTTTTACAGCAGGGGTCAAGGATGAAGTTAGAATGACTCAGTATGAGATTTTTGACCTTTTAGCTGACAATCCTTCTGAGGCAACTAAATAAAATTACCAGTCATGTGTATGCAGTAAAAAACCAATTTGTGATCAATGCTTGGAGAATGCAGATCAGTTATCCTTTCTGACATGCTCTGCATATTTTCAGACATGCAAATGTTTATTTTCCTCATCATTATCAATGATCAACTACCAACATTTAACGTGAAACCCTTTGCTGAATAGTAAATATATTTAGGTTACATCAAGCAAGTCTTAAAAGTTTTTTATGTGAAAATGGAAAGATTTGTGAGGTGATTATAAAAGAGAAGTACAGCTGGGTGTGGTGGCGCACGCTTGTAATTCCAGTAATTGGGAGACTGGGATAGGAGGATTTCACAAGTTCGAAGCCAGCCTCAGCTACTTAGTGAGGCTCTCAGCAACTTAGACCTTGTTTCCAAATAAAATATAAAAAGAGGTCTGGGAGTATAGGCTACAGGTAGAAAGCCCCTGGGTTCCATCTCATTACTACAATAAACAACAAACAAACAAACAAACTAGAAGTGAACTCATATTTGGGTTTTGCTTTAATAAAAAACATAACTTGTCGGGTGTGGTGGTGCCACACTTGTAGTCCCAGTACTTGGGAGACTGAGACTAGAGGACTGCAGGTTTGTGGCCAGCCTTCGCTACTCAGTGAGGCCCTGTTTCAAAATACTTAAAAATAGGGCTGGAGGTGTAGCTCAGAGGTAGAATGCCCCTGGGTTTAATCACCACTACTGCAAAACAAAAGAAAATCTTTCAAATAACAAATATAGAGTCTCTTTTATTTTTTTCACTGTTATAATGATTTTCTGAAATATATTTTAAATGACAAAAAGCATAGATGAGTAACAATTACATATTTTTCTATTTATTTATTTGTGTGTATGTATGACTTGGAGAGTGAACCTAGAGGTGTTCTACCTCTGAGATACACTCCTAGCTCCATTTTATTTTATTTTGAAACAGGCTCTCCCTAAGATGTGGAGGATCTCACTAAGTTGCTGAGGTTGGCCTCAAACCTGTGATCCTCCTGTCTTAGCCTCCCAAGTTCTATAATTATAGACATGTGCCACCACCCCCAAGTATTTCTATGGTTTTAGGTCAACTTCTGAAAATGTTAGTAACCACAACAAAACTTTATTATCAACTCAGACCGTCTCTTCTGCCCTCCCTGATATTTTTCGCTTTTCTTTTTCTCAATCCACTTTTTGGTATACTTGAAGCTAGTAAACCTGGAGGCCCTAACAAGTTTTAAGAAAGATTTGATGGCTCTTGGCCTGGAAGGATGTGGGAGGACATAGTATATTCCAAGGCAAAGGCTTCTTTGAAGTCTGGGGATGCCCCTCCCCATGTTCCCAGGTCAGTTTCATCTTTGGGCCTCTCAGACAGACGACTCTGGGCAGTCGGTAGATGGATACTGCATCTGAGCTTGCGCTGCGGTTCCTTGGGGACCCAACAGCCATCTGTCCCCAAAGCTACCAAGTCATAAAGATAAACTTATCTAAATTAGATACTTCTCAAATCAGATCATAGTAAACCATCTCCTTAGTCCCTCGAAGATCACAATCACTAGTTTATATTTTTCCAGATTTTAGTACATGCCCAGTTTAAACAACGACGAAATCTCCCATGATTCTTATCAATGTATTTCTCCAGTGCCGTCCCCAGAATTCCTATTGACAGTTTGATGAAACTTTGGGATAGACTGCATGTAGTAAAAGTAAATTCCTATTGACAATTTGATGAAACTTTTCTATAGAATGCATGTAGTAAAGATACATTATTATTTTACTGAAATGACCACAGTGTACTTATTGAACAACTCGTTTTATTTTTATTTATTTATTTATTTATTTATTTATTTATTTATTTATTGCGGGTCTGGGGATGGAACCCAGAGATATTTGACCTCTGAGCTACACCTCCTGCCCAATTTTTTAATTTTTTATTTTGAAACAGGGTCTCACTGAGTTGCGGAGGGCCTCACTAAGTAGCTGAGGCTGTCCACAAACCGCGATCCTCTGGTCTCAGCCTCCTAAATGCTGAGATTACAAGCCCGGCGGACAACTTGTTTTAAAATAATAACTGTACCACAGAAATAAAGACTTGAGGAAAGACCATTATTTGGGTTCAAGTTGCCATTTATATTTTGCTGTCACCCAGTACCACAAAAAAAAAAAGAAAGAAAGAAAGAAAGAAAAAAAGAAAGAAAAAGGATTACCTTCTGCCAGGTGTGGTGGCGCACGCTTGTAATTCCAGCATTTGGGAGGCTGAGACTGGAGGATCTCCTGAGATTCTCAGACAGCCTCAGCTACTTAGTGAGGCTCTTTGCAACTCAGTGAGCCCCTGTTTCAAAATAAAAAATAAAAAAATAGGGCTGGGGGTATAGCTCAGAGATAGAATGCCCCTGGGTTACACCCTCAGTACTGCGGGGGGGAAAAAAAAGGATTACTTCTTGTAAACAGCAGTTTAACTGCACAACTCACATGTGCAAACTTATTGGCAGTAGATTGATTTTCAAGCTATCTACAAGCTAAAATCTACTCTAACTGATTTGCAAGCTAAAATCTACTCTGGTGATTGAGTGAAATGTCTGTGTGCTGATTGCAATTTTTAAACATTTCCTCCCTCCATGAGGCCCACATATTTTTGGTAATTATTTTATTTTGTAGCAAAGATTCTTTTTCACTAACTCTATACTATTACATGAGTTTTACTAGTATACTTGGCTAGAAAAGAAAATATTGTTTGCTGAAAACAAATCTTGGAGATTTGCTGGTCATCACAAAGGGGCATACGAGCCAGATGTGGTGGTACATGTCTGTAATCCCAGTACATGGGAGGCCGAAACAAGAGAATCACAGGTTTGAGGTCAGCCTTAACAACTTAGATTCTGTTTTTTTTTTTTTTTAAAGGAATGAGGGGTCACACAGTTACTAATATGAGGATTTTACATGCCTGGCTCGGAACTTAATGCTCTTCCCCCAGATCTGAGAAAACTCTCAATGGTTTCATTTTGGTGTAGTGTTTGAGTATATTGCTAATGAGGGTGCAAGATATGCAGTGGCTGCTCCTCCTCCTCCTCCTCCTCTTCCTCCTCCTCCTCCTCCTCTTCTCCTTCCCCTTCCCCTTCTCTTTCTCCTTCTCCTCCTTCTCCTTCTTCTTCTACCAGGAATAGAACCCAGGGACATTCTATCTCTGAGCTCCACTCCCACCCTGAATTTTTATACTTTATTTTGAAAAAAGGTTTCACTAAGTTATGAATGAGCTCACAAGTTGCTGAAGCTGGCCGTGAACCTGTGATCCTCCTGTCTCAGCCTCCCAAGTGTCGGGATTATAAGCATGTGCCACCATGCCCAGCTCAGTGGCTCTACTTCCAAAAGGGTTGCTGTTTCAGTAAGACTCTGTTTCAAAATAAAGAATAAAAAGTAGGGCTGAAGGTGTAGCTTGGAGGTAGAATGTCCCTGGGTTCCATTCCCAGTACTACAAAAAAAAAAAAAAAAAAAAAAAAAAAAGGGTTGCTAGCCAGGCGTGGTGGTGCACACTTGTAATCCCAGTGCTTAGGAGGCTGAGACAGGAGGATCGCACGGGTTCGAAGCCAGCCTCAGCTACTTAGTGAGGCTTTCAGTAACTTAGTGAGACCCTGTTTCCAAATAAAATATAAAATACTTCGGGGAGTATAGCCCGGAGGTAGAAAGCCTCTGGGTTCCACCCCCAGTACCACCAAAAAAAAAAAAAAAAAAAAAAGTTGCTCTGAAATATAAAGACTCTTTGTAAAGATGTTCTTGTCTGTGTGTGTGTGGCAGGGGTAGGGGTAGGTACTATATATTGAACCCAGGGGCGTTCTACCTCTGAGCTTCATGTCTAGCCTTATTTTATTTTATTTTTATTTTGAAACAGGGTCTCTAGCTGGACCTAGTGGTGTACACTTATAATCCAAGTATGTGGGAGGCTGAGACAGGAAGATCAATCACAGATTTGCAGCCAGCCTCAGCCACTTAGTGAGGCCCTTTGCAACTTAATGAGACCCTGTTTCAAAATAAAGAATAAAAATAGGGCTGGGGGTATAGTTCAAAGGTAGAATTCCCTTGGGTTCAATCCCCAGTATTAAAAAAAAAAAAGGAAAGGAGAGAGAGAGAGAAGGAGAAAGGGAAAGAGAAAGGGAGTCTTCAAGTTGCTGAGGCTGGCCTTGAATCTGCAGTCCTCTTGTCTCAGCCTCCCAGGTACTGGGGATTACAGGTATGCACCACTGTACCTTGCTCTTATGTTCTTAATAGCAAAAATCTGGTAATAGTTTCAATGCCTAGTAGTTGGGGACTTGCTAAGTAAATTTCCTAAACATTGATATTTTAGAGCTGTTTATAGTTATATTAGCAAAAAATGACATGGAAAGTATTTATGATGTACCATTGAGGGAGAAAGGAGAATGCAAAAGTCTTTCTATGTTATGAACTCAACCAGGAGAAACTTACACACACACACACACACACAGACACACATACGCACACACACACAGACACATACATGCACACACACAGACACACACACAAACACACAAACGCACACACACACAAATGCACACACACACGCACACACAGACACACACACAAACACACACAGACACACACACGCACGCACACACAAACGCACACACAGACACACACACACTTGCACAACACAAATGCACACACATGCACACACAGAGAAAATATTGCAGAATATTACTACTACTGAATTTATATGACTATTTTTTATTTTGCTAGATCTTCTAAATTTTCTACAATGAGAAAATTACTATCTCAATCAGAAATATAACTCAAAACAAATATATCTTTCTAGATTGAGCAAAGGTATTCATATATTTATATTTCTTAAGATTTTGTACTTTTTTTGGAAAGAATGAATGTATAAATATATATTTATATTTCTTAAGATTTTGTACTTTTTTTGGAAAGAAAGAATGAATGTAATATTATGTTTAGTTGCACTAAACATAATATTAACATGTTATTTATTTTTGTTATATCTATGATATTAATGTTTTATGTTATATTATTTTATTACAGCGTATGTTAGCTTAATATAGCTTACTTTAGCTTAGTATAGTTAATAATGGAAATGAGGTAAAAAGTGGTGAAAATTTGCAGACTTTTTTTTTTTTTGTCATACTGGGGCTTGAACCCAGGGGTAGTCTACCTATAAATTACACCCTTAGCCTTATTTTTTATTCTTTATTTTGAATCAGGGTCTCACTAAGTTGCAGAGGGCCTAAGTAGCTGAGGCTGGCCACAAACCTGCAATCTTCCTGTCTCAGCTTCCCAAGTACTGGGATTACAAGCATGTGCCACCACGCCTGATTTATAGGCTGTTTTTTGAAACATAATTTTCTAATGGGATCTACTCTAAAATACCTGGTATCTAAGAGCATGGCTTGATAATCTAGTAGCTTATAGCTTTCCATAATGATGAAATGTTTTCTGAACAAGATAGCCAAGAAATAGGATCTCAGAATAACACATCCTGGGATCCTGGGGTTTTAAGTACAAGGTCATATTAGTAGATAAGGACAAGTCTACACTGGGTCCCCCTCCCCCTTGATGTGCTTGCCTTTATTTTACTTCCTTGCCTTTTTATGTAGCTTTCTTCAGGCCCTTTCTTTTTAACTGAGATATCATTTTAAGGCAGAAAGTCACCACTTTAAGGAATAAAATTCAGTGGATGTTAGAATTTTCCCAAGGTTGCATAACCACTGCCGCTGTCTAATTCCAGAACATTTTCATCGCCCCAGAAGAAGCCTCAGACCATTAGCAGTCATTCCCCATCCCCCTCTCCCCCAGCCCCTGGCAACCAGTAATCTACTTTCTGTCTCTATGAATTGTTCAGGCCCTTTTCATGGACTTTGATCCTTTTAGGCATTCAGGGAACATTTATTTCATTAGACAACCAAGGCACCATTACCAAAATAAACTCTAAATGAATCAGATGTTTTAATCTAACAAATGAACCCCTTTCAGTATAGAAAAACATGTGTTAGTTCTTTGTTAACAAAATATGGAGAAAGCCTAACAACTTAAAAACCCAAAACAATAAAAAATTTATAAATTACAAAAAATATTTTAAAAGACTAAACACAACATAAATAAAATAAAAAGACCAACAAAAAATTGGGAGAAAAATATTTGTAATATGTATTACTGATAACTAAGTAATATCCCAAATAGTTTGAGAGACACTGAAAATCAAGAAATATAAGCAAACATACACACTTGTAAAAATAGGCAATAGTCATAAAAAATAGCTCAGAAAAAGTTAAACCAATGGTCCTTTAATACATGGAAAGATGTCCAACTTCCTTCATAATAAGAGAAATGCAAAGGAAAATTCCACTGAGATACTATTTCTCACTTGTCAAATGGCAGTTGCTCAAAAGCTCAAGCAGACTGTAAGGAAAAAGCAATTCCATATTCTGTTAGAGCACAAAATTGCACAATGCCCACAAAGAGAAATTTGGCCAAAATCTAACAAAACCAAATATCCATTTGCCCTTTAACTTAGAAGTGTCTCTTCTGGGAATGTGTCCTAAAGATACAGCTGACAATTATAAAATAGCCTATGTGTGACTAGCGTATTCACTTGCAGCGTTCCTGATAATGGCAAAAGGTTATTTGCAACCTAATCTAGAGGAAATGAGTGTACTACACTAGTACATTTATGCGATGGAAAACAGTAAAGTTGTACAAAAATGAGAATGGTCTCTAAGACACGAGCTCTAGAAGTTCCGGGATATATTAAGTGGGGAGGGGGAGTATGTTTTCAAGGAGAAACACAGGAAGGAAATTAAAACTAATAAAATGATTATTATAAGAAGTGGGCAAGGATGAAATGGAAGTAACAGAAATGAGAATAGGTTCTTTGAAAATATAATTTTGACTTTTGAAACAGGTTTTACATATTAATAAAATAAAATAAATCAAACAGTAAAAAATTTTAAAACAAACAAAATCAAATGAACCTAACTGTTTATCAAGATGATAAAATAAGGACACAGAATAAAGAATTTAGGTAAATTTTGAAAAACGTATTCTTTGTATATGCTAAAATCATTGTGAAAAGCTTGCTTGGAAATTAGATATTTTGGCACTCTCAAAGTACCACCACACAAGTTGTTAATTATCAAGAAGGGAAGACATTTTTGTGCTAGAGTGTGCCTGCTGGCAGCACCTTAGGTAATCAAATTTCTGCTGAGCATGTTAGTGCATGCCTGTTATTCTAGTACTTGAGAGCTAAGATGGGAGGATTGCGGGTTTGCGGGTTCGAGACCAGTGCATGGTAACTTCAAACTTCACAAGACTCTGTTTCAAAATAAAAAATAAGATAGGGCTGGGGATGTAGCTTAGAGGTAGAAGCCCCCTGGGTTCAATCCCCAGTACTACACACATACACAAAAAAATCCATCTCTTCCTTCCTTTTTTTTTTTTTTTTGGTACCTCCAAGCTACATCCCAGACTAATTTTTATTTTTTATTTGAAACAAAGTCTTGCTGAGTTGCTGAGATTCCTTGAACCTGCCTTCCTCCTGTCTTAGCCTCCCAATTACTGTGATTACAAGTGTGTGCCACCACACCTGGCTTTCAATTTCTTTCTTTCTCTTTCCCTCCCTTCCTCCTTCCCTCCCTCCCTTCCTCCCTCCCTCCCCCTCTCCCTTTCTTCAAGTAAAATATATACCTAACAAAATCTATCAATCGAACCATTTTTAAGAATTTTCAGTGGCATTAGTGCATTCACATTGTTGCGCAACCATCACGGCCACCCCTTTTCAGAACTTTTTATTTTTATTCTGAAACTGTTTTCTTTGCAAGTCATCATGCACATTGCATTGCCCAGCCATGGAACAGCTCAGCCTCTGTGTGTACTGGGGAGATGCAGAACACACACCAGCTCTGGAATATTTTTGCAAAAATGTTTAGCCTGAATTTAATAATGAGAAAACCATCAGCTGACTCCAGAAGGCAGGATATCCTATAGAACTGGCTTGGACACCCAAAATATCCATGACCTGAGAAACCTTAGAAAAATAAAGGCAGGCAGATTGTCTTAGATTAATAAAAACCAAAAAGGCATGAGGACCAAAGTCTGGATTTAAACAACAACAACAAAACACCTATGAAGCACATTTTGGAGCAATCGAAATTGGAATATGTGCTGTATATATTACATAAAGTGATAACATTGTTAAATATCTTGGGGGTGATGATGGGGTGTGTTTATGTGTGGGAATGTCTTTGTTCTAGAAGAAACATGCTAGGGGTGAAATGTCATGATTTCTAACCTTTAAAAAATAGTTCTTCAGATAATTGATTGTATTTACACACATATGAAAAAGGGAGAGAAGGAAAGAAATGTGGAATAAAAAGTTGGGAAATATTAGGCAAAATAAAATAAGACAGGATGAAATGCTGCATTATTAAAATAATTATAGATGACATATGTGATAGTTTTTGTTTTGTGGTAGAAACCCTTCTCCGGGTTACACTCCCAGACCTATTTTATATTTTTATTTGGAAACAGGGTCTCTTAAGCCAGCAAGGCTGGCTCTGAACCAGCGCGATCCTCCTGTCTCCACCTTCCAAGCACAGGGATTACAAGCGTGCGCCACCACGCCCGGCTATGTGATAGTTTTGATAAATACAGGCATTTTCAGTTTGTAGTTTATGCTTTTACTTTTACTCAGCCATATTTTAAGTAAACTACATGAGATCTTTCCCCACACTCTCTTTTGCCTCTGGTTCTTATCCTTTAGCATAAGGTTTATATAGGTCTTCAATTAAAACAAGGTCTTCAAAATTCTACTTTATGGAATTTGACTATATTGTTCATTTAGTTGATGAACATTATCTTGTTCATCTAGGTCAGGAAGCTAGTTGTAAGATTCTTCAATAAGACAATATGGAAAGATTTTTCAAAAGCATTCAGAACGGCTTGGTATGGTGGCACACACCTGTAATCCCAGTACTTTTGAGGTTGAAACAGGAGAATCACAGATTTGAGACCAGCCTCGTTTGCAAGATTCTCAGCAACCTAGTGAGACCCTGTTTCAAAAAAAAGTGGTGGGGGAGGATGTAGCTGGGAAGTAGAATGCCCCTAGGTTCAATTCCCAGCCCCTCTTCCCCCTAAGAAAACATTCCTAACAGACTTCTCTCTCTGCAGATGCAATGCTACAACTTCCGTTGGTGACTGGTCCCCTTAGAAAACATTCTTGTGTCTCAAAGCAGAGAATAGAAAACATTTGGTCAACATGAGTGACTAGCATAGAACGTAGTGACTGAATCAGCCTGAATCCTTGTATCACACCATATGGAAATGTCTTTTTCAGGAGGTGAAATCGACTGTGTGGATAAAGATGGCAACACTCCTCTCCATGTGGCTGCGAGATACGGTCATGAGCTTCTGATTAACACCTTAATAACCAGCGGAGCTGACACAGCCAAGTAGGTGACTGTGAAAGCCCAGTGGCATAATTGCCACATGCGAGAGGCTGCCAGATGCAGGCTCCGGAGCGCTCCATTCACCCAGGTTAAGGTGGATCGGAACTATTATACTAGACATAAATTAATCTGGACTTAGTAGCACATGCCTGCAATCCCAGTACTTGGGAGGTTGAGACAAGAGGATTGCAGGTTGCAGGTTCGAGGACAGCCTCAGCAACTTAGTGAGGCTCTCATCAACCTAGTGAAAACATGTTTTAAAATAAAAATAAGGCCGGGCATGGTGGCGCACGCTTGTAATCCCTGTCCTTGGGAGGCAGAGGCAGGAGGATCGAGGCCAGCCACGCTGGCTTAAGAGACCCTGTTTCAAAAATACAGAAAATAGGTCTGGGCGTGTAGCCCAGAGGTAGAAGGGCTTCCAGGAACCCCAGTACCACCAAAAAAATAAAAAATAAAAAAATAAAAAAATAAAAATAAAAATAAAATAGGGCTGGGGTATAATTCAGAGGTATGATGTTCCTAGGTTCAATCCCAAGTAGCGCACGCGCGCGCGCACACACACACACACACACACACACACACAATAACCCCGAAAACCTACAAATCAAACTTGAAATAAATTAAGTGGTTTTTAATGACAGATGCAAGAATGCACCAGTCTTACTGCTCAGCTGCATCAGGAGGAGGCCTCTTCCAGCAGTTTTAAGGCGTCCTGAACTTGATTCTCAACTCTGCTTTATAATACTGTTCTGTTCCAGTGCACAATATTAACTAAGTAGGAAAAATAATTGGGCAAATTCAGAATTTATTAAGTGTTTAAACTCAATTTTATAGATATGGTTATGGGATATAATTGAGTAAATCTGCCACTTGGGGAAGGAGAAAGAAAGGAACCTGACTACGTTTTATAATTAATTCACCAGAAATCTATAAAGCATCTGCTTGGGTCTGCCGCAGCGCTGGGTGCTGTGGGGGACGTCAGAAGAAGTTGCCTGGCTGATGTCTCCAAGGACTTAAGCATGTTGTTGGCACTCAAAGACCCACTTAGGGCAAAGAGCCGTGCAAGACAGTGTGCCACAAGGTCCTGAATCAAATAGGACTTGAGTGGTGAAATGCTGGGCGTTTATGCATAGACTGTAGAGAGGAAGGAGAAAGCACGAAGGTTCAAGGGTTTCTGAGGAAGTTTCAGAGAGGACATGAGTCCTCATCCCTCTGGAGGATGAGACTCATCTGAGTAACCATCCCACACAAGGAGGAAAGCAGGAACCATAGAGGAAGAGCAGCCGTGGGGAAGAACAGTCTGCAGAGAACAGGGTGTGTAAGGCAGCGCTCTGCTCGGAGGCGGCACCGCGTGGCCTTGGAAGCCCAGGTTTGCTGGGGTGTCCCTGGACTCCAGGTGAGCCTGCCTCCTGCTAAGCTGTGTGACATGGAGCCTGTTATTCAATCCCTCTGTACGTTGGTTTCCTTGTTTGAAAAATGGGAGTAATAATAGTACTTACCAATGAGTTCGTTATGAAGATTAAGTGACTTAATTACTAGTAAAGCTCTCTGGTATATGGTAATATCTATATGAGTGTGAATTATATAAATACATCTGCTAAGGTTGTTAAAAAGATAATCCATGTTGGATGGCGACCGAGAAAAGCAGGGCTTAAGAGCCCCGCTAACAACCAATCTCCATTACCACAAAATCAGCGCCTTTCATAGCCAGAAAACACCATCACCAGAGAAACAAAAAAACCACCAGGCTCCAGAGAGAAAGCGGACTGAGAACAGAGCTCAGAGCCACAGAGGAGATAAACGGCCTCATGCCCGAGGACGCGGCAGCAGCGCCATACTGCCGGCGGCAGTGGCGATTTCATCGGACGGCTACAGCAAGCCAAGGTGAGCTGCTGCGGAAGAGCCAGGCGGAATCTTACGGCGCAGAGAGCATTTAAAGCTCCCAGTGGCTGAGCTCAGCACACGCTGCAGGGACTCAAAGTGGAACTCAAAACCAGAGAAGAAAAAATACGCCAGCCTCATGGCCGAGGGCGTGGCAGCGGCACCATATTGCCACTGGCGGCAGCAGCAGTGAATTCACCAAGTCCAGTACAGCTACATCTGTGTACTCAAGAACAGTGAATCAAATTGCGGGCCACAGAGGAGAAATCCCAGTACTGTACTCCCTGGGACTTAACCCAGTGAGGGAGTGGCGGTGGCAGAGATATCACACCATAGGAGAAAGTGCAACCTGGCACCCCCCCATAGTTTAAAGCAGCCTCTATTGACTCCCTGGGTCGGAGACTCTGTGATACAACCCAGTAAAGGAGTAGCGGGGTCTGAGATACTACAGACTCGAGATCCAGAGCACCTTAAGTGAAGTCATAGTGACCCAAGGGAAGAACCCAGAGAAGGCACAAACTTCCAAAATCATGGGAAAGAGGAATAACACTGGAGCAATGAATGCCCACAACCCCACAACATCAGAACCCGATAAAACAGAAAATCAGAGATTTCTAGAAGATCAAATCAGGAAAATAACTGTAGAAATAATAGAGGTGCTTCGAAAAGAATTCAGAGAGAGCCAAAAAGAGATAAAGGATGCAATTAATGAAGTAAAGGCCTCAATTCAAAGCACAAACAACCGATTAGACCACATGGAGAACAGAATCTCGCTCTTAGAAGATGAGCAATCCAAAAATGAACACATAGTTTCTAATCTAGAAAAAAATATCCAACAGCAGGAATCTGACATTGAAGAAATATGGGCCCATTTTAAGAGAGCTAACCTAAGAATAATTGGAATAGAGGAGGGAAAAGAAAGTGAAACCAAAGGGATCAACAATCTCTTCAAGGAAAAAATAGCAGAAAATTTTCCAAACATAGAGCAAGAGGTTGATACACAGATCCAGGAAACTTATAAAACTCCCTTTAGACAGGATCGGAGAAGAGGATCCCCACGACACATAATTGTCAAAATGACCAATGTGGAAGCCAAGCAGAGAATCTTAAAGGCAACAAAAACAAAGGGCCAAGTGACATTCAGAGGCAAACCAATTAGAATCACTCCAGACTTCCCAAACCAAGTCATGAGAGCCAGAAGGGCTTGGAGTAACATATTCCAAACTCTGAAAGAAAACAACTTCCAGCCAAAAATTTCCTACCCAGAAAAACTTTCTATCAAATTAGATGGAGAAATAAGAAGCTTCCACGAGAAACAGAAACTGAAGGAATTTATGTCTTCAAAACCAGCACTAGAGAAAATACTCAAAGAGATTAACTACAAAGAAGAAATAGGTAACACACACCAGAACCAGAGAAACAAGATTTTCCATCCAACAGACAACTAAGATTGGTTATCTGTGGAGATTCATTATTTATGTTAGTCTTTTACCTATCTCTAAAGGGTATTGTTTGCCTTTATTGTTGTTAATTTTTAGGATTTCTAGTTGGAATATTAATATACCTTCAGATATAGCATTTGGAAATATTTTATCCAATTCTATTAGTAACTTTTAACTCTGTTTACATTTTCTTTGGATATACAATATTTTTTTTTATTTTTTAGGGAGTTTGTATACTCTTCTGTTGCCTGTGCCATTGAAATCATATCCAAGAAATCACTGCCAATTTCAATGTTGTGAGGTTTTATGACCCAGATTTTCTCCTAAAAGTTTATAGTCTTAAGATTTATATTTAGGTCTTTTCTCTATTTTGAGTTAATACTTGTATGTGGGATTAGGTAAGGGTCCAATTTTATTCTTTTCCATGTAATTATTATTTTTCAACAATATTTAGTTAAAAGATTATTATTTCCACCACCAAAGGTTCATGGAAACCTTGTCAAAAATAACTTGACAATATAGGGAAGAATTTAGCTCTAGGCTTGTATTTAACTCCAATGGTTTATATATCTGCCTTTAGAACAGTACTACACTGTTTCAATTATTGTAGCTTTATATGGTTTGAGATCAGAAAATATATATCTTCTAGCTTTGTTCTTTTTCAAAATCGTTTTGGGTATCTAGAGTCCATTTTCCATATTAGGATAGATTTTTTCTGAAAAATAAATATATAAATATATGATAGTTTCACCTAAAAAAATAGAAAAAAATATTCTCTGGTAAGAAAGAAAGCAAAAAGAAATATTGAAATGTTATCTTTAAGTCATCAAAAGCTTGGTATCAGATAAATGAAACTGTTATGTGAGATTATCATTTTTAATTTTGGATAAATTGCTATAATACTAGATGTCAACCACTAAGCCAAGCATGGGAAGGAGGGATGAGGAGAGAATGGGGTGGGGATTGGGTGGGGGCTGTCGGCGATGTGTGCATGTATGTCTACAAAAGTTTGTATCACACTATGATGTATGAATACAGTGCACCAATGAAAAAAAAAAGATAATCCATGTATGTTAAAAAAAACCTCTTATACCAGTTCCTGGCCCATAAAATAAGCTGTCAATAAATGTTAATTATTATTTTATAACATAATGTATAATAGAATAAAATTCAAGAGGGTCTACATTTTTGAATGCAGAGCTTAGCCTTCACCACAGAGGCTATGGGTAACAATAATGGAATTTTTAGGAGAATAGTAATATAAGGGAAGAATATATTAGGAATTCTGTTTATTTGTCAAATATGGTACAACAGAATTGAAAATATTGCTTGAGCCAGGCATGGTGGTACATTTCCTGTAATCCCAGCTACCCAGAAGGCTGAGGTAGGATGATTACAAGTTCAAAGTCATCCAGGGCAACTAAGCAAGACCATGTCTCAAAGTAAAAGAATATTAAAAGGCCACAGATATATAAGTCAGTGGTACAGAGCATGCCTAGTCTGCTCAAGGCCCTGGATTCTATCCCTAGTATCACAAAACATACAAAAACAAAACAAAACAAAAACAAAAACAAAAAAGAAAAACGGGAAAAGGAAAGTGAGGGAGGGAGAAAAAACAGAGACTCTTTCATGAGAATAAGCCAGAATTCAGAATAAGTTAGAAAAGCTGGGCAGGATCGTGTTTACATCAGTTCATTGAAGACCAGGTGTGCTGGGCCTGAAGCGAGTTCTATGGAGTACGTGGTAGCTTCTTACTGGCACTTTTTTACCTTTGCCGGCTCGATATTAAGTTGAACTGGCTTCCCGTGACCTGCACTCCCCAGTCCAGTGGCAAGAGAGCAAGAGCGAATGATTGCAGTGTTGTGAGGTGTGCAGCAATGAAGGTGCGGACCAGGCTGTGTGAAGACAGTCAGGGAAACAGTCACTATCTGGGTCCCCCACAGGAGATGACGTTTCAGTAAAAGGAAGAATGTGTAGGAGTTTGCCAGGTGTGAGGTCAAAAGAAAGGGAGACTCCAGGAAGGACTTTCCATGGCAGATGGACAAGCTTTATAACGACACAAACATGTGAATAAGTTGAAAGCAAATTTCTAGAGTTGGATAATCAGGGGCAGCGGGAAGTGCAAAATGAGATGAAAAGACAGGAAGAGCTGAATCTCAAAGGACCTTGTATGTCCTGCCAAGGAATAGGATTTTGTTCCAAGGCATTGGGAGGCCGTGACGGAGCTGTATGTGGGTAGGGGATGCTGCGTCTGCTGGTCCCATTTGTGGAAGAAAGGTGACCCTGATAGCTGTGGCCGTGCCGGAGGCCGTGCCGGAGGCCGTGCAATGCCGGGGACACTTGGCAGCCTCTTGCAGCTGTCCTGGAAGGAAATGCTGAGGTCTTGGGCCAAGGAGGTGGCTGAGGGCCTGCAGGGGAGGGGAGCATCTGCAATGGGACCTCTGTCAGAAGAGAAAGGAATCTGCTTTCAGCCCAGGCCCTTCTTGGTCAGGCTGCTGCAAATGAAAAGAGGCCTCTTGGTTTTGTGGAAGGGGCCCTAAGTTTCTTTTCTTTTCTTTTTTTTTTTTTGGTGGTACTGGGGTTCCTGGAAGCCCTTCTACCTCCAGGCTACACTCCCAGACCTATTTTTTATACTTTTTAATTTGGAAACAGGGTCTCCTAAGCCAGCGCGCGCGGCTGGCTTCGAGCCTGCGCGATCCTCCTGTCTCTGCCTCCCAAGCGCGGGGATTACAAGCGTGCGCCACCACGCCCGGCAGGGGCCCTAAGTTTCTGAAGGCCTTTCTCAGGTACTAGAGTTGCCAGCCAGAACAGGCCCAAAGCCAAAGTTCAGGGATGTTCAGTGTTAACTGAGTACAAATCTGATATCTACAAACTAACTCTACTTGTCATGCACCATTATTATCAGGTTTTTTTTCTTTCAGGTTTGAGTTCATTGGGGCATTTTTGCTAAACAACCATGTCTTTCTGATTTTTTTTTCCAGATTTTTATCTATTTTAGGTGCTTACCTAAAAATTCCCCCCAAACTCCATTTAATTCAATAAGCACAAAGTTTATTTCCTGATAATGATTTTGCTTTCGATGTATGCACACCCACCAGGTGGGCTTGGGAGTGGCCCTTGTTGCTCAGGGGCCTTTCCTTTTGCCGCCTTGTGTCCAAGGGACAGGATGAGGAAAACCTTGCCCCAGCTGTAACAAGCCACATCTGCTTTTTTTTTTTTTTTTAATTACAAATATCCTGGGATAAGCTATGCTATCTTCATAAAGGCAGAGGGGGAGGGCATGTGTAAGTGTGCCCTCGTATCTGTGTCCCACCTTAGGGGAAAATATCAAAATGAAGGGGAGAAGATTAAATTTGCTTTTAATCTCCGGGTCCCGTATAGCTGTCTCTACCTTAGCTTAATACAGAAGAAAAAAAAAAAAAAAGGCCTTTTCTCCCATATAAAAGTTAACAAAGAGACTATATGAAAATGGTAATACATCCTAAAAGGTTTTTGTATGGATTTTATTGTCACTACTTTCTTGTGAACCTACCTGAATCTAATTTTCAGCCTTTGGTTCAAATGTTTTCCTTTGTTCTTTCTGCTTCTCTGAACCTTAGGTCAGGGCATTTTCTGCAGCTCAACTCTAATCATGTGATTTTTTGTGGCATCAAAGCCCTCTGGTTTTCTTTGAATTTTGTTAGGTGTGGGGCATGTGTTGCTAGGATATTAATTTGCCTTCCACCTTGCCACTTCTGCTCTCAGTTCTTTTTCTCCCTTTGTTGGAGCAGAACTAGGGGTATGATAGTTATGCAGATGACTGGCTCTGACACTCATTCGTTAAGTAATCGTTGAGAGCCTGTGAAGTGTGAGTCATTGTGCCAGGTTCTGGTTATAGAGGTCCTTGCCCTCAAAAAACACACTGGGGGCAAGATTTAAAGAAGCAATTACAACCATGCGTTCTAAGAGATATGCCAGGGCAGCTTCTGGGTGCCATTGGGAAAACAAATCTGGGGCGTAGAATCTAGTCTAGTTAGGCCAGGGCGGGCTTCCAGGAAGAAGCAATGGTTAATCAAGACTGAAGGATGAGTAGTAATGAATTCGGCCTTGGCAGCAAGAATATTTTAGACTCCCAGTACAGACATTTTTATTATGATGCTACTTGAATGTATATAAACATCAGACTAGATAGACAGCCTTCAGTCTTTTGACGCTAATATCAACAAATTCTTTAAAAATTATAAAATATATGCAAACAAAAACAACAAACATTCACGTTCACTGCACAACTTAACAGCAGCGTGGTAGCCAACTCATGAGAGCGTCCTTGTAGTAGGCACTGCTATGAGGGGTTATACTTCTTATGTATAAGCTCACAGAGCACAGAGGCCCGCTCTACTGCCAGAGTTTGTTCATACAGAAGGCTCTGGGTACTGCATCATTATGGGCCCTCCCCAAGTGAAGACACTGCTGTCTAACTAAGTCCTCCTGTGTTCTTTTCCCCCTGGTTCATGTCAACACTACGGGAGCTCAGTGCGACCCTGCAGGCTCTGTCCCAGCAGTGCTTGGGGTGACACGGTGCACACATGCTCTTGAGACTTTATGTTTGGTCTCCAAGAGGTGAGAAGAGAGGCATGAGAGCCAACTCCCTGCATGAAACTCAGCTCTTCCTTTTATTTTATGTTTACAAGGTCATAATTAGGTCAGCAAGTTCTTGTTTGTCTCTAGCTATAGAAGGGGGCATCACGTGTCTTAGGAGGTGAGTGTTTGTCTGGAAGTCTTGCGAGGGTGTCAGAGATGGCTGCCTTCGGCTTTCTCCACGGGCGGCCTTCCGTCCTTCAGCAAAGCAAGCTGGAGACATTACAGAACAGAGTGAAGTAGCTTAGACAGCAAGATGCATCGAGATCGCGGCCTTCAGTTCTCTCAGGAAAGGCAACCTTCTGCCACAGCAAGCAGGAAGCGCATCGGTCCTTTAGCCAGTACTTTTTAGACCAGTTTCCCACATGATCTGAAATATACAGGTACTGAGATTTGGCAGCAGTGTGAAGAGATGAAAGGGTCATTCAGATGAGCCAAAATATGTTTTTATGTCAGTTGTTTTAGAAGGTCATTAAAAGGAAGAGACAATTTGAAAATTCTTGTGAGAATTGCTAGAGAATTCTTGTGAGAATTGGCAAGTGGCTGAAGCCCAAAGATCCTAGGATCTAGTGACTACTTGAAGGAGCATTATGAGAATCAAGGGAGAAAGATAAGTTTCAGATAAAGGGACTGGCATATGCAAAAGCCAGGGGGCAGGACAGAGCCTGGCTCTCTGGGAAAGAATTTTGGAAAGAAGTTTTCCAAAATTCCAGAATATTCATAGATGAGGCAATGGCAGTCTCAGAAGGGATTTGTTTTTGAGCCATTTCAGGGTATGGACTTATTCAAAAGAAACCACTGAAAGTATCTGTAGGTTACAAATAGAAATGACCAAGTCTCATCATTGTCAGTTATACACAAAGGCCTCTAACTTTGAAGGTACATAATAAATACTTAGGATGGCATAGATAAAATTCCCAAGTTTAATTTTTTTTATTTGGGCTGACAATTCAGATAAGAACCATAAAGTCATCCCATTTTGAATTGAAGAAAAATTTCTGCCTTGCCCATTCAGTGGGCAAAACAAAACCATCCCATCTCCCTAGAAGATTCGAGAGATAAGTGTTGTGAAGGGTTTAGAGAGGTGGGAAAATAACTGTAGTGTTAGCTGATTGCGATTTATTCTTAGAATCTAAGGAGTCACACACCTGGTTTTAAGGAAGCACAATCGGTTAAAGATTCAAAACTCATAGACTGCTAATTACCAATGGAGCTAATAATTGCGAGTGCAATAATAATTCTAATAAGGGTGGTAAGGCTGATCAGGTACCATACGCTCTATCCCAGCGAGTCCTTACCAATGCTCTCTGATACAGATGATATAATTATCTTCATTTTGCTGGTGAGGCAACCATTTTGTACCTGCCAAAAAACAAATAGCAAGTAGCAAAACTAGGGCTTAAACCCAAGTTTCCTGATCTCATCACCTTAATCTGAGTGTTCTTTTCTACACAGCCAAAAGGGAAGCTTCTAGAAAATACTGATTGTAGGAAGGAATAGCCATGTCTCCTGCTGCCGAAAGGAAAATGTAAAAGAATCCATATTCTAATGGTGCAAAAGCTCTTTCTTCACCTCTGATAGCTCTCGACAAGGACAGTCTTTCAGACCTCATTTATTCTGAAATAACCGAGCAGGAGATGCCAGCTAACAGCTAAATTAGAAAGAGCTAAATACAAATGGGTTCCATTAATTTTATGGCTTGTCAAATAAATGTAGCAATTTAACTGGAATTGCTGTCTTCTTTCCTGTAACGTATGCATCTTCGCTTTAGGGTTATTTGCCATCTTTTCTCTCGATATTTCTTGATGTGTACCTAATGAGATAGGAGTGATGCTTTTTATTTGACTAAAGCAGTCAGGTTCTAATTCTCCTACGAAAGCTTTTACAATCCTTCCTTGGTAGGTAGTCTTACTGTATAACAATGAATGAGTAGTTTGATTTTGAAATGTATGAATCACTTCTGACATGATTCAGTTTGAGTTTCTGAATACTGTTTTTCTTTTCAATCATGACTTGATATTTACCAATACTTGAACAATAGTATCTCATTAAAGTTCAGGTGGCAAGAGGATTTACACTCATAAGCTCTCAAAATCTGAACCAAGGTGATGACTTTTTATTAATTGTGAAATTAAAATATGTAGGAAACATTTTTAGATGTTTTAAATTATAGCAGTTCTATATATTTTCTCTTTTTATAAGTAGCAATAAAAATGAAAAATTTAGCTAATGTGGAGTATCATGAATTATGTAAATACGGGTGTTGGGTGGCAAGGCTGATTAGAAGTGTTGGTAATGAAGTTTATGGAATATATTATAGTATTGATGCTGTTTCAGTATTGCTTATACCTTTTGTTTTTTTTAAATTAATCTCCTAGAGACTGGCGTTATTTTTCTAAATCATTTGCTTATATTTTTTATATAAAGATATGTGTGTGTTTGAAGAATAAGGAAAATTCAATGAAATCTTAAGAAATCCGGTCCTTGATGTTTGGCATCTTCTTTCCGGAACTTAAAACTATCTTAGTCAATATTCTATTTACTTTTATCCTCCAAAGGCCCAGAGATAGTTAATCACATATTTTGCTTTTTTATTCCCTCAAACAAATAAAATGGTTAGGTAAAAATCTCATTCATTAAGGAGCTTTAAAATATGTTGTTGTTCATTTTTAAAAACAGCATGCTTCTTTCTGTTAAGGGGGAATAATATAAATACCAGCCCGTGGAGGAAGTCTTCTCTCCTCTCCCCCACTCCCTCTTCCTTTTCAGGAGTATCAAGGTCGTCTCTGATGGGATTGCTTTCCAGAGTTTCTTTTTTTTTTTTTCCATGATGAGAGAGGCAGTTACATGCAGCTCTCCTCCACATGACACTTCCCGGAAGACTGGCAAATTGCATCTTGTGATGAATGCCAACTATTACATACCCTGGGATGGAAATCTCCATATAGGGAAAGAAAAACTGACAGAGGGAAGATAGAAGGAAAACACCAATAAATAGAAAGATGTCATCATGGAAAGAGAGAGTGTGGTGGTTAATTTCTGAAAGACTCTGATTTCACAAAACACTAAGTACCATGAAGTATCTGTAAATATGGGTGTGCTTTCACACCTTCACACATACATAATAAGTTTGGGGGATGGCAAATCAAATTCATGTAACCAAAGCTTTGCAAATCCAAATCATATGTGTTTCTTAGGATGCAATCTGAAAATGGGCCACCTTCTAACAGAGAGGAAACTTAGGCAATTAATATTGCATAGTATAAATAGATATTGTCCTGCGGTGGCTTGTGTTACGCATAGGATTTTAAAAGTCTGAAATATATTATTTGATTAGAATGAGATGTTATGGGAAATGATCACTAACACTGTAAATACTTGAGAGTGCACAGGAACCAGCCTGTGATTTTGTTTGTTATAAACTACTATAAGCAAGTTTATAACAAGGAGAGGTAGTGGGGAAGAGGAGGAGATTTAATGCTGATAGCAAAATGTGCTGCCATCAGAAGGCTGCCTGTCCTTTAAAGAATCATCAGGAAAAATATGCTAGGTCTATGAAATATATGCAAGGTAATGTTATTACTCTTAGGTGTGTTTTTATGACTGGTATAACGATGTGGGTTAATGTGCAACATAAAAGTCTATTAGAAAGATGAACTTTTACCAGCAAAAGCTGAACATTAGTTTTTATTCTTATCTAAAATTTTATTTTCAGTAATACAGCTGTTATTTACTCTTAAAGTGCTTGGCACATAATGGGTCAATAATAAGTATTTGTTTTTCAAGTAAAAAAATAAAACAGGTTGCTTTTTACTGTTGAGAGTTTATCTTGTTTGGCATTGTTATCTCCAGCACTTAGCACAGTGTCTTTTGGGTAGAAAGTATTGAATATATGAATGAGTAAATGAATGAATGAGACTTAAAACTGCTAGCTGAAAGAAAATGAGAGTGAAAATTTAAGTCATTGTTTATGTGAAACAGTTTTCTTTAAAAATATGTCCCTAGCCGAGCGTGGGGGCGCACACTTATAATCCCCACGCTTGGGAGGCAGAGCCAGGAGGATTGCACAGGTTTGAAGTCAGTGGTGCTGGCTTAAGAGACCCTGTTTCCAAATAAAAAAGTATAAAAAATAGGTCTGGGAATGTAGCCCGGAGGTAGAAGGGCTTCCAGGAACCCCAGTACCAATAAATAAATAAATAAATAAATAAATAAATAAATAAATAAATAAATAAATAAATGTCCCTATGGTTATAGGCTTTTTAATTCTAATTTATATCCAAAATTTTATTATTTTAAGATAGGCTATGATTACATCAGTGTGTGTGTGTGTGTGTGTGTGTGTGTGTGTGTGTGTGTGTTACTGGGGGTAGAACTCAGGGGCTTTTCTACCTCCGGGCTAACCTCCCAGACCTATTTTATATTTTACTTGGAAACAGGATCTCACTAAGTTGCTGAGAGCCTCACTAAGTAGCTGAGGCTGGCTTCGAACCTGCGCCATCCTCCTGTCTCAGCCTCCTAAGCACAGGGATGACAAGCATGCGCCACCACGCCTGGCACGTCATTTTTTTTTTTAATGAAAGAATCACAAAGTTAGCTCAGCCAAGGGTCCCTAATGAGCTGTGAGTCTTCATCAAAGAGCTTCTAGAAGGGTGATTGTCCTTCTGCCTGTATCTTGAGATCGTTGCCGTGAACTGCTGTTTCTCTCCTCCTCAGGTGTGGGATCCATAGCATGTTCCCCTTACATTTAGCTGCCCTAAATGCTCACTCTGACTGCTGCAGAAAGTTGTTGTCATCGGGTAAGTAAACCCATCGCCGGAGATGAGCCTTACTGTGTCCTGCACACGAGTCACGTGGCTTCAGGTGTCTGAGTGAACGGCTGCCTGTGCATCACGTCATTACCTGACCTGGCAGGAGGGGGCAGGGCCAGGGCTGACTGGACAGGACAGCTCCCAGCATCCCTGCAGTTGAAGCTGTTTGAATGTCAGTATTTCTGCCCCAGAATGAGTTTCATCTGATTTTCCAGTTAGAGTTGGGTGACCTAGGATGAGAGACAGGCAGGCATAGACACGGCTTATAGGAAGTTTAAGTTAAAGGAAAAGAAAACATCTTTGAGGTCTAAAATGGCAGCTTAACATTTAATATTTTTCAACAAAGGAAAAAGGCCAAATGGCCTACATTTTTAGTGGTAGAATATATCATATTACCTCCCTCCTCCCTGGGAATTGTAAAATTCCTAAGGCTTAGCCCCCCTCTAATTATGTTTCATTTTTCTTGTTATTCTTTTCGATGCAAGACCATTTGGAATTAAGAAATTCTTTCTGGGGTGGAGCTTTGCTCACCTTTCTTATCACCACTTCTACCAAGCTCCATGTATTAAGAAGTTCCTCAGCTTTCAAAAGTGGTCAGGTCTGCAAGGCAAAGATTGCTGATGAATGAATTAATCAGATATCCCAAAGGCATATTTTTTTCTTTTAAGTAGTTTTCTTAGACTTGATTCTGCCTTCCCTGATTTTGGTATATTTAAAAAAATAATCCCTGCACAAAAGGCTGCTTCCCAAATCTTAAACCAACAGAAAGGTTGGAACACACTTAAGAAAATATCTATTCCTGCATGTTAGGATTACTCCTTTGCCTTCCATGTTTCTTCCATGTGTTCTGTCTGCCTGTCTATTGCCCTACTTATCTCAAATTGGTTTCATAAATTTCTATCCTGGGATTGAAAAATGGGGCTGTGGTTCACCCAGGGCTGAATGTGAAAATAAATCCTTCTTAACTTCACGGTTCTTCCTATAAAATTGCCAAGCTTGAGCAGTTTCTGTTCGTTCGTTTCCATGACGACCTCTTTCTGACTACAATTGCTTGCATTCTGGTTTTCCTACTAACTGATTTTTCTGTCTCTGCAATGTTTCTTGTGGTTTAACTAGGACAAAAGTATAGCATAGTATCCTTGTTTAGTAATGAGCACGTGCTGTCTGCAGGCTTTGAAATAGACACCCCAGATAAATTTGGAAGAACGTGCCTTCATGCTGCTGCTGCAGGAGGGTGAGTACTTAGCAATTTTCATTATTTCATGACTTAATTACTTATTACGTCTTAATTGACTTAAGTTGTCCTTGAACTAAAAGCAATTTCCTTAGCAAATCAACCAAGAGTCATTTCTACCAAATAACGAATATCACTAGTTGCATTTCCAGATGACTTGCATTTTGTTCTCCCAGAGAAAAATGGTTAGCCCATCTCATGCAGCAGATAGGATTTGTCCCTGCTGCCACTTTGTTCTTCCTGTCTCTCTTCTCTCTCTTTAATTATAGAATTTTCAAGCTATATAACATAGATCTACTTGGACCTTTCCCATCAAAAGAAGTTAATTTAAAATTTGTCCCTAAGTTTTTCCTTTTTTGTTGTTGGTAGGTGGGTGATGGTTAAAAGGATACAAGATTGAGCCAGGAATGGTGGTACATGCCTGTAATCCCAGTATTTGAGAGGCTGAGACGGGATGATCGCAGGTTTGAGGCAAGGCTCTGCGACTTAGCGAGATCCTGTTCCAAAACAAAACAATAGGGACAAGAGGTGTATCTCAGAGGTAGACTTCCCCTGGCTTCAACCCCCAGTACCAAAAAAATGAGAGAAAATACAAGATTAATTTGTGCTCAATTATAGACCTTTCTGTCCTTTCAAAACTATTTTTAAGTCTTTATGATGACTAAATATGAACAAAGGTCAAGAAAACCCAAAGGATGAACAAGAAGTGATTTAATTCTTGCCTCTTTTTTTTTTTTTTTTTTTTTTAGTGTAAAGAGAATTTTTAATCAGCTACTCTCTTTTTCATATCAGTGGTTAGGTTAAAGCTCTGATCAATGTGTTGTTTATATGTTACCACACACTGACCATATATGGAGTCTCTTAGATGACCTTGTGTAGATAGGGTATTGGTTCTTAATTGTTTTCCTAATCCTCGAGGAGCAGCAGTGTGTCTCTTCTTGCCATCTGTGTTACCGAAGGTGTTACCATTGGTCAGAGGTGAATTAACTGTGAAGCCTCAGGGCCCTGATTTACAAGAGTCCCTTCAGAAGTGTTGTAGTTTTATATCCATAATTTTGTGTTCTTTTCTTAAGAGAACCCTTTCCTCCCCTTTAGTCCCCAAACAAAATGAACTTCATGAGCCACACAACTAGAATCTGCCCCTGTCCTCAGTCCTTTGCCCTCACTCAGTAGGAGACGATGCTTTCTATCGACTAGCACACGACACCAACACACACTTGTCATAAAAGGTTCTTATATTTTATGATGCAAAATAGCTAGTTCTATGAGAAGTGTAGATATAAAGGGTCATTGTGGGGTGGGGAGAGCCCTGCTCAGGCTTACCATTAACAAGATTATTTTTCTTTTTTAAATTATATTAAAGCAGTATATCCCAGGCCACTTCTTAGCATCCCAAGTTTCGATGGATGATTATCTTTCTATGCCTAAATTTAAAAATACATATCAAATCTGTTTAGAAAGTGGTAATATACCATTTTGGATTCATTTCTGAAATTCCTGTTAGAATTAACATTTAGCTATGTGCCCTTCAATAGAAAAATTCATGTCAGTGGGTACTTTTCTCTCTACTGACCGTGATTTATTGCTTCTATGAATGACAAAGGAGCTCTGGAAGTTACTATGCTCTGTTACATAATTTTCAGCCTTGGTTCTGCACATTTATTTACCTGGATTACAAAGACAGGGAAAGGCAGCTGTTTTATTTTCCATTAAGGAATGTCTAGTTGAAAGTGGTTATCATGGGGGATTCATTCTGCCATAATAAAAGGTAATGCTCATCGACTCTGGCTCATTGTTTAAAGGTGACATGAAGTTATTACAGGTTGAAGTGGTTGTTTCATAAACTCTTGATGGTTTTGAAAAAGAATTTTAAGATAAATGATGAAACCATTACTGGAGGGTTTAATCATGATTACATGATTCATTAAAGGAATCATTAAATTTCGTAGTCATGGAATTGAAAATGTTCCACTAAGCTCTTTAAATTATTGATTTATTAGCTTTGAGAAAGGACTGTTAGATCCTTACAATATGGAATTACTCTAATATATTCAGGTTATTTCTTGTTAGCATAATTTTAAAGCTGGTGATACCATCTTGTTTTATCCTATACTCTACAGAAAACAGCTTTCTGAAGATTTCACAATAATTAACCTTTATCGTCTTAATGATGTTTCTTCTATCTTTCTAGTAATGTGGAATGTATAAAACTCTTGCAGAGCAGTGGAGCAGATTTCCATAAAAAGGACAAAAGTGGAAGGTATGTAATCAGGGTGCTCTGTCTCAAGTGCTTACATAAAGGAGTAGGGAGTAGTGCCACCCAGGAATTATGCTGAAATGATCCACAAAGAGCTAGCAAGGTTTGGGGGAGGGGCTCTATCCTCAGAGGGAAATCCCTTCTTAAAGGAAAATGCCAACAAAGCGAACACTAGCCATTAGAGAAGCATCTCCTCTCTCAGCTTCTGCCTAAAGGGGCCAGTTGTCTTTCTTCTTTCATTAAAAATAAATAAATTAAACTCCACCATGGATATAATTTAGCAGAATAGAACAGTTTAGCCTTCTGAATCCAGAATCTGGTCAGTCTGTCTACAATTTTAAATATATAGGACATTTCACCTTAGAATAAGTTTTTAGACATGCGTTTATAATATTAAACATACATACAATCTGCCAATGGGTCATAGAACTTATTTTTACCTTTATGGTCTTTTGAATAGCTAAACTGTGCCATAATGCTAGCTGGTCCATGATATATATTTTTTCATGTACATGCACACACACAGAGTCATGAACTGCATATATATATATATATATATATATATATATATATATATATATATACACACACACACGTAATGACATTTTGATCAACAAAAGACCACATATACAGTGGTTGTCCCATATATCCTAGGTGTATAGTAGACTAGACCATCTAGGTTTGTATTTGCACAATGACAAAAATCACCTAAAGATTACACTTCTCAGAATATATCCTGGTCACTGAAAACATACATATTTATACTATCACAGGAATATATGTATATTCTCCTTCCCTCTTTACCCTTCCTGGCATCTTAGCTTTTGTGAATTGTATCAAATTTCTTCTCTCACCAATCCACCTAAGACAACTTATCAAGTGATACCTCTTCTTGCCACTCTGATGGGAGTGTCCCTCCTCTCTGTTCCCCTGGACCCTACATACTCCTGAGACTGACTGTCATTTTCTCTTTATCTTTGGGCCCTGCCATATGACTGGTGACTAGTAATTTTCAGTCCATCTATTTAAAACATAAAAAATCCAGTCTGTAAGATACTCACAATTTCCCTTTTACTAGAGTTTTTATTTCTAGTATTCTGTTTGATTTTTATTCCCTGGATATTGGCTAATCACCCTAGAGAACTGTTAAATAATTGAGAACTTATAATAAGTAATATAAAACAAATAACCTATATTTCTGCAGTCTGATGCTGGTTACGGTACTTGTATTTTCTGAATAGTACTTGCTAGTTTTCTCACAGTAACTCCATGAAGTATATGGGGAATTTTTAGTAAGCAAGACAGTAGAGCCCAGAAAAACTAAATAATGTATAAATGTGCACAAGCCGGGCATGGTGGCGCATGCTTGTAATCCCAGCATTCGGGAGGCTGAGACTGGAGGATCGCGGTTCATGGACAGCCTCTGCTGCTTAGTGAGGCCCTCTGCAACTCAGTGAGACCCAGTCTCAAAATAAAGAATAAAAAAATAGGTGTCAGGGGGTGTAGCTCAGAGGTCGAATGCCCCTGGGTTCCATCCGCAGACCCGCAAAAAAATAAAAAAAGAATGTGCACAGAATTTTAGATTTAGAAAAGACCTTAGGGGACAGCTGTTCAAAGGTCCTTATTGAAATAAGGATGAGGAAGTCCCGGTCCAGAGAGAGGATGTGACTTGGCCCAACTTGCAGATCTGCTCAGACTATAACTTGGGGCTTTCGGTTCTGTACATAATTCTTTCTATTAACCCTCAAGGATTTTATAGTTCAGTAGAGAAGATGAGATAATATACCAATAGCTTAAAATCTAGGCAATAACTTAAGGGAACCCAAGAGATTCAGACAGTAGTTAAGAAATCTCAGACAAAAGAAAGACAAGTAGCATCTGAAACCTTCATGAAGGATGAATGGAGTTTACATGTAGAGGTGGTTCAGGAACAGTCCCTCCAAGAAGAAACCAACATGGACCAGGTAGAAGGAGATGTAGACATGACTTAGGTAACCACAGGTCATTTATGAAGTTCAGATACATTGCATATCTATGGGAGAGATACTCTATAAGAGAAACTGGGGCCAGTGTGAGACAGTGTTCAACCCCAGGCTGACGAATCAAGCCTTCCTCAGTGGTGGGTACTGCAGGTTTTAGAACAGGATTGTCATGTGGGAATTGTGCCTTAGAAAACCCAGTTTGTCATTCATACCAACTAGAAATAGATGGAAGCTTCGTTAGAGCTAAAAGCAGAGTTGATGGGAATAGTGTGATGGGTATTCATGGGATAATCTTGCAATAGCCAAAAAGAGCAATAACATCAACCCAAACCAGGATAGATCCACCATGGCTTACCTTGTCTGAAGCTACCAGTCTTTGTAGCCTTGGTTCTAGTTTATATAGTCAAAGGAAGGCATATCCTTTGGCCCCCACATTCTGAGAGCCAAAGAGCTCTCTGCACCCCTATGGATACTGCCATCAGTGCTGTCAGTGCTAGTGCCAATGGTGGGTCTGTTTTCCAGGCTGAATGAAATAATGACTGTTTATTTTCCAGGACCCCACTGCACTATGCAGCTGCGAATTGTCATTTCCACTGTATTGAGGCATTAGTGACCACAGGGGCCAACGTTAATGAAACAGACGACTGGGGCCGGACTGCTCTGCACTATGCTGCCGCATCAGACATGGACAGAAAGTAAAACTTCCTGGCTCATGCCTCCTCTGGGAGAAGGGCTGGAGGAGGGCGGGCTGCCGAGTTTCCTTCATAGTGCCCCCTGGAAACTAAAATCTCTTTCACTCAGGCTCAAAAGAATTGCTTAATTCCTAACCCTTTATGTGTTACTATTACATGTCACTGCACCATTTCTTCTTTCCTGGTTTCTTTGGGTTGAATGCCAAGTAGAGCTGTCAAGCCCAGGTTTTCAGTTCATTCACAATCTGTTGTAATTTACTTGACATATGCCATAGTTTTTATTGTCACTGTCTAAATGCTTCATATGCTCTAAAACTTAAGACTTACATTTGCTAGTACATATATACACACACACAGTAGCAAATAGTATGTATGTATATATATATATCTCATACATACATAAATATATATATATCATACTTCAAAAATATCAACCCATGCATAACCCTAGCAGCCTTCAAATGAAGCCTCCATATGATTCAAATAGGCGCTTCCTTCCAAGCCTGGGCAAGGATGCTCTTTCAGCCACTAGAGGAGAGGCTATTGGTTTCCCTGCATATGCTTAGATTCTAGGTGGCTTGGAATGGACATCAGAAATCAGTGAACCAGTTCAAGGGGAAGAATGGGACAGGTCCCTGCAATTTATGAAATTGTCATCAAAGACTTAAGGAATGCTTCATTCATAAAAATACTTTTTTGGTGGTGGTACAAGAGCAATCTACCTCTACACCCCAGCCTTATTTTATTTTTTAAACAGGGCCTCCCTAAGTTGCTGAGGCTGGCTGTAAACCTGTGGCCCTCCTGTCTCAGCCTCCCAAGTACTGGGATTACAAGCATGCGCCACCACTCCTGGCTCATAGAAATAATTTTGATGGCCCTCTTTAAACTATTAAATTAGTTGCTGCCCTGTACTGCATAGTTGATTCTGAGTGTTCACTGCCTGTTTCACAGAACAATGATTTCCATACATTTTATATTATTATTTATTTTGGGGCTGGAGATTGAACCCAGGGTTTCAACATATACTAAGTATATATTCTTCCACTGAGCTATCACCGTCCAACCTCTTTAAACATTTTAGATGGTAATTCACAGTAAGAAATACAGCTAACTTTATGGCCCAATATACATATCTACATACATATTTATGTATGTAAAATGGAAATAAAAATTTCATAAAATCATATTTACATTTCCTATGTATAATGCATTCTGCTGTTTCTATTCCATTTCATTTTTAAAAATTGCTGAGTGCAACCCCTCTAAATTGATTTCGCGATTCAGTCCTGAGTTACGATACATAGTTTGAAAAACACATATGAGGAGTAAAAAGATGTTCTTCATATTTGTACTTATTTATATAAATATTTTATTAAAGAAATATTATGTATATAATGATAATAAAGTAGCACTCAGGACCCCATAGCCATGCAGGTTATTAATTCAACAAACATTTGTTGAATCCCTGCTGTATGCTAGGCTCTATTACTCAAAATAGTGTAAGGAGCAGAGGTGGGCCCTGGGGGAGGAGGGAAAACGACTAAACCTCATTTGCTAAGAGCCAGAAAAGGAATCCTGGTTGGTGAGAGTCGTTCTGGCAGATGAAGGGTGATTAGGCTGGACTCCTGGACGATGCTGAACCAGCAAGGAGACAGCAAGCCATGTGGGAGGAGGCAGAGAGAGGGGCCTCCTCTCTCTGAGCTAAGTAGCCTCTGTTTTACTTGGGAAGTTTCAGGGTGTTTATGGAAATGTGGGCAACTTGATTGTTATCTCAATCACACCAATACTTAGGTGGAAGTTTTAGGAAAGTCTTGTGCTCACATGGATTCCTTGGGAGAGGATAGATTGACGGGATGACTCTGGAAGTACCGTGTGTATCCTCAGTGAAACTTGGTGGTGCTTACTTCTTTGGGATGGGGGTCAAAACCACCGAGAGATAACTGCAGTAAAACTATTAACAACTTTGTGAATTAAAAAAATTAACTGTGATTTTTTTCTATCCTTTATGCTGAGAAGTAAGACTGTCTTGGGAAATGCTCATGAAAATTCTGAAGAACTGGAAAGAGCCAGGGAGTTGAAGGAAAAAAAGGCCACATTGTAAGTTTCTTCTGTGCTGAAGAACAAGCTGTCTCTTGATTGCTTTGCTTCTTGGGTGGCTGCACGTGCCCACCTTAGGATTGGCGGTTTCATTTGGAGTCTTCAGGAAGTGCTGTGGGCTTGCCTTTAATGGAGAAGAAACTGATACACACACACACACACACACACACACACACACACACACACACACAAAGCCTTTTCAGATATTTCTTCTCATTTATTGGTACAATAGATAAAACAATTTAGGTAGATTATATTCCCTCCCCCCACCTCTCTCAGTACTGGGGATGGAACCCAGGGGCTCTACCTCCGAGTAACACCCCCAGCCTTATTTTTTACTCTTTATTTTGAAACAGGGTCTCACTGAGTTGCAGAGGGTCTGATTAAATAGCTGAGGCTGGCCACAAACCATGATCGTTCTGTCTCAGCCTCCCAAATGTTGGGATTACAAGCATGCACCACCATGCCTGGCCAAGATTATGCTATTTTTATCTCATTTTTTTTATTTGGTGAATTGTAATTTTGCATCATATTGGGGGTACAGAGTGTCAGAAAAATACGTGCACACAACTCTTGGTGCCCTCTTCACCGGGTGCCCCTCCCTCCCACCCTCCCCCTGCATTGCAATTCCAATCTCAATGCCTTTGAGATTGGAACTGATCATATTGTATATATTCATAGGATTGTTTCAAATTTTGCATTCTTTATGACTCCATCTCCTGCTTTCTCTTCCCTAGTCCCCCTCAGTCACTGCCCTGGAGCCTTCTCATCTAAATGATGTTGTCCTTATTTTTCAATACCCTCGAGGTTTCACATATAAGAGAGAACATATATCTACTTGTTTTTTTAGACTGGCTAAACTCAGCGTAATATTCTGTTCTTTTAATACATCCTTCATTTATGCTATTTTCACACAGGGAACTCTTGCTAAAATTGTAAGCTTTGCCTGGATTATCACTGTGATCGGTCAGCACTTTTAGGTCTTAAATATAATTTCTGACTTTCCCATGCCTCATATGCCTTGGGGTATATACTAAGCCTCCTCTCAAGGCCATGGGCTCAGCTTTTATTACCTGCGGCCAACTCTTTAGCAGAGTCTATAAGGATCTTGAAACTTTGATGTGAAATACAAGATACTTCTACCTCACCCCCTCCATCTCTCCACCACATTAACTGACAACTTCCTGAACCCTCTAAACAGCTTGCCCTGACCAACTCATCCCACCTGCCTGACTGGCTTCCAACAGCCTTAGCTGTTGCTGTGGCAGCTGCTGGAACGCCTGCCATCGCCCCCAGATAATGGAGGCCCCAGTGCTTCATCTCTGAGAGTCCCATCACAGGAAGACACCTGCAGTGCCCAGTGCAGAGTTCAGCACACAGTTAGTGTGCAGTTGCCATTGAATGAGTGAGAAAATGAACAGACAGGTGCCCACACGCCCCTAGACCCTGTGCATACAGTGCTCTGAGTCTGCAGGCTCCCAGGCCCTAACTGGTCGCTTCTTTTCCCTAGTTGCCAGAGGAACCAGTTTCTCTGTGATCTGAATGCTGTGTCTGCTCCAGGCTCCCCTCCTTGGGGGATCCCTCCCTACCTCATTAAAGGGTATGACCCTGATGCAGGTTACAGGATATCACATTTGGCTACTTTTGGGGACAAGAGTCACAGTTGTGAGTAAAGTGAATGACTGAGCTTTGCCTCATTACTCTAAAATTTAAGACAATAATATTAGAAGTTATAAGACTTTAAGCCACCCCAGCAAATGCCCCCTTTTTCAGTGAATTGCAAGTGTTCCCTGAGCCAGCCTAGCCCTCTTAGAGGGATGGAAGGGCAGGGAGCCAGCAGCCCAGAGCTCCTTTGTGCAGAGGGAGACTACTTCCTTTTACCTGTACCTTGATCTAATGTGCTTCTCTTGATTTTGCATGTTAAATGCCCACATTGCTAGTCAGGGGCCTGGGAGGAGAAACATTCCCAGCTAAAACATAGAATTCATTCTTTTCCTTAGAAATTATGTGGATAATGTCAAACTTCTACAGTACTGATGCTACTATAATAGTATAGTTCAGGTATATCTTGGGTTCAATCATGCTTTGAGATCAATCTCAAATGTTTTCCAAGTTACAAATACAATGTACCAACTGAGTTTTATTTATATTTTTATTGAAAATAAATGGTATACATTTAAACTGTACTTGGTGCCTTCTTCCCCCCACCTCTGCCCCCCCCCACTAATGTTTGTCCAGGGTAACCATGCTATATTCATACTTTTACACATTTTCAGATGTAGCCACTCATTAATCAAGTTCAGCCTTCTTCCTCTCCTATCCTTCCATTCAAACTTTGCTGAGATTTCCCTTCCATTATCTGGAGTCCCTCTGGTATCCCCAATGCTCCCTAGTTTGGGCATATTAGAGAAAACATATGTCCCTTCTCTTTCTGTGCTTGGCTGGTCTCACTTAACAGAATACTCTTCAGGACTTTCCATCTTCTTGCGAATGACATGATTTTGTTCTTCTTTATAGCTGAATAGAATTCCATTGTATGTATTTCCTATAATTTTGCAATGCATTAAAATGTTGATGAGGACCTGGGTTGGTTCTATATTTTGGCTATTATGAATTGTGCTGCTATGAACATAGGTATGCATATGTTACTGTAGTTCTCTGATTTCAACCTCTTTGGGAAAATACCCAGGAGTGGTAGAGCTGGATCATATGGTGGATCTATTCCCAGTTTTCTAAGGAATCTCCACAGAGATCTCCATAGTGGCTGAACTAGTTTGCACTCCCACCAACAATGTAAAAGAGTCCCTCTTTCCCCACATCCTCGCCAGCATTTGTTGTTATGTGATTTCTTTATACTTGCCAATCTGACTAGGGTTAGATGGAATCTCAGTGTAGTTTTGATTTGCATCTCCCTGATGGCTAATGATGTAGAACATCTTTTCATGTATCTTTTGGTTATTTGTATCTCTCTTCTTTTGTAAAGTGTCTATTCAGTTCAGTTGCCCATTTCTTGATTGGGTTGTTTGTTTTGCTAGTATAGAGTTTTTTGAGCTCTTTGTATATTCTGGATATTAGCCCTCTATCAGAGTGGTGGCTGGTAAAGATCTTCTCTCATTCTGTAGGCTTCCTCTTTAGGTTATTGATGGTTTCCTTTGATGAGAAGAAACTTTTTAGTTTGATGCCATCCCACTTGTTAATTCGTGCTTTAATTTCCTGGGCTTTGGAGGTTTTCAAACTGAGTTTTAAAATACAATCCAGCTGGGCGTGGTGGCGCATGCTTGTAATCCCCGCGCTTGGGAGGCGGAGACAGGAGGATCGTGCAGGTTCGAAGCCAGCCTTGCTGGCTTAAGAGACCCTGTTTCCAAATAAAGATATAAAAAATAGGCCTGGGAGTGTAGCCCAGAGGTAGAAGGGTTTCCAGGAACCCCAGTACCACCAATAATAATAATAATAAATAAATAATAAAATACAATCCAAATAGGAATTGGGTATGGTATATCCACTACAATACTATTCTATTGAATAATTTTATTTAAAGAGCCAAATTCAGTTTACAATGAGTCACACCTGGAATCTTGTCCATGGCCATTTAATTACCCAAATAAAAAAGATGTCCTTATAAGGTACAAATGACTAAGATAGTATGATAGCAGGGCTCTAATAAAAGTTTCATTTATTATGGAGCATTTATGGGTAAATATACAAGAAGGTATTTGGTTTAAATTTTTCATCAGTTTTCTATAAATTAAAGAACCTATTTAATTGTCTCTATATGTTATTCATTTATTACTTTTGCCTCATACGAAAAGATTGCCTTTAAAAATTTTTTTGAGTATGCTGAGTGTGGTGGCACATACCTGTAATTCTAGTACTTGAGTGGCTGAGACATCAATAGGTTTGATGCCAGCCTTAGCAACTTAGTGACACCTCCAGCAATTTGGTGAGACCCTGTATCAAAATAAAAAATAAAATAGGGCTGGAGCTGAACCTCAAAGGTAGAATGGCCCTGGGTTCAATTCCTAGTACAAAAAAAAGTTTTTGAATAAACTATATACATTTTCCATTGTAAGGTCTTATTTAATGTATAGGCTTATATTTAGAATTTTAAATCTTGACTTGAGTATGAAATTGAACCAGCATGGTCTCTCAAAGGAGATGTATATCCTACTGTCACAGAAAAGATACTGGAATTAGGGAGTGTGGCTCCCTGACTCATACCAGCAGGATGGAGACATTTACAATGGCCCTAAACAGAACTCCTTGAGTTCTTATAGAACCCTATGGGTTCTTGTGTCTTCAGTAAAGGGGAAGCAAAACTCCTTCCTCTAATCTATTCCAAACATTGATTTTTCAGAAAAATTACACTGTTTCAGAGAAGCCATTTGAAATTATTTTTTTCTTCTCTATTTTGCTAAAGGTGCACTTTAAACTTCTTTCTTCATATGTGATTACTGAATTAACTGTTTCTATTTTTAAAATGTTTACCCACTCCTTTAGTTTTCTTTCTTTCTTTCTTTCTTTCTTTCTTTCTTTCTTTCTTTCTTTCTTTTCAGGTCTGGGGATGGAACCCAGGGGCATTCGACCTCCGAGCTACAGCCCCTGCCCTATTTTTTATTCTTTATTTTTTTGAAACTGGGTCTCACTGAGTTGTGGAGGGCCTCACTAAGTAGCTGAGGCTGTCCGCGAACCGCGATCCTCCAGGTCTCAGCCTCCCGAATGCTGGGATTACAAGTGTGCCCGGCTAGTTTTATTTCTTAACTTTTCCTTAGGTTCTTTTTCTTACTCTATTTAATTTTTTTTTGCTTTATAACCTTTAGATCTTAGTCTCCAATGGCAGTGTTATAAATAATCTCATCTCTGTTGAGTTTTTCCAGTTGCAATGACCTGCCTTTTTTAAAATTACATTTGAGACTGTGTCTTTGCTCATGTTGATATAAATCTTATTATTTAGTAATCTTGATGACAGATATATTCTGAACCTTAAGAAGAGAAGGGGAAAAGCCCCTTTAGTAATCCTTTCGCTCTTAAATCTCTTCCTGAATTTTAGAATGACTATTTTAAGCTGAAATAAAGATAGCTATGGTCCAGAGCTGTCTTCTAAAATAGCATCTTATCTTTATACTTACAGATGTCTGGAGTTTTTACTTCAAAATGATGCAAATCCATCTATCCGGGACAAGGAAGGCTACAATAGCATACATTATGCTGCCGCCTATGGCCACAGACAATGTCTGGAGTTGGTGAGTTGTACTGTTTTGTTTTCCAACCAATGCTGGTCTTAAACCATCAATGAATATTCTTGTTGCCTAATTGAGTCAACACTAGAAATCATGTTGGGGATATCCTCTGATAAGCGAAAAAATTGTTATCCTTTTCTATACGAAGCTTTCTTTATTCCATTTCTGTCTTTCCTAATTTCACAGCTGACTGACAATTGACTCTTTTCCACATTAATTTTGGGTGAGAATGTTATTAGGTCTGTGTTTAGACACAGTTTATATTTTAAAGATAATTAGAATGTATCAAATAAATTTAGTATGTTATGGAGAACTTAGCACTACAATATTTAAAACAGATTTGTAAGATGACTTACATAACCCTTAGGCATATGAGTTTGTCAAGGTTGTTCCATATTTGTATTTTAGGGAAAGAAATTGGCAAGGGCATAGTAGAAGAATTTACTGGAATTTTTAAACCACCTAAAATTCTAACCCCATAGTGACCAAGAGACACCTGGGGGTTTAGAATCTGAAACTCCTCTGTTGGTATAGGTCATGAGATCCAAACTCCAGTGCCCACAAAAACTAAAATATAAAGGGGTATAGTGAGCTCAGTTAAGAAATGACAGAGAGTGGTAGAGATGGTGGCCAACAACATATGTTCTGTCTAAAGGGAAAAGCAGCCTGTTGGCTGTTGCTGCTTCAGACCAGGTGGGAATGCATATCCAGTTTTAGGAGAAGCTAAAAATCTGGGGGGTTTATGTGATATTTCCTGTTTTGAAAAGACTAGATGAGCCAAGCGTTTTCTTTACAAAGTGGGTTTGTGGCTGCCTTCTGCCGGCAGGACAACATTTTGCAGCTCCTGAGCACCCAGCTTGGTTCAACTTTGCAGGTTCCACAGGTGTCCCACACTCATTGTCTCTGGTCCAAGAAAGGTGCTACCTTTCCTACTGTCCTCCAGTGTGTTCCCTTGCCCCTTTAAAAGAAGTCCACTATCTAGGCACAGTGGCAGATGCCTATACTCCCAGCACTTGGGAGGTTGAAAGAGGATCATAGGTTTGAGGTCAGCCTCAGCAATTTAGTGAGACTTTGTTTCAAAATTTTAAAATCAAAACAAAAAAAGCTGGGAGCATAGCTTGGAGATAGAAGGTCCCTGTTCAATCAGAAGAAGAAGAGAAAGGGGAGGGGGAGAATTAAGACGAGAATTAAGACTGCTTTTCTGCACCTTTCAGAAGTGCCTGGAGGACACCCAGCTCTTTGCTTTAACTTATCTTTGCACATTTCTTTTAACTTTGAACATGGAAACATTTTCATAGAAGTCACCCAGATTGAAAACCAAAAGATGATTATTCTGTGTTGTTTTCCATCACATTCACTGGCGGATTGTACCTACCTTCATCCTTCTGGAAGGGTTCTAGTCTTTCCTGAGATTCTTGTGAATGCTGAAAATGCCCTTGTTTGGCCTTGGGGGCAGAGGGCACTGTATTTTATTTTTTGGTCTTCCAGTTCTGATTCCACCATAGCTTCCCTTCAGTTACCATGGCTCTGTAACAAATCACCCCCAATAGTTAGTGGCTTAAATAGCAGTAATCACGTTATCTCTCACTGTTTTCATGGACCAGGATTTCTGGAGTGATTTGCTGAATTAAAGTTGACCTGGGAGATTCCAGTCCAGGCTGGGGCCGGCACAATCCCAGGCTTCTTTACTGATGCTGGGAAACAAACAGCTGACATTTCTTGGGCCATGCTCTCCCTGGCTCTGTGTGTGTGTGTGTGTGTGTGTGTGTGTGTGTGTGTGTGTGTGTGTGTGTGTGTGTTTTCATGTGGTTTCTCTAGAACAGCAGTTCTAGATTAGCTGGATGTCTTATGTGGTGGCTCTGGATCTAAAGTCATCTGCCAAGGAGGAGAAGAGAGGGAGAAAAGGAGGAATCTAGCAATGATCTGTCCTTGAAAGCCCCTAAGGTCACATTTGCTGCATCTATTTCTGAAGCAGTCACAAAATACAAAGAGACGCTGGGCTCACGTTTGTAATCCCAGCATTTCGGAAGCGGAGACTGGAGGACACAGTTCACAGACAGCCTCACCTACTTAGCGAGGCCCTTCACAACTCATTGAGACCCTGTTTCAAAAAATAAAAAAACTAAAAAACTAGGGCTGGGGGTGTAGCTCGTAGGTACAGTGCCCCTGAGTTCCACCCCCCTCATACTGAAAAAAAACCACAAAGAGGCAAAGAAGACTCTATCTTTTAAGGGAGACTTGTCAAAGTGTGGCAAGAGTTGATAATTTTTTTTTTTAACTGATTGAGTCCTGGGGCATTCTGCCTCCTAATTACATCCCCAGCCCTTTTAATTTTGAAACAGAGTCTTGCTAGGTTGCTAAAGCTGTCCTTGAACCTGTGATCCTCTTGTTGTAGTCTGCCAAATAATGGGATTGCAGGCATGCATCACTGTGCCTGACTCTGCACAGGGCTTTTAAACACAGAGTAAACACTTGGCAAGAATTGGTTAAGATATAAAGCAATATCACTTCTGCCTCCTAACACCAGTCTTGTAGCAGACGTTGATGTGGACCTATTAGCAAATATGTGTTTGTGTTCAGGCCTCATAAGAAAGGCTCCTCACAATGAGTGTGGTGTGGTGTGTGTGACAATCAGTGGCAGAGTGAAGGCTCACCTCTGTGATTACCCGTTATGAGCCTGCCTTCTAGAATCTACTTAAGACACAGCTGTCTTTAATCAGGTTTTCTCTATGAAAACCATATGCCATAATTGGATATGTGAACTTTATTGCAAAGTTTGTTAATATACTCTTAATAATGTTTCCTGTCTTATAGAACTATACCAAGTTATCTTTAACCCCATAATATACTAACTCTGAGACTGGGTGTTCTGTAATACCTTCTAGCTATGTAAATAATATACTTCATACACTACTTTCATTTTTTCAGAAAAGCCATTATTTCCTTTACATTACAAAAAGGTCTTCTGTCCACAAGAAGCTTCACAGGTTCTTTCTGATTTAACTCTTTGCTTAGATCAACACTTGTCCTTGCATATTTTACAGAGATGATTTTTCATGGCAACTATAAAAATATTAAAAAGTAGGCAGGGAGAAGTGTTAGTTAATCTCAATTTGCACTGTCAGTTTAATAGGACCAGATTATCAATATAAATTGGTAGAAATGTCACCCTTATTTGCTTTTAGGAAAGACCCTCCAAGGGTCATTTATAACACAAACAGGATGGAAGTTCTTCACTCATTTTCCTGAATGATTACAAAAGGATGGAAAGTTTTCTGCATTCCCATTTTGGAATGCATCCTAAAATTCCTCCTGGGTGCAGTTTGCACTAAGCCAAGTTTCTGAGCAGGCTATAAACATTCTTATACCCACCCCCTTCCAGTCAAAACAAAACGCGAGCTGGAAAACAGCCCTGGGTTCACCCTGTTTGAGGCTTGGAACCCCAAAACCAGTTCTCTGAAGGTGTCTCATCCTCTCTTCCGGCTCACCTGACTCTGAACAGATATGGGGAAAGATGGGATCAAATGCAGGTTCTGGAAGGAGGGGAGAGGGAACAGGGCCTGTCCTTGAGACAAGCATTAAAGGAAGAAGTGGGTGTGGGAGAAGGCTTTCCTAATTTTTGTTCCCTTTTTTCAGTAGAAACCTAATGCCTTCAGAGACCTTAAAATTTCCATTTCCTTAGACACCAATTATTAGGAAAGCAAACCAACTACCCAATATGCAGTAGCAGTGATTTTCTAATACTCTTCACAGTGTCATGCCAAGTCTTCTCCTTCAAACACTCCATCCTCCCAGGATCGTTTTAACAAATTGGCTCTGACTTCATGCTAAGCACTAAAGTTTTACCATGAAAAGACCTGCTCCTGATAGCTCCTGTGTTGCTTATTTGAGCCTCTGAGCAAGAAATGTGCAGGGAAACCTTTCTTTGCTTCATATTCCCAACCGAGGCTTCTGGCCTGTGGAAGGAATAGAGAGAGTAGATGCGTTTTTCCCTAGACAACCAGGAGCTTTGTCCTTCAGCAGTTGGGCTAGGATTAAGGACAGCAGCCATCAGAACCAAGCCGATTTGGTGCAATTTATTTCCTGTGCCTCCTCCCATCTAATTGAGTGATGACTGTGGTTATGGATATCATTAAATACGTATCATTAAATTTGATGTATATTTTAACGTGACATTTAACTTAGTCTGTGTTTCTTTGGCATTCATGGTTTGTGATACCTGTCTGGGATCATAAGCTTGGAAATATGCCATACTTTTATAAACCATACTTTTTGTTCAGTCGATTTTGCTGTAATAAAAAAGGAATAGAAATGATTTTATTTTCAGTCTACTTTCCTTATACAAACATATTTAATTAGATTCATGAAAAGAAAAAAAAACTCCCAGAAAGAGGTATGGACCTTACAGCTTTGATAGACTAGCCAACATTTGGATTCTGTCAAGTCTACCTAGATAGGCCAGTTTTCTCAGCTGGTCTTGATCAGAGATGTATGTCCTATACATGCACAAAAAATCTGCCGACCATTGTGTGCAGAGTGCTGTGGTCAGTCATATTTAATTGGGCTCAAAATATCAAAGCAGAGTAGAGGAATCTTGGCCAATAAAACATCTTGCAACTGGATAAAATGTATGTTTGAATGGAGGAGGGAATTGGCACAGAAGAGGTCCAAGCCTGTATCCAGAATGCATTCTGACTGAGTCTGAAGAGGAAACTCAGGGAACCATGCCCCTATTTGGAATTTCTGAGTTTTTGTTGGCATACTGTTTTCTTTTTTACAATATTAAAGATTTGTCTGTGAACATAAAGGTCTTTGTGGCTTTGTTATTGAAATGGAAGAATGCGTATGCCAGTATAATTACACAAATTGCCTACAGAAATTTAGGAGGGATTGTTTGAAAACTTGAAACTTCTGATCAAATTCAGCCCAGGATTTTGCCAAATCACTGGAATTTGGCTGCTTTCCTTGGATCTTTTTTTGTGAACTTGAACTTCAGCTGTGAGAGTAAGTGGGGTGGTGAATATCACTGCATATATATTCTAGACGCTTTTAGGATTCTCTAAAGACAACTAGGTTTGGGGCAACTAAACATTATATTGATTTTAAATAAACTATTTAGTGTTTGGGTCTGTTTCTTGTTTTTATCCCAGGTATTTAGGAAACTACAAACACTTGGCTCTGAGTAAATACATTTGTCTGTATAGGATATATTCATGTTGACACTGTCTAATTAAATTTCTCAATACAAAGAAAGCAGGTTATAGAAAAAGAGTTTTAAAAAAGGAGAGTTACTAAGCGGTCATTTGAGGACAAGAGTATAAAAACCCTAACAAACTTGAACTCCAGCCCCAACCAAGTCCCTGATGACTTTTTTTCTGTCTCCAGAGTTGCTACTAAGAGATGGGCTTGCAGATATACATGGACACTTGGCAGGCAGGCTTCTAAGAGGCCGGGTTCTCTGGAAATCTCAACAATGCTGGTCTTGTTTATTCTTCTCTTGGTTTCAGTTAAAGAGAAACACAAACTCTTGTGAGGAGCTCCCACCAAGGGAGAGGGTGGAGGATGGGCGTAGGTATTGTGATTGCCACCGAGCCTTCTCACTGCCATGAATACAGGTTCACAAATTTGAGTCAGAAGTTGGACATGAATCTATATTCAAAACAGAATAGACAATATGACAAATGTTGTGGTTCCACTATAGAACATCCCCTGGAAGGGCTCATGTAGTCACAGTGCAAAATGTTCAGAGGTGAAATCATTGAATCATGAGGACTCTAATCTCATCTGTAGATAAATCCACTGATGGACGAATGGAATGATTGGATGGTAAGGTGGGCAGGTAGGGTGGGGCTGGAGGAGGTCGGGTCACTGGGAGTGCGGCCTTGGAGATTATATATGCCCCCCTCCCCTCCCCCTGGCCTTTTTCCTGCTTTCTGGCACCATGGTCTGACCTCCACCCATGTGAGCCAGCATAAATTTTCTTTCTTCTAAGTTGTGGTCATTAGGCATTTGAGGTCACAGCAGTGAGAATACTGGCTGAAACAAGAAATTTTTTGCTTATTTCTTTGTAATATGTCAGGGAAAATGCAGGGCTTTACCATGAACAAATCTGGCAGTCGATGAAAGAACCATTTAATGGGATGCATTAAAATTAACAATTTCAGTCGCAGTTGAGGGCCCACGGCATTAGGGTCACTGCTTCTACCTTTCAAAGTGAGCTACTACTGTTTTAGCCCTTGCTAGATTCTAAAGTCAGTCTTGGAAAGGACAAGAAGCTTAATATCACAGAGAAGACATTTCTGAAGTTAGCTCTGCCCTGAATTCCACCACTCCCATGTTGGGGAGAAAGGATGACCCCAGCCCCAGTGAAGACGCCTCAAGGAGATTGTCTTAGATATCTGATATGCATCCCATGCATCTGAGTGAGCACCATGGACTGGCACGTGGTAAATCTGAGCACCACATGATCTGACCAGAGCTTGCGTGCCAGGCAGTTAAATAAAAAGAAGACTGTGTTTGAAAGATCACCGCACCTTCAGCAACTGTGGGTCAAAGTATATGTTTTCCAAGGCCCAGTACTGGCCTGAGGTTCTGGATCCTCCTCAAGAGGGCTGCCTGTAAGAGTGGGGAGACCCAGGATTCCTAGGGCAAAGTGGGGACTGTAAGCTACCAGCAGAGAGCTGTGTGAGGTGTGTTCGCTCAGGTAGAGGGAGTCCCAGGTGAGAAGCTTCAGTGATGTAGTGGCAACCTTCCTCTGCAGCTGAGAGGGAGGCAATTTCAAACATCTGACCCAGTGAGCATGTCACCACCATGGTGCCAGTTGGCGAGTTTCTTTGGTCCTGGAGGAGGCAGAGGCAGCCACTGTGGGGACAGAAGGAGGAGACACTCTAGGCTGGGAACAGAGAAATCAGCCTTATCTCTTTACCTGCTACTGCCTCCTACAGAAGGCGGGAAGAAGCATCCATGTTAAACAGCCTTCAAGGTTTGTGGTTATTATGCTGGAACAGACATACATGATTACTGACATGAAGTTACTTTTGTTACCAAAATGCCCCAAGAGCTTTTTATTATTTGTTGGAGATTTTATCTGGGTGGCAGGAAGAGAAGAGGCCTCATAAAGGAGATTGAAATTGTTTTAGGGAAAAAGAATAGTGCTATTGTTTGATTATTCCCATGACTCACTGGCTCAATACAAAGTCACACACTTACAGTCATTGCTGTAGGAAAGAGTGACACCCAACTCTAAAGGAAAATAAACTAGAAACACAAACTCTTGTGAGGAGCTCCCATCAAGGGAGAGGGTGGAGGATGGGCATAGGTATTGTGATTGTCACCGAGCCTTCTCACTGCCATGAATACAAGTTCACAAATTTGAGTCAGAAGTTGGACATGAATCTATATTCAAAACAGAATAGACAATAAGACAAATATTGTGGTTCCAATAGAGAATGTCCCCTGGAAGGGCTCATGTAGTCACAATGCAAAATGTTCAGAGGTGAGGAGCTTTCATCAAGGGAGAGGGTGAAGATATTTAAATTCACATATATTTAAAGCATAAATATTTAAAGGATAAATATATGTGAATGTACATATCAACTTAAGCCGGGCATGGTGGCGCACGCTTGTAATCCCTGCACTTAGGAGGCAGAGACAGGAGGATCCCGCAGGTTTGAAGCCAGCCATGCTGACTTAAGAGACCCTGTTTCCAAATAAAAAAATTTTTTAAAGTATTAAAATAGGTCTGGGAGTGTAGCCCGGAGGTAGAAGGGTTTCCAGGAACTCCAGTACCACCAATATATATAAATATAAATATATAAATACATAAATATATATTTAATAAGATATAAGGTTCTAATAATGCCAAGCACTTACCAGATGCCAAAAAAATTTTTGAGCCAAACAAATGCACTGTTGAATGATGAATTTGACTCAGTGATAAAATTTAGAGTCAGGCATGGTCGTGCATGCCTAAAATTTTAGTACTTGGGAGGCTAAGACAGGAGGATCACAGGTTTGTACCA
The DNA here is from genome assembly GCF_963383645.1 of Muscardinus avellanarius. Taxonomy (NCBI): domain Eukaryota; kingdom Metazoa; phylum Chordata; class Mammalia; order Rodentia; family Gliridae; genus Muscardinus; species Muscardinus avellanarius. Next base: position 41,238,073 of record NC_137787.1, read on the forward strand.
GCCTCAGCAATTCAGTGAGACTCATTGCAGCTTAGCAAGACCCTATTTCAAAATAAAAAATAAAATCAGACTAGAGATGTAGCTTAGAGATAGAATGCCCCCTGGGTTCAATCCCCAGTACCACACACACAAATTTAAATGCAGTTTACAAGTATTTGGGGGGGACTATCCTATTTTTTGGAAGGTATTTCATAGATGACAGGAGAGGAAACAAATGTAACAAATTTGAATTTCTGTGAACTAGACTTTTCTTTAGATGATTATGTTCAAACATCAACTCATTTTATTACATTTCCTTCAGCTTTTTTCTTCTTCAATATCTAAAAACTATGTTAACATATGAAATCTGTGTAAATATGCTTCCTAAATTAAAAGTCACACACACACACACACACACACACACACACACACACACACACACACACCTCTGTAATTTTTTTCTGGATGGATAGTAAGAAGAAAGAAAGATCCTCAAAAAATAACTATAAAAAAGATCCTCTTAAGTAAAGGAAGTATTCTGTATTTGTGGATTATAAGACTCAACATAGTAAAGTTGTCAGTTCTTCCCAAATTAATCTGTAGGTTCAATGAAATTCATAGGAATTTCACAGCAAGATTTTTCATAGATAAATTTTCTGAAATATATGTGGAATGGAAAAGGAACTAGAATGCTGAATCAATTTTGAAAAAGAAGAACAAAGTGGGAAAATCAATCTACCTAATCAATAATTATTATACAGCTATAGTAATCACAACTGTGAGGTGTTGGCAGGGGGTAGACACACAGATCAATAGACCAGAGTAGATAATGCGATAGACCCATACAGATATGCCCAACAGATTTTTAACAAAGATGCAAAAGCAATTCAATGGACAAAAGATAGTTTTTAACAGATGATACAAAACAATGAGAGATTCATGGGAAAATTAGAAAGTCTTGATCTAAGTCTGACATTGTATGCAAAAATCAACTCAAAATGGATCATAGACTTAAAGAACAAACATAGAACTATTAAAGATCTGTGGCTATGTACAGAGTTTTTCTTTTCTTTTCTTTTCTTTTTTTTTTTTTATTTGAGGGTCTGGGGATGGAACCCAGGGCCATTTGACCTCCGAGCTATACCATTTGACCTCCGAGCTACACCCCCTGCCCTATTTTTTATTCTTTATTTTGAAACCGGGTCTCACTGAGTTGTGGAGGGCCTCACTAAGTAGCTGAGGCTGTCCACAAACTGCGATCCTCCAGGTCTCAGCCTCCCGAATGCTGGGATTACAAGCATGCGCCACCACACCCGGCTTATATACAGTTTTTGATGTGGGAGCAGTTATTTTTAAAATTGATAAATTTATCTTCATCAAAAATAAAAACTTTGCTGGGCATAGTGGTGCATGCTTGTAATCCCCATACTAGGGAATCTGGGATTACTGAAGGATTACAGGTTCAAAGCCAGCCTCAGACACTTAGTGAGGCTCTCAGCAATTTAGTGAGATACTGTTTCCAAATAAAAAATAAAATAGGGCTGGGTGTTTAGCTCAGCAGTAGAATGTCTCCGGGTTCAATTTTCAGTACCACACAAATAAATAAGTATACATATAAATGTATAAATATATAAAAACTTTGCTTATGAAAGAGAGTGAGAGGACCAGCTGCAGGCTGGGAAGAGCCACATATATGGCCAAGGACTGGTATCCATATTATATAAAGAATTCTCAGAACTCAACAGATTAGAAAAAAATCCCTTTAGAAAATAAGTAAAATTCAGCTGGGCCTAGTGGTACATGCCCCTAATTCCAGTACTTGAGAGGCTGAGACAAGAGGATTGTAAGTTTGAGGCCAGACTTAGCAACTTTGTGAGACCTGTTTCAAAATTTAAAAACAAAACAAACAAACAAACAAACAAACAAAAACAGCTGGGGATATGGCTCAGAGGTAGAGCACCACTGTGTTCAATTTCCAGGACCAAAATAGAAAATAAGTAAGATCATTAACAGTTCAATAAAGAGGACATACATATGCAGACAAGTATATTAAAATATTTTCAACATCACTAACCATTAGAGGAATGCAAATTAAAATCAGAGTGGGGTATCACTACATACATATTAGAATAGGTAAAATAAAAAATAGCGACACCAACTGTAGATCAGTCCTGTAATGCTAGGTGCGTTATAGTATAATATGGTATGGCCACTCTGCAGAGCAGATTGGTAGTTTCTTTTTTTTGCAGAACTGGGGATTGAACCCAGTGGCATTCTACCTCTAAGCTATACCTTCAGCCCTAGTTTATTCTTTATTTTGAAACAGGGCCTCACTAACAAGCTGAGACTAGTCTTGAACCTGAAATCTTCTTTCTCAACCTCCCAAGTACTGGGATTACAAGCATACACCACCACACCCAGCTTGCAGTTTCTTAAAAAATCCTAAGCATTCAGCTTCCATATGACCCAACAATGGTACTATTGAGCATTTATCCCAGAGAAATGAAAACTCATGTTTGTCCCCAAACCCATACACACACATATGCTTATAGCAGCTTTATTTGTAATAACTAAAGACTGGAAACAATTCAGATGTGTTTCAAAGGGTGAATGGTTAAACAAACTGATTCATTTATACTGTGGAATTCTTTTCAGCAATACAAAGAAACAAATGACTGATGCACACAGCTACCTAGATGAATCTCCAGTGAGTGAAAAGAGTGAAAATGGAGTGTCCAAAGGTTGCCATACTGTATGCTCCCACTTATATTAATGAAATTACAGAGTTTTAGAAAGGAAAACAGGTGCTGTAGATTTGACGCTACGGATGAAGAGGGCGTCGGGAGGCGAGTGGCGTGGCTGTGCAAGGGCAACACGAGCATCCGTATGGTGATGAAAACGCTCTACATCTTCACTTTCATCCATCAGTATCTTGAACCAATATCCTGGCTGTGATACTATATTAAAGTTTTGCAAGATGGTCACCATTGGGGGAAACCAAGAAAAGAGTTATCTAGGATATTTATGTATTACTTATAATTGCATGTGAACCTACAATTATCTCAAAATAAGCTTACTTGGAAAATACACGTATCTAGCTGGGCACAGTGGCATACACCTGCTGTCCTAGTGCTTGGAAGACTGAAACAGGAGGATTGCGAGTTGGAAATAGGTTAGGCATGGATATTACTTTTCAGGAGAGTATCATCTAGTTTGGGAGGTAAAATGTATTCAATATAAATGTTGCTTCAAATACCACCCATAAGGTGGTAATAGGACTACATAACCATCCCCACACTGTTTTCCTGGCCCCGCCCCCTCCTGTTGTGCAGGAACTTGGCTCTGCTCCAGTTCCCCAAGTAGAACTCTATACACTGCTTTTTGGCAAGCACAGGACACCTGCAATGCCCTTCCTTTCCTCTTCCTCCTTTCTCTGGTGGAATCTACCATTGCTACTTGTACCTCACAAGCTGTTTGGTCACAGATGTCCAGTAAAGACACTGCTTTTATCACCGCCCATCCAGGCCAGTGCAGAGACTGCCGATATCTGTGCCAGTGTCTGGAGCTTACACTCCCTCCCCTTCTGCAGTGCCACTGACCACTTCCATGTATCGCCTCTTACTCCTAACAACTCAACCTTGAGTCTGGGGAGCTTGGCCCAGGCCTGGGCTGAAATACCAACTCCGCCATTACCTAGCTGCAAGGCCTATAAACACTTTACTGGACTTCTATGAATCTCCATGTCTTGCCTAATCTGTCAAATGGAAGTGAAGTATTCTGAGTCTTAAATGGGAAAATACAAGTAAATCCTCAAAAATTAAAAAAGGAACTACCATGCAGGTGAGGTGGCACACACTTGTAATCCCAGCGTTTGAGAGTCTGAGACAGGAGTGTCACCTGAGGTTCTCAGACAGCCTCAGTTACTTAGTGAGGAATTTGCAACTCAGTGAGACCCTGCTTCAAAAATAAAGAATAAAAAATAGGGCTGGGGGTGTAAAAAAATAAGCTTGGAGGTAGAATGCTCCTCCTGGGTTCCATCCCCAGTGCCGGAAAAAAAAAAAAAGAAAAAAAAAAAAAAAAAACAAGGAACGACCATGCAGTCTAGCAATCCCATGTGTAGGTATGTATACAAAGGAAACAAAATCAATATCTGAGAGAAATCTGCACTTTTATGTTCTCTGTAGCATTATGCACACTAGGCAACCTCTGGAAACAATCTAAGTGTCTGCTGATGGATGAACAGATGAATAAAATTTGAGAAATGCACACACCCTTATATAATGGATTATTACTTAGCTTTAAAAAAGAAGGAAATATTGCCATTTGTAAGAACATGGATGAATCTGGAGGACATTATGCTAAGCGAAATAAGCCAGACACAGAAAGAAACGAGTCTGTATTTTGGTTATTCCTATCATTATCCAAAATAAAGCATGCTGTCCCAGCCACAGCACAAGTGACAGGCTGTGAGAGTTCGGGGAGGGCATGGCCCATTCTGGGTTCACTGTTTAATGAAACGTGTCACTTGCCAGCATAATGCGTTTGTGATGCTTGTCCCTCTACATTCTTTAGTTTTATCACCCTGCCACTGTGTGACTGTAGGATACTAGCACAAAACCAGAAATGAATTGAATGATGGAGAGTGTGGGGAGATGTTTGAATTTAGTTTGTCAAATTGATGAATATCTCATTTTTAAAATGTGAGAGCACCCATCTTCATGATGGGTTATTTCATTTTGATGATACTGGCATCACCCACTAAATAGGAAAGTTGTAACCGACACAGTACATTGGCGCACAAGGGAAATAGACGCTGTATCTAAAATTGCGCTGCTGAATCCCATCACCATCTGGGATCAGCCATTCATAAAAGATTAAATGTGAGGGAGGTACATATCTGAATACATGTGTGTCAGTCTCTCCCATCTGTTTTAATTTTGCTTAAAATAATAACAGCTTTCTTTCCCCACTTGCTTGAATCTGTTCTGATTCTTTTAATTTTCATTAGCCAGAAGTAGTCTTTGTGGTCTTTAGCTAGCGTTTCAGTCTTAATTGAATCAGTTTAAAGTTTCTTTAAAGTTATATGTTTTATTGGCTGGGCTAGAATAACTAAACTGTTAATTGATGCTTAGAGTGGGAAATTTATCCTATAATTTAACATTTAAAGAAATGGCATCCAAAAGTAAGGGTAAGTGGGTAGGCACCAATTGTGGGGCCTCAGAACAGGCAAGCAAAATGCCTTTTTGAAGAAGGATACTTTTCCTATTGCATTTAAAAAATAATTTAAGAGTAATAGTTTTATATTCAAATCTATTATCTCCTTTTGTTTTTTTAGAGTTTTGATTATATTACCATGCCCATCAGCTTCTACATCCCTCTAACCCACCCTTACCCCTCAAAACCTCACTTTCCCTAGACAAATTAACTTGACCTTGATCCGAAGCAGAAAGTAAATTAATACAATGATTGTATAATTCAGGGTAACCTGGCAGTATTATCTAGATGAAGATTATCACGGATTCAAAGAGGTAACTCTTAAATTTGAAAATTGCTCTCAGAAGTCACCATGGAAACAGGAGACCAGTAGTATTGTTTTTCCTACTGCTATACAAAGAATTATGTATGTTGAGCAAGTGGAAGTGATCTGATGTAACACCGTGACCCTGAGTATTTTATAGGGCAGACTCCTTGCCACCGTTCCAATGTGTCTGTCACTTAGTGCAGTCAAGTATTTTACAGGGCACACCTTCAGCTGACTTAGCTCTCAGATGTGTACTTTTGTAGACAGACACATGCTAATGGACAGGAGGGTAGATACATTTTAAATAGTATGAAATCCAGGGGATCTACTGCCTTTTATTTTAGATGCTGACCTGCAGTAGTGTTAGACCTCAATCTTATATGAAGACTTATAGTTAAAGCCTATATAGAAACCATTAACATTTTATCAACAAACGAATAATGCTCTGGGAGATGAAAAATTAAGGCAGATGAGATCAGATCTAAGTTTCTGGCTTTCATTAAAATTATCTGTTATTATCTTGCATAGTATCCATTCTCTGTTTAAAAGACTTTCATTTGCAGACTATACACAATGATCACTTTTCTGTCTTTTAGCTAAGGTGGTAACAATTCAATGCAAAAAACCCTAAAAAACTAAAAAGGTTCACAGTCATGCAGGGGAATATGACATGAATTCAACCCTGGTGGTTTTCTCTGCTAAGTTGGAGTGGTATTCATTTAAATATTTGGCAACTTGGGGACTCTCACAGATACCAGGGGTAAGGTGAAATAGATAATTATCAGTATGTGCAGTAACAGCAATCCCAAGAATATTTTCCAGATGGTACTTAAAAATAAAACATTCTTTCTATTTGCATAAAATGACTGTTACTTATAGTGGCACATTTTGGTAGTTTCATTTTTTAAGATCATTGCATATTTTTGTGTGTGGTACTGGGTATTGAATCATTCTACCTCTGAGCTACACTCCCAGCCCTAGTTTTTATTCTTTATTTTGAAACATGGTCTCACTAAGTTGTGTAGGGCTTCACTCAGTAGCTGAGGCTGGCCATGAACTGTGATCCTCCTGTCTCAGCATCCCAAAAGCTGGGATTACAAGCATGTGCCACCATGCCTGGCCATTGCATATTTATTAAGAGCATACAATGAGCTGGGCATAATGGCCCACACCTGTAATTCTAATACTTGGGAGGCTGAGAGAGGAGGATCACAGGTTCAATCCAGCCTCAGTAACTTAGCAAAGCCCTCAGTGACTTAGTGAGACCCTGTTTCAAAATGAAGTGGAAACTCCCTAGTGCACATGATGTACGTTCACAAACATATCAAAGTCAATCACTAAGCAGAACACGAGAAGGAGGAAGTGGGAGGGAATTGGATGGGAAATGGAGAAGGGCTAAATGAGTAATATGTGCATGTGTGCTCTGCCATCTCGTACCCCATTAAGATGTGTGATCACAGTGCATCAATTAAAAATCATAAATTGCTGGTAACTACAATAAAAATAAGATATGTGCCATTGCACACTAAAAAAAATAAAATAGGGCTGAAAATGTAGCTCAGAGGTAGAATACCCCTGGGTTCAACCTCCAGTAACGCGCGCGCGTGCGCACACACACACACAATGTACCAGGTATTATTCACTACATAGTAGACTCAGCCTCATCCTGATGAACTTAGTGTATATTGTAAAGTGGAAGAAATACAGGAAATAAATGAATAAATTACTCTTTTGGCAATATGTTGTTTGTATAAAGACTCTTTGTTTTACTTTATTAAAACAAAGAAATCACATAACAATTTAGAGAGAAGTAAAAAGAACTGTTATGTGGTTGCAGCAGCATGGTCATTTTTTAGGAGATTATCTTTAATATTTTCTACAGTTCTTACTGAAAGTCCTAGCTGGTAAAACAAGGGGAGAAAAAGAAATAAAAGTGTGATAGACAGAATGGCAACCTAGTGATGTCCACACTCTGAATTCTGTGAATAACTATCTTACATAAACATTAAGATAGATGACAGGGTAATTGAATATACATATAATTGAAATGAATCTTTGCTTCAACTTCATACCATACATAAAACTAAACTCAAGATGAATTGATAAAGGCATAAAAGTATATACAAAGTCGGGCGTTGTGGTGCACGCTTGTAATCCCAGCATTCAGGAGGCTGAGACCTGGAGGATCACGGTTCACGGACAGCCTCAGCTACTTAGTGAGGCCCTTTGCAACTTAGTGAGACCCTATTTCAAAATAAAGGATAAAAAATTGGGCAGAGGGTGTAGCTCGGAGTTCGAATGCCTCTGGGTTCCATCCCCAGACCTGAAAAAAAAAATATATATATATATATACACACACACACATACACACACACACACACAAAGCAATGGCATTTCTACATAAATGCAATGAAAACAAATAGTATAATAATTTAAAACATATCATTTACAAAAATGTTATCATTTGTATTAGTGTCTAAAATATATTAAATGCGCTTTCATGAAAGCTACAAAACAATAAAGAAAGCCTAAAATAAATGACTTACCCTTATGAGCAAGATTACTATTTTAAAAAATCAATTGATTTTCTTTGTCCTAGCAATATGAAATAGAGAATGAAATTTTATAGTGATACCATTTATAAAAAATTACAATTTTCAGCCGGGCCTGGTGGCACACACTTGTAATCCCAGCTTTTGGGAGGCTGAGACAGGAGAATTGCAGTTCACGGACAGCCTCAGCAATTTAGTGAGGCTATTTGCAACTCAGTGAGACCCTGTTTCAAAATAAAGAATAAAAAAATAAGTCTGGAGGTATAGCTTGGAGGTAGAACTCCCCTGGGTTCCATCCCCAGTACTGGGGTGGGGGGAGGGGAGAAAGAAAGAAAAAGAAAACTAGGAATGGATCTACCATATGACCCGGCCATACCACTACTGGGTATCTTTCCAAAGGGGTTGAAACCAGAAAACTGCAGTGATATATGCATACCCTTGTTTACAACAGCACAATTCACAATAGTCAAACTATGGAACCAACCCAGGTATCCATCAACAGATAGATTACAAAATCATGGAAAATACACCTAATGGAATTCTACTCAGCAATAAAGAAAAATAAAATTACATCATTTGCAAGAAAATGGAAGGACCTAGAGAACATTATGTTAAGTGAGATTAGCCAATCACAGAGCTAAGGGTCATGTGTTTTCTTTTTTTTTTGGTGGTACTGGGGTTCCTGGAAGCCCTTCTTCCTCCGGGCTACACTCCCAGACCTATTTTTTTATATTTTTGAAACAGGGTCTCTTACGCCAGCGCCGCTGGCTTCGAACCTGCGCGATCCTCCTGTCTCCGCCTCCCAAGCGCGGGGATTACAAGCGTGCGCCACCACGCCCGGCGTATATGTTTTCTTTAATATGTGCAGGATAGGGAGTAATTGGGATACAAGAGAGACTCCAGATGATGATGAGAAACCTCAGGGGGGGCCAGGGAGGAGATATAAGGGTAGGGGTGAAGGAAGACTTAGATTCATTAATAGAAATACCACCATAGACTATGTGTATACATGTGAATATATACCAATGTTAATCCGGGTACTCTGTATTGGGGGGGGGAGGGAAATAAGGGGGGAAACCAAGAGAGCGTGTGCGTGTATATCATTATCAACATGATTTACATAATGATGTGAAACTATAATGCACCAACAAAGCACAAAATATAAAATAAATTAAAAAAGAAATAACCCCTAATGCTAAAAGAGTCTTAAATGGTCTTATCATAATACCATAATACATTATAGAAAAAAAACTCCACTTCAGTAAATGGAAAAACATATGCGTAGATTAAAAAACCTAATATGAAGAAAGCAACTCTTAAATTGATTTATAGATCATCAAGATCTCAGTAGAGTTTTTTATATATGTGCAAATTAAAAACTGATTTTTAATTTTATAAGACAATGCAAAAAGCAAAGAATATACAAGGCAATCTTGAAAAAGAAAAACCTGAGAGCTTAAAATTTCAGATATCAAAGATCAGCTATAAAGTTATAATAATGAAAACAATATGATGTTACAGCAAAGATAGATAAACTAACTGAAAGAACAGAATAGGGAATTGAAGAATCAATCCACATATATATGGTATATGGTATCCTGATTAATGATAGGGGTGGCAAAGCAGTTCATTGGGAAAGAGAATCTTTTCACTAAATGGTCATAGGTTAATTGCATAATAACATGGGAGAAAATAATTATTATTTCACCATATACAAAACACAACTCATGATGATATAGTACAGATCTATACATGAATAGTACAATAATAAGATTATTGAGACTAGGTAATAAGGTTATTAAGACCAGGTATGAGAACATCCTTAGGCCTCAGAGGAAAAAATTTCTTAAGGTACAAAATAATAAATTTTCAAAAGAAATAATTGGATATATTGGACTATATTAATGATAAAATTTTTCTTCATGAAAAGATACCATTCAAGCCTGGTGTGGTGGTGTATGCCTGTAATCCTGCTATTCAGGAGGCTGAGGCAGGAGGCTCACAAGTTTGCGGCCAGTGTGGGCAACTTAGCGAGACCCCATGTCAAAAAATGGGCAAAAAAGACTTGAACAGGCACTTCATAAAAGAAAATTTTCCCGGTAGAAAAGGCCCTTAACAGCCGGGCGTGGTGGCGCACGCTTGTAATCCCCGCGCTTGGGAGGCGGAGACAGGAGGATCGCACAGGTTCAAAGCCAGCTGTGCTGGCTTTAAGAGACTCTGTTGCCAAATAGAAGTATAAAATAGATCTGGGAGTGTAGCCCGGAGGTAGAAGGGCTTCCAGGAACCCCAGTACCACAAAAAAAAAAACAAAAACAAAAACAAAAAAAAACAAACAACAAAAAAAAACCACCCTTGGGTTCAACTCCCATTAAAAAAGAAAAAAGAAAAAAAAGAAAAGGCCCTTAACGTTAATAGTCACCTGGGAGATACAAGTTAGAACCACAGTGTGCAGTAGTGCTCTGTTGCTGCCATAATAAATTGCTACAGATTTAGTGGATTAAAACAACACAAATTTATTTTCTTACAGTTCTGTAGATTACAAATCTAATATGGATCTCAGGTCAAAGCGAGCAAAGGCTGGAGAGAATGAGAAATTGGACAGATAAGCATTGCCCGGGAGGGAGCCTTGCATTGCTAAAGGCCAGCGTAAACACACTGGAGTGGAGGAGGGTTTATATTGACCCAAAGAACTGCTATACCTCAGTCTAATGCTACCTGAACCCGTATCTCTCCCATATACCGAAGCTTCCAAACCTCCATTATCAGATATAAAATACTGGGTGAGATTTTTATCTGATTAGTCTCTATGACTAGTTACCCTTTTTCAGCACACATAGCCATGCCAATATTTAAAAGATAGCAGTATAGCTGAAACCAGATTATTATTGGAGAGTGGAATAGAAAGACTAAAGGGATATTTTAAAATGACCACATTTCAGGTTGTTTTCTGGCTATAAAAATAACATGTACTTAATTGTAGACATTTTGGAAACTTCATAGAAACATAAAAAGAAAATTGGCAGTGACCCCACCACCCAGAGATAACCATGGTTAACATTTTTCTTGTTTTCTTCCAGTCTTTTCCCTCACGGGTATGTGCATGTGTGTGAGTAAGCGTTTGTGTGTCAGAGTGGCTGTATTATCTCAATTCCTTAAAAAATGATAATGGCAACAGGAAGCCATTTTTAAAAAAGGAATTCATTTAGTTTATTAGTTAGGAGCGAAGCATCCAGGCATCAATGTAATTTAAACTTCAGCACAAGAAAAAAATTTATGTGGAACTTGGCTAAAAGAGATGAATTGGGGCCATCTGGTTTTAATCCTTCCTTTACCAGCTGAGCCGAGACACTCACCTTCTCTCCAATCTCTACTTCCCATACTGTTTGGCAGAGCTAGCTGTACCCTGGCATGGTTACCAAAACAAATTAATGCTTCTTAAGTCTGCTTGTAATTAATAACTCCCGACAGAACATGAGTCTTCTGTAGTCTTGGAATCTTGCCTAATTTTCTCTAAGATAAGTAATTAGATTCTGAGGACAGAGAAAGCCCTTTCCTCTGAGCATCTGCTGAACAGCCTGCATCTGTAATACGGGTAAGATGATTAAAATCTGAAAATGGCTGAAGGTTTTCTCATGTGTCACAACACTGAAGATATTTATTGCACCCCATCTTCCATGCCTAGCACTTCCCAAAACAAGAAAAGATTTCCGATGGATCAAAAAGGCTGTACCTGAAGTCATTCAGAGGGTTTGCATAACATCTGTTGTCTATCTTATTCTTCATTCCACTCTAGCAGTCAAATTAGATGTGAAGGCTGAGTTTTTCACTAGCTGAGTGCCGTCAAGTTGATGATATGGTTTCCTGTGGAACCTGGTCTGTTCCCTAATGGATCAGGGCTCACTAACTGTTAAGAAACTATGTTAGGACACTCCATAGGTATTCTATTTGGCAACTTGTCCTATTTTGTGTATTTATTGCAGAACTGGAAATTGAACCCAAGGGAATTCTACCTCTGAGCTAAACCCCCAGCCCTACTTTTTTATTCTTTATTTTGAAACAGAGTCTCACTAAGTTGCAGAGGGCCTCACTAGTAACTGAGGCTGGCCATGAACCTACAATCCTCTTGTTTTAGCCTCCTAAATACTGAGATTATAAACACGTGTCACCATGCCTGGATAACTTGTCCTATTTTGAAGCTCTACGTCAGAGCTCTGTGCTTCCTGGGTGGTAATCTCTTCCAAAACTTCAAAAAGAATAATTTTTTTAGTTAGGTTTTATGTATTTATTCAGAAGGTGATTCAACTGTAGAATAAAGTTCTTTTAGTATTATGAAATCCAATGTTTTAAAATATTTTTCTTGGTAACTCTGTATATTGTAACCTTTATTATCCTTAAGAGATCTTCTTAGAAGTTTTCTATGCATTCAGGTGTTTTGCATGATGACTGGTGTGATCGGCAATAAAGATTGCAATGAAATAGTAGCTATGATCATAACCCTCTCATAATCTAAACACAACAGGGTTTTTTTTTTTCTGTACAGACAGCCATGAAGTTATCAGGGAGTAACTATCCATCTGAAAGAAACTGACCATCTTTCCCTTGATCAATTAGTATGTCCAGTTGAGAACCTGGATAGGACTTCACAAGATGAGTGGCATCATAAGCCTTCCAGTGACTTTGATCTGTTCCCAAATATCCACTAAAGGCTATTTCTCCCCAGAGCACTCACTGGGTTGCAAATTGGAGCAAATGCTGACACCGATTTGTATTTACCAGGATTTGTCAAAGCATGAATCAGAGCTCCAAATGGAGTGCCCCAAAATAGATATCCTTTGGAGGGTCCACTGGAAAATGGGCATTTATGAGTTGAGGAAGCTCTTCCATTACTTTGGCACACATTCTGTAGTCAGTTTTCCAAGACTCCTCAGTGGTAGTCACGTAACACCCAACACTGGTGCTGAAGTCCCAGCTCTCGTCTTTGCCTTTAACATTGCAGCCACGGGGGCTTGTATCTGGGGCATTGACGACAAGGCCATGTTCTGAGGAGCCCAATGATAACCAGGTTTTGATATAAAATTTTGTTCTGTTCAAGTTAGACCAGACAGTCAGTATAGTGCAGGGCATTTTCCACTTTCTGCTTTTGGTGGTGAGTAGATGGCAAATTTTATTTCACAATTCAGCTCAACAATGTCATGTTCAAAAACTTTCTGCAATCCCTCAAAGCACTTGTTGCTAAAAATCTGCTTTAATGTCATTCTCCCGTCCAATTGTTACTTGCTTTGTTGTCTGCGGCAGAAGGCTGAGGATCCTTGGTGGTGGAGGAGGCAGTGGGGCCAAAGGGACTAATTCTTAAATTCACTTTTATTCCACTTCTTTAAAGAAGGGGTTTCCCAACCCTGGCATGTTTCTTGTTGGGGGGGGGGTTCTATGCATTATAAGATGAAGAGTAACATCTGTGGCCTTTACTCATTAGGTGCCAGTAGCAACCCAACCTACTCTCCCTCAAGTTTTTACAGTAAAAAATGGCTCCAGATAATGCCAAATGTCCACAGGGTTCACCGCACCCTGGATGAGAATCTCTGTTCTAGAGAAGAGCATGCACATCTCAGTGGTATCAGTGCAATAAAATAGATCTGTATTTACTGGTAAGATGTAGCTGGGATTCCAAGCTAGTACCATTCATTCTAGTCTTCGTCAAAGTTACTAGTAAATAATTAAGAAGGCACAGGTAGAGGAGAGTTGATTGAATACACATCCCGATTTAACCAAGCTGGTACCTCCAGCTGATGTGCTAGATGCTTATGAGTTTGAAACAGAGGGTTTAAGTATTTGGGGAGCATTATCACTCTAAAGAATAAGAAAGGGGGATGGGAAATTCCACCGCAGTGTTCTCAGCCCTGGGGCTCAGCTCTACTTCTGGGAGTGCTGCACATGTACAGAGCTCGGCACAGCTGGGAGTGATCAAGGAGGACCTATATTCTCTGTAGCTGAGAACTTTAAAAAAAAACACACACACAATTTGCCATCTCACCAACAGAAAGAAGCTCTAGTATACTTTCTTTGGCCCCATTTAACATTCTGTAATTATTTGGGGGAGAGGGTGTTTAATTGCAACAAAGGATGTTATGAATTTGGAATGTGGGAGAAGCAGATTGCTTTGGTATTGATGACCAAGAGGTGTCCTGACCAAGAGACTGCCAGATTGGAGTAGAAGAAAAAGCCGTATGGGCTCTCAGTGTTCATGGGAGATTGGTCATAATACTTTCTGTGGATATCTAAATCCATGAATGCATATGTCTTTTATATAATATGGCATAGTATTTTCAAATAACCTACACACATCCTCCTGTATTCTTTAAATTATCTCTAGATTACTTATAATACCTAATAGAATGTAATTGCATCATAAATAGTTGTTAAGCTGTATTGTGTAGAGAACAATAGCAAGTAAAATAGTCTATAAATGTTCAGTATAGATGAAAACCTTTAAAATATTTTTGTTCTGCTTTTGGCTGAATCTGTGAATGAGGAACTCAGAGATAAAAACAGATGATTTCATATGTTAAAACAGAAAGAGTACCTCAAGGATCCTTTCTCTTCTTTGATTGAAATCACTGCTAAGGCCATGCATGGTGGCACATGCCTGTAATCCTAGTACTTGGGAGGCTGAGACAGGAGGATCACAGCTTCAAAACCAGCCTCAGCAACTTAGTAAGACCCTCAACAACCTAGTGAGAGTCTGTTTCAAAAAATTCTTAAAAGGGGTTGGAATGTAGTTTAGAAATGAAAAGCCTCTGGGTTCAATTCTCAGTACCACAAAAAAAATTACTGCAAAAGTAAAGATTCAGAAAAGCATTCATAAAGCATAGAAACATGGGGCATGTTTAACCTGAAAATATGAAAGTTAAATAAACAGCAAAATGTTACTTCAACATCTTAGCTATTAAATATTAGCATCTGGTTACATGGACATTATTGGAAGGTAAATAAGGATTTCTTGCCACCAGGCATGTAGATAACAGCAGTTACTCTTTAGAGTGGGGTGCTATGAACTTATAAGTGTGAGAAAATCCTTTTAACATTAATGACTATAAGATGGAAATTTTTAATGATTGGGAATAGGTATATTTGGGATAACAATGTAAGAATATTTTTATAACTTGCAGGAAATCTGTAGAAAATATTTATTCACTTAGCCAAAAGTAAAGGTTAAGATTTGAATTCTTAAAGGAATAGCAAGAAGTATATTAAAAAACTCATTGTGAATGTGTGATGGTCTTTTGTTTGTTTGTTTTCTCTTAGATTCAGAAATTTTATTTCCAGAAGGCTTTATTGTAGACATTTGAATAATTCACTGAAATCATTCTTAAATCAGTCCTCTTCCCTAGCCTCAGAAATCCTTTTAGAAAAGGTTGCATGTAAGTCTTTCTCTAAGTTCCTATGAAGTATGTTGAATATCTATCCTTAGTAGAAACATTGTGGCACTAGTCCTATTAAAAATAATAAATTATTTCTTCCATAGTTAATAGTGGTTATTGGTAATAGGAACAAACCGTGCCATTACTGAAATGGTCTTTTTTTAAGTCCAGTTTAGACATATTCCAAGAATAGTTGAGAATAAATTTTAAAGTCCAAGCAGATATATTCCATGGTATTTTGTGTCTATAACATTTATAGAAGGTTGTCTTTTAGTGTTCATCTTAAAATAGCAATTCTAATACCTTTGTTTTCCAAATGGAGATAAATGTTTAAAGAGATTTTAATAGTCTTATAGAGACAGTTATATTTATATTCATAGATAGCTATGAATAGTTTTTTTGTGGTACTGGGGTTGAACTCAAGAGCATCCCATCTCTGTGCTATATCCCTAGCCTTTTATTTTTTTGTTTTGAAACAGAGTCTTACTAAGTTGCTGAGAGCCTAAGTTGCTGACACTAGCTTTAAACCTGCAAGCCTCCTGTCTCAGCTTCCCAAGTTACTCCCAAGTATAAATTACAGGTGTGTGCACTGTACCTGGCCTAAAATATTTCTAAGGCTAAGTTTTATTCTTTATTTTTCATAAGTTGAAATTCACCTTTGCAAAATTAATGGAAAAGATGAAGCCTTGTTATTGTCTAAGCATTTTCCTTTGAAAACTTACATTTTCCTTTACTTACAAAGGATGAGCACGGTAAAGATTTCAAAAGTTGTAGGAGAGTAATATTCATTTTAGAAAATGTGCTTGCTATTGGAAGAAAAATTGAAAGACAGGTGCACTACTCCATCTCAGCATGAAAGAACAGCTGGAAATAACCACAGAGCTATTTTTAATGAAGGAGAGACAGTTTCCTTTTCTCTTTGAGGGTTCAGTAACCAGCTCCTTGGAGAATGACTGTTTTGATGAGCCTCGAAAATATAAACTTAGAGATAGGGTTGAATAATGCTGAAAATGATGAACTAAAACCCAGTAAAGCATATCTGCAGGCACCATACCTCAAGCTACTCTAAAATTTGATTTAAATTGCTGGAAAGATTTTGCCAATTATAAATCAAAAGCCTTAATATTCTGCTTCTTGCAACTCATCATCAGGAAATCATGATGAATATTCATAAAGATTCAGCCATGCAAATGTTTATAGCTGTTAATACCAATAATAATAATGACACTAAGAAGGGACAATCTAAAAGCTCAACAATAAGGAAGAAAGCTAAATTACTGACACATCATTGCACTGATTTATTGGAATGCTATATAGTCATTAAAATGACATTAGAAAAGAATATTTAATACATGAAAAATATTCATTGCATATTAAGCATGAAAATAAAATTATAAATTGATGCATACATCATGATTTATGCATGTTTATGGGCTGTAGTGTGACCAGTAGGGCATAAAAATAAAATGTTAACTCATTACCTCTGGCTATTTTGTCTTATGAGTCATGTTATTTCTTTTTTATCTATATTTTAAAGTTTTCTTAATTTATTTTAATTCATGCACTAAGACAAATATATCAAACCTCTTCTCTGAGACAAATACCATTCCAAAGTCAAGCGCCATGTTAAATAAGAAATCCCTTCTTGAGTACATCTTATCTAAAAGTTATATTTTAGATTCAGTGGTAAGTGGCTTTGTTGAGCAGTATGATGGTCATTCTCTGGAGAAGAATGAAATAAAATAGAAGATGCAGAAACTTATAGCCAGTTGATTTTCAATAAAGGAGCTAAAAACATATGTTGGAGAGGAGCTGGGCGTGGTGGCGCACGCTTGTAATCCCTGCACTTGGGAGGCTGAGACAGGAGGATCACACGTTTGAAGCCAGCCTCAGCTACTTAGTGAGGCTCTCAGCAACTTAGTGAGACCCTGTTTCCAAAGAAAATATATAAAAAAAAAGCTCTGGGAGTATAGCCCGGAGGTAGGAAGCCTCTGGATTCCACCCCCAGTACCAACAAAACAAAAACAAAAACAAAAACATATGTTGGAGAAAAGACAGCCTTTCAATAAATGGTGCTGGGAAAACTGTATGTCCATATGTAGAAGAATGAAATTAGATCCCAATCTCTTATCCTGCGCAAAGACCAGCTGAAGATGGACCAAAGACCAAAAACTCTGCAATTTCTAGAAAAAGGAATAGGATCAACTCTCCAACATAGAGAGAGTGGTAGAGAGTTCTTCAAAAAGACCCCTCGAGCTCAGAAATAAAACCAGGAGTCAAAGGGAATGGCTTCTAGTTGAAAGGCTTCTGCTCAGCAAAGGAAACCATCAGGAGTCTGAAGAGAGAGAGGCTACAGAATGGAGGAGATCTGTGTCAGCGACTCCTCTGATAGAGGACTAATATCTAGAATATATAGAGAACTGTAAGAAACTTAGCCCTGGGAAAACAACCCTGTCTAAAAACAGGCAATTGAACTGAATAGACACTCTCAAAAGAAGAAATCCAAATGACTAATAAATATATGAAAAAATGGTCAGCATCATTAGCAATCAGGGAAATGCAAATAAAAACTACACTGAAGCTGTGTGTATTGGCACACACTTGTAAGCCCAGCATTTGGGAGGCTGAGACAGGAGGATCATGGTTTGCAAGACAGCCTCAGCTGCTTAGTGAGGCCATTTGCAACTCAGTGAGACTCTGTTTCAAAATAAAGAATATATAATAGGGCTGGGGGTGTAGCTCGGAGGTATAATGCCTCTGGGTTCAATCCCCAGTTCTGAAAGAAAAGAAAAAAAACACTGAAATTGCACTTAACTCCAGTTAAAATGGCAATCATCAAGAATACAGACATAGCTGGGTATGGTGACAAACATTCGTAATCCCAATACACGGAAGATTGAGACAGGAGAATCACAGGATTGTGGCCAGTCTTAACAACTTAGTGAGGCCCTCTGCAATTTAGTGAAACCCTTTTTCAAAATGAATAATAAAAAATAAGGCTGGGCATGTAGCTCGGAGGTAGAATGCCCCTGGGTTCAATACCTAGTACTGCCAAAAATAATAAAAATAAATAATAAATACATAAATACATAAATAAATAAATACAATAATAAATGCTGGTGAGGATGTAGGGAAAAGGGAACTCATACACTGTTGGTAGAACTGGTAGAAAGAAAATAGGAAACAAATGAGAATTCGATTGAGGACAGTGATCAGTAGAATAGTAAAAGGGGGTGGGAGGAGGGCATTGTGGAGGTGAAAGGGAAGACATGATGAAAGAAACAGTTCAGCCGGGCGTGGTGGCACACGCTTGTAATCCCAGCATTCGGGAGGCTGAGACCTGAGGATCGCGGTTAGTGGACAGCCTCAGCTACTTAGTGAGGCCCTCTGCAACTCAGTGAGACCCAGTTTCAAAAATAAAAAAAAAATAAAATAAAATAGGGCAGGAGGTGTAGCTCAGAGGTCAAATGCCCCTGGGTACCACCCCCAGCCCCACAAAAAAAAAAAAAAAAAAGGAAAGAAAGAAAGAAAGAGTTTAAATTCTGAGCCAGGCATGGTGGCACAAGTGTGTGCCACAAGTGTGTGCCCCCATGCCTGTAATCCCAGCATTCGGGAGGCTAAGACAGGAAGGATCACGGTTCCCGGACAGTCTCAGCTACTACTTAGTGAGGTCCTTTGCAGCTCAGTGAGACCCTGTTTCAAAATAAAGAATAAAAAAATAGGGCTGGGGGTATAGCTCAGAGGTAGAATGTCCCTGGGTTCCATCCCCAGTACCGCAAAAAACAAAAAAAATTCTGCTATGCTCAAGTATGAAAGTATCATGACCAATATTATTTTTATATGCAGGAAGGAGTGGGTAACAGGATGGGACTTGGAGGAAACACACCAACACCTATTTGTGTGATTGTATGACTCTGATACTCACTACCATGTATGATTACAATACACTAATAAACATCTAAAGATAAAAACTACACTGAGGTTCCATATAACCTCAGTTAGAATAGCAATTGTCTCCATCCTGATTTCCATAGTGATTGTACTAATTTAAAATCCTATCATAAAGTGTCCTTTTGCCCCCACGCCACCATTTCTTGTTGTTTGTATTCTTTCCTTTTTTTTTTTTTTTTTTTTTGCGGGGCTGGGGGAATGAGGAAGGAAGGAAAAAAGGAGGAAGGAGGGAAGGGAAGGAAAGAAAGATCCCGTTTTGGTTCAAGCTCTGCAGCTATGAAATTGTCAAGACCTTTGGTAATTCTTTTTGCATTTTAATAAAATCCACCATTAATATTTAATTTTAATAATTTTAAGTTAATCTTTCCAATTTGGCACCCTCCCTCAGCACAAACTTGGAAACTTATTTCAAAGCTCTTATGGTGAATAAATGTTAATTTTTTTACACAGGCATAAAATTTCCTTTTTCAAGCTCTTTTATGACACGGCATAGTGTGTGTGTGTAAACTACTTATGGATTGATGGCTTTCTTTAAAACTTTGACACCAGGTAAAAGCTCATTAGAATTAGGGGGATATTTATCAGGCTCATGGCACTTTTTTGCATGCCCTTAAAAACTGATCATCGTAGATAAAAGCAAGGCACCCTACTGAGGAAAACGTTCATTATGAGCCAGACTTTAAAACTAGAATATACAATTGGAAGCTGCAGGAGCTCGTGTGCAATTCAGCACTTAAGTCTTTATAAACCACTCAGGCAATTTCAGAATTATTTGGTATTGTAAGAGAAATTCAGAAAAAAGTCTTTCTGCTGTTAAAGCACATAGAGAAGTGTCCCAAGATTTTTAAGTATGTGGCTATTGCCATTGTTCTTATTTAATAAGTAAAATTCCAAGGAATATAATGAGTAAGTGAAAAGAAAATATCCTACAAATTGTGGTCTTGTTCTTTTAAGATAAGCTTTCTTTGTTTTAAACTTATCACTGATCCCTTCACTTAAAAAAAAATCTAAACCTGAAACCTCACTTCCATCACAATGGCTTTAATCTTTGGCACTAGATTTTGTTAATAAATCACTCTTTTCTAACAGAAAACTTCATGAATTTGATCATCAGAAGTAAAATTAGTAGAGCCGGGCGTGGTGGCACACACTTGTAATCCCAGCATTTGGGAGGCTGAGACAGGATTACCTGAGGTTCTTGGACAGCCTCCAGCTCCATGATGAGGCCCTTTGCAGCTCAATGAGACCCTGTTTCAAAATAAAGAATAAAAAAAAATAAGCTTGGGGGTGTAGCTCAGAGGTAGAACGGCCCTGGATTCCATCCCCGGTACCACACACACACACACACAAAAGAACTAAAATTAGTGCTTTTAGTTTCAAATGTGTCTCTAATTCATTTATACATTGACTCAAGTAATCGTGGTACAGTGTGTGTCCTCAGAGGAGAAATCAGGGTCCAATTTTGACAATCGTGCTATTACATAGTAAATAAGAATAGCTTAGTTTCTGCAACATCAAGCTAATAATGTCTCTATTTTATTTTTTATATAACATTTATTTTGTAATTGTAACGTTATTTTTGCATTGTGACTATATCCCATAGTGAAGTTCAGAAGGATACAAACACGCACACAGCACTTAGTGTATTTCCCTCTGACCCCTCCCCCTTTCCTGTACATTTGAGTGAGATTGATAGTGATATTGATATAGCATTATTTGAACTGTTTTCTTCATCAAATCTTCCTTTCCTCCCACTCTCTCCCTTTCCCCCTCCCCTTGCACTATTCTACTGGCCTCTCTCCTCCTTTATCTGAAGTCCCTTCTGTTTTCTGTTTTCTCTCTAGCTTCCACATATGAAAGAAAACATATGACTCTTTACTTTCTGAGATTGGCTGATTTCACTTAATATAATATCCTCCATATCTATCCATTTCTCTGCAAATGACATCATTTTTTTCTTCTTTATGGCTGAGTAAAATTCCATTGTGTGTATGTACCACATTTTGCTTATCTAAGTCATCTGTTTACAGACACCTAGGTTGGTTTCATAATTTGGCTATACACACATACATATCCATGCTTATAGCAGCACAATTCACAGTAGCCAAATTATGAAATCACTTAAATGGAATTCAGATAGTTTTTCAGCTATCTTAGTTGCTCATTGGCATATCTGATGTCCTGCTCCCTCCCCCCCCTTAAGTCAGGGCCTTTGCTGAATTGCTAGGGCTAACCTCAAATTCGCCATCCTCCTGCCTCAACCTCCACAGTAGCTGGGATTGCAGGCATGCGCCATTACTCTGGCATGGTGTCCCAGGTTTTGAAAAATTAAAAACAACATTTTTAAATTTCAAGTTCAGCTGGTTGTGGTGGCTCACGCTTGTAATTCCCGCACTTGGGAGGCGGAGACAGGAGGATTGCGCAGGTTCGAAGCCAGCCGTGCTGGCTTAAGAGACCCTGTTTCCAAATAAAAAAGTATAAAAATAGGTCTGGGAGTGTAACCTGGAGGAAGAAGGGTTTCCATGAACCCCAGGTCCACCAAAAAGAAAAAAAAAATCAAGTTCAATTTACTATAGTTTTTAGACTGTGTATTATATAAAGTATTTCTTAAATATGACCTTTTGAATAAAGCCTTGTCAAAAGTGTAGCAAATTCATTCTGATATATAATTGGAAACCACAAGTAAGGCTTTGCGAGAGTATAGATGCCTGGTAAATGGCCCCTCTGAACAGAGGTGCAACACATTTTAAGTTTTCTTTTATCAATAGGAACCAGGTAGTAGGATAAAGCCATGAAATGTACATACACTTGACTTTAGTTCATAGTTTTACCTCTCTTCTTAAACCATCAGCAAGCACAGTGAGGTTGGTCAGTGTGAGAATTGTGAGAACTTTATGGTATATTTTGCTAAATTAAATATGCCCGCCCCACACACCTTCTGTTCAAAGTGCTAATTAACAGGCAGAAACAAAAGACAAACAACAGATGGGAAAGGAGGCATAGATATCCCCAAATTGGTGCAGATGCCTCTGATTACATGAGTTGGAATGGCCGTTTGCATCCTGGTGGCCCAGATCCACAGACTGGAATGCGTTTTGCATCATGGCCACCATTTGCTTCAGACGCTTCATTCTTGCCATCAGCTGACCATGACTTACTTTTAGAATTGCTGCATCCCTGAAAGGTTTCTAGCTAAGACCAGATTTTAAAATTCATTAAAATGTATATGTTATCCAGGTTTTTTCTGGGCTTCTGACAGCAAATTATATTTGGGGGGTAGAGGGGTACAGGAAACAGGGTGTATATCTTCCACAGGAGACTTTTAACAGAAGAATTATTTACATATGTGCCTTAGGGTGCTGGAAAGGATTTGGGGGCAGGTTTTAATTTCATTTTGGTTTTTGGTACTGGAGGGGTTTTTGGTTTTTGGAGGGGGAAGTATGGAAGGGGAGGGTGAAAATGGAAGAAATAGGAATTGAATGAGTCCTATAACCAGTGCGCTTCTTTCTTTCCCAAGAATGTTGGCTACACTGGAAGAAAGGGGTGAAGATTTATTTCTAGAGTTGCCCAGATGCAGGCCCGTAAGGTGGCCCGCAGCACCCCATCCCTTTAATTAAGCAGAGGCATAATTGTCACTGGGAGAATACGAAGCTAAGATAGACCCACAGTGGAAAGACTTGCAGAAGAAAACATTTTTTAAACTGACATACACGTACAAAATCAGATTTTGGAGCATCATGATTTCATGGCATTAAGAGAAGTTTGAACTATGCTATGATTTTTATTATTTTTATTTATTTATTTATTTTATTGGTGCATTGTAATCATATATCACATTGGAATACAAGACTTGAGAGGATATACAAGCACACATCATCCAATTAGCCCTCATCCAGTCCCCATCCCATTCCCTCCCCCTCCCTCATCCCATGCTTGTTTGGTGATTAACTTTGATACATTTGTTTATGTACCTCCTGAGTTTTAAAGAGGCTCCGTCCTCCCCTATTCCATACCCTCTGATTGGTCACCTTAATTGATTCACTATAGGGCCCTTTCTATAGCTCGACCTCTTCCTGTTGCCCCTTTCCTCCTAGTTTTCACTGATTAGGAGAAGCATCTGATTTTTATTTTCTGTGATATTTCTCTGTGCATGCCGCGTTGCAAGTACCGATCCCACTCTTGATGGCCCCAGTAGTGGCCTGGTTCCCCGGTGGACTGATCCAGACCTCGCTGGCTCAAGCAGTGGCCTTGCCTCATGGGAGGCCCCGATTCTGGTCTCACTGCCCCAGCACCGGCCTAACCCCTCGGCAGGCTCCGATCCCGGCCTCAGAGGCCCCAACACCGGCCTAGCCTCAAGGCAGGCTCCGATACCGGCCTCGGAGGCCTCAGTAGCGGCCTTGTCTCACGGAAGGCTCCAATGTTGGCCGCTGGCCCTAGCACCAGCCTAACCCCTCGGCAGGCTTTGATCCCGGCCTCGGAGGCCCCAGCTCCAGCCTTGCCTCACGGCAGGCTCCGATCCCAGCCTCGCTGGCCCCGGCATCGGCCTAACCCCTCAGCAGGCTCCGATCCCGGCTTTGGAGCCCCAGTACTATTATATGATTTTTATGATTTTTAGGTTTTAAAGAGAAAACAAATATAAAAATCATAATAGTTATGATTTTTTAATCAAAACACATGTTTTGCCTTTCTAAAATCTAACATATTTCTTATGTTTTTCTCATTACTATATGTCATAAAAGAGCTATGGCACAATAATCATCTTCCATAAATGAAAACATGATTTAATGAAATGAAATCGTATGAGCTTTGAGAGAAATGACTCTTTGAATGGTCTTGTTTAGCTTAGATTCGATTAGTGTGCTCTTATTTCCTATCATCAGCGATCTGCTCTTTTTATTGTGTGTTTCATTTTCTTCTGCTTTGAGATTTATTTTTGAACAGAGGTAAAGTGGAAGGGGAGAGAGGGCTCTGCTGGCTGGGCTGCAGGTGATCTGAGATTTAAAGGCAACTGCCAAGGTGAGTTACCTGAGTTTCTGCTAAGAATTCTAAGTCAGAAGGAAAACAGGAGAGGGACAGGGTGTTGCACTGAGAGCTTCCCTGAGGTGTGCTGAGTGAATTTAGCACTCAAGGCAGAATGGGAAGAGAAATGGGGGTAATCTTAGTAGATGACAATGCCTGTCAGTTCCAGAGAAAAAATGAGCAAGTGCTGGCCATCAGGCCTTCAGATGGCTGGAGGCTCCCACAGTGTAGATGCTCACGCCAAGGCCCACAGGATGTTCCTGGACGGCAGCCCTGACTGCCGTAGGAGGGACCGGGGAGGATGGTGCAAATGAAAACTTCCTGCTCATGGCTTTATGGTCTGGATAGAGGGAGCCTTGCAGAAGTGTCAGGGAGAAGGGCTAATTCCACAAAGGGTCTGGAGGAGTTCCCACTGGGGTAGAGAGGGGCACACAACTTAGGACCTAAGGGGTCCTTGGCATACATGGAAGAAAAGAATTTCAGTATGGGGCAGACAGAGACAGAAATTTATTTAGGAAAGCAAGAGATACACATTTAAGGGAGAATGTGGGCCACCTCCAGAATGAAAGATACATTTGGAGGGGGTTGGTGGCTGTTCTTTTAAAGGAAACTTGGTGAAGGGTGGGTGTGTGAGGATGACATCAGTCCAGTGGTCACAAGCTGGTTTATGTTGGTCTGTTCATCTACCAGATCCTTAGGCTGATCGCCATCTCCATCATCTGATGAATAGACACACTGAAAAGTTCCCTAAATTATAGGATTTTCTAGATGTTATATCTGGAATCTGGTCTTCTGGGTCTCCTGTAGGATCTTAGTCCAAAACAACTTATTAAGACCCCTAAGACCTTGTATAATACACCAAGGTGTCACTGGAATTTCTCATTCTCCTGAATTGTGCTATTATTGAGGAAAATTATCGCTGTCTCTACTGCTCTGTAGGCCCTGCACCAGGATTAAAAAAAAAAAAAGATATATCTATCTTCTATCTTGTTAATAGTGCACAGGAAAATTATAGTTTTGTTGTCCATTGTTGTTGTTGGTAAGATTTCCTAGGAATTTGGTAGGGACGGGCCCAGGAGAGAGAGCTTATTTGGGGAGTAAAGACATTAATATAAAAGTATAACACCAGGCTTTTATATTAAAGTTATATTTTCCTCTTCTTTCTTCTCTCCTACCTTGGAGCTCATACTTTCCACCTCAGAGCCTAATTCACTGGAAATTCATATGGAACTGCTTTTCTAAACTTAGGACATAGTCATGTCTGTCCTGTTTGTTGTCCTGTAGGATCTTTTAGATGGGGAGAAAGGTACCTTTTTAAGTTTTCTTGGTATTCCCATGAGGAGTCAACTGTGGGCCAGCATTGGTGGGGAGGTACTACGGACATTTCCAAAGGATATCTGGACTTTTGAGGGTTTGTTTTAGGATTGGAGATGATGGGTGGGGTTGAAGCATATTTTTCAAAAAATTTAAAATATGATTCCATACAAAAAGAAGAACATGTGTCAAATATATTTTTTAATCTTAAGTAATGAGAGAGTCTCTAAGTTGCTGAAGCTCATTCAAGAGCCATTTGAGGAAAAGAGAAATTACAGGTACATTAAAATAGTAATAGTAGAATAAGATTGCTAGATTACATACAAAACTGATGAATATCCCAAAGGGCAATAAGCTGTAACCTCTGGAGTTGTCTTTTCTAATCAGATAGAAATAATTTGTATCTCTGCAAGAAACAAATCTACAAGTTCACATGTAACTTTATAAAAATATTAGCCTTTAATTAACTGTAAAATTAATCCTAGGGTGGGCTTTTTTATAGGATGTGGATTTGACTTTATTGATTTATTTTTAAGCTTAGGATTCTTTTTTTACTGATTGGGAACCAATTAAATACCACTTCATATTTATGGCTCTTATTCTTTTGTATCTGAACCTCATGTTACCTGTGTATAATAATGGTAGCATAGACCTTTGTTTTAGTCTTCTACTCCCACCCCTTCATATACACACACATACAAACCACCCACCATATACATATTCAATGCAGGAATGCAAAGAGAAGAGAGTAAAAGAAAACTAGGTGTCTCTTCCACTAGTAGAATACAATACGTTGAATTTACTGCTGATATACAAGGATGACCTTAATCTTTGATGTACCCTGTAAAATTCAGGAGGTCATTACAAATGGTTTAGGCTAGTTCCTTTACTATGACTATCAGGGGACTTGCCAAAGTTTTTTGTTGTACTGAAATTTTCTTGCAGTAAGTATTGTCAGATCAAATGGACTTCCAGTGCTCATAATCTTGTCTAAGTAGGTGTACAAAGGGTGCCCTCAGGTGTATTTTGCTGATATCAGCAACCAAGACATTCACTTTAGATCTGAGCTTGGTGTTTGTTTCTGCTAGCATTCTTACAGCTATAATCGAAAATATTGACCATGTAACTTAGAGGAAAGAAGATTTATTTTCTTAAGGTTTTAGATTCAGTCCATGTGAGGCCTGGGACTGCAGATATCAGGGCATGGTGGTAAGAAGTAAGGAGAGGGAAAGCATATGGTTGTGCTTCTCACATCATGGGGGCAAGAGAGAGAGAGAGAGAGAGAGAGAGAGAGAGAGAGAGAGAGGGAGAGGGAGAGGGAGAGGGAGAGGGAGAGGGAGAGGGAGAGGGAGAGAGAGAGAGAGAGAGAGAGACAGAGAGAAGTAACTGTATATAATCTCCAAGACTGCAGCCCAGGACCCAACCTCTCTAATTATACCCTACTGGCCTAGGCCACCACCCAGATTTCTGGGATTACAACCCTCATGACTCAATTACATCAACTCCAAACACCAATTTATGAGCTCTTCAAGGGGCTATTCTATAACAGTGATTCTAGAATTTGCTAGTGTTTTCTCAGAGAAAAATTTTCCTGGCATCCTTATCAGCTTTCTATCCTTCTCCAAGATGTAAACATCCTTCTTCTCTTTTGGCTCACCACCCACACAAAAGAATGAAAGCAAATTCAGTAGCAGAAAATTATGGCAGAAAAGAAATATTTCTTTACTAAGGTAAATTATGCCTTCTGATTATGTTTAATCCACATATAGTAATTTTATATTTTTATTTTGTTTTGGAAAATTGAATTTGAGAATTCTCATAATAGTTAATCCATTTACATCCTGTGAGACTTCTAAAAAATAAGGGAACACTTTGATCTTTTGGGGTTTTTTTCTTTTTTTAATTTATTTATTTATTTATTTTATTGGTGCACTGTATTCATACATCATAGTGGGATACAAACTTTTGTAGACATACATGCACACAACGCCCAGTCAGCCCCCACCCGATCCCCACCCCATTCTCTCCCCATCCCTCCTTCCCATGCTTGGCTTAGTGGTTGACATCTAGTATTATAGCAATTTATCAAAAATTAAAAATGATAATCTCACATAACAGTTTCATTTGTCTGATACCAAGCTTTTGATGACTTAAAGATAACATTTCAATATTTCTTTTTACTTTCTTTCTTACCAGAGAATATTTTTTTTCTATTTTTTTAGGTGAAACTATCATATATTTAAATACTTATTTTTCAGGAAAAAATCTATCCTAATATGGAAAATGGACTCTAGATACCCAAAATGATCTTGAAAAAGAACAAAGCTAGAAGATATATATTTTCTGATCTCAAACCATATAAAGCTACAATAATTGAAACAGTGTAGTATGGTTCTAAAGGCAGATATATAAACCATTGGAGTTAAATACAAGCCTAGAGCTAAATTCTTCCCTATATTGTCAAGTTATTTTTGACAAGGTTTCCACGAACATTTGGTGGTGGAAATAATAATCTTTTAACTAAATATTGTTGAAAAATAATAATTACATGGAAAAGAATAAAATTGGACCCTTACCTAATCCCATATACAAATATTAACTCAAAATAGATAAAAGACCTAAATATAAATCTTAAGACTATAAACTTTTAGGAGAAAATCTGGGTCATAAAACCTCACAACATTGAAATTGGCAGTGATTTCTTGGATATGATTTCAATGGCACAGGCAACAGAAGAGTATACAAACTCCCTAAAAAAAAAATATTGTATATCCAAAGACAATGTAAACAGAGTTAAAAGTTACTAATAGAATGGGATAAAATATTTCCAAATGCTATATCTGAAGGTATATTAATATTCCAACTAGAAATCCTAAAAATTAACAACAATAAAGGCAAACAATACCATTTAGAGATAGGTAAAAGACTAACATAAATAATGAATCTCCACAGATAACCAATCTTAGTTGTCTGTTGGATGGAAAATCTTGTTTCTCTGGTTCTGGTGTGTGTTACCTATTTCTTCTTTGTAGTTAATCTCTTTGAGTATTTTCTCTAGCGCTGGTTTTGAAGACATAAATTCCTTCAGTTTCTGTTTGTCATGGAAGCTTCTTATTTCTCCATCTAATTTGATAGAAAGTTTTGCTGGGTAGGAAATTTTTGGCTGGAAGTTGTTTTCTTTCAGAGTTTGGAATATGTTACTCCAAGCCCTTCTGGCTCTCATGACTTGGTTTGGGAAGTCTGGAGTGATTCTAATTGGTTTGCCTCTGAATGTCACTTGGCCCTTTGTTTTTGTTGCTTTTAAGATTCTCTGCTTGGCTTCCACATTGGTCATTTTGACAATGATGTGGCATGGGGATCCTCTTCTCCGATCCTGTCTAAAGGGAGTTCTATAAGTTTCCTGGACCTGTGTATCAACCTCTTGCTCTATGTTTGGAAAATTTTCTGCTATGACTTCCTTGAAGAGATTGTTGATCCCTTTGGTTTCACTTTCTTTTCCCTCCTCTATTCCAATTATTCTTAGGTTAGCTCTCTTAAAATGGGCCCATATTTCTTCAATGTCAGATTCCTGCTGTCGGATATTTTTTCCTAGATTAGAAACTATGCGTTCATTTTTAGAATGATCATCTTCTAAGAGCGAGATTCTGTTCTCCATGTGGTCTAATCGGTTGTTTGTGCTTTGAATTGAGGCCTTTACTTCATTACTTGCATCCTTTATCTCTTTTTGGCTCTCTCTGAGTTCTTTTTGAAGCACCTCTATTATTTCTACAGTTATTTTCCTGATTTGATCTTCTAGAAATCTCTGATTTTCTGTTTTATCGGGTTCTGATGTTGTGGGGTTGTGGGCATTCATTGCTCTAGTATTATTCCTCTTTCCCATGATTTTGGAAGTTTGTGCCTTCTCTGGGTTCTTCCCTTGGGTCACTATGACTTCACTTAAGGTGCTCTGGATCTTGAGTCAGTAGTATCTCAGACCCCACTACTCCTTTACTGGGTTGTATCACAGAGTCTCCGACCCAGGGAGTCGATAGAGGCTGCTTTAGACTGTGGGGGTGCCATGTTGCACGTTCTCCTATGGTGTGATATCTCTGCCACCGCCACTCCCCCACTGGGTCAAGTCCCAGGGAGTACAGTACTGGGATTTCTCCTCTGTGGCCCGCAATTTGACTCACTGTTCTTGAGTACGCAGATGTAGCTGTACCAGACTCGGTGAATTCGCTGCTGCTGCCGCCGGTGGCAACATGGCGCCGCTGCTACGCCCTCGGCCTTAAGGCTGGCGTATTTCTTCTTGGTTTTGATTTCCACTCTGAATCCCTGCAGCGTGTGCTGAGCTCAGCCACTGGGAGCTTTAGATGCTCCCTGCGCCGAAAGATCCCGCCTGGCTCTTCCGCAGCGGCTCACCTTGGCTTGCTGTAGCCATCCGGTGAACTCGCCGCTGCCGCCAGCAATATGGCGCTGCTGCCGCATCCTCGGGCGTGAGGCCGGTGTATCTCCTCTGTGGCTCTGAGCTCTGTTCTCAGTCCGCTTTCTCTCTGGAGCCTGGTGATTTTTTTGTTTCTCTGGTGATGGTGTTTTCTGACTATGAAAGGCACTGATTTTGTGGTAATGGAGATTGGTTGTTAGCAGGGCTCTTAAGCCCCGCTTTTCTCGGTCGCCATCTTCCCGGAAGTCCTTTTGGGGGTTTTTTCACAGTTAGGATGGCCTCAGCAGGAATTCTTTGCATCTCCTTCAAGTTAGTTACAATTCTCATCCTCTCTATAACCACTGTTGTCTTATTCCATTCTTTAGTTACTTCTGGTATTTTTAGTAACTAAAATGCTTTATTCCTAGTAATAGTGATTTATTTCATTTTAATACTCTTTCTCATCTGAAACCCCTACAGCAAGATGAAAAAACTGTATTTCCTATTATTTCAAAAACATATGTGACTGTCTTTGGACTGATAGGTATTTATAGCCAGAAAACATGTTTGGAATTCTTTAAAGGTATCTCACCTTCTTCATAGTATTGGCCCTCCAATCACATCAAAATTTAATTTGATATTAGTCTTATTTCCTTTGTGTATGTGTGTGGTACTGGGGATTGAACCCAGGGCTATTCTACCTCCAAGATACACCCCAAACTTATTTTGCTTTTTATTTTAAATAAAAATACATCATGATAAGTTATAATATCACCATCTAGTACCAGTGAAGTGACATCTTTCAGATTAAAAGGTCATGTTCTGTGAAAGGAAGATGTGTTTGTTTTGCTGATTGGTTTATTGGTTATTGTTTTATAAGACTTTCTCTTTTTCTTTTTTCTTTCTTTTTTTTTTTTTTTCAGAGGAGGAGTACTGGGTATTGAACCCAGGAGGCTTCTACCTCCGAGCTACACCTCTAGCCCTATTTTATTTTTTTTATTTTGAAACAGGGTCTCAAAAAGTTGTGGAGGGTCTCATTAATTTTCTGAGGCTGGCTTTGAGCCTGAGATCCTATTGTTTCAGCCTCCTTAATACTGAGATAACAGGTATGCGTCCCCCCACACCTGGCTAAGACTTTATTTTCTAAGAGCAGTTTTAGGTTCACAGCAAGAAGGTGCAGAGATTTCCCATGCACCCCTGCTTCCACATATGCATTGCCTCCCATATTATCAACATCCCCAACAATGGTGGCACATCATTACAACTGCTGAACCTACATTGACACATTCTCACCCAACATCCACA
Organism: Muscardinus avellanarius; assembly: GCF_963383645.1. NCBI lineage: Eukaryota > Metazoa > Chordata > Mammalia > Rodentia > Gliridae > Muscardinus > Muscardinus avellanarius. Next base: position 41,269,534 of record NC_137787.1, read on the forward strand.
TTTTACCTTAGTATTCATTGTTGGTATATACTTTCTGTGGGTTTAGAGAAATATATAATGATATGTATTCACTATTATAACATCATACAAAGTATTATCATTGCCTTTAAATTCCTCTGTGCTTGGACTGTTCTTACCTCCCCCTCTCTCCTTAGGTGTTTTGTTTTGTTGTGGTCGTGGGTGTTGAGTCCAGGGGATATTCTACCTCTTATATCCCCAGCCCTATTTTAATTTTATTTTGAAACAGAGTCTTTCTCAGTTGCTGGGGGTCTTGCTAAATTGCTGAGGCTTGCCTCAAACCTGTCTCAGCCTCCAAAGTACTGGAATTGCAGGCATACACAACCACACCTGGCTCATCCCCTACATTTTTAAATGTAATGACTATGTCACTCAATTTGTTTTTAAGAAGGAAAAATTCATCCAAAATATTAGATAACATCAGTGTTTTTGGTAATTCTCCAGTGTTAAAGCAAGCAAGCAAGCAAGGTTGTCATCACACTGTAAATAATTCTGCTAATGGCCCTGTATTCACAGATCAGATTTAAATTTAATAAACACTTATTGAATGCCTTCTACTTGGTATAGGTAGTCCCTTCCCCTGAGTAATTTGACAATTCAGTACCCATGAGGAATGCATTCAACCAAAAGTAATATTGGCCAGAATGGTATTGTTGCTAGATATGCTGTCATGGAAACATTAACTTACTTAAATTTTTTCTTAAAATTTGAGTGGATTTGATGCAGAAGATAGCTATACTTAAAGTGACCTTGGAAATCACCAGGTCCAACTAGCTCAGTTTTAAATAAAAAATTGTCCTCTTCTTTATCCAAGCAATATTTATCTGTTAGAGAAAGTTTAGAATATGTGGAAAAGTGAAAACAAGAAATCAAAACACCCATAGTCCCCACCCCCAAACAATGCACCAAAATACCCTCCATGCACCCTCAAATGCACGTTTTGGTGCTTTTTCTTTAAATCTCCTTCTCCACATTTTTTTCACATTTGTGAGGTAACATTGGATTTGCAATTTTGTACACTAATTTTTTCCATAAGATATTTTGACATATTTTCCCAAGGTATTAAAAATTCTTGATAAACTTTTTTTTTCTTTGGTGGTGGTACTGGAGTTCCTGGAAACCCTTCTACCTCTGGGATACACTCCCAGACCTATTATATTTGTGTGTGTGTATGTGTATGTATATATATATATATTTTTTTTTTTGACACAGGATCTCTTAAGCCAGCGCGGCTGGCTTCAAAACTGCATGATCCTCCTGTCTCCGCCTCCCAAGTGCAGGGATTACAAGCGTGCGCCACCACGCCCAGCTTGGTAAACATTTTTTTAAATGGTTAAATCATAGTCAGTTATTAGAGAACCATAATTTAGCTGTTGTCCTTAGATTTAGGTTGTTCATACTGTTTGACTATTGAAGAGCTCTGAGCTTACACTCTCTCAGGATGGAGTCTCTGAAGTAGGTTTACTGGGTCAAAGTCTATGAACATTTTCAGGCTCTTACAAGAGAGTTCTGAACACCATACATTGTGCATCTTGCATTCGGCTTTACCTTAACAGCAGGTTTCATTAGCCTTTCCTCCCACACACTCCAGGCTCTTCTGCCTTTTAATTGGCAAGGAAATCACCAGGAACTGAATAAACACTGGAGGGAGGAGATAAGCAGAGTCATCAAAATCAGCCCCCCCCAAAAAAAATGGAAACTTAATCCAGCTAAGCTTCCAGGAGCACCCACCTTCATTTCTGTTATCACCTCTTAAATTTGCCTAGGCCCTGACTTACACAAGTATAAGAAGTTAATGGTTCCTTATTTATGGAATTGGGGTGGGGGAGCCAGTAAAAATGAAAGTAAATTTGATTTATACTTTTCTAGAGCCACTGAGTTTCCAATAATTACTGTTAATAATAATTTAAGGCAACACAGCCTCTAGTAGCTATGAAAGGGTATGCGCAGCATCATGACAAAGAGACAGTCACTGCTGTCACAGATGTGCCACTATGAGGAGTCTGGTTTATATGGGGCTGGGCTGAAAATGTTTATGGTTGTATACATAGGCCTGGGGGTCCACTGAGATCCACGTGGCCTGGTCTGCCACGTCAGTTCTGGTGCTGATAGAAAGGCCTGTGGGATCTCCTGAGCTCTAACCAGGCCTCTGCGATGCTCTGAAGTGAGAGGGTGACACAGCCTACATGGCCTCGCACTTCTGAGAGTCCGGCTCCCTCACCCTGGATTGATCCAGGGCCAGGACTCAGCCTGGCTAGTGCTGGCTGCACAGTTGACTCGGGCTAGCTGTGAGCTTGCCTGAATAGCATTTCATTCTTAAACACAGACAAGTGGAACGTGAAATAGAATTCCTCACAGAGATGCCACCTGTCCAGGGCTTGGGCCTGTTTCCAGCCCTTCACAGATGTGCAGGCTCACAAATGCCCCCAGTCCTCACTGTTGAAGTTCAAGGAATCCATTTTCTAACCTTTTCTCCACCACCTCCTTTATGTGGCCCCTGTGGATATTTTCTAGCCCCTGTCCCTCCTCTTTGTGGATCCTAGCTGTGTAGTCAGTCTAACCAGAAGCAATCAGAGAGGGGGTTTGTTTACAGACCCACTGGCCACACTTTTCTTTTTTTATAGTCTGAGCCATCTTTACTTTCTATCTTCTTAAAAAGCACAACTTGCCCGGCGTGGTGATGCACGCTTGTAATCCCCACGCTTGGGAGGCAGAGACAGGAGGATCACGCTGGTTCAGAGCCAGCCTCGCTGGCTTAAGAGACCCTGTTTCCACATAAAAAAGTTAAAAAATAGGTCTGGGAGTGTAGCCCATGGGAGTGTATCCCGGAGGTAGAAGGGCTTCCAGGAACCCCAGTACCACCAAAATAAATAAATAAATAAATAAATAAATAAATAAATAAATAAATAAAATAAAAAGCACAACTTAAAATTCGTCTTGATCAGCTCCAGGTCTCTTAAGACCCCTGAATTTTTCAAATGTTTTTGTTTGAAATCCCATGTTTTCAAATAGCCCATCATACTTTATACTATTTATAAAGCTTGAGTTTCCAACTCAAATGCAATATTTGTGTGTTCCCTCACAAATTTTGATAAGATTAGTGTTTTATTAACCCAGCAGCTAGTGAGCTTACCACTGAGTTCATATTTTTTCTTGAGTTTTGTTATCAGGGATTCGGGTTCACTTTGTAAAAGGTTACATTTGCTGCCTTTACATCCAAGACATTGAGATGCTTTTTGTGTGAGCCCTGTGGCGCTATGGAAACATGTCTAGATTCATAAAATATGGTTTGTTGTCATCTCAAATATAGCACTTGTCTACAGAAGGGGAAAAAATCTATCTATCTAGTATCCCAGCCACCCTGCTCAGGATAAAACAATAGATGAAGGAGACAGTTGACAAGTTACCCTGCACATCCTGTCTTCTTTCTCTCCATTCCCTCTCTAGGCTCCCATCTATTTGTCAGTAGGAGTTAAAATGGCTTTAATCCTAAATCTTCTGATGGTTTTTTCACCCCAAGAGAGTCTGGGCAAACTCATGATGTATATGGGGAGTAAGGAGGAATAAATGAGGTCAAGAAGTGCTAATCTCCACATAGAAGCTTCACAAAGGATTGGTCAGCTGAGAAAAGAGACAATCTGGGGAGTTTGGGAAAGGATAGAGAACAAGACTTAGTAGTCCAGAAAAAGGTTTCCTCAGGCAGCCATTCAGATGGAACTTTTAGGCAGAGGAACAAGTCAGTCCTTGGAATGAGCACTAATTTCGTCAGTAGGAGTCTGTGGTGACATATCACACAGATACATATTGATTTATGAGTACAGTGTGAATGCATGGACTGTGTCCATGGTGAAAATGTGTTAATTGAAGCACGTGTAAAGGAAAGTTAAACTAATTTGTTTTATATTAGGTGTATAAAATTGTGTTCTCTGGGCCAGACATAGTGGAACACACCAGTAATCTCAGTACTTGGGAGTCTGAGACAGGAGGATTGCAGATTCAAGGACAGCCTAAGCAGCATAGTACAACTCTCAGTAATCGATCAAGACCTTATTTCAAAACAAATAATGAAAAAGGGCTGGGCATATAGCCTGAAAGTAGACTTCCACTGGGTTCAATCCCCAATACTACAAAATGAAAAAAAAGTATTCTCTGATTTATAACTCTAGGTGCACTCATTGCTTTTTACAGCGCTGCTTCTTTGGCACGTATTCTTAGCTCTGTGTTTCCAAAGAGCCATTCTATTTCTGATCTTGACAAGGTGGGATGAGGTCGATCTCTATAGAGCAATGCTATTTTCTAGTCCTATTGCAGACCACAGGCTGAATCATGCATTTGTATAATGAGTCATGGTATAAACGGTCTGACTTTCTCTAACCCCTGTATGCCTCCCAGGAGAGATTTATGCAGAAAAATACCTGAGCACTGCCAGACATGTGCCTCATCTCTCAGACTTGATATGTTTAGGAGCAAATCTTAAGTGAGAAAGAAATTTAATTCATAGTATAAATGCCAGTTCTGAATGACTTACATATTGTTTTTTCTCCCCGCTGTCTTTTTAACTAGAAGAATTGCTAAAGAAAGGGGGATGCCAAGGGGAGCTGGAGTCCAGCTAATGTCTCTTCCATTCCCATTACCTGTACAGCTAAGATGATTAGTCCTTAGGAAACAGAGGAAATTTTTAAAGATTAAGAGAAATTGTGAAGCTAGAGATTTTAAAAGACCTATATTCTTACACACACACACACACACACACACACACACACACACACACTGTACATTTTCTGTTTCCTGCCCCATCCCTGCTGCTTTTTGTGAAATATTAAGGAAAAATTTGAGCCTATCAGTTGATTAGAAGGCGTTGTCCTGCAGGATGAAGAGCATGGGTTATGAATTAGACCTAGGCTCCATTCTTTGTTCCCTAGTTTGTCCTTTACTGGCTCTATGTGAGGAATTATGTCACAGATTACTTGAGGGTCCATTAAGATGATCTGGGAAAGGCCCTTAGTGGATTTCTTGGCTCAGAGTAAATGCTTTGTAACGTTGGGCTGCTGTCAGTGACAGTCTGTATCATTTTATCATTATCATTTTTTTTTGAGGAGGTAACATTTATTTTTTTTTATTTTTATTTTTTATCACGCTGGTTCGAAGCCAGCCTCACTGGCTTAAGAGACCCTGTTTCTTTCTTTCTTTTTTTTAAATTGGTGCACTGTATTCATACATCATAGTGGGATACAAACTTTTGTAGACATACATGCACACATCGCCCAGTCAGCCCCCACCCGATCCCCACCCCATTCCCTCCCCATCCCTCCTTCCCATGCTTGGCTTAGTGGTTGACATCTAGTATTATAGCAATTTATCCAAAATTAAAAATGATAATCTCACATAACAGTTTCATTTGTCTGATACCAAGCTTTTGATGACTTAAAGATAACATTTCAATATTTCTTTTTACTTTCTTTCTTACCAGAGAATATTTTTTTTCTATTTTTTTAGGTGAAACTATCATATATTTATATATTTATTTTTCAGAAAAAAATCTACCCTAATATGGAATATGGATTCTAGATACTCAAAACAATCTTGGAAAAGAACAAAGCTAGAAGATATATATTTTCTGATTTCAAACCATATAAAGCTACAATAATTGAAACAGTGTAGTATGGTTCTAAAGGCAGATATATAAAACATTGGAGTTAAATACAAGCCTAGAGCTAAATTCTTCCCTATATTGTCAAGTTATTTTTGACAAGGTTTCCACGAACATTTGGTGGTGGAAATAATAATCTTTTAACTAAATATTGTTGAAAAATAATAATTACATGGAAAAGAATAAAATTGGACCCTTACCTAATCCCATATACAAGTATTAACTCAAAATAGAGAAAAAACCTAAATATAAATCTTAAGACTATAAACTTTTAGAAGAAAATCTGGGTCATAAAACCTCACAACATTGAAATTGGCAGTGATTTCTTGGATATGATTTCAATGGCAAGGCAACAGAAGAGTATACAAACTCCATAAATAATGAATCTCCACAGATAACCAATCTTAGTTGTCTGTTGGATGGAAAATCTTGTTTCTCTGGTTCTGGTGTGTGTTACCTATTTCTTCTTTGTAGTTAATCTCTTTGAGTATTTTCTCTAGCGCTGGTTTTGAAGACATAAATTCCTTCAGTTTCTGTTTGTCATGGAAGCTTCTTATTTTTCCATCTAATTTGATAGAAAGTTTTGCTGGGTAGGAAATTTTTGGCTGGAAGTTGTTTTCTTTCAGAGTTTGGAATATGTAACTCCAAGCCCTTCTGGCTTTCATAACTTGGTTTGGGAAGTCTGGAGTGATTCTAATTGGTTTGCCTCTGAATGTCACTTGGTCCTTTGTTTTTGTTGCCTTTAAGATTCTCTGCTTGGCTTCCACAGTGGTCATTTTGACAATTATGTGGCATGGGGATCCTCTTCTCCGAACCTGTCTAGAGGGAGTTCTATAAGTTTCCTGGACCTGTGTATCGACCTCTTGCTCTATGTTTGGAAAATTTTCTGCTATTACTTCCTTGAAGAGATTGTTGATCCCTTTGGTTTCACTTTCTTTTCCCTCCTCTATTCCAATAATTCTTAGGTTAGCTCTCTTAAAATAGGCCCATATTTCTTCAATATCAGATTCCTGCTGTCGGATATTTTTTTCTAGATTAGAAACTATGCGTTCATTTTTGGAATGATCATCTTCTTTTTTTAATTGGGACATTATATTCATACAACTTATTGGGGTAAAAAACTTGTGTGTACAAACATGTACTCATTGCTGATTTAACCCCTACCCAAATCCCACCCTATTCCTTTCCCATCCCTTCCTCCCTTGCTTGGCTTAGTGATTGACTTCGATATGTTTAAGTACATTGTGAGCTTTAGAGATTTTCCTCTTCCCCCCTCATTTCTCCTCCTATAGGCTATCTTGTTTGCTCCTCTTTTCTCCCTAACTCTCACATATTAGGGAAAGCATCTGATACACATGCCTTAGTTTGGTAGTTTGGTTTCTTTTCTTTTGGGTAGATACCCAACAGTGATATTGCTGGATCAAATGGTAGATTTGTTCCCATTCTTCTGAGGATTCTCCATACTGTTTTCCAAAGTGGTTGCACTAATTTGCAATCCCACCAACAATGTCTTAGAGTTCCCACTTCTCCACATCCTCGCCAGCATCTGTTGTTGTTTGTGTTTTGAATGATGGCCATTCTAGTTGGAGTTAGGTGAAATCTCAGGGTAGTTTTGATTTGCATCTCTCTGATTGCCAGTGATGTTGAGCATTTTTTCATGCATTTATTGGCCATTTGAATTTCTTCTTTTGTGAAGTGTCTATTTAGTTCATTTGCCCATTTTGTTATTGGATGCTTTGTTTTCTTAGTGTTGAGTTTCTTGAGTTCTCTGTATATTCTAGATATTAGTCCTCTATCAGTGGTGTAGGTGGCAAAAATCTTCTCCCATTCTGTTGGCTCTCGATTGAGATTCTTGATAGTTTCCTTTGCTGAACAAAAGCTCTTCAGTTTCATGCAATCCCATGTATTGATTCTCCTTTTAATTTGTTGTGCCTTTGGGGTCTTGTTGAGGAAATGTTTGTCTGTGCCTATGTGTTGTAGTGTTGGACCTATGCCCTCTTCAAGGAGCTTCAAAGTCTCTGGTTTAATTTCCAAGTCTTTGATCCATCGTGAGTTGACTTTTGTACAGGGTGAAAAAGTGGGATTAACATCCAATTTTCTGCATATGGTTAACCAGTTTTGCCAACACCATTTGTTGAAGAGGCTATCTTTTTTCCAGTGTATGTTTTTGGCCTCTTTGTCAAAAATCAATTGGCTGAAAGTGTGTGGACTTGTTTCTGGGTCTTCTATTCTCCTCCATTGGTCTATATATCTGTTCTTTTGCCAGTACCATGCTGTTTTTATTACAATGGCTTTGTAGTATAGTTTAAAGTCAGGTATTGTGATTCCTCCTGCGTGGTTTTTGTTGCTGAGAACTACTTTGGCTATTCTGGGCTTTTTGTTATTCCAGATAAATTTAAGGACCGATTTTTCTATGTCTGTGAGGAATGATCTTGGAAGTTTAATGGGCATTGCATTAAATCTGTAGATCATTTTTGGAAGGATGGCCATTTTAATGATATTTATTCTGCCAATCCATGAACATGGAAGGTCTTTCCATCTTCTAAGATTTTCTTCGATTTCTTTTTTCAGTGTTTTATAATTTTCTTTGTAGAGATCTTTTACCTCCTTGGTCAAGTTTATTCCTAGGTATTTTATTTTTTTTGTGGGAGATCCTGAGTGGAAGTGTTTTCTGAATTTCTTTTTCAGTGGATTTATGGTTGGTGTACAGGAAAGCTTCTGATTTATTAAGATCGATTTTGTATCCAGATACCTTGCTGAATTTGTTGATCAGTTCTATAAGCCTTTTGGTTGAGTTTGTTGGGTTTTCTAAATATAGTATCATGTCATCTGCAAATAGTGAAAGCTTAAGTTCTTCTTTTCCTATTTGTACTCCTTTTATTTCCTTTTCTTGCCTTATTGCTCTGGCTAGAGTCTCTAGTACTATATTGAAGAGAAGTGGTGATAGTGGACATCCTTGTCTCGTTCCAGTTTTTAGGGGGAATTCTTGAAGTTTTTCCCCATTTAATATGATGTTGGCAGTGGGCTTATTGTAGATTGCCTTAATAATGTTGAGATATGTTCCTTCTATTCCAATTCTCTGCAGTGTTTTTTATCATAAATGGATGTTGAATTTTATCAAATGCTTTTTCAGCATCTATTGAGATGATCATTTGGTTTTTGTCTTTGATTCTGTTTATATGATGAATTACATGGATTGATTTTCATATATTGAACCAGCCTTGCATCCCTGGGATGAACCCTACCTGGTCATGGTGAATGATTATCTTGATGTGGTTTTGAATGCGTGTTGCTAGTATTTTGTTTAATAGTTTTGCATCCAAGTTCATCAGAGATATAGGCCTGTAGTTTTCCTTCCTTGAACTGTCTTTATTTGGTTTGGGTATTAGTGTGATGTTGGCTTCATAGAATGTATTTGGGAGAGTCCCGGTTTTTTCTATTTCCCGAAATAGTTTGAGTAGTATTGGGATTAGTTCTCCTATAAAGGTTTTATAGAATTCACTTGGGAAACCATCTGGTCCTGGGCTTTTCTTTGATGGTAGGCTCTTTATTGCTATTTCAATCTCTTTGATTGTTATTGGTTGGTTTAAGTGTTCTACATCTTCTTGACTCAGTTTAGGAAGGTTGTATTTATCTAGGAAGTTGTCGATTTCCTCCAGATTTTCCATTTTGTTGGAGTATAGTTTTTCAAAGTAGTTTCTGATAATCCTCTGGATTTCTATGCTGTCAGTAGTAATGTCTCCTTTTTCATCCCTTATCTTCATAATTTGGGTTGATTCTCTCTTTTTTTTTTAGTTAGGTTGGCTAGTGGTTTATCAATCTTGTTAATTTTTTCAAGAAACCAGCTTTTGGTTTTGTTGATTTTCTGTATTGTTTTTTTTATTCTCTATTTTGTTAATTTCTGCTCTAATTTTAATAATTTCCCGTCTTCTGCTGGCTTTGGGGTTCAATTGTTCCTGCTTTTCAAGGGCTTTGAGGTGTGTCATAAGGCTATTTATTTGAAGATTTTCTGTTTTTCTTATGTGAGCACTCAGTGCTATAAATTTTCCTCTTAATACTGCCTTCAAAGTGTCCCAGAGGTTTTGATATGTTGTTTCTTTATTTTCATTTGTTTCTAGAAATTTCTTGATTTCACCTCTTACATCTTCTACGACCCATTCTTCATTCAGAAGTGTGGTGTTCAGCCTCCACATGTTTATGTTGTTTCTCTGGGTCTTCTTATAGTTGATTTCTAGTTTCATTCCATTATGGTCTTAAATGACACAGGGAAGTATATGTAACATTTTTTAAATTTGCTAGTGCTCATTTTGTGTCCCAGGATGTGATCTATTTTGGAGAAGGTTCCATAAGCAGCTGAGAAAAATGTAAACTCTGCTGTAGTTGGGTGAAATATTCTATATGTGTCCAACAGGTACATTTGGTTAATGGTGTTCTTTAGTTCTGAGACATCTTTACTGACCCTTTGTCCGGAAGATCGGTCTAGTATTGTGAGAGGTGTGTTGAAGTCTCCCAGTATTATTGTGTTGGGATTTATGTGTGACTTCATGTCACAAAGAGTTTGATTTATGAAAGTAGCTGCCCCTATGTTTGGGGCATAGATGTTGATTATTGTTATTTCCTCTTGCTGGACTATTCCTTTTACCAGTAAAATGTGACCTTCTTTGTCTCTTCTAATAAGTTTGGGTTTGAAGTCTAACTTGTCTGATATCATAGTTGCTACTCCTGCTTGTCTTCGAGTACCATTAGCATGGATTACCTTGCTCCAGCCCTTTACCTTGAGTTTGTTCCTATCTTTACTTGTAAGGTGTGTTTCTTGTAAGCAGCAGATGGATGGATTCTGGCTTTTAATCCATTTTGCCACTTTATGTCTTTTTATTGGGGAGTTGAGGCCGTTTACATTCAGTGTGATTATAGAGAGATAATTTTTAATTCCCAACATGTTAATATCTTATTTCTGTTTGAGATACTGTTTATTCTTCTTTGCTTAGTTGTCTGCTGGATGGGAATTCTTGTTTCTTTGGTTCTGGCGTGTATTACCCATTTCCTCTTTGCAGTTAATCTCCTTGAGTATTTTCTCTAGCGCTGGTTTTGAAAACATAAATTCCTTCAGTTGCTGTTTGTCATGGAAGCTTCTTATTTCCCCATCTAATTTGATGGATAGTTTTGCTGGGTAGGAAATTTTTGGCTGGAAGTTGTTTTCTTTCAGAGTTTGGAATATGTTACTCCAAGCCCTTCTGGCTTTCATAACTTGGTTTGGGAAGTCTGGAGTGATTCTAATTGGTTTGCCTCTGTATGTCACGTGGCCTTTTGTTTTTGTTGCCTTTAAGATTCTCTGCTTGGCTTCCACAGTGGTCATTTTGACAATTATGTGGCGTGGGGATCCTCTTCTCCGATCCTGTCTAAAGGGAGTTCTATAAGTTTCCTGGACCTGTGTATCGACCTCTTGCTCTATGTTTGGAAAATTTTCTGCTATTACTTCCTTGAAGAGATTGTTGATCCCTTTGGTTTCACCTTCTTTTCCCTCCTCTATTCCAATTATTCTTAGTTAGCTCTCTTGAAATGGGCCCATATTTCTTCAATGTCAGATTCCTGCTGTCGGGTTTTTTTTTCTAAATTAGAAACTATGCGTTCATTTTTAGAATGATCATCTTCAAGAAGCGAGATTCTATTCTCCATGTGGTCTAATCTGTTGTATATACTTTGAATTGAGGCCTTTACTTCATTAATTGCATCCTTTATCTCTTTTTGACTCTCTCTAAATTCTTTTCGAAAGTCCTCTATTATTTCTAAAGTTATTTTCCTAATTTGATCTTCTAGAGATCTTTGGATTTCTGTGTTATCAGATTCTGATGTTGTGGGGTTATTGGCATTCACTGCTCCATTGTTATTTCTCTTTTCCATGATTTTGGAAGTTTGTGCCTTCTCTGGGTTCTTCCCTGAGTCACTATGAGTTTACTTAAGATGCTCTGGATCTCGAGTCTGTGGTATCTCAGTTACCACTACTCCTTTACTGGGTTGTATCACAAAGTCTCAGACCCAGGGAGTCAATCAAGGCTGCTTAGACCGTGGGGGGTGCCAAGTTGGGCGTTCTCCAGTGGGGAGTTGTGACTATGGTATGATATCTCTGCCACTGCCACTCCCCCACTGGGCTGCACTGCTAAAATCTCCGACCCGGGGAGACTATCTGCGCAAGTCCCTGGGAGTGCAGTACTGGGATTTCTCCCCTAGGGGCCGCAATTTGACTCACGGTTGTTGAGTGCGCTGATGAAGCTGTAGTGAACTTGGTGGATTCGCTGCTGCCGCCACTGGCAATATGGTACCACTGCCACACCCTCGGCTGTGATGCGGTGTATTTCTTCTCTGGTTTTGAACTCCGTTCTGAGTCCTTGCCAGTTGTGCTGTGCCCGGCCCTTGGGAGCTTTAGATGTTCCCTGCACCAACAAAACTGCTGACTGCTGCCCGGCTGTTGAGCACCTGCTCACCTCGGCTCGCTGTCCACCCCTCCTCTCAGGCGCCTGGTGGCTGGTTGAGTGGGCTGGTCTAGGGCCATCCGGTGAACTTGCCGCTGCCGCCAGCAGTAAGACGCTGCTTCTGCATCCTAGGCCGCGAGGCCAGAGTACCTCCTCTCTGGATTTGAGCTCTGTTTTGAGTCTCCCTCCTCTCTGGAGCCTGGTGCTGCTAGGGGAGATGTAGGCCGCGCTGCGGCTCTGGCTGCTCCAGCTGTTCTGGCCGCTCCACTCGGCTGCTCTGGCCGCTCTGCTCGCTGCTCTGAACCGTGGCTCCGGCTGCTCTGCACCGCGGGTCTTGCCACTCCGGCCATTCTGCGACACGGCTCTGGCTGCTCCGGCTGTTCTGGCCGCTCCGCTCGGCTGCTCAGGCCACTCCGCTCCACAGCTCCCCCCAATCCGCGCTGCGGCTCTGGCCGCTCCGGCTGCTCCGGCTGCTCCACGCCGCGCGGGCGCGGCACTTCGGGCTGTTTTTTTTTTCCCGGTGTCTTGTTTTTCCAGCCCTTTTTCTCTGTCCCTTGTATTTACCATTTTTATTTCTTTGCTGGTGGTGTTTTCTGGCTCTGAAAGGCACTGGTTTTGTGGTAGTAGAGTTGGATTGTTAGCGGGACTTGTAAGTGCCACTTTCCTCCGTCGCCATCTTCCCGGAAGTCTATCATTATCATTTTTATCACCTCCACTGCCTTAAACATCGATGGCATTAGCAGCAGCACCACCACCACCTCGCTCTCCTGATTTTCCTCCAGCCTCTCTGTTTACTCTTAATTCCTTTTGCAAATTCTTTTCCAAACTCTTAGAGTTTCTGTGGATTTTATCCTAAACCCTTTCCCCTTTCTCTCTGCGTGTTCTCCTTGGATAATCCCATCCATAGTGGGGTCATGAATCAGACATTGCCAATGATCCCCAAGTCCATAACTTTAACCCAGAGCTCTCCTCTGAGCCTCACACTTATAGCCAGCTCTCCACTAGACATCTCCCTCGGAATGTCCCAACAACTCTTCAGACAAAAGCTCAGTGCATCTTTTCCTTGCCTGGTCTTGCTTATTCCCTTTGTTTCTTTAAAGAAGGTGCTGATATCCACTGTGTTGCTGAAGCCAGAAAACTGAATGTTTTCCCTGATTGTAATCTTTCCCCTTCCTTCAATGTTCAACCAATGAAACCAATGAAACACTTTCTAGTTTGTAAGATCCATGAAGCTAGAAATCATACTAGAGCTGTGATCACAGTGCCCAGCACAATGCTCAGTAAGTAAGTGTTGAGCTAATTAGTCAAGGAATGCATGAAACTTCCTTCCACTCTCATTGCCTCTTCTACCATCACTTCTCATTGACTTATTTGGGATTTTTAAATTCCTCTTATTTGAAATAACCTCACTGCTTATTCTGCTTCTGGTGCTGCAGCCCCACCCCCACACCACCGTGTTCATTGTTCACACTGCAGCCAGGGTAATTTTTTTTTAAAATAAAGTCATGATTCTGATCGTGATCATAGCTCTTCTTTGCTTTTAAAGCACGTTAGTGATTGCAAAACTATTTGGATTTGATGCCTGGGTCACAGCTCTTGTCCTAGAGCATTCTCAAAAATGCCCCGGGCTGGACAATAGCTATATGACCCCTCTGTACCTAATCTATGCTCTGCCTAAATTTCCTCCACTCCTCATCCCTTCCTCGCCTCTACACATTACTCTGGTCTTATTGATCTTCTTACAAATTTTTCAAATTTGTTCTACTCACTGTTCTCACAATGCTTTTCCTTCTGCCGGGAATATTCTTCCCTCTCTCTTTGCCAGGTTGCAGGCTGGATGTTATTTTACAGAGGAATCTTCTGGAACATCGGTTTTATGTCAGGTGTTCATCATGTTCCTGTAGCCCCTTACATTCCTCCACCCTGGCTCCCACCTCACTGGTTCAATCACTGTAAATTTCCCTGGGTTCCCTGCTAGCCTCCAAGGTTCATCAAGTCAGAGAGCCTCCATCTGCTCACTACATAGCTGAATTTTGGTCCCTAACCCAGCATCCTGCACATAGATGATACTCAGAAAATACCTGCTGAATGAGTGAGGTAAAGCATCGCAGGCTGGAAGGACAATCAAACTACGTGTGTGGAAAAATCTTATTCCATAATCAATGTTGTGGAAGCATGCTTAATGTGTAGCTATAAACAGCATATTGTCTTCTTATCCCTGTCCACATATTTGCAATAGTGGGGGAAATGATTCTGTGTTCCTTTGATTAAAAGTTCATTCTAGGACAGGATTTGAAGTTGGTGTACACTGTCAATTCCAGGAAGTCTTGCAGGTGATACTGCTGCAAAACAAAGTAAAGAACAGCTGTTTGCTAGCCTTATCATGCAGCGAAGGCTACTTGTATTCCAACTGTGTAAGAGAGATGGGCTTTAAAGTCATTTCCTTTGAAGTTAAAATTAAATTTGCTTGCATTATGCTAGCATGTTCTAGCCTGTGAAGTTCCAAGTTCTATTCTCACACTAATAAAGAACAAAAATAAAGTACCACATACCTCCAATATAATTATGTGTATTGTATTATTTATATATTTGAAACTGTACATTGAGTCATTAATTTTATACCGCTATTTGATCTACTAAACAATCATAATATCATAGCATTTTGTCCCACATGTATTGACTGGGAAGGAGTTCTGTACCTATCTGAGGGTCTATGAATGGAAAATTAAGAGCTTTTTTTACTCAAATAAAAATAGCTTTAGTGTTTTTCCAGTTACAGTAACAATACACACATATTTACTGTAAAGAAAAAACAAAGGTCAGTACATATAAAACAAAAGTCAAACCAGTACATATAAAAACAAAGTAAAACCCACCCATAAATCCTGTTTTTTGGTTATTATGTCAAACACTTTGGAGCATGTATTCCTAGGGTTTTGTTTTATTTTGTCTTGTTTTTGCAATAGTGGGGATTGAACCCAAGGGCATTCTACCTCCAATCTATACCTCTACCCCTATTTTTATTCTTTATTTTGAAACAGGTCTCACTAAGTTGCAGAGGGCCTCACTAAGCAGCTGAGGCTGGCCATGAACCTGCCATCCTCCTCCCAAGTACTGGAATTATAGGCATGCATCACCCCCTACCCCCAGTGTCAAAACTGGTTTTTAAGTGAAAATAGTAATTCCACACACATGGATTTATTTTATTTATTTATTTTTTAGGGCATTCTACCTCTGAGCTATACCATCCTCGGACTTTTTTTTTTTTTTTTTTTTTAATTTGGGAACAAACTCACTAAGTTTCTGAGACCGGCCACAAACCTGCAATCCTCCTGTCTCAGCCTCCCAAGTACAGACATTCACCACCATACCACATGGTTTTTAAATAAGTTTTTTACTTAATAAGTTTAAGGCCTTTTAAGGAGAAAAATGGGCAGAATACATTTGTAGGAAATTTAGCTTCACAGTGATTATTATTATTATTTGGTCATTGGTACATTGTAATCATATGAAGTTCAGCATGATGGAGACATTTATGTACACAGGCCTTACTGAGCTTCCCCCCAGCTCCCAGCCCTTACTGAGCTTCCCACCCCAGCTCCCTTTCCCTGTTGACATTTTTATATGTACACAATATCTTTTGAAGTGTTCCCAGTGTTTTGAATGCTGTTTCCCCTTCATCACACGCATTAAGAAAACTTCCATAAAAATCTGAATTACTCTTTGAATTATTCAAGCTTCTCTGGCAGCAAACAGAAACTATACTACCCATTTTAAGAAGAAAAAGAATTAATTTTATAAAATAGGTATTTGCAAGATTACTGTCAGGGCTTCTTAGAAGAGTGGACTGGTCCTCTAGAAACAGCCTGATCTGATGAACTGGACTGCAGAGAGGCTGCCCCTTCCCTATGATCCACAAGCCAGGGACTCAGAAGGAGGCCCTGGAATGGCTGGCTCCAGAGATATCACGCTTGCTGATGGTCTTGTTGCTGCTGCTCTTACCCCTAGAGCCACACAGCTTTTGGGCTTGCCTCAAATGAATGCCCTACAGATTTGCCTCTTGCTTCTCTTCCCTCAATAAGCTGGTGGCCTGTACGCTGAAAGCTAAAAGACAAATGACCAGAAATATCCCTTTGTGCGCTCCCCATGAGAAATTACACAGACATCCTCTGCTCACCTTTGTCTTCAAAATTTCTCCTTTGTTCACTTAACTGGCAGAACTTAAATGACACCTGGAACCCATGCTTGGGGAGTCCAGGGAGTGTAGTTTTTAGGTGGGATTCTTCAGATAGGCTTAAGCCCACCAGTCTGAAGGCCGGAGTGGATGCTGGCTACCACCATACTCACCACCCACTGAAGCTCTGAATGTTGAATTGTGTTCCTGTTGGATACATCATTATATGAAGAACCTTAAGGCAACATAATGAGGGACAATTTATTTGAAGGGGTAATATATACCACTATGATTTATTAATTTATGCCTATTGCTAGTTATTTCCTTTTTCCTATTTTTTCCCTGCAATGTTTTGATAAACTGCTCTTATCAGAGTCACTGATGGCCTCCTCCACTTTGCTGAGCTCAGTGTCAATTCTCAGGCCTGTTTTTACTTGGTCTTTCAGGACATTTGATAGGACGGCTCATTCTCCTCCTGACACCCCTTCTTCTTGGCATGGTTCCCAGGACCTCATGTTCTCCCATCTTCACCTGCTCAGTCTGTCCTCCTGCTGGCTCCCCATCCCCCCAGCTCTTGGTCTCTCCAGGGCTCTTACCTATGCGCTGGGACGCAGGCCCTTCTTTATTTACTTCACTCTCCTGCTCATCTCATCCAATTGTACAGCTTTAAACAACCTGAACACCAAACCATCACACTCCATAGCTGCCTTGTGAAGATGCCCTTTCAGTGCTTCTGAACATCCCAAACTTAATGCTTCAAACCAAATGTCTGCTCCTTCCCTCCCTATACATTCCACTCACAGTCTGTTCAAAGCACCTTCATCTTTCCATTTTATTTTTTTAAATTTTTTTATTTTTAAGTGAAACATATTAAATATGGCATACATTCAGACTGTGCTTGGTGCCTTCTTCCCAGCCTGCTTCCCCTTCCTCCCCTCCTGACAATGAATATAGCAGGTTGACCATGCTATATTCATACTTTTATACATATTCAGATGTAGCTCCTCCATTAATCAACCTCAGCCTTCTTCCTCTTCTATCCTTCCATTCTAGCTTTGCTGAGGTTTCCCCTCCATTATCTGGAGTCCCTCTGGTATTCCTAATACTCCTTAGTTTGGGCATATTAGAGAGAACACATGTATGCTTTCTTTTTCTAACATGTAAGCTTCATGAAGCTTTGCTTATCTTTGTCAACACTGTCTCCAGTAGGTATGTGTTTGATAATGGAGTAAACTCCATCTTTTTTCAGTATTACCAATTTGCTAGGCTACAGTGGTTTTAACATGCATTTTTTTCTTCCTTGGTGAAGCTGAACACCTTTTCAACCATGAAGGTCTTTTTTAAAAATGATAAATGCCAAGATAATCTACAAGTTTAAATATTCTTTTTTTTTTTTAAATTTTATTTTATTGGTGCACTGTATTCATACATCATAGTGGGATACAAACTTTTGTAGACATACATGCACACATCGCCCAGTCAGCCCCCACCCGATCCCCACCCCATTCTCTCCCCATCCCTCCTTCCCATGCTTGGCTTAGTGGTTGACATCTAGTATTATAGCAATTTATCCAAAATTAAAAATGATAATCTCACATAACAGTTTCATTTGTCTGATACCAAGCGTTTGATGATTTAAAGATAGCATTTCAATATTTCTTTTTGCTTTCTTTCTTACTAGAGCATATTTTTTTCTGTTTTTTTAGGTGAAACTATCATATATTTATATATTTATTTTTCAGAAAAAAATCTATCCTAATATGGAATATGAATTCTAGATACCCAAAACGATCTTGAAAAAGAACAAAGCTAGCAGATATATATTTTCTGATTTCAAACCATAAAAAGCTACAATAATTGAAACAGTGTAGTACTGTTCTAAAGGCAGATATATAGACCATTAGAGTTAAATACAAGCCTAGAGCTAAATTCTTCCCTATATTGTCAAGTTATTTTTGACAAGGTTTCCACGAACATTTGGTGGTGGAAATAATAATCTTTTAACTAAATATTGTTGAAAAATAATAATTACATGGAAAAGAATAAAATTGGACCTTTACCTAATCCCATATACAAGTATTAACTCAAACTAGATAAAAGACCTAAATATAAATCTTAAGACTATAAACTTTTAGGAGAAAATCTGGGTCATAAAACCTCACAACATTGAAATTGGCAGTGATTTCTTGGATATGATTTCAATGGCACAGGCAACAGAAGAATATACAAACTCCCTAAAAAATAAAAGAAAATATTGTATATCCAAAGACAATGTAAACAGTTAAAAGTTACTAATAGAATTGGATAAAATATTTCCAAATGCTATATCTGAAGGTATATTAATATTCCAACTAGAAATCCTAAAAATTAACAACAATAAAGGCAAACAATACAACTTAGAGATAGGTAAAAGACTAACATAAATAATGAATCTCCACAGATAACCAATCTTAGTTGTCTGTTGGATGGAAACTCTTGTTTCTCTGGTTCTGGTGTGTGTTACCTATTTCTTCTTTGTAGTTAATCTCTTTGAGTATTTTCTCTAGCGCTGGTTTTGAAGACATAAATTCCTTCAGTTTCTGTTTGTCATGGAAGCTTCTTATTTCTCCATCTAATTTGATAGAAAGTTTTGCTGGATAGGAAATTTTTGGCTGGAAGTTGTTTTCTTTCAGAGTTTGGAATATGTTACTCCAAGCCCTTCTGGCTCTCATGACTTGGTTTGGGAAGTCTGGAGTGATTCTAATTGGTTTGCCTCTGAATGTCAGTTGGCCCTTTGTTTTTGTTGCCTTTAAGATTCTCTGCTTGGCTTCTACATTGGTCATTTTGACAATTATGTGGCGTGGGGATCCTCTTCTCCGATCCTGTCTAAAGGGAGTTCTATAAGTTTCCTGGATCTGTGTATCAACCTCTTGCTCTATATTTGGAAAATTTTCTGCTATTACTTCCTTGAAGAGATTGTTGATCCCTTTGGTATCACTTTCTTTTCCCTCCTCTATTCCAATTATTCTTAGGTTAGCTCTCTTAAGATGGGCCCATATTTCTTCAATGTCAGATTCCTGCTGTTGGATATTTTTTTCTAGATTAGAAACTATGCATTCATTTTTGGATTGCTCATCTTCTAAGAGCGAGATTCTGTTCCCCATGTGGTCTAATCGGTTGTTTGTGCTTTGAATTGAGGCCTTTACTTCATTAATTGCATCCTTTATCTCTTTTTGGCTCTCTCTGAGTTCTTTTCGAAGCACCTCTATTATTTCTACAGTTATTTTCCTGATTTGATCTTCTAGAAATCTCTGATTTTCTGTTTTATCAGGTTCTGATGTTGTGGGGTTGTGCACATTCATTACTCCAGTGTTATTCCTCTTTCCCATGATTTCGGAGGTTTGTGCCTTCTCTGGGTTCTTCCCTTGGGTCACTATGGCTTCACTTATGGTGCTCTGGATCTCGAGTCTGTATTATCTCAGACCCCACTACTCCTTTACTGGGTTGTATCACAGAGTCTCCGACCCAGGGAGTCGATAGAGGCTGCTTTAAACTATGGGGGGTGCCAGGTTGCACGTTCTCCTATGGTGTGATATCTCTGCCACCACCACTCCCTCACTGGGTCAAGTCCCAGGAGGTACAGTACTGGGATTTCTCCTCTGTGGCCCGCAATTTGACTCACTGTTCTTGAGTACGCAGATGTAGCTGTACTGGACTCGGTGAATTCACTGCTGCTGCCGCCGCCGGTGGCAATATGGTGCCTCTGCCACGCCCTCGGCCATGAGGCTGGCGTATTTTTTCTTCTCTGGTTTTGATTTCCACTCTGAATCCCTGCAGCGTGTGCTGAGCTCAGCCACTGGGAGCTTTAAATGCTGTCTGCGCCGAAAGATCCCGCCTGGCTGTTCCGCAGCGGCTCACCTGGCTTGCTGTAGCCGTCCGTTGAGTTCACCGCTGCCGCCGGCAGTATGGTGCTGCTGCCGCGTCCTCGGGCGCGTGTGTCTCCTCTGTGGCCCTGAGCTCTGTTCTCAGTCCGCTTTCTCTCTGGAGCCTGGTGGTTTTTTTTGTTTTTCTGGTGATGGTGTTTTCTGGCTATGAAAGGCGCTCTTTTTGTGGTAATGGAGATTGGTTGTTAGCAGGACTCTTAAGCCCCGCTTTTCTCGGTCGCCATCTTCCCGGAAGTGCTTAAATATTCTTGTTAACATATTTGTTTTAGATAAACTGTATTTGATTTCTTATATTGCTGACAAGCTGAAAAAAATTTTTTTTAGGTTTCATAAGCCTCCTTTCTTGTTTGTGCCAACACTGGTATCTGGACAGTACAATTCCTTTGGAAAAATTGAACTTAAACTATTGTTTTCTTTTTTGTCTCCCATAGCTTTTGGAAAGAACCAACAATGGTTTTGAAGAATCAGATTCCGGTGCTACAAAGAGTCCTCTCCATTTAGCTGTAAGTAAGATGTGGTGGGCAACTTTGCTAGCTACACCTAAAGCCAGGCTGCCCTTGAAATGCAAGCATCATTGAGACAGACTGGCTCAATCGGGATGGCCGCTGAGTCCGTTAGGGAACGAATTATCTCAGAAAGGTGGACAAAGGTTTAGGTGGTAGTTCTGCAGCCACTTATCTGCAGCGATTCTTTCCTTTTATGAAATAAACTCCTTTAAGTTCGTATTCACGGCGCTAAATGTGGAGATTCCTCTCCGGGAAAGAATATGACATGGACCAATGCTTCTTGTGCAGTCGACAACTTTATTCTAGACACAAGATTTTTTATATTTCCCTATTTCCCCGTGATTCCCTAGTAGAAAAGTGCAAACACCCAAAATACAATAGTGAGATATACATGTAAATCACCAACCCTGAACAAGACAAAAGTAAGGCCTGTGACATCACAGGTCTTTGTGATTGAAATCAGTTCCATGACCCTGCAGGTGGATCTTGTGCTTCAAGTCAGCCCCTTTGGCCTTGCCTTGCAGCTGCAGAGGTTTTTAGTGGGCAAATTCCAGAGGAACAAAAGTCACACCCAAAATCACTTGAAGAATTCAGTTTTTAAGAGTTTTCTTTAACCCTTTTGGAATCTTTTATTCCTAGGGCTTAGTCCAATGTCCTTCTCTATCTGGCAACCTCCTTTGAGCTGAATGGGGACAAAGTCGGAGATTCCAGCTTTCATACATGTAGTTGGCATAGGGAAATCCATGTACATTTATGATGATTTAGAGGATTTCGATGGATGTCTGCTGGATTTTGTCTGCAATACCATCTGCTGTCTGAACGCTTCACCCTATTAAACACTTAAGATATATTTTAGTAGACAGGGCCCAAAAAACAACATGAAGTTTTTATTATATGTCTTTTGTTCTGTCACAACTATTTTAACCAGGTGGTGTCACCCTGTCTCCAGGCAGTGCTATCACTAGGTGCAAAGGTCAAGATCCCTCCTAGCCCTGGCTGTATTGTAATGGTTAGAATGAAGGTCAAAGATAGGGAGGAATTCTGCATTTGTAATTGCAGTAGCTGCGATGCTTCCACAGTAACTGAATTCTGACTAGATTTACATCTTTGAGCAAAGCCGAGGGCCTTTAGAGGCTCAGACAAATTACTGGAAAATTTTCCACGGACTCAGTTTCTCCCACAGTCCTGATCTTACATCACCGGAGCAATTTGTGTGGAAAGTTAAAAGAATCATTACCAAAAGAATAGTAGTTATGAAAGAATATCTAAGAGTGGGGGAGTACTTTGGCCAAAGGCAACGCTCCCTCGGGGCTCCTCCTTGAGATGCGCGGCAGTCATGCATCATGCGTGGGGGCACACGCAGACATCAAGGAAAGTGGGCCGTGCCACATCATGATTAACCATCATGGAAGTAGCACATGGTTAATACATGGGCTATGAGAGAAAGGCCAGCTCACCTTCCAGGCCCAGCTTCACCAGCGGGCGACGTTAAAAATGTTGCCTCCCCTCTGCTGAGACTCAATTTCCCCATCTGAGAAATGAAGGCAAATTAAAAGATATAGAGTACACAAAGTCTTTACCACACTCTATTTAATACTTTGTCATTATAAAATTTGATCATCTTTAAAATTCTAAGAAAACAATTTAACTTAAGAGATTTGATCATAGATAATATATAAATTAAGCCTGTGGATAATCAAATGCTGCATTTTGAATATCACAATTAGAACCTGTCGGGATTTTTCAGCACAGACTTGTGAGCATAAGGTGAGCACTGTCCAGTTGCCACTATGCTCCTTCTGCTTGGACTTGACATCAGGGTCTCCGAGGAGGTCTGAGGCTCCGCTTATCATATTGAGAGAGATCTGGGAGGGAGGAAGAGGCACTCTCTTGGCATTAATAAAAAAAAGCCTCCTTTCCACATCCCAGCAATTGAAGGGCAACGCCACCACTCAGAGCAGCGGTCCCCCAACTCCTCATGGGGCACAGGTGGGGCACACTCCCACCGTTCCACCTCAGGTTGTGTGCTGCAGCCCCTTGGTGATCAGCAACTCTTCTGAAGATTTCTGCTGTCTGCAGCCACAGCCAGCTCACCTGCCCCAGGTGCTGCTGGGCTGTGGGCACTCAGCTACTGGCCACGAAGGGGGCATATGGATGCTTTTCTTTATTTCTTTTCTTTTCTTTTCTTTTTTTAATTTTCCTTGCTAAAACCCAGAGGGAAAGCTCTAGGGAAAATGAAAAGTTTATGTTTAACTGTCATGATATTTAGATTATACCAGGCATACATAAGTACTTCTTCAGTGTTGTTCTATTGAAAAATTGAGATGGAGAATTTGGAGAGAGGAGGAGAGTATTTTATTAATAGGCACCCATAGACATTTATGCCAGGTGAGAGAAGACAAGATCCCTCGCACAGGATCAGGGGTGTCTAGGACAATCGATCCCAATGCATGGAGCCCTCCTTTCCCTGCCTGACTCTCTACATACTCAACAGCACACCTGCTGATGCCTATCTCCCAGTGCTCTGACACACCCATCAACACATCCACTACACACATGTTTGAAGAATGCAAATGCGCGCGCGCGCACACACACACACACACACACACACACATACACACACACACACAGCTTGAGTGCAGTTAAGTCAGCCACCCATCTTTGTTCCTGGAAGTGGACTTAGAGTGGAGAGGTGGGTGGGTAGTGGGGTATCTGTGTGCATAAAGCCTCACACCAGTAGTCTCTTAGTGCAGGTTGCTCTTCAGAATCCCTGCCCAGCCATTTGCTGTGCAAAGGAAGCTTTCCCGAGGCTGAGCGTGTGCAAACATAGCCCTTGCTGCCCCTACAGGGCTTGTGTGGAGGTCGTCTCAGACAGATTTCTCAACCGCCAAGTCTTCTACTAATCTGAAAATAGAGTTTCTTGGCTTCCAAAAATTCCATTGTATTTCATTGATTTGTTTTTTTTTTTTTAAAAAAAACTATTTGTTAAGTGCTTACTTGCAGCTGCCCTGCTGAGCAGTCTGGGTATCTAGTATAAAGGCAGGCTGGTGATATCTCTATAGATTTGGCATTGGTAGTTTTGCAGCTGACAGGGGCCCAGGAAGGGCGCGCAGAGAAGAGGTCCCAGCTGTCACTCTTCTCATCAGCAACTCACCTGGACCTGCTTTTCCTACCTGTAAGTTAAAGGGAGCGAATGAGCTAAGGATCCTAAAAACCCTTTCCACTTTGTTAATTTGCTGAATTGTTAGTTGGCCACATAGCTAATTTCTTATGTCTCAGTATCCTCACCCATATCCTCAGGGGACTGGCGGTACCCCATCAAAGGCCATTGGGGGATGGAGTGAGTTAATGCTTGTAAAGCAATTACAACAGAGTCTGACATCACATGTGTGCAATCAGGTAGCTCCATCATATTCTGCTTATTAACATTAATCTCATTCTTTAACTTGACATATGCTGACTGTGCTGGAGATACTGCAGTAAAGGAAACCCAATCTCTATCCTTGCAGAGTTTCCCATCTAGGAGAGACAAGTAAATATATAGCACAACAGATGGTAAGAAGTGCTGCAGGAGAAAGTCCAATGGGATCCATGAGAGTATCAAGGTGGTAGACAGGGTGCAGTTTTACATAACCTAGAGTCCCGTATCTGAGTAGAGACCTTAAGAGGTATTCATGTTGGTATCTGACAGAAGGTGGCTCTGGGCCAAGTGCAGAGTCCTGGGGTGAGAGCATTCTTGGCTAGTCTGCAGAGCTGCCCAGAGGCCCCTGGGGCTGGAGCAGGCGGTGAGGGGGAGTGGTTGAGAGGAGGCCTGACATCCCACGGTGGGAGTAGCAGCTACCACAGATCTCACAGGGCCTCATAGTCCAGTATAAGAGCTTCGACTTTTCCAAGCAAAGTAGAAAACAACTTGGACAGTTTTGAGGAGACAAATGACATGGTATGACTGTCTTTCACTTTACCTTCTGTGCTCAACTACAAGAGCTCAGAAGCCAAAGCCAGGCAACCAGGCAAGAGATGAGGAGGGCGATTTTGAGCAGGGTTATCATTATGCATGTGTTCTAAAATCATTTTGTTCTATCCCTCTAAATGCTAACACTTTAAAAAAAAATATTTGCTCAAGAACTTCACAAGTGTGCCCACCACCATCTCCAGGGGCTTCTGTAGCAATTAACTTGATAAAACCCAAGGCACATAATGTATCAGGTGTGAATTCTCGCAGTGAAATGAAACCAGATGCCCCCCAGACCTTGGCTGCTGCGGGAACCCCGGCCTGCCCTGAGTTACTATTTCCTGGCTGAACGATTCGGGTCTCCAGGGTTATTGGCCCAGTGAATTTCATAAGCATTTCACCCACTTGAAAAAATTAAATTAAGAAACAAGGTTATTCAAATGAAAGGCTCCAGCTGTTGAGATTTCCAGCTGGACCCATTGTTTTCCTGGGTTCTGTTGTGGTCCCAGTTCTCTCCCCTTGTTGTCCTTGGTTCCCACCTCAGGAGGTTTGGGGAAATTAATTATGTTTAAGGAATGTAAGTTGCCTAATGAGGTGTTCTTTCAAGAGGTGCTTTTTAAAATAATTTAAAAGTCTGATTGATGCCTTTCATGAAGTGAATGCAGAGTGAAACTCGAGAGCTAGACTAAAGGAAGAAACATGGAAAATTCTATGGGCAAGTCTGGCCTTTAGCTATCCTGTCTTTAAGAGCATTTTCTAGCACTTGGTATAGAAGAAAGTAAGGGTTGGGATTCTAAAACATTTCTCCTGATTATCAAGGTTCACATTTTTCCCTCCGGTACTAGGGAAAATACATGCTAAAGAAGTACTACCACTGAATTATATCCCGCCCCTGGCCCTTTTTTAAAGAAAATTATTTTTTTAATTTTTGAGGTACTGGGGATGAAACCCAAGGGATTGTACCTCTGAGCTACACCCCCAGCCCTATTTTTTAGTCTTTTATTTTTTTAAAACAGGGTCTCACTGAGTTGTGAAGGGCCTCACTAAGTAGCTGAGGCTGTCTGCAAACTATCATGTTCCGGTCTCAGCCTCTTGAATACTGAGATTATAAGTGTGCGCCATCATGCCCAACTAAAAATTTTTATTGAGACAGGGTCTTGCTAAGTTGCCCAGGCTGACCTCAAACTTGCAATTCTCCTGCCTCAGCCTCTCAAACAGCTGGCATTGTAGGCATGTGCTATTGTGCCCGGCTCATTTAATTTTATTTTAATAGTAAGCCTCTTTAACGCAAGCTAATGGATTTTCATTTTGTTTTGTTTTTGTCATGAAGATTAAAAGGGAAAGTCCAGGGATCTTTTGCAGGGGGTAAGTTCTTAAGTCAGGACCTAATTTTAGCACCCTGTGTCACGACTCTATTGTTCCATACACTGCAGGCTTCTTCCCACTGGCTTCCTTCCTGCATGTGCCTCCTTTCTCCTGTGTTTTCCTCTTTGTTAACTCTAAATATGTCAGCCATTGTGCTTTGTGTGTATTTGTGTATTTATCAGCAACTCTAAGTTGCTGATCCATTTCCCTAGGCCAAGTGAAATGAACAGAAACTGCAACTGTCCTCGCCATATGCAGAAGGAGCTAGCATTTGCAAATAGCATTTACAACCTGTTGTTATCTACATGCGCTTATTTTTATTTTAGTTTAGTTTTTGTGGTACTGGGAATTGAATCCAGGGGTGTTCTATCCCTGAGTTACACCCCACCTATTTTATTTTTTTATTTTTTTTAATTTTTGGTGGTACTGGGGGTCGAACCCAGAGGCTTTCTACCTCCAGGCTATACTCACAGACCTTTTTTATATTTTATTTGGAAACAGGGTCTCACTAGGTTGCTGAGAGCCTCACTAAGTAGCTGAGGCTGCCTTCGAACCCGTGTGATCCTCCTGTCTCAGCCTCCCAAGTGCGGGGATCACAAGCGTGCGCCACCACACCCGGCTTTATTTTTTATTTGGAAACAGGACTCACTATATTGCAGAGGGCCTCAAGCCCAGCTCACAGGCTCATTTTCCTTTGGTGTGGAGTCATGACTTCTAGTCATGATACGTTGAATCAGTGACTATCGTTACAAATTAAAATAGGAAACAGGAGGATCAAAGGTTTGAGGCCAGCCTTGACAACTTAGTGAGGCTCTCAACAACTTAGGAGATTCTCTTTACAAATAAAAAATAAAATAGGGGTAGAGGTATAGCTCAGAGGTAGAACACCCTGGGATTCAATCTTCAGGACCAGAGAAGAAGAAGGAAGAGGAGGAGGAGGAGGAAAAAGAGGGGAACCAATGTTATGTAAAGGCAATTTTGCACGCATGTGCTTGCGTGTGTGTGTGTGTGTGTGTGTGTGTGTGTGTGTGTGTGTGTGTGTGTTACTGGGGATAGAATCAAGGGACATTCTACCTCCAAGCTATACCCTAGCCCTATTTTATTTTTATTTTGGAGCAGGTTCTTACTAGGTTGCTACGAGTCCTCCAATCTACAATTCTCCTGTCAGTTTCCCAAGTACTGGGATTACACCACCCCCAGTTTATAAAGACAATTTTCAAACAAGCCACAGATTAAAACTCAGAGTAAAGTATGGCACACAGACACCCTGATGTCGACACTTCTGTTTCACGGCCTTCTCCATGACCTCAGATGCCCCAACATTGGCTTAAAATCACCAATGACCTGAATTGACAGTGGCTGATGCTGGGTGAAAGATATATGGAGGCTGATTATATTAGCTTTTCTTTGTGGATATTTGAAATTTCCTATAATAAAAAGTTAAGGAAACAGACACCTGACAGCCATATCACCACTTTTTCATATTTGCTCTTCAAAAGCCCGCAGGTCAGGCTCCAGGGCAAGGCTCTGTGATCAAGGCAGAGCTGGGTAACATCTCTGCCCTTCTGCATCCTCATCAGTAGAATGAGGATACCAAGAGGATCCAAACCCTGGATGGCCATGAGACTTAAATGAGGCGATACGTACTGACTGTGGGCTGCCTGACCCACAGCAAGCAGTCAGTAAAAGTTAACTATGGCTTTGGAATTTAGGATAGAATAAAGACATTCTGTCCCAGGTGGTTATAGTTTGCACAGCAAGTATTCAGCATAAAGCTAGACATATCGGAAGTTATTTTATTTTTACTCTCAAGAGGGCTGTGTGTGCACTAAAAGGGCAGGTGTCCTGGGATTGGTTCCGGATCTATAGCTTCTTCCATCGTAGAGCCATTCAAGTCTCTCCTCCTCTGTGTTGAGTCTTCTATAGAAACAGTTTAGGTTTTGATTCAATATTTGTCATTCAGTCCTTTTCCATTACATGCAAACACAGAAGTATTTAGTTTGAAAGTCAATTAAATGAAATTGCTGGAGGAGCGCATGTGCCAACTGCATGGATTTTGGGTCACAGATTCGGGGTTCAGAGCCTGACTCTGTCACTCGCTGAGCAGTTGTGGCACATAAAAATCCCTCAATAGATAGTTGCTATTAAATATATATATATATATATATATATATATATATATATATATATATATATACTAAGCGTGTAATTCCAGCATTTGAGAGGCTGAGACCAGGAGGATTAAGGTTCATGGACGGCCTCAGCTACTTAGTGATGCTCTTTGCAACTCAGTAAGACCCTGTTTCAAAATAAATAATAAAAAACAGAGCTGGGGGGAAATATATTTCTACCACTAATACGAATAAGTAATGTCATTATCATCATTAATCCATCAAGTAGTTGTGGAGTGTCTAATTTGTGTGAAGCACAATTCTAGGATACAGCAGTGAACAGCCCACATAAAGTCCCTTCAGTCGCATTCAAGAGGCCAGTCCCGAGGCATGTAATGATGTCTGGTGGTAACAAGTGCTACGAAAGATGAACTCAAGCAGGCCAAGAGGCGAGGAGCGAGGGGGGCTGTCCTGCAGACGCTGCTGTGGGGAGCCTCTCCTATGAGGTGGGATGTGAACAGAAGTACCAGGAGAGCCAGGCAGCTCTGCGGGAAGATCTTGCCAGACAGAAGAAACAGGAAGTTCACGTGCAATGGGCCAGCGGAGGAAGCAGTGCGTGTATTTGAACGGCAGAGGGGCCAGCGTGCCTGCGCTGCAGCCAGTGGGGGTGTGCTGAGGATGAGGTACCGAGGCCAGATCCTGAAGGCCTGGCCTGTCGTGGGGAGTTTGGGATTTCATTACCCAATGGGCAAAGAAGCTATAGGTCAGTTATAAGGAGAGAGTGACATAATCTATCTTGGGTTTGGAAAGATTTCATCTGGTGGCCATATCAATAATAGATTGCTATAATCTCGGCCAAATGGGATGTTGTAGAGAGAGAAGGGGGCAGATTCTACATATATTGTAAAGAAAGAGTAGAGATGGTGGTGGTAGCTTGAAAGTAGCCTAAGGGCTAGTGGTAGTCCAGGAACACTTTTTTTGTGAATGAGAACAGGGATATGAAATAAGGTATTGTGAGGCTTCCAGCACCACTCTCTGTGTAAGGCACAGGGCAAGGCAGCAGAGTAGAAAGGGAGGAGATGGTCCAAGCACAATATATGGAGCCAGGTGTGGTGGTGCAGGCTTGTAATCCCAGCATTTGGGAGGCTGAGACAGGAGGATCGCAGGTTCTCGGCCAGCCTCAGCTACTTAGTGAGGACCTCTGCAACTCAGTGAGATCCTGCTTCAAAACTAAAGAATAAAAGAGCAGGGCTGGGGGTGTAGCGCGGAGGTAGAATGCCCCTAGGTTCCCTCTCCAGTGCTGCAAAAAAGAAAAAATAGTACAATATATGCATGCATGGAAATGACTCACTGGAACTCATTAATTTGTACAATTAACATGTGTTAATAATTGTAAGTAAAACAAACAAACAAAAAACAACAGGGAATTGTTTTCCTGCAGCTACCTAAAAGTCTATGACAACTTTGTGTGAGTTAGAAAGTTGTGCCTTCTTCTCAGCAGAAGCATCTTTGTACCAGAGCATGTCAAGGTGGGGAGAAAAGTTTTCAGTGCCCACTTGTTCTACTGTCCCAAAACCTTCATTCAGGGCAGTGGCCTTGGGCTTAAGGGCCCAAAGACAGGATGACTCCAAGGTTTGGGGTTTACGCAACTAGAAGAATCCAGTTGTCATTACTGAGATGGGGAAGGCTGCAGATGGAGCAAGTTTGGGGAGGGAAATTAAGAATTCAGTTTATAGCTGGGTACAGTGGTGTGTGCCTGTAATCCCGGTATTTAGGAGGCTGAGACAGGAGGATCACAGGTTAAGGCTAGACTCATCAACCTAGCAAGACGCTATTTCAAAATAAAAAGTAAAAAAGGTCTGGGGGTATAGCTCTAAGGTGGAATGGCCTGAGGTCCAATCCCCAGTATCAAAATAAAAAAGAGAGAGAGAAAATAAGTTTATGAGGCCTATTAGACATTCAAGTAGAAAAGTAAGAGGCAGTTAGATACACAAATCTAAAAGTAAAGAAAGAGGTTGAGACTGGAATATAAATTTGAGATTCATTAGCATATGAGTTATTATTGCATGTTATATGTAATATGTTTCATATATAAAAATGACCTTAATCAAAAAATGTTAAAATGAGAAAACTTTTTCTTGATTCATCAGTACTCTTGATTCCTATGGATACTTTTAAATCTAGTTTTTGTTATTGTTGTTAACATATACTCAAGAAAAATATGTGTGTGTGTGTGTGTGTGTGTGTGTGTGTGTGTGTGTGTGTGCGTGTGTGTGTGTTTTACTGGGGATTGAACCCAGGTTATTCTACTTTTGAGCTACACCCCAAGCCCTATTTTAATTTTATTTTGAAACAGGATCTAACTAAGTTGTGGAAGGCCTTACTAAGTTGCTGAGGTTGGCCTGAATCCTCCTTTTTCAGCCTCCCAAGTACTAGAATTACAAACATGTGCCACCATGCCTGGTTCATTCAAACACATTTTTAAAGATAAGATGAAATCAGTTTATTTCATCACTCTAATTCCCAGTTCTAAAGATGACCACCATTACTAATTTCTTTTGTACTCATATAAAAATTTTCTATGAATATGTATATGAATATTATGCATATGTTTGCTTTTATATAAATGAGGCAAAACAGTATACTGTCTTCAAATTAGTTTCTTTTTAAATTTTCTGTATAGATAATATCAAATCATCCTTCACAAATGTCATACCAATCTATACTCCCACCAACAGAGTGTAAGATTGCTTTTTTCACAGTCTTAACTAATATTGGACATGACCAAACTTTTTAATCATTGCCAATTCTGGTAGTTGAAAAACAGTACTTTAAATTTTTATAAAGATTTATGTCTATTAGCCTTTTACATTTCTTTTTTTTTCTGTTATTTGCCTTTATACATTTTTTTTTTCAGTACTGGGGATTAAACCTAAAGGCATTCTACCTCTGAGCTACACCCTCAGCCCTGTTTTATTTTTATTTTGAAACAAGGTCTAAGTTGCTGAGGCTGAGCGCAAACCTGCAATCTACCTGTGTCAGCCTCCAAATACTGGGGATATAGGTGTGCACCACCATGCCAGGCATTTTCCTAGTTTTTAAAATGCACATTTCCCTTAGTTTCTAAAAGTTATTTTATATTAAGGAGATTAATCTTAAAAAGCCATTTTTCAAGTAAATTGTACCTTGAGTAATAGCTATAGTTAAAAAAAAAAAAACCACAGGTAACAAAAGAAGGAACTTTGACTGACACATGGAGACACTAGGGATAGGCTTTTTCTATTTCCTTTTTATTTCCCTTCCCAGCCCATTTTCCTTCCCTTTGCTCTATTTTCTTTAAAATGTTCAATGCCGCCGGGCGTGGTGGCGCACGCTTGTAACCCCCGCGCTTGGGAGGCAGAGACAGGAGGATCGCGCAGGTCCGAAGCCAGCCGCGCGCGCTGGCTTAGGAGACCCTGTTTCCAAATATAAAATGTAAAAATAGGTCTGGGAGTGTAGCCCGGAGGTAGAAGGGCTTCCAGGAACCCCAGTACCACCAAAAAAAAAAAAAAAATGTTCAATGCCCCTTGCCTGTGGGGTCAGGGGGATGGAAGTGCATGCAATTTTCTTACCTTATGGACTTAATAAATATTATCTTTAAATCTTGCTTTACAGTAGTAGGAAGCTCTTCCTTGACATACGTAGGACCTCATCATAAATCTGAACTTGGCACCGGTGCATTGTTTCTAAGGTTTAATTATAATCAGTAGAGGAAATAAAGGAGAGAACAAGTGTCCGCTACATGCAAGATATTATGCAAAGCCTGTACGGTTTATCTCTGTCATCTTCAAAGCCACCCCAGGAGGCAGCTTTTTTTTTCTTTTTTTTTGTACTGGGGTTCCTGGAAGCCCTTCTACCTCCAGGCTACACTCCCAGACCTATTTTATACTTTGTATTTGGAAACAGGGTCTCTTAAGCCAGCGAGTCTGGCTTCGAACCTGCGCCATCCTCCTGTCTCCGCCTCCCAAGCGCGGGGATTACAAGGGTGCACCACCACGCCCGGCAGGAGGCAGCTTTCATTACTCTCATTTTACAGATGAGGAAACCAACTCAAAGTACAATTAAGAAATGCACCTAAGTTCACATGGTTGGAAATAGAGTCAAATGTCAGACTCTAAGGGAAGGTTTGCGTGCCTTTATTGAATCCCAAAGTCCATGCTGTTTTTAGTCGTTTTGTTCTCCAGCTCTGCTAATAGAAGACTTCTAACAATTTCCTCATTTTTCTCAGTTGATAGATTTAGGGCTGAACTGACAGATATAAAAATATATTAATTCTTGCAGCTATTCATCCATATTAGATTATTAGATTGATAGATACAAAAACACATTAATGCAGGTAGTACCTTTGGAAAAATTATTAACAAAAGAATCTGAAGAACTCATTATGTGATTGTGAGGTTGGTGAATTATGGGTTTTCAGTCAGACTCTCTGATTTGCCTGTTTTCAGTAATTCCCACGAGCGTTTTGCTTCCCTCTGCCCTTTGAGCCTGGGCTGCTCAGCCCGTCCTGGGGGCTGCCGCGGGATTTGAGGTTAGCATGTGTGAACCTGCGCCTCTTTCTTCGCAGGCCTACAACGGGCACCATCAGGCCTTGGAGGTCCTTCTGCAGTCGCTGGTGGACCTGGACATGAGGGATGAGAAAGGCCGCACTGCCCTGGATCTGGCTGCCTTTAAGGGACACACAGAATGTGTGGAAGCACTCATCAACCAGGGCGCGTCCATCTTTGTGAAAGACAACGTAACCAAAAGAACCCCGCTTCATGCCTCAGGTGAGTCTCAGAAAGGGTCCATTACCCTCATTTTGTGCCCCCTTCATAAGTATGAATAAAAGGATGGCAGCATCTCCTTTCATCCAAATTTTTTAAATGCCTGTTTTCTTTCTATATCACATATACCTACACACTTCCAAAACACTTTGGACCTGCGGCCTCTCGGCAGATGATTGGTGTTTTCTGGCCAACAGCTTCTGGCCTTCTTAATTCAAAAGAGCATACAGAACTTGTGGTGGCGAAAGGTTGCCCCAAATTTTCTGAACAAAAGGCAAGGTATACATTGATCTTCAGAATAAATTACTTAGAACAAACCACATCAAAATCACATAGCTGGGAATAGTGGCACATACCTGTAATCCTAGTACTTGGGAGGCTAAGACAGGAGGATCACATGTTCACAGCACACCTCAGCAACTTAATGAGACCCTGTTTCAAAAAAAAAAAAATAGGGCTGGGGTGTAGCTCAGAGATAGAATGCTCCTGGGCTCAATCCCTAGTACACACACACACACACACACACACACACACACACACACACACACACAAAGCAAGCTACATGTGATGGTATATACCTGTTATCCTAGTACTTGGGAAATTGAGATAGAAGGATTGTAAATTTGAGGCCAAGGCTAAGCAACCTAGTGAAAGCCTCAACAACTTAGCAAGAACTTGTTTCAAAATAAAAAGGGCTACGAGTATAATTTAGAGGTAGAATGCTCTGGGGTCGATCCCTAGAACTTAGAAAAAAAAATTTTTTTAAAATATCACAGCACGCTGGGCGTGGTGGCGCACGCTTGTAATCCCCGCGCTTGGGAGGCAGAGACAGGAGGATCGCGCAGGTTCGAAGCCAGCGGTGCACGCTGGCTTAGGAGACCCTGTTTCCAAATAAAAATGTAAAAATAGGTCTGGGAGTGTAGCCCGGAGGTAGAAGGGCTTCCAGGAACCCCAGTACCACCACCAAAAAAAAAAAAAAAAATCACAGCACTGCAAAGCATAATATCAATGCTATTGCAGATCTTTCATATAAGGAGATATCAGACTGTGATCCAATGAGTAATCATCCTGCCAAGCTTGGCTTTTCCTCTGATTCCCGATGCATCAGATATAAAGACAGAGACTCTTAAAAAGTAAATGCATGTCTCGACAAAAAGGTTATTTGTCTTTTCTGGAATTCTGCTCCAATGCTTATGAAAAGCTGTCAAGATACTTCTAGTGTATACCCAGATCCACAGATCATGTAGAAGAGTCTCTGGCTCAGCTAAGATACATCTGGGCTCTGGAAATTCAGTGATGTCAGTCTTTGATGAGGTTAGTGGATATTGTCTTAGAGAAATAATTGTCTTATACAGTGAAATATCTTCGAAATGAAAAGCACAGAAACAAAGATAATTTTTCAAAAACTTTTATGATTCTTGTTACTAGGGTAATTTTTCTAGAGATGAAAGAACTTGTAGAATTATTTCTATCTACATCTCTTAACTTCCAAGCCACTGAAGAGAGAAAATACAGAGATTGGAAAAAAAAAAAAACAAAATAATAACAACAGCAAAATAAAATAGCTGTTGCCTAATTACCTGGAAATAATTGTTGGTAGAAAAATTTTAATCATGCTGTTAATGATAATTGGTGCAATTGAGTTAAAAATTTTTAATTTTTTATTGGTGCATTGTAGTCATACGTCTTAATGGGGTGCAAGATGGTGGAGGCATACATGCACACATCATCCAATTAGCCCTTACCCAATTAATTTTCCATCACATTTAGTTTTTCTGGTTTCCTAGGCATTCTTGGTACAAAGTTCAAATATCGTTCTTCCCTTTTTAAGATTAATTTCCCCTTATTAATGTAAGCATCCTTCTTTGTTGCCATATGATTTCTAACAATTAATTACAAAGAGTCTATTTTGGTTGTGAAAGATGGCCCTTGTAAACAAGTAAACAACGACCAACCATCTTGGGCTTTCATTTGCCACTGTGATGTAGGTGTGGTCCAAGGGGGCCCCCTAGTGGTCAAGATGACTAGTCCCTTCAAAATTTCCTCGTGTCATTCATTAAAAACACAGGGGCTGTCATTTGATTCTGTTCTCTACAAAATGTCTGCTGCCCCAAAGCTTTAGTCTGTGGCTTGAGGACCTGCTTACCAACTCCCTTGAGAAGTCAATTCTTTTGTTTCTGACCGTTGGAGTACTGAAGGAATGGTAGCTTGGGTTGATTATAGCTTGGGCCCAGATAGATGCTGTGATAGCCATGGTCTTTGAGCAGTGTAAAAAATGGCTGTCACTAACAGCCACGGAGAAGCTGAATGAGTCTGCAACAAAGCTGGACCTGGCAGGGCCCAGCCAAACATGATCACATATTTTTTCTAGAGAGCAATTGGAAAAAAAAATGCAAGGAAGTCAATGAGAATGTAAGTTTGGCTATACTTTTTTTCTAAGGGGCACTTCAATTTTTCCTTAGAGCTGTTAGCCAAGTTCACAAAGCTACTGCGTGTGTACACACACACACACACACACACACACACACACACACACGACACAACAAGAAAAAGCATGAAATTGCAAAATTGTTTTGCTTTCCAACACACTGGATGAGTGATATGAACTTAGATCATTTTTTTCTTATGTTTAGTCAAAAATCAAATATCCTTGGAACTGTTGTGATCATGAGCATTTAAAGACTATCTAATTGATATAGTAAGGAGAACCAGGCAAAATACAGTTGTTGTTGTTTTTACTTTCATGAAAACAGCTGTCATTTCTTTGGTAGTCATTTCCTTTGGGGTATACATTAAATTCCTTGCATATTTCAACAATGATGACAAATTTAATGTCTTTTTTTTTTAAGCAGCAATAATAGATTACCTGTAACTCCAATCCACAAAATTTCCTCCTGAGATACATAAATGAAATGTTGCTGAGAATGAGCTGAATGTAATGGACTAAAAAAAAAAAAAAAAACCCAGGGCATTATTCCTGTAGTTCGTTTGAGTGCTGTCGATGAATGTGAGCTAATTCTGATGTGCATTGTCCCTGAACACGGTGTCGATGTTAAATTAGCGTTCTCTCATGACTGGCAAGCAGTAAAAAGGACTGTGAAAGGCAGCTCTGAGAAGAGTCTTTATCAGCCTAACATAGCCACATCTATTCCCTTCTCTCTCTGCATCCTTAACAAGGGAAATTCAATGTATTTTATGGTGTCCTGATTGTTCGGAGAGGAGAGTAGTTCCTATCTGGAATTTTAAACATGATTTTTCTCATCTTGCTCCCTATGTGGAAAGCCATGTCTGTTGTTGTAAGCTTTTCCGTTTAAGAAATTTGAAGTGCCTTACCCTGGGGATTATCACCCAGCCCCCCTCTCTCCCTCCAGGCACAATTACCTCTGAAAAGAGGCATCTGGCCAGGTGCAAGGGGCTCCCTCCAGCCCCAGCTGGTCAAGGCTGACACATAGGGTTGGGGCCAAGCTTCTTGTCTACAGCAGGCTTTGCAGGGCAAGGAGGGGGCCGGGTGAAGAGCAGCCCTAAAAGGGGACCTAGAGGGTATCTGGGTCAGAGCTCGCAGGAAAGAGGAGGCTGAGGAGGAGGAGGCATGACCCTGGAAGGCCAGGAAGCACAGGCTGTGCTTTGGGACTATCAGGATACATCAGGGTCTCACCCGTGTGTCTCCCGAATGCCAGTCAATCACCAATGAGCAGTGAGCACATTGATTGCATACACTTTTCTGGATTGATGTTTCACTTAGGCACCATTAATCAGCGAGAACTTTCCTTGAATCATCTACCTGAAATCTAAAGCTCCCAGAAGGGGCAAGCCCTGTTCTCTTCTCCCTTCTCTTCTTCCTCCCCCTTCTTTCTCCTCTCCACATCCATAAGGAGGGAAGGTCAATGTATTTTACAGTGAATTTTCTCCTCTTCCCATCCTACTGTGGTCTCCTCTTCTCCCTCTTCCCCCTTCTTTCTTCTTAGAAAGGGCCAGAGGCAGATAGAACAGGATCATTCTGTGGAAATGGGCATCTCTCTTAGAAGAACAAAAAAGGAAAGTGACCCGGGGGGAGAGGTATCAGTTCTATACAAGGAGATAAGAGAAATATAGGAGAAATGCCCTGGACACAAGAAACAGAAAAGGAAGGTGAAGATCAGAGTTCCCTGACAGGGGGAAGGGGAAGCTGGAGGAGGCCGGCTGCGCCCAGGCCATCTTGAACTGGAAACCCCAGGGTACCCATCTGCAGGGATGGAAGTCACTGATTTGAACTCCAAATAAGTTTTACTTTGAAGTGATATCTGTAATGTTAGTCTATTAAAAGAATGTTCATTGTCTTCTTTTTCAGTTATTAATGGTCACACCCTGTGCTTGCAGCTATTACTAGAAATTACTGACAACCCAGAAGTGGTTGATGTGAAAGATGCCAAAGGACAGTAAGTGTTCCCGCACTTGGCCCTGGGCTAATATTTTAATCACAAGAGTTAACTGGTTGGTTGGTTAAGTAACCGAGAGGGCTGACTGCTGAATTCTACATTGGGAGGACACATCTGGGCGAACTTCCTGGGTGAGGGCCTTAGAACAATGGGGTGACTTTGTGCTAGAAAGTGTATCCAGGAAAAGCATGTGGGATGGAGGTATAGGTTTCTCAGTGAAAAAGACCACCCTTTTATGTCAGTGGTCATGTTTCCTGGCTTTTTTTTCCCCTATCCTTACCTTTGTTCCCCTCTTTATTCCCATCTTTCCCATTTCTGAAGCTATGTTCCTATTTTTAAATTAACAATGGCCACAGGACAGAACCCAAGAGATTATTTCCATCATTAAAAATTCCTTAAAATTTTACCCTTCCTTGAGGTTGTTTTTTCCAAATATTTGTCATTATTTGTCTTATTCCCTACCCAAGCTTTTCTTATAAATAAAAAATGCCAGCTGGGTGTGGTGGTGCATGCCTAGAGACAGGACAATTGCAAGCTTGAGGCCAGCTTTAGCAACTTAGTGAGAACCTGTTCCAAAATAAAAAATAAAACAAGGCTGGAGGTGTGGCTCAGAGGTAGAATACGCCCCAGTATCACAGAGAAAGAAGGAAGGAAGGAAGGAAGGAAGGAAGGAAGGAAGGAAATACAGAGTAGAAAAGCACTGGCCCCCAGCCCAGAGTACTTGCGTTGGCACTATAGTCAGACCTAGAAACCTGCCTCCTGGATCCAGCACTCTGTCCTTTTCCCTAGACCCATCAGGCTTTTCAAGAAGGCGGCGCTGCTTTGTTCAAATGCAATCTTAGGCAGAAGTTCAACGTAGAATACTATGACAGTAGAGAAGCTCTAATAGAAGTAAGAGGGTCTTCCACAAGTGCACACTCCCTCAACACTCCATAGTTCTGGGAATGACGCGATTAACATGAAGATCTTGAGAGGGACCCTTTCCCTGCCCACCCCTGTGGATCATTCCCCCAACACCAGGGCCACTAGAGCAGAGGCAGATCACTTAGTCTAAATAGGTATCAAATTGGAAACACAGAAAAGACTAAGCTATTGTCCAGAATAAAAGGAGAAAAGTCCTCTCACTAGAAGTGAGCATTGTTGTTGTTAACCGCCTTTTTAAAAGCCTAATCATCTCTCTCCACAGAACCCCACTGATGCTTGCAGTAGCCTATGGGCATATTGATGCTGTTTCATTGTTACTTGAAAAGGAAGCAAATGTGGATGCTGTTGACGTCATGGGGTGCACAGCTTTGCACAGAGGGGTGTGTACATCTTTCTCAGCTTTAGTCCGCGCTTTTTCAATGAGCTTGTTTCTTTTTTTTTTCCTATATGAATATTTGGTAAAAAGGTTGTTTCATAATATGGCCAATTAACCTCAGATGATCAGAAAGAAATCACAAAATCTTGTGCAAAGGTAGAATAACAAAAGGTGCTCTTGGGTCCTGCTTTTAAGATTTCATTTTAAATTATGATAATGGATACATTAATACCTACTGTTTGTGGAATTGTTTCTGCTTTCTAATCATAAAATACATATGCACCATGAAAAATATGTAAAATATTTTTTAAACACAGAGGACAAAATCTACAACTACCAGTAATCATATCTCCTGAAGATCATCACCTTTTGGTGTATTTATACCAAATCTTTTTGCATATACAAATTTGTTTTAAACCTTAAAAAGAGAGAATACTAAAGGTACTGTTTTGAACCTTTTTTCCCTTGTATATCAAGGGCCTTTTTCTATGTCATTAAATACTTTTTTGTATCATAATTTCTAATGCTTTATTGAGTGCAGGTGCCATAATTTATTAGTGATTATCTGATTTTGAGTCATCCTGCTATTTCTAAATGTTCTATTTTCTTAACATACATTCATGTAACATACACCATGATGAAGTTCAGTGTGACAGGTACATACATGCACAGAGCTCTTGGGGAATTTCTTCCCGGAGTCCCACCCCGCTCCCTCCTCTTCCTCGTACATGTTATTGAGATTGGCATTGATAATTTTATATATGTACAGAGCATTATTTGAAGTGTTCCCGTCATCAAATCTCCCCACTTATTTCCCTCACCTAGACCCCCTCCATCACTCTACTGGGGCGTCTCTTTTTTTATCTGGAGTTTCTTTTGTTTTTTAATTTCTCTCTAGTTTCCATATATGAGAGAAAACATATGATCCTTCACTTTCTATGAGTAGCTAATCTCTTTTAGCATAATGTTCTCTAGTGCTGTTCACTTTCCTGCAGTGACATAATTTGTTCTTCTTTATTGCCGAGTAGAATTCCATTGTGTATATATTCCATTATTTCATAATTCATTCATCTTTCCAAAGATACATAGGCTGGCTCAAAGATACCTAATTTGGCTATTGTGAATTGTGCTGCTATCAACATGGATATGCATGATCACTGTAATATTCTGACTTCATTTCCTTTAGAAAAACAGCCAGGAGTGGTTAGAGATGGATCCTTTGGTGGTTCCATTCCCAGTCTTCTGGAGAACCATCACAATGACCTTCATAGCTGTTGCACTAATTTGCAATCCTGTAAACAGTGTATAAGAGTTCTAATTTCCCCACATCCTTGCCTACATTTATTGTTTTTATTTTTTATAATTTCCATTCATATTTGGGTTAGATGGGATCTAATTGTTCTTGCTTATAAATGAGGCCAAAGCATGTATCCTGTTGGACAATTCTTTGTGTAAACCTGTTGAACTATTCTTTAAAGTATGTCCAAAAAATTCCTAAATGAACAAGCAGAAACCATAAGACTCCCATTTATCAATGATAAGTGGAAAGAATGAGAACTTTTTGTGTACACTGTCATAATTATAACTTTTATTTCTTGGGCACTTCTTGTGTGTCATACAACAGGCTGAGACCTTTACATAAATAGGTACCACATAATGACCTTTTGGTTAATGACTGAACACATTTGCAATGGTGGCTCAAGAGATTATAATGGAGCTGAAAATGGGTCCTGATCTAGTACCTTTACTATACCTTTTCTGTTTAGTTATGTTTAAATACAAAGATTTTTCCACTGTGCTACAATTGCCTGTGATATCAGTATACTAACAGCTGTACACATTTGTAGGCTAGAAGCAGTAGGCTGTACAGTCTGGTTGTGCAGTAGGCTCTACTGGCTAGGTTTGTGAAGTACATTCCTTATCTATACAACAAAACTGCCTGACAAAACCATTCTCAGAACATATTCCAGCCATTAAGCATCAGTAACTCACTAGTCTTCCCAACCTGTGAAATCACTATTCCTATTCCTGTTTACAGGTGAATAAAGTAAGGCAGAGAAAAGTGACTTGAGCTAAGTCTTACAAGGGTCAGGGAGCCAAGATTACCTTTCTGATTCCAGAGCTGATAGTCTATGTCACAATAACTTTTATGCCTGTTTGTAGAGTCAAGAGATGTTTCCAAATGTGGATGCTCAGACTCTTATGGGGTTGTCCTGCCTCATGCCTCTGCAGCAGGGCAGAGCTGGCTTTCTTGAGGCCCAGCCATAGGTCCACTTACTCTGAGCCAGCTGCCTTGCTTCCAGAATCTCCTGCCCTTCTGAGATTTGTTTTGTGTTTTCATTGCAATACACCAGATTATGACAGGACATGAGGAATGTGTGCAAATGCTGCTGGAACAAGAAGTGTCGATTCTCTGTAAAGATTCCAGAGGGAGGACGCCCTTGCACTATGCAGCGGCTCGGGGCCACGCTACGTGGCTGAGTGAGCTGCTCCAGATGGCTCCTTCTGAGGAGGACGGTAGCTTCAAAGATAACCAGGGCTACACGCCACTGCACTGGGCTTGTTACAATGGTGAGTTGGTTGTCATTTGATTCATTCAGCATGTCGTAAGCCATGGTGTCCAATCTTTCTGAACCCAAGATACCATCTTTGTGTTTTTATCTGTTTGGTTGGTTTCTTAAAACAGAACTCCCTAATCCCAGCGTTTGGGAGGCTGAGACTGGAGGATCCCAGTTCGCGGACAGCCTCAGTTACTTAGGCCCTTTGCAACTCATTGAGACCCTGTTTCAAAATAAAGAATAAAAAAATAGGGCAGGAGGTGTAGCTCGGAGGTTGAATGTCCCTGGGTTCCATCCCCAGATCCGCCAAAACCAAACCAAACCAAACCAAACAAAAAAGACAGAGCTCCCCTACCCCCATGGTACCTTACCTATCAAGTAAAAGTTCCTTTTTGTTAATGTAATTCCTAATTAGGACTTCAGATAAACTTAACCAATTATAACCAGAGTTTCCATCTACATGAGATAACCAGAAGTCCCTTTAATAAGAATTATTAAAAATAATAATTATTTGTTATTCTTAATAAAGAATAAATTATTAATTTAAAGAATTAAAATAATATAGCTAAAAACTATATAACATTTTATATAGTATATTTTTATGTACTGTAAAAAGTATACACATATAGTTTTTATAATACACATATACACAATACATAATTTCATAAGTGAATACTAGTAAATGCATGGTTTATCTTTTGGTCTTTCTTTTTATGTTTCAAATTCCCTATTTTGTTGTATTTATTAGTTAGAATATTTTAATTTTTTCACTTATTTGAATAAAAAAGGTATGCATGCTAATTATTCCAACTCAAAAATATTGAAGTATCTAAAGCAAAATTGTTTCCATTTCCAAACCCACTTTTTTTTTTTACCCTGGGGATTGAACCCATGGGTTTTCTACCTCTGAGCAATACCCCAAGCACTATTTTTTTATTCTTTATTTGGGAAGAGGGTCTCACAAAGTTGCAGAGGGCCTCACTAATTAGCTGGGGCTAGCTGAAAACCTACAATCCTCCTGTCTCAGCCTTCCAAGTACTGGGATTACAAACATGCACCACCACACCTGGCTAAACCCACTTTCTGATGTGATTTGGTGTATGTCTTTTTAAATTTTTTTTTCTAAAAACAAATGAGTCTAAAATACAAACAAATGTGTATTTATTTTTACTGGAATTGTATAACAAATATCTATCATCCTGTATTTTTTTTGTTGCTGTGTGCTTAAAACTTATTTCAGAATAGGCTTAGAATATAGATTGTTGTAAGAATTGTATATTATTTCATAGCTAAATATATATTTGAATTTATTATTTGGTCCAATAGATCTCTGATGATAGACATTCAGATTGTTTTTAGGTATCTTTTCTATTACAAATAATGTGGCAGTGTGTGTTATTATGGTATCCAAAATTATTATTGTGTGTGTGTGTGTGGGGGGGGGTTACCCAGGGGCCTTCTACATCCAGGCTACACTCCCAGATCTATTTTTTATATTTTATTTGGAAACAGGGTCTCACTAATTTGCTGAGAGCCTCACTAAGTAGCTGAGGCTGGCTTTGAACCTGTGTGATTCTCCTTTTTCAGCCTCCGAAGTATTAAGATTACATGTGTGCGCTACCATGCCCAGCATGGTACCCAAAATTCTGTCAGATAAATATCTAAAAATAAAAATATTGGA
Organism: Muscardinus avellanarius; assembly: GCF_963383645.1. Taxonomy (NCBI): domain Eukaryota; kingdom Metazoa; phylum Chordata; class Mammalia; order Rodentia; family Gliridae; genus Muscardinus; species Muscardinus avellanarius. The sequence continues at coordinate 41,312,462 of NC_137787.1, forward strand.
TAAAAACATATTTAAAAACATAAACATACCTAAAACATACATATGTTTTAACATATGATAAAACATACATATTAAAGTATATTAATTTAAAATACATAATATATTAATATATTGTATTAATTTATAAGAAGAATGTTATAATTTTTATTCCACCAAATATGTAAAAACTTAGTATTTTCCCATAGCTTTGCCAACCCAGGATGATATCATCTTTTTAAAATTTTTATCAATTTGAAGGGCAAAAAAAATGTATCTGATTGCTTTGAGTTACATTTCCTTACCTCACAGCATATTCTTTGGCTATTTGTGTTTCCTCTCTGAAAACTACCTTTTCCTCCCATTATTCACTTCCTTTTCCTTACTGAGTTACTTGTCTCATATATTTGGAGGAGGACCTGTGTTAGTGATAGGAATCTTCTGTGTGTTATGTATGCTGCAAATGTTTTTGTCTCTCGTCTATAATGTCCTTTTCCATGACTTTTTATGTAGTTGCATTTGTCAGATTTTTTTAATGGTATCTAGGTATCCTGGCTCTCTTAGGAAGGTCTCCTTCCCTTCAGATTATATGAACATTCCCCCATGTGTTCTTACCATGCTTTTGCAATTTTATTTTTACATTTTAAATCCTACTAAAATTTTTTATTTAGAAGCTATGCGTATTAGTTCTAGAAAGAGTGGTGTGTGTGTGGGGGGGGGTGAGTTCTGATTATATTAGGCCTCTCATTATATTTTTATTGCACTCTTCTTTTCTTCCATTGATTCTGCCTTAGTAAGCACCAAAGTTTCTACTTCTTCAGCTTGATCTTGCTCCCTCCCTACTACTGTAAGATTATGATTTTTTTTTTTACCCTAAATGGATGAGGGCTCTGTTACCCACTTGCTGAGCCATCTTCCTGACAATGGGGGACCTCCAGGTGAGAGAGGAAGCAGTAGGAAGGGACGTGGGGAAGCACGTGGCCTCTGTTCTTAGCTCTCTCCAGGTACAGGCTGGGGAGGAGGAACGCCAAGCAATTCACCCTTCCAGGGCAGCTTTCCTCCAAGTCCAAGATTCCTTCAAGTCCAGGGTTCAAGTTCCCGCATTCCCAGAATCCCCTGCACTGGGCATTTGAAGTATTTAAAGTAGTTCAAGATAGGCATGGTGGAGCAAGCCTGTAATCCCAGTACTTGGGAAACTGACACAGGAGGACTGCAGGTTTGAAGTCAGCCTCAACAACTTCACGAGGCTCCCAGCAACTTATCATGGCCCTGTTTCCAAACTTATAAATAGGTTTGGGGGTGTAGCTCAGAGGTAGAATGTTTCTGAATTCAGTCCCTAGCACCACAAAAAAATAAAAAAGGAAAATAAAGAATTTCATTACTCTTTAGTCCTGTCTGTTCAGACTCTTAGGTTGGGATTCATAAGATAGTTCCTGCTTAAGGGATGGTATGTGTGGGTGCTACCCTAAGCTAGATCCTTTGGTGGATTCATACTGATAGAAGGGTTGAGGTGTCTGAGACTATAGGAGTGAGGGTTGATGGAGTTGGAAAGCTAGACATTATAACTTGTCTATCCAGGGGCTTCTCACAGCCATTGCTTCATATACTTCTGTGTCCTCCCAAAGGTAGTATCAACTTGTCTCTTTGTAGGTATAAGAAAGATGGTTTTTACTTTAATATTTCAAATTGCCCAATCTTTGTCATTCTGAGGTAGATCACAAGGAAACTTTTACTGAATTAGCTCTGAGTTCAGACATGAAGAAGTTCCTGGGTATTAGTCTGTCTTCCAAAGCTAAATAACAGTAACTCCGTGCCTTACAGTCCAACTCAGAGGATCCTATACAAGTTGCCTCTGGCCAGGCGCAGTGGTGCACGCCTGTAATCCCAGTACTTGGGAGGCTGAGAGAGGAGGATTGCAAATCCAGCAACTTAGTGAGGCTCCCAGCAACTTAGGAAGACTGTTTCAAAATAAAATAGCCAGGCGTATACCTCAGAGATAGAAGGTCCCTGGATTCTATTCCTAGTACTACAAAAAATAATAAATAAAATTTAAAAAATAGTCGTCAATGACATAATCACTAAGTTGATAAAGCTGAGATTTTTACCTCAACTTCCATTGATTAAGAAACCATCTGCCACTTTGTTAAAAAGAATTCCTTACACTCATTCATCTTATTAAGAAAGTACTTATTGTATGCCTAATGTGTGCCAGGTACCTTTTAAAACACATACTATTTTGCAGTCAAAGCCTTTTCTTTATTAAGTCAAAGCCTTTTTCCAGCATTATCTCAAATAGTGTTCCCTACTAATCACATATTCTTCCCTTCACTTGGATACATAACTGCAAGTGAACCTATTCGTGTGGGTGAAAAAAATTCCTATTATAAATATGGACCAATTGAGGCATGTCTTTGTTAGGCATCTATCTGTAAGAGCTGAAGACAACATAGAATCCATTCTGCTTGCAAATGAGGTGTCTTCTCTCTTCTCTCTCCAACAGACCATATGGCCTTCACTGTTTGATTTGTTCATTATGTCTCAGAACACCTGTGAGCATAGTTAATAACATTTTGGCATTTTGTTAATTTTATTCCACAGAGAATGAACATTCAGCCAATTCAGGAAAATTTATAAGTTAGAATTCAATACTTAATCTGTAAAAAGCAGAATATGTTGAACCAAGTTTCTTTCCTAAAAACTCCCCTAAATTCTTTGGATGTCTTGCAGGTAATGAAAATTGTATAGAGGTACTTTTGGAGCAAAAGTGTTTTCGAAAGTTTACCGGTAATTCCTTTACTCCACTGCACTGTGCAATGTAAGTACACATGCTGGAAGCTAATGGTGTTGCTTTAGCTCTTTTGACTATGTGTAGGAAAATTGCCTTTTAGGAAAGGAAAAGATTTTAGATTACAGTTAAGACTAAAATATTCCATTCGGCTGCTAAAGACAAATAGATCTGATAGCAAAGTGTGGTCCCTACGGTAATGATTTTTCCAGGAGTGTTTTGTGGAATACCACCTTTCCAAGGTGACTGACATACCACCGTAGGGGAACTGCGTGAAGGGGTGGGCTAAAAGGCACATCGCACGTGATGCAAAGAATTCTTCAGGGGTAGCTCACATTTTTCTTGCAAATCTTAAAAATAAACAAGAGTTAATAATAGTATGCCTATGGATAGCTAGACATTTTCTACCAGGAAGACTTTTTAGATACTGTGATTCTCCATTCTTCACAAGTGATGTCTTTTTTTTTTTTTTTGTAAATCTAATTTTTAGTTGTTTTCTTCATAGTTCAGAGGACACAGTGACTTTAAGTCAGACTTCCATGTGCAGGCCAGAGCCCCAGGAACTGATGATACTTTGTCTTTATGTTGTCTGTGGGCTTCATAAGAAGCTGGGTCATTTGATTGGAAAGCTATTTGAGGCATAAAATAGATCAGTAAAGAAAATGCAGGTGATAAAGAATCAGGATAATTTTAAACCTGAAGGATCCATCTATCTTTTCCACTTTGGGATCCTCAAAACACCTACCATGGGGTGTGGTGTAAGTGGTACACAGTGAAATCCTACCTAGAGGCATGCATTCTGAAGAAATGCTGGGGTTACGGCATATGCCACTGGAATACAAACCACAAAGATTTACATCAGATTTTTAACAGAAACATTGCACAGGAAGGTGAGAGGGGAGGGGACATAAAATATTCTAAAGAGTAAAAGTTTTACATTGAAATCCATTCTCATTTTAGAATAAATGATCATGAGAATTGTGCGTCATTGCTACTTGGGGCCATAGATTCCAGTATTGTCAGTTGTAGAGATGACAAAGGCAGGTAAGTGACCCAAAAATGCACACCTTTTGTCTTGAGTCTTAGTCATTGCAGTTGCAGAACAGCCAAAAACATCTATTTTTTTAACTGAAAAAGTAAGATATGAGCATTGTTTTTAAGTTAAATATTATATAATTTATATAATTAAAAGAAATTTCCCTTAGCCCAGAATCCCCAGCTTCTTCCATAGAGAAAAGTATTACATACTGATCCTTTCAAATTTTTATATTCTCCTAAATATTTTCCATATATATCTGTAAACATATATAAATATATGTGCATATATTCTTTTTATGCAAATAGGCCTATTTTATAACCATGTTCTGCTCTTAGTATATCTTGAAGATATTCCCATGCCAGAATATACAGATTTACCATATTCTTTTTAAAGCTGCATTTTTTTTATTGAATGAATATGCTATATTTTACTCAGCCTGCCTACTATTGAAGAGCATTTAGAATGCTTTCAGTATTTTACTATTTCAAAGAAGTGACACAATGAACATTCTCACATATGAATCTGTATACGTGACCAAGTATACCTAGGAGATAAAATCCTAGGAGTATAATTTGATTAAAGGTCAATTAAAACGTTTTTCTTTTTTTGAATATTTAAAGGAGTTTATTAAAAAGATAGAAATACAGAAGACGGTTACAGCCCCATGCCATTCAGGAGTGGCATGGGGGGGTGTTTTGAATGAATTCACCTAAGTTTTTCATTTTGATAAGTAGTGCCAGATTGTTCTCCCAAAGAAGTCAGCCATCCTAACTGGGTTTTGAGGTACATGCCTATAATCCCAGTACATAGGAGACTGAGACAAGAAGATCATAGGTTTGAAGCCAGACTTAGCAATTTAGCAAGAACCTCCGAAACTTAGCAAGACCCTGTTTCAAAAATTAAAAAAAAAAAATTTAAAGGGCTTGGGATATAGCTTAGAGATAGAATACTCCTAGGTTCAATCCCTAGTACTTTAAAAAATGACCAAGAAATCAACCTTCCATACTAGATAAAGTGTACTTTTAAAATTTATATTTAATCAACCAAATATACATTTTAAGTTTAATTTTAAAAGGATTTATCTCAAAGACAAGAGTGAAATCACTGGATGATAGATAGATAGATATAGATTAGATATAGATATGTGTGTATATATATGTGTGTGTGTGTATGTATATGTATATGTATATATATATATATATATATATATATATATATTGTGTGTGTGTGTGTGTGTGTATGTGTGTGTGTGTATGTGTGTATGTGTGTGTGATCCTGGGGATGGAACCCAGAGATATTCTACCTCCAAGCTACATTCACAGCCCTATTTTTTTATTCTTTATATTGAAACAGGGTCTCACTGAGTTGCAAAGGACCTCACTAAGTAGCTGAGGCTGGCCGTCAACCGTGATCTTCCTGCCTCAGCCTCCCAAATGCTGGGATTACAAGCGTGAGCCACCTCGCTCGGCTTAAGATGCTAATTCTAGTATCAGAGCCACTGTGTATATCCCCAAAATCTAAGAGATGCCATTCACGTAGGTAACACTTTAGTGTCTACCCTGAGTGGCTCTCAGAGAGGGCTCGATCATTACTTCTGTAAAATGAGAAGTTTTAAATCCTAGACAACACCCTGCAGATGTTTCTTGGATAGCTGCTAAAGAGAGAGTAATTTTAAAGGAAACTGAAATGATTTTGTTTGAATCCTTCAGGACACCCCTTCATGCGGCAGCGTTTGCTGATCACGTGGATTGCTTGCAGCTGCTTTTGAGACACAATGCTCAAGTGAACGCAGTGGACAATTCAGGGAAAACGCCACTGATGATGGCTGCCGAGAATGGGCAGGCAGGCGCCGTGGGTACGTCCTTGTTGAGTGGACCCGGCACGTGTGCCTGTCCAAACTCCAAAGTGGCAGTGGAAAGTCAAGACATGAGGGCTTTTCAGCACATGCATCTGTCTGTTTTGCTTGAGCCACCTGACATTTGCCCAGTCGTGCTCAGTTCTCTATAACTTGATCATTGGTGCACCTTGTCACAGAGAGCCAGCCCTGCCTCCGTGTAGTTCATCAACATTTAGAAAACAAATATGACAATGGAATCATTTTAACTGGAAATAATGAAACCGTAGCAACAGTTAAAACAAGTGCCTGTCAATCCTGAATGTGGATAGAGCGGATATGGCAATACATTGCTCCTTTCTTTTTCTAAGAACATTAAACAGGATTATGTGAGCTGTGCTTATTTAAATGTTGTTGTTTTTGTAGTAGCTTCTTCAAAATTCATGTGATTAACATCTATTCTAAAAAATAAAAAAAATAAAAACCCTCTTTTGGCTTTTTCTACAGATATTTTGGTGACCAGTGCCCAGGCCGATCTGACTGTAAAGGACAAGGACTTGAATACACCCTTGCATTTGGCTAGTAGTAAAGTATGTAAATGTACTTGAAACATCATTACTCAGTGTCGTAATAATAATACTACCACCGAAATCCTATCTCAGAAGCATGTAGTATGGCTCTTAATTAAGATGTACATTGTTGTCAACTCCAAGTGGAATCACAGTGGGAGAAAGGGCAGAACAGCCCAGCTGCCAGGATGCCCTTCACCCCAGTAGTGGTGAGGGTGAGGGTGTGCTTGTCATGGCACGTTCACTTGTGTTCTTGCCACAGTTGGTCTTGAAGCTGCCACTGTACCGGCCGTGTGATGTAGCTGTACCATGTCTTGGTGCCACATAGGCTAAGCTAGGACCTTAGTTATATGGCTTCTAAAATATAAGCAGTTTGACTTGTCTTCCTTTTGTTCCATTTGAAGACATGGTAATAACACAGCCAAAGAGTACTGTGAAGCAAATTAATACATCTATGTGCATTTCTACCCTCCTCCATAGCTATACATCTATGTATGTGTAAATCTATCTGTGTGTATGTGTGATTTTTACAAAGGGCATTATGGTATAATGCCAGCTTACTCCAGCAATAGTGACCTATTTCAACATAGCTAAAAATATTAAAGGTGTCACCTAAACCCAGTGGTACCAGACACATCAGCCCCTCCTTGCCTTGTTTGAATTTTCTCATTTCATGTCCTGTGAAACCCAGAGAAAACACAAAAGGTGCTGGGTTTCATGAAGTTTATTTTTCATGAAAGCACAGTATTTTAGTGAATGTCACTGTAGTGCTTTTCAAGCTCTATTGTGCAAATGAATTACTTTAGGACTTTGTTAGGATGCAGATTCTGATGCATGAGGTCTGGATGGGGCCTGAGAGTCAACATTTCCAAGTCTCAGGAGATTGCTGCTGCTGCTGCTGCTGCTGCTGCTGCTGCTGCTGCTGCTGCTGCTGCTGCTGCTGCTGCTGCTGGTCTACTGGCCTTGGTCGGAAAAGCTGGCCCCCTAAAAGGATGCTAGACTTATCTTAAAAGGATCTCCAACTTAATAATTGATTTTTAAAAATTATCAATCATCTATTATCACAAGATCCAGAGATATCTTCCCCTGCTTGAGCAAGAATAGAAACAGCTTTCCTGAAACAGGGCTTCTTTACAATATTAGGCTGTAAAGGCTGGTGAGTGATACAGATAATAGGTGTAATGGGAATTCCAAGGATAAATGGATCACTGACGTGGTAATTGAAGGCTCGAGAAAGGAGGTGGGACTTAATGTATGTTTTTAAATTGAAAGATTTAAAGGATACTCCTAAGTCTGCTCTCCGTTTACCAGCTGACCTAGCTAATGAGCATCAGCCTTAGCTCTCTGGACATTAATTTTAAAAATTATCTTGGCAATATTAATATTAAATATGAATATTTTACATCAGATCAGATTGATATTAACCAAGTCTTGATAGACTTTATATAAAATCTTTAGAGTATCTGGGGCCCATTTACTTTCTAGGGGAAAAAGTCACTCAGAAAATAGCCTATTAGAGCCGGACATGGTGGGGCATGCTATAATCCCAGCATCTGGGAGGCTGAGACAGGAGGATTGTGGTTCTCAGACAGCCTCAGGTACTTAGTGAGGTCTTTTGCAACTCAGTGAGACCCTGTTTCAAAATAAAGAATAAAAAAATAGGGCTGGGGGTATTCAATAGCTTGAAGATAGAATGCCCCTGGGTTCCATCTCCAGTACTGAAAAAAAAAAAATAGCCTTTTAGATGTTTTCAGTAGAGGAAATTAATTTTCAATTTAAAGCCAGATGAACTTTGCTGTGTCTCTTTCTCTCTCATGTATCTTATCATTCTTTTCTTTATTAGGGTCATGAAAAATGTGCCTTGCTAATACTTGACAAGATACAAGATGAGAGCCTTATTAATGCAAAAAATAATGCACTGCAGACGTAAGTATAGCTTCTAAATTTGATTTAGACTCAGTGTTGTAGATATTTATTTAACAAGTAGTAAGAACTTGCTGTGTGCCAGGCGAGCTGGGAGGAACACAGAAGCAAGAGGTACAGACCAGGCTCCCCCTTTATGAAGTTTCCATTCACACGTCTGCAGGTGTGACTGGTTAGGCAGTTTTAAGAAAAATTCTTACTATGATATGCCTTTGTTGAATTTTGTGAGGTCTTTGTTTTTCTTTGTTGATATCTCTGTGGTACCATTGCAAATTTAATGAGCTATTAGGAAAATCTTATGGGCTTGTGGATTGACATATTTGGGGAAAGAGTTTGTATTATATATTAGCATTATGTATTCTGACTGAAAAACAAGTGTTATAATCAGATTCCCAGAATACATTTGAAGACTTTCTAAGCTATTTGTCTTAATTATATTTTAATATAATTCAGTGTAACCTTTAGTGTGAAAGATCTAAAAGCTGCTTCATTTTCTATTTGGAGAAATTGCTTATGCATTTGTTTTAAGGGCAACAGAATATTATATTTTTTTATTTAAGATTCTTAAGCTGTATATACCCATAAAGTATTACGCATTCTGTAAGTCATACATGTGCATTTAATAAAAATGAGATTTGAATACTGGTCATATTGATGAACCATGTCAAACAGTGACTCAGATTCAGAATTAGAAATCAGACCTATCACTGAGATTGTTTGAAATGCATAGCATTTGTGATACCTGCAGAGCCGTCTGGACCAAACATGTAAAAACAGTTGGATCCTGAGCACCAGGAAAAGATCTGATCAACACATATTTTTTTTAGAAAAAAAAAATCTCCATGCACTATTTGTAGATCCTTACATCTCTCATCCTTTTAATGACTCAAGCTAACCAAAATGTCACATTCTCACTATGTTAGTCAGCTTTCCATTATTATATCTAGTACCTGAGATAATGAACTTATAAAAGAGAAAAAGGTTATTTTGACCCATGTGTTGAGGTTTCTGTCTCTCCCCCTTTGCTTTGAGGGAGGCAGCACATTGTGGCAGGGAGCAAAGTGGTTCATTCGTGGCCAGAACAAAAGAGAGGAAGACATAGGGGCAGGGGGTCCAACAATTCCTTTGAGGGCACACCCACAATGACATAAAATCTCCCATGATGCCCCACTTCTTAAAGGTGCCACCACCTGCCAATAGCACCAAGCTGAGGACTAAACCTTTAACATGTGAGCCTTTGGTAGACATTTCAGATAACAAACTTCTACACTCATAAATTTACAGCTGATGCTCAACATTGCCTTTTAGACCCCTCCACGTTGCCGCACGCAATGGCTTGAAGGTGGTAGTAGAGGAGTTGTTGGCCAAAGGAGCCTGTGTGCTTGCTGTAGATGAAAATGGTAAGTGGGAAAATAAACAATCGTGACAGATACCTTCCCTAGGCTGGTTGAAGCCAGAGGAAAATAAGAAAGAGAGGAGCAAGTTTAAAGGCAGTAAGAATTCTCTCCCCCTTGAAGGTTCCACACGTGTAAGAGACCAAGCAAGGATGGTCTGTCCTGTCTGTCTTTTTGTAAAACACATCGTCTACCTGTAGCCCACCAGCGCTGTCCATTCTGCATGTAATGTCAGCAGCTGATCTCTAACTCCCCAGCATGCCGGCTAAAATATTTTAGGCACACTAATAAACCTTCAACCTGACACCTGGATTCTAATTGCATCTGCTGAAGAGTTAGAGATTACATGTGTCATTAGTGCGTGCTCAAGGGCTCAGCGAAAACCAAGATTCTCTTATTGTTTTATTATTAAACTGTATTTCAGTTCATTCTGAGATCAAATCTTTTTTATTTTTTTAAGTACAGATCAGAACTCCCATTCCTAGTATGGAAATGTGGGAAACATGAGTAAAGAAGTCTTTTTAATTAATGTCTAGGCTTGAAAGCTTCTCCTGACCTATATAATGTTCCTTTTCTAAATGAGGTAGTTCTTGTCAAAAGCTTTCTACTCTGCTTCCTAAGAAGTTTTGAAAACTAACAAATACTAGAATTACACTAAACTACCAAGTGAAGCCTAATGCCTCTTAACCTTGGGGAGCAAAAGAGAACTTCTGGATATTTATGGATTAAGTAATATTCTAAACATGGCATTAATTATGGCATTTCATCAAAATATTATAATGTATTAATGCAACTCAATTAACTGCTTATTACAGGTATTGGAATTAGCAGCTCATGCCTATTTCTCAGAAGTAAGCAGCCATCCTATCATTAGCTAACTCTTACTAGTTTTGGTTTTGCAGCCCCATGTCTCCTAGCATGCTCCCTGCTCTGACCCCAGCCTGACCCATGTAGGAAGCGCAGAGTCCCGTCACTTCATCTCCTTGGTTCTCCCCCCTTCCTTCCCCTTCTACCACCACTCTCTACTTAGGGTTGGCATGCAGAAACCCACAGTTTTTCTCCAAAGTGACCAAAGAGTTCAGTATAAATTAGTCGATTTTCGCTGGTATAAATCTGCTGCATCTGGGCTTTGTTCAGCCTATAGCGACTGTGGGAACAAGCGAGTCCTGGGTTAGTGGGTTGTGGCCAGCCTAGTTTAGAGATTGGTTGCCTCCCAAAGACCTGGGAACATGGGGCGATTTTGTTTGGCACTGTCATCATAGATCCTTTCCCCATCGCTGCCTGTCATGGGGTGGGATAGTAAGGTACCTATCCATTCTCATTGTTCTCATGCCAGAAAGAGGAGTAATCTCTTAGAGGCGTAGGGATCAGGCAGAAAGACGATGATCAAGATAATTTGTTTGAACAAGAGCTAGTTTGTTGAGCTAGCTCCTCTAAATGAATGAGTGAGCATACCGTTCAAGGTACAGTAGGAACTGGCCAGCAGAAAGGGTGGCTAAGCCTTCCAGCCAAGCAGAAGAAAGGTTGGAGAAGGTAGTAGTTAAATAATTCATTTACTTCCCCAAGGTACCTGGTTCCTCATCTGGACTGAACCCATCGAGTCTAAATGATAGAGATGACACAACTCTAATTAGGGAAAGCATAGTAATTTTCTCACACCCGTTATATTTCAATTTTGGGGTTTTGGTCAGTGGGATAGCTAATTTTTTCTCAGCTGGTTAAATTTTTTCTTAAAAATAGTAAATTTTTAATAACAAATAACCAGCACCCTCCTGTATTTGATTTATTCAAATGATTCCATTTTTCTAAAACCAATTCATTGGTGTATACCTTATATAAAGTTTGCACAAAACAGCAACAGTCCCTTTGCCAGCCAGCCAGTTTTCAGAACCTTTTCTAATGCGACCCACAGTTGCCTACCATGGAAAGTCATTGTTCTCAGAATGAGAGTCCTCCTCAGAGCCAGCTCTGAGCTCATGGTTTGTGTGTGTGTGCTGTCCAGTGGAAACATCTTCCCAGTCGTCCTGTTGCTGTGTTCTGTGGAATCGTGTCCCGCCCCCTTGTGTTTCTGTTCACTAGATGAAGGCTGGATTTCTGCCTAACTATAATACTGTGCTTGCTGTAGTCATGTGAGCTGAAGAAGAAAGCCTCCATAGAATGTCTCCCCCTCTCTGTGCCCTCCAGCCTCACCTCTAGCATGACTTGTGAGAAGTAGCTCCTTTTACGTCGCATGAATTCTAACTCAACATGCATCTCCACTCGTGAGGTCGTGGGAGATGTACTGTGGAATGCTCACGCCTCTCCGGACCCCGGGACTAACCATGCCTTGTCTGCATTTACGCCCAGGTCACACCCCGGCCCTGGCTTGCGCTCCTAACAAAGACGTGGCTGACTGCCTGGCCCTCATTTTGGCTACCATGATGCCTTTTTCTCCTTCCAGTACAATGACGGCTGTCAACTTCGTTTGTTTTAAAAAAGACAATTTGAGCAGGACGACCCTCTCCAATCTGGGGAGCATGGTTAGCCTGTGCAGTAACAACGTAGGCTCCGAGGACGGGTACAATGAAAATGATTCTGATTCCGAAACGTTTTGACTTTGGACTGTAGCAGCTTTTCCTTGACCATCCATGTTGGAGAAAGGGAAAGAAGCTTGAATTACAGGTTTATGCTGTTCAAGTATTTCCAGAAGCCAGTAGAAAAAGAGTTAATCCAACTGAGGAGAGGGTAGGTAGGCTTAGGATGATACACGCAGATAGGCCCGGATTTTGTTCAGTGTTGTGTTTTCCTTAGATCGAGGGTGAAAGTCTACCTCTCATTTTAAGTAAGGAATTTAAAAAAATGTATTTGATTCTATTTCTTGGGGGATACTGCAACAGAGAGGCAACTATTCACTATAAAGAACTTTTTTTTTTTGGGGGGGGGTGTTCTCAGTGGTGAGTTCTCAGAAGTATATCAATGTGACATTCGTGTCCCCCGGGAGGGGAGGGAAATTGTGGAAAAGAAATGCCCCCAACCTCTCCTCACTCTGATGTTTACTTCCTCACTAGAAGCCAAAGGTAAAGGTGTTCATCTTCAGAAATAATGCCTGAAATAATCTTTTTAAGGGAGTCAACTGTTTCTATCCTTTCTACAGTAAGCACTTAAATATCCAGAACTTCTTTCTGAGGATCTTTGTTGAAGTTGACAGACAAATGGAAAAGTCGAACTTGCTTTTATCGATTAACATGACCACGGCACCAAGTGCTCCCCATAATCAGCCTGTGACTGATTTTGTCATCCAAGTGATTGAACCCAAATCTATCCCATAACCTTGTAGGTGAAAGTTATATTGCATCCCAACATTGAGACAGTATGCAAATTTAATCTGAGCCCCCTTGTTAATTTGTCTTTAAATCAAAATACTAGTTGTTTAAAAACATCAGAACTGTCAGCATTGCTCATCAATAGCAAAATGTTCAATGAGCCTCCAGGCAAGGTCATGCCGAGTGAGTGAGAGTGTGGCTACAAAAGGGAGCAAGAAGTGAAAGTAGAAATGGGTGACATGGAATTAAAAACAATTGCCAGTTACTCAATGATGGAATCAACTTAGTGAATACTGTGTCTGCTCCCTCTGCCAAAGCTTCTAGGTCAAACGGACCCCGTTCTGCACCTGGAACAGCTGTGCAAAAAGAAGAATGAGACTTTTAAAATTATGCACATACACATACGTGTGTATATATATATACATATATATTCATATATATATGTACGTTGTTCACCAACCAGCTATACATGAGGACCAAAATGCTTCAGTCTCAAGTGGAAGATTTCACATTTTATCCTTCAAAATGCAAATGAGAACTGTAGTAGTTTTTTTCTATGGAGTTAAAATGTAATCTTTTTTTGCATACCAGTCTTTGTTGTATTTTATATTTCTTATGAGACAGATTTCTAGTTAATGGCTTAACATTTATAACTGATGACTTGTGGACCACGGTTTATTTTATTTTATTTTTTTGCCAAACTAGAGAACATGTCCATATACTTTTGATGTAAATGTGCTTATATTTATTTGAAACGAAACAAATGTCGAGGAAACATCCATTGTATGTTCTCTGTTTTCATTGTTATGTATTTTGTTTGGAATAACAAAAAAAAGTGGGAAGACACACTGGGCCCTGGGCTAGCCAGAAGCCCTGGGGCCAAAGCCAGCATTTCCACTGCCAAGGTTTCCCACAGCCCTCAGGTTCATGCGGCGCTCAGCCCCAGTCTATAGCCAGTTTAGAGCTGCTAAGACATTGTTGTCCACAGGCTCTTCTGCGATATGAAAACTCAAGTGTGTAGAGAGGACCATTTACACAAAGGTGGCCCAAAGAAAGACCCGAAAGTTATCCGAAGTACATGAAAATCTTGCATGGTCCCAACACCCTAATGGGAAACCATTGTGGGCACCGTGCCAAGAGAAGAAAGAAAAACCACCAGAAATGTGCTGCAGTAGGGCAGTACTATTTGACGTTTTATAATAGGCTTCATTTTCACCCTGGAAATTTCTATTTCACAGTGTATGTGAGACTTTAAAAAAAAAAACCAGTGTTTTATCATATTTGGATCAAATGCAGATACTGCATTATATTTTTCATCTAACCACAAAAGATTTCAACTTACTCTCTCAATATCCTGGATTTAATTAAAACTCACATTGGGTTCTTCACAAATGAGAACTTGTTCAAAGGTCTTATAAAACTAGTATGAATTTCATTCAAAATTTCAGAAACTACCCACACTGTTTTCTAAGCTCTTGGGATGGTAGCTCCTTCCTTTTTCTGTCCTTTTTCTTTCCAGTAGATGAATTTTAAAAAAGCAAACGGATAGCCGAGCGTGGTGGTATGTAATCCTAGCATTTGGGAGGCTGAGACTGGAACATCGTGGTTTGAAGACAGCCTCAGTTCCTACTTAGTGAGGCCCTTTGCAATACAGTGAGACCTTGTTTCAAAATAAAGAATATAAAGAATAAAAAATAGGGCTGGGAGTGTAGCTCAGAGGTAGAACACCCCTAGGTTCCATCCCCAGTACTGGAAAAAAAAAAAAGCAGATTACTAATGAGTAAGAATGACCTTATCTTTACCAAAACATTGAAAATAAAGGAGCTCCACATTGAGGGGCATGATATACTGCCATTCTTTTCTAGAATTTAATGGAAATCTTGCTCAGCTAGTATTTAAAGCAGAAAATGAAATGCCTATGCTAGTGGGGAAGGACATTAGTGCTTCTCCTGTGGAGGAACTGAGTCTGCCGATGGGTCCAGCAAAGCAGTGGTCTGCCAGAGACATGGAGCTGCGTTTTGACTTTTCCTCACTGTGTTTCTGCTACAGAGAGGACAAAGGGACAAAATGAAATCATGCTGTCAGTGAACTGTTCATTGAATCAGTCAAAATCTCTCTCTCTCCCTCTCTCTCTCCCTCTCTCTCTCTCTCTATCTCTATCTCTATCTCTATCTCTACTCTCTCTTCCCTAATAGAGACCAATTATTTTTAAGACATGACTTTAAAAACTGTAATTTCTGTGTGTTTCAATTACATCTCTTAGTGATAAAATTACATTTGCAACACAGCTGTCTGAGAAAAAACAGAAAAATGTGTTTTGAATCTCATTTGCATAGTGCTTCTACCTAATGTGTTATTCTTAGACTATTTTAACCATAAGGATCATGTTTCATGTACTTACCTATTTGCCAGTGTCTGCCTATCTTTGATAAATACGTTACTATCTCCAAATTGCCTAAAATCTGCTATGATTCTACGGTAAATAGCTCAGGGGATTTCTATTTATCACTACTAAAAGGGCACCATAGTATGTTTTGGTACTTTAGGCAGTAAACAGCTGCTTGACTTGTTATTTTATTATTAAGTTAGATCAAGAACATCAAGTGGATTTGCTGCACTAGTTACTCTTTGTACTGTTGGGCAACTCGGTTTGCTTCTCTGTTGTGTTGTGGTTGAAGAACTCACCCCTTTTTTTGTCTTGTAAAATGAAGTCAGAGTGCCTTTTTATATTTGTATATTCTGAAACTGTTTGTGAAATTTTTTTTATTTGAGTGTTATCAAAGCAATATAATCCCAGTGAGTTTTCATTTCAACCTTTCTTTGAATGTATAAGTTGTCTCTTTCCCTATTTACGCTTTTCTTTGCTTTGAAGTGAAAATGATAAAGTTTTCTATAGGAATCATGTTTGATTCTGCAGTGCTAAAATGCTTTCTTCTTACAAAACTGTAAACCATAGGTCAGTATTATAGGGGAAAAGCGTTTTAAGATAGTGACAATCCGAGTGTGTGTATAAAATGTAATTCTATGCGTTTCTTATGCAGTGACATAAAGATTCAATGCAAATATCTTTTGTTTGGTAGTTTTGTCTACATTCTTTATGCTTTAGCATGTGCAATATATCCTTACAAAGCACGATGATACAAACCTGGTGCCAGTGTTATATTTTACATATTTGTAACAGCATAAAATATTGTTTGCTGATTTCAGTGGGATTTTGTCTGTAATGTTTTCTTATGTAAATTGGAGTTGAATGACTCTGGTAAATGTCATGACTGTAAAATATGAGGAAAATTGCTCTTAGTTCAGTGAATGACTTTGAACCAATCTGAATCTTCTCAAGCACAGTTTGATACTTTTGCAACTACTGAATGCTCTAATAACATAATGAAGTACTTAACTGTAATATACTATGGAAATGCATTCAGATGGTTATTTTTGCAAATAAAAACGGTACAAATATTGTTGCGGCTTGTGTTTTCTTTTATTTTACCAACGTATGGTTTTTCCAGATTATGCTGGCTTAAGTCTTTGTTCCCCTTTCAAACCAAATTAACTATTTAAAGTTTCAAAAGTTAATTTGAAAAGAAATACTCAAAATAGGATTTTTTTTCAGATTTGCTGTTTCTCTTTGTTTATCACATTTAGATTAAAAAAAATTCAAACATGAATCTTCGTGTTTTCTATGTTTATTTATGCCGTCCACATTTTCCATAAAGGATTTTGGCTGGCTTGCAACAAAAGGCATGTGATAAACTGGAAGTGGAAAAATTAGGACAGGGAAAAAGAACATGAACAAATATAGGAACCATAAAATTTGTCACAGTGAACAGGACAACTCGAGTTTGTTCTAAGCTTCCCTGTGACCAAGGGAAGAGGGGAAATGTGACCAGTGAATTTTTTACATATATCAGGAAGGAAGAAGCCAACAAGGTCCTCACAACTGTGAAATCAACCAGTTTTACTCTTATTACTGTCACCACTACCCTTTAGCTGCTTCAGAGCAACACAAAAACTTACTTCTCTTCTCTTCTCTCTCTCTCTCTCTCTCTCTCTCTCTCTCTCTCTCTCTCTCTCTCTCTTTCAGGACTAGGGATTAGACATAAGGGCATTCTATCTCAGAGCTATACCCCCAGCACTATTTTTTATTCTTTATATTGAAACAGGGTCTTACTAGGTTTCAAAGGGCCTTCCTTACTAAGTAGCTGAGGCTGACCGTGAACCTGTGACCCTCCTGTCTCAGCCTCCCAAGTACTGGGAATTTAGGCATGCACCACCATGCCTGGCTTCTGCACTCTCTTTAAAGGCATCCTTAGAATTTCCTTCTCCATCTATTTTACCATAAAACTTTTTTTTTAATGGTACTGGGGTTCCTGGAAGCCCTTCTACCTCCGGGCTACACTCCCAGACCTTTTTTTTTTTTTTTTTAAATTTGGAAACAGGGTCTCTTAAACCAGAGCAGCCGACTTCAAGCCTGCGAACCTACTTTGATCCTCCTACTGACTTCGAACCTACTTTGATCCTCCTGTCTCTGCCTCCCAAGCCCGGGGATTACAAGCGTGCGCCACCATACCTGGCTCATAAAACCTTTTTCTACTTAAGTAGTGAGGAACTTACTACTTGTCTTAGTCAGCATTCTGAGAGCTATAATCCAAAGACCTGACCATCCAATTTAGAGAAAGATTATTTGCTCATTGTTTTTGTAGATATTGGGTTTCAGTCATATGAGGCTGGGGAACACAGATCTTAGAGCAGGGCAAGAGGAAGCAGAGAGAGAACATAGGCTTTGCTTTCACATCATGGAAACCAGAAATAGAAGGAGAGAAAGAGGAGGAGGAACCATATATAATCCCCAAGGCTACACCCCAGGGACCCTCCTTCTCCAACCACATCCTACCAGCCCAGGCCACCACCCAGATAAATGCACTATGGATTTATCCACTGCTGAGATTAGAACTCTCATGATTTAACTATATCAACCCTGAACATTAAAAAGTTAGGTATTTAAGAGACATTCTATACTAACTATAACACTATTCACTACTCAAGTGGAGAAAAATTTGGAGAGTCTAAGAAACAAATTACTCCCTAATGGAAAGAGATTTGGGAATGAATTTCTCAAATTTTGGTATCACAGAATATTAGCAGTTCTCAACACTCACCCCAATTTCATCACCATCTTATTATGAAGAAACTGAATTCTAGAGGTATTAAAAAACTTGCTCTAACTAACAGAGTTAAGAATCTGGCTATACAACTTATACCTTTAAATCATAGTTTCCCAGACATACTGGCTTACCACTCCTTTATGCAGCAAAGTAATTTTTTTTTTCTGAAAAGGGGGTGATGAGCCAGTAAGTTTGAGAATCTATGATCCACATGTTTTATCTTTTACACCACTGTGCCACGTAATGTTTTTTTGTTTTTCTGCCAGAGATATTCGGGAATGTTTTGTAGTCAGCCTGCCTCACTTTTTATCTAAATATACATATCTGAATGGGTTTTTTTTTCAGTCTTAAAGGATTAAACATGGATCCTATTATAAGTAAGTACTTTCTGTCAATTTATAACAGACTGAGTATATTAGTTACATATTGCTGTGTAAAAACCTACCCCTAAATGTAGTTGCTTAAAACAACAAATGTTTACTTTCTTGGAGTTTCTGTGCATCTCTTTGGATTTAGCTGGATTTTCCTCTACAGGGTCTTTCATGGACTCTGATGAGGTTAATCCATTTCTAAGCCCCCTCACATGGTTGTTGGCAGGATGCTTTGTGGCTTGTTGGGAAGAGGGCCTCAGTTCCTTGGTGGTTCTTTGCTGCTTTACCAAATGGGCCTCCTTTCCCTAGGGAAGCTCCCAATGTGGCAGCTCACCTCCTGGAAACAAGCAAGGTGGGAAACACCATCAGGAGCCAGAGGGAGACAGAGGTCTCTGATTTTTGTAACTGAGTCTCAGAAGTGATATTTCATCATTTGTCATATAAATATGAATATATATACACACTATATATACACACTATATATATACATGCAATATATATATATATATATATATATATATATATATATGTTTAAATAGTCCACTAGATTGCTGAGAGCCTTACTAAGTTGCTGGGGCTGTCCTTGAACCTGTGATCTTCCTGTCTCAGCTTCCCAAGTACTAGGATTACAAGCATTGCCACCACACCTGGTTTCATATTTTCTATATTCTATTCACTAGATGTGAATCACTAGATCCAGTCTATATTTCTTCCCAGTCAAGACTAAGGGAATTGCTTACTCGGCTGCCTAACCTCACCCTTTCAAGAAAAACTTAAGAGATCCCTTAACTTTACGTGTGCTGTCATAAGTAAGTAGAAGGGGATAATGGCTTCTGTTGCAGTAATTATATTGTTGAACATTGAGTGGCATTTTGTCTTCAAACCACTTGTTGAAAGGTCCCTCTCTTTAATTCTATTCAATAGGTTGAGATCCCCACACATATATCCCTCACTTAACTAACTTAATGTGTTCCAGAATTAGCTTGCAAAGCACAAAAGCATTAAGCTAAAAGGCTGTTAACATTAAAACTTGTTGGTAGGAGTATTTTATGAATTGTGTTTTTAGCAAATTTCATACTGAAGGTACATTTCTGTAAAATATAACTCAGTGAACAGACGGACCATTTATTAGTTCTTGAGCACTCCAGGTGATGGTTGGATATGTGTGGGCATCTGTGGTTTGTGCAGTGATGGGTTGGGGTGAGGGTGTCAGGAGTTACTCCCAGCATTTACTGTTCTGAGGCCCAAGAATACCAAATGTGCCACCCTGTCCAGTAACCAATTGCCCCACCCACAATGCCAATACTCCCCTCCCCTCTGGTCAGCTACTTGCTCATTTGTTTGTTTCTGAATCATTTCTTCATTAGCTTTTTCCTGTGAATCCAGCCATATTTCTTTATCTATTCCCACAAGGAATTGCATAGATGTGTTCTACTATGCACCCATCATAAGGAGAACTTGCAAGCTTAAGAAGAACTTTGGAAGGCAGCACAAAGCCGTGTGCACTAGTCTTTTTTCAGAAGAGATCATGTGCAGGTAAGTGGACAAGAGAAAAGTGCTGCCTGGTTACAGAACAAATATTTAATTCCTTATAAAAATTACAAACACATGCACACACATGAACATTTCCTGTCTTATGCAAGGAATGATTGTATCTACTTCTCAAGTGGGGAAACTCGGGCTCACAGATGGGGACCCTGTGCCCACTGTCCTTGTGGCACAATCTGTCATCACAGCACCAGGGAGGTACATGGCTGACTAGACATCAGTGGGCACAGTCTCTAGGATACCCTTTTCTACACGTAAATGGTAATTTAATGGAGTATGTTTAAATTCTGGGAGAATTTAATAATTTTCAATAGTAAAGATATTCAAGCAATATTCAGAGCTTGCTTACTGCAGTTCATACTCATATGATAATGCACCCAGCAAAGTTGAGAGCTTTAATTACTTATATTTCTTATGGTTGAGTTTCCTAAGAATTACAAGCATTAAATCTCAGATCTTGAGCTGGGCATAGTGGTACACGCCTGTAATACCAGTACCTGGGAGGCTGAGACAGGAGGATCGCAGGTTCACGGCCAGCCTTGGCACCTTAGTGAAGCCCTCTGCAGCTTAATGAGACCCTGTTTACATATATGTATGTATGTGTGTGTGTGTGTGTGTATATATATATATATATGTGTGTGTGTGTGTGTGTGTGTGTGTGTGTGTATAATAAAGTAGTGCTGAGGTTTGCCTCAGAGGTAGAAGACCCCTGGGTTCAATCCCCAGTAACACACATACACCCCCCCCCACATACACACACACAAACACATCTTAGATCTTCACCACAAGAAGTTGTCAGCTACATAAAGATCAAGGAAAGAAAGATTGTGATGTCAGGGAGGGTCAGTTGTACCACCTATCTCAGTTGCTCAAGAGCAACATGTCAATGAGACATGTCAGGGAAGCTGTCCATTGGATTTGGCAACATAGAGTTTATTAGTGACCCTCACAAGAGAAGATGCATCCAAGTATTGGGGACAGCAGCCCAAAGATAGTGGGGTGAGGAGAGAAAGGAAGGGGAGGAGGTGAAGGCAAGAGAAACGAAGTGGTACCTGGAAGAGGAAGGATTTTTTTTTTTTTAAGGTAGGAGATGTAGTGGATCATTGGTTAGGGAAAGGCCTAGGAGAGGTAGGAAGAACATGTAGAAGGAATAGGAGGACAATTTTGAAAATAACATTTGTAGAGCAGTAGAAGAGGGATGGAATGTAACTCAGTAGTAAAGCTCTTTTTATTTTTAAATTTTTTATTGATGTACTTTATTTTTTCTTTTTATTAGTGCAGTAATGGAGGACAAGATGGTAGAGGTACTCAATTAGCCCTTACCCAATTCTCACCAGAGGTCAAGCCCTTGCTTTGTATGTGCAACACCCTAGATTTGATCCCCAGTACAAAAACAAAAAAAATAGAGCAGTTGAGGAGGATTGCCAAATAAGGTTTAGTATACTTGGGATTTATGACCATAAATGGAAAATGATAGCAGTCACCCTGGTGGTGATGAAAATGGAGAAAGCATGGGAGATGACAAAGTTAAAACCTGGGGAAGCCAACATGGCAAATGGCTCAAAAGCTATTATCAGAGAATTTCAACCAAATCAATGAAAAAATTTAGCCACATCTATTATTCAGATTTTTTAAGGGGGGGATACTAGGGATTGAACCAGGGCCATTGTATATCCCAAACCATCTTTATTTTTATTTTGAAACAGGATCTCACTAAATTGCTGAGAACCTAGCTAAGTTGTAGAGCCTGGCCGCAAACCTATGATCCTCTTGTCTCAGCTTCCCTAGTGGGATTACAAGCAAGCACCACCACACCTGGCTAGGGTGAAGCTTTTAAAGAAATAAGATGGTCAAGTGCATTTCTGCTGAAAAGAAAAAAAGACAGACCTTGACTATGACACAATGACAGGTTTTCTGACCATATGGTTTAAACTAAGTGTGCTGATCAGGCTCTTCAGAAAACATGACAGATGGCTAAGAGCTACAGAATGGACAAAAGGAATGTCCAGATCAAGTATCTTAGAGATAATAATGAACAATTGAATACTTCCCACTGGGCCATCTATAGAGAACAAAAGACGAAAGTCTCTGAAATTCTGTATTGTTCTTTAAGTGAAAACTAAATTCACTTCAAAATATTAATCTTTCCTGAAAAATCTCAATTTTTAACTCAAAAATAGAAACCTAACTTGGGTTTGTAATTCTCCTCTCCTTCTTTAAGAAATGAGTTCTTCATTTCTAGTGCCATACTTTTATTATGTTCTGCATCAGTCCTGAGATTTACTCCTTGTTATTTTACTATTACTTAAAATCTGTAAAAAAAAAAAATTGTAAGAGGAATGTCACCTGTTAATTTATTGGTTTTCTTCTTAACTTCAGTCACAAGAGGCCACCCATTAGCATGTAAATTCTGAATAGGCTGCTGGGCCCATTTCACTGTGGCATCCATGCTAAAAGATGCTGATAAAGGGCCCAGTTGGTGCCATCTGGGACCTTGCTTTGTGATGTCACAGCTGACACTAGAAATTAGATTGTGAAAACCAATTAATTTCCCACAATGTACTTCAGATATTGAAAAAGAAAAGCTTTGAGGGTGCTAACAATAGCCTCTGAAGATAAGGACATCTTTTCTAGTGTATATTAATGATCCACCCTGGTTCTCCTTGCTGCCAGCCTCTCGGTCTAAGAGCTGCATGGTGCAGAGCACAGGAAATTCTCCCTAAGATGTGTTCTGTGACTAGACCTTTTGCATCCCCAAAGAAAAATCACCTCATTCAATTACTCAAGCTGATTTTCAGTTGGAATGAGTAATAAAAATAGTCAGTGCTTCCTCGTACTTATAATGTGCCAGCCACCATTCTGAGTCTTTTATGGCCTTACAAGAGCCCTAGGAGGTAGATACTATTATTATCCCACTAAATACACAGCAAACTATTGACAGATCTGGGATTCAAGCCTAGTCAAGGAGACTCAAGAATTCTGGAGCTTAACATGTATATCTTAACGTGTTTGTGTACATATATACATATATATCATATCATATGTACTTATATAGCATAGTTAAGGTTACAGATGAAACAAACTTCTTGATATCCTTTTTTCCTTTGTAGCCTGTTATTTTTTATCTTGATTTTGTTTTTTTGTTTGTTTGTTTGTTTGTTTGTTTTGCGGTGGTGCTGGTGATTGACCCTAGGGCCTCATACATTCTAGGCAAAGCAGTCTATCACTGAGCACTTGAAAACACTTATTTTGAGACAGTCTCTCTAAGTTGCTGAGGCTGGCCTTCACTTGTGATCCTTCTGCCTCAGTCTACTGAGTAACTGGGATTATAGGCATGCACCACCACGCCCAGCTAGCTGCTTTTCTGAGTATTTGTTGTTGTTAGAGATGGTGGTGGTAGTAGGTTGTTGTTTTGTTTTTGTTTTTTTTGTACTGAATACTGAACCAAAGGGCTTTCTACCTCCAAGCTATACCAAGCTCTTTTAATTTTTTTGATATATATATATATATATATATATATATGTGTGTGTGTGTGTGTATGTGTGTGTATAGAGAGAGATTATATTCTATGTATATTCTATATATTTAATATAACATATATTATCTATTGTATATAATAGATAATATAAAATATATAGAATATAACCTACAGGTTATATATAAGGAGATTATATTCTATATGTAGAATATATATGATACATAAGGAGATTATACTCTATATATAATATAGAGAGAAGGGGGAGTAATAGAGATTGACCCCAGGGGCATTATGCCTCTGAGCTATACCCCCAGCCCTATCCTATTTTTTATTTAGAAACAGGATCTCACTAAGTTGCACAGGCTGACTTCCAACCTGTGATCCTCCTGTCTCAGCCTCCCAAGTACTGAATTATAGGCAAGTACCATCACTCTCAGCTTTTTCATGTTTTTTTCATAGTTGAAAGAAATTCCCAAAGATAATTTGAATGTCATTTGAGTATTATGTTCCTACTAAGGAAAAATACACAACTATTAAAAATAATAAATCTAGTTAAGAAATGTTTAGTATGGTTTTTAAAAGGCAAATTTCAGTGAAGTGTTTATGATTATAATCTTAAAATTTAGCAAAAACATCCTTGTATATGTTTATAGATATCTATGTGTCATATGATTATGGACAGAAATATGGCAGGACTTACTGTATAATGTTCAAGAAGGAGGATAAAAGAACTGGTAAAGTTGAAGCTGGGGGTGATGGCACACACTTGTAATCTCAGTACTCAGGAGGCTGAGACAGGAGGATCGCAGGTTCATGGCCATCCTCAGCTACCTAGTGAGGCCCTCCGCAACTTACTGAGACTCCCTAAGTGAGACCTTAAAAAATAGGAGTGGAGGCCGGGTATGGTGGTGCATGCTTGTAATCCCCGCGCTTGGGAGGCGGAGACAGGAGGATTGCTCTGGTTCGAAGCCAGCCTCGCTGGCTTAAGAGACCCTGTGTCCAAATAAAAATATAAAATGGGTCTGGGAGTGTAGCCCGGAGGTAGAAGGGTTTCCAGGAACCCCAGTACCACACACACAAAAAAATAGGACTGGAGGTGTAGCTCAGAGGTAGAATGCCCCTGGGTTCAATCCCCAGCACTACACCACACACACACACACACACACACACACACACACACACACACACACGTAAAGTTGTAGTTAAATAGGAAAATGTACCCTAACATAATGTTAAGTGAAAATATAAAATGAAGAATTTTAAATTGTTCTGTATCACAAAAATAAGTAAAACCTGAATATGTCTATGAATAAGAACTAAAATCTAACAGTTGAACTTTGAACTTGTTTTTGTTTTTAGTGGTACTAGGGATTGAGCCTAGGGGTATTCTAGCTCTGAGCTATACTCTCAGCCCTATTTTATTCTTTATTTTGAAACAGAATCTCACTAAGTTACAGAGGGCCTCTCTTAAGTTGCTGAGTCTAGCTTGGAACCTGTGATCCTCTTGTGTCAGCCTCCCAAGTACTATTATTATAATTGTGGGCCACCACTCTTGGCTAGAGATAAACAAGTGTTGATTTAATCAAGTGACAGAATTGACAGAATTGTGGGCAGTCTTTGTTTTGAAATTTTGTTGTTTATTAGTCCTGGGAATTGAACCCAGGGACATTCTACCTCTAACCTACACCCCCCAACCTTTTTTATTTTTGGTTTTGAAACTGGGTCTTGCTAGGTCGCTGAAGCTTTATTTGAACCCGAGATCTGTCTCAGCCTCCCAAGTACTGGGGTTACAGGCATTCACACATGGTATGTTGTTCATTATGTTTCCAAAATTCCAAAATTATTTTTAAAAAAGAGATCGGAATGCACAAATAGGAACTGGGAAGTAAATTTATCATTCTGCTTACTACTAGGTTAATTCTGTTCAGTAGAAATCGCTTCAAGGTCCTTCACTAAGGAGGAATGAAGAAAGCTTGGAGATGCTCCAGCACAAACCTCACATACATTAAGAATTAAAGAACACATCCCATTAGGAAGAGTAAAAGGAACTGAACTTAAACAGCTTAAAGGTTTCTTCAAATGTAAAATTTAGAGATTTGAGTCAGTAATTCCTCATATCTTTCCAGCGCTGATATTTTTGTTTGTTCTTAGACTAAATCTGTTAGTCAACAGAGTAGTCATAGACCACCTACAGCATCTAGAACAGTGAACGAGGCAGATCCCAAGAGCTATGCATTGTTGAAGGCTGGCTGCAGCATTCCACTGCAAGAAATATTTCTTCCAGGAAGCTAGATTAAATAGGTCTGCTCTTCCTTCTCTGAGCAAGGAAATAAATAGGCTTTTAGCTGCAACATGATGAATTGAGGATGAGCATTATATAAAAATGTAGTAAATATAGAGGGGGTTAATACAAGGCTGGAGAGTCCCCCTCACTGGAGACTTTTAGAATTAAGGCTGTCATTCATCACTCCAGGATGGTGTTAGAGCGAGTCAGATGGCCCTTCACTCCATAGCTGGAGGTCCTTCAGGTGCCATATACACACCATCTTCAGCAGTTTATCACTTCAAAACTCATTTCTTCTCTATCTTGAACGACTTGTAATCTCTATTATACTCAGTAGCACCAGAATTTGTCCTACAGTCCCAAGCTAAAAACAAGACTCTTCTTTCTCCTTTATTGTCCTTATGCAAATGGTTTCCTGTCCCTTCTGTGCCTCCTGTCTTTTGAATCCATTACCTTTTTATAGTTCAAGCTCTATAACCTGAAAATTTCTCTATCGCCTCTTCCTCTTCATTTCCCATTGCTCATCCTGCTCATCCACCCTAAACTATGACTTAATTGGAAGGACTGAAATCCTTCTTTTCACATATTCCTGTCCTTCTGTGGGTGTACCCTTTTACCCATGGTATGCCTTCTCTCCTTTCATACCTATTGAAATCAGCTTTTGAAGCTGGGCGTGGTGGCGCACGCTTGTAATCCCCATGCTTGGGATGCGGAGACAGGAGGATCACGCAGGTTCAAAGCCAGCCGTGGTGGCTTAAGAGACCCTGTTTCCAAATTAAAAATAAATAAATATATATATATATATATATATATATATATATATATATATATATATATATATTATAGGTCTGGGAGTGTAGTCTGGAGGTAGAAGAGTTTCCAGGAACCACCAAAAAAAAAAATCACCTTTTGAGATCCAACTCATAAATCATCTCATCCTAAGTATTCCCCAAACCTTTACCTAAAAGGAAAAGGTAGAAATAACTATTTCTTCCTTTTTATGTTCAAAGCACCTTGTATATGCAACTAGCAAACTAGATTGGTTGTCACTTGCTTTGGTAATTAAATGATTATATGTGTGATGAGATGAATATTTTTATGTGTGGTACTGGGGATTGAGCTCAGGAGTGTTATTCCTCTGAGCTACATGCCCCCCCCCCAGCCCTTCTTTATTTTTTATTTAAAAACAACACCTCACTAGGTTGATGATAATCTCGCTAAGTTGTTGAAGCTGGTTTTGAACCTGTGATCCTCCTATCCCAGCCTCCCAAGTAGTGGAATTATAGGCATATGGCACCACACCCAACTGAGATGAACTATTTTTTTTTGTCAATATTCCTCATTTTCTACACACACACACACACACACACACACACACACACACACACACACATGCTCCCCCATGCCACATGCCAAACCACAGTTTTAGTTGGCCTAATTTTGAATCTTTTCTGGGTGGAAGAATAGGAGTGATATAAAACAAGAACAAAAAGGGAGAAGAAAAAGGCAAGGATCTAGTGCAAGCAGCCATGCCTCTCAGCAAATGAAGAACTCAGGATAGGGAGTGCTGCCACCTGGGCTAAAAAGAGTGTGGGAGGACTCGCGTAGAAGGGCCCCTGGATAATTAGAGTCTCTAAATATGGTGAGCTAAAATGGGATCCCTTTAATATTCTTCAAGAAGCATAAACAAATATTCAAATAGACTTTTAAGCACCATTTGGAAACTAGGCTGTGCTTCCCACACAGCAACTAAGCCATATAAAACCTTAGGTCTTATTTCGGCTCCGTGCATTTCGTGTCTCCTTCTCTACGTCATGCTTATTTTTCCATTACTATTATAAGTTGAGTATGGCTGGGCGTGGTGGCGCACGCTTGTAATCCCAGCGCTTGGGAGGTGGAGACAGGAGGATTGTGCAGGTTCAAAGCCAGCCGCGCTGGCTTAAGAGACCCTGTTTCCAAAAATAAAAAAGTATAAAATAGGTCTGGGAGTGTAGCCCAGAAGTAGAAGGGCTTCCAGGAACCCCAGTACCATAAAAATAAATAAATAAATAAATAAATAAATAAATAAATAAAGTTGAGTATGGATAGTGGACTCAAAGGTCCGTGTGTTAAAGGCTTAGTCCCAGTGTGGCACTATGGGAAGGTGCTGTTGACTTGTAGGAGGTGAAGCCTTATGGGAGGACCAAGATCTCTGGCAGTGGGCCCTTGAAGGGGATTGTGGGACCCCAGTTGTTCAGTTTCTCTCCATTCATAGCTCAATTTGCTTTGCCACATCTTCACACCAAGGTGTGTAACCCTCACCAAAGGCCCAAAGCAATGGGGTCACCTGATTTTGCATGGTAACCTCCGGAACCGTAAGCCAAAATGACCCTTTTTTCTCTTTATAAGCTAATTGTCTCTCAGGTATTTCATTATAACAACAGGAAGCTGACTGATCCAAGTATCTAACACAGTGCCTGAAGAAGGGACACATGTGTCTGGGCATGCTGTATCTGGTCTTGTCCAGGTTTCAAAATCAGCATTAATGAACATTTCCAGATGGTGTCTTTTGCTCAATGCCAAGCACTAGTGGTCCTCGGGGCCATGTCAGCAGATGAGAGAATTGTCTACAGGTTGAATATAGACAGAGGGGCTTGAGCAAATGCTTAGCATGGAAGGACAATTGTCAAAATGATGAAACTATGGCAGTAATCAAGAGGATAGCTATTAAAGTGGTAGCTACGAGAAAGATAAGGAAAGGCTTAAAATTAGAATGAGCTTTGAGATCAGTGGTCGGGAGAGTCCAGAGAGGATGTCCAAGTTAAAGGTTCCCAAAGACTGAAATGTGTTTAGAAATCTGAGAAGGGGAATTTCCCAGAATATGTTTTCTGTTGGAGCTGGTACAACTGTTTAAAGAGACTGAATCCAGCTGTACATCATCCTCACCCCCTGGGCAGGGCAGCCCAGGGTACCCAAGGCAAGTTTTACAGTGAGTCAAATTACTGGTTCCTTAGACAAATCATGTTAGTACGTTGGTACCATATTACTAGTGACTGCAATACACACTGTCACACACTTGTGGCAAAAATGAAAAAAGATGCAACCAAAGTTATCTCTGAAATAAGGCACAAACTTAATCTCCCTATATACTTTTTCTACCAATGGCCCTTTGTGGGACCAGTTACTGGAACCAAATTCAGTAGGATCCTTCAGGAAATAGGTTATCAGTCAACTGACTCCACTTCCCCATTTGGTCTTCTCTGATCTCTCATAAATACTTTTCCTTGTGGAATGAATAGTTTCAACTACTGTCAACTCAATATAGAAAACATAAAACTGTGGGTATTATTTTTCAGACTCTTTAGCCCTATAGTGTTTGCTGCATACAATTCTTTGTGCAGTTAGTAATTTAAAGATCTGGCTTGAACCAATTTAAATCAGGCACTGGTATCATATTTCTGCAAACATGTTCCTTACTTGAGCACTCCCCAACCCCTATTTTGAGAAAATTAACATAATTACACACTTCTCTTCCCTTGGGGTGGGGAACCAGCAACCCAGGCTGTTAACCCTTCAGGATCCAATAACATGGGTCAGCTGCATAATAGGAACCTGGGGGACCAGTTATAAATCAGAATGTGTTTTATCCCAGCCATGGAATGCAAAGGGTTACACTCTTCATGAAGCCCCAGCGGCTGCAGTGGGGGAGGAGAGAGGAGTGATTGGCTATTCCTTGCTTGCCAGTGTTTAGGAGCATTTACCCTTTATCTTCCTACTGGGAGCAAGGTATTAGAAATGCTTCTTCCACTTAGAAAATAGAAGACAAGGGTCTTTGCTATGGGAATTAGAACAAACTAGGTAATATTTTTTTAGAGCACTTTAGAAATTTTCAGGGTAAGCATTAAAAGAACACAGATGATTTCTCTTATTGTTAAAATGTGTTCCTATCATTAATAAGTCTCCAAATGAAGCCTTCTTTTTTAGTGAAAGGTCTGTGGATGTTGCAAGGCATTAAGTACCTAGAGACCTTTGTCTTGCAATGAGGGAGGAGCAAAGGCATGCAAAACCAGCCTCTGGCCCCATCACCTTTTTCCCCCATTACATAGGATAGTATGCTAACTCGTGTATATAAGGTAGATGGAGAAGTAGAAAAAATCATTCAAAATGTGAGCCCCAAAGTTCTCATTGAACGGGAGGGGAGATAAGCGGTGTCATTCGGAGACAAAGAGATGTGGGTGGTAAAATGAAGCCCATTAACATGGGAAGAAAAAATAAACCCTTGTCCAAGTTAAAAGACAGAGAGGAAGTCAGGGATTGGAGACACAAGAATGAATGTGAAAAGGCATTTGATGGCACCACACTTGACAGTCTACAGAAAATGGTGTTCTTTCTTCATCTTGTTTCATCTCCCAGTTTATTTCATCTGTAAAGAAATGGCTCTGGGAACCCTCCGTCAGCTCATTTATACTATTAAGTTGGTCTTTAGGAAATAACTGCTGACAGTCATACTCCAGGGAATATAACAACTGGTATTCCCAATTTATTTGCTGCAAGTATTTATTTCCAAAGGTGGATTCTTTTTTTTTTTTTTTTTTTTTGGTGGTACTGGGGGGCGTGGAACCCAGAGGCTTTCTACCTCCGGGCTATACTCCCAGACCTTTTTTGTATTTTATTTAGAAACAGGGTCTCACTAAGTTGCTGAGAGCCTCACTAAGTAGCTGAGGCTGGCTTCGAACCTGTGTGATCCTCCTGTCTCAGCCTCCCAAGCGCAGGGATTACAAGCGTGGGCCACCACGCCCAGCTATCCAAAGGTGGATTCTCTGTCGCCTTCTCCATGACCTTCTAACTTAATTGTGTGTAATAAGCAGTTGGAACTCTCTCCAGTCTTCTTATTGATCTCATTTATGGGCCCAGGTTCCTGTATGTTGCCCCTCCCACTCTCGTCTCCCTTACTCACCCCCGCATTTTCTCTATATCAGCTTTTCTCAAAATGTGGCCTACAGACCCTTGGTGTCCCAGACCCCCCTTCTGAGGGTTCACAAGGCTGAAAACTGTTTCCATGATAATTCTAAGCTAACTGCCCCTTCACGTATGTGGTGCCAAAGTAAGTTTCATAGTGGGGAAAGCTGTTGGTGGCTTAGCACAAAGGTCAGAGTATTTTCTGGACCTGCCCTGGCTATCTCTGTAATTTAACTGTTGTACACTTGCAGGTTAAAAAAAAAAAAAAGACCTTGAAATTATGAATTTTCTGAAGCTTTAGTCCTTGAAGAAATGACAGTACACATAAAGCACTTGTGCTGTTTTCTGAAATACGATGGTTTGAGATTCTTGTGACTGTTGGAGCTGACTTAGCTGCTTTTTCACAAAACATTATTTTGACTTGAAAATACAATTGATGTCGTGAACTGTGGTTACCCAGCTGGGGAGTTTTGGTAGGCATTTTCGTGAAATAAGTGAGAGCCTATTACTTGAAGGGAAACAAAGGACATTTTTTAATGAATTTACTTATTTATTTATTTATTCTGGTACTGTGGATTGAACTCACAGGTGCTCTACTGCAAAGCTGTATCCCCATCACACTTTTTAATTTTTATTTTATTTACTAATTATGTATGTGGGGAGAGTACTAGGGGTTGAACCCAGTGGTATTCTATTTCTTACCCAGCCCTATTTTATTTTTTTATTTTGAAACAGGGTCTCACTAAGTTGCAGAGAGCCTAAGTTACTGGGACTGGCCACAAATCTGTGATCCTCCTGTCTCAGCTTCCCAAGTACTGGGATTACAGGTGTACACCACTATCCTTGGATCCCCTTTTTTATGTTTTATTTTGAGATAGTGTCTTGCTAAGTTGTCCAGGCTCTCCTCAATCTTGAAATCCTCCTAAGTCACTGGGATGAAAGGCATACGCTACTATGCCCAACTCTGGCAATATTTTTAAATCAACTAATAAAGACATATTTTTTAAATCTCTCAGTATTCATTTCTTTTCTTTTATTCTTTTTTTTTTTTCTTTTGGAAAGAGGGTCTCAGCCAGGCGTGGTGGCCCACACTTGTAATCCCTTCGCTTGGGAGGCAGAGACAGGAGGATCGCGCAGGTTCGAAGCCAGCCTCTCTGGCTTAAAAGACCCTGTTTTCAAATAAAAAAAGTATAAAAATAGGTCTGGGAGTGTAACCTGGAGGTAGAAGGGTTTCCAGGAACCCCAGTACCACCAAAAAAAGAAAGAGGGTCTCACTAAGTTACGGAGGATCTCGCTAAGTTGTTGAGAGAGACTGGTCTCAAACCTGCAATCCTCCTGCTTTAGCCTCCCAAGTACTGGAATTATAGGCATGCACCCCACACCTGACTTCTCATTGTTAATTTCTAATATAATACATATCAATAGATATAACCCACATAAACACAAACTTTCTTTGGGATATTCAGTGATTGTTTTACTAGTGTCAAAAGACCCTGAGACCATAAAGTTCAAGAACAGCTGCTCCACAGAAATGCTTCCCAAAGTGTGTTCTTTAGAAGCTTGGCCCTGGGCTGCTCCAATTGCACCCTGTTCAATATGGTAGGCCTTAGCCAAATACGATTATTTAAATCTACTACATTTTCAGTTATGCTGTTACTCTGGCACATGTTCAGTGCTCAGTACTGGTGTGCTCCAGAGCATAGGCTATTCTCATCACTGGAGAGCAGATGCTGTGGTCAGCACAGGTTGCACATCCCTCTTCCTCCTATGGATTCACCTGTTCGTTATCAGCTGAAGGTTCTGCAATGTTCTGAAAGGAGGAAATGCCATTTCATTTTGTTTAAGCACTTCTCAAGCTGATTTAAACACAAATTTTATTTATTTATTTATTTATTTATTTATTTATTTATTTATTATTGGTGGTACTGAGGTTCCTGGAAACCCTTCTACCTGCAGGTTACACTCCCAGACCTATTTTATACTTTTTAATTTGGAAACAGGGTCTCTTAACCCAGAGAGGCTAGCTTCGAACCTGCGTGATCCTCCTGTCTCTGCCTCCCAAGCGAGGGGATTACAAGTGTGTGCCACCACACCCGGCACAAATTTTATTTTTTTACATGACACCTATTCCTATTCTTTGGAACATGCTTTGAAAACTGCTGCTCTGCCTTTTTCCAATATTTACCTTTTAATTATTCAATATGAGGTTTTGTTATAAGCAAATTTGTGTACCTCTTTTGGATGTCAATGGATATAAATCATATATAAGATTGTAAAAACCTATCATTGAAATCTGAATTCCATTTCTTTGCTAGTTCCCAACTAGAATTTCCCTCTCTTGTTGTGTATTTCTGTTTAAATTACTTTTTGGTTATTTCTGAATTGTTAGTCTATTTTTTTGTGTAGAGTCTCAGAGATTGGATATCTATGTAACTTCTGTGTTTACCCACCATCAAAAGGATGCTGCACATGTTAGTTTTTAAAAATAAACACTTAATTTTAGAATTAACATTCTTCATCAACATTCTCACTGATACAATCCAAAATGACCAATCATACAATTTAGAGGAAGGAAGATTTATTTGCTCACAGGTTTTGGAAACTCTGGGTTCAGTCCATGTGAGGCCAGGGTATGAAATTCAGGGCATGGTGTCAGGGTGCAGAGGGAGGGAAGAGTAAGGCTGTGCACTCACATTATGGAGGCCTGAAGCAAGGGAGACCAAGAGGAAGAGCCATGTGATCCCCAAGGTCAAATGCCCCAGGCATCCCTCCTTACCAACCAAGCCCCCCTTCCAACATTGCTACCTTCTTTCCATGAGGGTTAGGGGGACATTCTATAATGTCAAATCATGACATTACTATCATTTCCACATTTCCCTCTAGCTTCTGCATATAAGAGAAAACATATATCTCTTTGTTTCTTGGGACTGGCTAATCTCTCACTTAGTATAATATTCTTGAGTTCCATCCATTTTCCTGCAAATGACATGATTTTGTTCTACTTTTAGACTGACTCAAAAATTCTATTGTTTATATACCATACTTTTGTGATCCATTAATCTGTAGATGGACACCTAGGATGGTTCCATAATTTGGCTATTGTAAATTTTGCTGCTGTGAATATGGATATGTAAGTATCACTATAGTATTTTGATTTCAATTCCTTTGGAAAGATGCCCAGGAGCACTTTTGCTGGGTCAAATACACTTCTTTAAACCTCACACACTCCTCCACCTGACCCGGATAGTAATTTTTCTAGGCTTCCTGGAGAAAAGTGAGCCAACACTCCAAATTCTTAGCTTATTATCAGACCACTGAGGCCCAACCACCCTCCCTACACATACCTTTCCCAGTGGGTGAGCAGCTGAGCTCGGGACATCTGTGCCTGGGTGTGAGCAGGCAGTGATGACTAGAAGCTCTGTGGCCTACAGAAAATGGGGGCATTGATGATCTTATCCCCAGCCAGGGTCAGGGAACCAGAATAGGAAAAATATTGAGTACATGAGAAGGAAATGCAGATGCAAGCAGCATGGATGGCCTGCACCTAGAGTCATGAGTTGGGAAGAAACTGTTGAGGACTCTGAACTGGAATTGATGAATTATGCATATGCTATAAGAAAACAGTTTATTAAAATGACATGCATATTGATTAATTTACATGCTGTTTCTTCTCTTTACTGTCAGAAGAGAAATTCATGTATATTCATATTTATATTTATGAATGCATATACAAAAATAATCTGAAAGGATATGCACCCAACTGTAGTCAGTGATTATTTCTGGGGGTAGAAATAGGGATTAGGATTAGAATAGGGTAAGATGGCGTATTTCACTTCACTCTATACTTAATTATTAATTATTTAATCATTTATAGAATATATTAACATATTACTTAAGGAGATAAGTAAAACAAAAATAAAAGGAATACAAGTTTTTCTACAAAATTGGGAAATGTTAAAAAAGAATATGAAAAACCTTTAATTATTTATATTCTTATCATCCTGTGATGATCACTTCTTTTAGGGAGTTTCTTTCCCTTCTCAACCCCTTCTCTTCATACTTAGATGTAGATATGCTAGGCAGGCAGTAACACTAATCACAGAGACTCGATGCCCTTCCCCATCCTGCTGAACTGGAGTTCAGAGCCTGCACAGGGAGCTGCATGTACTGTGCTCAGACTTGGCAATCACAGAAGCTTGTCTCAGGATAGAGCCCGTGCCATCTTTGCAGGTCCAAGAGTGTCTATGAAGAAAATAGCAAGGCTGGTCGTGGTTGTGCACACTTGTAATCCCAGCATTTGGGAAGCTGAGACAGGAGGATCGTGGTTTAAGGACAACCTCGGCTACTTAGTGAGGCTCTTAGCAACTCAGTGAGACCTGTTTCAAAATAAAGAATAAAAAAAATAGGGCTAGGGGTGTAACTCGGAGGTAGAATGCCCCTGGGTTCCATCTAGTACTTAAAAAAAAAAAGAAGAAGAAAAGAAAGAAAACAGCAATGCTACAGACCTTCAGGATGGACAGGCAGTATGAGGAAGGAAAACTTTGTTGTTGTAAGCAGCAGAAATTTTCAGGGTGTAGCATAATTTAGGGTGTCCTCCCAGACAGAATAGGCTAATGAAGACTGGTGACTTTGTGGGTGTAAATGCAAGTGCATGTATATATGTGTGTATCCAGAAAAAGAAATGCATAGTTTCATTATTACTGTGAAGGTTGGCTCATACAGTATCATCATTTTTTGGCTTAATTTTTTTATTGGTGCATTGTAATCATGCATCTTAATAGAGTACAAGATGGTAGAGGCACACATGCACACATCACTCATTTAGCCCTTCCCCAAGTCCTACCCCATTCCCTCCCCCCACCCTCTTTCTCACGTTTGACTTGCGGATTGACTTTATGTTTGGGAATGTACATCATGTGCATTAGGTAATTTCCCTCAGGTCACCTTATTTGCTCATTTATGGTCTCTCCTTCTTTGTCTAGAGTTACTTCTATGACCTTTTTTCTCCCTAGCTTCCACATATTAGAGAGAACATCCAATTTTTTACTTTTTGTGACTGACTAATCTTATTTAACATAATGTTCTTCAGTTGTGGCTTAATATTTTATTTGAAAAAGATTTTCCAGCCAGACGTGGTGGTGCATACTTGTAATTCCAGCGTTTGGGAGGCTGAGATAGGAGGATCACATTTTGCAGACAGCCTCAGCTACTTGGTGAGGCCCTGTGCAACTCAGTGAGAACTGTTTCAAAATAAAGAATTAAAAAATAGGGCTAGGGGTGTAGCTCAGAGGTAGAATGCCCCTGGGTTCAATTCACAGTACTGCAAAAAAAAAAAAAAAAGATTTTCCAGCGGGGCATGGTGACACATGCCTGGAATCCCAGTGCTTCAGAGAATGAGACAGGAGGATCACAGGTTAGAAGCCAGTAGTTGGTAGCTTAGTGAGACCCTGTTTAGAGATGAAAAATAAAATAGAGCTGGGAGTGTAGCACAGAGATAGAGCACCCCTGAGTTTAATTCCCAAACACACACACACATAAACACACATACACACAGGTGTTTATAAGATAGGCCTTCATGACTTAGGGTATGCTGTCATGGCCTGGGTATAGTTGGAGTGTGTTTGCCAAGGGTTTAGTGTTGAAATGTAATATTGTTGTAAGGGTGGAAACTTAATCCAACTATGGTATTTAAAGGTGTAGCCTTTGGAAAGTGGTTGACATTAGATAGGAGTATCAGGGTGGAGCCCTCATGATTAAATACTGATGCCTCTATAAGGAGAGAAAGAGAGAGACAAAGAGAGAAAGAGAAAAAAAGATGGAGACCTGAAGAGAAACACACATGTGTACGCCCGTCTCTTGCCAAGCAACACTCGGCTCTGCTTTAAGACTCTGCCAGTAATGCCGTCACCAAGTACAGCCCCTGCACCTTGGACTTTCAACCACAAGCCAGTTCTTTTTTTTTTGTATAAAGTAGCCAACCTCAGGTATTTCATTCTAGCATTACAAAACAGATGAATACAAATGCCTATATCTTTGAGGAATGTCCTGAAAATCAAACAAGCACTTATTTTTTTCCTCTCTTAGAACTAAATGGAAGTTATGAAAAGTAAGGTGAAAATCAAGGAAAATAGGAGTATAAGGTCAGGCCTTTATCACCATGCCTTATTGAAGAAACACGTTTCATAATTTAACAAGTCAGTGCCTTGATACAAATGTGGGGAGTATGTAGGAAGGCAGGAACTACTAGCCATTATCAGTGGGAGTGCAAATTGGTGCAAACATTTTAGAAGTAATTTGAGGAATATTTACTAAAATTCTAAATGCACATAACAGCTGGCCAGGTAATCAATTTGCAGGGTTTTATCTCCCAGATGCTTACATAAAGCAGAGATATGAATGTATGAGGCTTTTAATTGCAATATTCTCTGTTATAATAAGAATTGGAAATAGCCCAAATGTCCATCAATAGGAAACTGGATAAATAAATAATGTTACATCATATAGTGGGATATGATACAGGACTTTTTAAAAAGGATATAGGCCTTTATTTACTCAAATGCAAAGATGTACAATTTAAATTATTCAGTGATGAAAAACAAATTACAGAGCAGTTTACATGATGTGAATCCATATTCTAGTAAGAAAATGTATATGCATGGGTAAAGACAAAAAGGGTATATTTCAGATTTAACAGTGGCTACCTCTGGGGAGTAGGAGTTGGGATAGGAGCAAAAGAGACAATTTTTATCCTAAGTATTTACTTCTATATTTAAAAACTATAACAACTACATATTGCTTTTCAAATAAATATGTTAAAAAGAAAAAAGCAATTAACAAGGGCTGGGGATGTAGCTCAGTGGCAGACAGTCCTTGAGTTTCATCCCCAGCACCAAAAAACCATAAAATAAAAACAGTAATTCACTGCTACCACTTCAAGCCATAGGCTAAGAATTAACCTATTCTTGGGTTTTATATACCTTTAAGGATGGTAAATATTTCTTTTGAGATAATGTAAATGATGGAAAGAACAAAAACTTAGAAAAATACTAGAAATATCAAAATTTGAGCTACATTTAAGCCATAAATACCTGGTACAAGATATCGCAGACATCATAATCCTAAATTGTATTATTTTTCACCATAGAGTAGAAACTTTTGACTGAAGTTATTCTTAACATCTGCAAGACTACATTGTAACCTCATCTGTATGGCAGGCCAGGCTTGGTGTTGGTGGGATTTATTTTGATTTATTAGTAGCTTCCAAAGAAGAAAGGAGGAGGAGGAAGAAAGGAGGAGGAAGAGGAAGAAGAGGAGGAGGAGGAGGAAGAAGAAGAGGAGGAGGAGGAAGAAGAAGAGGAGGAGGAGGAAGAGGAGGAGGAGGAGGAACAACCCTTGACAACTGTTTCTGATTGGCCCACAGTCTGTTTTATTTTATTTTTTTTTAATTTTTATTTTTTTATTGGTGCATTATATTCATACAACTTATTGGGGTAAAAAACTTGTGTGTACAAACATCAGTCTGTTTTATTTGTTCATGATTTGGTTTGCTTCTCCTTGAAAGTTGCTACATGTTCTCCCTGACAAGATGATTTCTCAATCTTTTATGCTTTTGGCTGGGCTCTTCTAGAGATGACCATATAGAACTTTTTGTTTTGTTTTGTTTTACACAGCACCACACCCAGCTCTGGAAAACTTCAAGCTCCCTATTATTCATATTTACCTCCAAATAACTAAAACAATCTGCATCAACACCTGGCCACATCAGTCTTGCTTTTCAGGCCGGCTGAAGAATGGGCAAAGTTCACCGAGCTGCAACTAGGTGCTTTATTGCCATGGCTGGGTCAAAACTTCAAACAGTTTCATTTTATATGCCAGACTTCTGGCCAAACTTTTGATGTATGCTACATAATGCCACAGGCCATTTCAACAGTCCAGATACTTTCAGTACAAATATAACCACCAACTTCCAATAAGAGTTTGCCCTCATTGATGTGCCTGGGTGCTTTCTTTTGGTAACTGGAGCTTCAGAATATTTTTCTTTTTTTCTTTTTTTTCAGGAAGAAGCCTTGCTTTGAAGTCCAGATGTCAGAGGGTAGCTCAGAGTTGAGGAAGGCCATTTTCTCCACCTCCACTTGAATCCAGCATTATTCTAGCTCTTGAGATGGGAGACTTTGGGGATATTGGCAAGTAGTATTCTTAGCACACTTTTGGTCTAGTGTTTCATAGCGGACTTCCTTAGCAGAGACAGTGGTAAGAACTTCTTCCAGCCACTTACTATCAGTGAATATAAAATAGAAGCCGTGAAATAAAAACAGTAATCCATTGCTACCATTATATAATAATCCATTGAATGTGGACAAATGAGGACTGGAGCAGACAAGGAAAAATACTATGGATGCCCGAAGAGGACCAGGACAGAGATGATTGGAAGACTATTGTGTTCTTTTTATATAACAGGCAAAATGTACTCATAGTACATGTCAGTTAAATGACTGAATGATTCCATGTAGTGATGAAAGCCTGGAGATTGCTTCATGAATACAGGAAAAACATGTGTTCATGGACTTCCAGAGATAACTAGAATCATTTTGGAGGAAGAAACCGCTTCTATTTATAGACAATGATATTTGGATCTGTTGTTTATACAAAGTTACAGTGTGTGACCATATTTGTTTCTACAGTAAAGACAGGTAATAATTTGGTTAGAAATATTTACTAAATCCAATTAGGAAAATAATTTATTAACTAGGTGATTTCCAAGCTATCTATTTTACTTAATGGCAGTAGTACCATTACATCTTATAAACTGGTCTGTATCTATCATGGTCTTGGTTAGAATTTTCTATAGGCAATAGAATGTGTGACTCCAGACTAAAATTATCCTGCTTTTAGAAATGTTGTAAATTGCCAGGTAGGTGGTACATGCTTGTAATCCCAGTGCTTGGGAGGCTGAGACAGGAGAATCTCAGGTTCACAGCCAGCCTCGGCTACATAGTGAGGCCCTCTGTAAGTTAGTGAGGACTCTATTTCAAAATAAAGAAGAAAAAATAGGGCTGGGGATATAGTTCAGAGGTAAAATACTCCTGGTTCAACCCCTAGTACCACTAAAAAATTTTTCAGTAAAAATACTTGAGACAGATGTTCTGGGGATACAATATAATTTAATGAATGTTTTTGTCCTCTCCCTGGTTAAGTTGAAACAGAACTCAACCGTGGGATAGCTTAAGACTGAGTGCTCAGATGTAGACTGGACAGCCATCAGAGTCTGTTCAATGGTAACCAACAAGCTCCCTTCTAGCTTCCTCCAGTCTGATTCATCAGAGTTTTGTGTTTATATTTAAATTTTTGTTTCTAGATGATATCTTGGCTAAGAAGGAGAAGGAAAGGGAAGGAAGGTAGATTCTGTTTGGCTTTTAAAGTCAAGCAGTCAATTTGCCAGCTGGGCTAATGTAACCTTTAACTTCTTCTAATTAGAAAATTTTGAAGTACCTGGCTCTCCCTATGATGTCAATTTGTCACAGAATCTGTTTTCAGTCTCCATGTGAAAAGTCATTTTTAAACCTTAACTAACAAAAATAACATACACTTTAGCCCCTGAAACAAGTTAAACCCTTCATTCTTTGATTTGTGAGGCTGAAGTTTTAAGCTAACTTAATCTTAAACTTATTGATGTTGATTAATATACTACCTATTCAATCATCCCATTTTTATACAGATAAATTAAGTTTTCATAAATGTTCAGAAAGAAACCAATCATATAGGAGAGGTTTTCTCTCTTGCTGATATCATAAGGGTACCTCTTTAAAAACAGTTTTACCTATTGGAGGAAAAAACATTTCTATTTACAGACAATGGAATTTGGATCCATTAGTTTTTAGACATAGTTTAACTTTGTAATTCTTTTAGTATCTGTTAATGACAATTAAGTTAATCATTAAGTTAACATTCCATTGACTAATTATGTTAATAAACTAATCAGTACCATTTAATAAGAAAATGGAAAGCCAGAGAAATTTCAGCTCATATTTAAAATCTTAGAAGCTTAAACTATTCTAATATAAAATTTCAAGATAATAGTTGGAGAGTGAATGTGCCTTTATGTGTTAGTCAGATTTTTGTTGCTATGACCAAAATACCTACAAGAACAACCTAGAGAAGGAAAGATTAATTCAGCTCACAGTTTTAGAGGCTTCGGCTTATGGTTAACTGGCTCCAAGGCAGAAATATCATGGTGGAAGGATGTGGGGGTGGGAAGCAGTTAGCTTGTGACAGCCACAAAGTAGAAGGAGAGTGGAAGAGGCCCGGGACAAGATAAACCCTGGCAGACATGCCCTAGTGATCTGCTTCCTCCAGTAGGGTCACACCTCCCAATAATCCATTCAAACTATTCATCTATCCACTGGACTAATGCACTGATTAGAGTAGAGCCCTCATGATCCAAACATTTCCTAAAAGGTTCACTTCTTGACATTGCTGCATTGGAAACCAAGACATGAAACTTCAGGGGTAATTTCAGGTCCAAACTATGACACAAAAATTCTATTGCCTTGTTTTATATTTATCTTATGCAACTTTGTGCTTTTCTGTACTTTCTATTATTGTTTACAATCTGTGTAAAGTGGAGCTCAACAGCTTCCCTTCCAAGCTCATTCCTCTCTCTTTACTCACTCCTTCTATTGGTTAGTTTTTCATCACTATGACCAAATATCTCAGAGAGACAACTTGAAGGAGGAAAGGTTCATAGTTTTAGTCCAGGGTTGGCTGGCTCCCTTGCCATGGGCCTGAGCTGAGCAAGAACATCATGGCAGAAGGGTGTGCTGAAGCAAAGCCTTTCATTTCATAAAGCCAGGAAGCAGAGGTGTGTGTGTGTGTGTGTGTGTGTGTGTGTGTGTGTGTGTGTGTAGGGGGTGCATTTCATGCACCCCTAGGGTTCACTCCCTTCAACTAGGCCTGGCCTCCTGCAGTTCCCACCACCTCCCAGTAATCCAATCAGCCATGAGTCCTCAGTCAGTTAACCCATTGATGAGGCCAGGGCCCTCATGATGGGGACCTTGGGGACCAAGCCTTCAACACATGGTGAGCCTGGAAGATAGTGAAGATCCAAACCACTAACACTCCACATTGGTGTCTGCCATCACCATCCAGTTCATCCCCTAAGCAAGATATCCAGAACACACGCTAGTTATATTTTTAATAATCAGCTGAAAGGAGATATAATTCACATAGATCATGCAATTCATAGATCATGCAATTCACCTTTGAGGTGTGTGTGTGTGTGTGTGTGTGTGTGTGTGTGTGTGTGTGTGTGTTTTGGTACTAGGGATTAAACCCAGGGGCATTCTACCTTCAAGCTACACCCACAGTCATTTTTATTTTGAAACAGGATCACATAAGTTGCTGCTGAGAGTCATGCTACTTTGCTGAGATTGGTCTCAAATCTATGATCCTGCTGTCTTAGCCTCCCATGTATTGCGATTAGAGGCATCCACCACTGCATCTGGCATCATAACACTATTTAATCCAGTTGAAAGCATTGAAAAAGTAAGAAAACTTCAAAATATTTTAAGTCAGTATAACATTAATATCAAACCTAACAAAGATCACATAGAAAACTATACACTAATCTCATTAATGGGAGATAAAAAGAATCTTAAATGAAAACAAAAAGAACAACAGCACATTTAAAAACAATATATTAGCCAGGCGTGGTGGTGCACACTTGTAATCTCAGTACTTGGGAGGCTGAGACAGGAGGATTGCAGGTTCCAGGCCAGCCTCAGCTACTTAGGAGGCTCTCCACGACTTAGTGAGACCCCGTTTCAAAATTAAGAATAAAAAATAGGGCTGGGGTGTAGCTTAGAAGTAAACATGCCCCAGAGTTCAATCCCTAGTACTGCAAAAAAAAAAGAAAGATATATTATTGTAAAGTATACTCCAAAAATATGAATTTTTCCATAATAGGATGCCAATTAATATCATATCAACAAATCTAAAGAGAAAAAAAAGTCAAAATTCTTTCATAAATGCCAAAAAGGCATTTGACAAAGTCAATATCCATTTATGTTAAAAAATAAGAATTGGGGGATACTTCAGCCCAAAGGCAGCTTCTTACTTAATGAGAAAATATTACCACTAGTAGAAGAAAAAAAAAAGATCACTACCATGTTCATTACATTGGAAGTGAGTATTAACCAATGCAGATACACAAAAGGAAGCATCTAATTGCACAGGAAGACAAAAACTATCTCTGAAAATAGCAAGATTGTATACCTGAAAAACAAAAAATGGAAAAAATTATATAAATAATTAGAGAATTTATAAAGAAGTCAGATGTAAGTTAATATAAATAAGCCAATGGCCTCATATAAACTAAGAAGTTGATAAAAGAAAATAATGGCTGATATCTATCTGCATTTATAAAATACTTTCATAATACATTTTGTCAATAGG
The DNA here is from genome assembly GCF_963383645.1 of Muscardinus avellanarius. Taxonomy (NCBI): domain Eukaryota; kingdom Metazoa; phylum Chordata; class Mammalia; order Rodentia; family Gliridae; genus Muscardinus; species Muscardinus avellanarius. Next base: position 41,355,518 of record NC_137787.1, read on the forward strand.
GAAAAGATCCCATAGCTGAATAAAACTACGTGGACAGATATGGAGCTAGAACAACTTTGTCTTTTCTTCTTATAACCTCTTATCTGAATTATTAACACTAAGTTTATAAAGCTTAAAATAAACTAGGAATAAAAATAACTTTTTTTTCTTTTTTTGCAGATTGAACCCAGGGTCATTCTACTTCCAAGCTACAGCCCAGCCCTATTTTTTTATTTTTTATTTTGAAACAGGGTTTCGTTGAGTTGCAAAGGCCCTCACTAAGTAGCTAAGACTGTGTGCTAACTGTGATCCTCCTATCTCAGCCTGTGCTACCACACCTGGCTTGATTTCCTCCTTTTTGCAAACCCCATCTTCAGCTCCTGAGAGAAGTTACAGCTTCTTTCTTTGTGTTACTCTGGGAACCTTGCTCATTTCCATCTTGATGACTGACTCCCCTCCAAGCATATGCCCTGCCTTAATGCAGTAATGCCCTAATGCTCAATAAATTGAGTGAAAAAGGAAAAACACTTAGCTTATGTATTTGATGGTTATTATTTCAACATCTGAGGTAAGCAACTGTAAATATCCCTTCTCTGGTAGGGCATGGTGGCACAGACTTGTAATCCCAGTACTTGGGAGGCTGAGATAAAAGGACTGCAGGTTTGTGGCCAGCCTGAACAACTTAGTGAGGCGTTCCGCAACTTAGTGAGGCCCTGTTTCAAAATAGAAAATAAAACAGAACTGAAAGTGTAGCTCAGAGGTAGAATGCCCCTGGATTCAATCCTCAGGACCACACAAAAATTTTATCTATATCTATATATTTATATCTATACCTATCTCTCTATATCCCTTCTCTGTTTTTAGTAGCTGACATATTTGTCACATATAAGGAGTAGATTTTGAATCATAGTATAAAGAAATATAGTTTTTGAAGCAAAGTATAAAAAGTGACATTAAAAAATTTCATTTTCACATTGTTTCAAAATAAAACCAAGAGGTAGGAAAGGTATCATGTTTCTTTGTATCTACTGAACAGATTGTCAGCTTTTTCAATTGTTATGTTAATGAACTTACCTCTGACCTCAGGTTCCAGATCAAACCAGTTTGAGTCAGTGAGTTTCCTGTTTTGTTGCCTGGGGAGCCCTCAGTGCTCTAGTTTCCCAGCCCCAGTCAGCAGGTGCATGTGGCTCCTTCCCAACCAATAACCCCTTGACCACCATAGACAATTCGTTTTTTGTTTTTGTTTTTGTTTTTTGTCCCCACATCTATGGAGTTAGCTTGGCAGTCCTACCATATAAGATTAGAAAAGGAGGGATGGGCTCTGCTGAGATTTTGAGGTAGGACAGAATAGTAAAGAATACAATTTATTTCTGATAGTCTAATTTAGAATTTGGGACACAAGTTAGCATAGAGGCAATGCAATTAAAGGTATTAGGCTTTATACTGCTTCATGTGCTGCGTTTGAGGCATAATTAAAAACTAACGAGTTACTTTAAGAAATTAGGAACAGAAATTTACCATGCAGTCAGAATTCCAAAGGACTCGCAAGCAGATTAGACTCCAAATGTTCATTTGTAAATTGAAGACTTTGTACTCATCAAATCAGGAAGAAAGGGCAAATGAGTAAAATATATTTCTGATCATCTGTAATTAGAAAAAATTATGCTTAAAAGTAATTGCCAGAGTAGGAGAGAGAGACTTTTTAACTGTATATACTTTACACCTTTTGAATTTTGTACCATGTTCATGCGATATTTACTCCCCAAAAAAGGCTTATTATATTTTAAAAATGCTAAAATTGATGGCTAAATTATATTTTAGAACATGTCTTTAAGTATGAGAATGCACATGTATATTTAATTTAGATTCTGGTGGCTTTCTTCTGCTGTTGAATGTGTCTGATTATAATGATGACAAGCCTTAAGTTATACCATTGTTGTAAAAATTACTCTCCTTGTTTTTCCTTAACCATAACACATATCCTTCACAGAAACATAAATCCTTACTCCTGTCATTTTATTCTATGTGGAAGAACATTAAAGAGTCTAACTTTCCTGACCTTCTCCATCCCTACACTTTATCCTAAGGAAGGAGTGACCTGCCTGACCATGAACGGGGATCTCAGGAACCTGGTGATCAGAGCCCTGCATTCACACCTCTCCTCCTCTTGGGGGCCAGCAGGGCACAGGAAGCACTTGGCCTGTGTTACAGGATCACCCCCCCCACATAGACCACCAGGAGGTCTACACCTGAGTGGGAATGTCAGTCCAATTCTGGGGTTTGGTATTGCACACAGACATAAAGCACACTTTCCAATAGCTGCTTTATCAGTAATCAAAATGATATGTTGATCTGCATCTGTCTTAACACAAGCCTATCTCTTGGTATCTTCAAAACCCAAGCAGGAAAACCAAGTATAGTATGAATTCGCACCAGTGGACATCACCTGCTATGCCTTTTTTAAATGATGCCCTAAAAAATATCGTGGAAAAAAGATTCAAATAAGACACATTGAAGGCATATTAGTAATTTGGAAAAAATATTAAGATGGGGAAAATAGAGTGTCAGACAGAATTTCAGTGCTTTCCCCCTCCAGCTCTCCCTATTTTTGTCTCCTCCAACTCTTGCAGGGCTCTAGATGCAACCTTGTTTCCACATTGACTGATTCTCTCACTACTCCTTCATTCATCTACTTAGCGGACAGTTACTTAATTTCCATTTGCGGCTAAGGATGGAGCTTTCCAGATCACTGAAGTCTGGTGGAAGAGATAGTCAAATACACTACGAAGGCGTACTGTACAGATAAGTACAGGCTAGAGAAGTGGACCAGGAAATGACGGCGGCATCAAAGTGGCCGAGGTGAGTCAGAAGAGACTCCCAGAAAATGGAGCCCAGCATCTTAAAAGATGAGTGGAAATTCTGTTCAATACATAAACTGCTTTTTCGTTGTCACTTCTGATGGGGATTGAGCCTATATTGATTGTTAATAAGAGCTGTATTAGTTGCTAATAAGAATAAGCCTCCATACTTAGGCAAAACAATAAAATCCTTTCCTCTGCCTCGAAACTGTCAGCCAAGAGCTGCGGCCAGTACTGACCTGGGTCAGCTAAAAGCTAGCTGTGAGCCCAGCGAAACGTGGAATGTTAAAACAAACACAAAATTCTTACCGTAGTTTAGTTTAAGGTTAAGAGTACCTATACTAATTACCAAGTACACAAAAGAGTTATAGCCCAAAGCCTCTATACTTTAAAGACAAGCTTTCAATATAATAAATAACTTCTAGCAGATAGAGATAGAAAAAGGCGGAAAAATCCCCAAGGACACAGGTGGATGGTACAGGCCTCCTCCGAAGTGGGCACATACCATGTAACCCCTGACTTTGCTAACCAAGTGACACATCTTGGTCATAAATATAACAAGAAAGGCTCACACCATGGAGATTATTGGTAGGCCTGCACCTGCATTAGGTCAGGGGGATGTGAAAAGACTATTGTCCAAGCAGAATGGGAAAGAGGAGATAATGAATCCTTATAAAAACTGTTCTAATGTTCAAACTCCAGTGACTTATTTTCGAGTTTCTTTACTGCATCCCTCTAATGCAGTGCTTTGATGGTCTGTCCCTTCTTTCTGCCTTTGTAATAATAAAAATTGCTTAAACTTGCAGCAGAAGAGTTCTGGCTATTCTTTTCTAAAATAGCTAAGAACAAGAACCCGGGGCTACATCTCACACTGTTACAGCTTTCATCAAGAAAAGTGAATTTGCAGAAATGGTTTTTGAAATGAGGAACCTGTGCGTCATCAGTGTGCTTTCCAATTGTGATACCCAGCTCCCGGCTAGTTGGGGTGGGCACACCGCACCCTAGCCTTCCTCTGGCTGCGGCCTCCACTGTGGTGGACGGTGATGCCTGCTGCCAGGGTCTGCTTCCTGTGTCGCAGCTGCAACACTTTTTCTGACTCTGGACTTCCTTGGAAGCCCTGAGCCTAGCCCAGGGGTTGGGCTGGTGAGTTCATCAATTTGACCAGTGGAGCAAAGTCAGTGAGCAAGCAGTGTCCTGTTCTTCACGAGTCAGGGAGCTCTACATGCTTCTCAGGGGTTCAGCTGTGCAGGAGCCTCACTGCCTGAACACACCATCTATTGGCTTTTCCTTCCTTTCTGTATCAGACTCTGCTTCCCTGTCTCGTTCGTAGTCCTGTGGTCAACCGGAAAATGGACTATCTTCTCTCACATCTTCATTGCAGGCTTCGTGTTCTAGAAAAACAAACAAAACCATTAGTCATTCAGGAATAAAGAACAACGAGGCCTCCCAGTTCATGGGATGTGAATTTTATGACAGAACTGAGCTCTTATTTCAACCGTATCAGCTAAAGCATCTTAATTTATTATCCCTCTTTAAATTTTTATTTTTATTTTTTATTGGTGCACTGTATTCATACATCATAATGGGATTAAAAAAACTTGTGTAGACATACATGCGCACATCGCCGTTAGCCCCTACCCCACACCATTCCCTCCCCCTCCCTCCTTCCCATGCTTGGCTTAGTGGTTGACATCTAATTATATAGCAACTTATCCAAAATTAACAATGATAATCTCACATAACAGATTCATTTGTCTGATATCAAATTTTGACCACTTAGAGATAATATTTCAATATTTCTTTTTGCTTTCTTTTTTACCGGAGGATATTTTTTTCTTTTTTTTTTTTTTTAGGTGAAACTATGATACATTTTTTTCCAGAAAAAAAATCTATCCTAACATGAAATATGAACTCTAAATACCCAAAACAATCTCGAAAAAGAACAAAGCTAGAAGATGTACATTTTCTGATTTCAAACCTTATGAAGCTACATTAATTGAAACAATGTAGTACTGCTATAAAGGCAGATATATAAACCAGTGGAGTAAAATAAAAAGCCTAGAAATAAATTCTTCCATATATGGTCAAGTTATTTTTGACAAGGTTTCCAAGAACATTTGGTGAAGGAAATAATGATCCTTTCACTAAATATTGTTGAAAAATAATAATTACATGAAAAAGAATAAAGGAGGACCCTTACCTAACACCATATACAAATATTAACTCAAAATGTATAAAAGACCTAAAAGTAAATCTTAAAACTATAAACTTTTAGAAGGAAACCTGGGTCATAACACTTCACAACATTGAAATTGGCAGTGATTTCTTGGATATGATTTCAAATGCACAGGCAACAACAGAATAAACAAACTTCCTAAAAATAAAAAAAATTGTACATCCAAAGACAATGTAAACAGAGTTAAAAGTTACTGATAGAATGGGGTAAAATATTTCCAAATGCTATATCTGAAGGTATATTAATATTCCAAATAGAAATCCTAAAAATTAGCAACAATAAAAGCAAACAATACAATTTAGAAATAGGTAAAAGACTAAAATAAATAATGAATCCCCAAAGAGAACCAATCTTAGTTGTCTGCTGGATGGAAAATCTTGTTTCTCTGTTTCTGGTGTGTATTACCTATTTCTTCTTTGTAGTTAATCTCTTTGAGTATATTCTCTAGCACTGGTTTTGAAGACATAAATTCCTTCAGTTTCTGTTTGTCATGGAAGCTTCTTATTTCCCCATCTAATTTGATAGAAAGTTTTTCTGGGTAGGAAATTTTTGGCTGGAAGTTGTTTTCTTTCAGAGTTTGGAATATGTTACTCCAAGCCCTTCTGGCTCTCATGACTTGGTTTGGGAAGTCTGGAGTGATTCTAATTGGTTTGCCTCTGAATGTCACTTGGCCCTTTGTTTTTGTTGCCTTTAAGATTCTCTGCTTGGCTTCCACATTGGTCATTTTGACAATGATGTGGCGTGGGGATCCTCTTCTCCGATCCTGTCTAAAGGGAGTTCTATAAGTTTCCTGGACTTGTGTATCAACCTCTTGCTCTATGTTTGGAAAATTTTCTGCTATTACTTCCTTGAAGAGATTGTTTATCCCTTTTTTTCACCCTCTTCTCCCTCCTCTATTCCAATTATTCTTAGGTTAGGTCTCTTAAAATGGGCCCATATTTCTTCAATGTCAGATTTCTAATGTCTGATTTTTTTTTTAAGTTAGAAATTATGCGTTCGTTTTTGGAGTGATCCTCTTCTAGGAGCGAGATTCTATTCTCCATGTGGTCTAACTGATTGTTTATACTTTGAATTGAGGCCTTTTACCTCAATGATTGCATCCTTTATGTCTTTTAGACTCTAAATTCTTTTCAAAGGTCCTGTATTAATTTGACAGTTATATTCCTGATTTGATCTTCTGGAGATCTCTGAATTTTTGTGTTATCAGGTTCTGATAATATGGGGTTTGGGGCATTCATTTCTCTATTGTTGTTCCTCTTTCCCATGATTTCAGAAGTTTGTGCCTTCCCTGGATCACTACCACTTCACTTAGGGTGCTCTGTATCTCGAGTCTATGGTAATCTCTGCCACCGCTACTCCTTCACTGGGTTGGACTGCAAAATCTCAGACCCAGGGAGATTATCAAAGTCCCTGGGTGTGCAGTACAGGGATTTCTCCTTTAGGGGCCACAGTTTCACTCATGGTTATTGTGCGTGTTGATCAGGAGCTGTCAAGGGCGCGGTGAACTCGCTGTCCCTGCTGGCAATATGGCGCCGCTGCCACGCCCTCGGCTGTAAGGCTGGAGCTGCTGGCAATATGGTGCCGCTGCCATGCCCTCAGCTGTGAGGCTGGCGTATTTCTTTTCTGGTTTTGAGCTCCTTTCTGAGTCCCTGGAAGGCATGATGAGCTTGACCACTGGGAGTTTTAGACGTTCTTTGCGCTGAAAGAATTGCTGAATTACACCCGAATGATCCACAGCTGCTCACTTCAGCTCCTTGTTTACCTTTCCTCTCTGGATCCTGGTGCTGTGAGGGAAGATGGTACCAGCATGGCCCTGCTACCGCATTGCAGACTTGATTTCTGGTCTCTGGTTGTTCTTCTAGTCTTTTTCTGTCCCTTGTGTTTACATTTTTTATTTTTCTGCTGATGGCGTTTTCTGGCTATGAAAAGCGCTGATTTTGTGGCAATAGAGATCGAGTTTTAGTAGGGCTCTTAAACGCTGCTTTTCTCGGTCGCCATCTTCCCGGAAGTCTATTATCCCTTTTTTAATTTGAACACCTCTTTTGTTGTGAAATACTTTATTTCTCAGAGGAGTGTTTATAGTATAAATATATGGTTTAAAGAATGATAAAATAAGCTGGACGTGGTGGCACACACCTGTAATCCCAGTATTTAGGAAGCTGAGACAGGAGGATCACAGGTTCTAGGACAGCCTTAGCAACCTAGTGAGATGCTATTTCAAAAATAAAATAAAATAAAATAAAATAGGGCTGGGATTGTAGCTCAGAGGTAGAAAGCACCTGGGTTCAATCACCTGTACCACCACAAAAAAAAAAAAGAAAGAAAGAAAAGAGAGAGAGAGATAAACAAGAGCATTCACCCATGTGCTTACTACCCCATTAAGAAACTGAACATAGCCGGGCGTGGTGGCACACACTTGTAATCCCCGTGCTTGGGAGGCAGAGACAGGATTGTGCAGGTTCGAAGCCAGCAGTGCGCTGGCTTAGGAGACCCTGTTTCCAAATAAAACTGTAAAAATATAGGTCTGGGAGTGTAGCCCGGAGGTAGAAGGGCTTCCAGGAACCCCAGTACCACCAAAAAAAAAAAAAAAAAAGAAAGAAAAAAAGAAAAGAAACTGAACATAACTAACTCCTTAGAAGCCCCTTTGATGCCCACCCCATCCCACCCTCACAGATAGAACTCCACTTGGAATCTCGCACCGCTCAATCTACTGCTTTTCATTATATTAGCATATACACGAATATCTGAACAGTACCACTTAGTTTTGTCTATTTTTATATTCTATATAAATTGTTTTATTTTTTGTTTTTATTTTGTTTTGCTTAGCATTGTTCTTCTCAATTCTCTATGGTGATATGTTTAAGGTAGTTCATTTGTCTTCACTAATGATATGTAAATATAGTACTCTTTAACCATCCTACTGCTGGTGGATATTGAGTTTATTTGTTGTTGTTGTTTTTAAGTTACAATGTGACTATGAACATCTTTGCATGTACTTTGTAGTGTACATGTACAAAGCTCCTGATCTCTAGGAGTGAAAACATTGGGCTATGGTATATGCATGATCAACTTTTATATGTACTGCCATGCCATTGTCTCAATTTACATTCCCGCTTAAACTATAGGACAGTTTCCATTATTCCATCTCATTTTCAACATCTGGTACTGTCTGAGTTCTTAATTTTTGTTAATGTGGTAGAGGTCTAATGGCTTTCATTGCTACTTATTCTACATTTCCTTGATGATAAAAAAGTTAGGTACTTTAAAAATATTTGCATTCTATTGTGTTTTCACTTCTATGACATTCAATCTGTTTTCCACAAGTATCCTATATTATCATTCTATTTTATTTAGATTTCCTTTTAACTTCTTTCAATAAAATTTCTTAATTTTTCCATAAAGGGCCCACACATCTGTTGTCAAAATTTAATCCTAGGTATTTAGGAATTTATTCCTAGGTATTTATTTCTAAGTACTGCCATGGTAAATAGGACTTGCAAAATTATTTTCTCTAACTTGCTTTTGTTATTTAGAAATGTGATTTGCTTCTTATATTATGATTTTTGAACCCAGAAGTCTTATAAAGTTCATTAAGTCCAACAGTTTATCAGGGGATCCTTTGAATTCTTCTACATAAGAAATGTTATTGCCTGCAAATGACAGTATTGATTTCTTCCCTTTTGATTCTAAGCTGCCCTCCTCCTCCTCTTCTTCCTCCTTCTTTTCTTCTTCTTCTTGGAAATAGGGTCTCACTAAGTTGCTGAGGCTGGCCTCAAACCTGCCATCCTCCTGACTTATCCTTCCAAGTACTGGGATTACAGGCATATGCCTCCATCCCCTGATGACTTCCGTCCTTCATTCCTTTTTTTCCTTTCCTTCTTTTATTGCACTGGCTAGAATCTTTGGATAAATATTGAATAGTCTTATAGTGAATATCCTTGCACTATAGAGAATATAATAAATAGAGAATATAATAAAAGTCATGATATTCAATATCTTTGTCTTATTCCTAATCTTAAAGGGAATTCTTTCAACATTTTTCCATTAGATATATAATCTGCTTTAATTTTTAGAAACTTTATATCAGATTAAATAAATTACCCATAGTCATAGTTTGCTAAGAATTTTTAGAATTGGATGTTGAATTATCATCATCATCATCATCATCATCATCATCATCATATGTGTACAGAACTGGGGATGGAACCCAGGGGCATCTTACCTCCAAGCTATACCCCTTGCTCTATTTTTTATTCTTTATTTTGAAAAAGGGTCTCACTAAATTGCAGAGGCTGGCTGCGAACCTGGGATCCTCCTGTTTCACCTTCCAAATACTAGGATTATAAGAGTGCACCACCATGCCCAGCTAGATGTTGAATTTTATAAAAATGTTACTTTTTTTGTGTGGCACTGGGTGTGGAACCCAGGGGCTTTTCTACCTCCAGGCTATACTCCCAGACTTATTTTATACTTTATTTGGAAACAGTCTCACTAAGTTGCTGAGAGCCTCACTAAGTAGTTGAGGCTGGCTTCGAACTTGTGCGATCCTCCTTTCTCAGCCTCCCAAGCGCTGGGATTACAAGTGTATGTCACCATGCCTGGCTTAAATTTTACAAAAAATATTTCTGCATCTATACAAATAATAATTTCCCTCTCTAATCTGTTAGGATGGTAACTTAATGTAGTTTTTAATATTAAGCCAGGCATATATTTCTGGCAGAAAACTAACTTGTCATGTCAGGCGTGGTGGCGCACGCTTGTAATCCCAGCATTCGGGAGGCTGAGACCAGAGGATCACCATTCACGGACAACCTCAGCTACTTAGTGAGGCCCTCCACAATTCAGTGAGACTCGGTTTCAAAATAAAGAATAAAAAATAGGGCAGGGAGTGTAGCTCGGAAGTTGCATGCCCCTGGGTTCCATCCCTAGACCCACAAAAACAAAAACAAAAAACAAAAGAAAGAAAACTAACTTATCATATCTTTTTTATACATTTTTAGATTTATTATTGTTTAGCATTTCTGTTTTTATATTCATGGATTAAAATGAATTTTCCTTTTTTTTTATTCATTTCATATCAAGGTTGTTGTTTGTTTGTTTTTGGTATTAGGGACTGAACCCAGAGGGATTCTCCTTTTTTTTTCCTTTTCTTTTTATTGGTGCATTGTAGTTATACATCTTAATGGAGTACAAGATCACAGAGGCAAACATGCACACATCACTCACTTAGCCCTTCCCCAATTCCCACCCCATTCCATCCCCCACCCTCCTTCTCATGTTTAATGAGATGTTGAATTTTATAAAAATGTTACTTTTTTTGTGTGGCACTGGGTGTGGAACCCAGGGGCTTTTCTACCTCCAGGCTATACTCCCAGACTTATTTTATACTTTATTTGGAAACAGTCTCACTAACATATCAATCGGCTTAGCGATTGATATGTTTGTGAACGTACATCATGAACATCAGAGAATTTCCCTCTCCCACCTCAGTTGGGTCGCCTTATTTGCTCGTCTATAGTTTTTCCTTCTTTATCTAGAGTTCTTCTTATGACTCATTTTCTCTCTAGCTTCCACATATTAGGGAGAACATCCGATTTTTTACTTTTTGTGACTGACTAATCTCACTTAGCATAATGTTCTTCAGTTCCATCCATTTCCCTGTAAATGACATAATTTTGTTCTTCTTTATGGCTGAGTAAAATCCATTGTGTACATATCCCACAGTTTTGTAACCCATTCATCTGTTGATGGACATCTTGGCTGGTTCCATAGTTTGGCAATTGTGAATTGTGCAGCTATGAACATAGATGCACATGCATTAGGTAGTTTGGTTTCCAGTCTTGGGTAGATACTCAAAAGTGGTATTTCTGGATCATATGGTAGGTTTGTTCATATTCTTCTGAGGATCATCCATACTGTTTTCCAAAGTGGTTGCACTAATTTACAATCCACCAACAGTTTATTAGAGCTCCCACTTCTCCACACCCTCGCCAGTATTTGTTGTTACCTGTTTTGTTTGTTTGTTGCAATACAGGACTGAAACCCAGGAACATTCTACCTCCAAGCTACACCCCCAGTCCTTTTTTTTTTTTTTTTTTTTTTTTTGGTGGTACTGGGGTTCCTGGAAGCCCTTCTACCTCTGGGCTACACTCCCAGACCTATTTTATATTTTTGAAACAGGGTCTCTTACGCCAGCGCGGCTGGCTTCGAACCTGCGCGATCCTCCTGTCTCCGCCTCCCAAGCGCGGGGATTACAAGCGTGCGCCACCACGCCCGGCTCCCAGTCCTATTTTTTATACTTTATTTGGAAACAGGGTCACTAAGTTGCAGAGACCTCACTAAATAGCTGAGGTTGTCCTTGAACCGTGATCCTCTGCCTCAGCCTCCCAAATCTGGGATTACAAACCTGTGCCACCACGCCCGGCTGTTGTTTGTGGGTTTTTTTTTTGTTTGTTTGTTTGTTTGTTAGTTTGTTTGTTTTTGGTGGTACTGGGGTTCCTGGAAACCCTTCTACCTCTGGGCTACACTCCCAGACCTATTTTTATATATTTTTTAAATTTGGAAACAAGGTCTCTTAAGCCAGCGCAGCTGGCTTCAAACCTGTGCATTCCTCCTGTCTCCGCCTCCCAAGCGCGGGGATTACAAGTGTGCGCCACCACGCCTGGCTGTTGTTTGTGTTTTGAATGATTGCCATTCTAGTTGGAGTCAGATGAAATCTCAGAATAGTTTTGATCTGCATCCTTCTGATTGCTAATGATGTTGGGCATCTTTTCATACATTTGAAATTCTACTTCTGAGATTACATTCCCAGCCCTATCATCATCATCGTCGTTGTCGTTGTTGTTGTTATTATTATTTTAAATTTTAAAGAAGGCCTAAGTTGCTGAAGGCCTCACTAAATTGTTGAAGCTGGCTTCAAACCTGAGACCCTCCTGTCTCAGCCTCTCAAATAGCAGGATTACAGGTGTGATCCATCACCATATCTGGCAATATCAAGGTATTTTAATCTTATAAAATGAGCTGTGAAGTGTGAGGAGTCCTATTCTTTGGAAATATATATGTAAGAACTGAAATTTGTGTCTTTAAGTTAGTTTTATCCTTCTTTTCTTTTTTTAAAATCTTTACTTCTGTTTGGTTTGACTTATGTATTAATAGTTGAAACAATTGTGATAGCTCTTCTACTATGGCTGGATTGTGTTCAATTAACTGTTAGTGTGTTTTATATATTTTAGTGAACATGGAACATGGAATTTACTCACAGCTTGCTAAGTTGTGTTTTTATTTATTCTATTTGAATATTTTAAAAATATTTCTGAGGCTGGTTGTGGTGGCGCATGCTTGTAATCCCCGCGCGTGGGAGGCAGAGACAGGAGGATCGCACAGGTTCGAAGTCAGCCGCGCTGGAGTAAGAGACCCTGTTTCAAAAATATTAAATAGGTCTGGGAGTGTAGCCCGGAGGTAGAAGGGCTTCCAGGAACCCCAGTACCACAAAAAAAAAAAAAAAAAAAATTCTGAGAAGCCTTTTTTGAAAAGTGTTTTTTTTGTTTTTTGTTTAGAATAGTTCTTAAATTTTCCTGTAATTTTTCATAGATCTAGGACAACTGAGCCTTCCTCTTCTTCTTGAGTTAATTTTATAAGTTTAAATTTTCTAAGAATTCATGTTTTTATATAAGTTTTTATATTGAAGGCATATAATTGTTCATATAAATACAAAGAAATATGACATAAAATATATACAATGCAAAATATATCCTCAAACACTAAATTTACAATGCATAATTTATTCTTTTTTTGTGGTACTGAGAATTGAACCTAGGGATATTCTACTTCTGAGCTATGCCTCTACCCTTTTTTCTTATTCCTTATTTTGAAACAGGGTCTCACTAAGTTGTGGAGTGTTCTCATAAGTAGCTGAGGCTGGTCATGAATTTGAGCTCTTCCTGTCTCAGCTTCTAATTTATCCTCTTTTCAAAGGTTTTTTTAGTTTTCCTTTTTCAAATTTTTTAGTTTCACCTAAATTTTAAAATTTTTAAATAGCTTTATTGAGATATATTTGACAGATAATAAACTGACATATTTATTTTATTTTATTTATTTTTTGTGTGTGTGTGTGGTACTGGGGTTCCTGGAAGCCCTTCTACCTCCGGGCCACACTCACTCCCAGACCTATTTTTACATTTTTATTTGGAAACAGGGTCTCCTAAGCCAGTGCGCGCGGCTGACTTCGAACCTGCGCGATCCTCCTGTCTCTGCCTCCCAAGCGCGGGGATTACAAGCGTGCGCCACCACGCCCGGCTAAACTGACATATTTAAAGTGTACAATTTTTGTAAACAAGTGACAAATTATATATATATGTATATATATATATATATATATATATATATATATATATATATATATACCCACCCATAAAACCATCAGCAGCATCCAAGCACATTCATCCCCCCAAAGGTTTCCTCCTGTTCCTCTGTGACCCTTCGAAGGGCTCTAGCTAGTGAAGTGTGAATTCTTCAGGCAGGTTCTGGGTGAACTTGGGCACCATTTTCTTTAATACCTTCAGATGTCCCTTTTCCAGCCACCAGGTAGTCTATTCATGCTTTTGCGGATGTCCGAGGTTCTCTGTGCAGCACTCTTGGTCCTGTGCTCTGTTCTGCAAACTAGCTGCTTTGGTGTCGCTGGCCTCTCTGCAGAAGCACCTGCTGGCTCCACCTTGCCCCTGCTCCCTGAGCCAAGCATCCTTCTCTCCTAATGTCCAGTATCTTGGAAACAGTTTCATACATTGTTATCTTTTTTTTTTTTTGGCTGTTTTATGTTTATCTAATTAGTCATTTCAAGGAACCAACTTTTCTTTGTGGACCTTTCCTATTACATGTATATTTTCTATTTCATTCATTTCTGTTATTCTCTTTATTTTCCCATTTCTTTGTTAATTATCCTTTTCCCCATTTAAATTAATAATAAATTCCTCATTTTCTTATTTTATTTTATTAATTAATTTATTTATTTGGTACTGGGGATGGAACCCAGGGGCATTGTACCTCCAAGCTACACCCCCAGCCCTAGTTTTTAGTCTTTTTATTTTGGAAACAGGGTCTCACTGAGTTGCAAAGGGCCTCACTAAGTAGCTGAGGCTGTCTGCAAACCCTGACCCTCCTGTCTCAGGAGGTCATGTAATCCCAGAATGCTGGGATTACAAGCATGCGCCACCACACCCAGCTTAATTCATTTTCTTGTGTAAACACTTAAGACAGTAAGTCTGCCTCTCAGTTGTTTCCATTTTTCAAATCTAAAGAAGTTCTAAATTTTATCATGATTTTTTTCTCCCACCCATAAGTTTCTGGAAATATTTTTAAATTTTCAATTAAGTTGGTCCTTTTATTTTATTATTAATTAATTTCTAACTTAGTTTCATTGGACTCAGAAAAAGTCATCTATGAGATACTGCTGACAGATAAACTATACATGTTGAAAGTGTACAATTTGATAAGTTATAGCATATGTAATCACCATGGCATACTACCACAATCAAGATAATGAAGCCATTCATCACCCTCAAAAGATTCCTCATGTCTCTCTGTAATCTTTTCTTAATACCTCATCCAGATGGCCATTAGAATAACATTTTCTGTAAGTAACTGAAAGTCAGACTTGAAATAGGTCAGATACTAGGGAAATTTTGTTATCTCACTTAACACAAGAGTCCTTAGGGAAGATGCCTCCAGGTTCACTGAATTCAGCCCTTCAATGACATTATCAAAGTCTTGGGATTTTTCTGTGCTCTGTCTTTCCATTTTGTGTGTGTGTGTGTGTGTGTGTGTGTGTGTGTGTGTGTGTGTTACTGGGGATTGAACCTGGGGGCATTCTACCTTTGAACTACATGCCCAGCTCTATTTTATTTTTATTTTAAAATAGAGTCTCATTAGGTAGATAATTAGGTAGTCTCCTTACTTGCAGACTGTCCTTGAACCTGCTATCCTCCTGTCTCAGCCCCACTCCCCAAGTCCTAGGATTACAGTTGCGCACCACCAGGCCTGGATTCTTCCATCCTTTAGGTTAGTTACCCCAATAGTAGCTGTCCCTTATATCATTTTACATTGCAGACTAACCATACCCATCACAAAAAGAGACTAGACTCCCCCCCCTTTTAAATTTTGGTTCTGGGGATTGAACTCAGGAGCATTCTACCACTGGGCCACATCCCCAACCTGTTTTCCTTTTTTTTTTTTTTTGGTGGTACTGGAGTTCCTGGAAGCCCTTCTACCTCCGGGCTACGCTCCCAGACCTATTTTATATTTTTGAAACAGGGTCTCTTACGCCAGCGCGGCTGGCTTCGAACCTGCGTGATCCTCCTGTCTCCGCCTCCCAAGCGCGGGGATTACAAGCGTGTGCCACCACGCCCGGCCCTGTTTTCCTTTTTATTTATTTATTTTTTTGTTTGTTTTGGGACAAAGTCTTGCTAAGTTGCTTAGGCTGGCAATCCTGCTGCCTCAGCCTCCCTAGTAGCTGATATTAAAAACGTGCCGCTATGACTGATGAGGCCACCTCCTTTATATGTGCTTTTTTAAGAACAAGGAAGCCGGGCGTGGTGGTGCATGCTTGTAATCCCAGCATTCGGGAGGCTGAGACCGGAGGATCGTGGTTCGGGAACAGCCGCAGCTACTTAGTGAGGTCCTCTGCAACTCAGTGAGACCCATTTCAAAATAAAGAATAAAAAATAGGGCTGGGGTGTAGCTCAGAGGTCGTATGCCCCTGGGTTCCATCCACAGACCTGCAAAAAAAAAAAAAAAAGAACAAGGACAAATTTCCAATATGTCCCTGTCAGACATCTCCCCACTTAAGTTAGCCAAAATTGTGTCTCAGGCCTTGCCACATGCCAATCAAAGCCAAGAAAGGTATTTTATACCTTTCCCCTTATCCCTCTCTTCCCAGGGCTAGAATGGAAACTTTCCTTCCCTGAGGCCTAGCACTATAATGAAGAGAAAGTTCAACTCACAAGGAAAGAAAGAAAAGGCGATGGTTAGTAAGTTAAATTGTCTGCTATATGACGTCATCAAAAGACACAATAAAAAATGGATCCATTTAAGAGATGTAAACAAAAATCTCTAGCCCTGAGCATATCTGTGTGTCCCTAGGTGATGGGGGAGTACATTTATGGAATGGAACCGTATCAAAGCTTTCCTTCTTACAGAGATTAATGATGGGTTCAAGGGTAACAGATGGCAAAGATTTGGATTCCTCAAAGAGGTTATAACATACATACTAATCTTAAAGACATAGCCCAGAGTATGTTCTTGTGATATGTGATATATATATATATATAGATATATATATATAGATATATATATATATATTTTTTTTTTTTCAGTACTAGGGATGGAACCCAGGGGCATTCTACCTCAGAGCTACACCCCCAGTCCTATTTTTTATACTTTACTTTTTACTTTGAAACAGGGTCTCACTGAATTGCAAAGGGCCTCATTAAGTATTAGCGAACTGTGATCATCCTGTCTCTGCCTCCCAAATGCTGGGATTACAAGTGTGCACCACCACGCCCAGCTCCCCTTGTGATATATTTAAAGGAAATTATTAACCCAGTTATTTCTCCACTATAAGTACATCCTCTAGTAAAAGAGAACTGAAACTGGTCATTTATTTCCACTCTATTGAAATATTAGTCTCCTCTCAAATTAATTGCCTTTATTGAGTTTTTAGATAATAAAAATTGCATTCCATCCTATCAGCTAGCTTCAGCTTTTCATCAAATTAAAGGGCAGAAACCCTCTGCTTTCGTTGCAACACTTCTTGCACAAAGCTATGAATACAAGTTTCTGCATAATATTGCAATTGTGAACTAATTAATTCACTCAGGAAGCCTCTGGAGCTCTCCCTCTCTCTCTCTAGTAACCACTGGAGGGAATACTCAGGGATTAAACATTTTCATAAAGGCAATATATATTCTTTTACTTTTGTCTATAAATCATTTGCCACAGGATGAAGTGGTTTCCATGGTAAGTTGGGAAGATCTAAATGGCAGGTTATTATCTTGGCTTTGTTCCTAAGATTCAGATTTAAAAAGACTATATACAATAGTGGACAGGTAATTGGGCCTGGCACAAAAATAGCAGAGATGGATTCTGAGTTGCCAAAAAGAAATGCCTGCTACAAGCCAGGAATAGGATCCACATTTGTAATCCTAGCACTAGGGAGGCTAAAATAAAAACAAATTAAAAAATGCCTGCTATATGACCCATGTACTATGGGTCTCTACTAAATCATTATACATGCATCGATCTTTTTTATTTTACATGTATATATGTATGTGTATTTCTTTTTTTTTTTTGCAGTTTATGGATCAAACCCAGATTCTTGCACATGCTAGGTAAGTACTCTACTATTGCACCATATCACTAACCTGTCCACATCAATCATTTAATCTTACCAACCACCCCCTGCATGGGTTTAATATAACCCTAATTTTATAAATGAAGAAAATGGGATGTAGAAATTAAGTAACTTGACCAAAGGCCTGGTTTTGTGGGAGTCTAAATTCATATCCTTCTTAACCATTGTGTTAAGAGACCAAATGGTAGATAAGGTCTACCTGCATTTAAATAATTTCAGTAAAGTCCCTTACTACATTTCTTCTTCTCCTTCTCCTTCTCCTTCTCCTTCTCCTTCTCCTTCTCCTTCCTCCTCCTCCTCCTCCTCCTCCTCCTCCTCCTCTTCCTCCTCCTCCTCCTCCTCTTCTTCTTCTTCTTCTTCTTCTTCTTCTTCTTCTTCTTCTTCTTCTTCTTTTTCTCCTTCTCCTTCTCCTTCTCCTTCTCCTTCTCCTTCTCCTTCTCCTTCTTCTCTCTCTCTCTCTCTCTTTTTTTTTTTTGGTGGTACTGGGGTTCCTGGAAACCCTTCTACCTCCGGGCTACACTCCCAGACCTATTTTATACTTTTTATTTGGAAACAGGGTCTCTTAAGCCAGCAAGGCTGGCTTCGAACCTGTGTGATCCTCCTGTCTCCACCTCCCTTACTACATTTCTTGATTTGGGCCTTCCTCCTTACGCACCTTAAAAAGAAATACATGAATCACTAATATAACATCCTTCTCTAATTTTAGAACCATGGTTTTCATAGTATAGACCTTAAACCAGTAACCTCAGCATCACCTGAAAACTTACTAGAAATGCAAATGTTCAGTTTCTACCCAAGAATCTCTGGGTGTGGCCACCACACCCCTATTTTATTTATTTATTTGTTTATTTGTTTGTTCTGAAGTACTGGGGACTGAACCCAGGGGCATTATACCCCAAGCCCTTTTTTGTTTTGTTTTGTTTTGCAACAGGATCTAAGTTGCTGAGAGGCTAGCTAAGTTGCTGAGG
This sequence comes from Muscardinus avellanarius, assembly GCF_963383645.1. Lineage (NCBI taxonomy): Eukaryota > Metazoa > Chordata > Mammalia > Rodentia > Gliridae > Muscardinus > Muscardinus avellanarius. Next base: position 41,373,962 of record NC_137787.1, read on the forward strand.
CTGGCCTTGAACCTGTGACCTTCCTTCAGCCTCCCAAGTATTGGGATTACAGGCATGTACCACCTCACCCAGCTTGGTGCCTCTATTTAAAACCCTTCCAGGCCCAATGTGAATATTCCTCACAAAATTGGGACTAGATCCATCATATGGTGCAGCTATACTACTCCTGAGTCTCTTTCCAAAGTGACTAAACTCAGAGTATAGTAATATATGTATATCGATGTTTATAGTAGCACAACTCCCAATAGCCAAATTATGGAACCAACCTAGGTGTCCATCATCAGATGATTAGGTTATAATATTATAAAGTTCTACTCAACATTAAGGAACAAAATTGTGTTATTTGTACAAAAATGAATGGACTTGGAGAACATTATGTTAAGTGAGATTCGATAGTTACAGAAAGTGAAGAATCATGTGTTTTCTCTCATATGCAGATGCTAAGAAGTAATTGGGATGCCAAAGAGACTTCAAATAATGAAAGAGAAACTCCAGGGGAACCAGGGAGGAGATCTAGGGGAAAGGGGCAGAAAGAGAGGGAAAACCAGTGAAGGAATCACTTCCCATTGACATTATATATGTATGTGAGACTACTGATGTCGATTTCGATGTATTGTATGGAAAGGGAGGAAGTAGAGAGGGAGCTGGGGGAGATTCCACCAAGTTCTATATAAAAATATGTTACTGTAACTGTCAATTACATTATGATGTGAGACTATAACACAGCAATAAAAGTTATAAAAATAAAAATAAAAAATAAAAAAATAAAACCCTTCCAGGTGATTCTGATGCAAGCAGAAGTTTGTTTTGGAGACAGTACATGGTTATTGTTAAGGCGTCCTTTCTTCTGCAGAGCTTGGTAACAGCTTACAGGTCCGAGATGGCTGAGGTCCATGCCTACTTCATCTCTCTAGAACTGTTTTGCCCAGCACTGCAAAACAAACAAACAAACAAACAAACAAACAAACAAACACCTTCCCTAGCCTAGCTGTGTTCCGCGCTGTTTTGTCCACTGAGCTTCTCTGATACAGGATGCAGTTTCGCTGTCCTTGTTGCTGTGCTTGCTGCTGGGGCGCACAGACTCATGCAGTACGGAGCTACTGCTATTTTTTCTTCCTCCGATTTTGCAGGGCTTTCTGCTCTTCATTTCTTGTCCTCTCTGTTTCTCTTTCTGGATTTTTTCTGCACATACTGTGCTCTGCCTGACACACTGTCCTAAAATCTTTTTCTCTCTGGCTCACTCTCACAGTGGATGGGCTATTAATTACTCCTCAGGCAAGTGTCATTTTGGCAGAAAAGCACTGGCTCCTTGGCAGTGTCTAAAGGAAGACACTCCATTAAAAGCAATTCCTAAAAATTCTAAAAATATCTTGTCATGGTGTCTCTTTCCTGAAAACAAGAATCATTAGACTTCTCACTAAAAATCCTTAGAAGACAGGATTTATGTACAATTAATGTATAACCAGTTACCCAGTGCTGTGAAAAGTGGTAATCTTCTAAGGCCATCACCCATTTTTTTCAAATTATGCTAAAACATACTTAGCAAACATTTTATAATCTTTACCATTTTTTAGTTCCATGGCACTGGATACATTCACAAGATTGTTCAGCTCTTACCACCACCCATCTAAATATCTCTTCTCATTGTGCAAAACTAAACTCTGCGCTCATTAAACAATAACCACCCACCCCTCTCTTCACTGCCCACAACCCTGACAACCCCTGTTCTATTTTCTGTTTCTACAAATATGACTACTCAAGCTGGGTGTGGTGGTGTACACTTGTAATCCCAGTACTTGGGAGGCTGAGACAGGAGGAACCCAGTTCACTGCCAGCCTCAGCTCCTTAGTGAGGCCCTCCACAACTTAGTGAGATCCTGTTTTAGCTAGAGGTAGAGCTCAGAGGTAGAATGCCACTGAGTTCAATCCCCAGCAACACACACACACACACACACACACACACACACACACACACACAGAAAAACAAAAAACAAAAACAAAAATGACTACTGTAGGTATCTTTTGGAAGTTGAATCATGCAGTTTTGTCCTTTTTGAATAGCATATTTAATCTCCCATAATAGCCTCAAGGTTCAAGTGAGTTGTAGTTCATCAGAATTTCTTTCCCTTCTAAGGCTGAATAATATTTACACATGTGAAAGGGAAAATTACCCACACGTTATGTTTATCTATTTAACGCTCAATGGATACTTAGGTACTTCTACCTTTTGACTGTTGTAAATGATGCTGCCGTGAACCTGGATGTACAAACACCTATTCAAAGGCCATCATCCATTTCTACAAGTCACTCAGCACCATCAACTCAGGAGCAGTTACTATATAGTGTGGAGAGATATGGATGGGAAAGGATAACAGGCAGGCCCACAGAAGCATATCTGGAGAGGGTTCTTGGAGAGGGTGGTGCTGGACCACAGTGGAAAGCCCTGTAGCCAGCCCATCTATAAGCATGCTTCCAGTTCCCTTGTTCCTGTGGCTCTGTGGTCATCTTTGTCTTGTTCATTAGACTCGGGTTCTCTCCTTTCTTCTGCTCAGACCTGGAGTGGTTGATTTTGTTCTTCTTGCTTTGCTTTTGTTAACTACACATTGGCAATCTGCCACTTCCTGGAATATGACCTCTGTGTGGCCCCTACTTTGGGATTCTTTTCACTAACTGCTTAAAGTGCCCTATCTCAGTGCCAATTAGGAAGACTCCATCACCCTCCATCCCGCAAGGCATCAGAATAAGTCAGGAGCGTTGGGGCAAGAATTGTTGAGCTAGACTGAGCAGACATGGAAGCCTGCTCATTCATATCTGTCTAGAGCCCATGCCATGTGGCCCACAAGACACATAAAAAGAAACAAAAGATTGAAAATCAGGCTAACCCCTCCCAGATTCCCTGCTTGCTGTCTTTGTGTCTCCACAGAAAACCAATGGCTCTTAGTCACGCACCATCTTAGAGCTTATAGAATGTGACTCACTGAATTGTTTCTGGCTCACAGAAGAGCCAGGGCCTTTCTGTGTGCCTACACTCTGTGTACCATTGGCCTCTATAATATCCACAATGTGAACCTGGAATCTCCCATGTGTTTAATTTCTCAGAGACTTTGAAGCAGAACTTTGGCAGCAGGCAAGTACCCAGCAGAGAAGCTTTGAGCTGCACAATAGCAGCTGTAGCTCCTGCAGAAGGCTTTGCAGTGGCAGAGGAAAAATAGTCACACAGATGTAGAAAAGAGTCCCAGACTGAAATGTGCAGGACAGCTGCTTTGGACTGTAGGATTGACAAAATCAACCATCCACAGAAATTTGTTTCCCTTGGAGGGATTCTCTAGACCCTAAGAAAAAGTGCTCACTATCTTTTGACTCACTGTAATGAAAGCACGCTCATCTCTCCTTTTAGACTTCCCACCTTCTTCCATTAAGTCAAAATTTCAAAACATCAGTTTAGTGCAACATGCCAAGCTGATCTCTTTGGCGGATAGAAAGCTGATGCTCCTTGTGACCTGTGCATCTTTTCCTTTTTCTTTCCCTTTATATACCAGGAAAGTCTTCTGTACTTTACTGGGACAAGTACTGGTTTTTCGAAATAGGCAAGTGCTATGAAGCTCCTAGTAATAACAGCCACCGTTTTGAGTGCCTGTTACATACCCAACACTTAACTCAGGTATGTGTAAATTTTTTGCAATCCCCAGGATAGAAATATTCTCCCCACTTTACAGATGAGAAAACTAGAGCTCAAAAAACCCCACATAACTTCTCAAAACATAAAAATAATGGGCTAGACATAAAGACTGAACCAGGCCTCCCTCCTTACTTGGTACTATAAGCGAGGAAAAGTTTGCTTTGGAGTTTAATTCCTTGGACACTCCTGCTTCTTACCAAGTCATAAGTCGTTTGGTACTAAAACGCTAAGTAACCAATGGAAACAAGATATCCACAACAATCCTGAGAAGTGTGGATTTGCTCCACCATCATTCCCTTTTTGTTTTTGAGATTGTGCCTTAAGCAAGCATTTGTTCTACAAGCAGAATAGAAACTTTTAGCTACCCTTGTTTTTTGCATTAACATTTTGAAAAAAAGTATTTTTCTGCTGGATATGGTGGCACATGCCTATACTTGGGAGGCTGAGACAGGAGGATTGCAGGTTTAAGTCCAGTCTCAGCAACTTAGCAAGACTCTCAGCACCCTAGTAAGACCCTATTTCAAAATAAAAAGATATAAAGGGGCTGGCCCGGGTGTATAGCTAGGAGATAGAATGCTCCTGGGTTCAATTCCTGAGACACACACACACACACACACACACACACACACACACACCTTTTTCCTCCTCGGTGGCGTAGAATCAGAAGCAGGGGAAGGTATACATTAAGAATTTTGTAGCCGGGCGTGGTGGCGCATGCTTGTAATCCCTGCGCTTGGTAGGTGAAGACAGGAGGATTGCGCAGGTTCGAAGCCAGCCACACTGGCTTAAGAGACCCTGTTTCCAAATAAAAAGTATAAAATAGGTCTGGGAGTGTAGCCCACAGAAGAAGGGCTTCCAGGAACCCCAGTACCACCAAAAGAAGAAGAAGAAGAAGAAGAAGAAGAAGAAGAAGAAGAAGAAGAAGAAGAAGAAGAAGAAGAAGAAGAAGAATTTTGTAGCCAAGAGGCATAGTGGTGCACCCTTGTAATCCCAGAATTTGGAGGCTGAGACAGGAGGATTGCAGTTCATGGACAGCCTCAGCTACTTAGTGAGGCCCTTTGCAACTCACTGAGACCCCATTTAAAAATAAAGAATAATAAAAAATAGGGTTGGGGTATAGCTTGGAGGTAGAAGGCCCCTGGGTTCCATTCCTAGTACCACAAAAATAAAAATTAAAAAAAAATAATTTTGTAGCTAAGCCAGGCATGGTGGCACATCCTTGTAAACACAGTACTTGGGAGGCTGAGATAGGAGGATCACAGGTTTGCAGCCAGCCTCAACCCTTAGTGAGGTCCTCCGCAACTTAGTGAGACCCTATTTAAAAAATAAAAGGATAAAATGGGGCAAGAGGTGTAGCTTAGAGGTAGAATGCCCCTGGGTCCCATGCCCAGTTCTCCCCCCTCCAACACACACAAAAGAGAATTTTGTAGGTGAGACACTCATATGGTAAGAATGACAAATGTAAATTTTGGTTCAGGTTTAGATTTCTGACACTGTTATTTAAAACTCCTAACATTTGAGTGAATTACTTTGGTCTCTAATCCCTCTAATAAGTAACAAGATTAAAAAATAAATTTAAAGCATTTGTATTGCCTTAAAGTTCCATAGAATTTTCCATATCCATATGTTTGAGAATGCTTCATAAAATACATTAGGACATTATTTAGAATAAATTTCATTAATAAAATCAGTCAAAATACATCAAGCAATGTTAAAATATTTCCTTTATGCACAGAGATACTAAATAGAACTCTGCTTTAAGTGACACATATTTAGCTCAAGTTTGAATTATAAGCTGAAGTTTGCTAATCTTGCCTTTGGTCACATTTCTTGACTGATAGAGGTTGGAGCTGTGACTCAGTGGTTGAGTGCTTGCTTAGCATTTTTGAAGTCCTGGGTTTGATCCCCAGCACTGCTAAAACAAAAATAAAAACATTTCTTGCCGGGCGTGGTGGTACACACTTGTAATCCCCGCGCTTGGGAGGCGGAGACAGGAGGATCATGCTGGTTCGAAGCCAGCCTCGCTGGCTTAAGAGACCCTGTTTCCAAATAAAAATATAAAAAATAGGTCTGGGAGTGTAGCCCAGAGGTAGAAGGGCTTCCAGGAACCCCAGTACCACCAAAAAAAAAAAAAAAAAAATCTTTATGTCTGATGAATTTAGAAAATTTGAAAAAAAAATCTGACTGTTGGTCAATGTTAACATTCAGAGATAGAGAATATTGAGTCTGAAATACTGAATAGACATCTTTTACTCTGAAGTAAAAAAAAAAAAAAAAAAAAACAACCATGGTGAACAGACCAACTCTGGCCCCTGCGTGTTTTTGTAAATAAAATTCTATTAGAGTACAGCCATATTCTCTCATTTATCCATTGTCTATAGATCCTTTCATGTTACAGTGACAGAGCTAACTAGTTGTAACAGAAACCTATGACCACTGAGACCATTTATTACCTGGCCCTTATGGGAACTTGCATGGCTATCCTGGGTCTCTAGGAGTTAGCTGACACCTGAACTTCAGTTTCATATAGTTTCCACATGGAATTGTGCAAGGCTTGCCAACCACTGACTTGGTTCAGCCTCCTCACTATGTAGATGAGGACAGATCCTTCACTGCTCTCTCCATAGGTCTCAAGTTCCATGCTTTGCTTCAATCCATGAACATGTGCCTTAAACAAAACCAAGCAGCTCGTGTGTCTGACTGTTCTGAAGACAATACATATTTGTTCCACATGTTGGTAGCCTCTTTTAACATAACCATATGTTGTTGGTGTTCTCTTTTGGCATAAAGTATTTTATGTTAGCTAAACCAATCTTCCAAATTCATATTTTATTCTTTAAGTCTGTTTCAAAAGATTTAAATATTGAGAGTTTACAGTCAGTAATCTACCTTGGCTATTAGTGTTCACAATTTAAAATGTGTTTGTATACCACAAAGTTTTTATTTAATTGTAAGAGACCCTAAAGTAGCTAAAACCTACAATTAAAGTATAGAGTGTTACTTAAGTACGTTTTAAAAATTCCTCAAAAAATAATTTTGGAGTGCCTCCAATTATAAGGACCTTCAGTGGGTTTAAGTACAAAAATAACCAAGATCCTCATAAAGCCCATGCCTTTGAAAAGCTTGAATTTTTTTGAGTAAATAGATATGCAAGCAGAAAATAGATATAAGGAAGCCCTCAAATAATAATTACATCAGTCAATTCTTTCCCAGTATAACTATTATCTGAATTTCAGTATTCAATATCTGAAATTATTAAAATGTCATCTAAAGACTCTTAAACTGTACTTCCATCAAAGCAAATTTCTATAGTACACTTTGCCCCTAAAAGAATCTTCTGGCTTTAACTAAAAACTTTAAATAGAAGAATACTTCTTTTATAAAATACATAGTACCACTGGAAAACATAATAATGATAAACCAAGCTTTGCTACCTATAAAACAAAATATCTACAGCTGTTATTACTCACGGTCATAATTTTATCCATAGTGAGTAGGTACAAATCTTTAAAACACAGAACATTTTTATCGTGGTATTTTGCTTATTTGAATGGAAAACCAATTATTTTTCCCTTGATTCCTTTTCTTTATGTGTCCTGTCACCTCCTTCCTTCTTATGTCTTTAAATAAAACATTCCATCCTAGGAGTCTTTATCATTTTCTTATAAATTCTCATTACTTTCTTATATTATTCCCAAGAAATATAAAACCTGAGATTCAATAATGTAAACATTTGACAGTTTAGAGGTTAAAATACATTGAGCTATTCAGTAAATGTACACAGTACTTTAAATTCACAAGGTACTCTTCATCTTTGCAAAGGAGTTTAGCTCTCTCTACAAGCAAACCAACATACAACCCGAGAGATTACATTTTTTTGTCTGGTTTTAATCATGAGAGACAGCACAAATAGAATTAAATTCTGGATTGCAAGACTGAGGCTATGTTGCCTTTCATTTTGCAGCAATGAAGACTGAACTGGTGAAAAAAGGGTAATCAGGTTGAAAAATCTTATTTTGTTTTTGATGATCTACTCTCTGTTTCCTTGGAAACAGAGCTGGCAGCCACAGAGTTGCTGGCATTTATATTTTCTTTTAAAGCTTTGCAGCATCAAGGAAAAGGTGAAGTTTTATTATTATAAATGTAGAAACTGAATTATTTTCAAATAAATATAAAAACAAATATTTATTGAATGACTATTACATATAAGATTGCATATAAAGAACTAGGAGATATAACTAGTTTGTGAAGGCTTTATACCAAATAAGTAGAATATATGCTAGTTTCTAAAAGCCAATATATTGTATATTGGTGATTTTTTTAAGATAAAAAGAAAATAAAGCTTATTATAAAAACTTATAGTAGGGTATTAAGACCAGTATAGTTTAGTGAAATTAATTTTAGAAAATAAGCCAATTTCCAAATCTGACAACATGATTTTTCTTCCTGTGTATAAACTGTAGGTAATATGTATGACTATCTTCTCATCAAAGGGTTGAGAAGACAGTCTTTGCCCCTAGTAAATAAAAACTAGCTGAATGTGTTAGTGTACATCAGTAATTCCAGTACTTAGGAGGCTGAGACAGAAGGATTACAGGTTCAGGACAACCTCAGCAACACAGAGAGACAGACTCAGTAACCTAGTGAGACCCCATTTCTAAACAAAAATTTTTAAAGAAAGGGATGGGGTGTAGCTCAGAGGTAGAATGCCCCTGGATCTAATCCCCAGTACCAGGAGGAAAAAAAGCAAGCAAACAAAAAACCTAAAGGGAGCCGAAGCAAATCTAAAGTGCTTTCTGAGAAACTGAATATTAATAGCTTTTAGTTGAGAGGTAATTGTTAAATTATTATATAATGGTCTCTTCCTTTGTCATAGGGTTATATTAATTTAAGTTTTAAGAGCTTTAATTCATCTAATATGTGAGTCATAAACTTTCAGAAATCCCTGATCAAATACATCCATTTTACATATGAGGTATTTGCCAATGCCACTTGATTCTGCTTTGGTGGCAGAACTGATATGTCTAGGGCTTCAGTCTCCTGCTCCAGTGTTCTTTCTACCTTCAGGTTTTAATTTATGAATGTTTCCATTTCACATAATTCTTAAGAACTTATCTACTGTTTAAAAATAAGCTATAGCCGGGTGTGGTGGTGCACGCTTGTAATCCCTGCACTTGGGAGGCAGAGACAGGAGGATCGCACAGATTCGAAGCCAGCCTCGCTGGCTTAAGAGACCCTTTTTTCAAATAAAATATAAAATAGATCTGGGAGTATAACCCGGAGGTAGAAGGGTTTCCAGGAACTCCAGTACCACCACCAAAAAAAAAAAAAAAAAAGAAGCTATATACTATAAGAAATAAACACCAAATAAACATGTATCTAACTGACAAATTACCTGCACTACCCTATTTAAGTTTAGAATGAACTCTGGCTGTGCCTACTTTCCAGAGAGTGTCAGAGCAAGCATCATTTTAGGGAATAATCAAGAAGCCTCTTGGAACCTTGAGCTATGAGAAGCTGGCCTTCTCAAATCTTCCAGCCATTCTCTGCTCGTGCACACATCCGCTCAATAACTCAGGAAGCCCTCCTTGAGCCCCGATCATAACCTTTGGGATCCTTTTTCCTCTACACAGTTAAATATTTTTTCTTTTCTGTTCCAATACTTGTTCGTATCTCTATTCTAATAAACTGCAGCACAGCTATCTTTTGTACTCACTTTTGGTGTTTTATTTTCTTGATATCAGTGACTATGTGTCATTAATTTCTTATCCCAGAGCTTGACACAACTGGTCAATTAAGCGTCTTGTTACTACATAATCTCTATTTTTGTTTTTGTCTTTGTAAGGGAAGTTGGGGAGCAAGAGGCTGAAATACTGCTGACTGGTGATCACCTGTGTGTGTGTGTGTGTGTGTGTGTGTGTGTGTGTGTGTGTGTGTGTTACTAGGGATCGAACCCAGGGGCATTCTACCTTTTAGCTACACCTCTGCTCTTTTTATTTTTATTTTGAAACAGGGTCTCACTAAGTTACCACATGTTGGCCTTGAACCTGCAATCCTCCTGTCTCAACATCTTAAGTACTGGGATGAACTCTACTTCTTATGATTGCAACTTCATTTATTAAAACAGCAATTCCCAAATATTTTGCACTTTCTTTGAGTATTGGCTTTCACTCTAAGCTTATTCTTACCTATTGGGCTTCTACATAGAGATTAAGATCATCTCGTGAGAGCTTCTTCACCTTAATTTTCGCCACCTTAATATTTTCTTCCTAGCTGGGTATGGTGGTACATGCCTGTAATCCCAGTACTGGGAAGGCTGAGCCAGGAGGAGTGCAGGTTCATAGCAAACCTTAGCAATTTATAGCAATGCCTTCTACAGCTTAGTATGACCCTGTTTTAAAATAAAACATTAGCTGGGTGTGGTAGAACATGCTTCTAATCCCAGTACTTGGGAGGTTGGGACAGGAGGACAGCAGGTTCAAGTGAGCCCTCAGCAAGTAGTGAGACACTCATCAACTTAACAAGACCCTGTTTCAAAGTAAAAATAAAAATAGGAAGCCAGGCGTGGTGGTGCACGCTTGTAATCCCAACATTTGAGAGGCGACCAGAGGATCGCGGTTCACGAACAGCCTCACTACTTAGTGAGGTCCTTTGCAACTCAGTGAGACCTGGTTTCAAAATAAAGAATAATAAGCCGGGCGTGGTGGCGCACGCTTGTAATCTCCGCGCTTGGGAGGCGGAGACAGGAGGATCGCGCAGGTTCGAAGCCAGCCGCGCTGGCTTACGAGACCCTGTTTCAAAATTATAAAAAAAAAAAAGGTCTGGGGGTGTAGCCCGGAGGTAGAAGGGCTTCCAGGAACCCCAGTACCACCAAATAAATAATAATAATAATAATAATAATAATAATAATAAAGAATAAAAAATCGGGCTGGGGGTGCAGTTTGGAGGTAGAATGCCTCTGGGTTCCATCTTCAGTACTGCAAAAAGAAAGAAAGAAAGAAAGAAAGAAAGAAAGAAAGAAAGAAAGAAAGAAAGAAAGAAAGAAAGAAAGAAAGAAAGAAAGAAGGCAAGCAGGCCTGGGGGTGTAGCTTGGAGGTAGAATTCTCCTGGGTTTGACCCCAAGTACCACACAAAAATAAATAAATAAAATAGGGCCAGGAGTGTAGCTCAGAGTAGGATGCCCCTGGGTTTAATCCCCAGTACCACAAAATTTTTTTCTTCCTTCTCATGTTGTTAAAAATTATGTTTCTCAAGCCGGGCGTGGTGGCGCACGCTTGTAATCCCCGCACTTGGGAGGCTGAGACAGGAGGATCACACCGGTTCGAAGCATAAGACCCTGTTTCCAAATAAAATAGAAAATAGGTCTGGGAGTATAATCTGGAGGTAGAAAGCTTCTGGGTTCTACCCCCAGTACCACAAAAAAAAAAAAAAAAAAACCCAAAAATTATGTTTCTCTTCCTTATCGTCTTCATATAAGATCATTTCTCACTAGTTCCTTACACATGTACTCAATTGTATTTTAGTGTTCTTCTAGTTAAAAAAAAAAGGTGAGCAGACTTCTTACAGGTGATTGATAGACATATGTAGATAGGTGACAAAGAAAAGAGACAAGAAGAAGGAGGAAAATTATATTTACAGCCCTTGCTTTCTCCTATTTATATATTTTTAAAAATATTTTAATTTGATTTCTCTTTTCACTACTCACTTGACATAACACTATTGAAGTGACTTTTTTTCCTCAGTATTTAAAAGTTGTATAAGGCATGGTAGTTAATATTGCCAAATAAACTACTTCCTCCATCAAGGAAGAAGTTTCCTCCTCCATCTCTTTACCCCCATTCCACATGAAAATTCTAGCTTTATTTTGCTACACTGCTGAACTCTATAAAAAGAGGAAAATCTTTAAGTGCCACAGAGAGAAATCCACACGTGTAAATCCTCTGCAGTACACAGCAATTATTAAACAAGATAAAACACACAAAATTGGCATTCCAGACTATATGTGGGGTTGATTCTAATTTTTTAGGTTACTTTCATACTGTAAGAACCCAAAGGCAATAAATTAATGTTAATGGGCCCAGCGACAGGAATACCTTTATAATAGTGGAAGCATAGATCTCTGCAGGATATAATTTATGCTAAAGATGGGCTTACAAACCAAAATTTCAATGCCCCAGGGATTGAGTTCCTTCATCTAGGTCCACTTCCTAAAGTTTCCACCACCTCTCAAAAGTGCCACCAGCTGATGACCAAACACATGAGCCTTCAAGACATTTGGAGGGCAAATCCCAATTTTAAACTATAACCGTAATATTGTTTCAATTCGTTTTTAAATTAGAGGATTGCATTTAGATTATTTTTCACTGGTTGTATTTTTATGGCTCAAAGTAAAAAATATAAAGATAGAAATCTGTAACTATTCTTTCTATTCCCATCTCATTCCCTCTGTGTCATGAAAACATTTAATTTCACTTAGTATTTCAGTATTTCTCTGTTTCACACAAAATATGGATGTGTACTGTTCTGTACCTTGTTTTCCCCCTTTATATATCTTGGAGATGTTTCCACATTACTTGACCAAACCATTTCTCATTAGTTATTCAAACATGCCATATAGGTTTTTTGTTTGTTTTGAGTTACTAAGGATCAAACATAGGGCCTTGGATATATATGCTAGGCAAGTGCTCTAACACTGAACTATATCCCTAACCTTGTAAAATTCCTTATAATGGACAGTATCAAAAACTCCTTTCCTTATATCCTTTCACCTGGGTTAAATCCATACCTTTCTGCTGGTCTGGACTACAGACTCCCATGCTGTCCTGTCTTTGCTAAAGTAATGTTTGATGGGTTTTGGTGAGATAGAAAAGAAAGTGAAGCCAAGAGGGGATATGATGGATAGAGAAAAAGAAAGTAAGAAATGTAGTATAGAAAGATTATAAACATACAGATTTAATTGACTCTCTATTTCATTACTGAGTAGACAATCAAGTCAGCAGACTGCTCCAGCTCAGGGCAGCCAGCTCAGGAGTAAGCTCTGTCATCTTCAAGTTCAGGGTTTCTCTGTGTAGCAGTCCTCAGGCAGGACAGAGCCTTGCTCCTCAAAGTGAAGCCCACTCATCAACATCACTGACCTCACCTAGGAGTTGAGATGTGCAGAAACCGGGGCCCACGCACAACTATTGGCTCAGACCTCCTTTTAACAAAACTTCCAAATACTTCATATGCACGTTAAGCTTAAGAAACCCTGGGACAGATTGATGAGGAAGAGTGGAATCGTGTCTGGTTTATTTGTCATAATATTGCCAATGATATACAAGGAGAAATAAGGGACAAATGTTCCGTCTGTGATATGCTTAAGCACACAGACTTAATGCATTCCTCTTCTTGTCTATAGCTTAACTCTGTGCCGACATGATTTGTAATCTGCATTAACTGGTAATTCCGTCCCACACCCCAAGTGCTCTCTATTTTGTGGGCTCCATGATGTTAAACTCTACCTTCTATAACTCTTTATCACATTCATCTCTAAACACTGCTTATCAAACAGGTTTTTCTTGATAATCCAGTCATGTTGATGCAATTTTACAAACTGGACACATTCTATTACTAGTAACAGAATATAAAACACATCATTTCCAAGTGAACTCAAGAACTTCATACATAACACATCCCAAATATATATTACTTAAAATTACCCACAACTCCCCACCTGTTATCCTGATCCTTCCAAATTCATCTCCATACAAAAAAGGAGCCCGTGTCTGCATTTACCCATTTCTTTTTTTCTCCACAAATATTTTATATTCAGTAGCTAGCTGTGTTTGTTTAGATATGCAGATGATTTTGTGTAAGGTAAAGAATATCATTATATTCAGGATTACTTCACTCCTCTGTGGTTTCTTAATGTGAGTATCCAGGTGTTATATAAAAATAAACTATAAGCTTCCTTTTATTTTAAAAATTATTTGATTTCATCTATCAGAGCCAAACTTTCTCCACCCAGAAAATCAGCCCATGTGAAATTTAGTCAGTGCCAAAAACAATTCTAAGGAGAATTCTGGCAGTTAGCGACACACACACACACACACACACACACACACACACACACACACCCCATCTGCTGCTGGGTCAGTTTCAAAGACTGATACCGTGTCTTTCTCCTCATAGCATTTCAATGCTTTGAAGCTGCTATCTGTGATTATGAATGATTTTGAACAGCTTTTCACCTCTCCTTTGTGCAAAACCAAACCGAAATTCTCCAAAATGATTTAAATCAGAGTCTGAGAGGAGGCTTGAACAACATTGCCTCCTCTGTTAATGTGGAACCAATTCCCAAAGAGGTGGAGGCCCTGGGGAGGGGGCAAGGCTACTTCGAGGGTGCAAATACCTGTTGGGGAATCAGTACTAGTGGGCATTTTCGTAATGTTTTTTAAAAACTAACGACGGGGTGTGTGTGTGTGTGTGTGTGTGTGTGTGTGTGTTTCCATCTTCCACCAAGGGCAGAATCTCTCCTCATTGCTGGCATTTTTTTTTAAGCTGTTGCTTTTTACGGGGGCCGAAGTCGGTGATCATAGAGGGGGAAATAAGACATTTGTTCCCTCCTCAAGCTAATTGGTCTAGAGAGCTGGGAATGCGTGTTACCACTGGGAGATCCGAAATTCTGGAGGCCCAAGGCGTTCCAACATTCAACTGGAAGGGCTTTAAGCTGCAGCGGGGAGAGGTGCTTGCGACGTGAGTTGATGGCCACGGGCCTTTGATGTTTCTGCTCCCCTCGCCAGTTGCCTGACAGTCATTAATAGTTTCTGGGTTCTGGAGGGGGTCTCCCCCTCCCCAGGTTAATCCATTTGATACCCATCCCGGCCCTTCCCCCTTCTCGCCTCCAGCGTTCCCGCGCTCCCATCCTCCCTTTCTTTTCTGCTTTCCTTTTCCCTCGCCCCCTCCGCTTTTCCCCCCATACCCTCCAGCCCAGCCCGTTCCGATTCTCGCTCTTTCTCTCTTCCCACGGATTCGCGCTCTCGCGCCGCCCACCCTCCCTCCCCGCTCTGGTCCTCGCGGGCCCGCGGGGCGGGCTGGCTGTGCGCAGGCGCAGTGCGCGGCGGCCCGGGGCTGGCGGGCGCGCGTGCACGCGGGGCGGCGACGCGCACGCACGCGCGCGCTGCTCGGCTGCCCCGGCTCGGCTCGGCGGCCGGCGACTCCCGCTCCGGCACCTGGGCGCGGGTCCCCGCGGCCGCAGCGGCACCATGCTCCTCCACTCAGTCAACCTCTGGAACCTGGCGTTCTACGTCTTCATGGTCTTTATGGCCACCCTGGGGCTGTGGGATGTGTTCTTCGGCTTCGAGGAGAACAAGTGCAGCATGAGCTACATGTTTGAGTACCCCGAGTATCAGGTAAGGTCCCGCCCTCACCTGGGTGCGCGAGGCTCCGCGCCCGGCGCCCGGCCTCGCCCGCGTTCTCCGCGCGGAGGACTCCGACCGCCGGCCTCCGCGCCCGCCCGACCCCGGCCCCAGGCTCCGCGGCCGCCGCCCCCGGCCAGCCCCTCGGCACCCGCGGGGCGCGCAGCCCGCCCGCCGCCCCTCGCCCCCGGCCGCGGCGCCCGCGCCTCCGCGCTCCCTGCGCGCAGTGATTGGCACGGAGATTTCGCTTTCCTGGAAGAGAACGGAGCATCCACGGAGTGCACTGCCCAGATCGTTCTCGGGGCTGCCTTAGGGGCTCCGGGGTTTTACCTCTGGGTGAGAGGAAAATCTGATGAAATGATGAAATGATGAGGCTGAAAACTACTTAGGCCCCCCACCCCCCGTATTTGTTTGCGGATCCACCTGTTTCATAGGTTTGCCGGGCTGTGCGTGCGTCTGCAAGCCGGTGTTTTTGCTGGTCGCCCCCAGCCAGGCCTCTTACCAGTTGCATACAAGATCTATTTCAGGGTGTTTTGTGTTTTCACTGTGTTTGCAGTGTCAGAGACCCGGCCCTTTCCTCCCTTCTCTCCTCTCCTCTCCTCTCCTCTCCTCTCCTCTCCTCTCTTTCTCCCCTCTTTCCCTCCCTCCCTCCATATCTATCTCTCCGCCCTGTCTCTCTCTCTTCCCCCTCTCCTTCCCCCCCTCTTCCTCCCCCCATATCTATCTATCTCTGCCCCATCTATCTACCTCTCTCTCTTCCCCTCTCTTCCTCTCTCCCACCCCCACCTACCGTTCCATTTTGAATGTTTTCAATCAGTTGCTTCATTAGTCTGGCATAGTAGAATTTAGAATTTCATTCATGACCAGCTGTAAAAAGAGATGGTGACAAATTACACAAATGCCCAAAGTAATTGCTTCCGAGTGACTCTTTTATTTCTAAATGAATCTTAATTATGGAATGCTCATTATAATAACTCCTAAAATACATATGTGTACAATACATATTGATAAAGTGCATTTTTTAGTATACTTTTGAAATCATAGCGATTTTTTCTTTAGGATGAAGAATGAAAGTGGGAATTGCTTCTGTGTAGTGGTCATTATGGAGAGAGCATATTAGGTGAAAACTGCCATTATTTAAATCGTTAAAACTAAGGTTTAAATTGCTGAAGAGCATCCTTACCCATAGGAAAAATTCTGGTAAATCCAGATTTTATTTGTTTTGAGATCCTTACCTTGGTTTCGCACCAGGGGTTATAAGGGAGTGAGAACATTGGATTTTGATGCTACTGAAGGAAAAGATTTTAATGTTACTGTTATCATTGTTAATTTCTAAGCAAATAAACTGGAACGTGCTGGTTTATGTTTATCTGAGTCTTAATAGTTAAATACATGGAATTTTAGGTGTCTTTTAGTGGAAATAGAGCTTATGATAATCCCTTTTTATTGCCTATGGTTTAATAAGTAGAAGACTCAACAGATTGAAGCTGGCCACTTGAGGTTTATACTGCATTAAAGACTTTGGTTAACATAAAGTCATTTTGGAACAGTACACTACTAATTCCCATTTATTTCTAGATTTCCCACAATTATTGAAACTGTTTAATATTTGCAGTAGTAGAAATTGCTTTCCTTGATGCTGAGAACAAAGCATATGGACCTCACAGATGAATTTTCCCCTCTCATGAAATTGGAAAGACAGAAGATGAATGTGGCTGCTGCAAAAGAGCTGTTTGATTTTTTTGTTTCTTAAATTGTTCTCAAGTAGTGTGTATTTAGTTATTTTGGTTCAGATTGCCTTCTTGGGGATGTACTTCTGTCAGTTTGTTAGTACAGTGATAATTACAGTGGCAGAAGTTTTTGATACACATTTTCAGCAGGTTTTACTTTTAAGATGTAAAAAGTTAATTCACTACAGTATTTATATTTGACTCTAAGTCCTTTTACTCTGAACACCAGGTTGTGTTATTTTACAAGTACAATTAAAATCTGTATATAGAAATGAGTTGTTTGAATATAATTATATTTTAGGTAAATAAGGGGACTCTGTTAAGAACAAATGGTTTTTATGTGAATTAAAATATTCTATATATCTACATAGCCTACCTTTAATTATATTTTATCAAGCTTTCTATTTGTTCTCAGGTTGTTATCCAAGTGTGTCATGTCCTAGTCTCTGGTGTTTTTTTTTTTTTTTTTTTACTGCTCATTTGCATCTTCTCTAGTCAGCCAGCAAAGGAAATGGAAAGATAGTTGAAACACACTCAGATTTATTGTTCCTTTTTTTTTAAGGTGGGAAAGGAATTTAAAATTCTTTTCAGATAAGAAGTTTTCAATTTAAAATCATTCAATTATCTTCATCCCCTACCTATGATTTTTTCTAGATTCATTTATTCAGAGATAACTGAGATTTTATGAAAATTTCTTAAGTCTACCAGACAAAATAAAATTATTCTCTAAAGCTTCTTGCCTTACTATAATAGCATGGCAAAATATAATCTTGCAGCACATGATTTTAAGCAAATTGTAATATTTGAGAAGAAACATCTGAGCTGTTTTCTCTCATACAGTAATTTGCTTGGCCTTCCTTATATGTATGACCTAATGGTTGTTTTCTGAAAGGAAATGTTGATACTGAAAATATGAATCATATTTTGTTATTTAGTATGATGTTCATTTAACAGTCACTTATTGAATGACTACTCTCTGCCAGGTATATGTAGATATTTAGTATGAGAGGGAATTAGTGAGAAATCAGTTCTTGGGCCTTTAAATTATGCTATTATAATAGAGTGAGGGAGACAGGAATATAATGTATAGTTTCAATATAATGTGGTAAATGCCATAATTTTACTATGAGTAAGTGCATTCAAGGTTCTTCAGAGAAGAGGAATCATCTAAGTTTTTCTTGGATATTCAAAGCCTTTAAGGATGTAGTAAATTTGGCCATGCAGGTTATAAAGTTCATAAAGTACAGAAACAAAACTGCAGGCATCTATAGCATTTATGAGTGTAGAAAGGCACCAGAACATACCACATGAGCATATTTATATTACTACTTATGTAAAAAAGAAAAGAATCTATAAACATTTTTGCTGGTATGTATGTAAAGTATTTCTGAAACATACATGCACTATTAACATTGGTGCTTTCTGGGTTAGAAAAACCAAATAGCTGAAGGATCAGCATTGAAGAGATCATTTGCAGTGTATATCCTTTTAAATCTTGATTTAAAATATATTAAAAATAAGTTTAAAACATTGCACGTATAAGTTATGAGAAAAATAGGTAAAAATCATTAGAGCCAGGTTTTAAGGCACTCTCAAGAGCCTTTGCTACTTATATGTGCAGTGAAAAAACCACATAAGGTGTAATGTTCTAGCAGGGTGTTCTAGCAGTGTTTTTTTTTTTTTTTTAAATCAATATAGACTTTAGGTTGTAGCAGGGAGATTATGACAGGGAGAGAGACCAGTCTGAAAGATTCATTGATTCACTCATCCCTAGGTGGTCACCCTCCCCTTCCTCCTTTTTTTTTGTACACTGAACCCAGGGACATTCTACCTTGGAGCCACACTTTTTTAATTTTAAAATAGGGTCTTACTGAGTTACTGAGAATGGCTTCAAACCTTTGATTCTCCTTTCTCAGCCTCAGGAGTAACTGGGATTATAGGCAAGTTCTCCCAGCTTCCACTGGAGATCTTAGGACCCCCGTCCCCACGCCAACCCGCATTGGACTCAGGGACAATCTACTGAGCTACATTCAGCCCTTTTTATTTTTGTGTTTTGAAACAGTCTGTTTCTGAGGGTCTCGCTAAATTGCCGAGGCTGTCCTTGATCGAACCTGTGATCCTCCTGTCTCAGCCTCCTAAGTACTGGGATTACAGGTGTGTGCCACCATGCTCAGCTCAGCCCTTTTAATTTTTCGAGGCAAGTTCTCACTAAATTGCCCATGTTGGCCCTGAAATTGCGATCCTCCTGCCTCAGCCTTTTGAGTAGTTAGGATGACAGACATGGGCCACTCCCCCCACCAGGCTCCAAGAACTATTCTTAGTGGGTAGTGTGAGGAAAAGGGTGAGAACACTTTGTGAGAACTTTATAACTACTTGCATTTTTTTGATAAAAGTTTATTTTTGGTTAATAATGGAGATCAAACTTTTATCTGCAGTTTTAATCTAAAGACACACACACACACGCATGTATGTAAAATAAGAATTATAGTTTTCTAAACCAGTATTTTTTGGGGGGGGCACTTGGGAATTTGTTTGGGAAGAATTTTTATCTGTTGAAAGGGTGAGAGGTGAACTTATACTAAGGCAGAGTCAAGGTAAGAGATAGCCCCAAGCTGGTAGTGATAATATTTAAGTGTAAAGGTAATTTATCTTAATTTAAAGATCTTTTTTGGAGGTGAGGATGCCCATTTCAAATAATCCTTATAAAATAATCAATTTATATGGGGATCCTGCTTCTGTAAATGTTTCCTTTTCAAATCCTTTGACTTTCCTGTTTTTCTCAGCATCCCTTTTCTATGCCTATACTTCTTCTGTCAGTCTGTTCAATTACCTGTATCTTTTTGCCACTGATTTCCACCTAGAACGATTGTCTAGAAATGCAGTTTTGCCATTTTTCTCCATTTTTTGCCCCCTGTTTGCTCTACTTCCTGCACCCCCATCTCTCTACTTTTTTCTTTTTTATCTATATACATTACAATTTTTTTTTTTCAGTGCTGGGGACTGCACCCAGGGCATCATGCATGGTAGGCAAGTGCTCACCACTGAGCCACATCCCTAGCCCTTCATTCCTAGTTTAAAAATCCTCTTTTTCAACACAAAATTGCTTTTATAGTAGTATATAATGAAATACGTCAAGTATATTATTTTCTTTTCTTTTCTGTCTTTAGGGAATTAATATTTCTTTTTAGATATACTTGCTAAGTTTCTGTTCTTCTTAGTTAATTTTCAACTAGTTCAAAACTTGTTGGACCGGTGTGGTGGTGCACACTTGTAATACTAGTACTTGAAAGGCTGAGACAGAAGGATCCCAGGTTCGACAGCCTCGGCCATTTAGTGAGGGTCTCAGAAACCCTGTTTCCAAATAAAAAATAAAATCGTCCTGGGGGTATAGCTTGGAGGTAGAATGCCTTTGGATTCAATTTCAGTGACTCCCTGCACTCCACCTCAAAGCACAACTTGTACTAAAAAAGCAAATGATCTAATATGTATTTGCTGTCATATCAAATTGTATAATTATATGGGAGGAGTTAATAAATATTGCTTATGTTTTCTTTTTGCTTGATTTGTACTTAAAAAGCAAAATGTGTCCAATTAGTATTGGAACTAACTTGAAGTACCCATATACTTATATAGCAGATAGGGAGTTAATATTTCCTGTATTTCAGTATTTTAGGAGACAACTAAGGATGGTCATCTCTTAAATAGCCCAGTCTCTACCCAGTTCTATGGTGTAACTGAAATAGATTGCTTATGGTAATACCACAAAGGAATGTTCAAGAATGTATATGAATGGTCAGAATTTTGTATATGTGTTTGTGTGTGATTTTTTTTTTGAACAGTGGGATTTTTCTCATTAACAACATTTGTAGTTTTTGAAGTTCATACAGTAGTTAAATTTTTTCATGTAGCATATTGGTAGATTATTAATCTATTGATATATACTTAAGTCCACTTAATTGTCCATTGTAATTAGTTTTATTTTTAATGGTGTCTGTCTGCTGGAGCCATCCCTGTACGGGCCACCACCTGCCGGAGCCAGCTGGCAAAAGTACGGGTTCTGAAGAGAGGTGTGAGGATGAAGAATTTTTAATTCTAACGTGGGGGAGCCACCAGCCTACTATCTCTACTGGCTGACCCCTGTTCTTGGTTCAATATTTCCTATGGGTTGATGACTATGCCTGGGTCAGTATTCTCTATTGCGCCGACGCTCCTGGCCGACACCTACTTCTGGGTCAATCTCATCTTTATTGCACCAACACCGGGTTTGTTTTTCCAGAGGTATTTATACACAGCTACAAGTCAATTAACATTCTCGTGCTATCACCACTGGAATACAATACAGACCAATACAACACACATATATTACAGATAGGTTAATCAGTACCCTTGTACCATCACCATATGCTTTTCTCTCCAAACCTTGTTGACTCTGGGTGAAGGACAGTCAGCTGAGTCAAAGACACTAATCTAGGGGAAAGCCTTAATGGCTCCCCACATCTATCCTTTAAAAAAGGAGCAGAGTTTATAGTTTATCTCTTTTATGGAAGCCTATAAGTGATGACATTAAGACCCAAGTCATGAGCTGGGATGTAGCTCAATGATAGAGTGCTTGCCTAGCATGCATGAGGCCCTAGGTTCAATCTGTATACCATAAAAAGAAAAAAGAAAGCCCAATTGATATTATTTTGAAAAAATGTGTGAATTATGGCTCATTTTGTATACAAGAATGTGAATTGCAGAGTAGTTTAAGGTTTGCTGACAAACCAGGCACCTGGTCCATGAAAATTGAAACATGCTAATTCACTGAAATCTGTGTCGTTAGAAGAGTACATGTCTTCACCAAGACATGGCTGTAAAGTTCAGAATAATTTGTTAAGCACGTAGGTCAAAGCATATTAAGTTGAGAGGTCAGAAAACTGCATTATAAAACAAACTTTTCTTTCCACTGACATTATGTATGTATGTGAGAATACCAATTTCATTTTCTTATATGGGGAAGAATAGGAAAAGAGGAGCGGGAGAGAACTCGTCAAGCGCTGTGTGCATATATGTCATTATCCCTGTGAACTACATGATGATGTGAGACTGTAAATGTACTAGTAAAAGTATTTAAAAAAACATGAAAATCTGTGCCCTACAAAAAGGGAAAAAAGATGCAATAGCTGGGATATATGGTTGAACCTAAGGAAAAAGAGAGATGTTATGCTGTTCTGCTGGGCTTGGTGATACACACCTGTAATTCTAGTACTTGAGAAGCTGAGACAGGGGACTCTAGCCTCAGCAACTTAGTGAGACCCTTGGCAACTTAGCAAAACTCTTTCAAAATAAAAAGGGGTGAGGGTATAGCTCAGAGGTAGACTGCCCCTGAGTTCAATTCCCACCTCCACAGAAAGAGAGAAAAAGAAACATTACAAAGCAGTTTAATGTCAAAAAGAATTATTGCTAATAGAACTTTTAAATTTTAAGTATAATAGATACTGGCTCTTAATTAAATGCACTTCCAATTATGTTAACATGTAACTTGATAGCATATGTCAGTACTTTTCTACCATCAACAGGAGCTATTTTGGCTTATTTGTATTTGTTAGAATTTCACATAGAAGCTGGGCGTGGTGCACATGCTTGTAATCCCAGTACTTGGGAGGCTGAGACACGAGGATCGCAGGTTCGTGGACAGCCTCAGCTACTTAGGCCCTCTGCAACTTAGTGAGACACTCTTTTCAAATAAAGGATAAAAATTAGGGCTGGGGATGTAGTTCGGAGGTAAAATGCCCCTGGGTTCCACCCCCAGTATTGCAACAACAACAACAACGACAACGACGACGACGACAAAACAAACAAACAAACGAATTTCACATAGTACATTTTAGGTTTTTCTGAACACTGCATGTTTTAAAATTCACATAATTCAGGAATATTTCTCTGTGTAAATAAACTGTAAGTGGATCTTGTTTTGTGCAGTAGTATGGTTTTATCATTAGTAATCTTATATTGTACTGTTTCAATGTTGTATAATTCAGAATTGCATACAATGAGTCTGAATTGTATTAATAAAACTGACTGATGTGAACCTGGCTTCATTAATTCTTTTCCCATAGAAAATAGAACTTCCAAAAAAGCTGGCAAAACGCTACCCAGCATATGAGTTATATCTTTATGGAGAAGGATCCTATGCTGAAGAACACAAAATTCTTCCATTGACTGGAATTCCAGTTCTCTTTCTTCCTGGCAATGCTGGGAGTTATAAGCAAGGTAAGTACTGGAAGTAAATTTTGAAAGCTATAAAATTCAGTTAAAGCCAAGCACTGTGGGATATGTTTATAATCCCAGCTACTTAGAAGGCTGAGGCAAGAGGATCACCAGACTTGAGGTCAGCAAGGTCATGTTTCATAATGAAAATAAAATAAGGCTGGGATGTAGTTCAGTGATAGAGTACCCCTGTGTTCAATCCCCAGTTCTACAGGAAATAAGAATCATTTAAAGAATTCACACATAGTTGGTGAATCAAAAGAATTGAACAGAATGCTTACTGTATGTGAAGTATTTTGTAGACTTACAAAGAAACCCAAATACACGATGCTTTATCTGAAAGTACATGTGAGAAGTACAAGGAAAAAAAGAGTTGCAGACCACTTTGAAAAGAGTGAGAAGGAGAAAAAGAAGATGATGGGCTGGGTAGGATAAATAGATTGTATAGATATTCAGAAATCAGCAGAAGAAAGGGTTATGTTGGAAATGTAGGGCAAAGAGAACAGAAACTAAAGCATTAATCAGGGAGGTAAATCAGTGGCTTATATTATGCTGAACAAAGGAGAAGATTGTTTTCTTTCTTTTGGAGCTATTTAAGGTAGAGAGATCTAGAAGTACTGAGGGGAACACAGAAAGGTGGTGGTAGGGAATTTATATGTGTAGATTCCAAAATCAGTGTTGGCATAGAGAATAGCCGTAATTGCTGACATGACAGCCAAGTATGCGAATTTGCAAGTAATCTTGTTTTCAGCTAAAATCTGCTTTCTTGGCTATTAAGTGGGCTAGAATTGTTATATAATGCAAATAAAATTGTTTCAACATGTGCTACAATTATGTGCATGTTTATTCACCTAGCAAATGTTTATGAGGTACCTACCATGAACCAGGCAGTATTCTAGGTTTTAGGGCTCCAGAGCAGACCAAGTCAGGTCAGGTCCCTTCCTCATCAAATGCATTTTCTTGTCAGGTAGACAGCTATCAGACAAACACATCAGTAATGTTAAAAGCTACAAAATAATTAAAACAGAGAAAAGAGATAAAAAGGGACAGGCTATGGCTAGTTTAGATGTGGTGGTCAGGAACGACCGCAGTGAGGAGATGACATATAAGCAGAGGCTTGAATGCAGCAAGGAATTGCATGTGACTGAGGGGCAGCCCTGCGGCAGGAACATGCTTGGGGTGTTCAAGGCCACTGTGAATAGAGAAGAGTGAAAAGAAATGGGAATAGAAAAGTATCTAGGGGTTAAATCGAACAGAGAGGAGAAGGGTTTTTTTTTTTTTTTTTTTTTTTAATGAGGATTGAACCCAGGAGCATTCTACTTCTGAGTTATACCCAACCCCCATCCCTATTTTATTATTTGTTTTTAGTGCTGGAGATTGAAACCAGGGGCATCCAAGCTATACCCCAAGCTCTATTTTTTTTATTGTTTATTTTGAAACAGGATCTCACTGAGTTCCAAAGGGCCTCACTAAGAAGCTGAGGCTGACCATGAACCTGTGATCCTCCTGGCTCAGCCTCCCAAGTGCTGGGATTACAGCCGTGCACCACCACATTTCAGCTGATTTTGAATTTTTCTTTATCTAAGGGAGATGGGAAACTTTGAGGGTTTACGATAACAAATTATATAAATCTGAGTTTTTGTTAATTATTACATTGAAATATTGCACAAATTCATAGAACTATACAGAATATAGATATTCAGTTTAAAACCATTACAAAGTTAGCCAGACACAGTGGTGCACACCTGTAATCCCAGTACTTGGGAGGCTAAGCGAGGAAGATCACAGGTTCAAAGCCAGCCTCTGCAATTTAGCTAGGTCCTCCACAACTTAGTGAGACTTTGTTTCTAAATAAAATCAGGCTGGGGGTGTCACTCAGAGGTAGAACGCCCCTGGGTTCAATCCTCAGTGCCACCAAAAAAATTAATAAAAACAACATAAAAATAAAATGGGGTATAGCTCATAGGTAGAATGCCCCTATCTTCCATCCCCAATATCCTCCTACCTCCCATACACAAAGCAGTAGACTATGGGGGCTTTTTTTTTTTTTTAACCTTTGTAATATATAATCATGTGTACTTTTTTCTGGCTTCTTCCACTCAGCAGCATCTTTAAAATTTACCCATTTGTTATGTGAGCTCTAATCTGTCTACTTTCCTTCTCTTTAGTATTCTATAACTATATTGTAGTTTATTCATTTGGTCTTTGGACATTTGAATTGTTTACCTTTATTGGCAATTTTGAATAATATTCTACATGTATCTTGGAGCACATAGGCCTGTGTGTGTGTGTGTGTGTGTGTGTGTGTGTGTGTGTGTGTGTGTTGCTAGGGATTGAACCCAGGGACATTCTACCTCCAAGCTATACTCCCAGCCCTGTTTTAGCCATTTATTTTGAAATAAGGTCTCACTAAGTTGCAGAGGTCCTTACTACGTAGCTGAGGCTGTCCACGAACTGTGATCCTCCTGTCTCAGCCTCCCAAGTACTGGGATTACAAGCATGAGCCACCACACCTGACTCTCAGCCCAATTTTTTATTCTTTATTTTGAAACAGGGCCTTACTAAGTAGCTGTGGCTGGTGGTGAACTTGAAATCATCCTTTCTCAGCCTCCCAAGTACTGGGATTACAAGCGTATGCCACAATCCCCAGCTAGGCCTGTGTTTTTATAAGATATATCCCTGAGTGTTAATTTGTGATACAAATCATGTATATTCTTTTCTTTTTACTAATTATGTTTACAGTCTTATAATCAGTAAATTGTACTTACTTTTGCTTCACATCCTTGGTAGTATTGAAATTATCAGAATTAAAAATGTTAACAAATCTATTAAATAACTAAAGAAAGATCACCCTTATCTGGGCACAGTGGTGCATGCTTATAATCCTAATAATCAGGAAACTAAGACAGAAGGATTACAGGTTTGAGACCAACCTCAGAAACTCAGTGAGACTCTGTTTCAAAATAAAAGTAAAAGGACTGGGTTCAATTCTCAGCAACCCCAACCCACACCCCCCCTCACACACACATAGAGAAAGAGATCACTGTGTGAAAAGAATATGCTATTAGCTATTAAAGGGCAAGTGGGAAAAATAATAAACATAATTAATGAGGTAAATACAAATCAAAATGAAATATGAAATACATTCTCAGCCTACCCACTAGGATAGCTCTAATTAAAAGGCAGATAACACGTGTTGGTAAAGATGTGGAGGTAATCGGAACCTTCACACAATTGACAGGAATGTAAAATGGTGTAACCACTTTGGAAAACAGTTTGTCAGGTCCTCAGAATATTAAACATAGAACTGTCACATGACCCAGCAATTCCACTTCTAGATGTTTACCCAGGAAAAATGAAAATATACATCCATGCAAAAACTTGCATGTAAAAATTTATAACAGTACTAATAATAGTAGCCAAAAGATAGAACCAAATTACTAATGACATACTATAACATGGATGAACCTTGAAAATATGAGAACTAAAAAGAGCTAGTCACAAATGACCGTATATTATATGATCATCCTATTTACATGCATTGTGCAGAATAGGTAGATTCGTAGAGGCAGAAAGTACATTAGTGCTTACCAGGGTTTCAGAAGAGTGGGGTAAAAGGAATGACTGCTAAGGGGCACAAGGCTTTGTTTTTTGAGCTAATTAAAAATGTCTAAGCTGAGCCGGGCATGGTGGCGCACACTTAATCCCAGTACTTGGGAGGCTGAGACAGGATTGTTTGTGGCCAGCCTCAGCTACTTAGTAAGGCTCTCCACAACTTACTTATACCCTGTTCCAAAATAAAGAATAAAAAATAGGGCTGGGAGTGTAGCTTGGAGGTAGAATGTCCCTGGGTTCAATCCCCAGTACTGCAAGAAGAAAAAGAAAAGAAAGAAAAAAAATTCTAAACCAGGCATAGTGGCGCAAACTTGTAATCGTAATACTTGGGAGGCTGAGACAGAAGGATCGCAGATTCGTGGCCAGCCTCAGCAATTCTGTAAGACGCTGTTTCAAAATAAACAATAAAAAATAGGGCTGGGGGTGACACTTGGAGGTAGAGTGCCCCTAGGTTCAGTCCCCAGTGCCACAAAAACAAACAAAAAACAAAAAAACCCCACATTCAATTTCAGAGGCAGCTGTATAATATGTGATAGAGATGCAAGGTGAACTGAAAACCATTGATTTGTACACTTTACATTTCACATGTGATTTGTGTAATACATGAATTACAGTATGTGTATAGTGTACTTTAATAAAAATAGAATGGCACACAGGTATTTGTTTGCTAAACCATTTGCTGCATTTTTTATGCCACCTAATATAAACAATTCATAATAAATTTTGTTAAGGGGTTTGTAAGACAAGAAGAGTGAAAGGAGGAGACCCGTTAGGAGAGTGTAAAGTAGCTCAGGCAAGAGATGATGGTGCTTGGATCAGGAAAAGAGTAGAAGAAATGGTGAGAAGCCTCACCTGGGGCTACACTGGGAAGAGAAAGCATGAGAGAACCTACGCATGGATTGCATGTCTTGTAAGAAGAGACAGATCGTGCACATGTGTTTACACTAAGTGGTAAACAGACACTTCTTTTTTCGTGTGTATCTGTGGTACTGGGGATTGAATCCAGGGGCATTCTACCTCCAAGCTACACTCCAGCCAGCCCTATCTTATATTTTAGATATTGAAACAGGGTCTGTGAACAGACATTTTTGATAGGAAGTTTCTCATTCTTAAAGTCCTTGATAATGTGACAAAATATCTGTTTGTTAATCTTCAAAAATAATTACCCTTTTATCAATTCTTTCCTTACTGAAGAGAAAGAAGTAGAGAATGAGGGATCTGTTCACTTTTTATTTAAAAAATATTTGCGCCGGGTATGGTGGCGCATGCTTATAATCCCCACGCTTGGGAGGCTGAGACAGGAGGATCGCACAGGTTTGAAGCCAGCCTCAGCTACTTAGGCTCTCAGCAACTTGGTAAGACCCTGTTTGCAAATAAAATATAAAATAGGGCTTGGAGTTTAGCCCGGAGGTAGAAAAGCCCCTGGGTTCCACCCCCAGTACCCAAAAAAACAAACAAAAAATTGGGGACACACTGTGTTCTAGATACACAGCTACTAGGTTGGCTTACTCTAAATTGGTACTGCTAATGGATGTCCACCTGAGATAAGTTGTTTTATTCATGGTAAGCCTATTTATTAAGAGTCTCTGAAGTAAAGGATGAAACTTGAGAATATTTTGCTGACTGTACTTCACTCTCTTCCTCTTCAGTACGCTCTGTTGGCTCTATTGCACTTAGAAAAGCAGAAGACATTGACTTCAAGTACCATTTTGACTTCTTCAGTGTGAACTTCAATGAAGAGCTGGTGGCACTGTATGGTGGAAGTCTTCAGAAGCAGACCAAGTTTGTTCATGAATGCATTAAAACAATTCTCAAACTTTATAAAGTAAGAGTAGCATGTCAATCAGGTGTAACTTATCAGAATATTTTTTTTGTAATATGGGGGCTTGAACCCAGGGCCTTATGTGTACTAGGCAAGCCTTCTGCAACTAAGCGACACTCTCAGCCCTTTAAATTTCATTTTTGAGACAGGATCTTGTTAAGTTGCCCACACTGGCCTCAAACTTTCAATTATCCTTCCTTAGCCTCTCAAGTTGTAAGATTTTAGGCATGTGTCACTATGCCTGGCTTCAGCATCTTTTTTTTAAAGTGACAATATATAGCCGGGCGTGGTGGCGCACGCTTGTAATCCCTGCGCTTGGGAGGCGGAGACAGGAGGATCACACAGGTTCGAAGTCAGCCGTGCGCGCTGGCTTAGGAGACCCTGTTTCCAAATAAAAATGTAAAAATAGGTCTGGGAGTGTAGCCCGGAGGTAGAAGGGCTTCCAGGAACCCCAGTACCACCAAAAAAAAAAAAAGTGACAATATATACACACACATACACATACATACATACACACACATACATATATATATACATAATATATACACACATATAGAGAGATATAGGTGTCTGTGTGTCTGTGTGTGTGTGTTTAATTTTTTTAATTTTTTAATCACGCAGGTTTGAAGCCAGCCAGTTAAACCCAGGAACATTCTACCCCTAGGCTACACCTTCAGGTTTTTTTATTTTTTATTTTGAGACAGGTTTCGCTAAGTTGTGAAGGATCTCACTAAATTGCTGAGGCTGGCCTTGGACATTTGATCGTCCATGTATTGGGATTATAGGTATACATCATCATGCTTGGCTTCATTATATTTTAAGTCATATTTGTTTATGTGAAAGTTGAGGCAAATAACTAATGGCCCCAAATTTTTAACCCACATATCCAAGAAGATCCACTGAATGTCAAACAGTATAAACACAAGAAAATCATACCTTAGTATATCAGTCAAATTGCTAAAAAGCCAAGTAAAGAGAAAATCTTAAAGCAGCTAGGGAAAAATTCTTTCCCATTAGGGAAAAATAATGCAAGATTAACCACTGATTTTTATTAATAATGAAAGCCCCAAACAAAAGGATCACATCTTAAAGGTCTTGGAGAGGGAAGTCTCTCAAATTATAATTATATTTCTAACAAAAATGTCCTTCAGAAATGAAGGCAATGAATTGGGCATGGTGGCATACGCTTGTAATCCCAGTACTTGAGAGCCTGAGTCAGGAGGATCATAGGTTTGTGGCGAGCCTCAGCTACTAATTGAGGCCTTGTTTCAAAATAAAGAATAAAAAAATAGGGCTGGAGGTGTAATACAGAGTTAGACTGCCCCTGGGTTCAATCCCCAGTACTGCAAAATAAAGGAAAGAGAAAGAAAGAAAAGAAAGAAAGAAAGAGGGAGGGAGGGAGGGAAAGAAAAATAAGTTAAAGCAAAATAAAGACATTGTCAGAGCAACAAAAATTGGTAGATTTGTCACCAGTATGAGGAAACCAGAGAATAGAAAATTAATATTAAGGAAATAACCTCAGTTGGTGCAGACAAAATCCATAAATGGATGCTGTAATTCAGAGGAGAAAAAGGACATTCACATAATTTCAAAGTTTTATTTCTAAAATATATCTGATTTTATATATATATATATATATATATATATATATATATATATATATATAATCTAAAGCTATGATAATTCAAATAGTGTGACACTGGCATGAAGGTAGACTTGGACCAATGAAACAGATGAAAGAGCCCAGAAATAAGTCAGCATATACATGGTCAACCGATTTCCAGCAAGTGCCAAGAATCAGTAATGAGGAAAGGATGGATAGTCTGTTCAGCAAATGGTGCTGGGAAAACTGGGCGTCTATGCTCAAAAGACTGTGACCCTTATCTCAATTTTCAACAAACAAGACTGACGCTATAAACTACTAGATGAAAACAATAGGCGAAAGCTCCAGGATATTGGTCTTTGAAATGATACATGCATCTGACACAAGGATCTGTATCAAGTATAGGCAACAAAAGCAAAATTAGACAAGTGGGGTTTTATCAAAGTTTTTGTGCATGAAAAGAGAAAATGAACAGAGGGAAAATGAACATCTGAACTGGGAGAAAATGTTTGCAAACCAGTAAGTTAAAATCCAAAACATATAAGGAAGTAACTCAAGAGCAAAAACAAAACAACCACCACAACAAAAAACAAGTAAGCAAAACTAATAATCTTTTTTTTTTTCACAAATAGGACCTTTTATTTGTCACTATTAAAAATCTGGACTTTTAAACAGATTCTTGGACTGGTGGTTCATATCCATCAGCTCGCTCGACTTTAGCGCCTGTCTCATCCCCAGTAGCTTTTCCAGAACTGCTACCTTCACCATGAAGCTCCATTAGTTTTCCCAATTCAAACTTGGGTTTCTTCAGCATTTTTACTTTTCTAACGAAGACATCATGAAGAGGATAAATAGACTGGCAAGCCTTTTCTATGTCCTTCCCAATGCTATCTGGAATCAACTTATTGACTACTTCTTTTAAGTCATTTGTCTGCACCTCCCAGGTCATTATTTCCATCATCTTCTTCCGGATTTGGCGGACCTGTTGGTGCTGAGCATAAGAGGTCTTCCGTATCTGATTGTTGTGTTTTTTAGTAAAACCAACACAGAAGAGACGCAGCAAGTAACCATCGGTAGTCTTGACATCAACATGAGCTTCAATCATGGTCTGCCATTTTTTGACCATGGAACACATCTTGTCCCGTGTAAGATCCATGCCATGGAAGTTAGTCAGGCGGTTCTTACCCTGAACGTCCTCAGTGATTAGCTTGAATTTCCTAAATGCGACTTCATCATTCTGCAGATCAGCAAGGCTCACTTCAAACACACGACCCTTGAGGCCATCAGATGCAATTTTAGTACCTTGAGTCCTCGTGACTAGTGTTTTCCCAATATTTCTTATATTGAACATGGCCGGGGCTTTCACATCATACCAGTCTTTCTTAGAAAATGGATCAACCACTTTCTTCTTGGCTCCCTTCTTGCCGCCTTTAGTAAGGCGCTTGTTCTTGCCGACCGCCATGGTGCCGCTGGGAGAGCCAAAAGGGCCTAATAATCTTATTTAAAAATGGACTAAGGGCTTGAATGAGCATTTCTCCAAAGAAGATAGATGGCAAACAACAAGTATATGAAAAAAGGTTCAGCATTGTTAATGATTAGGATGATGCGAATCAAAACCACAATCAGCTACCACCTCACGCCTGTTAGTAAGACTGCTTAAAAAAGAAAGATGTTGGTGAGGATGTGAAGAAATTGGAACCTTTGTACACATTAGAATGCAAAGCGAGCTGGGCACAGTGGCATGTGCCTATAGTCCCAATACTTGGGAGGCTGAGATAGGAGGATTGTAGGTTTGAGGCCAGCCTTGACAAACGCCCTCAGCAACTTAGTGAGACTGTTTCAAAATAAAAAATAAAATAGAGCTGACAGTGTAGCTCAAATATAGAAGCTCCTGGGTTCAATCCCCAGTACTACAAAATAAATAGAATGCAAAGTGGTTCAGCAGCTATGGAAAACAATGGGGAGATTTCTCAAAAAATTAAAAATAGGGACTAAGTATAGCCTAATGGCAGAAAGAAGTGATCAGTTATATCAGATGCTACTGATGGGTCAAATACGATGAGGATTATATTCTATGATAACTTATCAAATGCATATGTGGTGTGTTGGGGTAAAGGGCTGATTAGAATGGATATAAGGGCATATGGAAGTTGGGCATGAGAAACTGGAGAAACCAAGTTTCCTGTACATGACAGTTTTTTTTTTTTTTAAGTTTTACTGTGAAGAGATACAGAGAAAAGTGTGGTCACTAAAGGGAAAGTGAGAGTTAAAGGAAAAATTTTTTTTGTGTATGGCAGTGGGGATTGAACCCTGGGTCATTCCACCTCTGAGCTACACCCCCAGCCTCGTTTTATTTTGAAACAGGGTCTCCCTAGGTTGATAAGAGTCTCACTATTTGCTGGGCTGTCCTCAAACCTGCGATCCTCCTGTCTCTGCCTCAAGTACTGGGCCACCATACCAAGCTTAAAAAAATTATTTTTAATGAAGAGTAATAGTCTGTTATGCATTAATGAGAGTGATCTAGTAGAAAAGGCAAAACAATGATGTAAGAAGAAAGTGGGAAGAATCGCTGGAGTGACGCCACTGAGCAGGCCAAAGGGGATGAGTGCAGAGCACAAATGGAGAATTTGGTTCTTGCTAGGATAGCTCTGTGCTGAGGTTCCCCAGGTTTGATGATTCACATAGGAGGGGTCACAGGATTCAGCATATAGTAGTTTTCATGGTTATGATTTATTATAATGAAAGAATTCAAAGCAAAATCAGCGAAGGGAGGGTGTGCACAGGGCAAAATGTGGAGGAAGCTGGGCGCAAGATTCCAAAAGTTCTCTCACAGACGAGTCACACTTTGAGTTCATTGTGACCTGCGAGATACTGCCTACGGGGGAAACCTACCGGGGACTCGCGCCCAAGGTTTCTCCTGGGGACTAATCACATAGATATCTCTGGCTAACACATACCACAATTCCAGCCTGGAAGACAGCAGGGGTTTAGTGTATATCACTTTGGGTTTGTGGTGCACAAACAGTTTGAGCACAGTGAGCCCTTCTTATCACTGTGGGAATAGTGGGAACCATCCCCAAGTGTAAGGTCCCAGGACCTAGCCGGGAGCCAGGGTGGCATTTAGTCCATTCTGAGGATAGTATTCTTAGGCCTACTACTAGTAGGCCTACTGCATTCATTCTTTTCTGCACAAGTAACAGAAGAGAAGACATATAAGAAGAATCACTGTAGGGATGATGAACAACAGTTTAGTAGTGGGAGTGAGGGGACTGGTAGAAACAAAGGGTTTTAAAATATAAGACTTATTTAAAAGTCATATGTCAGTAAATAAATGTTTGGGATGCTGGTTTATTTTTAAACCCAAATGCATTGTAGAGAAATAGATAAGAAGTACCAACATGTTGTAGTGTATTGCTATGACAGCAATA
The DNA here is from genome assembly GCF_963383645.1 of Muscardinus avellanarius. NCBI lineage: Eukaryota > Metazoa > Chordata > Mammalia > Rodentia > Gliridae > Muscardinus > Muscardinus avellanarius. Next base: position 41,407,483 of record NC_137787.1, read on the forward strand.
ATTGTCATAGCTTTTTTATGATGTTTTCAGTTTATTTTTTGTGTGTGGTACTGGGAATGGAACCCAGGGGCATTCTACCTCCAAGCCATATCCCCAGCCCTATTTTTTTATTCTTTACTTTGAAACAGGGTCTCACTAAGTTGTAAAGGCCTCACTAAGTAGCTGAAGCTGGCTAAGAACCTGAGATCCTCCTATCTCTGCCTCCCAGAGACTGGGATTACAAGCGTGCCCCAGCCACCATGCTTGGCTATGTTTTTAGTTTTATTTATTTATTTATTTATTTTTGATGGTACTGGGGTTCCTGGAAGCCCTTCTACCTCCGGGATATACTCCCATGGGCTACACTCCCAGGCCTATTTTTTTTTTTACTTTTTTTTTTTTTTAATGTGGAAACAGGGTCTCTTAAGCCAGCGGCTGGCTCTGAACCAGTGCTATCCTCCTGTTTCCGCCTTCCAAGGGCAGGGATTACAAGCGTGAGCCACCACGCCCAGCTGTTTTTAGTTTTAAGCAAATGCTATGATTTCTTATATCTAAGTATAACTGCAACTCAATTACCCACAACATAACAAATGGTACAAATATGTTTTGCTAGATCAAATATTTGAATTTTGTTCAGAAAATCAGTTTAGCTGTTAAAAATGTCAAAACAAAATATGTACACATACATTAGAACTATGTTAAAATGTATTTCTCTACTATATGATGGAAGGTTAATATAGTTTAATTTTACTGTTGCTCATCTGCAAAGAGATATATTTAGTATTTTTACTATTATACTAAACCTTAATTATACTGTGATGATTTTTTTAATAGGGTCAAGAATTTGCTCCAAAAAGTGTGGCAATAATTGGTCATTCTATGGGTGGCCTTGTTGCAAGAGCATTGCTTACACTGAAGAATTTTAAGCAAGATCTGATAAATCTTCTTATCACCCAAGCCACACCTCACGTTGCTCCTGTCATGCCATTAGATCGTTTCATTACAGGTGAGTGATATTACCCAAACACTAACTGACCTCCCAGTTGTTGCTTACAATTACGTAAGCAAGTCTCTGCAGTGCATTTTTTTAAAGTATGCTGAAGATTTATCTATGTGTACACTGTGAAGCAGCTCAGTTGCAATCAGCATCTTTTAACTCTGACCATCTCTACTGTCTTTAAACTTAGGTTCATAATGGAAAATACTGTTTTCTATTTCCTTAGCATCTTAACATCGTTGACATGTGAATTATAATCCCTAGGTACTAGGTTTTAATTTAGTTATTTTTAAGGATGATTTCTTGTTTCTTAGATGGGCATAAACTTTCTGTGCTTTTTAGAAACTTTCTGTGCTTTTTAAACTATTTCAGTACTCTATTTGAAATAAGCTTATATTTAATCAAAATAATAGCAGTATTATTATTTTGGTTTATATTAAATTGGTTTTTAAATAAGTATGCATGCAAAGACCTTATATAGTGAGGTAGAATTGCTAATATTTGTTGAGCTCTTATTATATTTTGAGTATTGTCTTAAGCACATTACATGTATTATCACACTTAACCACTGTGCAATCCTCTGAGGTGTAGGTACCATTATCATCCCCATCCCCATGTTCATGGATAGAAAAAGGCCAAGGTAAGATCCTTTCCTAGTCATGTGGCTAGAGTGTAGACGGGCCAGCAAACCTGCTGCTGGATATGCCTGTGCTTTTAAGTTTTGCCTGCTCTACTGCCTCTTAATTGGGGTATATTACTGTAACACAGAAAATCAAACTATGGATAATGTTATATTGTAAGGAGTTTTGAATGAACTGTGAGAGTTTATAATTGATGTTACCTAACCAAATAGTTATTATAGTGTCACAGAATAAGAGTTAAATGCCTACTAGCAGCCATGCGTGGTAGTAGGCTACACACCTGTAACCCCAGTACTTGGTAGGCTGAGACAGGAGGATCGCAAGTTTGAGGACAGCCTTTGCAAATAGTGAGATACAGCAAACTAGGGAAGACCTTATTTCAAAATAAAAACAAAATAGAGCTGGGAGTGTATAGCTCAGAGGTAGAATGCCCCTGGGTTCAATTTCCAGTACCACCAACAAAGAAAACAAAACAAAAAAGCATACTATCTGAAGTTTTTCTAAGAAAATAAAATCTTCTCTGCTTATAGGAGTATTACATGAATAAAAGAAAATCTTTAGAAAGAATTCTCCTGGTCAGTAAATGAGTAAAAATTCTTACCTATCAAAATTTCTATTATATTTTAATGAAATTTTTGTTCATAATAAAGTAATATTGAACTCCAACAAAGTATTTTTTTATTTTATTTTTATTTTTTTGGTGGTACTGGGGATAGAACCCAGGGGCCTTCCACCTCTGGGCTATACTCCCAGACCTATTTTATATTTTATTTGGAAACAGGAGAGAGCCTCACTAAGTAGCTGAGGCTGGCTTTGGACCTGCGCGATCCTCCTGTCTCAGCCTCCCAAGTGTGGGGATTACAAGCATGCACCACCACACCCGGCTACAAAGTAGTTTTTTAAAGCACCCATCTTAACCTAATTTTTCTGTAATTACACGTCAAATTTTGACTATAGGAATTATTCAATAATTCCAAATTTAATATTAAAGTTATTTAAATTACTTATTCTGTTTCTAATAATATATAGGTTTAAGAAAAATCAAAGGCCAAAAGTCTTAGTACCTGTTACCACATTGTTACTGTATTTTTTGTGGTATGTGGAGATGAGCTATGTAGGTTAAATTAGAAAGACTCACAATACTTTTAAAATATTTTTTGAAGGGGGAGCTTTGAGTGGAGGCAAGTGTTAAGGTTCTGAAGGATAGCAGCAATTCATCTCCAAGAAAGCCAAGCTGAAAGGGAGTCCTAGTCTCGGGCTACTTTTCATGTAATTATTATTGTCATTTCATTCTGTATTGATTTTTTTTATTGGATTAAGTCAGAATTAGAATGAAAAGAGAACAGAAGAACTAGTTCAAGGGATTGTGGATTTTAAAGGTTTTGGGTTTTTTTAATTTGTTTGTTGTTTGAAGATTTTCTGTTTATAACTGGTGGAAATACTGTCTTTTTTGGTTTTTGTTTCTATTTTATTTTATTTTTATTTTGGTTTTAGTATTAGGGATTGAACCTAGGGACATTCTTCCTCAAAGTTACACTCCCAAGAACTTTTTTTTTATTTTGAAACAGAACCTTACTAAGTTACAGAAGCTAACTGGAACTTGCAATCCTCCCATCTCAATCTCCCAATTACTGGGATTACAAGTGTGAGCCACCAGGCCTGGCTGGAAATACTGTCTGTAAATAGGGAAGAAGAACTTGCACGGAGCCCTGTGTTTTAGAGGGCCGTATCGAGCCTTGCCTTTCCTCCGGTGGTAGGAAGTGTGCAGGCGAAGCAGCCTCCCCATTTGTGCCTTTATGCTTAGACCATGATCCAAGTAACCACGCCTCCAGAACTCTCTTGCCCTTGTGCTCTCAGTCCACTTCCAGGACTTACATGAACCTTTTGCCCACATAAAAGCCAGCGTTCCTCTCCTGAGGCAAGTATGTGCCATCCTAAGCATGAGTTGTGGCCAGAAGCGCCTTTTCAGGACCTGGGGGAAGAGTTTGATGTGCACACAAGGACCTTGTGACGCAAGATAGAATGAGGTTGGGAAGAACAAGATGCTAGCACGGCAATGGGCCAGAGACCTGCTTTCCTGTGCTGCTGTGATTCAGTGTTCAGTTCTGAAAATTATTAATTTGAACCTGCCTTCCAGGTTATTTCAATAATGTATCTTTCAAGATAGGAATAGAAGATATACTTTATCAGTTAGCTAGATTTTTGACTTAATATTTAGACATATACATGTATCACTACTCTTATCCTGGGTCTTCCAGATGTTAGGACTTGGTCAGTTGCTGGATCTCTAATGAGGAGAGCTTGCTCTACCAAATTTTTATACCCCTGAGTGGGATGCAGTGCCAGGGTAAACCTATATTTAATTGTGTGTGTGTGTGTGTGTGTGTGTGTGTGTGTGTGTGTGTGTGCGCGTGTGTGTGTGTTACTAGGAATTCAACCTAGGGGCATTCTGCCTCCACGCTACACCCCCAGCCCTATTTTACTTTTATTTGGAGATGGTCTCAGTAGGTTGATGAAAGCCTCACTACTTGCTGAGGTTATCCTCAAGCCTGCGATCCTCCTGTCTCAGCCTCCCAAGTACTGGGATTACAGGTGTGTGCCACCACACTCAGCTTACATTTAATTTTGATGATCAGAAAAAGAAAAGAGAACTCCTCTGCCTTGGTTTCAATTTTGTAATCTTTGACCGTACAGTGGTCTTACCTTCTATAGCAAAGTGAAAAACTGCAGATTCATCATTTTGAACTGTTTATTATATTTAATGGATTGAATCCTAACCCTGAGATTTTCTATTGCAGCATAATCCTAAAATTAATGGCAGAGGTTCTGTCCTGATATATTTTGTCAAAAGAACTTAACCAGTACTATATGTGGTGATGGCTGGCCACAGTAAAGTTGCTAAGCCTTTGTAAACATGGACACTGCCATAATAGGGAGAGGGTTATAGTTTTTTAAATCTACTTTATTAAGGCAATTGATATACACATACTTAGTTTGTATAATGTAATGTGTTTGAACATACACATATGTCATGAAATCAACATCACGATGTCTACAACTGTTTAGCATAAAAACCTTTTATCTTTGGATGAATTTTAGTGTGTTCTTTCCTTCATATACTCATGAGGAAGCATTATTCTTGTGGAATGTTGTGACATATTTGCATATAGACTTGTGAAAGTTTGTAAAAATTTGAGTATCTTTATTGATGCCTTTAGTAGCTCTGTACTCTGATTTAATGGGGACACAGGAATACTACATGTAAAGATACTGATTTTTCTCAAAATAGAGAAATATGAATAACATTGTTTATAAACCAGATAACTTGCGCAAAAATTCAGCTAAACATTTGTATTAGTAGGTATTGTTGCGGAGAATGGTTACTACATTTAATACCTCTTTTCTATTCCCTACCAGATTTTTATATGACAGTAAACAACTATTGGATTCTAAATGCTCGACATATAAATTTGACCACACTTTCTGTGGCTGGAGGATTTCGGGATTACCAAGTTCGTTCAGGACTGACTTTTCTACCAAAATTAAGCCATCATACCAGTGCCTTATCTGTTGTGGTAATTATTTTTTAAGATTCTACTGAAATAGTTATATAGTAGACACAGTGGAACATGAAGCAATAAATAAGTTTAGTTGCTTGGACATGACTGCTGAGTTGGTGATGTAGTCTTGCTGCACGCATGTGCACGCATAGGGGAGAGAAAATGAACAAACAAGTCTGTTGGGAGGGCAGAGTCATGGGCACTTAGGTCCGTAGAAAGGAAAAATGATTTTAAGACACTTTGTAAAAAATGACTTATATTTATAAAATAATTATTTCTTGTCCAGAATAGGAGCTGTTCACTGATTAGAGTTGTAACTATCAGAAAGTGGACTGAAGTGTATCTAGTTATAATGAGTGTTATACCATATATAGTATTAGTGGGGTGGCAGGCATGCCACAGTCTCCTGAATGCTAACCTCAAATGAAGATTTATCACTTTTTAAATAAAATGATTGGCTTTGATAGTACAAGTATAAATAGAACCCTGATTAATTTGATATTTACTCTTCCTTGCTAAAACATCAAGAATTTGCTCTTTGACTGAAACAGGCAGCCTATGTAAAGAGCTCAGATTTCCTTTTAGAACTTCTTTATATTTAGTCTTGAAGTCTTAAGATCTTAACTTCATAACTCCAAATACATATCATTTCTAAATAGAACTTAATTCTAAGGAGAAGATCCATGGAGTGCCTGCTCCTTTTACTTTGAGGAGATGGTGGTGAGAAGTCACTTTTTCATAGTTCCTCTTCATAGACACTCATTTGTTCATCTCTCTTGTTGCCCCAACTGTAGCTCACTGTTCATTTATCAAATAGGTATTTACTGAGTGCTTGCCATATACAGAGCCAAAGTTCTTACAGTATTCTGCCGTTAACTGCCATTTTCTTATAATTGGAGGAATTGAGATGTAGCCAGAATAGTTTTGGTATTAAATGGTAAACCTCTTAAACCTGATTGTTGGTGGTATGTCATTTGGTGTTGAATACTTTGGGCAGTAATTTGCTAGAAGTTCTCAACTAAATGTCAACTCTAAAAATTTAGCAAAAATTAGTATAACTTATTTTGTAGAATTGGCCCCTAGTAATGATACCATATTGATACCATATCCTGAGATGTACATTTTATGTATTTGTTTATTTATTCATTTATTTCCTGTACTGGGGACTGAACCCAGGGCACTCTACTGCTGAGCTACTTCCTCAGCCCTTTTTATGTTTTATTTTGAGACAAAGTCTTACTGTGTTGCCTGGGCTGGCTTTGAACTTATGCTCTTCCTGCTTCAGCCTTTCAAGTAGCTGAAGTTAAGGCAGGGCCACCACTGCCAACCTTTTAAAGAACTTTGATCATTTGATGATGGATTGTTTTTAATCTTGCTTGTATTTCTGTATCTCTGATAAAAATATTTTACAGATTATTCTCAAAGCTATCTATTGTATAACCTGAGTTTTAAGTTATTTTTAGTCCCAAGACAGTTTATAATCTTTTATATCTACATGTATCTTCACTTTGGAAAAACAAAAAGGAACAATTTTTGAGTGTTTATCTCAGAACAGTCAAAAGACATTTATATTCATTGGGCTACAAAAATCATTTAAGATAGAGACTATGATTGTATTATAATAGGGTAGGCTAAACTTCTATAATGTACTCTCAGGGAGTTTATGATACGTAAACACAATAAAAGTTTTTTTGTTGTTGTTTTTTTTTAGGTGGTACTCGGGGTGGAACCCAGGGGCTTTCTACCTCCGTGCTATACTACTAGACCTGTTTTATATTTTATTTGGAAACAGGGTCTCACTAAGTTGCTGAGAGCCTCACTAAATAGCTGAGGCTGGCTTTGAACCTGTGTGATCCTCCAGTCTCAGCCTCCCAAGCGTGGGAATTACAAACGTGTGCCACCATGCCCAGGTAAAACAATAGAAGTTTATGCTTTACATATAGAACTGTCCTAGGTATTTAGGTTGCTGGGTGGTTTTCCCCACCTAGAGACCCAGACTAGCAACCAGAACTCCATCTTGAATGCTTTACTTCTGAGGTTTCTAGTCATTACAGTTCAACCCCCAGGAAGGAGGAATGAGCATGGGGAGAGTGATAGGCCTAGCAGTGTCACATCACTTCTGCTCACACATCACTGGAGAATTTATAGGTATGCCTTAAAGCAAGAAAGGCTAAGAGATGTAGCCAGTTGTGCAAGAATGGAAGAATGAATTTGGTGGACACTTAGCAGTTTTCACCCAAGTGGTCAGGAGCAACTCTCATTTTTTTTTTACCCTTCCTTTTTCAGCCCCAGGAAAGTAAACTTATTTTATGATCTACATAATGGTAAATTCTGTCTGTTGGGAGATGTTATTCTACTGAACATTTAATATAATCTTAGAGCCACAGTGAACTCTAGCTGTCTAATTTTTAGTAAGCTGTCAACAGAAACTCCCAAATATATCAGTGCTTATAAATCCAACAAGTTGTAGATTCCCTCTCTTCAGAACTTGGAACCCAAAATATATTTAAAGAGTGCAAGTAGCTGGGCATGGTGGCACATGCCTATAAGCCCAGTACTTGGGAGGATGAGACAGGAGAGTCACAGGTTCAAGGACAGCCTCGGCAATTTAGTGAGACCCTCAGCGCTTAATGTAGCTCAGAGGGAGAATGACCCTGGGTTCAATCCTGAGTACCACCACCACCAAAACAAAACAAAACAAAAAAACACGCTGACAGTGATGCCTTAGAAATTCTACATACCTGATGTTTTTTCATCTTTTTTGTGTGTGTGTGTGGTACTGGGGTTCCTGGAAACCCTTCTACCTCTGGGTTACACACCCAGACCTATTTTTATATATTTTTTTATTTGGAAATAGGGTCTCCTAAATCAACGAGGCTGGCTTCGAACCTGAGCGATCCTCTTGTCTCTGCCTTCCAAGTGCGGGGATTGCAAGCATGCCTCACCACACCCGGAGTTTTTTTCATCTATTAAAGAGGCATTTTGCCGGGCGTGGTGGCGCACGCTTGTAATCCCCGCGCTTGGGAGGCAGAGACAGGAGGATCGCGCAGGTTCGAAGCCAGCCGCGCGCACTGGCTTATGAGACCCTGTTTCCAAATAAAAAAGTATAAAAAATAGGTCTGGGAGTGTAGCCCGGAGGTAGAAGGGCTTCCAGGAACCCCAGTACCACCAAAAAAAAAAAAAAGAGGCATTTTAAGCTGGACATGGTAGTGTACTCTTATAATTCCAGTACTTGGGAGGCTGAGACAGGATTGCAGGTTCATAGCCAGCCTCAGCAACTTAGTGAGACACTGTTTCAAAATAAAGAATAAAAAATAGGACTAGAGGTGTAGCTTGGAGTTAGAATGCCCCAGTTTCAGTCTCAGTACCACAAAGGAAGGCAGGGAGGGAGGGGAAAGACATTTTAGACTTATGCACACATTCTTGTATCTGTTTCATTAGTCTCCTATCTTCGTTTTGTTTGTTTTTGGTACAGAGAGAAGGGCTATGAAAAATTTATTTAATGAGCCCTGTTGTATGTAAGATTGTATTCACAAAGACGTCATTACCTGGTGTAAAAGAATCTCTAGTTTTAGAAGGGTATGTACTATTGTTAGGAAGCCTCCTTTCTAATAATAATTTTTAAGGCACCTTTGTCATTATGTCTCTAACCAGTACTGTACATCCTAATCATTTAGAGGTTTTTAAAGTAAGCCTGAATCCCAGTTATGAGAATCTGATTTAGTAGTTTTGGTATTCTGATCAGGCACATTGAATTTAAAAAATATTTTAAAGCATTTATTTCTCAGGCACACACCTGATTAAGAAGTCATGTCTTAGAATCTACCAGGTGGTAATTTGATTAAAACCAAAATTACTGAAATATCTATTATAACTTATTAGATAGGATTTATTATGACTTACCAAAGAATCTTGAAATCAGCTTCTTATTATTAGAGTAAAAGTTAGACATTAATTTAGTATAGAGAGAATGCCCCTTAATAATGTGTGTGTGTGTGTGTTTGTGTGTTTGTGTGTGTGTGTGTGTGTGTGTGTGTGTGTGTGTGTATACTTATACTGGGGATGGAACTCAGGGGCTTTCTACCTCCGGGCTATACTCTCAGACCTATTTTTAAATTTTACTGGGGAACAGGGCCTCACTAAGTAGCTGAGGCTGGCTTCGAACCTGCTTGATCCTCGTGTCTCAGCCTCCCAAGTACTGGGATTACAAGTGTGTGCCACCACACCCAGCTCTATGCCTTAATAATTTTTAAAGGGCAATTTGAACTTGACTACCAGTAATCACACTTAGAGAAGATTATTATTTTATATAGGAAATATCTTAATTGGATTGCCTTTTATAAAAATGCATCATTTGAAAAATATCTATAAATGCCGGACGTGGTGGCACACACTTGTAATCCTAGCACTTGGGAGGCTGAGCCAGGCGGATCGCACAGGTTCGAAGCCAGCCTCAGCTACTGAGTGAGGCTCTCAGCAACTTAGTGAGACCCTGTTTCCAAATAAAGTTTAATATAGGTCTAGAAGTGTAGCCTGGAGGTAGAAAGCCCCTGGGTTCCACCCCCAGTACCACATACACAAAAAGAATGTCTATAAGAATATCTCATATAGAGAAACTAATGCTTCTAAATATTAGCTTATAAGAATTTCAAATCTTTCAGAGAATAACACACGTACTTCATTTAAGTTTGATTTTTTTCCCTTTCCTTTTAGAGTTCAGCAGTGCCCAAGACCTGGGTCTCAACAGACCACCTCTCCATTGTGTGGTAAGTTAATGTAACTTTTTTGGTTATTTGTTGTCATCCTATTTTTCCTATTGATGCATTAATTGGTTTATTAGCTTTCTTTGAACTTTTGGGGGAAAAGATTAACTTAGATGCTTTAGAACTTTCAATTTGGTTTGTCTGTTTGACAAAGGTTACCTGGTAATCTGTATTATCACCTCCCAAATAGCCAGTAGCATCAGTTTCCAATGATAATGATGCTGAGCATCAAATACCACAATGTTAAGAGTGTGTCAGTGTCGGGCAGAATCAGACGTACCCCGGTAGGACTTTCTGAGCTTCTGGCCAGTCACTGACTGCGCTTGGATTCAGTCAGTACACGAGTGACTTCTCCAGGCAGCAACAGTGGAAAACCAAGTAGGAAATAAAATTATTATTAATATAAATTTTTAAAATAAGAGATTAAATATCACACAAGAAATGGGCAGACTATAGTCTGTCTTCTTTATGGGGGTTTTATGGGTTTTTTTTGTTTGTTTGGTTTTTTTTTTTTTTTTTTTTTTTTTTTTTTTTTTTTTTTTTGGTGGCACCGGGGTTCCTGGAAACCCTTCTACCTCCAGGCTACACTCCCAACCTATTTTATACTTTTTTATTTGGAAACAGGGTCTCTTAAGCCAGTGCGGCTGGCTTCGAACCTGCGCGATCCTCCTGTGTCTGCTTCCCAAGCACGGGGATTACAAGCTTGTGTCACCACGCCCAGCTGTCTTTATGTTTTGACTTAAAGATTCTCTTTTAACCTTCTTCTGACTGTGCAAGCAATAGTATTTGCAGGAACCACCCGGTGCAGACATAAGATGAGGCAGACGTGGTACTAGAGTACGTAAGGAGATTTAAGGAAGATGGAGGACCCTAACAATTCTACTGTCAAGCATCCAGGACAATTTAATTTACTTTATTTATATAGGGTTTAACCTTAAGACATATGATTAACAAGAATGACTTATCAAGTAACTTTTCAATATATTTTAAAATTTATTGGTGCCTTGTCATACATCATGATGAGGTACAGGATGGTAGAGGCATACATACTCAAATAATTTTAAATTTACAACTTTAAAGGAAATTCAGATCTTCCATTAAATAATATAATCATTTAATAAATTGTGTTTGGGTCAAAAAACATGTTTTAAGAAAGTTTTATTTGTAACACTTTATTCTTTAGGTGTAAACAGTTGCAATTGACTACAGTTCGAGCATTCTTTGATCTTATTGATGCCGATACGAAACAAGTATGTATTTTAAAACTCAGTTACTTCAGCAAAGTAAAAGTTTTTGTTACAGCAATGCAAGATTTAGTGCATTTTTTAACTTTGATGAAATTAGAAACCTATATCATGTATTACTTTTAATTAATTCCAAAATGGGAATATCTTTTGTTCTGATGATACTTTGTCCACTATCAATAATTCAGGATGCAGTGGAAATTAAAAACATAGAAGGATACTTTAAATCTTCACCCAGTTCTATTTCTTCACTGTTTAGAAATTTGATATATATCCTTCTAATTTTTTTAAACTAAAGGATATTCTTTGCAAACTATTTGATATTTTTCTTAATTATAAATATCATGATCTATCTTTGTAGATATTTTTGGACCACATATTTTTTGTGTGTGTGGTACTAGAGATTGAACCCAGGAACATTCTACCTCTGAACCCCTGATTCAGTCTCTCAAGTACTAGGATTACGAGTGTGCATTACCACGCCAACTTGAACCACATTTTTTTCTTCTCCACTCCCTTCCTTCCTTCCTTCCTTCCTTCCTTCCTTCCTTCCTTCCTTCCTTCCTTCCGTGTGGGGTACTGAGGATGCAGCCCAGGAGCATTGTACCTCTGAACTATACTCTCAGCCCTGTTTCTTAGTCTTTTTTTGTTGAAACAGGGTCTTATTGAGTTGCAAAGGGCCTTGCTAGATAGCTCAGGCTGTCCACAAACTGCAATCCTCCGGTCTCTGCCTCCCGAATGCTGGGATTACAAGCAGGTGTCACACGCCCAGCCTTTTTTTTTTTTCTTTTTTTTTTTTTTCAGTACTGGGCATTCTACCTCCAGTCTATACCCCCAAGCGCTATTTTTTATTCTTTAGTTTTGAAATAGGGTCTCACTAAGTTGCAGAGGACCTCACTAAGTAGCTGAGGCTGGCCTCAAACCTGCCATCCTCCTGTCTCAGCCTCCCAAGTACTGGGATTACAAGTGGCACCACCATGCCCAGAAGTGGACCAAATTTTTTAAAAACGTCTTTAGTTTTTTTTATAAGATGAAAATGTGTACATTCATTCAATAACCCAAGCTCATAGGAACTTCAATCATATGCTTCTACAAGTTGAGTGTCTATAATATGATTTCTAAGTACATCCTCACCAAACTAGGATTTTTCCAAGTTGTTCTATTAGCAGAATACATGAAAATCATAGTACCCTTTACGGAACATCACATTACTCTTCCTTGCCTGCTAGCAGACAAAATCGAGATAAATTCAGCAAAATTCAGATAATTCTATTTTTGTGTGTGTGTGAGTTGGAAACAGGTTGCTACCACTCCTCTTAAATAGCCTTTACCTCAGGTCATCTTGTAGTATATCACTGTTGCATGGGAAATATGTTTTGAGAATTGTGGCTCTGGCTTCTTTTTGGAGAAAAAAATGATTTTTAGTTAATTTTTTTTTTTTTTTTTTTTTTTTTGCGGGTCTGGGGATGGAACCCAGGGGCATTTGACCTCTGAGCTACACCCCCTTCCCTGTTCTTTATTCTTTATTTTGAAACCAGGTCTCACTGAGTTGCAGAGGGCCTCACTAAGTAGCTGAGGCTGTCCGCGAACCGTGATCCTCCAGGTCTCAGCCTCCCGAATGCTGGGATTACAAGCATGCGTCACCATGCCCGGCTAGTTAGGCTGTCCGCGAACCGTGATCCTCCAGGTCTCAGCCTCCCGAATGCTGGGATTACAAGCATGCGCCACCATGCCCGGCTAGTTAATATTTTTCATTATGGCAAAATATGTTTGGAATCTCCTTCCTAAAGGTTTCAGTTCTTTCCGAGACCAGCACAGGTGGCCTTTTTCAGGTCAAGTTTTCCTTGATCATTGTGTCTTAGGACCTTTCCCCTGTTGTGCAGTCTCTTGAGGGGTGAGGAGAAGCGCCTTAACTCTTCCAGTGGCTGAATAACCACTATTAGAATCATAGATACTTAGCTTTCTCTTAAAGATCTACATCATCTTGCGCTTTACTTATTTTTAAGCCAGAAGATTCCATATTATAAATTACTTCCACTTATTGAATAAACTTTATAGAATTGACAATGTGACTTAGTTATGGAATACAAATGTTTTTTGGTTTACAACATTGTTTTATTTATTTATTTATTTATTTATTTATTTATTTATTTATTTGGTGGTATTGGGGTTCCTGGAAGCCCTTCTACCTCCGGGCTACACTCCCAGACCTATTTTTACATTTTTATTTGGAAACAAGGTCTCCTAAGCCAGCGCGTGCGGCTGGCTTTGAACCTGCGCAATCCTCCTGTCTCTGCCTCCCAAGCGCGGGGATTACAAGCGTGCGCCACCATGCCCGGCTACAACATTGTTTTAATTGTGAGACTTAACTGTGGCAAAAGTTTTAAGTCTACTTGAAAGAATGCAACTAAATACAATAACGTAATAAATTAAAATTGCAAGACCAGTTTGTACTCAAACTGACATATGGTAGATTTAGGAAAAGCCTTATTTTAACTAATGAAGAACAAATCTACTTCAGACCAATAAATTTTTTTTAAAAAACTTTACATAAAAATAACTTTAATAAAGCAATGTTTTTCTAATAATTCCTAACATGAGAAATAATTTCAATACTAGTATATAATAAATTTCAACTTCAAATGCATAAATATTTTACAGACACATTTTAAGGGCCATATAAGAAATATTTTATTATTATGCTGCTAAGAATCAAAGTATAATATTGTTTATGAAAGTCAATTCTGAGCCAGGCATGATGGTCCATTGCTTGTAATTCTAGTTCTTGGGGGGCTGAGACAGGAATATTGCAGGTTTGTGGCCAGTCTTCGTAACTTAGTGAGAGGCTATTTCCCAATAAAAAATAAAATAGAGCTGTAGTGCAGAGGTAGAATGCCCCTGGGTTCACTTTCCAGTACCATAAAATGAGTGAGTAAATAAATGAGTATAAGTAAATCTCAATTCTGTTGAATAAACTTAACAACCCTTTGTATTATGGATTCTACATGCTTGGTTTTAACCAACAATGATTAAGAAATTCAGGGAAAAATAAGTTGAGTGTGTATTTTCTATAGTGACCAGTGTATTTTTTGCTATAGAATTAGTACTGGTCTGAGATTAGTGTGTGGGAACCACCATACCAGAACATCACTTGAGTTCTCTTCTGATTCTGTACATCTTTATAATATTTTATTCTTAACTGTTAACTTTGAAGGACTGTTACATAATAATTAAGAGCTTGGACACTAGAGCTGGAATGCCTAGGTTTGAATCCCAACGAAATTCTTAATATTTGTGTGACTTTGGACAAGTTCCTTAATTTCTCTATGGTTAGTTCCTTCATATTTAAAATGCAGCTAGGAAGGCTACCTCTTAAAGTTCTTGTGATTATTAATACAAAATGTCATAGAACAGTGCCAGACTCAGAGTAAGTAAATGTTGACATTTGTCATTATTACTTGAAACAATGTTTCATTGAACTATCATAGCCTAACATGATACAGAATATGTCAATATTCTTTCTAGATAACTCAGAATCCCAAGAAGAAATTGTCGGTTTTGAATCACCACTTTATAAGGCATCCGGCAAAACATTTTGAGGAAAATCCAGCAATAATTTCTGATTTAACAGGTTGGTGGTAATAATATAAGTAGAGTTTATTATTATTATTTTTAGGTAAATTTGTCATTAGCATACAAGGTCTTTGAAACTGTGAAACTTCAAATATTATTGTCCTAATATTTTGTTTTTCCTTATGATCATTTGGAGGTTCTTGATTTGGAAAAGAGAAAGTAGAAAAAGCAAGTTATGCTCATAAAAATTTTGTGAAAAATAGAAAGTTGGCCTTTGATATGTTTTGTGGAGTACATATGTGTATGTGCGTGTATTGATGGTGTTGCTGGGAATTGAACTCAGGGCCTCGCACATCCTGTGCAAGCGCTCTACACAGAGATACACCCCAACCTGAAAATTTTTTTTGGTACTGGAGATTGAACCCAGGGACATTCTATCTCTGAGCTACACCTCTAGCCCTATTTTATTTTTTATTTAGAAACAGGGCTTCACTAAGTTGATGAAGACCTTGTTATGTTTCTGAAGCTGGCCTAAAACCTGTGATCTTCCTGTCTCCACTTCCAAAGTACCAGGATTATAGGCATATGCCACCATGAATAGCCTCCTGAAAATTATTAAGTTAAATATTGTCTTGTCTTAAGAGTTACATAAAATAAGAGCTATATTATTTTTGATACCTTTCAATTTCTCAGTTTCATTTATTCTTCAGTTTTCCTTTCTATTACCACCATATCTTTTGCTGATAAATTTTGCCTTTAAAAGTAGTAATAAATACCTATTACACTGTATTAAATTAAAAGCTTTGTTTGAATGAAATCTTTCAGTAGAATAATATATTGATATATTAATAAATTAATATTTATTTTTATTAGTATTGTTTCTTTAAGAAATTATTACTAGAAGGAGAAATATTTCATTTCCAAACAAAACATTTAATTTAATAAAGTATCACAGGTATTTATTACTAGGTCTTTATTGACTAAGATGTGAATACTAGTAGGTGATGAGCATAAAGAGGGCACATTCTTAAATTTTTCTCTTAACACAGGCAGTGTTCAGGAAAACAGATTAAGAAGTATTTCACCACTATTGAAAAACAGAAATAAGTCATTTTATATATGAAAGAAAAGTAAATTAATTTTCTTTACTTTAAGGGACATCTATGTGGGTTCCAGTAAAAGTATCCAGATGGACTTATGTGGCTTACAATGTAAGTATTCTACTGATGGATAATTTTGTGTGTGTGCAGTACTGAGGATTGAGCCCTAGGGCATTCTACTCTGAGCTATACCTCCAGCCCTATTTTTTATTCTTTATTTTGAAACAGGATCTCACAAAGTTGCACAGGGCCTCACTAAATAGTTGAGGCTGGCCATGAACCTGCATTTCTCCTGTCTCAGACTCCCAAATACTGGGATTACAAGCATGTGCCACCATGCTGCTTGGCCTGATGGATTTAAAAAAAATAGTGTATTTTTTTTCTTTTTTTTCTTTTTTCTTTTGTGCTTCTAGGGATGGAACCCAGGGGCATTCAACCTCCAAGCTATACCCCTTGCCCTATTTTTTATTCTTTATTTTGGAACCGGTTCTTACTGAGTTGCAGAGTGTGCCTCACTAAGCAGCTGAGGCTGTCTGCGAACCATGGTCCTCCAGTCTCAGCCTCCTGAATGCTGGGATTACAAGCGTGAGCCACCACGCCCTAGCTTAGTGTTTATTTTTAAAAGTTAAAGACTTTACAAAAAGATAACCACAGCTGGGTGTGGTGGCCCACGCTTGTAAGCCCTGCGCTTGGGAGGCAGAGATCAAAGGTTCGAAGGATCGCACAGGTTCGAAGTCAGCCCTGCTGGCTTAAGAGACCCTGTTTCCAAATAAAAATATATATTAAAAAAAAATAGGTCTGGGAATGTAGCCCGGAGGTAGAAGGGCTTCCAGGAACCCCAGTACCACCAAAAAAAAATAAAAATAAAAATAACCTCTTACTGTTTTTCTACAGTTTAATAATGTGTCCGTAATAATATCTAGTCAGTATTCAATTTTTCTGTTTTAAATCATAAATTTATCTCTCCCTGTCTCTTTTTATGGTATTGGATTTTCAACCAGTAGTATTCTAACGCTGAGCTACGCCCCAGCCCTATTTTTCTTTCTTTTTTAAAAGAGGGTCTTGCTAATAAGCTAGTCTTGAACCTGTGATCCCCCTCTCAGCCTTCCATTTTTTTTTTTTTTTTGCTTTGCTTTACTATTTGTTTAAATTTAAATCCAAAAAAGGCCTAAATATTGTTATTGGTTGATGTGTCTCATTTCTCTTAATCTTTAATACTTTTTGTGTGTGTGTGGTGGTGGTACTGGGGTTCCTGGAAGCCCTTCTACCTCCGGGCTACACTTCCAGACCTCCTATTTATATTTTTATTTGGAAACAGGGTCTCTTAAGCCAGCGGGACTGACTTTGAACCTGTGCAATCCTCCTGTCTCCGCCTCCCAAGCGAGGGGAATACAAGCGTGCGCCACCACGCCCGGCTCTTTAATACTTTTTAAACTTTTGTTCCTTGAAATTTATTTGTTGACAAAAGTCATTTTTGTGATAGTCTTGATTTTTGATGGTTGCATTCCCATGATCATTCAGCATATTCCTTTACCAACTCTTATATTAGTAGTTGGATCTGGATGCTTTATACGATTCAGATTTTTCTCCTTTTTTTCTTTTTTCTTTTACTAAAGTACCTCTTTTTGTGTTGTTAGTAGCTGTTGATGAGAAATGCTTAGATTAATTTAGGAGAATGCAAAAATGATGAGATTCCAATTTATTTATTTATTAACTATAATATTATACAGAAAGAATTTATTTTGCCTACTTGATTTGTCAAAAATGTAAAAATCATAAAAGAACAGAATGATAATTGGTTAGGCCTCTGGTTCTTACCTTACATTTACCGGTTATCACGATGGTAAGGTGGCATCAATGGCTATTAGAAAAAAAATCCCCCCTATAGATTTACATATATTTGTGATTCAGTTTATAGACAATAAAATCATTCTGTTTAACCAGTACAAGCCATTTCAGATTTAGCTCCTTAGTCTTTTTGAAACAGCTCTTTAAGTTGTCTTTAATAGTTCCTCATTGTCCAGAATAAGGTATTTCCGCTTATTATATACATCTCCTGTCCCAGAGTTTGAATTCGTTCCTTCTTTAAGGGACTATTTGTTTTACTTTGAAACAGGGTTTTGTTAAATTTCTGGGGCTAGCCTCGAACCTGCAGCCCTCCTGTCTGAGCCTTTGAAATACTGGGATTATAGGTGTGTGCCACCATACCCCATAGAATTAGAATAATTATTCACTGAATTTATCTGTACTTTTGAATAATGAAATTATCAACTCTCATTATAGATATATTGAGTGTTTTCCTTCCTTTTTTTAGGAATCTGATAAGATATATTTTACATTTCCCCTTGCAAATCATAGAAAAATCTACACTCACGTCTACTGTCAGAGCACCATGCTGGTAAGATAACTGATACATTATATGTAAATTGTTCATTTTTAGATTCAATTGACATCTAGTAAATATACCTATGAATTATTATCATTAAACCTAACTAGTTGAAACTTTGTTTAAAACAGTGTTGTGATTGAAAAATATTATTCGGAATTTTTCTATAAATGATGACATTCTTTTGACTTATATCTTTGGTGCTAGTTTAGGTCTTTCAGCCTGACTTTCTGCGTTAGTTTTCAAGATGAAAGAATTTAATTCAGAGTTCCTTTAATTCTAAAATTCTAAAAGCATTTTAAAGAATAAGTATAGTTAAGCAAATCTATTTTATAAAGCAAATCTTGTTTTTACTTTGGCTTCTATACTAAAATTTTTTATATGTTTTATACCAGATATTCTCTAGGACAGTAAACTATATAGTGTAATTTAGACTTATTATACCAAAATAATGATTTGGCATTTTATTTTAATGAATTCTTACTATGCTAGTCATTCTTTTTTTAAAAAAATAGCATTAGCTGGACGTGGTGGCACACACTTGTGATCCCAGCTCTTGGGAGGCTGAGATAGGAGGATCGCACAGGTTCAAAGCCAGCCTCAGCTACTTAGTGAGGCTCTTAGTGAGACTCTTAGCAACTTAGTGAGACCCTGTTTCCAAATAAAGTATAACATAAGTCTGGGAGTATAGCCCGGAGGTAGAAAAGGCCCTGGCTTCCACCCCCAGTACCACCAAAAAAAAAAAAAAAAAAAAAAAAAATAGTGTTAGATGCTCACTTTGACAGCACACATAAATAAAATTGGAAAATACGGAGATGAGCAAGGCCCCTGCTCAAGGTTGACATTCAAATTTGTGAACCA
This sequence comes from Muscardinus avellanarius, assembly GCF_963383645.1. Classification (NCBI taxonomy): domain Eukaryota; kingdom Metazoa; phylum Chordata; class Mammalia; order Rodentia; family Gliridae; genus Muscardinus; species Muscardinus avellanarius. The sequence goes on from NC_137787.1 coordinate 41,426,587, forward strand.
TTCTATATGTATTTTTAAAAATGAAAGATGCTATAGTGTTTTTATTATGATACTGGGATTGGTCAAGTATTTGTGTGTGTGTATGTTTGTGTGTGTGATTTTACTGGGGATTGAGCACCCAGGGAATTACATCTTTGAGCCATACCCAAGCCCTTTTTAAAAAAAATTTTTTTTTTTAATGGGATCCGCTAGAATGCTGAGAGTGTTAGTATATTGCTGAGGCTATCTTAGAACCTGTGATCCTTCTGTCTCAGCCTCACAAATACTGGGATTACAAGCATGCACCACCACGCCCAGCTTGGTTGTCATGCTTTAATGATGAAGACTTATCAGGGGGCTCAGGTGTTATCAGTATGATCATCCATTATAAAGTTCCCAGTCAGCATTTTACCTAGTGATTTTAGCAGCCATTGAAGACATATTATTTATGTAGATAGGATTTTTTTATTAGTACCATTTTCTTTCTTATATACTTAAGGAATTAGTAATTCCTGAATAGCTTCTAAGGCTTTCAAAACAGTTGTAATTAATTTAGAATCATTTTCTAGGTGATTTGAAAGTTTCCTTTGACCAGGAGGTTTTATTGACATGGTATCTTAGGGTGAACTTAAATAGTACATTATCTATTGAAGTCCATGGGTGAATGAGTCAGAATTCCTATCCACTGAAATAAATTGACTGGAATATTGGCAATATTTATACAAGGGTTATCTTTGAGGATAGGCTCCCCTAGGCTGCAAAAGCCCTTTACAAAGAGGCTACTAGATTTAATGCATCTGGGCTATTCTGACCCATTCCATAGCTTTGCTTTATAATAGCACATTGTTGTTCAGAGAAGCACAGATAACAATAGAGGAGTCACACAGATATTTTGCTTGTAATGGAGATCAGGGTAATACCACATTGTTTTTGTTTGTTTCTTGTTTTTTACATTCCTTAAAAATATTTAAAATTTTATTTAAGTTCTGTGAGGACAGAGACTATGTCTGCCTAACTCATCATTTTCCCTAAGTGCTTAAATTAATTCCTTGGCCCTAAATGGACTTTATAAACACTAGTTGAATGAACAGATTGATTTCTTCATTGTGTTATCTGTAATACTAAAGACAAAGTATGTAGCTATTGGACAGTGCTTTGCATCTTCCTACATTCTAGTAGAATTTCAACAGTTCGATTATATCAGATCTTGGAAAATTGATGCTGCTGTTTTAAAAGTTAGTTGGGCATGGTGGAGCAGGCTTGTAAGCCCAGCATTGGGGAGGCAGATCATGGTTCACAGACAGACTCAGCTACTTAGTAAGGCCCTTTGTAACTCAGTGAGACCCTATTCAAAAAATAAAAAGACTAAAAAGTAAGACCGGGAGTGCAGCTTGGAGGTAGAATGCCCCTGGGTTCTATCCCCAGTACTGGGGGAAAAAAAAAAAAGTTAGAGTGAAGATCTTGGATTACATTGCTTTTATTTATTTTTAAAATTTATTATTATTACTATTTTTTAAATTATTATGATTATTATTGTTATTATTATTTTGTGGTACTGGGGATGGAACCCAGGGGCATTCTACCTCCAAGCTACACCACAGCCCTATTTTTTATTCTTTATTTTAAAATTTTGAAACAGGGTCTCACTGAGTTGCGAAGGGCCTCACTAAGTAACTGAGCTGGCCGCAAACTGCGATCCTCCTGAATGTTGGGATTACAAGCATGTGCCACCACTCCCGGCTGGTTACATTGCTTTTAAATTACTAAAGACAAATGCAGATTGTTGGTAAACCATCGCAATCCTGTTACAGCATTTCAGTCCCATGCTGCAATTATAACTACTTTTATTCTTGAACTCTTGGAATTGTGCTTCAGTCTAAACATGTTCCTGAGTATATAAAAGTTATTACTGATAATCAAATGGGAACTCAATAAATTAAAAAGCTGTACATAGATTGTTATTTTAAATTAAATTTGTTATAATTGTTATTTTTAATTGTGTAACTCTGGATTTTTGTTGGTATAAAGTTTGTCTCTAGTTATTAGTGCTTCTATTTTTGTTAAAATGTAGGTTACTATATAATTGTCTAAAGTATGAACAAACATTACTGAACTCTTTGAAAGTTTTAGTTCAACAGTTACATATACTTAAGTGATGTACTGAAGAGAGATACACATCAAGACACTCTCACATGGCTGCTCTAGGTTAACCACTTACCTTCCTGTCTGTATTGACATTAGACTGTTTTGTCCATCCTTGACCTGTGTGACTTGAGACTCGGATGTTTCTCAATCCAATGGCTATGTTTCCCTTGCTCCCATCTTACCGTATAATAGAAAATTGTTGAAGATGCTTGTTTTATATAATTATCGTATAGAATATTTAGTGTATTTTATTTTGTATTATTGGTTAACAGGATACAAATAGTTGGATTTTTGGCTGCATAAACAGCACTTCTATGTGGTAAGTCTTGAATCTAGGGCCCTCCATTGCTGCTTGTTCTTAACATAGACAATACTCAGAAGTCACTTTTGGAATAGCTTCATATATTTTTATTCTCGTTTTGCTCCTTTATTATAGTATAGGGTTTTAAATGAAGCTTTTAATGAAATTAATGCATTGCTAATTTTTTAAAACATTGAAAGTAGTTGATTATTAGAAATAGCTTTTTGTTGCCAAGGGAAACTATATAGACAAGTATACTAGATTAAGTTTGTTAGACTTCAGTTCATTATAATTCTCTCTTCTGGGTCTTTAAATATTTTTTTTTCCCTCTGAAGCTTATTTGTAATTCACAATACTTCAGTATATGTTTCCTTTAATTATATTGTTGTATTTATTTCAAAGCCGACAAGGGGTTGATTTATCATGGAAAGCTGAATTACTGCCAACAATTAAGGTAAATTTTAGCTTTAGAACTTTAATATTTTGATGAAGAAACACTTGAGCCTATAGACATTTTAGAATATGTGCTTATATAGGTATTGAATAAAACATCTGCTAGCCTACAGTATAGAAATATTTGTAATACATTTGATAAGGAGTAGCATGCAATTATTATATAAGGGCTGAGTTAAGCTTACTTTGGAGCCTGCTGCCTAGCATATACACGGCTGAGTTCAGTCTCCAGTGCTATAAAAAAAAAAGGAGAAAGAGAACAGTTGTGTAAATCTCTGTATGTAATATAATATCATACCGGAAGAGCTGGGCAGATTTTTTTAACTTAAATTTGAGAGTATATTTAATAATCTGTCTTGAACTAATAAATGGTTTAACATACTACATACAGAATTTCATTTTTGGAGAAAGTACCTGTAGTATGGGAGTGAGCATCTAAAGATACATGAAGTAATTTTCTAGATCAGTTTCAGCAACCTGGTGTGATCAAACACTCGGATAATTCTCTTTTGTCCAGTACTCTTCAGGGTGGTAAATCACAGATTTTTACTTTTTAATTGTCAGTGATTTTCTTAGCAATCCTGGAAGATTAACAAATGTTTTTTTTAATTTTTAATTTTTTATTTTTGGTAGTACTGGAGGTGGAACCCAGAGGTTTTCTACCTCCAAGCTATACTCCCAGACCTATTTTATATTTTATTTGGAAACAGGGTCTAAGTAGCTGAGAGCCTCACTAAGTAGCTGAGGCTGGCTTTGAACCTGTGCGATCCTCCTGTCTTGGCCTTCCAAGCACAGGGATTACAAGTGTGTGCCACCATGCCCGGCTTAACAAATGTTTTTTAAAAGTCTTATTTTTATTCAGTCAAAATCTATTGTTGAAAAGGAAAAATAATTCTAAAATTTGATGAAAATATCTTCTTATATTCAAATCATATTGATTATAACTGATATTATACCAGAATTGATAGTATTTAGTCTTGAAGTAAATTTAAAAATAAAATGTATATATTTTTAATGACTACTAAACACATGGCCCTGAAAGTGAAATCATTTTGATTGGTCACAGTCATCTTCCAATTAGCCTAACACCAATTAAGTTATTTTTGCTCATGGGTATTTATGTTTATTTGCATATATAGTCAGCTCTGTGCTAAGGGAGAGAAACTAATAGACAGGAATAGTAACAGAGGAATAATTGTAAGCCACACTTTACTGGAATTTTTTTCTGTCATACTTTGATCTTACTTTGTATATATTCATTGATCTTACTTTGTATATATTCATTCATGAAGTGAATATTATTTATATTTATGAAATAAATATGCGCAAATAGTTTCACTCATGAACATTTTTAAGGTCTTTCACTGATTCTATCCTAAACTTTCAGGCAGGAACAGAACAAACAAAAGTACTAGGGTATATTTATTGATCAGTCATTTATAAGATTTTTATTCTTTATTTTAAAACAGGGTCTTACTAAGTTGCAGAGTGCCTTATTAAGTAGCTGAGGCTGTCCGTGAAACTGAATCCTCCTGCCTCAGCCTCCCAAGTACTGGGATTACAAGCATGTGCCATCACACCGGACTCATAAGGTATTTTAAATATTTCCTTTAGTTCCCTATCAATATATTCTATACCTATTATAACTTAAACAAGAAGAAACAAATGATTAAAAAGCTTACAAAGCTGGGTGTGGTGGCACACATTTGTAATCCCAGTACTTGGGTGGCTGAGACAGGAGGATCGCAGGTTTGTGGCAGCCTCAGCCTACTTAGTGAGGCCCTCTGCAACTTAGTGAGACCCTGTTTCAAAATAAAGAATAAAAACTAGGGTGGGGTATAGCTTGGAGGTAGAATACCACAGGGTTCAACCCTCAGTACTACCAAAAAAAAAAAAATCTGAAAGAGAGAAGTTAAAAAGAAGTAATGATTAAAAATTCCACAGTATTAGGTGTTCTCAGTTTAAGATTATAATTATTAGATGTAAATAAACTTTCCTGTTATAATGAGAATCAAGATTTTACATATGTGTATAAGATACTTATCACCGAATTTTGCCACAAAGTTAAAGGTTTGATTAAAGCAAGAAATTTTGTACTTTGTTCATATCAATATTAACAAATCTAATGTCAGATCAGAATCATATCACTTTCAGCCATAAAAGCAATAAACTGTTGACTAGTTAAATAAATTGAACCCTCCAACAAAGCACTTATCAATTCAATTCTTTGCCATTATTGAGAAAAAATATTTAGAAGCTGTTACAGTAGAAAGCTGCATAAACTATCCAAATCTTCCCAATTCATTGTCTCCTGTGCTGCCTACCATTTGTTTGGTGGGTCTCAGCTACCCGTAACAGTCATTTATTGGCTCTTTAGGTGGATCGTATGAATGTTGCAGGCAGCTACATTGGGCTTCAGGTCAGGTTGTTAGAAGGTCACTCAACTTGCTGACAGTTTTTAGCTTCATCGCCTGTGTCCTACTTGTCCACATTAGTATTTCTGGAAGCAGGCAGAGAAAGATACATATCAGTAGGAATTTCTTGTGTAAATATGTTATAACCATTCTTATCCCACATCTATTTCCAGAAAAAGCCTGAATTAAAAATTATATTTGGAGGCTTGATGTTTTATTAACTAGACAAGCTTGACATAGGATCTGGTCTTAATTTTGAAAACCATTTTTCCTTTTGTGGGGTACATTATTAGCCATATTGTGTTTTGTCATTTATTAAATTCCAGGACACGATATCCTTATATATCGATAATTAGTCAACAGCTCTTTACTACTTGGATAGGTCAGAATCATTTGAAATTAAATCGGAACTCTTCTAGCATACTTGACATTCACTCATCAACTATTGACTGCTGTTAGTAATATATTTTCAAAATAAATCTGGAAATAATGCTGTAATGTTATCTGTAGCAAATAGCCCAATTAAAAATGATATAAAATCTAGAAATATTTATATAAAATCATTAAATGTAGTTTTATGTGTCACTTGTTTTCCATGAAAAGATATGCCAAGGAATATTTGGGATAGTACATATTTAATATAAGCAATCATTAGGAATTTGACTTTCTGGAAATGTAAACATGGGCATTTTTTGAAATATTGAACATAAATGAGATGTTTTGTATATGTATGTACTGGATATCAAAACCAGAGCATGTGCACCATGAAATGTCTTTAAATAATTAATTAGTAATATATAAGTATTTGTAATTTATCTTTTAACATAAAACTGTCTACTATAAGAAATAAAAGCAGCTTTTTCTTTTTTTCTTTTTTTTAGTTTCTGACGTTAAGACTTCAGGACTATCCATCTTTGTCTCATCTTGTTGTTTATGTGCCATCTATTCATGGAAGTAAGGTAACAGTTGGAATAAGGTTACTATTAGAATGTTCTAGGGATACCCGGGCCCACTTTTGGGGTAATTGTGGTGTTAGGAGTTGAACCCAGGGGCATTCTATCTCTGAGTTACACCCCCAGCCCTATTTTATTTTTTATTTGGAAACTGAGTCTCACTAAATTACTGAGAGCCTAAGTTTCTCGGACTAGCTTTGAACCTGCATTCCACCTGTCTCAGCCTCCTAAGTACTGGGATTATAGACTGTACCACACCTGGCTCCCCATGCTAAATTTTAAAGTTTTTTTTTTTTTTTAATAAGTTCTTCTGCACAGGGCATATCTGGAACTCTGACCAGTTTGGTGATACGCATCATTAGGATGGTCTACTCCAACTTGAACTAAGCAGAATAAACCCCAGTCCCTTTATTCCAAGTATGAGCTAATTCATATTTATCAGTCTTTAAAAATTTCTTTCAAAATTTGTTACTTATTAGATAACCTTTTATGTGCACGACTATTAGGAGTTATAGGAGATAAGCTAATGGCACTGTGTCATTTGTCATCTTACTGGGTAGGGGAAGAGAGAAAAAAGAAATACTCATATATGTGTATATATATATTTCCACACACATATATTTATATAAAATACAAATTAGAATATAGCAAGTACATGAACGAGTAAAAGGGAGAGCTGTCTTTTATTGAAGGAATCAAGAGTGGCTATAAAATGTGGTTATATTTAAAATATTCTGAAAGATAGTTAGGACTTGGAAGGCTGAGACAGGAGGATCGCACAGGTTCGAAGCCAGCCTCAGCTACTTAGTGAGGCTCTCAGCAACTTAGTGAGACCCTGTTTCCAAATAAAATATACGATAGGTCTGGAAGTATAGCCCGAAGGTAGAAAGCTCCTGGGTTCTATCCCCAGTACCGCCAAAAAAAAGAAAAAAAAAAAAGATAGGATTTTTATAGGTAGGGTGAACATTCTAGATCTGTGTTATCAATGCAAAAATGACTAGCATGTGTGGCTATATAAATATAAACTAATTAAATAAAATTAAAAATTCTGTTCCTTAGTTATGCTAGCCATGTTCCAGAAACTCAGGAGTAGCATCATTGCCGAGCTGTAATAGGTGGCACCTTAAGACAGAGGAGCAGTGAAAGCAGTGCAGAGAGGTGTAAAGCATGGCTTATATTCAGAAAACATAATTGTGAAAGGATTGCCACTAGTAGAACAATAGTGGGAGAAAAGTCTGGAAAAGTAGTTCCCAGTCATACTGTGTAGGCCTTGATGGGAAGATTCAGGACTTATGAAGTTCAGAAGTTAGGAGGAATCTAAAACTTTTCACCTTAGTAATAATGGGATCAGAGATCATTTATTTTGGAAGATTAATCTCTATATGGATTAGGATAGATCAGAAATATGAAGGCTAGGGATCTCACAAGGGCCTGTACTAGCCAAATGCAATAGAAGTAGCAGGATGGTGATTTAGAAGTAGTGGAGAAGAAAAAGAATTCAAAGGCCTCCGTGTCCTCTTTGCCCATTTAGCCCAGCAGACTTAGCCTTCAAGAGCCAACCTAAAGTGCCCCTCTTTTGCTTTTGCAGGCTCTTCCAGTAACCTTTTACTTAGTCCCATGATAGCTTGTTTATAATTTTGTGAGGAATTATTACATTGAATTATAATTTATTTTTTTATCTTTATTACTATTGTCACACTGTGAACTCTTGAGAGTAACTGCTAGATAAATTTTAGTCTTCCTTGTATCCTCAACCCATATCCCTGACACCCATAAATGCCCCCCAAATATTCCTTAAATGAGAGAGTTGATGAGACCTATGGGCAAAATGATTAGGAAAACTTAAAAAGAAATAGGGAAAAGAAAGGGGGAATGTAGTTGGAAGTCATTTCAAAGACTGGGTCTCATAAGTACCTTATAATGGATTCGTTGTTTTGTTTTGCTTAGCTCAAGTGAGAGGTAATTCAGCATCTTCAATACTAAAAGCTCTCTTTAAGGGTTTTTCTATCAGGTAAGTTGATTTTGAGTGAATCTAACATCTTTCCCAAACTTGAAAAGGCCCTCTATGGTTAGATCAAGAAATTAATGAGCCTTTCTGCCAAAAGTCTTAGTAAATGTGTGTTTTACTAAGACTTTTCTGCCAAAAATCTTAGTAAATGTGTGTTTTGAAGCTCTTTGGAAGGTAACAAATGCTGTCACTGCTGTCGCACATCCCTATCTCACTCTAATGATAATTTATGTCCTTCACAGTGTTGACATGTTTGTGTTATATCCCCTCACCTGAAGGCTACACATTTTTAAATAGGGTGAAAAATGTTTGAGTCAGCTGATAGTAATGTTTTTGAAAATATGAATTTGAAATTATCTGTATTTTTCATGACAGAAACAAAAGGAATTGGGTAAGGGCTAATTGAGTGATGTGTGCATATATGCTTCTACCATCTTGTACTCCATTAAGATGTATAACTACAATGAACCAATAAAAAAAATTTAAAAAGGTCAGGCGTGGTGGCGCACACTTGTAATCCCAGCATTCGGGAGGCGGAGACCAGAGGATTGTGGTTTGTGGACAGCCTCAGCTACTTAGCGAGGCCCTTTGCAACTCAGTGAGACCCTGTTTCAAAAGGTAAAAAGACTCAAAAATAGGACTGGGGGTGTAGCTTGGAGGTACAGTGCCCCTGGGTTCCATCCTCAGTATCACAAAAAAAATTAATTAAAAGAAAAAACAGTGTATTTGGCTTGGATATTTTAGAGACCTTTGAATTCTCTTTCTTGGATAAAGATTCATTTCATTATGCAAAACTAAAAACACAGTCAAAATTTGAAAGCAGTAGTGAAAATTCTTATTCATTTACTTATTTATTTTGCAGTACTAGGGATGAAACCCAGGGGCATTCTGCCTCTGAGCTACACACTCAGCCCTATTTTTTATTCCTTATTTTGAAATAGCATTTCTCTGAGTTGCAAAGGGCTTCACTAAGTAGCTGAGGTTGTCTGCAAACTGTAATCCTCCTGTCTCAACCTCCCAAATGCTGGGATTACAAGTGTGCACCACCATGCCCAGCTAAAAGTTCTATTATTTTTTATACTTTTACAAAGTGAAATTGCTTGTAAGAAGTGCTTTTTTGTCTCAAGTAATGACTCACCCAGAAATATTTTATAAAAATATAATGAATAATTTTATTTAATTATTTCTCTAATCTTTTAGTAGCTGTTTTTAGTGAAAATATCTGAATGTTGTCTTAACAGTAATAAAAACAAAATCCCTTAATAAATATCCCCCCATGTGTATACTACAGTTCAGTATCAGTTTCTTTAGTCTGTTTCTCACTTTTCAAAAACAGCTGAAAATCCACCTAAAGGCAAACAAAATAACTATCTCACCATCCAAAATTTTGTTGTCAGAAAAGCCTAAACAGATCCCACTATCTTTATACTTTTTGTAAACAGAAAACCACTTGCTATCCATGGTTAAGCATTAAAAGTCAGACATTGTGGCGCATGCCTATAATCCTAGCATTTGGGAGGCTGAGACAGGAGGATCCCAGGTTCAAAGGCAGCGTTGACAACTCAGTGAGACCCTGCTCCCAAATAAAAAGTGAAGCTAAGCATCAGATTCATTTTTTTTTTCAGCTTCTATTGATCATAATAATTTGAACCTGGCAGGTTGGCACATACCTGTAATCCAGTACTCTGGAGGTTGAAACAGGAGAGTCACGGATTTGAGGCCAGTGTAGGGTAACATAGCAAGACCTTGTTTCAAAATGACAAAATAGGACTAGAAGTGTAGCTCAGAGGTGGAATACCATGTCCAGTCCCCAGTGCCATAAACAACATTGATAATAATTTCAGTGCAAAGTGGAGATTATTTTAATGAACCTGTACCTTTTGCTCGTTTGAGCCAGGGTCTCTTAGTATTGCCATGCTGATCATCAGCTCCTGAGCTCAAATCATCCTCTCTCCGGCCTCCTAACGACGAGGTTTACAGACCCATGCCAGCACACCCAATTGAATTTGCGTTTTTACTAGAAATAGTTCTTGCAGATAACTGATAACAAAGTTTTAGAAATATTAATAAAAGAACTGTTATTCCTACAGAAGTAATAATAATGGTGCAGATATCACAGTATAGATTTCCTTATTTGAGAAGCATTTATTTTTCTTCATACATAGTAAACCTTTTTTTCATTTACTATAATAACTGTTTAATCTGAAGTAATGTTAGGCAAATAATATCATTTGTAGATGAATGGAAGTAAGTCTCTTGTAGTCTAATTAAACTCTTGATACTTAGTAAGTGTGGGTTTTTTTTTTTTAAAAAGATGTGTAACAAAATTATATTTCCCTTGTGACTATAATAATATTCAGTTATATATCATAAATTCCTACTCTTGAATTACGAATTTTTTTTATCAATCCTTCAATGTCTCCCTACAAATACCTAATAAGAAAGCTTTGCTATGAATCTATTGTTATAGAAATTATCTACTACTATTTTTTTTTTTTTTTTTTTTTGGTGGTACTGGGGGTGGAACCCAGAGGCTTTCTACCTTCGGGCTATACTCCCAGACCTATTTTATATTTTATTTGGAAACGGTCTTACTAAGTTGCTGAGAGCCTCACTAAGTAGCTGAGGCTGGCTTCGAACCTGCGTGATCCTCCTCTCTCAGCCTCCCAAGCGCAAGGATTACAAGCGTGTGCCACCACGCCCGGCATCTACTAATAATTTTAATAAACAAATTTTCAAGTGTTTCTAGCATATCATCATTACTTGAGTAATTCTTGCCACCTACGTAAAGACAGTTATAATGTGATCAATGATATTTTCTCCAAACCTGAGATTATAGACTTCTGTTTTTCACTTAAAACAGAATTTCATTATAAATTTAATTTTTCTAATTAATGTTTTATATTTCAGTTTGTTGTAGATTGTGAATTCTTTAAAAAAGAGACAAGATCCTTACAACTTCCTGTAACTCATCTTTTTTCCTTTGGTAAGGACTTTGGTTTTGGAGCTCTTTTAAGAATTCCTTTTATTTTTAAGAGAGTGGTGATTTATTTTGGCAGTTAGTTACAATAAAGCAGTTTATAACATTACATATTGTAATACTTTGAGGTGGTTCTTAAAATAAACATATGATGTGGGTCAGTGGTTTGATCCCCCCCCCTCTTTTTTTTGCAGAACTGGGGAATAATCCACGGGCATTCTACCTCTGAATTACACCCCTAGACCTATATATTTTTTTTTTTATTATTCTTTATTTTGAAACAGGGTCTCACTAAGTTGCAGAGGGCCTCACTAACTAGCTGAGGCTGGCCATGCACCTGTGATCCTCCCATCTCAGCCTCCCAAGTCCTGGGATTACAATCATGTGCCATCATTCAGGCTTGATTCACATTTAATATGGGACCAACAGTCATATTTTGAAAAGTGAATTTTAAGATAAAATTTTCCATAATCATATACCTTTGTAGGTAATTTTGCTTATGTGCTCATGTGTGTGTTTTGTCATATGAAATTTATACTAAATACTGGCCCTTTCATGACATTTTTATTATAGGAGTTAAATATTAACTGCCTTATAAAGGTTCTAAAATTCCTCTAAATATTATTTTATATTAAATTATTAACTGCCTTATAAAGGTTCTAAATTTCCTCTAAATATTATTTTATTTTTAAATAACTAACCTTTTTTCCCCTCCCTCTCTTCTTCCTTCTCTTTCTCCCCTCCTTATTCATTTTTGAAAGTCGGGATTGAATCCGTTGAGGTTCTAACACTGAGCTACAACCCTAGGCCTCAGCCCTTTTTATTTTTTATTTTGAGATGGGGTCTATATTTCCCACGCTTGCTTTGAATCTGTGATCCTCCTTTCTCAGCCTCCCAAGTACTGGGATTGCAGGCATGGGTCGCCATGCCCAGCTCTATTAAGTATTTTTAATATAAAAGCTCCATTTGCATTATTTAAGGCTATTTAAAAAATCAGGTTATTTTCAAAATTCTTTGGTACTTGAAGTAACACAATACTTTTAATTCAATAGGATTGTCTTCAAGAAAAGTGGTATTGAATACAAGTGGTCTGTATTACAATATAGAGCTTCTGAACTTCGGACAGGTAATTATCCTGACTATAAAAGGAAGGATTTTATTTTATTTTACTGTTTAGTTAAACAAACAAATGAACTTTTGTTTTTGTTTTTGTGATCATACTCTTATTAGATATACCAAGCTTTTAAAATCAACGTGGTAAGCAAGTGCTCAGGAGTCAAAGGTAAATGTATTTTCTAAGAAATATATAGGAAATAGTGTTGCCATTTGAAGAATGAATGAGTCTTCATTTGAATTTCTGTAATACTTATTCTTTCATACTTATTTGTGTATTTTATATGAAGTAAAATATATGAAATGGAAAACATTTTTATATTTCCAAAGGACTTAAGATAGACCCTTTCTTAACAGTAAAGTATCTTTATTTTTCAGTTTAGATATCCACATTTAAAAATATTATGTTCATATCTGATAGTAGTAATTCAGGTTTAGTTAATATTTTTTCTAGTTTCTTAGTACTGCTCATATGCTTTAATGTATTTTGTAAGTTTGATTAAATCATCATTTAGAAATTCACCATTTCTCCTTTTTGTGTGTGTGTGGAACTGAGGATTGAACCCAGGGACATTCTACCTCCCAGCTACACCCTCAGCCCTATTTTTTATTTTTTTTTTTTGGGGGGGGGTAGTACTGGGGATGGAACCCAGAGGGATTCTACCTCTAAGCTACAGCCTCAGCCCTATTTTTTAGTCCTTTTATTTTTAATTTTTAATTTTTTGGTGGTACTGGGGATGGAACCCTTCTACCTCTGGACTACACTCCCAGACCTATTTTATATTTTATTTGGAAACAGGGTCTCTTAACCCAGTGAGTCTGACTTTGAACCTGCGTGATCCTCCTGTCTCTGTCTCCCAAGCACGGGGATTACAAGCGTGTGCCACAATGCCTGGCTAGTCCTTTAATTTCAATTTTAATTAATTAATTAATTTGTTTATTTATTTATTTGGTGGGTCTGTGGATGGAATCCAGGGGCATTCAACCTTTGAGCTACAGCCCCTGCCCTATTTTTTTTTTTTTTTTTGAAACCAGGTTTCTCTGAGTTGCAGAGCGTCTCACTAAGTAGCTGAGGCTGTCCGCAAACTGCTATCCTATGGTCTCAGCCTCCCAAATGCTGGGATTACAAGCATGTACCACCATGCCAGGTTTAGTCCTTTTATTTCTGAAACAAGGTCTCACTGAGTTGCGAAGGGCCTTGCTAAGTAGCTGAGGCTGTCTGGGAACCTCGATCCTCTGGCCTCTGCCTCCCAAATGCTGGGATTACACGCCTGCAGGGATTACAAGCCTGCACCACCACGCCAGGCTTTAATCTTTATTTTGAAATAGGGTCTTACTAAGTTGCAGAGGGCCTCACCTAATTAGCTGAGGCTGGCCATGAAACTGTGATCCTCCTATCCCAGCCTCCCAAATACTGGAATTACAAGCTTGTGCCACCATACTCAGCTCAGAATTCATCATTTCGTATCAAATATATAACCCTTACTGATTATTTGTTGTGAAACGGACAATTGTTTAATTAGGTATAATTGTATATAATATTATATAATTAGGTATAATTGTATAATTAGGTAGATTATATAAAAAATAGGATAACATATAGTTATACATTTTTCTTTGGTGTTTTAACAGAAGAAATAACTAGTATCTATAAACTGCATATTCCTTGGTCTTATGAAGATTCACTAACCATTGCACAGTATGTATATGAAAGAATTTACTTAAAAATTTAGTGTTTTTGAATAAAAGATTTCTGCTTAGTTTTTTTTAATTTAAATCATCTGACAAATTTAATGGCCTCCTACATGCCATTAAGATATAGTATTAGTTAAAATATAGTATTAAGATATAGTATTTTCATTAAGTGGTTAAAAAAAAACCTTAAACCTTATTTATGTGAAATACCTTTCTGTACTCTTTGCCCAGTTTCTGAATCCTAGAGAGGGAGGATTTAAACAATTGCGATATGACTAAAAAGCATCCACCTATAATAATGTGTCTGTTACCTAGCTTCCTATACATTATGTCAATGTATTTTGCTGGGGATTGACTTGGTCATGGCTGTTTACCAGCATTCTGTATTTGAGAACTGATATTTATTTCTTCAGGGTTCCATCCAACACAGAAATTTCTCTGAAACTTCATATTGCTCAACCAGAAAATGACAGCCATGTGGCATTATTAAAAATGTACACATCATCAGATTGTCAGTACGAGGTAAGTGGTACACATAATCTCTAGATTTACTCATAGAATCTTAGATTTAGTCATAGAAAAAGGTAGGAAAAACTTTTATATGGTAATGTAGAAGCCAATAAATATAAGAAATAGACGTAGTATTTTAAATAGACTCCATATTTTCCTGTTAGCACTACCTCAGTATTTACTTAGGTGGACCATTTTAGAAAGTATACATCATAATAAGCAATAGGAAAAACAAAAATTGAAACTACATATTAACCTTCTAAATTTGAAAGCCCAAAACCTTTTTAAATTAGAGAACCTCGTGAAATAAGCTGATGCGGCTTTGTGACAGTAATTGGCATAATGCTTATTTGTTTGTCTCTCTGCCGGGCTAGCTTAAGCATCATTTCACTCATTATTTAAGCTCTATTAGTCACTAATCTGTGCAACTTAGTGCCTATTGTATTTGTCTGACAATCAAAGATTTCTTTCCCCTAAAAGAAGGAAAATGGAAATCAGAGTAATATTTTCTCTTGTGTGTGTGTGGTACTGGGAATTGAACCCAGGGGCATTCTACTCTCAAGTTACACCCCAGCCCCATTTTATTCTTTATTTTGAAACAGAGTCTCACTAAGTTGCAGAGGCTGGCCGCAAACCTGCCATCCTCCTTTTTATGCCTCCCAAGTACTGAGATTACATGCATACACCACCATGCCCAGCTGAGAGTAATATTTTATTTACTTAAGATTCATGAACTGAAAAATTCCCTCTCTATATCAGAGTGCATACGAGGTTCTAAGGACTCCAGATGTACATGGTTGAAGTATGCATTTCCATAGCATTGATGTCACAGGTTTCTAGTTTATGTGAAATATCTTACTTCTGCTCAGCTACTTCAAATCAAGTTTTAAATAGTTGAATTCTTGACTAGAACTAACTTTAAGGTAAACTAGAATTAGTACTATCAAATTAGTAGAATCTTCTTACAACCAAGTTTCAGTCAGAAACTAAATTATGAGTTAATTTATATCTCATGGAATTTATTGATACTTTGATATCCTTTGATATCTTGCATTCTCTTTCTAACAAAGAAGGATATTACATGACTATAAAGGTTTTTAACTTGCACATTCATATTTCTAACATTATAATGATAGAACTATGTTGTCAGTTTGGTTTCAAATACTGTATGCTCTAAAAATGTTTCTACCAACATGGCATACACCCAAGAAGTCCAAATTTGAACACAACACAGTTATTTTAAAACTTCCCTAAGAAAGATTTATGTTTTTTCCCCAGACTTCATAATATCAAAAAGTTTTACTTATGGCATGCAAAATTAAGGATGAATTTCTTTAAAAAATAATTTTGGGGATTAAATTTCTTTAACTAGCATTATCTGCTAATAGCATATTCTGCTTAATTAAATAATCTGGTTAGTAAAGGTTTACCAAACATACCATAGCATTCTTTTAATTGTTGAAGAATCAAAATACTGGAAAATACAGTCAATGGTAAAACTACACTTTATGCAATTTAAATAGTGGTTCAGAAGATTCTTTAAGATCTCTTGTGCCTTGAGGTTTACCTTTATAAAAATGATCATATTCAGCCGGGTGTCGTGGTGCTCGCTTGTAATCCTAGCATTTGGGGAGGCTGAGACAGGAGGATCGTGGTTCGAGGCCAGCGTCAGCTACTACTTAGGCCCTTTGCAACTCAGTGAGACCCTGTTTTGAAATAAAGAATAAAAATATGGCAGGGGTATAGCTCAGAGGTAGAATGCCCCAAGATTCCATCCCCAGTACCACACACAAAAAAAATTGTATTCAAAGATGTTTAAAAGTACATAGCTTAATACAATATGAACTAGAAGAATGTAGAGAAAATAACCTTTTCTTTTAATAATTGTTTTTAACTAGGTGACAATTAAGACTTCTTTTCCACAAATACTTGGACAGGTAAGAGATTTTTGGTTGTTTGAGTATTTATTATCTTATGACTAGATATTGTAAAGAAGGTATTTATTATTTTTCTGTAAAATCAATAATTTAGTGGACTATGATCTCTATAGCTGCTGCCACTACTGTAGCTGCTTATTTCTTTTTTCTCCTTTTTTCTTTATTCTCCCATTTTAATAAAACCTAAAAATCATTCTTGGCCTATGAGCCATAGTTGACTAACTTTTGACTTAAGGTGATCCTTTCACGTTTGATCCACCCGATAAATGAGAGCTGAAACCAGGTTATCAAATAAATTAATATATTTACCTAGTAAATATCATATTAAGAGCTTTGTATTTCTCATGATACACTATCATTTGCAGTACAATAAAATCTGTAGTCTGTCATGTAAGTGAACATTTTATATTGTGCATGCTTAGTTTGTAAAAGCTAAAAATAATTTTTTTTATTCTTTATTTTGAAACAGGGTCTCACTGAGTTGCAAAGGGCCTCACTAAGTAGCTGAGGCTGTCCTTGAACTTCAGTCCTCCTGTCTCAGCCTCCCAAATGCTGAGATTGCAATCCTGCGCCACCACACCCAGCTAAAGCTAAAAATAACTTTAAAAGATAAATGTGTTGATACTTATTTGCAAGTAATGTTACAAAAATAATTAAACAATACAACTATATATATATTATTCAGTATCATGATTTGAAAAATTATGATTAGATGGGTAAGTTATATAATTTTAAAATTCAGAAAAGCTTATTGTAGCTTTTAATCTTTGGTTGGTTGTATTTTGTAATCTAAGCATAGTAGAATTTTTCCCTTAAGTCATAATTCTATGAAATTAAACTAAAAACATTTTATATGCATTATCTCATTTGATCCTTACAAACACCTAGTAAGAACTAGATAATGATTACTATTAGATTTACAAACAATAAAATTCTGAATGTATAAAATTTTTTACTAAATTATAAAGGGAAGGGTAAATGTTAATATAAACTAGGAAATGGCATCATGATAGTTATGGTTTCTAAAATGTTAAAGAATCAATTATTTAAAAATAATTTGTGAAAAAGGGAAGGAATCCTCAGTATTCTGTTTTTGTCATGTACAAAAGACATGCCACTGTGCACACTATGCATATGGCTTAGGGGAAAGCTACAACATGGTCTTTATCCAGATCATCCCTGTAGCCTCTGATTCAGATTAGTGATAGGGAAAGTCAGGTAAACTTGGTACGCAGATGTCAACTATAATTGCATACAAAAGAACACAAACTAATGGTTTTGTTTAAATGTGGAAATCTTATTAAAAAGCAAGGTTGTACAGGTGTTACAGGGTCAGAGGAGAGTGCATTTTAAAGTGTTAAAACGAGAACTTGTAATTGAGTTAAGTCCTTCTGAAATTATTGAAAAAGAACATGCTCTTCTGTCTTGCCTTTTAAAAAAATTTAGCAGGTTAAATTTTTAACCTATTACGTGGTAGATGAATTCAAGTTGCATAATATTTCTTATTTGATATATTTTATTAGTACATTGTAGTCTCACATCATAATCTAGTTATAGTGATAGTGACATAAATGTACACAGAACTTGGTAAGCTCCCCATCCTCTCCCTATACTTTCTTTTCCTCATAAGATTATCTCTTTTATTAAAAAAATACATATTTTTAATGGTGCTGATATGATCAGAAAACTCAGGACGATGAATAAAGATAAAGCACTTGAAAAATCTATACCTTTGAAATATAAATTTTTGCTTTATATATGTATGTGATACATACCTGTAATCCCAGTACTTGGGAGGCTGAAACAAGAAAATCACAGGTTTGAGACCAGCGTTAGCAATTTAGCAAGACTCTCAGCAACGTGGTGAGACCCTATTTCAGAAACAAAAAAATAAAAAGGGCTGAGAGTACAGCTCAGAGGTAGAATACCCCTGAGTTCAATCTCTAGTACTATCCTTCCCTCAAAAAAAAAGATAGATTGTTATAAACTTAATGTTTTCTTCCTAAAAAATGAAAAAGGAAAATATCACATGTTTTTAGTCTACTCTTATGAAAAAAAGAGGACAAAAAGTAAACTGCAAGTTACTTTTTCAAGCAAATTATATAAATTTTAATAAATCATTTAAGTATAGAAAGGAAGTTCAGTATTGCTTCATTTTAAGATTTTTAAGAGGAACTGAAATCTGGGTTTTTAGGCAGAGACTTTTAAGTTTTTCAGTGTCAGCATCTGATTCAAAGTTTTAAAAAATACTGTGTCCCAACCAGGTGCAGTGGCACACATCTGTAATCCCAGGACTTGGGAGACTGAGTGAGACAGGAGGGTTCACAGCCAGCCTTAGCACATTAGTACAGCCCTCTGCAATTTGCTGAGACCCTGTTTCAAAATTAAAAATAGGTCTGAGGGTTTAACTCAAATATAGAATGCCCCTGGGTTCAATCTGCAACACCCCAAACAAACAAACAACGAATACTGTGTCAATTACTAAGCCACATGAAGTATTTCTACAGTTTGACTGTGGCCTGTGGAAATGAATTTATGATTACTGATTTAGTTGTACCTTATATACACAGCCATATTCATATCTTAGAATAACAGTACTTGCAATAGTGCTCCTTTTTTATTACATTGAGAATAGTCTATGTAGGACCTCTTTCAGGATTCTAAAGACATTTTCAGTCACTTAACGATGTGCCGGTTACTATTCTAAATGCTTTAATCAAGTGCAAACACATTTTAGCCATAGGCCCCTGTAAGTGCTGTTTAGCTCATTTTACTGTTGAGAGCATAGAAAAGGGGGTAAAGGAACATGGACAGACACAGAGCTAGTGGGGGCAAAGCTGGAGTCTAAGGGTCTAAGTCCTGAGCCTGCTAGACCGTGTAACTTTCCTCCCATACTCTTGCTAATTTAAGTAAGTTCTTTATATTTTCTGGCAGGTCATTAGAAGGCAGTGAGTACTAGTTAGTAATAGGTAGAAAAATGGTCTTTCCCCTATACTCAACTTCTCTTTTCTTCCACTTAAAGTTTATAAACTAGATCATGAGTATGGGATTAGCTTTTTAAATTTTTCTGTTTCTTTTAACCTGGGAGTGCATTGAGGAACCTCAGAGTGATCCTGAGCTTTCTGAAATTTTTTGTAAAATTTGGGGTAAGCATATACTTCTGTAGATTTCATCAGATTACCAAGGGTCTGTACATGCTCTAAAAAGTCCTGGGGAGTGGAGAATATGCTTTCTTTTTTAAAAAGAACTTAAATATTAAAAGAAGAAATTAACTTTTTATTATGTATCTTTTATATAGATTGAATCAACTAATAAAATGACTTGAGGCACATAATGTAATAGTTAAGTTAGGCTCTAGCTGGGCATGGTGGTACATGCTTTATAATCCCAGCATTTGGGAGGCTGAGACAGGAGGATCGCGGTTCTTGGACAACTTCAGCTACTTAGTGAGGCCCTTTGCCACTCAGTGGGACCCTGTTTCAAAATAAAGAATAAAAAATAGGGCTGAGGGCTGGGGGTGTAGCTTGGAAGTAGCATGCCCCTGGGTTCCACCCCACCACTGCAAAAAAAAAAAAAGTTAGGCTTTGAGATTAAACTCCAACTTCATAGGATTACTAAGATAGTGAATGACACAAAAGGTTAATAACCACAACTTCCATTTTCTGATGGTTTATCACTGAGAATTAATATTCTAAATGCATAATTCAGTGAGCATGTCTGATCTTCATAAGCACCTGTAAGTACTATTGTTCTCTTTACTGATAAGCACATAGAGGAGGAGACATAGGTAACTTGCCTCTTAATGGGTAATTGTGCTAGGTACTTGGCCTCCCCAGAGGCCTCGAATTTCTTCACCTGTAAAGCAGGGATAAGAGCCACCTCAGAGGACTTCTGGGAGGAGTACATGAGATAATGCAAATAAGATATTTAGTTTCGTTCCTGAAATATATTAAATGCTTGATAAGTGTGCTCTGAAGAATAGTTTTTAAGCATATGCTACTCAATTAGGCCTCTGATGAAATTCAGGTGCTTCAATTATGATATACTATTAGCATTTATTTTACTTAGAGGTTTTGATACTCATTATTGAAAATACCTTTGTGGCTATCTCAGGAAAAATATAAGGTAAAAAAAGAAATGTTTTCATTTTTGCATTAAAGTACATTTATTTAATTAACCTGAATCTTCTGAAGTTTCCCATTGATTTTTTTGTTTTCTAGGTAGTTAGATTTCATGGTGGAGCTCTTCCTGCTTATGTTATATCTAGTATTCTTCTTGCTTATGGAGGACAGTTATACTCTCTTTTCTCAACAGGTAAAAATGCTTATAATTTTTCAGTTATTTTTGTTATGAATATTGAAGTAGACTGTTAGTTTCTTGTGTACATTTAATTCAGTTATGTTGAATAAGAAGACATAGTAAAAGAATTCTTAGAATAATTTAGCTACTACTGTTATTGGGAACTTCAAAATAGCATGTGATTTTGATGACCAGGTTTCCCTCATCTTTTTTACTTTTCCACAATTTACTACCAATCACAAACTAGTTGGAGGCAGCTAGTCTAGAGACCTCCAGTTTGTGATCTGAGACCTGGATAAATGAGTAACATTCTCTTAGCCTACCACTTTTGTATTAGTCTCATTTTTAATGGAAATAATAACTTTATTATGAGTCTAAACAAATTAACTTTAAAAATAGGGACAATGTAATAATATTCATGTGAGCATTTTTTTCAATATTTATATAGTTAAAAGGGATTCACGCCATGGTGGTATACTTCTGTAATTTCAGTACTTGGGAAACTGAGACAAGAGGATCACAGGTTCAAGACCAGCCTCAACAACTTAGCAGTACTCTCAGCAACCTAGCAAGACCCTATATCAAAACAAAACAAAAAAGAAGGGCTGGGGAAATAGCTTGGAGGTAGAATGCCTCTGAGTCCAATCCCAGATACCACACACACACACACACACACACACACACACACACACACACCACTTCAAAAAATTCAAATTGCCCTAGCCAGGCATGATAGTACACACTTGTAATCCCAGAACTTGGGAGGCTGAGACAGGAGGTTTGAGGCCAGCCTCACATTGCTGTTTGTCATTAAGTTTAGTCATTGAATTCTTTAATAGGTTCCATCCTGCATGTCTTCTTTTTCCTTCCTAGTAATTTATTGGACACAGCTGTCTTTATGCTTTTGTATCTCTCACAGTTTGGATTTTGCTGATTACATCCCAGTGGTATAGCTAACATGTTCTTCTATCTTGTTTTTTTACAACAATTAAAGGTATAGGCTCACTAGGACGTGGATTCTCTGTTGGTGCTGCTGCTAGAGTATTTCAGTGTGGATACTTCTATCTATCCATAGGCATCCACTCCCTAATTCCTCCCATATCTTCTTAGTTTGTTCCCTCTCTTTCTCCTTTCTCTCCCCTCTACTTCCTTGCTTTCTTCCCTCTTTTCCTTCTTCATTCATACATGATTCCTCCCTTCCTCCCTCTTTTTCTTATTTCTATGGGCCACTGTTTTATAACTATTTTTTCATCTTACATATGACTTTAAAAAGGGCAAAGTCTGTGGCTCATGTCTCCCAAGTTATTAGTTTGGAATCCTCTAAGTTTTAGGTCTTTCCCAAGAAAATTTCTTGTTTTCTTCTTATACCCTGATCCATGAAGTTTCTGCCCTCCATTTTTGGAGTGTTTTAAGATGTAGAGCCTCATTAAAGGCACTTTGTTCTCCATTCCATTTCTGGTGCCTAACAGTACCAAACATACAGTAGATGTTGACTATAGTAGTCCGTTTCAACTATGTCAGTTAGGTCTTAGCACATGAAATTGAATAATTGAGATTTTAACGAAGCGACTATTTGAAAGGTATATACAGAGTTAAGAGAAATCAACAAGACACGATAAAATACAGCACTAGCAACAGAGCCATCTGGTATTCCTAAGCACCAGGGCAAGAGGGAGCAAACCTAGAGAGCTGTGGGAGTGATCGCTAGAACTGCAGCCTTGGGTATAGGAACACTGCTGCACTGCCAACCGGGGAGTGGGCGGGGAAAATGAGGGGAAACGTACTCTACCCTTGTTTCTTCCCTCTTTCCTGTCTACTAGTACCTCCTATTCATTGCAGCTAACTAGAATTATGTCCATAAAAGACGGCCTCCCTGAGTCAGAGCAAAGGAAAGGGTGGAGAACGGACGTGTAGAATATATAATGCAATACACCCCCCACCCCAGAGAATAACAATTGGCAGTTTCTCAAAAACCTAAACTGTTTTGTTGGGCTAGGACAGTAATTAAGGGCAGCAGGAAGAAAGAGTAGGATAAATACACATAAAAGTAGTACATAAATTTCTACCACCACTTTTATATTGCTAGCTATTGCAAACCTTTCAAAAACTTTTATACAACTTCAGGTTTGACTTCAAGTATTCATTTAATTTGAGTTAACCTGTATTCCTGAAAGAGAAAAGCAACATTTGGTATGGTCTGCCCCAGACACAACATTTTAAGAAATTAGTCTAGCAATATGATAGTTACCAGACTTGAATGTGAATGTCTGTCATGTTTGGGTTTGTTTTTACAATGCTAGGGATTAATTTCAGGACCTCATGGCTTGCTAGATAAAAGCTGTACCAGTAAGCTACATCGCCATCCTGTCTATCATGTTCTGAAATCTGAAATAAAGACCTCACACTTAGTTTCAATAGACTTGACTGTTGATTCTGAAACATAGCATTCACAAATAAGATTGTCCATAGAGACACTAGAGATACTTGATTTTAGTTATTCACAATATTTTTATATGGGATTATATTTCAAACTATTTAAAGAGGTAGTTCTACACTAAAGATGTATATCAAAATTCTCAGGTCAAATTGGGAATGTAGCATCCACAAAGCTCTGGGTTTGATCTCCAACATCACACACACACACCAAAAGAAAGAAAGAAAGAATGAAAAGGCCATATGGATCATACCCACTAGATAACAAAGGTAATAACAAGTTTTAACAATAATTTGGAGAAATTAAACCTCACCCTCACTACATACACCGCTAGTAGGATTGTACAGCAGTATAGCTGCTTTGAAAAACAGTCTGATAGCCGGGCGTGGTGGCGTACACTTGTAATCCCCACTCTTGGGAGGTGGAGACAGGAGGGTTGCACAGGTTCGAAGCCAGCTGCTCTGGCTTAAGAGACCCTGTTTCCAAATTAAAATATAAAATAGGTATGGGAGTGTAGCCCGGAGGTAGTAGGGCTTCCAGGAACCCCAGTACCACCAAATAAAAATAAAAAAAGAAAAACAGTCTGATAATTCTTCACATGATCAGAGTTACCATGATGTAACTCAGCCTCCATTCCTTGGAATAGGCTCAAGAGAAATGAAAAAGTACCTCCACAGAAACACGTGTACACAGGTGTTCACAAGAGTATTATAACAGTCAAAAAGTGGGAATAACTCATGTTTTAATTTCTGAGTGGGTAAATAAAATGCCATGTTCATACAATGGACTATTATTTAGCAAAAAAAAAAAAAAAAGCACTGACATATATTACATGGGTAAAGCTTGAGAAATGCTAAGTGAAAAGCCAACCCCCAGGAACCAGACATCACATGATTCTGTTTTAAGTAAAGCGTTCACAAGTGGTATATCTATAGCAACAGAAAACAGACTAGTGGTTCCAAAAGGATAGAATGTTGAAGGTGATGGTTGTTCAGGGGAACAAAGTTTCTTTGGGGGTAAGAAAATGTTCTAAGTATGTGGTGATGTGTACAAAACTGTAAATTTACAAAATAAATCTTTGAATTGTATAGACTTTAAAAAGAGGAATTGTATGAGAAGTGTGTCTTAATAAAGCTGTTTTTAAAAGTCACACGAGAGCCAGGCCTGGTGGCACACGCCTGTAATCCCAGCATTTTGAGAGGCTGAGACAGGAAGCTCATGGTTCGAGGACAGCCTCAGCTACTAATGCCCTTTGCAACTCAGTGAGACCCTGTTTCAAAAGTATACAAAATAGGGCTGGGGGTGTTGCTCAGAGGTAGAATGCTCCCGGGGTTCCATCCCCAGTACCACCAAAAATTAAAATTAAAATTAAAAAAAAAAATATGTGAGCCAGAAGTGGTGGTGCATACCTATGATCCCAGTACCTGGGAGGCTGAGACAGGAGGATTTCCAGCCTCAGCAGCTTAGTGACACACTAGTCCCAAATAAAAAGATGCTGGAGGTGTAACTCATAGATAGAGTGATCCTGGGTTCAGTCTCCATTTCCACTAAAAAAGTCACACTTTCAGCCCTATTTTATTTTTTTATTTTGAAACAGGGTCTCACTAAGTTGCTGAGGGCCTCAATAATTTACTGAGGCTGGCCTTTAACTTTCAGTCCATCCTGTTTAAGCCTCCCAAGTACTGAGATTGCAAGCACATACTACTGCTCCTCAAACCCTAGATTTGACTACCTAGATTTATTTCACAAGTGACTGAAGTGGAGTGCTCCATAAAAACCATTGATTGACAGTAATTTTTAATCTTTCATGTGAGAGCCAGGCCTGGTGGCACATGCTTGTAATCCCAGCATTTGGGAGGCTGAGACAAGAGGATCATGGTTCGAGGACAGCCTCAGCTACTTAATGAGGCCCTTTGTAACTCAGTGAGACCCTGTTTCAAAATAAAGAATACAAGCTGGTTGTGGTGGCGCACACTTGTAATCCCAGCATTTGGGAGGCTGAGACAGGAGGATCACACAGGTTTGAAGCCAGCCTCAACTACTACTTAGGCTTTTTGCAACTGAGTGAGACCCTGTTTTAAAATAAAGAATAAATAGGGCTGGGCGTATAGCTCAAAGGTAGAATGCCCCTGGGTTCCATCCCCAGTGCTGCAAAAATAAAATAAAGAATACAAAATAGGGCTGGGGGTGTAGCTCAGAGATAGAATGCCCTGGATTCCACCCACCCTCAGTACCACACACACACAAAAAAAAAAAAAGGAAGAAGAATCTTTAACAGTAGTGAAGACCCTTGCCTTTTTTTTTTTTAATTGTTGTACAATGGATTGAACCTAGGGGCATTATACCCCTGATCTATACCCCAAGCATTATTTCATTTTTCATTTTTAAAACAGGGACTCACTAAGTTGCAGAGGGCCTTGCTAAGTTGGTGAGGCTGGCTGCAAACATGCAGTCCTCCTGTGTCCATCTCCTAAGCACTGGGAGTACAGGCGTATCCCACCACACCAGGCTAAGACCCTTGCTTTTTGTGATATAAAATACATTCCTGTCATAGAGAGTGCAAAATATAATATCTCATACTTAATTATTGCAAATTTTGGTGCATGTAATTTTTTTTTTAATCACCAGGTTATTGTTTAGAATATGCTACTATACTGGATAAAGAAGCCAAACCATACAAAGTCGATCCTTTTGTAATTATGATTAAATTTTTGTTGGGGTAAGCTGTATTTTGTTATTTGTGATAATGATTTTTACTTTTGATATATGTACATTGTCTTATTCCATAATGTGGTATAAATTTTTAGACAAATCTGGCAATTGACTCTTTCATTGAATGGTATTTTGCTTTTAGAAAAGGCTGAATTACTATATCAATATTTATTTCAGTAGTACAGTCATTCCAAAGGTAATTATTGAAAAAAATGTAAGTCTAAACTTAGACTATAAATATAACAGGCAAATATAAAATATTTGCCAATGGATATATATGGGATAGGATCTTTGAATATCTCAGATTGACAAATGCAAACTATTGTAGGGTATTAATGAAACAGTGCTTCCAATCACTTTCTCTTACTTCTCATAGTAACTGTATTCTAACCACATTGACATTTTGTTCTTATTCACATTTTGTATTTTTTGGTTAAATACCATTATTTAGATCTTTTTTATTCTGTCATTACAACTAGCTATTGGCTTTCTAACAAATGAGTAAGAATACATTAGTTCATACAAGGATCAAGAGAAAGCAATAAAGCTATGTTGAGAGTCAGTACTCAGATACCTGCAGCAGTAGATTTACTCAGAAGATTAATGGTTTGTTTTATTTAGAGAATTAAGATTTGTTTTGGGTATAAATTATAAACAGATTATCATAGAACTTTAGGGACTCTAATGAATGACCAAACATCTCAAATATGTAATCTTGAACTGTCATATTGTTGGGGCAGTTTTGTTTGATTATTTTACTCTCATTTTATTTTCTTTTTTTCCACAGGTATAAGTGGTTTAAGGAATTATGGGACACATTATTGTTACCAGAATTAGATGCTATCTTCTTAACTAGTCAGAGTATGTGTTTCCCCCTTGTATCCTTGATTCTCTTTCTGTTTGGAACTTGTACTGCTTACTGGAGTGGGCTGCTCTCTTCTGCATCTGTGAGACTCCTTTCTTCATTGTGGCTGGCTTTGAAAAGGTAAAATTAATGACTCAAAGCTTTCTTGCTGCTTTTTAAAAAAATTTTTTTTAAATTATATTCTAATAAGGAACCTGAAAATGTTTTCACTAAACTATTTTCTAAGGAAACATAAAACTAGCAAGAGCATGAGTCAGTATTCAGTTATGTCTTTGTTAAAGCTAATCTTTTATTGCAAGTTAAATGTGATTTTTAACTTTGACCTTAGTGCCCAAGAGTTCATCAGAAAAGCCTGACAAGTTGGGCATAATTGTGCAAACTTGTAATCCCAGTACTTTGGAGACTGACACAGGAGGGTTGCAGGTTCTAGGACAGCCTCACTTACTTAGTGAGGCCATTTACAACTTAGTGAGACCTTGTTTCAAAATAAAGGAATAAAATAGGCCTGGGAGTATAGAATGCCCCTAAGTTCCATCCCCAGTATTGAAAAGAACTACAGTAACATATCCATACCCATGTTCATAGTAGCTTAATTCATAATAGCCAAAATATGGAACCAGCCTAGGTCTCCATCAACAGATGAATGGATTGAAAAATTATGGGAATTGCACACAATGGAATCCTATTCAGCTATAAAGAATAAGATCATAGCATTCATAAGAAGATGGAAGGATCTGGAGAACATTATGTTAAGTGAGATTAGTCAAGCACAGAAAGAGAAGGGACATATGTTTTCTCTAATATGCCCAAACTAGGGAGCATTGGGAATACCAGAGGGACTCCAGATAATGGAAGGAAAACCTCAGCAAAGCTAGAATGGAAGGATAGGAGAGGAAGAAGGCTGACGTTGATTAATGGAGGAGCTACATCCGAATATGTGTAAAAGTATGAATGTAGCATGGTTAACCTGGACGCTCATTGTTGAGAGGGAGGGTGTAAGGGGAACAGGAAGGAAAAGGGCACCAAGCACAGTCTAAATGTATACCATTTTCAATATGTTCCACATATAAATAAAATAAAATATGAAAAAAGCCTGATAAATTTAATAGTTGTTAATTTTTCTCGGGAGGGATTGTTTCTCGCAGTGCCTTTTTTTTTTGGGGGGGGGGAGTACTTGGGATGGAACCCAGGGGCATTCTACCTCCGAGCTACACCTCCAACTCTATTTTGAAACAAGGTCTCACTGAGTTTCAGAGGGCCTCACTAAGTAGCTGAGGCTGTCCATGAACCACGATCCGCCTGTCTCAGCCTCCCAAATGCTGGGATTACAAGCTTGTGCCACCACGCCTGGCGTCACGGGGCTTTTATATGCTGACTTCTGTAATCACACCTGAGAACAAGAGACTCAATATATTTAGCATCCAACTAGAGATGGTCTGGTGCTTCCTGCTCCACCTCTGAAATGCTTCTGACAGAGGTTTCTGACAGAACCACCACTAAGCATTGCAGTGATCTCAACATTTTAAAAATGGAAAACTCTTCTTCCCATCAAGTTTGGAGATGTATGGCATAGGGTCTATAATCAGTTGTTAACTTTGGCAATATTTTGTCTTTTTAGCACATGAATCAACCATTGTGTATCTAAATGGGAGGGGAGCTGTGTGTTACAGAACTTAAAATCAAATACATGTGACCATATGCCTTTAATATTTACATATTAATAAGCAGAAGAGTCTGTCAAAGTACTTTGGATTTATTAGGTGTTATCTGAAATTCTTAGGGTCATAGGCATTTCAGATATTAGATTTTTGGATTTTGGAATTTTCACAAATATATAATGAGATTTGGGGATGGGAACAAAGTCCAGACACACAATTCATTTACAGTTTGTATATACATTATACTCTCACCCTGATGATAATATTATACAGTATTTTTAAAGTACTTGTGTTTTTAACTTTAATTTTTTATGGTACATTGTTTCAACACATCTTAATGGCGTACGAGGTGGTAGACATGCACACATCACTCACTTAGCTCTTCCTCATTTCCCACCCCATTCCCTTTCCCCTCCCTTAGGTTTTGACAGTGACCTATCACATGAGGTCAGGTATTGAATTTTCCACTTGTAGCATTATGTTGGGGCTCAAAAAGTTTGGAAATTTGAAGCATTTCAAATGTCAGATTTTCAGATTAGAGATCTTCAGCCTGTATATTATGTTATTCTTATAAGGGATTACATAAATATCTGTTACTAAATTTTTTTAAACTTTATTCTTTTTGTTCCAGACCCTCTGAACTTCCTAAAGATATCAAGATGATATCACCAGACTTAATTTTTGTGACAGTTGTTTTGATCATAGTTAGTTGGACAACTTGTGGAGCACTCGCCATACTTCTTTCTTATCTTTATTATGTATTTAAGGTATGTCAGTCAGTAGAGCCAGAATGCCTGGGCTTACTATTAGGCAAGCATAGAATGCCTCATAGGTATTGTTAACAAAAATGTTAATTATCACTGTACTAACCCTATGTTATACAGTAGATTTAAATAAAGATTTTTAAACATTTTTGTTAAAGTTATATACAGTATTTAATAAGACTAAAATGAATCTAAGTTGGTTTCTTTGTTAAAACAAAGGAAGGAAAAGAAGTAATCTTAAAATTTTTAGGTTTTTTCTTTTACAAATATTAACCTTTGAAACAAAAAACATTATAGGAACAGTTTTATTCACACCTCTGAACCTTGGTGAGAGAAGACAAAAAGTTATGTGAGTTGGGATAAAATATTAACAAATGTTGCCGAAGAATGAGAAGACAGTGATAAAAATAATTATGCTGATAATTTACTGAAGAAGCAGAAAACAATTCCAAGAAGACTGACAACTTTGCAGAAAATCCAAGAAGTTATATAGTTGAATACCCTGTGTATTAATCTTCTGGATAGACAGTTGATATAGTAGATAATATTTTTTCTTTTTTAAGCAATAATACATTTCCTCTGCTCTTAATACTAATTTATGCACATTATAGATTGTGCGTCTGAAAAAACTACTTAGAGCTGCTTCATTTTATAAATATAATATTTTTAGTTTTAATTATCTCAGACAGTTGATACAATAAGCAAAAGTTTTTCAGATACTTAATTTAAGGAAACCAGTTTACAAATTTTCTCAAAATCTAAATATTTTACCACTGTATACAATTGGCTTATATTTTTTAATTTATTTATTTTTAATCTTATAAATTTAATATAGTCAAGTCTTTTATCCAGAAGACACATAAAGTAGTTGTAGTAAGGTATCATTCAAACCTAGGTCCTGAGGATATAAAAAGAATAGCAATATCCTGTAGTCCTTACACACTCTGAAAGTTTTTATTATTTTGTTTCCATTTCTTTTTTTTTTAATCTGTAATAGCAACCATGTGTCATTGTTCCATCTTTCCTAAGAGAATGTTTTTAAATGTTTTAACGAATTTTAGCTGTTTCGATTTTAAATTTTTTAGACTCTGATACTGATAAGTTTTAATAAAAGGTTTATGTTTTTGCTTCAGGATACAAGTAAAGTTAAAGTCACTTCTTTTTTCCTAGATTGTTCATTTGCAAGCCAGCCTAACAACTTTTAAAAATAACCAGCCTGTGGTAAGATTGTATTTTCAAAACTCTAAATAAATTTAGTATAAAAGAATATAAGAAAGTATGAGTTTGTTTTTTAGAAAAGTTAAGGTTTACAGATTTTAATGAACTTAAAAATAGACTTCAGTTGTTTTGAATTTAACTTTGTCAGTACCTATGTTATTTTTGTTGTTACAAATTATTATCTGTTGAGTTTTATTTTGAGCAGTTAGTTAGAAGATGTATATATCCAGCAGTGAAAATAGCAAGTCAAAAGAATAAAAGTAGCTGGGTGTGGTGGCACCTGCCTGTAACCCTAGTTCTTGGGAGGCCGAGACAGGAGGATCACAGGTTTGAGGTTAGTCTTAGCAACTTAGTGAGACTCTGTTTCAAAATAAGAAATAATATAGGGCTGGGGATATAGCTGAGAGGTAGAATTTCTCTGGGTTGACTTCCCAAAACCACCAAAAAAACAATAAAACTTTTATGGCTGTAACCATTTTAAAGTACTTTTAAATAAAGTAATTTCAGTATTTTATTTCAGTTTGGTAATGGAGAGATATACTTGCTTAGTTGATAGGAAATTGAGAATGATTCAAAGTAAAATATGTGTTTATTTCTGGTTACTGAGTATCTTAATTTTTTGCTTGATTGCCTTCTAGAACCCCAAACACTCGAGAAGAAGTGAGAAAAAGTCCAATCACCATAAAGACTCTATGGTACATCATCTTCGCTTGTCCGCTAACGATGCTGAAGACAGTCTTCGCATGCACAGTACCGTGATTAACTTACTAACATGGATCGTATTACTCAACATGCCATCTTTAATTTATTGGTTAAAGAATCTTAGGTGTGTTTTATTTATATAACTATTATTTATTTGGTTCGTACAGTAAATACTTGTAAATAGAAACTTGCTAGATTCTTGGTGGTCCATGAAAATTGCTCAAAAACAGGAAACTATATATTAACTGAAATTTATTTTTATTGTGTTTACATTTTCTCCTTTATGATGAGAATATAAACTTCCCCCAAAATCTGCCCAAAACAGTATTTGTATTTTTATTTATTGGTATCTTGGTAAATAAGTCTCCCTCATTCAAGTAGGTCAAACTCCTACTCTTAAAAAATAATATAAAGCTTTCAGATTATTTAAATAGTACAAGTATTTTTTAAGTTGGTAGAACTAAAATAATATCAATAAATGAAATCAGGTTGCCAGCTTTTACTATTCTTCCTTTGTTGCTTGTTTTAGTCAAGACCAAGATTTTTGTTTTTAGATGTACAGTCAGAAATATTCAGGGAACACAAACTTATAATTCTGAAAGGCTACAGACATCTTACTATTAATAAATGCAAGAGAATCAGGCATGGTGATTCATACCTGTAATCCTAGTACTTGAGCAGCTGAGACAGGAGGATGGCAGGTTTGAGGCCAGCTCATGGCAACTTAGGGAGACCTTATTTCAAAATAAAAAGGGCTAGGTATATAGCTCAGTGATAGAACCCCCTGGGTCCAATCCCTAGTACCAACTAAATAGATGTAAGAGATGAGATTTTTCAAACTTTAAAAAGATAAGGGAACGCTGGGCATGGTGGCGCACGCTTGTAATCCCAGCACTTGGGAGGCGGAGACAGGTGGATTGCGCAGGTTCGAAGCCAGCCGCACTGGCGTAAAAGACCCTATTTCAAAAATATAAAATAGGTCTGGGAGTGTAGCCTGAAGGTAGAAGGGCTTCCAGACATCCCAGTACCAACAACAAAAAAAAAAGATATGGGATAATTACTATATATACACATTTATTTTTGTCTGCTATAGAGCCCTGTCAATATTTTTAATAATTTGGGTGGGGTTTTTTTTTGTGTGTGTGGTACTGGGGATGGAACCCAGGGGCAGTGTACCTCTGAGCTATATCCCCCCGCCCCAAGCCCTATTTTTTAGGGTTTTTTTTTTTTTTTTTTTTTTTAAACAGGATCTCACTGAGTTGCTAAGGGCCTCACTAAGTAACTGAGCCTGTCCAGAACTGTGATTGTCCAGTCTCCGCCTCCCAAATGCTGTGATTACAAGCATGAGCCACCACGCCCAGCTAATAATTTGTTTTTTTAAGAAAACTATATATGAAGCTGGGCGTGGTGGCTCACTCTTGTAATCCCAGTACTTGGGAGACTGAGACAGGAGGATCACAGGTTCATAGCCAGCCAAGTAGGTCTAGTGGTATAGCTCAGAGGTAGAATGCCCCTAGGTTCAATCCCCAGTACTGCCCCCCCCAAAAAAAGAAAGAAAAATAAAAGAAAACTATATATGATTTTTAAAAGCAAAATATTTCATTATCTATTCATTAGTAGTTTCTGAACATAATTTTCCATATAAAACCTTGATAAATCAAAAAGTACTACTAGAGACTTCATGAGCTGCTTAGAGCTCTCTTTTATTAAAATGTTTTGAAAAATTACTTATTTTGGTTGATTCTATTAATTTAAAATGATCAGTTCTGCTTTGTTGATTTATGCTGATTTTTCTTTAATTATAGGTATTATTTTAAACTTAATCCTGATCCATGTAAACCTTTAGCATTTATCCTTATTCCAACTATGGCGATCCTTGGAAACACTTACACAGTTTCAGTAAAATCAAGGTATAATAGTTTAATTAATCTTTTTTTCCTCACATCTGTTCCTGGCCCTTATCACCCTTTATTTTTATTTCTGAGTCTTACTCTCCATTTGTAATTAATTTTATTATTACTGAAAGTAAAGCCATAATGATGTTATAATTTTATATGCAGGTATATTATACATGTTTTAATTGTAGATTATACTTGTTAGTATATAATAATATGGGTTTTCTTTCAAAAGTTAATTCTTTCGCCAGGCGGGCAGGTGCACGCTTATAATCCCCGCACTTGGGAGGTGGAGACAGGAGGATCGCGCAGGTTCGAAGCCAGCCTCGCTGGCTTAAGAGACCCTGTTTCCAAATAAAAATACAAAAATAGGTCTGGGAGTGTAGCCTGGAGGTAGAAGGGCTTCCAGGAACGCCAGTACCACCACCAAAAAAAAAAAAAGTTAATTCTTTCTGGGTGTGGTAGTGCATACCTGTAACCCAGTAGCTAGGAAGCTGATACACCTGGATCTTGGGTTCGAAGACAGCCTCAGCAACATTTTGAGATTCAGCAACCTAGCAAGACCCTATTTCCAAACAAAAAATAAAAAGGGCTGGACATAGAGCTTGGTGGTAGAACATCCCTAGGTTCAATACCTAATGCCACACACACACACATACACAAAAGCTAACTCTTGAAAGATATGTCTGCGTACTTCCAAAAAGTATAGGAGTGGCAGTAGATGAGTAAGATGAAGTAAGATTAGCCATGATTTAATCATTTTTGCAGTTGGATAACAGGTTCATGAGCGAGCATTCATACGCTGCCAGTCTACTTTTATATATATTTTAAATTCTCAACTAGGGGTGGTAGCGCAGGCTTGTTTTTGTGTTGTGTGTGTGTGTGTGTGTGTGTGTGTGTGTGTGTGTGTGTGTGTGTGGTATTGGGGATTGAACTCAGAAGCATTCTGTGTCTAAGCTATACCCCCGGCCTTTTATTTTATTTTATTTTATTTTATTTTATTTTATTTTATTTTATTTTATTTTGAAACAAGGCCTCACTAGGTTGATAAGAGTCTCGTTACTTGTTGAAACTGTCCTCAAGCCTGTGATCCACCTGTTTCAGCCTCCCAAATACTGGGACTACAGGCATTGCACCACCATGCTTGGCTTAGTTTTTTGGTTTTTTGTTTGTTTGTTTGTTTTTAATCATTTAGTGTCTTAGTTTGTATGCTTTTATTGGGAATTAAAGATAGCTCCTTTTTGGTTTGGTTGTTTTGTTGCTATCGGGTTGTTGTGGGGGGTTTTTTAGTATTAGGGATTGAACCTAGGGGCATTCTACCTCCGAGCTACACCCTTAGCCCTATTTATTTATTTATTTATTTATTTGTTTATTTATTTATTTATTTATTTTTGTGGCACTGGGTATTGAACCCAGGGCCTCACACATGCTAGGCAAGCGCTCTGCCCCTGAGCTACATCCCCAGCCTTATTCTGTATTTTGAAATAGGGTCTCACTAAATTGTGGAGGGCCTCACTAAGCATCTGAGGCTGCCCTCAAACTTGTGATCATCCTGTCTCAGCCTCCCAAGTATTGGGATTACAAAACTGTGTACCACCATGCCTGGCTATTTTGATGTTATTATAAATAGAATTAAAATAAACATGTTGTAGCTATTTGTTAGGAAATCACTGGTTATTTTTATTAGATTTTTTTTTTTTTTTTTTTTTTGGTGGTACTGGGGTTCCTGGAAGCCCTTCTACATCTGGGCTACACTCCCAGACCTATTTTTACATTTTTATTTGGAAACAAGGTCTCCTAAGCCAGTGCGCACGGCTGGCTTCAAACCTGCATGATCCTCCTGTCTCTGCCTCCCAAGCGCGGGGATTACAAGCGTGCACCACCATGCCCGGCTTATTAGATAAATTTTATTTATTTATTTATTTATTTATTTATTTATTGTGGTACTGGGGGTGGAAACCAAGGGCCTTCTACCTCTGGGCCACACCTCCAGACCTATTTTATACTTTATTTGGAAACAGGGTCTCACTAAGTTGCTGAGAGCCTCACTAAGTAGCTGAGACTGGCTTCGAACCTGCGCGATCCTCCTGTCTCAGCCTCCCAAGCGCGGGGACTACAAGCATGTGCCACCACACCCGGCTAGATAAATTTTTTAGGTGTAGAACTATGAATAAAAATCCAACTCATGTTTTTCTGTTGTTGAAAAAAAAATTGTGGTACTGAGTATTAACCCAGGGGCATCTTGTATGCCCCTGGAGCTACACCCCAGCTGTATTTTATTTTTATTTTGAAAGCGGGTCTCACTTGGTTGATGAGATTCTCATTGCTGGCTGAGGCTGTCCTCTCACATGCAATCCTCCTGTCTCTGCCTCCCAAGTACAGGGATTACAAGTGTATGCTTCCACACCCAGCTTTGTTGTTAAAATTTAAAAGACCAAAAACCAAAACAAAACAAAACTGGCTATTTTCTGAATAGAAATGTCTTTCCATTTTCTAGCCAAAATATAGCTTGTATTGGTCTTTAAAAAATAATGGACATACTTGGGAGGCTGAGACAGGAGGATCACAGGTTCGTGGCCATCCTTAGCATCTTATAAGGCCCTCCAAACTTAGACCATTTCAAAATAAAAGAATAAAATAGATCTGGGGGTATAATTCAGAGATAGAATGCCCCCTGGGTTCCATCCCCAGTACCAAAACAATAGCAACAAATAATAATAGTGATAATGGGCAAGTTCATTACATACAAACTTTATTTAAAATTAATTACAATATTTATCTTTCCTAAAACTGTATAAAAGACTGACACACTGTTTTAGCTCACTGTGCACTGTAAGTAACAGTGTCTGTTTCTCTGTTTCTTTGCAGTAAATTGTTGAAGACTGTCTCGCAGTTCCCACTTCCTCTGGCTGTTGGTGTGATTGCTTTTGGGTCAGCACACCTATACAGGGTTCCGTGCTTCGTCTTCATTCCTCTTTTGCTCCATGCATTATGTAACTTTATGTAACATTGGACTTGAGGGATGATAAAAATGAGTTACGCCTCTAGGGCCAGTAAGAAGAGTGAACACACAAATCCACCAACATGGGCAACAAGGTTCCTGGGAGAAGACAAGTCTATTTTTACAGTATTGAAAATAGGAAATTAGTTTTGTAATGCTTGAAGAAAGTAGTTGAAGCATGGTTTTGTTTTGTGGTGGATTAGTCATTTTTGGAAAATTAGTGAAGGAATGTGCTGTCCACTGTCTTTGAGGACCCCTGTGATTCTCAACTAGTCTGCTTCATCCACCATACTTGAATCTTCCAGAGATTCAATAGATGCAGAGTCTTAAAGGATTGATGAAATTCACAACTGATTGGTTTCTCAAAAATGAAATGGTCACAGAATCTTTAGTGAGTTTTTGGCCGCCCTGGTGACAAAGGAAATCTTGCCTTCTTTCATATATGGAAGTAGAGCTTGGAATTATAAAGGAGGATTTTAAATTTTTTTGGTAATCAATGAAAGACTGATGGATGAAAATATGATTCAGATTTGAAAGAATGTAATTTTTGTTATTTTCAAATATGAATCTTCCTAAGTATCCTTGGTGAAGAGCAGATTGTTAATGAGATCTAATGATAAATTTAAATAATACTTTCATAGATGTTTAGTTACTGTCACTAGAGTACTTCATTGGATTTATACCATTTGATTTAATTCACTGTCTCCATTGTTGCCAAAACTTTCTCAGGCAATGCCAGATTGTTAAAATAACTAAACTCCTGTTTTTGTGTACTATGGGAGATAAAATGAGATAAGAATAAACAAGTATTATCCCATTAATAGAATAAATATAAACAGTACACCTGAATAAATTGGGTTCTTCAGCCAGAAGGTTTAATAGTGGAATCTTGATTTGCCCATGTAACTTCTAAAATTACTATTTAACAAATAGAGGGTAATGTTTCTATTTGATTTCAAATTTCAGTTCACTCTTATAACAGTTTGAAGAAGGTAATGGAGCGTGATAGAAGAGTGTAGAACTCTTTGCCTTCAGATAGAATAAACTCAGGCTGAGGTACACCTGGCTCATAGAGCCCTTCTTTTACATGTGTATACTGTACATAGCCCAGCCCTCTCAAGTAATATCCTTCAGTTTTGTGATTACACAGTTGAACCTGTGAACTTGTGTCCTTGTGGTACCCAGGATCAGTTTCATTCACCTGCCATTGTATCTGGATCCCATTTACTGTCTCAGCTGTTACTGCCAATGGAAGGTTACTCCCACGTCAATGCCTGCAGAGTTACCTCATGTCCCTTCTTAGTTCTTTTGTAGGTCCTTGCTATTTTGGCATTAGTTAAAAGAGGGTCTTCCTGTTACCTCTGAGAGTTATAATTTTATATGATGAGTTTCCAGTTTCATGCTTAATATTTAGTCTCTTATTTCACTTACTGAGACCATTAATGGGAAATGATAACCTCATAATAAACATGGCAGACTTGCTAGGCTCTTGTTTGAGAGACGTAGCAAAAGGAATAACCCACAAAATTCTGTGTGTTCAGTAACTGAGAGAAAAGAGAGTTTATTATTTTATACATTTGTCTCATGGCATACCACATATATTAATAGGAACACGTCTGCCTGTATTTGGCTATACATATAGAACAACTTTTATGCTCATAGTACCTTTTGTTTTGCCAGTAAATATTATAGTTGTCTCTCAAGTTAGAGTTTAAACATGTCATTTGAGCTTAGATCATATACAGAAAGAACTTTCAAAAATTCATTAATTCTCATTTTCTGTTGACCATCAGAATCATTATGTTTATAAGATCTAACATCCTTGTTTAGTCAGTACTGCTTAAGAATAAAATGTAACAAGCCTGGATTTCTTACCAGTGAGTAGTACATTTGATTTTTAAAACAGCAGACTAAGCCAGGCATGTTGATCACATGCCTGTAACCCCAGTATTTGGGAGGCTAAGATAGGAGGATCTCGGGTTTAAAGCCAGCTTCAGCAACTTGGTGAGGCTTTCAACAACTAGTAAGCCCCTGTTTCAGAGTAAAAAATAAAATAGGGCTGGAAGATGTAGCATGGATGTAGAATGTCCCTGGGTTCAACTACACACACCGAAACACACACACACACCCAGCCAACTAGACAAGAATGCCCCTGGGTTCAAATACACACACAAGATACACACACACACACACACACACACACACACACACACACACACAGCAGTCTAGACACACTTATGCACATCAGAATATTTTTGTGAGTGTATACTTATCACCAAGTACTAAAGTCTTATTTATACCAACAAAATCTTTCATTTTAAGGACTACAAAAAATATTCTAATTAGACATTTTATAAATGATACTAAGTTGGGTCTTTAGCCATTATATTTATATGTATAGAAAGATATATACATATACACTACATATACACTTGAATTTTGACAGGGTCTTCATCAAAGCACTTTAAATGCAAGTAGCTTCAGAGGTGAGAATTTAGGCTATGAAGATAATAAATTTGGTATTTCTGTCACTTGAGAAAAGGAAACTCCTTTGCCTTTAAATCACACAGTTGAGTCATGCTCACAGCCTTTATTATTGGCTGGCAAAACCACACAGCCCTATTAGCAATGTTACTGAACATGAACATTTTTTGACTTGTTTATGCTGATTCAGCAATTCTGAGTTTCACTGTTAAGGTGTTTTTTTTTTTATTTAGAAACTTGAGTTTTGAGTAAATTCCTTGCTTATAAAAATTCTTAGATACTAGATCAGATATAGATTGGACAGGTGACTTCCAGTGTTTCTAATGCCTCCTGTGTATTTGTTATCATTTAGAACTGATAATACCATAGAAATTGTTTAATGTTGTGTGTGTGTTTACAGTCCTGGCGACCAAACCCAAGGCCTCAGGCATACAGAGCACACATCTACCACTGAGTACATCATCCGAACCTGTTAACCCTCTTTTTTCTGGATAATTTTTTGTGACAGAATTTTAGTTGGGTTCTGCAAATTATCTTCTTATCACCAGAATGAAGATATTTAAGGCCATTTATACCTGGTTAAAA
Organism: Muscardinus avellanarius; assembly: GCF_963383645.1. Lineage (NCBI taxonomy): Eukaryota > Metazoa > Chordata > Mammalia > Rodentia > Gliridae > Muscardinus > Muscardinus avellanarius. The sequence continues at coordinate 41,465,692 of NC_137787.1, forward strand.
TTTATTTTTAATCTCTTCAGTATATATTAATAATGTATTGCTTAATCTTTTATTTTTATAGTTTGATCATATAGATTCAGATGTGAGCTATACTAATATCCATATGATTATATACTAAGAGAAAAGAAAGAACTATTGTCGGTAGGCCTACTAAACGTTTGATTATCCCATCACTCTTACAGACACTACACATTTCCACGACACTCACAAACTTGCCTGAGGCAGATAACTCATTCTCTACTGTCTATACTCTCCGTACCTCACACTTCTCACAGCATAGCATATTCATTTAAACTTGCTACTCATTAGCACCTTTTATGGAAAGTGGTCAAGGGACATAAAAGGAAGTAAAACTCACTTTTCAATTTAGTTCTTGAAAGTGCTAGGAAGAATAGGAGAAACAAATATAAGGTGAACTAGATCTATTGATTCCTAAATTTCCAGATAAATCAGTTGGCCTACATTTTCATTTTAGGTATTAGTTGTAAAGTAGTGTAAGGTCTCGTATTATTATTTAGTTTAGTGCAAAACTTTATAGTTCTGTATTTGAAACTTTTGGTTCCGGTTATTAAAATCATTTGGGAAAAATCCAAAAAATGTGTTGGATTTTTTATAACTATGCATTCATTAGTTATTTTCATCATCACCTTTGTTTTCTTGGTGTTTTGTTTCTTGGTTTGTGAAACATGTATACTATAGAAAACAAGATACCTTGTGAAGCTTATTAAGGGGAGCATCAATTTGGACAGTATGACACTTGCCAGAAAAAAAGAAATAATAAAAGTATCTTTGTTTTAGGAAATTAAGTCCTGCGAGAAAAACTTCCTTACCAAAAAATGTAAGTGTAGAAGATACTTTACAAGTTTATAAGACAATTTGAGAGCTGAAATTTTATCCTAGTTTTTATTTTGAACAACGAGCATTTCAAATTCTAAAGTAAATTTTTATTTGCCCACATCACTTATGCATTCTCTCACAGTAAGTTTTAGTAGCTTGAGGAAATAGAAAAAGTCTGAGGCTACACACATTCTCTACTTCAGTGATCCAAAATGTATACTGTGAGTGCTCAAGAATTCACATTTTTAAAAATAAATTATAATAGAAAATACTGAATTTGTGTATATTAGTAACTTAGTTTTAAGAATAAAATGAAATTTGGAAATAGTGACAGTAGCCAAGCTGTTATTCCATACTTAAAATGATAACATTGTTTAAAAGTTCAGTAATATTCTAAGCTATATCTTGATTTTATTGTCTTTGGTTTATTTTAAAATCAAGTACAGTACTTTCTGAAAATGTGTGGTATGTTATATTGCCCAAAACATCACTTTTTAAATACCAAGAAACCAGTTAATTTCTAAGGACTTTGTATAAGAGTTGATATATAGCATTGTAACTTTGATCACCTATGAAAAACTATATTTGTTGGTGTGTTTTAATTAGTGTAAGTTTACATATTTGAATTCTAGTTTAGGAAGTCTGAAAGTAGCCATTTTTGTAAATTCCATATGCTATTTTTAATGTTATTTTGATTTTTAGTATTTATATAGTAGTAATGATACTAGTAAACAAGGTTTATAGACAAAGGATAGAGCTACTAACTGTTCAAAAGCCTAAATGATAGGCATATTTTGTATTTTATGTTTCACTTGTTCTGTTTCATATTGGACTTTTTACATCCCGTTTTTAGGGAAAAAAGACACATTTGAATTCTTTTTAGTATATAAAGCTCTGCATTGGAAATGATATTAAGTGTATTTATCTGGTTAGCAAAACACACTTTACCACCAAAGCTAAGTAAAGCTGTAAAATACCTCTGCATATTTGTGCCAATGAACTTTTTTTAGAATATTGGGATTAAAGCAAAAATAATCTTTTCAGTATTTTCCATCTAGGACTTAAATAAATGGATATATTATGAAATTTTAAATTTCATACTCTAATATTTCTTTGAAAATATTCAAAGTTATAGCAGTATATTCTGTCTGATTTATTGAATGTTTTCTGATTCTATTGGATAAAAACCAGTTCATCCAATAAGTTCTTTCAGCAGTTAATTGAAGTAATTATTTGAAATAATTTTGCTTCTGATTCATTTTGTGATGTAAAACACATTTGTTGATCAGGTCACTCTTGATACAGGTGTCTCATTTATGTAATTGAAATTTGCTGAACAATTTCTTTTGTTTTTTATACATTTCCAATACAGTCTCTTTTTGTAGTCACTGGGAAATTATCCACTAGAACTTAACAGTACAATGAAATAAACTTTTTAAAATGTTTGTCTTAGAGCTGGATGTGGTAGCTCAAACTTTTAATCCCAGTACTTGGGAGACCAAGATAGGAGGATTGAAGGTTTGAAGCCAACCTCAGCAATCAAGTGAGGCCCTTTGCAACTTAGTGAGACCCTGTTTCCAAATAAGAAATAAAATCAGGCTTGGTAGAATGCCCCCAGTTTCAATCCCTAGTGTCACAAAAGAAAAAAAAAATGTGGATCTTTAAGAAAAGTATTGCAAAACAAGATATTAATGCTTAATATTAATATTAACATGGTATTGTTCTTGTGAGAGAGAAGTAGAACTATGATAGGCTCAGAAAGTACTATTTATTTTTTGGAAATGCTTTTATTTCTCTCCATAAAGATTTTAAGGAAATTTCAGTCCCTCATATTAGAGCTTTTCCCATCATTTAGTGTCACATATTTTTTTCTCTGTCAAGTAATGTTGATACAGTTTGCATAATAGCCTTGGGCTTGAAGAGGTAGCACAGAAAGACAAATAGTAACATATTTGGCCTTGATTTAGTGGTAATTTATCTAATTATCTAATGAGGACTATGGGATTATATATTAGTAAAAAAAGATGATGTATAAGACCTGAATTCACTGTATACTGTCCTTTGGAATGAGTTTGTCCTCTCTGTTGAATAATTTATCATAAGTAGGAGATGCCTGTATTTTAACATAATCATGCCTTTTACATATTCAAAAATGTGTTTGTTGGAATATTGCTAGAAACAACCTTGCCCTCCTCTGCTGTGGTGTTCTGAAGGACTCCAGTAGTTTTGAGTGTATATAAATTAGGAAATTATGTATTTACATTTTTTAGATAGAAAAATTACTTAAATATATTATTTTGAAGTGATTGTATTACAGTTTCTTAAACTTATCACTAACTATAAATGTAGCAACATACCCATGAGAAACCAGACCAAAATTGAATATATATTATCACTGTGACCTTGAACTTATAGTCATTTGGGATAAAACAGACTGTGCCTTAAAATGATAAAGGAATGCCCTGCAATTTTATACCTGTATATTTTATCATGGGTGACCTTCTCAAACCGATCCCAGATCCTTTTCTTTGAAGTTGATGAAATACAAGTAAAAGTTGGCCAGTTCTTCCCATGTTCTCAAGGCCTCCTTTGATTTCCAGAGCTCTTGTTTTGAGTTAAAATTGGCTACAGAGATGTAGAAAATTAAGTTTGGCTAAAGTTTTCTACAGAAAAGAAATTATTTTAGGAGAAGGTCATGGCACTTCTGTTTTAAAAGTATTGCCCATGAAAAAACTAATCTTCAAAAATGTATTTTTGTCTTATTAATGATTCTATCAAAGATATGAATTCATTTTTCTCAAGAGTATTGAGGTTTATATTTGTATATATCAAATAAGTTTAATTTGCCCAACAGTTAAACTCATATTCATGTAGTATATTTTAAGCATTATTTCCCTCCTTTTTTCTTTCTCTTTTTCTTTCCAATATTTTTAAGGTATCCAGATGGAACTGGCTTCATTTTTTTATTTTTTAATGTATAGCACTACTCTTGACTGTTTATTTGAAATAATGGATACAGCTTCTATTAGATCCAAGTTACTCCGTTTATAGGACAATCATGTTCCCTGCTAAAAAGATGTCCATGTCTGTGTCCTCCATTTATTATTTTTCAATTTCAATTTTGAATGTAAACTCAACACATTTCTTTCCTTCTGTTTTACCTTCAGTACCCAACCCCAAAAGACAAGAAAATAGGTTTCTCTAAAACTATGTAAAAAGACATTTTTTTTTTTAAAGCCTGGTCAAATTGACAAGAAAGTATTTTGAGCAAGGGTATGTAATAAACTAAGTGGCTCTCAACCTGCATCAATTTTTATATTATAGTTAAAAATTTATAGAGGACAAACCATATGTTATGCTGAGATAGACTCAGTAAAAAAAAAAAAAAAAATTATTTGCAAATTGAATTCTGTTCTTGTCCAGGAAGTACAATGCATAACAATATAAAACAGTGCAAAGGGACTTGTCCTGTAGAAAAATGATGGTCACCTTGCAGATCTTTCATTTAAACATGCATGATCTTCTCCAGTACTTTGTACAATGTGTGGTGTACTTAATATGCTTCTGTGTAATTTTGTGTGTATTTTTGGTACGGAATAATTAACATTGTTACAATTTACTGGTTGTAATTCAGAAAAAGTGCTACTTAATGTACTTCATGGAGTGTTGTGAATGTTTTTACCTGTGTTTCCACATTATGGTGTAAGTTTAATAGATGAATATTTGCCTTCAGTCTCTGCTCAGGTATTAATGTGTAGCAGGTTTTGGTGCTTTCTTTTTAATCTGTCATAATCTGTTATTCTGAATGTTCAAAAATAAATTTGGTGAAAAAGCATGCATGGTACAAAGATTGCTTGTCAGCTTACATGCTCTCCATAACACTATCAGAAAAAAACCTTTAAAATATTTTTTACATGTCTAGCATTTGAGAAATTAGAATGTCTATTCAGCATGTGACACATCACAGATAAATATTGGAAGCAAGGTAAATTTACATCTTTCCCAACTTTGTAGCATCTCACATCTGCCTGAGCACTGCATAGTTCACATTCTACTTTAAGGAATTATATAGTCAGATTTCTCCTAGAGACCATGCTTTCCTCTTCCTTTACCTTGGTGTATTCCTGAGTGCCTAGTTTCCCAACTTAGTAAGAAGTAGAGGAATGTGGACAGTGTTTGTGAACAGATTTCCAGATCACCTAAAACTGCTACAATTGATCTTCAAGAGGAGCAACCTTGCCAGGTTCACTGACACACACCTGTAAGCCCAGCTACTGGGGGCCAAGGTAGGAGGACCACAGAGCAAAGGCCAGCCTCAGCAACATAGCAATAGAATGCCCCTGGGTTCACTCCCCAGTAACACACACACACACACACACACACACACACAGCCAGAAATAGAACACACACACACACACAAACACACACCAAAGAAAAGAAAGGCCAGGAGATAGGTATAAATTCACCAAGCTGCAGGAGCAGATAGTGAGTTTTGTAATTCCCATCCTCTTGATTTTGCATCCTCCTGGTGCCAGGCCTGGACTTTGGGGCACTTTGAGGTTCCATTTTCAGGATGGCAAATATCAGTTAAAAATCAGGTTAGCAGGAAATGACTGGGGACTGAGGAAAAAAGAAAGTAATTTGGAGCTCCTGTAAAATATTTATTATTTACTTATTTATTTATTTATTTATTTTTGACGGTACTGGGAGTGGTACCCAGGGACTTTTCTACCTCTGGCTACACTCCCAGACCCATTTTATACTTTATTTGGAAACAGGATCTCGCTAAATTGCCGAGAGCCTCCCTAAGTAGCTGAGGCTGGCTTTGATCCTTTGTAATCCTTCTGTCTCAACCTCCCAAGCGCTGGGATTACAAGTGTGCGCCACCACGCCTGGCTCAAAAATTTTTTATTTTAATCAGGTCCATTGCATTACTGTTAAAAACATTTAATGACCAAAACAGTTTGAGAGTCTCTTCTGCTGTGATCTGTTGGGTGGGGGAGGTGGGAATAAACCTGGAAGAGCTGACTTTGGAGAGCTCAAAGTATCTTATTTTTAATAAAAGTCTTCTGGACCATATTTGGGGGATTATATAGACTTCCTTTTCCAGCTATCCTTTGTCCTTTGAGCTGACATAATTGAGCACATATTGTCCCAGAATGCCAGACATTCACATTCTGCTTCTCATTTTATTCTTTAAAAAAAAAATAACACAAAAAAACCTTAGAGGAAGGATTACTGTCTCCACAAGAAAGGAACTAGGCTCAGAGAAATTAAGCTATTTTCCTGTTGTAGAGTTCAAACCAGATTGTCCAAAAAACAGTTGTTCTACCAAAGACCTGCAAATATAATAGTATTAGTTCACTTCCTACTCTCATAATCTTTTTTGACAATACTCCTTATTCCTTTTAACTTGAAAAAAAGTTTCTGTTTCCAATGTTCTGCCCACAGCCTTCTTTTTTACTCTTTCTGTACTTTTCTTTAGAGATATCAATCACCTCTGTGACTTCATTATTATATTCTTAGTAGATGATTCACCAAGTCAGACTTACTCCCTCCGTTCCTGATCTAAGTGTCCTGAGTCAGTGCAGTTTGTTTAGCTTATCTGGGTCTGTGTCCTCAGAATAAATTAATTTTATACTGTGAGGCAGCTAGGTAGAAATGAGCAGGTGGGGCAAGATGGGACAGACCTGAGAGGAGGAGATCACCACCCTGGAACATTTATTTCCAGGAGAGATTAGCACCTATAACAGTACCATGTGCACCTGACACATAGTGGGTACTCAAGGAATGTTAGGTGCTAGAATGGGGCAAATGGCCCATGCCTGTAATCTGCCTACTCTGGAGGCTGAGGCAGGAGGATCACAAGTCAAGGCAAGCCTCAGCAACTTAGCAACATTTGACTCAAAAAAAATCTATATATATAAAATTTATATATATATTTATATAAAATAAATAATATATATGGCTGGGGATATAGGACAATGGTGGAGCACCACTGGTTCTAATCCTCAGTACTTGGGGAGGGGGAATAATAGATGTCACCTTCCCAGTTCTCCAATCTCTAGTACCCTGTGAAGACTCAGAATGCTTTATGACAGCCCAGTTCTATCCCCTACCACCAGTCCTGGAGACTAAGCCAGGCGCCTCACTCATGCTAGGCAAGTGATCTATACTGAACTCCATCCCAGTCCCTCAGAGCCCAGGGTTTTTGTTTGTTTGTTTTTGTCTTTGTTTTGTGGTTCTGAGGATGAAACCCAGGGGCATTCGACCTCTGAGCTACCCCCCCGGTCCCATTTTTTTAGTTTTTATTTTGAAACAGGGTCTGAGTTGCAGAGGGCCTGACTAAGTAGCTGAGACTGTCTGCAAACCGCAATCCTCCATGCGACCACTCCGGGCTTAGAGCCCGGTTTTAAACATGGGTAAATTTGGCTCTGAAACTCCTTCCCCCATAGTATACTGTTTCTCCAAATAGTCTGCTCCTAACAAGCTAAGAACATGTTCTGTTCTACATACTTCTTTGTATTCTTACACTTGGTAATTTTACTTAGTGATGTTTCTATTTCTCATCTCTTTTGTATCAAAAAATGTATTGAAGTATGGTCTTAGGTAAAACCCTGGCGCAGGATAGACCTTTCAACCCAAGCCCATTTTGTATTGTTCTCTGAATAAGCAAGCTCAGCCTTGTTCAAAAGAAAATAAAGGTTTCAGGTCCTGCTCCTCCGCCGGCAGTGCAGCCTGTTCACTCGAATGTCAAGTCGCTGCAGGAGCCACGGGTCTTCCTCCTCACGACATCCACCCACCCCGTATTCTTGTCCTGTGGTTGCTGTAACACGTTTCCAAAAACTGGTGGCTTTAAACAACAGAAATGTATTCTCTCACAGCTGTGAAAGCCAGACTTTTGAAATTAGTATTGCTGAGCCAAAAAACAAGGTGTGGGCAGTCCAGGGAAGAATTTGTTCCTCTCCTCACTCAGCTTCTGTGGGCTGCCGGCAGTCCTTGGCTAGGGGCTGCGTCACACCAGGGCTCAAGGCCAGTGTCCTCCAATCTCTCTGCACGGGGCTCACAGCACTGTCGCCTCTGTGGAATCTTCCACTGCCTGACTTTCATAAGGACAGGGGATCGGATTGAGGGTATGCCCAGTTGTTTGGGCGTGATCTACCCTTCTCATGAGCCCAAGTACCCACATTTATAAAGATGGTTTTCCACCAATAGAATAACACATGAAAATATTAAGGCTGGATGTCTTTGGACATTTTCTGTCTGCCAATTCTCCAAGTGCCCTAGAATGCTTTAAGCAATATAGATGCTGAGACACAAATCCTCAGAGAGTCTGTAGTTTAAAGTCGGCCGCCTCTCAACCCCAGGTTCACAACCTAGACCATCTCAGAAACAAAGATCATTTCACAGGAGCCTTTTATTTATTTTTCTTTTGCAGAACTGGAAATTGAATTCAGGGGCATTCTACCTCAGAGCTACACCCCCAGCCCTATTTTTTATTCTTTATTTTAAAATAGGGTCTCATTAAATGGCAGAGGACCTCACTAAGTAGCTGAGGCTGGCCGCGATTCTCCCGTCTCAGCCTCCCAAGTACTAGATTGCAAGTGTGTGCCACCACTCCCAGCTATTTCATAGGATACTTGTTTATGTATTTCCTACCCCTTTTGAAACACAAAGTGCACAGTAGACTAGGCCCAAACTCCTAAGGAAACACATTTAGATTTGCATTAAGTAACAAGCTAGGAAATCAGCTGAAAACCTCTCCTGCAACTGCTATTCCCTACCCAACCCCCACAATATAAAATGAGAAGAATATGGTCTTTATACTAGGTAGTTGTGCAAATTAACAATGACCCGTGACAAAGCCAGCTGGTCGAGGGCCTGAAAAATGCCATGCTTATTAAATGAGAAGGCAAGCCATTCTTAAAGTTTAGTGAGAAGCCAAAAATCTAGATAATCATTTAAATGGTATGTGTGCATTTAAATAGCTGGGTGCAGGAGCACACACCTGTAATCCCAGAGATTAGAGAGGCTGAAGCAGGAGGACAGCAGGTTTGAAGCCAGCCTGGGCAACTTAACAAGATCCTATTTCAAAATAAAATAAGAAGGGTTTGGGATGTAGCCCAGTGATAGAATGCACATAGGTACCATCCCCAATGCTGCCAAAAAAAAAAAAAAAAAAAAAAAAAGTGCTGAAGAGGAGACGGGAGAGGAGAGCGCTCTGAGGTGTTCTTCACTGATGACTAAAGGGAGAACACCTGGTGAGCGTTGTGAGCAGTAAGGCCCAGGGGCCTCCGAGCTTCATGGCGGGCTGCCAATGGGGGCAGCTTTCACATGCCCAGAGCGAGCAGTGTTTGCTTCTGAGGGAAGGGAGCAAGCTGTGCCAAGAATGCCCAGGGTCTCTTCACTTTCACATGGACAGCCAGGTATGGCTGGAGCATTATTATACTGAATATATCATTATTATTATTATTATTTTAATTGGTGGCGGTACTGGGGATTGAATGCAGACGTGCTCTACTACTGAGCAACATTCCCAGTGTCTATTTTTTATTTTGAGACAAGATCTCACTAAGTTCGGGCTAGTCTCAAATTTATTTATTTTATTTATGTATTGCCCTACTGGGGATGGAACCCAGGGGCATTCTACCTCCGAGCTACACTCCCAGCCCTATTTTTTAGTCTTTATTTTGAAACAGTGTCTCACTGAGTTGCAAAGGCCTCACAGAGTAGCTGAGGCTGGTTGCGAACCTGGATCCTCCTGTCTCAGCCTCCCAAATGCTGGGATTATAGCATGAGCCACCACACCTAGCTGATCTCAAATTTATGATCCTCTTGCCTCAGCCTCCCTGGTGGTTGATATTACAGGTGCGTCTTAAGGCATTCATTTCTCCAAATATATATTTCATACGGGCTTGGTTTTATTTAGTTAGTTAGTTATTGTGTGTGTGTGTGTGTGTGTGTGTGTGTGTGTGTGTGTGTTTCTGGAAATAGAACCCAGGAGGGGTCTATCACTAAGCTCTACCATCAGCCCTTTTAAGATTTTTTACTTGGAACAGCATCTCACCATATGGACCACAATGGCCTCCAATTTGCTGTCCTGTGGACTGGCTTTCCTGCCTGTCCTGTCTCAGGACTTGCTCCAGCTGCTTGAGCATGTAGGCAGAAATCTGCCCCAAGGCAGAGTTACAAGCGACTCTTGGCTGGAATGCCAAGAGAGCCATGGGTGTGGGCCACCCTTGGGACCTACACCGGTGTAATCACCACCTTGTGCTATACTCGCCCGGAGAAGCAGCAGGCACGGGTGTGCAAGGCCAGCCCAGAACGCTGAGGCCATAGAAGGGGCGTCAGGTACCTAGGGGCTCGACCCTCAGTGTGTTCAGGAGGCCACAGGCACAATGAGATTATCCTCAATTTAAGGCTTAATGTTTGTCTTCTCAGTTTTCAGACCTGCTTATAGCTGGTTACTCTTTTTTTTTTTTTGTAGCCTATTTCTCCCTTATGGAATGGGAATATCCCATCATTGCATATTGAAAAGAGGTAACTTGCCGGGCGTGGTGGTGCACGCTTGTAATCCCCGTGCTTGGGAGGCAGAGACAGGAGGATCATGCAGGTTCGAAGCCAGCCTCACTGGCTTAAGAGACCCTGTTTCCAAATAAAATATAAAATAGGTCTGGGAATGTAGCCCAGAGGTAGAAGGGTTTCATCCCCAGTGCCATAAATAAATAAATAAATAAATAAATAAATAAATAAATAAATAAATATAAAAATAAATAATAAATAAAACATTTTTAAAAGAGTTTGGGGCTCAGCTCAGTTGTAGAATGTTGATGGGTTCAATCCTCAGGGAAAGAAGAAAAGGAATGAAAATAGAAAATTTGTTTTGTCGGTTTTTTGTTTTGGTTCTGGGGATTGAACCCAGGGATGCTCTACTGATGAACTACCTTCCCAGCCCTTTTATTTTTAGATAGGGTCTTGCTAAGTTGCTGAGGCTGTCCTCTAACCTGTGGTTTTCCTGTCTCAACCTCCCAAGTACTGGGGTTATAGGCATTTGCCACCACAACTGAATATAACTTTTTTTTTTTTGGTACTGGGGATGAAACCCAGGGGCATTCTGCCTCTGAGTGACACCCCAGCCCTATTTTTTTATTCTTTATTTTGAAACAGGGTTTCACTCAGTTGCAAAGGGCCTCACTAAGTAGCTGAGGATGGCTATGAACCACATTCCTCCTGTCTCAGCCTCCCAAATGCTGGGATTACAAGCATGTGCCACCATGCCTGGCTTGGATTTAACTTTTGATTTTATAGGCTCATGGCTAGAAGGAATTTACTTGAGTATCAGATGAGACTTTGAACTTTTTAGTTGGTTCTGGAATGAGTAAGATTTTGTGACTATTGGGATGGAATGAATGTATGCATAAATTTGGGAGGCCACAGTGGAATGCTCTGTCTTGATGGGTGTCCCAGAATTCATGTACTGGAATCTTATTTCCTCTACGTGGCAGTATCAGGGCACGGGGTCTGTTGGGAGGAGTTTGGGCCACAAAGGCAGACCTTCTTGAATGGATCACCACTTTTCTAAGGGCTTGGGTCTGCGATCCCAGGGGTTCTGCCGGCCCCACTCTTCTGCACGTGCCCATTTGCTGTTGTACTTTCCATCAGAAAAGTAGCCCAAGACCATTGCCAGATACAACCACCAGACCTTTGACTTCCTAGCCTCCAGAACCATGGTAAAGTAAACCTCTTTTCTTTACACATAACTCAGTCTCAAGTATTCTGTTACAGCAACAGAAAATGAACAAAGACACTGTGAATCTGGGTGTCTAGTTTCTTGCTTTCTTTCTCTTAGCTGGCTTCAGCTCAAGCATGATTGTCATGTGTTTTATATTTTGTTGTTTGAACTTAGGGTAGGATTTAAAAGTATGTGCTAGAAAACCTTCTGCAATAGGCTGAAATTATGGCATTTGTGTTCAAGAAAAGTCCATGGAAACTAAGATCCAAAGGGTACTGGCTGTGAGGCCAGGTTGTACATGAGACCCAGTGTTCCCAGGAAGAACAGCCACCCTGCTTAGTCCTGGCCCTTTTCTTTATGTCTCAGGCTTCTAAAATTGGTGCATACTCTGGCGCTCTGATGTGGAAACAATGATATCATAATTTGTGCAAATGAAGATCTTTTTTCTTTTTTAATATACGACTTGAATATATATATATATATATATATATATATTCAGTGCTGGGGATGGAACCTAGGGATATTCTACCTCCAGCCCTATTTTTTATTCTTTTTCTTTTCCACTGGGGCTGGAATCCAGGGGCTTTTCTACATCCAGGCTATATTCCCAGACCTATTTTATATTTTATTTAAAAACAGGGTCTCAATAAGTTGTTGAGAGCCTCACTAAGTAGCTGAGGCTGGCTTCAAACCTGTAAGATCCCCCTGTCTCAGCCTCCCAAGCGTGGGGATTACAAGTGTGTGCCACCATGCCCAGCCTTAATATTATTTTTTGAAACAGGGTCTCACTGAGTTGCAGAGGGCCTCACTAAGTAGCTGAGGCCGTCTGCAAACTGCAATCCTCCTGTCTCAGCCTCCCAAATGCTGGGATTACAAGCATGTACCACCACACCCGGCTCTACTTGAATATTTTTAAACAAAACTGATGACCTGGGCTTGATGGTGCATAGCTGTAATTCCAGTACTTGGGAGGCTGAGACAGGAGGATCACAGGTTCAAAGCCAGCCTCTGCAACTTAGTGAGGCTTTCAACAACTTACCAAGACCTTGTTTCAAATTTTTTTTTTGTTTTTTTTTTGTTTTTTTGGTGGTACTGGGGTTCCTGGAAGCCCTTCTACCTCCGGGCTACACTCCCAGACCTATTTTTACATTTTCATTTTTGGAAACAGGGTCTCCTAAGCCAGCGCGTGCGGCTGGCTTCGAACCTGCGCGATCCTCCTGTCTCCGCCTCCCAAGCGCGGGGATTACAAGCGTGCGCCACCACGCCCGGCTCAAAATTAAAAAAAAAAAAAAAACTGGGCATGGTGGTACATGCCAATGTAATCCTAATTCTAAGGAAGCTGAGAAGGAGGGTTGCAGTTTCAAGGCCAGCCTCTGCAACTTAGTGAGGCTTTCTGCAACTTACCAAGACCCTGTTTCAAAATGAAAAATTAGCCAGGCATGATGGTACACACCTGTCCTAAAGAGGCTGAGATAAGGAGGATCGCAGGTTTGAGACCAGCATTGGGTAATTTAGTGAGGCTCTGTTTTAAAATTCCATCTAACACCAACCATAATAGCAAACATAAAGAAATCAAATAACAAATGCTGGCGAGGATATGGGAAAAGAGGAACTCTTTTACACTGTTAGTGGGAGTGCAAACTAATTCATTTGCTATGGAGATCAGCATGGAGATTCCTTAGAAAACAGGGAATGGATCCACCATGTGATCCAACTCTACCACTCCTGGGTATCTTTCCAAAGGGGTTGAAATCAGAGCACTACAGTAACATATGCAACCTATGTTCATAGTAGCACAATTCGTAATAGCCAAAATATGGAGCCAACCTTGGTCTCCAACAGATGAATGGATTGCAAAATTATAGGAAATACACACAATGGAATTATATTTAGCTATAAAGAAGAACAAAATCATGTCATTTGCAAGAAGATGGAAAGACCTGGAGAACATGATGTTAAAGTGAGACCAGCCAAGCACAGAAAGAGAAGGGATATATGTTTTCTTTAATATGCTCAAGCTAGGGAGTATTATGGATACCAGAGGGACTCCAGATAATGGAGGGGAAACCTCAGCAAAGCCAGAAAGGAAGGGTAGGAGAGGAAGGCTGAGGTTAATTAATGGAAAAGCTACATTGGAATATGTGTATATATGTGAATGTAACATTGTTAACCTGGACACTCAGTACTGGGAGGGAGGGAAAAGGGGAAATAGGGAGGGGGAGGGCACCAAGCACTGTGTGAATGTATGCCACTGTCAACATGATCCACATTATGATGTGAGACTATAGTGCACCAATAAAATTAACTTTAAAAAAAGCAAAAAAATAAAATATAAAATAAAATGGGTCTGGGGATATAGCTCAGAGATAGAACACCCCTGGGTTCAATCCCTAGTACAAAAAACAAAACAAAAGAAACAAACTGATGATAGCAAAGAATAAAAGAGGGATTTCTTCACAGTGTGCAGAATACTGCAGAACCCAAGGGCCGTCTGCACAGTCAGAGCCACACGGAGCAGTGACTCCGCTGAAAGGGACCAATGGAGAACCCTGCCCTAGAGGTGCTAGAGACTTTGCCTGAGTCTGAGCCCCTCCACCAAGGAGAGAGAGGGAGCAATCCAATTCCTTTGGTTCCTGGGCCTCCCTTCCCGCACCTCCCAGGGTCAAGGATCTGGAAGCTTCTGTGACCTCAGGGCATGAGGGAGGAGCCTATGACTTCTGCTCTTCTGGGTTACCTGGCTCCCTCCCCAGCACAAGGACGCTGCTTCTGTTCTGTGACTTGCAAGAGGTTGGCTTCTTTTCTCTGTTAATTCTCTTTATTCTAACTGCAAATTGAAATCTGCCCATGGCCCCCAACACTGCTCTAGTAAAAGCAGCTATCACTGTGAACCAAAGCTATCTGCTCACTCTTCATCACATGAACAGCCCTTCCCCAAGGAGAAGGCTCAGTGTCACCGAGGAAGCCCTAGATTAACAATACGCAGACCAAGGAAATTAAATTCTATGTCCCTGCTCAAGATACAGCTAAATAGCTGTTAAAAAAAAAAGAAAACTGATACCTCTGTCTCATCAACAAAATAATTTTAAAATATCCTGTAACGCAGTATTGATACATTCTGAAGAAAATGTCATCATCGGCTTTATCAATGGTATGTCTTACTCCTTAAAACAGATTTAAAATTAAGACTCGCCAGGCGTGGTGGCGCACGCTTGTAATCCCCGCGCTTGGGAGGCAGAGACAGGAGGATCACGCAGGTTCGAAGCCAGCCACGTGCGCTGGCTTAGGAGACCCTGTTTCCAAATAAAAATGTAAAAAATAGGTCTGGGAGTGTAGCCCGGAGGTAGAAGGGCTTCCAGGAACCCCAGTACCACAAAAAAAAAAAAAAAAATAAGACTCAAAGGTGTCTCTGGTCAGGGATGGTGATGCACATCTGTAATCCCAGTATTTGGGAGTCTGAAACAGGAGAACTGCAGGTTTGAGGACAGCTTCAGCGATATAGAAGGACTCTCAGCTACCTAGTGAGACTGTTTCAGAACAAAACAAAAATGGCTGGGGATGTAGCCTGGAGGTAGAATGTCACTGATTTCAGTCCCTAGTGCCACATACAAGCACATACACACACACACACATACACACACACACACACACACACACACACACACACACACAGAAAATAATAAAAAGAAAAGAGAAAAAAGAAAGAAAAACTTTAAACATGTTTTATTTAAATATATAATTTAACACTCAGGGAACTCTAGTGTTATTTGCTGAGGTCATCATGTATATGTGACACCTGTAGTCCATGGTTACTGTAAGAAACCAAAAATATTTCGTAAATGGGGGCTCTTGAGCGGGAGAACATTACGTGATGACTCGAGTCATCCTTTGGCTGAGTTCATGATAGATTTACTTTTTTTCTGATAAAGCCGGGAAAGAAGGGGAGAACAAATGAGCTTTTTTTTGTCTACAAATGGAACTAAAACTAGAAATTACTCATAGATCAATGGCTATGAAAATCTATTCAGTCTCTCTTCTATTCAAAAAGTGCATTTCTGTGTATTAGGCACAATGTTCTCAGCACTGTGAATATAAGACTGAACGTTGTCTAAGGCATTTGCAGTGTAGTGACTTTGCTATGACCTCATTAACAATTTAGTCCTTCAACATTATTAGGTGCTTTAACTTCAGAGTCCTAGCGTTGGGAGGAAAATGATGTAATGAAATTCCAGAGTGTCCATGTACTCAACCACTGACCTGAAAAAAACTCTAACCACTTACATTAAAAACAACAACAGAGCCAGGTGTGGCGGCACACACCTATAACCCCAGTACTTGGGAGGCTGAGACAGGAGGATCACAAGTTTGAGGACAGCCTCAGTAACCTAGTGAGACCCTGTTCTGAAACAATCAGCAACAACAACAAAAAATGGCTGCGTATGTAAGCTTTGAGGTAGAATGTCCCTGGGTTCATTCCCCAGTACTACACACACACACACACACATACACACACACACACACACATACACACACACCAAGAGGCACCCCTTCCTTGACTCCACTGTCCCCTCTAGTTTCTACCTCTTCCCCTTCATAGCTGATTTCTCAGGAGCTTGTCCTCAGTCTTCTGTCCACTCTCTTCTAACCTGGCTTCCATTCCACCTGCCACAAAACAGCTCTGCCTCCCTGTTGGCCCCGGAAGCAGGGCAAAGGAGGAGCCGAGGTTGACTCTCAGCCTGTGAAGCCACTTCCCCCTGAGAAAGGAATCCCTGGGCAAGGAACAGGTGTAGGAAGGTCAGCAGTGTGGTTAGGGACATGCCAAAGGCGAGGCGCCTTCGCGACGTCATTGGAGGTGTGGCGCACGCACAGGTGGGTCTACAGCTTTTCCAGGGAGCCTGGCCCACAGTCTACATCCGGGAGCCATCGCTTTGCTCCTCGAGACTGAAGTCAGGGCTGTAAGTGAGGTCACAGAGGGAGATGCGCGAGTGAGAGGAGTGGCTCAGCACGGCACACTGGAGAACCGCCACATCCGATGGGGTCTCAGAAGCCCAGGCTATGGTGGGCGTTGGGAAAGTGGGACCCAGAAAGAGATGCGCTGGCCACCCCCGAGAGCAGAGGAGTCCACAACGCCTCACCCCTCTGGGGATCTCGTGACCCCGTCCACCTTCTGGGTCTCTGCAACAGTCCTGTAAATGGGAAAGAGGAGCTTACTCACTCCCTTGAACAGAGCAAAAAAGAACTGCCCATGTCGCCGGGTGTCACAGTGCAGGCTTGTAATCCCAGTACTTGGAAGGCAGACACTGGAGAATCACAGGTTTGTGGCCAGCCTCAGCAACTTAGTGAGACCTTCTGCAATTTAGACCATGTTAAAAAAAAAAAAAAAGAAAGAAAGAAAGAAAAGAAAGCTAGATGTGGTCGTGTATGCTTATAATCCCAGTATCTGGAAGGCTGAGGCAGGAGGATTATAGGTTCAAGGCCAGCCTCAGCTTTAGTGAGGCTGTCAGCAACTTAAGGAGACCTTGTTTCAAAATGAAAAAATAGGGCTGGGGTGTGACTCAAAGGTAATATGTTCCTGGATTCAATCCCCTGTAATACACAGTAACACACACACACACACACACACACACACACACACACACACACACAGCCCTGGATGTGCCAGGGTCATGCAGTCAGCAGAGGGCACTGCTGGGTCACCACCTCCATTTACAACCTGCATCACCTGTATTCCCTGAAGCCCAGAAGAGGCCTTTCCCAACATGTCTACTGCGGACCACTTCTCCTTGATAACACACAAGAGAAGGTCACGCCTCAAAGTGAGAGCATCCCGCGGCTCTGGGGTCTACGCCTTGCTCACTCGGAAGAGGGCGGGTGGAGTCGAGGACTCTCACTCTTTCTTCTGAGAGGCAGCAGCGGGATGTCCAGAGCAGGAGCATCAGGCTTGGCTTCCCACCCAGCCTTCATCCATCCTTCCATTCATCTACCCAACAAGTATGTTGTTTTGGTACCAGGGCTGAACCCAGGGACATTCTACCTTGAGCGACACTCATAGCCTTTTTTATTTTTTATTTTGGAACAGGATCTTGCTAAGTTGCCGAGGGGCTTGCTAAGTTGCTGAGGCTGGCCTGGAGGTGCCAAAGTTGACCCTTGGCCTTTAGAGTGCACAGATGGGCTGTGATCCTCCTGTCTCCGTGTCCCAAATACTGCGAATATAATCATGTGCTACCACACCTGGCCAGTGAGCATATTTTAAGTACCTTCTATGTGCCCGCCACACTTGCTCACTGAGTGGTCTTAGGCGGACCCTATACCTCTCTGAGCCTCAATTTCCACCTCTTTCAAGTTGGGATGGTGATCCTTTCCCTAAACATGCCATAAGGATGCTGGGAGCTCATGCAGGTGAGGTACCTGGCACATAGTAGGTGTTCCTGGAAGTCATTTCGTGTTAAAATGCCTCAAAGCTCGAGTCCTAGGTCTCTTTTTCTTTTCATTTTCTGAACTTCACTGAGGTAATGTCATCACCTCTATGCCAACCACGCCCACATTTCTATCGCCTTCTCAGACCGCTCCTCTGAGCTTCAGCTTTGTGTAACCAGCTGGACACTCCGCTGCCGCCTGGAGATCTCAAGAGGCCCCCTACTCGGCACACTGCATGGGATCGTGGTCCTGGCTTCTCCAGGCCTGGGGTTGGTATGTCAGTGCCTGGCACCATAACTAACTTGGCTGCATAATCCAGAGGCCTGGAGGTTGGTTTGGGACCTTGCTCTTAGCTCTGCTCCCGTCACAGTACGCGGTACATTACCAGGTTCTCCTAAACACCTCTAGATCCACTCACGTCTCCGCATCTGGGCTGCTGCTGCTCTAATGAGGCTAAGGTCATTTTCTGCCTGGACTACTGCAGGAGCCACCTGACTGGCTTGCACAGCCCCCCGTCTGCTGTGGCTAGAATGGTCTTTTTAAAGGCCAGTCTGATAAAGGCACTTGGACGCTTAACACCTTTCAATCACTTAGCATCGCTTTCTGCGGCCAGATCATAATCTGACTGCCCCTCTGGCCCCACATCACGCCCGCCTCCCCGCAGTCCCTCTTCTCTTAGCATGCCCTTATTTTCAGCAGCTTCAATGAGCCACGTTCCTTTTTAGCCACAGTTCCTCTTGGCACAGCCACTGCCTTGTGGGAACTCTTCTCCCTTTCCCTTCCTCACGTAGCCTTGGAGACTCCTAATCAATGGACCAGATGGTAAGTCATTCCTCAAAGAAGCCTTCCCTCACCCCGAGACTGAATCACATCCCCTCTCATCATAGAAATTGTCATCATTTATATTTACACACTTTATGGTGTAATAATTTTATTAATGTTTCTCTTAATAATATGATCAGCGAGGGGAGGGATTGTATTTATGTTCTTACCATTATATTCTAAAAGGCTAGTGCAATGCCTGGCACAATGAGGCACTCAGTAAAAATCTCTTGACAAGCCAGGCATGGTTGTGTACACCTGTAAACCCAGTGGGAGCCTGGGACAGGAGGATTATCAGTTCGAGGCCAGCCTTGGTAACGTAGCATGGTTCTTAGCAACTTAGTGAGATCCTGTTTCAAAATAAAAAATAAATTGGGGCTGAAGTTGTAGCTCAGAGGTAGAACACCCTTGGGTTCCATCTCCAGTAACACACACACACACACACACACACACACACACACACACACAAACACACACACACACCTGTTGACAAAACAAAGGAAATGAACAAACTAAGGTCATAGTGAGCTGCCCAAGGTCAGGGTGGCAAGGCCGAACCAAAGCCAGGTGTCCTAATTTTCAGTCCAGATCACCAGTCTTCTTAATAATAAGCTTGTCTAAAATTTTGTTCTGAATCATTTGGCTCCAAGTCAACTTTCCAACTCATCAACTCTAATTTCTCACCCCTCCCATTTTCCACAGATGACATTTATTCAGCAAGGGGATGCTGTAGGTAGAGTCATTTTTCTTTTCTTTTTTTTCTATGAAGCAATGCCGTCTTTTGCTCCATTTTGAAGGGGTATTATGGTAAGCTATACAACTATTTCAAAGTTATAAAGCTTCTTGAGATTCTAAGAAGAAATACAAGGTGTAGGTCAAAAGAGTAATTTTGTCTCTTGCAATAGAATTTCCTGTCCAAAAAAGTGCTATTAATTTGAAAACTGATATCTCTAAAAGAACATTCTATTAGGTGAGATAATCATCATCATATTCCTGGCTGCTATGGATATACCTTCCTTAAATGTGAAAAAGGAGAAAGCCACTCTGCTGTGTGAAAGTGCCTTGTGTGTTTTATAAATTGTTCTGTGGTTCAAGGAGAAGCTGCTGTATTTATAAGATAAATAGGTTACCCCTGAAGAAGCTTGCAGATCTGATTCTCAAGGGTCTTTGTGCCATAGATGAAAATGGAGTCATTATCTCTGAAATCTGTCTGTACACGTCAGTGACTCCCACCTGCAGCTGATCTAGTAGCTATAAGAACCGAAGAATTGTCTTGCAGATTGTAGGCAGGGAAACCTACAAGGCCAGCCCAAGCCAAACTCCTGGTAAGCTTTATTCACCTCTGCTTGCATTTCAGTGTCCATTTCACAGCTTGGGGTGGAAGACAATCTCTGTGCACAGTGGTGTGGGATATCTCTCTCCATCTTGGGAGTGGGTCAGGAGCACTTATCAGTTCAGAGTAACTGAAATCATCTTTGTTTTTTTAAAAGACTACTATCGTGTGTGTGTGTGTGTGTGTGTGTGTGTGTGTGTGTGTACTTGGGGATTAAACCCAGGAGCATTATACCTCTGAGCTACACCACCCCAGCCCTATTTTACTTTATTTTATTTTTTTTTGAAACAGGGTCTCACTAAGTTGCTAAGGCTGGTCACAAACTGGCGATCCACCCATTTTAGCCTCCCAAGTACTGGGATTACAGGTGTGCACCACCACACTCTGCTTAAAGACTGCTATCTTAAGACATAAGTAACTTAAGGTTTCATGTAGGTTTTTGTTTTTGTTTTTGTTTTGGTGGGGGGAGTTGTTTTAAAGCTTGTACTTTCTTTGAAGACAATAAAATGTACTCTTTAAAAAAAGATGAAAAAGGCATTCTTAGACTTTCTAAGTTATATTCATAATTGCTATGGTCTGATCATGGACCACTGTGGAGGTCATCATTTGTAAGTGAATCTAGAATTAAAAATGGGTACAAAGTTTAGGCAAAGCAATAAATAGACTATTTCATCTTCCTTGTCTGCCTTTATAGATGTCCTCTTTAACTCTCTTTCCTCTCTAACTGGCTGACTCTCTCTCTCTCTCTCTCTCTCTCTCTCTCTCTCTCTCTCTCTCTCTCTCTTGACTGTCCACAGTCCCCGAATATTTTCTTTCATTCAACTTTATTGCACCATGTCCAAAGCACCCCTTCTGCTGCTGTGTGTCACCCTGGTGCTAACTGGACATGTGCATGGAGCCACGCTGAGAAATGAAGACCAATGGAAGCCACTTAGTGACCCCAGGAACCGTGATCTGGTAAGCACACACCTGGGGTAGCTGGGGCAGGGTGGAGCTGGCGCCTTGCGGGAAGCATGCGCATGGGCTCTGTAACCTAGAGCACAGTGGACGGGAGGCTATGAAGGTTTATAAAGATTCCCATAGGACAGGGGTTTGCTTGTGGTTGGTATCTTATCTCTGGCCAACTTATATTGTTTTGTAAGGGGACTATTTATATTTTAAAATGATCTTAATACATATATAGCACATTACATTTGTAAATGATCTTATATACACATTGACTTTATACATATACAATATATGCATATATAAAATAAAAAGCATAGTGGCACACACCTATAATTCCAGCAACTTGGGAGGCTAAGGAAGGAGGATCTCAGGGTCAAGGTCAGCCTCAGCAACCTTGGGAGACCCTATCTAAAAATAAAAATAGAAAGGGCTGGGGATGTAGCACAGTGGTGGACCCCCCAAGTTCAATCCTGAGCACTGCCATAAAAATAGACTGTGCAACAGGGAGTTGTGTTTTGCATGAAATAAATTGATGATGATAAAACAGATGATTATGTAACCAACATTTGCAAAACTTCATTGCAAAAACTAGAAGTTGATCCTGCATAATTATCAGCTTACTACACATATTTTACACATACAATTATCTAGATTCAAAAGATTAGAAAAATTCTCTGAAAAACTATGCCAAATACAATAAGCACATCGATGCTACTGTTTCAAAATGTGTTTTCTAAAGAAAATGGTGTGATATATAACAATGTAAGATTAAAAGAATCAAACCAGACACCCTTTCACAGTTTCTCTGTACTCATGTTCTGAGCTGAGACCCAACGGTGGAGTTGGATTTCGTCTGGGACCTCAGTGCTCAGAGCAGGTTCACAGCAAAGCCTCTGCTGTCACATTATTACAGTTGACATGCCTCCCCGTTTTTCATCGACAGTGAATGATCTTGTTGTGGATTGAAACATTAGAAAGCAGACAGGAAGGGAGAAGAGGCTGCTGAAGTTTAAATGTATCTTTCTGAGGTTTTAACCTCCTGACTCCTAGATCAGCCTTAAAGTCAATTCAGGGGGAAAAAAACAGGAGGAAAATCATCTTTGAGATTTTGGGTATTTCATTTATATATGGCATTGAGTAATTTCTTTCTCTCTTTAGTTTTTCAGAAGCCTTCAGGCATATTTTAAGGGCAGAGGTCTTGATCTTGGAAGGTTTCCAAACACTTTCTCCATGAATGAGAATTCCAGGCCTCTCTCTTTCCAATCAGATCTTATTGCTGCTGCATTTGCAGACTACGAGAAGCAGAAAAACTCCTTTCCCAATTACCTCAAAGGATGAAAGTTTCTTCTGAGCTCAGGTAAAAGTTGCCTCTTTATTCTGGGATCTACCCAAACATACAACTCAGCCATGAAGTAGGGATTTTGAAAGTATTTCTTGGAGAAATGATTTTTATTTCCTCATAGAAATAAGCACTCAGTTCTGGAACCAGCTCATTACTGTTAAATATTTGGATTTGGTCCAGGTGTTTCATAGTCTGGTTTTAAAAAGAAATGACTATTATGATTTTAAGCATAATATTCTATGAAGAAATATACTAAAATTATAGAATTTTCACTTAATAGGATCTTAAATTAATGAAATAGCAACCACTCTTACCTTTACCTTTTTGTAGACCAGTTCATATGGCTAAGTTATATGAAAAATTATATAATTACATACGAAGAAATATATCAGACAGAGCAGTTGACTTAAATGGGAAATAAAAGTTAAATGAATTATTATTTTGAAGAGAAAGTATTATGCACACTATTGAATTTTCACTTTCTCATTTAGAGAAAAACAAAGTAAAATATTAGTAAAAACTATTTTTCTCATATGAAAGCATTTAAAATATATTTATGGGACTTGGAGTGTTATAACTTAGCGGGAGAGTACTTGCCTCAAATGTATGGGGCCCTAGGTTCAAGTGTCAGCAATACACACACACACACACACACACACACACACACATTTATGTTTAAGGTTTAAATTATTATTCTTATTACTTTAGAAATATTATGAAATAAATATGTACCACTTAAAAATCATCAGGTAGTCAGGTGTTGGTGGCATATGCTTGTAATCCCAGTACTTGGAAGGCCAAGACAGGAAAATCGCAAGTTTGCAGCCAGCCTCAGCTACTTAGTGAGACCCTGTTTCAGAATAAAAAATCAAAAGTAGGGCTGGGGTTGTAGCTCAGAGGTAGAATTCCTCTGGATTCAATCCCCAGTAGTGGGGGGGGGGGGAGTATCAGGTATGGTATGTTTCAAGCAAATGCGTTATTATGACTCCAGTACAGTAGCTTTTGTTTGGCTGAATGATAATGGCAATGAGATCATAATTAAGACATTTTCCTATTCTTTCACAAGTGCACAGATAAAATTATGAAGAAGTATACTATTGTTTTATTTCCCTGTGTTTGTGAAAGGATTTTCATGATTAGTTCTCTTAAATGTGATGATTTAAAAAGTAATGATTATTATTCTAAATAAAGACAATTTGCCATGTGAAATATGAGCTTAAATACTGCCATAGAATGAGAAAACAAAATGGAATAAACAGAAAGATGTTAATAAAGTTTTCACTTACTATTTTTTGCACCTGATTGGCCATAGGGTATCAGCCACTACAACAGAGAATAGTTGTTAATAACACATTCCTATTTTACTGTGAGGCTTACACGTTTCCTCTAAGTCCCAGTTTCTCAATTTACAAGCTGAAGATACCAATTTCTACCTCACAGAAAGTATCACAGAAAATATCAGATTGGTGGCATTGTAATGAAGAAATTACTTGACTTTCTGGAATAGGCAGAGTTTCTGATGTGGAGTATATTTCATAATTATAAGCTTTGCATTCCTAACATCTCTAATTAAAAAGTAAAAGAGGAGCTGGGCATGCTGAGCCACACCTATCTCAGTACTTTGGAGGCTGAGACAGAAGGATGACAGGTTCAAGGCCAGTCTCAGTAACTTAGGGAGGCTGTCAGCAAATTAATGAGATCCTGTTTCCAAATAAAAAATAAAATAAGAAGGCAATGCCCCTGGGTTCAATCCTCAATACTGCCAAAAAAAAAAAAAAAAAAAAAAAAGGGAAAAGAGTTTTCATTGAAACACGTTGAATTGAGTCTCTGTGTTGATCATATACTCTTGATTTTCTATTTCATTATCACATTTTCTTGTTCTTTCAGGTGTCTGGCCATTTTAAAACTACAGAAGTAACTTCTCATTAGGAAATTTCAACGATAGTCACAGCTAAACTTTTATTGTGTTATTTCCCTCTTCATGCTTATTTGTCAATTTGTAATGATTTCAGTCTACATTTCTTAATTTATATATAAGTAGCTGAACCTGTGGAACACATGTGACTTGTGTGTGTATTTTTGAAATGTTTTTCTTTCTATACCCATAAACATTGATGTAGGACGCTGCATGTATTTGTAAAAGTTACAAAAACATCACCAGGTGTTGAGACATGAGTATCTTCTACATCAGATGTTTTCTTTAAGACCTAGCAGTGTTAGTTTCATAGCAAATGAGGGTAAATGAAAATATTCACCACTGAGTTGAATTGCAAAGCACGGAAGGGGGGGCTTGCAGGTGCGGAGGTGTCTCTCCTGCTGCTGTGCCCAGAGGGCCACGGAGCTATGTCAGGTATGCCGGCCACTCCCAGCACACCCCCCCCACTCAAGAAGGGAGAGTAGGAACAGGAGGGCTTCTCTTCTTTGCGCTCAACCTCCTCTCCTTTTCATAGCACATTCTGAACTATTCTGATTCCGTATTCTCATTTGGAATGGCTATCTTTCCGGTATTGTGAAGAGCTACATCCTTTTCTCTGTGATTCCGCAAAAGGAAGGTTGTACTAGACTGTGAACGTCAATGTCTAAGAAATGCTCATGTGTACATTCCAAACAGTCCACGGTGGCATTTTGCAGGTTGTAGATATTGAATATCAAGAATAAAATATTTGTGCGAGAAGAAATCCTATCTGGCTTAATATGTCCCACTGTAGTTGGTTGTACATGCATCTGTTTTCCCTGGAGGGGCGTAAGGTCTTTGTGAACAGATGTCTCCTCTCATTCCTCTTTATATCCTCAGCAGCTAGCACAGTATCTACCATGTAGCAGTATTCAATAAATACTTGCTAAATTGAAGTAAATGTTGCTTTCTTCCAGCACAATAATGGAAATTGCTTTTATTTAATGACATGGTTCTTTTTTTACCATCTGAAAATATAATTATTGAGCTGGGCATGGTGGTGCACATGTGTAATCCAGGCTGAGGTCGAGCCAGGAGGATTGCAGGTTAGAGGCCAGCCTTAGCAATTTAGAAAGACCTGTTTCAAAATAAAAATGGCTGAGCTGAATGTGGTGGTACATGTCTTGTAATCCCAGTACTTGGGAGGCTGAGATAGGAGGATCATAGGTTTGCAGCCAGCTTCAGCAACTTAGGCCCTCTGCAACTTAGAGACCCTGTTTCAAAATAAAAAATGAAATAGGGCTGGAGATGTTGTTCAGAGGTAAAATGCCTCTGGATTTAATCCCAGTACCACATAATAATGATAAAATAATAATAATAATAATAATAATAATAATAATAATAATAATAAGGCTGGGGGATGTAGCCTACAGGTAGAATGCCTCTGAATTCAACCCCTAGAATAATAATAATAATAATAATAATAATAATAATTAATAATAATAATAAATCATTGGCAAGATATTTCTTATTAAACATACTTATACCCTATCAAGCATAGGTAAATGGTAGAATTGAAGCGAGTGTCTCACCATCACTGAGCCCCACTCCAAGTACCAGTGACTGGTTTTTCCCTTTCTCACTACCATCCCCTCACTAGGTGTCAAGACCCCCCACAAAGGGAATGCTTATTAATTTCAGGGCCTTTGACAAAGAAAGGCCTCCACATGGGGCCCTGCAAGGTCTTGGGGCTCTGGCAGGGCTTGCAGCCTTCTGCTGTAGGATTCCTCACAATTGCCAGCTGTAGTTGACAGCCCACATTGACTTCAGTTCCATGGTGGCATCTCAATTGGGAAGGCTAAGTCCTTACTGTGTATGAACATTTAGCACACCTGGCCATCAGATACTGTATGTTAATAATTCCCCCATCTCTACCCTATCGTGTTTTTTGTTTTGTTTTGTTTTTGAACTGGGGATTGAACCCAGGGGCATTCTACCTCCAAGCTACACCCCTAGCCTTTTTTTTTTTTTTTGGCACTAGGGGTAGAACCCAAGGGCTTTCTACCTCTGGGCTATACTGTCAGACCTATTTTATATTTTTTATTTGGAAACAGGGCCTCACTGAGTTGCTGAGAGCCTCACTAAGTAGCTGAGGCTGGCTTCAAACCTGCGTGATCCTCCTCTACCAGCCTCCCAAGTGCAGAGATAACAGCGTTCACCACCACAGCTGGCCCCAGCCCTATTTTTTATTCTTTACTTTGAAACAGGGTCTCACTAAGTTTCAGAGGGCCTCACTAAATGGCTGAGGCTGGCAGTGAACCTGTGATCCTCCTGTCTCAGACTCCCAAGTACTAGGATTACACGCATACGTCACTACACCCAGTGTTCTGCCCTGTCATTTTAACAAACAAAACTTTCTTATACACATTTATTTTTTTCTTTTTATATTACTGGGAATTGAATCCAGAGGCATTCTACATCCAAGTTATACCCCTAGACATATTTTATTTCTTATTTGGAAACAGGGTCTCACTAGGTTGCTGAGAACCTCACTAAACTGCTGAGGCTGTCCTCAAACCTATGATCTTCCTGTCTCAACTTCCTAAGTACTAGGATTATAAGCATGTGCCACCATATCTGGCTTTCCTACATGCATTTCTAGAGCCCGCAGGGAAAAGAATTATTGCTAGAAAAAAAAGCAGTATTAGCAGTATTTCCTTGAATGGAAATATATAATTTGCTCTCAAGGGTTGGTAGTCCTTCTTTACAGAGGTCCTTGACAGCCTCTCAACACTGACTCTGCTCCTCTGTCCAGGATCTAATGTGGTCAAGAACAATCGAGTGTGAGGCTTTATTATGCTTGCAAGCTACACACTAACCTTTTACATTATCATTGAGCTGAGAAAATACATGAGACTCCTAGGTCAGAGACAATTGACTTTGTGACTTATGGTGTGGCAGGCAGCACGAGTTTTACACTCATGTGGGTTCTCTTTATCCCCCAAACATCGAAGAAGGACACATGAATACTGGCTCAGGGGTGTGCTGGGCACAGGTGGATTTGTGCCAAAGCTGAGAAATTCCAAACTTAGGAAACTCTCACTTTTATAATAGAACTGCTAGCAAACACGCCCAACCTTTGCCCCAAAGATAATTTTTTTCTAACACATACTTTTTAAAAAATATATGTTTATTGGTGCATTATAGTCTCATAACATAATGTAAATCATGTTGATAGTGACATACATGCACACAGCACTTGGTGGGCTTTCCCCCGCTCCCTCCTCATGCCCCTCTTCCCCACACAGGGGAAGATTGATATTGGTACTCTCACTTATGTATCTAAAGCCCATGGTAGTAATTCCTTCATTGATCCTCACTCTTTCCCTTCCCCCTCCACTACATCACCTCCCTGGCTCCACTGAAATTTCTCCTCCATCATCTGGAGTCCCTCTGGTATCACAATTTTCCCTAGTTTCTGCATATTAGAGAAAATATATGATCCTTCACTGTCTGTGACTGGCTAATCTCACTTAACATAATGTTCTCCAGGTTCTTCAATTTTCTTGCAAATGACATAATTTTGTTCTTTATTGCTGAGTAGAATTCCATTACATGGATATCCCATAATTTTGTAATCTGTTCATCTGTTGATGGACACATATATTGGTCCCATAATTTGGCTATTGTGAATTATGCTGCTATAAACATATATATGCATATATTACTGTAGTTCTCTAATTTTAGTTTCTAAAGGGAAATATCTTTTTTTTTCTGTCCTGGAGATGGAATCCAGGGTCATTATACCTCCAAGTTATACCCCAAGCCCTATTTTTTATTCTTTTATTTTGGGGGGTGGTACTGGGGATGGAATCCTTCTACCTCGGCGCTACACTCCCAGACCTACTTTATATTTTATTTGGAAACAGGGTCTCTTAAGCCAGTGAGGCTGGCTTCGAACCTGCACTGTCCTCCTGTCTCCGCCTCCCAAGTACGGGGATTACAAGTGTGCGCCACCACACCCGGCTTTATTCCTTATTTTGAAACAGGGTCTCACTGAATTGCTTAGGGTCTCACTAAATAGTAGCTGAGGCTGTCCTTGAACCACGATCCTCCTGTTTCAGTCTCCCAAATGCTGGGATTATAAGCGTGTGCCACCGTATCTGGTTCATATTATCTTTATTATATTGATCAAAAAACAAATCTGTTTATTGACCCAAAAGGAGACAGTATTCCCACTTTCAAGAATGTTTGCTCTACAAAAAATAATAAAGCTACACGTGTTCTTTGTGTGTGTGATAGTGGTCCTGACTGAACCCATAGGCATTCTAGCTGTGAACTACTCCCAAGCCCTTTAAATTCTTTTTATTTTGAAATAGGGTCTAAGTTACTGTGTGCTAGCCTTGAACTTGTGATCCCCCAGCTTCCCAAGTGCTGGGATTATAGCATGTGCCCCTGCACCCAGCTGCCTCCAAACTTTGCCAAAAAGTGAAAGACCTATGGAAAATGATCTCCCTGGAATTGTCAGAGCTCTTCCTGGCTCCTCCTTCTGACAAGAAGAAAGGATGGAGTCATCTCTCTGTACTCTTTTTCTTTCTATTGTTGTGGTATAAATTCAATGTTCTGCTTCCTTCAGACTTCCCATTTTGATTCTCAAAAAAGAAATCAATCTGAAAGGCCAAAGTGTTTCTTCTTGCTATTTTCAT
The DNA here is from genome assembly GCF_963383645.1 of Muscardinus avellanarius. Taxonomy (NCBI): domain Eukaryota; kingdom Metazoa; phylum Chordata; class Mammalia; order Rodentia; family Gliridae; genus Muscardinus; species Muscardinus avellanarius. The sequence goes on from NC_137787.1 coordinate 41,494,720, forward strand.
TACTGCTATAACAATTTTGCTTCATCTCAAGGTAATGCCTCTGACTCACCGGGACAAATCACTACAAAGAAGTGAAGAAAAAACAGATTTAAATTTCAAGTTCCTCTGCTTCATTCTGACTTCTAAAAGAACTTTCATGCCATCAAGTTGCTCCTTAGCAGAGCCATCCTCCCGCCCCTCCTCAGGGTTCTCTTTTTCTTTAACATGAAACCTTATCGCCAGACTTGCTATTCCCATATAAGCAGCCGCAGCAAAACAAGGCAGCCTAAGACACCTGGGTCTTAGAAGAGTGTTTCTATCAAGTAAGCATCCCTACTCACTATTCTCTTCCTTTAGGAGAGGCAGAGCAGGAGACTCTTGACTTCTTAGATGTATTCCCTGGCTGCCTGGTAGATGTGAGGGGGAAAGTGATTTATGTGCATTATCTTAACACACCCCACCTGATCACCATCCATATTTTATACTTTGGTGGGACCCTGAGGATCCTTCTCTATCAGGATCTTATGAGATATTTTTCTCTCACTTGGCAGTCCTGCGTCCTGACCTCATTCTTTTTTTATTTTTATGGTGCACTACAGTCTCACATCATAATGTAGATTGTGTGACAAGGGCATACATTCACACAGTACTCGGTGCCCCTGCCCCCCATTTCCCTCCCTCCCAATACTGAGTGTCCAGGTTACCAATGTTATATTCACATGTGTACACACAGTGGCAGGCAGCATTTCTATGAATGAGCCTGGGCTTCCCTCCTCCCCTCCCCTGCCTCCCCGGCTCCACTGAGCTCTCATATATATGTATATATTCATATATATATATATTGAGTACATATATATATTCCCTATTCAACATATATATTGAGTACATATATATGAAGTACATATATATGAAGTACATATATATTGAGTACATATATATATATATTATGAAGGCTAAAAACTATGTACACACACACACACACACACACTATGATTAGGGCCTCTGTTTCCCCATTTTTCTCAGTGAACTGGTCTTGATTATTTGCAAGATACAAGCGATAATTGGTGCTTTTGTTTTCCTATTTTTTCTCTGACCTGACCTTGATATGCAGGATGTAAGCCCGATATATTACTTCAAAACACCACCAATTAATGGGCATCCCATACAGCAGAGGTAGAAAAAGATATGCTTACTCTTAAGGAGTTCACTGACCAGCCAAGATAATACCACCTGCCTAAAATGAGTTGCTAGCCCGTTGTCCTGGAAACGCTGATACGAACACACCAATGGGAAAACCTCACTTAAGGGCTGGGATCTGAGGGGAGGGCAGAGTTCCAACTTTGGGCTCTCCAGTGTGTCTGCCAGGCACGCTTTTCAGATTTTTATAATAAAATTTTGCTACAATCAAGCCGCCTATTGTTTTAATTTAATTTCCCTATTCAACAAACTGAACTTGAATAGAGGAAAAGATACCACAACGCCATTACAACCTGTAACACACACACACACGGAGAGTCGCGCAGGGTATTGGGGATTAAACCCAGGGGCATTCTACCTCCCAGTTGCACCCCCAGCCCTTTTGTTTTATTTTGATACAAGGTCTCGCTACATGACTGAGGTTATCCTCTTAGTTTCAAGAGGACAGCCAGGAAAGCGGACGATTCACCTGGAGCACCGCGCCTGGTTCCTCCGTAAAAGGCCCTGGCGCAGGAGAGGAACCCCAGCGCAGCCGCGGAACTCCAGCGCAGCGGCTGTGGCGCTAGCCGGACGGGTTTTCTAGCAGGACGGCAGGCTCCGTTTCCGGTTCTGCTCTGGGTGGAGCGTTGGGGGCGTGGCTCTCCTGGTTCTATGTTCCGGTTTCTGCGGACGCGGACGCGGATCCTGCAGACATGTCGGGCTTCAGTCCCGAACTCATCGACTACCTAGAAGGGAAAATCTCCTTTGAAGAGTTCGAAAGGCGGAGAGAAGAGAGAAAAACCCGCGAGAAAAAAGTGAGGTGCTAGGCCTGGCTGCTCCTCCCGCTCGTCCCCTAGGACCCTAGAGAGGTGCAGGGTCCCGGCGGCAGTGGGCCGGGCTTCTCCCCAAACTCAGGTTTTCACCCCACAAGCTCCCCATCAAAAACATTTTATAACATTTATAACATTTATAACATCAAAAACATCAATAACATTTCTCCCCATCAAAAAGCTTTTGTCTCGCTAGTAACCTTTCCCTTTTTATTTATTTATTTTTGCCAAGTAGTGAATTTTGATTTGAGGGTCACTTAATGCTGGCAGGTTAAACGGACCTGGGGAGAAGTTTGGAGGCAGAGTGTTCTGAGTAACTCCAGTCTTATCCTAGCCACTGAGTTGTTTGTAACCGCCTTTTAAACTCTTCTTTAGGCCCCAGGTTCGTGGGTTCTCCCCCCTCTCCTCCTCTCCCCATTATGTTGGAGATTGAACCCGGAGTGCTTATTTCTAAATTGTAGGGCTGAGGTGTCCCCCCCGCCCCTCTCCGTGTTGGGACTCAAAGCCAGGACCTTCCCTGCGCTGGGCAAGCAGTCTACCACCAAGCTACACCTAATGTCCTGAACTTGCTCGCCCTTTTTCTCTTTCCTTCTGTACAGGGGATTGAACCCAGGAGCATTCTATAACTGAGCTACACCCGCAGTCCTTTTTATTTGTATTCTGAAACAGAATGTCAGCAAACTACCGCATGCTGGCCTCAGACCCGTGATCCTCCTATTTTAGTCTCCCAAGTCCTGGGATTACACCCAGGTACTGGGATTACAAGCATGGACCACTGCCCAGCTCTTAGCTTGTTTTTTTTTGGGGGGGGGTGGCCTGAGGGTGGAACCCAGGGTCATTCTATCTCTGAGCTACACTCCAGGCCCCCTTTTATTTTTTTGTGTTTGAAACAGGGCTTTGCTGGGTTGCTGAGAGTCATAGTACTGAGCTCCCATTTTTGAAGAATCTGCTACTGGTTTGATATAGTCTTACACATGTGTGCACATAGACACTTAATAGTTTGATAGTGAGATAATCTTTAATTGTAATTTAATAATGAATATCTGTACTTTTCATATCTTCACTTATTTGAAATCTAAGGGAAAATAAAGTAATTGGACTTTTTTTTTTTTGCGGTATTGGGGTTAGAACCCAGGGGCTTTCTACCTCCGAGCTACACACTCAGCCCTATTTTTTATTCTTTATTTTGAAACAGGGTCTCATTAAGTTGCAGAGGACCTCACTAAGTAGCTGAGGCTGGTGTCTAACCTAAGATCCTCCTTTCTCAGCTTCCCAAGTACTGTGATTACAAGCTCGTGCCACCATTCCTGGCTCTAGCTGGTGGTTTCTTAACCTAATTCAAGTGACCAGTAAGTGCCCCATGTCTTAAAGTATTAGATTAATGAAACCATCAAGAAGCTTTTATTTCTACAAATGACTTATTCATATAAACGTGTTAAGATCTAAGTACTTTGAAATGCTTTGACAATATTCAAATTTAGATTCTGCATACTGTGTATATACAGAGGCTGAGACTTTTAAATAAATAAGGCATATGCCCTATTCACAGCTAGTGGAAGCTAAATCTGTGTTAGTTTTTGGAATCAAGTTATTTTTCAATTACAGAGTCTTCAGGAAAAAGGAAAATTATCAGCTGAAGAAAATCCAGATGACTCCGAAGTTCCATCATCATCAGGAATTGACTCTACCAAAGCCCAGGACAAAGATGTCAATGAAGGTATGTCGAGATCATTTGCCACTTGCATAATATGTTAAGAGTACCTAAGAAAGCCAGGCGTGGTGGTGCACACTTGTAATTCCAGCATTCGGGAGGCTGAGACGGGAGGCTTGCGGTTTGCAGACAGCCTCAGCTACTTAGTGAGGCCCTTCGCAACTTAGTGAGACCCTATTTCAAATAAAGAATAAAAAACAGGGCAGGGGGTGTAGCTTGGAGGTAGAATGCCTCTGCATTCTATCCCCAGATCTAAAAAAAAAAAAAAAAGTCCTCTCAATTGGTTATAGTTGCACTCTATACTCCCCCAAATTGTAATGAGTCACATTTTTATACAGACTGCCTACCAGACCATGTCTGGTTGAAAGACTAGTTGCTCAGATGTGATTTAATATACAGCATAGGTATTTTGGTATGCCACCTCATTCTCCATATAGTCCCTAGCTTTGCATGTCCAGATACTAAATTTAATTAGTGCATTCCGACTAATTAAATCCCTCGGAGATTAATTAATGAACCAGTTTATAAATTGATTAATTCCCAGCAATTGATACACTTTTCTAATGATGAGAATAATAGCATATGATATCTATTTACCTACATCAAGTTCCTAGGATGCTGTACCATCAATTAGAATGTAGCTTCATATATAGGTTCTAATTGAAGAACTAAACTATAGTTTTGGGGGATAGAGTAGAGTCTAGCTCTTTTCTTTTAGAACAAAGAAGCTTTTACACAGAGAACGCACACAAAAAAACAAGCTGTATTTCTACCTCTTTGGATCATGTGGGGAAGAAGTGGTAAAGAGAAAAAATTGAGATTGTAGTTTCTTACTTTGCAAGGCACATAAGGATGCAAAAGTTCTGCATCCTGTGGATCCTTCTTAATTTGCTCACAGGAGAATCAACTCTTCCATATTCTGTCCTTGAGGTGCGGTTATAACAGCAGACACCACTAGGTGCTGGTCAGTCTTAGTTGCCTAAAGCTGACTCCAGGAGCTGGCCCTCACTAAAAGAAAAGTGTCAGCTGAGTCCAGATCTGGCTCATCATGAGCAGCTAGGCACACAAGAATGGGATGAAAATAAGAGCTGAAATAAGAGCCACAGTCTTTAAGATATAAATCTCCCTACTTATTTGTAGTATTTGTATGTAGAAGAAGGGACTACTTTTAAACAATCTTTTTAGCAAAGTCTAATAATTGGAGTATATGGCTTCTAGAATCATTTCTTTTTCCTCCTGGACATATTGAACCTGTTTCCAACAACTTTGATAAATTAACATATTCTAATAGTTTGTATGTAGTATCCTTTGGATCTTGTACAGTCATCTGTGAGTAGTGATAATTTTTATTCCTTCCTTGCCATCTCTTGCTTTTTGTTGTCTTTATTGCATTGGCTAGGACATCCAGTAAAATATTGAGTGGAAGTGGTAATACAGAATCTTTGTCTCATTCAACTTCCTCCTCCTCCTCCTCCTCCTCCTCCTCCTCCTCCTCCCTTCTTCCTTCTTCTTCCTTCTTCTTTCTTTTTCTTTCTTCTTTGTAGTACTAGGGTTTGAACCCAGGGGCATCCCACCTCTGAGCTTCACCCCCTGCCCTATTTTTTATTCTTTATTTTGAAACAGGATCTTACTGAGTTGCAAAGGGCCTCACTGAATAGCTGAAGCTCTCTGCAAACCATAATCCTCCTGTCTCAGCCTCCCAGGTACTGGGATTACTAGTGTGCTCCGCCCTGCTCGGCTATTGTTCTTTTTTTTTTGTGTGTGTGTGGTACTGGGGATTAAACCTAGGGGCATTCTGCCTTCATGTTATACTCCCAGCTCTTTCTATTTTTTGTTTTGAAGCAGGATGTTGCTGGGTCCTGAGAGTCTTGCTACATTTTTGTGGCTGTCTTCTCCTTCTGTTTCAGCCTCCCAAGCACTAGGGTTACAGGCATGTGTTTTTAAATAGATATTCATCAAATTAAAGATGTTCTCTTTCATTTTTACTTGTCTTAAGAGTTTTTAGAGGCATTCTATGTCCAACCTATGTCCCCCAGCCCTAATTTTTATTTTTTAATTTGAAACAAGGTCCTGCTAATTCATTAAGAGTCTCACTAAGTTGCTGAGGCTGGCTAATGAACTAGGGATCCTCCTGTCATAGCCTCTCAAATCCTGGGATCACAGTTTTATTTCAAAACAGAGTTTCTCTAGATTACTGTGCATTGGCCTCCAACCTGTGATTCTTTTGTCTCATCCTCCCAAGTACTAGGATTACACTGCTTTTTATTTTGAAAGAGAAGTTCTCAGAATTACGCACACTGGCCTTGAACCTATGATCCTCCTGTCTTGGCCTCCTAAGTATTGGGATTTTACAGGCATGTGCCACAGTGCCCAGTGTCTGTCATGGATTTTCCACACTTCTTTTTATATTTATTTTGGATTTTCAGAGTTCTTGACTATTATCCTTATGTCTTCCTAATAATGATTATTTATTACTCAGAATATGTAGCTTTGGCTGGGCGTGGTGGTTCATGCTTGTAATCCCCACACTTGGGAGCAGAGACAAGAGGATTGCGCAGGTTTGAAGCCATCCTTGTTGGCTTAAGAAACCCTGTTTCCAAATAAAATATAAAATAGGTCTGGGAGTGTAGCCCGGAGGTAGAAGGGTTCCATCCCCAGTATCCAAAAAAAAAAAAAAAAAAAGAATATGTAGCTTTACAATCTTATTTATTTTTGTGGTACTTGAGGTGGAAGCCAGGAGCCTTCTACCTCCAGACTATACCCCCAGCCCAATTTTATCTCTTATTTGGATACAAAGTCTTGTTAACTTGCTGGGAGCCTCACTAAGTTTTTGTGGCTGGCTGTAAATCTTCTCTTCTCCTATCTCAACCTTCCAAGTACTGGGATTATTGATGTGCACCACCATGCCAAGCTTTACAGTGTATTTTTCCTTAAGCATATCTTATTTATCCCCTATCTTTGAGATTTGAAGCATATCATGTAAGTGGATAAACGTAAGGGTTTTGAACACAAGTAAATACAGTATTTAAAATTTTAACTGTTTTGTTGCAAGTTTTCTAAAATGTGTTGTATATCTCTGCTTTATGTGCCAGAAAAGTGGCTTCTGAACTTAGCCTTTCTTTACATTCAGGGTCATCATTTCTGAACATACAAAAATCATTGCACTGTGATTGTGTTCTAAGATGCAAATGAATTATGTCATGTTATTTTTTTTCTGAAGTAAATGTTTTAATACTAACACTAGCGGTTAGAGAGCTGTTACTGTATGCTCACTATTCTAAGCACATGTAGAGAGCTTCAGTAATTTGTCCAAGAATATTCAGCTACTGATGTAGGGAGGTAAAGTTGAAACCAGACAGCTTGGCTTTGTAACTCTCATGTGTACTATACTATATGTTCTGTTCTGCCAGACTTGTTAGTGTCTTAGAGTTTAAAATGAAATTTATCTCTTTGCTTTTTAACTATTAATGTATGGTTTTTTAAAAATGTTTTTCCACCTTTGCCTGTTTATTCAAATGAGGTCTAAAGGATGAATTTATAGAGTTAAAAAAAAAAAAACAACACTGTGTGGTGGCGCACGCTTGTAATCCCCACGCTTGGAAGGTGGAGACAGGAGGATCGCGCAGGTTTGAAGCCAACCGCGCTGGCTTAAGAGACCCTGTTTCCAAATAAAAATATAAAAAATAGGTCTGGGAGTGTAGCCCGGGGTAGAAGGGCTTCCAGGAACCCCAGTACCACACACACACACACACAAAAAAAAAATAAATAAATAAATAAAAAACAACAACAACAACACAGCTTTGTGACAGGTCTCTTTTTTGGGCTGCTTTTTGAGAGTGTTCATTTATGTCTTTTACTTCCAAGTTTGATGTTGCTGGGGTTAGAAAATTATACTCTAGAAAATACTTTTCTTTTTGGCCAGCAAGTATTCTAAATGTTTTGTCAACCTCAATGTCTCTTTCATAGGAGAAACTTCAGATGGAGTGAGTAAGTCAGTTCACAAGGTCTTTGCTTCCATGCTTGGAGAGACTGAGGATGATGAAGAAGAAGAGGAAGAAGAGGAGGAAGAGGAGGAAACACCTGAGCAGCCCACTGCAGGCGATGTGTTTGTACTAGAGATGGTGCTCAATCGTGAAACCAAGAAAATGATGAAAGTAAATTGTTTCTTACTTTGGTATTTATAAACACACCATAAGAAATGATGTAGGCATTGAGAAGAAAGCTTTAAGTTATACTTGGGAAACAATTCAAACATGAAGAAAGGCAAATGGTGCTAGTTCTTATATTTCCTTTTAGAGATTTTTTATGTAAAACCTTAATTATATGTGTCAAAATGCACTAATTTTGCTATTAAAAGGTTTATGGTATATTCCAGTTTTTTAAACCATGCTTATTCTGAGTGGATAAGTTTGAGTGAAGGCGGATTTGTGTGTGTGTGTGTGTGTGTGCGTGTGTGTGTGTGTGTGTGCGCGCGCGCGTGTGTGTGTGTGTGTGTGTGCGTGTGTGTGTGTGTGTGTGTGTGTTGCTGGGATTAAATGGAGAGCTGCACACATGCTAGGCAAGTGCTCCACCACTGAGTCACAGCCCCACCCAAGAAGAGTCCCTAGTAGAGGCATCACAATTAGTGTCTTGGCATGTACATCCATTTTGCTGCATAATAATTTGTTCTAATTAATAACAGTAATTTCCTGATTACTTTGATTTTTGCTTTTCTTATATGTTTATTGTACTTTGAACTTCTCTACTGTAGAAATTTTGTTTTTACTTTCTTAGGTGTTCCTTTTTGGAGAATATCATAGAACAATTATATTCTTTCCTGCAATTGAGTTTTAGATTTTTTTTCCTGCAACATAAACTTTAAGGCTAAAAAGTTCAAATTGTAACCATTTTGGCCATAATTCTGAGTTTAGAAGACTAAAAAATCTTAAAGGGAAATTTCAGTTTTATTATGTGCTGTATTAATGTGGTTGGAATTGAAACCCAAGACTTGACTATATTTTAATCTGCATGTCAATTTTCTTCTATACAGGAGAAGAGGCCTCGGAGTAAACTTCCCAGAGCTCTGAGAGGTCTCATGGGTGAAGCCAATATTCGCTTTGCTCGTGGAGAACGTGAAGAGGCAATATTGATGTGCATGGAAATCATACGACAAGGTGATTTTTTTTGTGGGGACTTTATAATAGTCTAGTAATTCGACAAAACAAATGGTGGAGCACTTCACTGTACTATTTACAAAATATATTGAGAAGCTTAGAGATGATTGTTTAATAGTAATTTGCCACTTTTATATTGAATAGGAGTTATGACCCAGACAATAAGATGTGAATAGGATATGATTTAGTGAGATATCATTACTATTTATTGAACTCTTGCAGCCTTCCTTTTTTTCCTTTGTGGTGCTGGGAATTAAACCCAAGGCTTAAGCTGCTAGACAAGCACTTTACCCTGAGCTGCACCCCCCAGCCACCATCTCTGATCTTTGACTTTAATAAAGTCCCTAGTAATTTTTGAATCTTCCAACCCCTATTTCTGTTAATCTTTTTAGAAAGTGGCAGGCACATTATCTTAAAGTCAGATCAGGCGGTGCTAAATTGTTTTAATATATTTTTGGTGAGATACGATTTAAACTCGGCATCCTCTCTCCTGATAAATGGTGCATTTGGGGCGTGTTGAACAGCTTCTTCAAAAGTGATTTTTGACTAATCACATACTAATTATTGTGCTTTTCTGATTGTTGTCAATTGATGCTCTGCAGTTTGGCTTGGGTAGTCATAATACAGTAAACTTTTAATTTACCTTTTCAGTATTTTGGCATTTTCTTTTAGTTATACTAGGGTTCTCTTAGAAGTCTTGTTATAATTTCCTAGATGATTCATTAGGGTAGCTTGAGCCACTACTATTTTTTTGTTGTTACCTCAGAAGTAAGATTAATCAAACTTGTTTCTTTAGGATATTTCATTTGGTTTCTACTCTCCAGTATTATCTGTTTGTTTATTTTTATTTATTTATTTATTTTTATGTTTTGCAGTACTGGGGATGGAACCCAGGGGCATTCTACCTCCGAGTGACACTCCCAGCCCTATTTTTTATTCTTTATGTCAAAACAGGGTCTCACTGAGTTGCAAAGGGCCTCAGTAACTGTGATCCTCTTGTCTCAGCCTTTCAAATGCTGGGATTACAAGCATGAACCACCACACTCGCTGTCTTGATTTATTTTTTTAAAGACTCTGACTTTTTGTGTGTGTGGTACTGGGGATTGAATGCAGGGCCTCATGCAAGCAAACTGACCTGTACTACCATCCCTAATCTTTGGCTTTAATCCCTGGTAATGTTTGGATTTTATTTCAAAAATATTATTTCAGAAATGTAGGTTGACAGTGACTTTGATATCTTAGGTGTAAGTGCTGCTTAAGTATCTGGTATTCATTCATTCCATGCTCCCTGATGTAGAAGGTAGATCATGAAAATTCAATCCCGCTGATGTGATGATGCTTATTGGGAACAGCTTGCTCAGTTATTGAGCCATATTTAGTCTTGGTGAAGAGGAATTTTCACAGGAAGGTGTAGTAGAGAGTAGGATTATTCATATTTTGTTTAAAGAAAGTAATGCTTTAAGAATGTGTGAAGAGCCGGGCGTGGTGGCGCACACTCTTAATCCCCGCGCTTGGGAGGCGGAGACAGGAGGATCGCGCAGGTTCGAAGCCAGCCGCGCGCGCTGGCTTAGGAGACCCTGTTTCTAAATAAAAATATAAAAATAGGTCTGGGAGTGTAGCCCAGAGGTAGAAGGGCTTCCAGGAACCCCAGTACCACCAAAAAAAAAAAAAAAAAAAGAATGTGTGAAGATAAAGCAAATGTCATCTTTTTAATAGGATTCTGTATTCTTTTTAATAGTTTGTATAAATCTACTAGAATGATTTAAAGAGTTTTGGTTTGAACTGTGGGATCAATATCAGCTCAAGTAGCTTTCCTCAGCCAGTGTAATGTATTTCTCTAATTTGTTACAGCTCCTCTGGCTTATGAGCCATTCTCTACTCTTGCCATGATATACGAGGATCAAGGTGACATGGAGAAATCATTGCAGTTTGAGTTGATTGCTGCACACTTAAATCCCAGTGACACAGAAGAATGGGTTAGACTGGCAGAAATGTCTCTGGAACAAGATAATATTAAGCAGGCTATTTTTTGCTACACAAAAGGTAATTAAAGCATTTTTCTTATTCATGTGATTAGGTGTCACATAACAGGTTCTTTGGTAATTGCACTTGTTAGTATAGGTTCTGGTGTTGGTTGAAATATATTTGTTTCTTATATATGAGGTTAAATATTTGGGGTTCTCATGTTTTTCAGCAGTTTTATTTATATCATGAGCTAATACAGCACAAAAGTTAAGTAGATGAGCAGTACTTTTATTTTCCCACTGACTGTTGTTTTTGAGCTCTTCCTTGAGAATTAATGTCAGATTAGAGTGACCAAAAGAAATAATAGACTCAGGTTCTATCTGGTCTTAGATCAAACCTAGTCAAGACTTTCTATGAAGATAGATTTATTCTAGAATAACTTTGTTTCTAAAGAAGAATTCAAGTGTTCATTAAATTTTCTGAGTATATAGTAAGTCGTATCCAGGTACACTGCACCTCTTTTTGACAAATATGTAATTTTTATTCCTTTGCTTTTCATTCTAGCTCTTAAATATGAACCTACTAATGTCCGTTATCTGTGGGAGAGATCAAGCCTTTATGAACAGATGGGTGATCATAAAATGGCAATGGATGGTTATAGGCGTATTTTAAACCTTCTGTCTCCATCTGATGGAGAACGTTTTATGCAGTTGGCTAGAGATATGGCAAAGTAAGTTTGGAGTGAATTATATGTGGATACTCTTATTAAATCATCTTATTTTGTAAATGAAAGCATATATTTGAAATAGAATATACTTTTCTTTTTTGGATGAAGCATTTGACTTCTGTATTTTATATTGTGCCTAATACAGAAATATGTGTTTCAGTTCTTTTTTATTTCCAAGTCAGCCGATTGCTTAAAAATTTTATATATAAAGTTACATTTACAGTGTTCAGAAACTTAAAAATGAAGTTCAAAAGGTGGTTTCTGCTTTTTTCAGTTGAAATTGTATATATTTGCAATACTTTTACAATAATTTTTTTTATTGCAGATTTGCCAATGAAATGTTTGGGATCTGAGGTTTTTTGTAAATAATTTACCTTGAGCCAATACTCAAAAAATACTTCAAGGCCGGGCGTGGTGACCTTGTGCCACCATGGCAGTTTGAAGACAGCCTCAGCTACTATTTAGTGAGGTCCTTTGCAATTCAATGACACTCTGTTTCAAAAATAAAGAATAAAAAATAGGGCTGGGGGTGTAGCTCAGAGGTAGAAAGCCCCTGGGTTCCATCCTCAGTACCACACACAAAAAAATTGTCCTTTATAGGTGGTACATGTGGGTGGGATATAGCTCAGTGGTAGAGTACTTGCCTTGCATGTAGCTGGTACATGTTACTGACTACGGTATGTTATTGACTTATTGTAAAGTATGCTCTACTACATTTACTTCTCTCATGTACTGTGAAGCAAAACTAAGCAGGAAACAGTTTAGTAATGCCTTGTGGTAAGCTAGTTTTGGGGTATCTATTACTTAGTATTTCAGCCTAAGATTAAGCATCTTGATCTGGATACATTCATGTTAACCTCATTAATTCCATGGTCTTAATTCTGAATTCTGTGGTCTTTACTCTGATGATACTTAGCTGTGAAATTGTTCCTTATTTTTTCAGGGCTAAGTTATAAAAATATTGGTAGATTTTTAGGAAATTTGGTGAGGTAGGGCAACCCTAAGTTTTCCTGATGGTAAACCATGAGTACTGAGAGTCTTCCCAGGTTATCTGCTATTAAATCTCTAGCTGTCAGAGTTAGTTTGGTAGGCTTCTACTTTAAGAATCATGGGTGTCCTATGATGTTAAATTTGTTTTCCCTTGTATTATGTGTATTTTTGTTGGGGACTAATGGTAGTGACCAATTCTGCCGCTGTTGGGGAGGTTTTCTTATGTGGAATTTTGTCATGGTAACTTCTGATTAATTAGGATTTTCTTTCAACCTCCACTTTCCCTCCAGAAATATTTATTGAGTATATCTTATGTGCTAGACACTGTATAGGAAACCAGGAGATCAATACTGAACACATTTTAAAAGTCTCCTGCCCTTATGAAACTTATTATTCATTGCGGGAGATAGGCAATAAGCGAACAACTAAATATTTATGTGCTAGATTTAAGTGCTATGAAGAAAAATAAGACTGAAAAGGGGGAATATGAAGTACATGGTGTGCTATTTTAAAATAGGATGATTAGCTGGGGAAGTCGTGCATACCTGTAATTCTAGTACTTGGGAGGCTGAGACAGGAGGATCCCAGGTTTGAGACTAATGTGGAGTAACTTAGTAGGACCTTATTTTTTTAAATTTTTTTGTGATACTGGTGATGGAACCCATGGGCATTTTTACCTCTGAGCTATAATCCCAGCCCTATTTTATTCTTTATTAAGAAACAGGGTCTTAATAAGTTGCAGAGGACCTTACAAGTTGCTGAGGCTGTCTTCGAACATGCGATCCTCCTGTCTCAGCCCCCCAAATAGTGGGATTACAAGCGTGTGCCACTACACCTGGCTTGTGGAACCCTATTTCAAAATAAGAAAAGGGCTGGGTTATAGCTCAGAGGTAGAATTCCAATACCAAAATAAAATGCATAAACAAATAAAATAGTATGATTAGTATTATACAGTCATACTGGTTGAAGGGAACAGATATTTAGGGAAGAATATGAGTGGAAGGAAATGGAAAGTACAAAGTTATGTTCCAAGACCAACACGGAAAAGGAAGAATTGCCGGGCGTGGATGCTCACGCTTGTAATCCCAGTATTCAGAAGGCTGAGAACCGGAGGATCGCGGTTTGCGGACAGCCTCAGCTACTTAGGCCCTCTGCAACTCAGTCAGATCCAGTTTCAAAATAAAGAATTAAAAAAATAGGGCAGGGGGTGTGGCTCGGAGGTCTTATGCCTCTGGGTTCCTTCCCCAGACCCACAAAAAAAGAAAAAGAAAAAAAGAAAGAAAGGAAGAATAAAGGGAAACCTGGTAGAGTAGTTTCAGAGGAATAGATTGTTCGGCCTTTGTGAATTTAGAAGTTACTGGATGGTTTTGGATAGAAAGGTGACATGATTTGACTTAAAATTTAAATACATCAATTCTTGCTCTTCATTTGAAAATGGATTGAAGAGTGATAAGGGAAGAAGCAGGAATACCATTTAGGAAGTTTTTGTAGTGATAATTGGAAAAAAAAAATAGTATCTTGGACCAGAATAGATACAGCAGGAGGTGGTATGAAGTAATCACATTCTGGTTATAATTTAAAGGCCGGGCTCAAAAATTTCCTGATGTAGCCAGGTGTAGTGGCACACGCTTGTAATCCTAGCATTTGGGAGGCTGAGACAGGAGGATCTGTTTTTGTGGCCAGCCTCAGCTACTTAGTGAGGCTCTCCGTAACTTAATGAGACCCTGTTTCAAAATAAAGAAATAAAAAATAGGGCAGGGAGCCAGGCGTGGTAGCACATGCTTGTAATTCCCGCACTTGGGAGGCTGATACAGGAGGATCACACAGGTTCGAAGACAGCCTCAGCTACTTACTGAGGCTCTCAGCAACTTAGTGAGACCCTGTGTGTGTGGGAACGCAAAGACAGAAGATAAAGGAAAGAGTTCTCCCGGGCCTGGTGGCACACGCTTGTAATCCCTGCACTTGGGAGGCTGAGACAGGAGGATCAAAGCCAGCCTCAGCTTCTTAGTGAGGCTCTCAGCAACGTAGTGAGACCCTGTTTCCAAATAAAAATATAAAATAGGTCTGGGAGTATAGCCCGGAGTGTAGAAAGCATCAGGCTTCCACTCCCAGTACCACCAAAATAAATAAATAAATAAAATAAAAGAGTTCTGAGGACTGAACCATGAGGCACTCTAGCATTTAGAGCAGGGAGACTAAAAGAAAATAACCACTGAAGTAGGAGGAAACCAAGAACATGATGTTCTAGAATTTTGTTCAATAAAGCACTTCAAGGAAGCCGAAAATCATTCATCCGAGATATTGCAGATTACATAAAATGAGGATTCAGAATTTGCAATGAGATTTAGCAGCCTGGAGATAAGTTTTGGCAGAGTAGTAAGAGGCAGGTCATTTGGGTAGGTTAAAAAGAGCTGGGTGTGGTGGCACACGCTTGTAATCCCTGCGCTTGGGAGGCAGAGACAGGAGGATCGCGCAGGTTCAAAGCCAGCCGCGCGCGCTGGCTTAGGAGATCCTGTTTCCAAATAAAAATGTAAAAATAGGTCTGGGAGTGTAACCCAGAGGTAGAAGGGCTTCCAGGAACCCCAGTACCCCAAAAAAAAAAAAAAAAAAAAAGGAGATTGAGGGTAAATTAGAATGGAGGTGAATGGAGGTTAAAAAGAGACAAGGTAGGGATGTGGGCAAGTCTTTGGAAGAACTTAGAAGGTGAACAGAGGAATGAGTTGAGGTAACCGACTTTTTTAATTGGGGAAATTAGATTAAGGGGCATCGATGTTTTGTGAGAGAAGGTCCAGTTGCTTGAGCAACATCCTTGCGTAGATTAGAGCCAATGATCTAGCTGGGGGTCGGCCTCATGTGATCATTCGTCCATGGTAAAGGAGAAGGCAGAGGAATTGGCCACTGGTGCTGGTAAATAGGTGGATGTGCTGGGAATGTATGGAATAATTAAATTAGAGAATTATATTCTCTTGATAAAATGTGAAGCAGGATCATTAGATGTGGGTGATGATGGGAAGGTTTAGAAGTTCAAAGAGAGGGAAGCTATGAAATGGTTGTCTAGGACATTACTACCCCACAGACTCGCACATTTGTATTATAGGAGAACTTGTCAGAATTTCACAATTTCATCTGACTTTGCATTTTTTTGTGGCTGACTAATCTCACTTAGCATAATATTCTCCAGTTCTATTCATCTATTCATTTCCCTGCAAAGGACATAATTTTGTTCTTCTTTATGGTTGAGTAGAATTCCATTTTGTGTGTGTGTGTGTGTGTGTATACACACACACACACATATATATATATATATATATATATATATATATCCCATAATTTTGTAATCCATCATTTGTTGATGGACAATGCAGCTGGTTCCTTAGTTTGGCAATTAGGAATTGTGTTGCTATAAACATAAATATGCATGCATTGCTATGGTAGTCTGGTTTCAGAGGGCAGTTGCAAGAACTTGGGGTTTATAATCAGAATTAAATAAGTATTTATGCGTTTTGCTACTTTTTTTAGGAGTTACTATGAAGCCAATGATGGTGCTTCAGCTATTAACATAATTGAAGAAGCTTTCTCAAAACACCAGAGCCTAGTGTCCATGGAAGATGTTAACATAGCAGCTGAACTATATATTTCTAACAAGCAGTATGACAAAGCTTTGGAGGTAGGAATGCTTATGTGTTATTCTCTTAGGTTTTGAATAAGTTTATACACTCCAGAAATTCTTAAAAATTAGCAACCTCTCATTTTAATTAAATATTAAATTATATATTTTAAATCTTTCTGGGAATAATAGGTTTATAGATTCTGTAGTAATTTCATATAAAACAAAATGTAGTTATATGATAAATGATATTACCATTGTCATAGGTGCTAAATGTATTTGCACTTCCTAATAGTAGGACTCAGACTAATTGCTGTGATTCATTCAATTCTTAAGCTATTGGGGAAAGTAGGTTTTGCTACTGAGATACTATATATCTAGTTAGCAATAGGTAAAATATAAGAATATTAATGTATCAGGGTTCTTTATGTTAAAAGGCTTCCCCCTTATATGCCATTTTTATATTGCAATGATTATTTGAAACAACTGTACAAATATTTGCATTAAGAAAAGGTCTTTGATATATGACAGTCATATTATTTCCTTTTTCTCCTTTTAGGTAATTACAGATTTTTCTGGAATTGCTCTAGAAAAAAAAATGTCAGAAGAGGACACCTCAGAAGAGAATAAAGGTTGTAATTACCTTTGCATAAGAATGTATACGTAATCCTCTTCTGCTTATAATGTGGTATTTTGAATTGATAGTTAATGTTCTCAAAGTAGATATTCCCAAGAAGCACTTTTACCCTCAGAGATCTTACATCTTTTTCTTGTAAGTATTATTTAAAAGTATAAAATGGTTGGGCTCTCAAGTGGCCAGAGCGGTGTGAGTGGAATAGCAGAGGGTGTTATGGTATGAAGGCACGATTAGGGCATTTCAAAACTTTTCGTGGATCTGCCCTGGATAGAGACTCTCAGATAAGTTATTACTCTAGGGATACTCAAGTAGATTTCCATGGTAGACAAAATCTGCTTTTTCATTGAGCAGAATACATATCTAAGTTGTATTTTTGTGTGTGTGTGATTCTGGGGATTGAACCCAGAGGTGCTCTACTTCCAAGCTGCACTCTCAGCCCTTTTTAGTTTTTGTTTTGAAACAGGGCCTTGCTAGATTGCTTACAGTCTCTACATTGCTGTCTTTGAGCCAATGATCTGGGATTACAGGTGTGTACCACCACACCTGGCTTTATAAATGCTTTTATTTTTTGAGGGAAGCAGTTCTGAGGTTCTGACCCAGGGTCATGCACATGTTGTGCAAGTACTCTACCACTGAGCTGAATCCCAAGCCCTAAGCTGAAATTTTGATATTGGTTATTATCTTGGAGCTCAGTGATAACAAATTTTCCTAACTAAACTTGTACAAATCCAACTATAATGTAACTATAGGTAGTACTATTAATTTATGGCAAGTCCTATAAAACAGTTGAAGTTATTTACTTTTTAAAGTAATTTTAAATTCTGTTCCACTACTTAAGCTACATCGCTAATGTTCTGTATTTTAAGATTTTCTGAAATAGAAACAAACTTATTTGGAATTTATCGTGCAAAATATAAAATATTTTAAATGAGGATTAAAATTCCTTCTATTTGCCTGGCTTTAAAAACTGTTTTGCTGCCGGGCGTGGTGGTGCACGCTTGTAATCCCCGTGCTTGGGAGGCAGAGACAGGAGGATCGTGCAGGTTTGAAGCCGGCCATGCTGGCTTAAGAGACTCTGTTTCCAAATTAAAAAAAAAAAAAAAAAAAAATATATATATATATATATATATATAATATATATTATATATATTTTATATATATAATATATATTATATATTGTATATTATGTATAAATATATATATGTTATATATAAATATAAAATATATATTATATATATTGTATATATATAAATATATAATATATATGTATGTATGTGTGTGTGTGTGTGTGTGTGTGTGTGTGTGAGTGTGTGTATGTGTCTGGGAGTGTAGCCTGGAGGTGAAGGGCTTCCAGGAACCCCAGTATTACCAAAAAAATAAAATAAAATTGTTTTACTGTAACATAGTTTTAAAGAACAACACAGTACTGTTTTATCCTAAACTGTATTATAGTAAAGACTTTAAAAGGCTTTTGAATTCAAGGAGAAAAATGAGGATTATACACTCTGGTTATTTTTGTCTTTTGAGTTCTCTATAGTTTTGATTGGAGGTATTGGATTTTCTGTTGTGATAAAGTAGATGAGATACTAGGAATTGAATAAGAAGGATAAGTGCAAATAAAGGATGAACTAAAGGGGGTGTAAGAATCTAGAACAGGGCTGATCAGAACTAAAATTGACTGTGTAATCATTTGCTTTGAATAAGTAAGAGATCCTATGTACAAGGTGGTCTGCTTTCTTTGCTCTGCATTCTAAGCTTGTGTATAAGAATGCTTTTTGTCTGATGGTTCCCCAGCTGGTGAGAGTGTCACCTGCACTATACCCGAAGGCGTGCCAATAGATATCATGGTAAAGTTAATGGTCTGCCTTGTTCATCTCAATATCCTCGAGCCTCTTAATGTAAGTGACATTAAGATCTGTAATTGAGTTATTTCACATCAAATCTATAATCTTTTCTCTGTAGATGACAAGAAATTGTAACTTGACCCTAGATTCTCACATTTCTTCATTACTGAGGTTACAGTAATCATTAAACTACTTTTGTATGAATGTCTTATAAAAGCCAAAAGTGTTTTTGGAATTGGGCTTATAAGAAATTATTTTTCTTTTAAAATGAGAACAATCCAGCCGGGCGTGGTGGCGCACGCTTGTAATCCCCGCGCTTGGGAGGCTGAGACAGGAGGATTGCAC
Organism: Muscardinus avellanarius; assembly: GCF_963383645.1. Taxonomy (NCBI): domain Eukaryota; kingdom Metazoa; phylum Chordata; class Mammalia; order Rodentia; family Gliridae; genus Muscardinus; species Muscardinus avellanarius. Next base: position 41,513,684 of record NC_137787.1, read on the forward strand.
AGGTTCGAAGCCAGCCGCGCTGGCTTAAGAGACTCTGTTTCCAAATAAGAAGTTTAAAATAGGTCTGGGAGTGTAGCCTGGAGGTAGAAGGGCTTTTAGGAACCCCAGTACCACCAAAAAAATAAACTAACTAACTAACCAACTAACTAACTAACTAAATAAATAAATAAAATGAGAACAATCCAAAGATCAGAAATTGAGTTTGGGCCTTTAGACAACTGATAATAATTCTGACAGCTATTCAGAGTATGTCTTGCCAACTTCAGAGTATGTCTTTTATTGAACAAAAAATGTATTGTGCATCTACTCTGTTGACATTAGGATAAAGTACTGCATAAAATATAAATATAAATATATAAATCCCTACTATTGTGATTCTTTTGTTTCACCATTAGATAATATGTAAAATAGATTCCTAAAATGTACAGGACATCAATTGGTGATAAGTGTTCTGGAGAAAAGGGAGAAAAATAGGCAACTTTGGCAGTGGAGATGGAAAAAGTTACAAATTCCATAGAGAAGCCAGAAAGGCCTCCCTGAAAAGGTGACATTTGAATAAGATGATGGAAGTGAGAACATAAATCATGGGGATATATGAGGGAAGAGTGTTTCAAAAACATCAGCAAACACAGGGACCCCTAGGCGGGTAAGCTTGGGTTGTAATAGAGCATAACAGAGCAGAGTCAATTCCTGCTGAGCCTACCTTTTAATAGGTCCACACAGCATACCGAATGAGCAAATGATTGAAGTATGTATTCTTTTTAATAGAGATAAAGAAAGAAATAGAAAAATGATAATTTATGCTGTTTTTATTAAGCCTTGCTCCTTTTCAGCTTGCTTCATATAACTGATATCTATGTTAAAATGAGAGCAATACAAAGATGTGCATACTTGTGATGAATGTTTGACTTGGTGTTTTTATTTGGGGTCCAGCCTCTCTTGACAACACTAGTGGAACAGAATCCTGAAGATATGGGAGACCTGTATCTAGATGTTGCTGAAGCTTTCCTGGATGTTGGTGAATATAATTCAGCACTTCCCCTCCTCAGTGCACTAGTTTGCTCTGAAAGATACAACCTTGCAGTAGTTTGGCTTCGGCATGCAGGTAAAACTTACTTTGTGAGAAGGAAAAGTTTTAATCACATAACCAGAAAATAACTTAATTTTCCAAGATGATAATAATTATAAAATATCTTAATGAAAGTATTTCTGGTTTCAGGGCAGCTTTTTTTTCTTCTGGTGGTGATGGGAATTGAACCCAGGGTCTCAAGTATGCTAGGCAAATGCTCCCAGCTCACCCACCTTTTAAAATTAATTTTAAGACAGGGTCTAGGCTGCCCTTCTTTCGCCCTGGCCTCCTGAGTAGCAGGGATTTTAATTTAATTAATTTATTTTTTGTGGTTTTGGGGATGAAACCCAGGGGCATCTACCTCTGAGCTACACCTTCTGTCCTATATTTTTTATTCTTTATTTTGAAACAGGGTTTCACTGAGTTGCAAAGGGCCTCACTAAGTAGCTGAGGCTGTCGTGAACGGCAATCCTCCTGTCAGCCTCCCAAATGCTGGTATTGCGCCACCTCGCCTGGCTAGGGATTTTAATTTTGAAGACATGAGTGGAGTTTTTTAATTGTTTAAAGCTATGATATTGAAACTGCTCCAATGTTACCAGTAGTAGATAACCTTAAAAATAATTCTATCTAGCCAGGAATGGTGGCACACACTTGTAATCCCGGTACTTGGGAGGCTGAGACAGGAGGATTGCAGGTTCATAGTCAGCCTTGGCAATGTAGCGAGAGTCTCAAAAACCTAGTGAGACCCTGTTTCCAAATTAAGAAATAAAAAATTGGATTAGGGGTATAGCTTGGAAGTAGAATGCCTCTAGATTCAATCTCCAGTACCAAATAAGATAAGATAAAATAAAATAAATTCTATTTAATTATTTAAGATTGTGATTCTTTTTTATTTTGGTGGTACTGGGGTTCCTGGAAGCCCTTCTACCTCCGGGCTACACTCCCAGACCTACTTTTACATTTTTATTTGGAAACGGTCTCCTCAGCCAGTGCGCGCGGCTGGCTTCAAACCTGCACGATCCTCCTGTCTCTGCCTCCCAAGCGCAGGGATTACAAGTGTGCGCCACCACGCCCGGCTATGATTGTGATTCTAATAAGTACTATTTCCATTGGAGTCCATAAGGTAAAACTTCAGTCACCTAAAAATTAAAGATCAGTAGAGGAACTCAATACTTTTAGCATAACATAGATTGTCCTTTAAAATGAAAAAATATATCTGGGTGTGATGGTACGTCCCTGAAATCTTAGTATTTGGAAGGCTGAGACTGGAAAATCATATGTTTGAGGATAGCCTCAGCAGTGTAGTGAGACTCTCAGCAACCTAGTGAGACCTTTTTTTTTTCAAAACAAAAAATAAAATTGGGCTAGGGTTGTAGCTTGGAGGAAGAATGCTTCTGGGTTCAGTTTCTAGTAACACACACACACATACACACACACACACACACACACACACACACACACGCGCGCGCGCGCGCGCGTGCGCGCACAGTGCTCCTGGGATCAGGTCTTAGTAACACTAATACATGCACACCATTGTGATAATCTATTTATATTGGTATTATAAGTTATAGTCAAGATTTAACCTAGATGATGGTCCAGGAGATTTGAGAAAGCACTTGTAGGCTAAAATATTATTTAGATCATTGCAGTGAAAAAGAAAGGAGATGAAAAGGGCCTAGATTCATGCTGTAGCTACTAGGATAAAAGGAAGACATGCTCAGAGGGACTCATTTTCAAGTTGAAATAATACAGTATAGTGATTGAGTATAAAATTTGAGGAACAGAGTCAGAATCTCATTTTGAGAACTTACCTTGAGGAACCATTGAGTTGAGTGAGGTAGTTGATATTGGTTATTTCAAAACTCAGGATCCTGGCTGGTAACAAAATGAGTAAAGCCAGGCATGGTGGTGCATGCCTGTAATCCCAGTACTTGGGAGGCAGAAAGGAGGACCAAGCAAGATCCTGATTCAAAACAAAACAAGGGCTGAGGGCATAGTTGGATGAAGTGAGTTAGAGTAGCAGGGGAGGTGAGAGCTGGAGAGCCCTGTCTAATGGGCTGTTGCTCATTGTGGGAGTAGGGGACCCACTGTCGCCAAACCCAAGGTTTTCAAACAAAACCAGTACCATGGACTTGACAAAAACCCTGATTTAGAAACCAATAGGGAACTAATCACTTTTAAAACTACTGTATCCTAATAAACACATCTGTGAGTTAAATTGGTCTGCCACTTGTGAACTTAGGATATATATGAACATGTTTACTGTTTTACTATAGTAAAAATTTGAAGTAATCTAAATGTCAAGTGATAAGGTTAAGTAGATAATTCATTTGATTTATTGTTATATAGCCATTCAAAATGCCAGTGAAAACATGGGAAATATTTAAAGCATTGTGCTAAGTGGATAAAGCAAAGCAGCGAATTGTATTAATACACTGATTTTATCCTTGTAGCAGTGATTTTAGACAGAGATCAATAAATTGATCAAATAATAGAAATTAGGAGGGATAGTTGCTTTAAAGTACTAAAAAGTATGCATTCACTTCTTTGTTAATATTTTTATATTGCTATAATTTTTCTTTAAAAATAATTACAAGTCTATAATTCACATATGCTTTACTTTATTATCACCTTAGAATGTTTAAAGGCTTTAGGCTATATGGAACGTGCTGCTGAAAGCTATGGCAAAGTGGTTGATCTGGCTCCCCTTCATTTGGATGCAAGGATTTCACTTTCTACCCTTCAGCAGCAGCTGGGCCGTCCTGAGAAAGCTCTGGAAGCTCTGGAACCAATGTATGATCCTGATACACTAGCACAGGACGCAAATGCTGCACAGCAGGTGGGCATTGTAACACACAAGTTTTTCTTTGTGGATTACATTTTACAACTTGCTGCTCAGTTAAAAATGTCTCTACAAAGCTTATAACCAAAGTTTTAATGTATTTGTTTTAATGTATTATATTTAAGTTTTTTTTGGTTGGTTGTTTTTGTGGTACTGAGGATGGAACCTGGGACATTCTACCTCCAAGCTACACCCCAGCCCTATTTTTTATTCATTATTTTGAAATGGGGTTTCACTGAGCTGCAAAGGGCCTTACTAAGTAGCTGAGACTGTCTGTGAATGGAGATCCTCCTGTCTCAGCCTTCCGAGTGCTGGGACACCAAGCTTTATATTTGGTTTTTTGAAAAATGGTTTTGAGCCTTAAGTTTCAGCCATTTTTTATTAAGCATTAAAATTATGTTTTCTAAAATACTAGATCTTATTATAAAAGTTCATTAAAGCAGTGTTCTTAAGGCTTAATTTCTAAAACCTTTTCTGTGCAAGTAAAATAGTTTATAGCAATGAAATATTGTCAAACTCACTATCATTTGCTTACTTATTTAGGAACTAAAGTTATTGCTTCATCGTTCTACTCTATTGTTTTCACAAGGCAAAATGTATGGCTATGTGGATACTTTGCTAACCATGCTAGCCATGCTTTTAAAGGTAAGTAAGAATTTTTTTTGTTAACCTTGCTGACTCTTTAAATGATTGATGTTTGATTTAAACAGATACAGCTACTTTGTAATTAGTTTACTCTATTAAACTCAAATATTTTAAAATCAAAGTCAAAGACAAAAGATGCATATAGCTGAAAGTTATACTGATATTTAAACTTGACAATAGAGAGTGCATGGAATAAAATCTTTCCTGGTTCTTATTAAAAATGAGAGCCATAGTGCAAGTATTGGCCTTGCCCTAAAGGCAATACTATATGCCAAAATGTATCTTTCAGAACTGCCATTCTTTGTGAGTCTGGCTTTTTTGCGGGAGGTAGCACACCTCTGCACGCGTACATGTACTCTTGCCCTTTCTCTGTGCATGTTATAAAGTCATAAAGTTAATGTGATTCCCTTCTCTTTTCCATTGAAGATGAGTAGAATGATCCAAAATCCTTTGTTAAGAAAAATAATCTATTCTACTTTTGGGTATCTTCTATATAGTAATTTGACCTTTTCTTACTGGAAGAGCTTTCAATCATATTTGTGGTACTTACGGCTTATAACTTTCTTCAGTAAATTACTGACAAAAAGCATCTAATTGTCTTTAATTCAGGTTGCTATGAATCGAGCCCAAGTCTGTTTGATATCCAGTTCCAAATCTGGAGAGAGGCATCTCTATCTTATTAAAGTATCAAGAGACAAAATATCAGATAATAATGACCAAGAGACAGCAAATTGTGATGCAAAAGGTAATTTCTTCATTTGCTTTATTATATAAAACTTGGCTGTATTGAAAAAAACTGCATGGACTAATATCTGACAATAATCTAATTAAAAATACACTCTTTTTGTTGGGTATACTGGTACACGTTGTAATCTCATCACCTGGTAGGCTCAGACAGGATCACAAGTTTGAGGACAGCCTCAGCAAGACCCTGATTTAAAACAAAATAAAATAAGGCTGGGGGTGTAGCTCAGAGGTAGAATGCCCCTGGGTTCAATCCCCAGTTCCGCAAAAATAAATAAATAAATAAATATTATTAAAAAAGAAAAGATAACATTTTCAAATGCAATTAAAATTTTAATGTGAAACTCTCATGTGCCAAGCCTGGTGGTGCACGCTTGTAATCCCAGCCTTCGGGAGGCTGAGACCAGAGGATCGCGGTTCGTGAACAGCCTCAGCTACTTAGTGAGGCCCTCCGCAACTCAGTGAGACCCGCTTTCAGAATGAAGAATAAAAAATAGGGCAGGGGGTATAGCTCAGAGGTCAAGTGCCCCTGGGTTCCATCCCCAAACCTGCAGAAACAAAACAAATTAAAAAAACTCTCATATAATAAACTCATTTGATGTTAAAAGGAAAGGCTAAATGTAAGTACTTCAATTAAAAAAAGAAAAACATTGGCTTGGATCTTTCTATGGAAAAATAAAACCTTTTTTTTTTGTGTGTGTGTGTGTTTTGCTAGGGATGAAACCCAGGGGCATTCTACCTCTGAGCTACACCCCCAGCCCTATATTTTATTTTTTTATTTTGAAACAGGGTCTCAGTGAGTTGCAAAGAGTCTCACTAAATAGCTGAGGCTGTCTGTGAACCGCAATCCTCCTGCTTAGCCTCCCAAATGCTGGGATTACAAGTGTGTGCCACCATACCCAGCTGGAAAAATAAAACTTTTAAGAAGAAAATATATATTAAGAAATGACTAGATGACCATGAAATACAGATTGTCCAATCACTTCACTTACATGTATTTCATTCTCTGCTAAATTCATTTTTGACAAATATAGCGATAATCATAGAAATTCATTGAAAATAAGTTGACCTAGTCTTAAGTCCTATGACTTTAAGGGCATTTATTTTTAGCTAAAAAGGTATCAAGTATATTTGGGTGACATTATTGCTTCAAGTGAGAATTTTGAAATGACCGAGGCTCTACATTGAAGATCTCATTTGGCAGATGACTTCATTGTTCATTAATTCAGCAATCTCTGTTAAATCATTGTTATAGGCATTATTTGAGGCAGAGGAAGGACAGGAAGATGCAGTCTTTGTAACCTAGGTGTGAGTGCCTCAGGCCACCATCTCTCCAGTTCATTGATTCTGTGTTTATTCCAACATCTGCCTCTGTGACATGTTATTTTGGACCATGTTTTCTTAAGTTACATATTTCTCTATCCGATCTTGCTTGTTTTCTTCAAGTGATTACTCTTATTTTTTCTTAGATTCATAAGCTTTTTCTGGTTTGTTTTGTTAATTTTGTCATTATGGAGATCACCTTCAATTGGTCCCCCAAGCTGGATAAACTAAGCCTTTTAAAAATGTTACATATAACTTTATACTCTGATATTCTTACTTACAGAAAATTTCTCATGTTCAATGTTCATCATAGCTATTACATTTTAGGAATGTGTGTGTAATGTTCCACTAGACAGCAAATATATAATTTAATCATTTATTTCTTTGGTATATGATTGCTTCTAATAGTTTCCTTTTATAAATAATGTAGTAAGCATCTTCATACATAGATTTATCCATAGTTTGATTGCTTAGGATAAGTTCCCAGAAAGAATTTGGATTAAAGACAGTAAAAATATTTTGATAGTTCTTGAGAGTAGAAAAAGCTTGATGAGCCTTCTTACAGAGAAAAAAGGAAGAAAATGTTATTAAAGGAAAAGAGAAATTTTAAGGCAGAGAAAAGGCAACAGACTAGAGAAAATTAAGAACAACTTGAATCTCAAAGTATGATATTGAAGTAATTTGCTGAGCAAACATTGGGATACCATGTATATGCGAAATTCACCATCTGATCACAATCATGGCCAGGATACTTGTTCTGCCCTGGAGGAGCATATATCCCAGGCTGGCACTGAGAAATGCAAATGAAGTTATTTGGGTTTTGTGGAGATCAAGTGAGAGAATTAACTGGGATTGTAGACTGTTAAGCAGGCAGAGCAGAAGGGCATAGTGTTGAAAGAGTGTAAAAAAGAAATCACCTTCCCCCCTCAGGAGAATTGTTGGCAAGAATTCAAGCCCACAGGACCATGGTTATTAAATTCATCTTAAAACCAAGCTTGAGAATTTTTTTGTCTAATATTGTTATTTCTACAAATACAGTAACCTAGCCAGTTTTTATTCTCCTTCTAGCAATATTTGCTGTACTCACAAGTGTCTTGCCAAAAGATGACTGGTGGAACCTTTTGCTGAAGGCCATATATTCCTTATGTGACCTATCCCGATTTGAAGAGGCTGAGTTACTCGTGGATTCCTCATTGGAATATTATTCATTTTATGACGACAGGCAAAAACGCAAAGAACTAGAATACTTTGGTCTGTCTGCTGCCATTCTGGACAAAAACTTCAGAAAGGCATACAACTATATCAGGTGACTTGCCAGTAATTTAATTGACTTCGTTGATAGAGCATGTACATTCACTTTGATTTAGACTCTCATATAAGAATTAATAAGCTACTTCATTTTTAGCTGATTTTATGTACTGGTTCTGTTTATTGGTGACTCTCTCTCTCAGAGCCTGGACTCTAGAATTAGATTTCTGGGGTTCAGAGCTCAGCCATGACATTTATTTGTTTAGTGATATGAGGGTTAGTCTCTTGTGCCTCTGTCTCACTTATAAAAGAACATAATACTACCACCTCATGGTAGCAAGGGCTAGGTGAGTTATTGTATATTAAACCTTGTAGTAGTGCCTGGAACACGTTATTCATTGCCCTGCAACTACAGTTGCAGTTGTAATGGGCAGAGAGAAAAAGTGAATTTTAGACCATTTAGTTCTGGTTTTTGGCTTAAAAGTTTTGTTGAAAAGCAGAAACCAGATGTAGAAAGCTGACTTAAGTAGCATTTTCTGAGAAAATTTTTTTTTAATTGTTTAACAGGTTTTTCTTAAATAGATTGAAGCAATTTGCTTTTCCTTGTTGGGGAATGGTATATTTTAATGTTGGAAGGACAGCACTGAAGGCTTTAATTCTGAGAAATCAGGGAGAATATATTTATCTTACCTTCTATCTACAATTTTAGGATAATGGTAATGGAAAATGTCAATAAGCCCCAGCTCTGGAATATTTTCAATCAAGTTACCATGCATTCCCAAGATGTTCGACATCATCGCTTCTGTCTCCGTCTAATGCTGAAAAACCCAGATAATCATGCCCTGTGTGTGTTGAATGGACACAATGCATTTGTATCTGGTAGTTTTAAGCATGCACTTGGTAAGTGTCTGGCTCATGACTTTGTCAAGTATAGATAGTAGAATGATAAAGGGCCTCGCCTCTGGAGCAGACCCACCTGGATTTAAATAATAGCTCTGCATGCCAAACTATTTTGTCTCCCTCTGCTCAGTTCCTTTATCTCAAAATGGAAATAGTAATCTACAGGGTAGATCAAATTACTATAAAAAAGTGAGTTAATATAAGCCGGGCATGGCAGCACATGATTGTAATCCCAGCATTTGGGAGGCTGAGACAGGAAGGTTGCGGTTCAAGGACACCCTCAGATACTTAGTGAGGCCTTTTGCAACTCACGGTGACCCTGTTTCAAAATAAAGAAGAAAAAATAGGGCCAGGGGGCGGGTGTAGCTCAGAGGTAGAATGCCCCTGGGTTTCATTCCTAGTACTGCAAAAAAAAAAAAAAAAAAAGAGTTAATATAACCCACTTAAAACAATGCCTGGGTAGAGAGTAAGTAGATATAAGTATTTTCAATAATGGTAATTAATAACAATTATTTTATTAAATTTTGGCATTAAAGGGCTGACGTAAGTCTTACAATTCATTTTATTAAAGATCAGCAATTCTCTCTGCTTAGGCTTGCTTGCTTGATTGATTGCCTCTGTTGTACTGGGGATTGAACCCAGGGGCATTTTACCTCTGTGCTATGCCCACAGCCCTATTTTACCCTTTGTATTAAAACAAAAAGTAAATAGGTTGCTAGGTTGCTGAGAGTCTCACTAAGTTGCTGAGGCTGGCTTTGAACCTGCTAGCTTTCTTTGTCAGCCTCTCGTGTACGGGAGTTACAGGAATGTGCCGCCAAGCCTATCTTAGGCTTGTTTTTAAAATAATTTCATTAATTTTGGATGCTTTGTCATCTAATTTTACTTTGCTATATTGCAAGAAAGGATTTAAGATTTGCTGATAGTCATTTCTCTAGGAAGGAAATCTTATGTATCAAGAATTATTTCTATGGTGCTTACAAATCCTAATTAAACTCAAGGAAAATTCATAAATTATTTTAAATAAATTTCTGTAATAAGAACCTTATTTCTTTTTGTAGTAAGAAAAATACCTAATCGAATGTTTAAACTTAGAATTATGCATCTATCTCCTTTTGCCTGAAAGCTGATATTGCCAGGTTAATTGTAAAGAAACTGATTTTGGCTATTTAAAACTTTCATGTTTCTTGTGTGGTTGATGCTTTTATAATTGCTCATTCATTAACTTCAAGCATCATATATAAAAACTTTGTATCTTTTTGAAATTGTTTAAAATAGAAAATTGAGCTTTGAAAATTTTTCCTATGTTAAACTTTTATAGAGAGTAAAAGAAAAGTCTAAATGACAGTCTACATCTTTGTTGCTAAGGAGACTCTGTGGGGCCATTCCTTCAGAAATAGAAGCTAGAAGGAATAGGAATTCTTATCTGTAAATGATGGATTCTAGATTGTTTATTAGAAAAAGCTGCTTAATGTATTGTACCTCATTTGATTGATTTTTGAAATGAGGTAGCTGTGTAGATGAAACACATAGAATTCATAAAACCCCAAATTATTATATTAAATACATTCAACTTTTCTTAAGTAAAGTAGTTCTTTTTTGGTGGTACTGGGGTTCCTGGAAGCCCTTCTACCTCCGGGCTACACTCCCAGACCTATTTTATATTTATATTTGGAAACAGGGTCTCTTAAGCCAGCATGGCTGGCTTCAAACCTGCCCGACCCTCCTGTCTCCGCCTCCCAAGCGAGGGGATTACAAGCGTCTGCCACCACACCCGGGGTAAAGTAGTTCTTATATTTTAGAAAAAAGCACCCCCTGAGTATTGCGGTGCACATCTGTAATCCCAGTATTTGAGAGGCTGAGACAGGAGGATTGCAGGTTCCAGAGTAGCCTCAGCAAGTACTGAGACCCTATGTCCAAATAAAAATAAGGCTGAGGGTGTAGCTTGGAGGAAGAATGCCCTTGGGTTCAATTTCTAGTACCAACAAACAGACAAAAAAGAACAAAGAAAGAAAAGAAAACAGCACCCAAAATCTAAGAAACAAAGCCGTTGTTTTAAACTCCACAATCCAATATTTAATTTATAAAACCGATCAATTAGTTTTACAAAAGAATTCACCAAAAGACACATTGCCCCATTTCTTTTAAAATAGACTTAAAAACGGGCATGGTGGCGCATGCTTGTAATCCCAGCATTTGGGAGGCTGAGACTGGAGGATCGCAGTTTGCGGACAGCCTCAGCTACTACTTAATGAGGCCCTCTGCAACTTAATGAGACCCTGTTTCAAACTAAAGAATAAAAAATAGGATAGGGGGTGTGGCTCGGAGGTTGAATGCCCCTGGGTTCCATCCCCAGCCCCGCAAAAAAAAAACAAAAAAAACAAAACAGAGCTGGTTGTGATGGCGTGCGCTTGTAATAAAACTGGGCTGGGGGTGTAGCTTGGAATTAGAATGCCTCTAGGTTCAATCCCCAGCACCCTCCAAAAAATAGACTTAAGATCATAAAACAGATTTATGATCACAATTGATGTTACTTGGATGTATTATTCTACATTGAAATATCTAGCTGTGCCTAAAGTTACTGTTACTCATATTACTGTTTAGGGTCAAATACATTTATTGGAAAGCTTCTGATTGCATTCTGTTATATGATGCTTTAAAATTCAAATTAATGTGCATGTAGTTGATATGTCAGATAGAATGTACACCCTGTATATGTTAAACTTAGTAATGTTTGGCCTTAAAATATAATTGAATAAATCCAAGCGTGGTGGTGGGAGGCTGGAACAGGAGGATCGTAGTTCATGCATAGCCTCAGCTACTTAGTGAGGTCCTTTGCAACTCAGTGAGACCCTATTTCAAAATAAAAAAATAGGGCTGGGGTGTTGCTCGGAGGTTCCTGGGGGTGTCGCTCCAGAGCCCCTGGGTTCCATCCCCAGTACTGCAAAAAAAAAAAAAAAAAGAAAGATTGATTGAACACATGTTGAGGAAATAAGGAACTCTGTTGTAGTCACACCATTTGACACCACTGCTTATTTTCCAGGACAGTACGTGCAAGCCTTTCGTGCCTATCCTGATGAACCTCTCTATAACCTCTGTATTGGCCTAACCTTTATTCACATGGCATCTCAGAAGTATGTGTTAAAAAGACATGCTCTTATTGTGCAGGTAATTCATTTGAATTTCTTACTACATTTTATGTTCCTTGATAATGAATACATTTAATGTTTTTTTAAGAATCCTACTTCAGAAATAATACCTGCTTAGTATACATGTTTGGGAGTACCCAACACTTATTCCTGTCTTCAGCACTCAAGATTCAGCATATGAAAGACTTATGGCCAAGTCTTTACTACATTAATATAGTAAGATCCAACCAGATTATGGTGGAAAAAGCCAGGCCACATCTACAGGAATTTATATGCAGGCTTCCTTGTACTTTGGAGCCCTGATGTCTCTGGCTATTTTAGCTCCTGAAGATTAATTTAATTTATTTTTTTTTTTGCATGTGTGTGTGGGTCTGGGGATGGAACCCAGGGGCGTTCAACCTCTGAGCTACAGCCCCTGCCCAATTTTTTATTCTTTATTTTGAAACCGGGTCTCACTGAGTTGGAGAGGGCCTAAGTAGCTGAGACTGTCCACGAACCGTGATCCTCCAGTCTCAGCCTCCCGAATGCTGGGACTACAAGCATGCACCACCATGCCCGGCTTAAATTAGTTTTTAAAAATATAAATATTAGCCAGGCATGGTGGTGCATACTTGTAATCCCAGTACTTGGGAGGCTGAGATAGGAGGATCACATATTTTCAGGCAGCCTCAGCTACTTAGGCTCTCCGCAACTTAGACCCTGTTTTAAAAGAAAGAATAAATATCAGGCTAGAGATGTAGCTTAGAGGTAGAATTTCCCTGAGTTCCATCCCCAGTACTGAAAAAAATATATATGTACATATATATAATTATATATAATTATATATGCATATGATAATGTATGATGGGTGCAGATGCTTCCTTACACAATCACCAACAAATTGTACTTTAAAATTTTTCCTCTTGAGTGGGCTGGCATATCACCAGGTGGAAAGTGCTTTCTTAGCATATGCATGGGCCTGGCTTTGCTCTCTAGCACTGCAGAAGAAAAACAGATTTCCTCTTTGGTCTTATAACAATTCAAAATTGTGTTTTTATTTTCTTATTTACTTTTTTAAATAGCATCTCTCCTATAACAAGAGATAAGGATTTTTACCACTTTTGTTCATGACACTGCTGTGTGAATACTTTTATTTTTATGATTTCCTTTTTTTAAATTCTTTGGGGGGCTCTGCCTCTGAACTACGTGCCCAGAGTTTTTGAGATACGGTCTTGCTAAGTTGCCCAGGCCAGCCTTATATGCAGTCCTCTTGCTTCAGTCTCCCGAGTAGTGGGATTACAAGCATGCAGCATCACACCAAGCTGATTTCCTTATTTTATATGTTTGAAGTATTCAGAATGTGATATAGTATAACATGTGCTATGTTCTTATAGGACAAGACTGTATCAGGTTATTTTTAGTATTTGTACTCAAAGCATTTGATACTTGAAATGGTTCAATACATACTTATCAAATGAGTAAAATGCTGAATTAATTTTTTCTTTTTGGTAGGGCTTTTCCTTTCTTAATCGATACCTCAGTCTGCGTGGACCTTGCCAGGAATCATTCTACAATTTAGGCCGTGGCCTTCACCAGCTGGGTCTGATTCACCTTGCCATCCACTATTACCAGAAGGCCCTGGAGCTCCCTCCACTTGCAGTAGAGGTATTGTATAATTAACTTTAAAAAGAGGAGTCACTTCCTTTTCTGTAGATAAGTGCAGTTAGCTAAGTATTGTGGCCCAGGCAGTGAAATTATGGCTTATATAGTAAAATGTATTTTTCCCCATTTCAGTGTATTTATGTAATTATGTTCAGCAACAGGTAGATTCATTGACATCTTAGTCTTATCACTGATGAGCAACCATGTGAATGTGTACAACTTATGGTGATGACCCTTTCAGTTACTCTAACATAGGCCTTGTGCTTGAGACGTGAAGTTTGAAGGTTGAGTAATATAGTTTATTGCCAAGTTCAAGCATAACTTTTTTTTTTACAAAGATAAAAGACAACCAGTATTAATGTAGTTTCAGGCAAATGTGTTGCCAGTACCGTGATGATTTTTGTTTAAAGTCTTATTTATACTTTAATCTCTGAAGAAAAGTATGAGTGTTTTCATTGTTAATTTTTAAGTATATACACATTAGTATATATATGTTTTTTAAATTAAGTTAATCCCCATGTTATTACCCTGGACAACTTTGGGTTTTTTTTTTTTTTTTTTTGGTGGTACTGGGGTTCCTGGAAGCCCTTCTACCTCTGGGCTACACTCCCAGACCTATTTTTACATTTTTATTTGGAAACAGGGTCTCCTAAGCCAGCGCACACGGCTGGCTTCGAACCTGCGCGATCCTCCTGTCTCTGCCTCCCAAGCACGGGGATTAAAAGCGTGCGCCACCACACCCGGCTAACTTTGGTTTTTAAATAAACAAATATATGCTTTTATGGCTATGCCGATAAAATATACTGTCATGTTCTTTCTTTTATAAATATCTTTACAATATTGCTGCTTGAATTTTATAGGTATCATTTAAAAATTATTTTTATTGATGCATTGTAATTATATATAATAGTAGGTGTCATTGTGATATATTTATAGTAGCATGATTTGGTCTATTAGATTTTCCTATACCTCCTCTCCTCCCTTTCCTAAACACCAGCTTCTGTTTCCTTTTTTCTCTTTGGCTTCCACATAGGTCAGAAAGCATACAGTCCTAGATGTATCTCACTTAGCTTGATGTTCTTGGCTCCATCCATTTCCTGCAGGTGGCTCAGTAAAACTCCATCGTGTCTACTACCACACTTTCTTTACCCATTCATTTGTTGTCAGACCCCTAGTCTGGTTCTATGACTGGGCTGCTGTGAACTGGTGCTGCTGTAACCATAGGCATGCATGTACTGCTATGGTGTGCTCACTGTAATTCTTTTCAATAAATACCAAGGAACGATATGGCTGGATCATGTGTGGTTCCATTTCTAGTCTTGAGGCCATACTGATTTTCCTAGTGGTTGTACTAATTAAGTAACAGTCCCACCAATAACATATAAGCACTTCCTTTTGCCTACATCCTCACCAGCATTTCTATTTGTGCTCTTGATTATTGACATTTTAACTAGAGTGAGGTGAAAGCTCTGTAGTTTTGATTTGCATTTCTTTGATTGCTAATCATCTTCAGTATTTTTTCATATATATATATATATATATATATATATATATATATATATTTTTTTTTTTTTTCTTTTTGGTGGTACTGGGGTTCCTGGAAGCCCTTCTTCCTCCGGGCTACACTCCCAGACCTATTTTATATTTTTGAAAAAGGGTCTCTTACGCCAGCACTGCTGGCTTCGAACCTGCGCGATCCTCCTGTCTCTGCCTCCCAAGCGCGGGGATTACAAGCGTGCGCCACCACGGCCCGGCTTTTTTCATATGTTTATTGGCCACATGTATTTCTTCTTTTGAGAAGTATCTATTTACCCATTTATTGAATAAGTTGCTTTGTTGTTGTTGTTATACTTTTTGGAGTTCTATACATATTCTGGATATTAATCCTGTCAGAAGAGTAGCTAGTAAAGATGTTTTCCCATTCTTTAGGCTCTCTTTTCCTTTTTTTTTGCTGAAGTAGTAGACCTGCTGGATCATTTGGTAGATCTGTCTTATAATTTCTTGATAAGCCACCATACTGTTTCCATACTGGCAATACTAACATTCCCAACTATAGAAGAATGTCCATTTATGTGTATTGCCTAATGTTTAATTGGCTTTTCCCTGTCCAATTATGTTCCTTTTATATTCTTGATATTAACTAGATGTTTATAATTGTCAAATATTTTATCCCTTTATGTATCTTGTCTTTTCATTCTATTGTTTTTTTTCCCGTGCAGACACTTTTTAGTTTGAAGTAATGCCATTTGTCTACTTTTTCTGTTTTCCCCTTGATTTGGGGGTCTTGTCCACTAAATCCTGGCTTGCGGCAGTACTTTGAAGCATTTTCCCTGTTTTTTTTCCTATTAGTTTCAGGTTTTATATGTAAGTCTCTAATCCATTTTGAGTTGGATGATTTTTTAAACTGGTGAGAGAGTCTAGTTTTATTCTTCTGATGTGGACATCTAGTTTTCCCAACATCAAATAGAAATTTTAAGATTATATTTTCTGGTTCTGTGAAGAATGGTTTGAATATAGAATGTCCACTGGAAAAGCTCATGTGTTGGCAATGTAAAAATGTTTAGAGGTGAATGATTTAATCTCATCAGCAGATGAATGGTCTTGTGGCTAAATCCACTGATGAATCAATGTGAAAGGATTTACTGGGTGGTAGCTGGGCAGGTGGGGTGTGGCCGTGAGGACGGAGGTCCTGGCCACTTCTGTCCCTCTCTGCTTCTGACCACCTCGAGTGGAGGTGCTTTCCTCCCCCTGCTGTGCTGGAGCCAGCTGACTGGACTGAGCCTCTTAGGTCACAAAATGAAAAAGCAGACTAAACAAGTGTCATTGATATTTTGATAGGAATTATGTTGAATTTATAGATTGCCTTGGGGTATTATGGACATTTTAACAAAATTGATTCTTCCAGTCTATGAACTCAGATGTCTTTGTTTTTTCTCCTCAGTTTTTTCATCAATGTTTTATAGTCATCATTGTTATAGACATTATCCACTTTTTTTTTTTTTTTTGCGGTACTGGGGATTGAACCCAGGGACATTCTACCTCTGAGCTTCACTCCCAGCCCTAACTGTTTTTTTTTTTTTTTTTTTGCAACACTGGGGATGGAACCCAGGGGGATTCTACCTCTGAGCTACACCCCAAGCCCTAGTTTTTTTTTTTTTTTTTGTCTGAATGATGTCTGTTGTTGAAAATGGTATGTGTAAAGTCTCCTACTGTTGTATTTAGGTGGTCTGATATTATGTACAAAATTATTTGCAATTGGTATTTACTTTTGCAGTATAGACCTCTATCATTATATAATGACATTCCTTATATCTTTTAATGCTTTTGATTTAAAGTCTATTTTATCTAAAGATGGTTACTGCTGCTTTACTTTGGTTTGTGTTTGCATGAAATATTTTATCCTTTCACTTTCACTCTATGTATGCTCTTAAAAGTGTACTTCTAGTAAGAAGTATATAATTGAATCTTGATTTATAATCCATTCAGTTACTATGTCAATTAATTTTACAATTAAAATTTTATAATTACCTGGGCATGGTGGTGCATGCTTGTAATCCCAGCATTTGGGAGGCTGAGACCAGAAGATTGCAGTTCGCGGCCAGCCTCAGCTACTTAATGAGGCCCTCTGCAACTTAGTGAGACACTGTTCAAAATACAGAACAAAAAATAGGGCAGGGGGTGTGCCGTGGAGGTCAAATGCCCCTAGGTTCTATCCCCAGACCTGCAAAAACAAAAACAAATTATAATTACATTTTAATTGTAAAATTTAAGATTTATGGTAATTATCAGATGTCTTACTACTGCCATTTTGTTACTTGTTTTGTAGGGTTTTTATATTTCTATTCTTTCTCCTATAGTCTTACTGTTGAGTGGTTTTCTCCAATAATTGTTTTCTTTGCTTATTGTTTTTGGTATGTTTTGGCATGTATCCTATTAAAGATTTTCGTTGTTGTTTGGTACTAGGGATTAAACCCAGGGGTGTTCTATCTTCGAGCTGTACCCTCAGCTCTTTTAATTTATTTTGAAATAGGGTCTCACTAAGTTGCTGAGACTGTTCTTGAAACTGTGATCCTCATGTCTCAGCCTCCCAAGTTCTGAGATTACAGGCATGTGCCACCATGCCTGGCTATCACTATATTTTGATATTCATGCTCATTAGAAAAGCTTACAAATATTTCCCTAATTTTAGCCGTCTTGATTCCTCATACATTTTTTATAGGATTCATCCTCCACAGGCCTTCTACAGCCTTTAGTCGGTTGCCCACACTTTTCTTCGCTTTCACATTGGAATAGCCAGTCACATAAAACCACTCTCGTTCTCTAAAAAATGTCACCATTTTCCATAACTTCTTCTTTCATAAAATAGGCAATATTTCCTCATATATAGAGAGTTATTTTTCTCTTAGTTACCACATATTATATTAATTCTTAGGAATTTGAACCAGCATTCTATACTAACATTTTATGCTTTCTAGAAATGTATTCTTCAGCAGTTTTTAATGTGGAAGAGTACATATTTAGCATTAGACCCAAGTGTACTGAGCTTCTTCATGCCCTATAGAACTAAGATACAGAAGTATATGAGCTTTATACAATGTTAAAATGTTTTAGTATTTTACAGTGTTTTAGTATTTTAGTACTTTATATTTAACTTATTTGGAAATGACCAAGACATTTAATGAGTATATAGTACTTAATTTAACAAACAAACTTAAGATTTGAAGTTAATGGAAAAGATTCTTGAAACTGTGACAGGTTCACTTAAAATTTTATCTCATTCACATTCAGCGGGTTACTACTTTTTAATGTTTGGATTGCTCGTAGACATGAGGCATTGAACAAAAGTTAGCTCTCACACTGCCAACAGCCTGGTTGAGAGGGTCTTCCCTTAAACTCGAGGCTCTTTGAGGAAGACGGGCCACAGAGGGCTCACGGTGTCTCTCCTGCACTCCTCCAGGGGTCTCAGGAGATGGCAGCAGCCTCATTAAGGTCCTTTCGTTGGTCCCTTGACCTATCAAAGAGCAAGATTACAACAGTTTAGTTTAACAATGTTAGTAGATTTACTTAGTATCCTAAAATCGGGTAACACTTTACTAAATATAATAGAGTGAGTATTCCACATAGTTTCTAGTTTTGCTATTATATTTATAAAGGCCTTTTTCAAGATTGTAGTATTCAACTTTATTTTTTCTTTTGTGAAATCCTTAATTTGCTATGGCTTATTGATAAGATTTTTCTGTAACATTGGTTAGACATTTTTAAGTATTTGATGAAACTTAATGATTGACTTAATCAGCATTGGTCCACAGTGTAATTTTTTATTATTATGAGTTTTAGTAGCTTTTTGAAAACACATTGGTAAAATTATTTGTCATAAAATTGTCCTCCTTGGCAGTTTAAGATATAAAAATATGAGCTGGGCGTGGTGGTGCATGCTTGTAATCCCATCATTCAGGAAGCTGAGACAGGAGGATTGCGGTTTGTGGACAGCCTCAGCTACTTGGGGGTGTAGCTTGGAGGTAGAATGCCCCTGGGTTCCATCCCCAGTACTGAAAAAATATTATATATTTATATAAATACTTACGTATTTTTTTCTTTCTTTCCCTTCTAGGGTATAGAAGTTGATCAGTTAGACCTACGGAGAGATACTGCCTACAACTTGTCTCTCATTTATCAGAGCAGCGGGAATATTGCAATGGCTCAAAATCTTTTGTACACCTATTGTTCTATATGAAGTGCGTCCACTGAGAAAGCTGTGAGCAGCTGCTGTGCTCGGACAGCATCTTGTGTCTGGGGATAATTAACTCCCGATGGACGTGACTAGCATCATTAGCGTTGTATTTCCTTTTTGCTATACAGCCCGTGCAGTGTTGCCGCCACTCCCCTGAGGCGTCAAGTGCAGCTTGGGGTGAGGTGTGTAGTGCTGTGGTGGGGTGCTGCCCAGAATGCAGGAGGCCCTGGGTTCAGTCCCACAAAACAGCAAAATACTGCAGCTCTTATCATTCCTATGAGAATTGTATATTAGTCTGTCATTTTCCTTTAGCCCTCTGTAGTAAAATTGTCCCCTATGCTGAAATGAACGTTGTTTGCCTCTGAACCAGCTTGGAGTTGAGTACTTTTCCATTTATTCATCTTTGCTTTAACACTACATATTAAACACCTGTATAAGACAGACGTGGTCTTTGCAAAATACATTACTGAGATAATTACCACAATACAATAATTAAGTACAAAATTTGAGCATATATTTGAAAGAAGTATTTGCCATGTCTTTATATATGTCATTCTTGTCAATCCAGTTTTTAACAGCTGTTACTGTTACTTGAGACAGTTTTTCAAATACATGGAAACAGCTGTTGCTTATTAAAGCAGATACAAATTGGGGCTCGTAAGACATTTACTAAATCAGCACCTGAAAAAATTACTGAATCTAAGGTAAAGATACTTCCTAGGTATATTATTGGTCAAATAGTACTTTTGTGTGTGTATTGGTACTGGAGATTGAACCCAGGAGTGTTCTTCCTCCAGGCTGCAGCCTCGGTCCTTTTATTTTTTGCTTTGAAATGGGCTTGCCAGCTTGTTAAGCGTCTTGCTAAATTGCTGAGGTTCTTGAACTTGTGATCCTCCTGTGTTAGCTCCTAAGTACTGGGATTATGGGCCTGTGGCACTGTGCCTGGCGAAATAACAGTTTTATAGGGGAAACTAAATACCATAATAAATGTATATATACTTGTGAATCATTGTCCAGTTGTGGGAAGAAAACAAGTATGAAACGTGGGATCAAAGAAACACAATGGGGGCTTTTTAGGAAATTCTTACCACTGTTTATACTGTATAACTTTCTAGTTGAGAAGCAGAATTTGTATGTAGTAAGTAAATGTGTCATGTACTCTGTATGTGTTTCATATATAACTTAAATAAATTCTATTTTTATATTAAGGCTATTTCGAATGCTTACATATTTTTCATTTTATGCCACTGACATGTATTGACAAACTAACTGTGATATAGTGACAAGTTTTATGTCTTGGCATCCTGCCTGTAGATATAGGCATTCTCTGTTTAGATTTTGTCCCTTGAATAAAGCTCCCTGGATTGAGGAAAGACAAATTGGGACTCTGTAGAGGAGTTACTTAAATAGGAGGATCACAGGGTTGAGGCCTTAATGAGCAACTCATTGAGACCCTGTTTCAAAAATTAAAAGAACTGGGCCAGGCGTGGTGGCGCACACTTGTAATCCCCACGCTTGGGAGGCTGAGACAGGAGGATCTCGCAGGTTCGAAGCCAGCCTCAGCTGGCTTAAGAGACCCTGTTTCCAAACAAAAATATAAAGTAGGTCTGGGAGTGTAGCTCGGAGGTAGAAGGCCCCTGTGTTCCATCCCCAGTACCACCGAAAATAAAATAAATTAAAAAATAAAAAGGACTGGGAGTGTAACTCAAAGGTTGAAACCCTGGGTTCTATCCTCAGGGTCACCCACCCAAAGGAATACTAAAAGACTTTTAGACAAATAGGAAACTGGCAGTTATTTTTTCTGTCTTCCAGGCCTTATGTAAAGCCCCTGTCACAATATTTTAGTGTGTAATTTTTAAAGCTTATATCTAATCACCTATGTACCATCCTTACCCCAACAATGGGGTCCTCGTAGTTGGTTTTTTTTTTTTTTTTTTTCAATGTAATGAGAGTTGTTTCTACTGCTTACAATGTATTGGCAGTCTATTCCAAGCAGGGGTAATTAACAGGTTTTTTTTCTCTTTGCACGTGTGTGTGTGTGTGTGTGTGTGTGTGTGTGAGAGAGAGAGAGAGAGAGAGAGAGAGAGAGAGAGAGAGAGAGAGAGAGAGAATTAAAGTGGAGGGAGAGAGAGAGACTGGGGATTAAACCATTAAACCCAGGGGTCTGCTACCTCTAAGCTACACCCTCAGTCCTTTTTTACTTTTTATTTTGAAGCAGGTTCTCAACAAAATTAATGAGGGCCTTGCTGTTGCAAAGATTGGCCTCGAATCTGACATATTGTCTCAGCCTCCCAGATACTGGGATTACAGAAATGAGCCACCACGCACAGTTCTTCCCTGGGAATTTTAGAAATTAGATACTGCCTTTTTGTGGAGCTAGAATTTAAGGGGTATGCAGCCAACCAGCAGTTGACTCATTATGTTGAGGAAGAAAAATAATGCTTACGCATTAGGAGAAGTAAAAATGAAAATGTAAAACGTACTCTCTGGACTCCTGGAGATATTCCAGTTTTCAGTTCTTCCTATAGCCACATTCTTTCTTACCATTAGGTTCATTCTAAAGTTACCCTTAATAACTGCCACCTTAATTTAATGTTTACTATAATATTTAATAACGAACACCTTGATGTTTAATGTTTAGTTTCTGTTAGTTGTACCAAAATTTTAAAAATTCTAACATTTATTTCATTTTTCTTTTGATGTAGCATTCCTACTCTAGCTATTTTCACAAGGAAGATGAGCATATAGCAACCAGGGATACCTATAAGAATTTGTTACTAAAGTATAAGTATTGTCACAAAATCTGAAAACTTCATAGCTAGAATGGTAGCAATGTGCCTATTATTTGGTGGTTTGGTCAACAGATTTTTTCAATGAGTGTGGTTCATATGGTAGTTGATGTTAAACAGTATTACAGTTAATATAAAAAGTTGTGTTAGCTTTCAATTATTATAACAAATACCTGAGATAATCAACATGAAAAAGATTTTGACTCACAGTTCTGGAAGTTTCAGTCCATGGTTAGTTGGCCTAGGGTGATGCAGGGCATTGGCAGGAGCTGCCCACTTCATGGTGGCTGGGAAGCAAAAGAGGAAGATCTAGGGTCCAATAATCCCTTTAAGAGATTTTTTTTGGTCTAATAATCTCTTCAAGAGATCAACAGTTTTTTTCCTTTGTGTGTGTGTATGTGTGTGTGTGAGAGAGAGGGAGGGAGGGAGGGAGAGAGAGAGAGAGAGAGAAAGAAGTGTCCTTGTTTCTACCCACGCCCTCCACCAGGCTCTGCCACTCAAAGGTTCCACCACCTCCCAAAAGCACCCTTCGCACCCTTGCTGGGGACCAAGACCTCAACACATGGGCATTTGGGGACCTACAAGATCCAAAGTATAGAGTTTCAGCCCAGACTCCCAAAGGCTCTTGTCCATCTCATGCAACATGCACTCAGTCCAGTTCCCAAAGTCCCCATAGTCAGTGCTCAAAAATCCAAGTCCAAAGTCCCTTCTGAGACTCAGCTATGAGTTCCGGTAAAAGTGAAAAAAGAAACTTAGGACCAAGATATAATGTCAGGAACTGCCGCCCAGCACACACTGCCTGGCCTCCCAGGCTTTCCCTTTGAAATCTCAGTGGAAACCTCCATGGTCCCATTAACTCTTGCATTCTTCATGTTTGCAAAACAGCATCACAATGCCAAGGTTTGTGTCTGGGCCTGTTTTAACCCTAAATCTCTGAAATAGCCTCTCAGTGCCTTGATGGCTAAACACCAGGAAACAAAGCCTGGGGAAAGGATTCCCTAGGTGGCTTTCTTCTCAACAGAAAATTTTGTGTTTTTAAACCCACAATGGGTGGGGTCAAGGCATCTCCCTATTGTCCTGGTGCAGGATACTTGGCTCCTTTCAAGTTCTAATCTCTTTAGCAAGTGCTCCTTGGCAGCACCTTTAAACTTGCTCCTTTTCTGGCCAAACCACAAGTTTTCTAAATTTTTCTTCTCTGTTCCTCCTTGCCCCTGATTCTCATGGTAAATTTACCGAAAAGCAGCCAGTCCTATGGCTAGAGTGCTCTGCTGCCTTGAAATTTCCCCTATCAGATAAACGGGCCCATTGCTCCAAAACCAAGCCTCCCACAAAGGGCATGGACATACATGCAGGTTCTGTGCTGGGTGAAAGAAGGCAGACCTCCAGTCCAGTCCCCAGTATTGCCTGTTGGAGGGGGTCCCCTGGCGGTGGACATGGCTGGGTCTGCGCCCTGGCCTTGCTCAGCCATTGGCTGGGGCCTCCCTGGGAAGAGCGTAACTGCTAGGTGTCAGCAGCTGAAAGCTATCAAGCTACCACACTTGGGGGTCACAGAGCTGCACAGATGCTTCAAATCCCATAACAGCCCAAATCTAAACAAAAACCAAATGAAAAGAAGTATGATTTCAAGGCCAAAGAAAATAGGAGAGGAAAACAACAGATAGATTGAAAACTAGAAAGCAAGTGGGCAACTGGTAACTAAACTAGTGAGAAATGAAAGTAAATGCTCATCAGAGATGGTGGGTGTTACGTGTACTAACTAGTATTGGGAAGAGGTTTTAAAATTTATTAATGTATCAGTATTGGGAAAGAAGTCCAATTTTAAAAATATATCTTTTATACTAAAGAAAGCCAGGGCTAGTTAGCAGAGACTTGTAATTTACATTTTAAAGGAAAGAAGGCTGGAGCCAAAAAAGAGGGTTTCTTTACATTTCTAAAACAAGTTCACACATCTTGGGGGATGAAACAAAAGGTATACGTCTGTGTTTGGAGACAGGGTGGCTCTCCCTCCAGCCCCAAATCCGGCTGGAGACAGCAGAACCAAGGTTGGAGATAAGGGGTTGCATATCTCCAGATCAAAGGACCTGCCGCGGACTTGGTCAGGATAAAACACTTAGTAAACTGGAGTTCTATGGCATTTTCATTCGAATTGCCCCCCTGTGCCCCGCTCTGGCACAGGGCTGTAACTATCTCTATATTTCTATCTTTTTAATAAACTTCTTTAAATCTTCAGCAGCTGTCCAAGCCATGAATATTTATTCTTAGCTTAGGACAAGAATCCATGGTTTTTCTGTTTGTCTGATTGTGTGGTGGTGGGGGGGGTGGGGGGATTACTTTTCCCCACACACACACCACGCACATTTCACCCGCCACATTATGGTTTGAAATGGTGGGGTTCTTTTTCTTATTCAACTAAGGTCAGTTGAATAGAAAAATTAACGGGCAGCTCAGTGCAGCTTTAACAAACTTTTATTACAAAATTAGTAGGAAATAGATCAGTAGGAAATAGAGAAGAGAAAAAGCAGCATGCTGACCATGCTGGGGAGCCCGAAAATGGAACTCCGGCCCCTTTTGGGAACCTCAACTCTTAAATAGATTTTGTATTGGTATCTTCCTCATCAGCGTTACCAAGGCAATGGGCTAGTTACTCATTCCTTAGCCAGGTGGTGCCTCTTTGTCTCCGGACAGTGCCCTTACTACCTGGCCCTCAGCTCTATTGTATTGGGCAGTATTGGTTGCTCATCAACTAGGGTGCTGTGAAGCTGCACACAGAGGAGAGGAGGTAAACAGAGGCACCGGTTGCCTCCATTGTAATTTTAGGGCTAATGGCTTCAGTTGACTCCAAGGCTTTTACTATAGGTTAATGGTTAGAATGAAGGGTAAAGACAGAGAGGAACTCTGCATTGTAATCGCTGCAGCCCCCTCCTTGACTAAGTGCTTGCACAGCACGTAAGCTCTGACTAGATTTTACATTTTGGAAATTATAAAAGCAATTTTCCAATACCAGCACATCAATACATTTTGATGTCTCTTCCCAATACTGGTACAGTGGGGAGGTGGCCAGGAGCAAGCTCACCTGAGGCCCTAAAGCTTGTGACTTCGGGGCATTAGACCCCTACAATCAGGGCGGGGGGAGGTTAAAAAATAGGTAAAGTGGAAAATATTAGGGAGCAGTGGGACCTTCCTAATTGATGGGGAAGGTGCTGGTATTGGAAAATTGCTTTAGAATTAATTTCAAAATGTAAAAAGTAGTCAGGGCTTGGGTGCTGTGCAGGCATGCAGGCAATTACCAATTACATAAGAGTTGTAGCCCAGGGCCTTCATATTTTAAAGACAAGTTTACACAATAAATTACTTCTAGCAGATAGGCCCAAACTCCCCAAGGATGTAAGAGGATAGTACAGGTCTTTGTTAAGAGGGCATATACCATGTGACCCCTGACTTTGTTAACCAAGTAACACATCTTGGTCATAATGAGGAGATAGAAAGGAAATAGGCAGGGAAAAGGCCTTGGTAGAAAAAAGCTAATTTCCTGAGTTTCCTGAGGGGTGACAAATGCCTGAAATTCCAAAGGCTCAGGAGATAAGAAGGCCAGATCTTTACAAAGCCATCCTGAGTTTCCTAATCAACAAACCCACCAAGCAAGTCTGGCATTCCTGAAAGGAGACCCTTCAAAGGACTTGCAAATGCCTTATGCAAATTCTCCTTGGAATCCCAAAAGTCACCCTAACCACAAAAGGACTTGCAAGTGGTCAGGCATCGGCCAGTCAGATGGCAAAAGCGGGGACTTTCCCGCTCGGGACCCCCTCCCCTTTTGGGGAGCTGTTCTCTCTCTCACAGGTCGTGTTGGCCCTGAGAGAAGGCAGAGTGCATCTGAGGGCACGTGGCTCGGGCGACTCTTGAGTAGTGACCTGAAGGCCTCTGCTGGACATCTAGGCTGACCAGGCCCTTAGGGGTGACCTATACCTCTTTTCTGGCAGATCGCGTGGACTCTGGGAGAAAGTAGTTTGCAACTGATGGGCACTTGGCTCGGGCGACACTCGGGTAGTGACCCTGAAGGCAGCTACTGGACCCCGGAGTTCCGACTGCCCCTATGGGGTGTTCGGCCACTTTTCTCTATTCCCTTCTGGCAGATCGCGTGGGCTCCGGAAGAAAGCAGCCTGCACCTGAAGGCAATTCGGCTTGGGCTACTCTCAAGTATTGTCCTGAAGGCAGCTGCTGGACCCAGAGTTCCAGCCCCTTTGGGGGTGTTCAGCCACCCTTGCCCCATTCCCTGCTGCTTCCAATAAACCTTTTACTCCTCTTCCTGAGGTCTGCGGGTGTCATTCTTCGCACACCGTAGACAAGAACTCGCCGGGTTTTCTCTCAAGAAACCCCCGTTTCAGTAACAAAGGCTTGAACCGGAGATAATGGGTGGGCCCACACCTACATCAGGAGCAGACAGAAAGACTATCTATTGGTTAAGCAGGATGGGAGAGATTGAATCCTTATAAAAACTGTTCTATCTTCAAAAACTTTAGTGTCTTACCTTCAAGGCACTCCACTGTGTTTATCTCTGTAACACAATGCTTTATTATTCTGTCCCTTCTTTCTACCTTTGTAATAATAAAATTGCTTAAGCTTGCAGCAGTATAGTTCTGGCTGTTTTTTTTTCTAAACTAGCTAAGAACTGTTCCAGTATTGGGAAGAGGCATCACAATGTATTAATGTTTTGGTATTGGAAAATTGCTTTTATAATTTCCAAAATGTAAAATCTAGTCAGAGCTTACGTGCTGTGCAAGCACTTAGTCAAGGAGGGGGCTGCAGCGATTACAATGCAGAGTTCCTCTCTGTCTTTGGCCTTCATTCTAATCATTAACCTATAGTAAAAGCCTTAGAGTCAACTGAAGCCATTAGCCCTAAAATTACAATGGAGGCAACTGGTGCCTCTGTTTACCTGTTCTCTGGGATCCGGCTTGGGCATAGGAAAGGTAAACTTTGTGTGCGGCTTTAAAACACCCTAGTTGATGAGCAACTAATACTGCCCAATACAATAGAGCCGAGGGCCAGGTAGATTCTTGACCCTTGCACTTAGTAAGGGCACTGTCCGGAGACAAAGAGGCACCACCTGGCTAAGGAATAAGTAACTAGCCCATTGCCTTGGTAACGCTGATGAGGAAGATACCAATACAAAATCTACTTAAGAGTTGAGGTTCCCAAAAGGGGCCGGAGTTCCATTTTCAGGCTCCCCAGCATGTGGGTCAGCATGCTGCTTTTTCTCTTCTCTATTTCCTACTGATCTATTTCCTACTAATTTTGTAATAAAGGTTTGTTAAAGCTGCACTGAGCTGCCCGTTAATTTTTCTATTCAACTGACCTTAGTTGAATAAGAAAAAGAACCCCACCATTTCAAACCATAGCAGAACAAGAACCCATGTCGCCATCTCAAACCATTACAGTTTTGGGCCTCAACAATAGGGACACCATTACGGTTCTGGTGCCCAACAGCAGGGCACCATTACACTAATGGCCCTATTCAGCTAGAGCGAGTTACTTCGTCAGTCCTAGGGGTCACTGTTGGTTTATTTTCTGGAGCTGTTGGATCAAGATCTCTGGATTCAGGAATGTGGCACAGATGAAGCTGGAGTGTTATGCTGAAAGCAGGGGATTAAGTAAAAGTCCACATGCTAACCAATGAGGTGTACAGCCGCCTTCTATTTCACTCTCAGAAAACTGGCATCACACTAATATCTTCTAGGCAGAGGATTAAAGGGTTCCTTTCTGAGGAGGACCCTGCCTGACAGGTGGAGGATCCCCATGGAAAGCCTGTCCTGGCCAGGGCAACTCGCCAGTGGACTAGCCCTCCCACCCTGCTGAGCCGTCAGCCTATTGGCGCCTTGCTGTCAGCATGAGCAGACAAGTTCATGATCATTAGACTTCTGAGGAAAGATTCTGAAATGAAAGCATTCATAAAAGCAAGTATGGCTGGGAGTGGGGAGAAACTCAAAGGGCATAGAACTAGTGTAGGAAGTAGGAAAACAAATATGCAGATGAGAAAATACTATGTACCTGAAACCAGATAGGAATGCTATACAAAAGAATGAACTCAAAGAATGAGAACTTTATGTCAAAATTAATCTAGTGAAGAGATGGAGGAAACAATTTAAAAAGGCAAAACAGAAAACTAAAGAGATGAGAAAAATTCAGAAAAATGAAAGGTTACCTGTTCAGATTATGATTTATTTGTGGCAATTGTCATATGTTTCATTTATCATTTATTATATGGTAGACCTAATTCCAGTTTGGAGAAACATTCCTGCAAGGTTTTTTTTTTTTCATGCAGTAGATGGCAGTACATTTCTATAAATTTATAATTGTGCTTCACAATTTCATTTCCTAATATATCAACTTTTAACATTTACCCTCCAAATTTAGCTTAAATACTTGGGTAGAAAAATTCTAATATCTTCCTGTACACTTGAGTGACTATATCCAAAATGCTCTATACTATTCCTCTCACCGTGTAAAGAAACTGGAACCCTAATGTGCATTTCTTGCCCACTTTTCAGCCAGCCTTGATCGAGAAAAAAAGGGAACATGTCCAGCAGATCTGGAGACAAGCACATTATATGTGAAAAGCCTGACCACTCCCTGAAGACCAGACTCCAAGTCTACCCTGTCTATAGACTCAAGGTAAGCAAGCTAGTGTTAGTGAGATTAGTGGGCAGTACAGGATCATCTGGATTTTAGTATAAGAGCCAGGTACTGATACCCAGCGAAGGGCATTTAGGCCAGTGTAGAGAGGACAGGGAAAGCCAGTCAACACGTAGCTCTGGCGTTGTGATCTTCTGCCATGTAAAAGAACACATGCAGAAATCAACCCTGATACTGCTATTTTTCGGCATTCCAGTTTTAGTTCCCCCTAAAGCTAGTCAGCATCGTGGACATTTCTAGATTGCAAGAAGTTTAAATGCAGCAAAATGAGTGCTTCCAAAATGACTGCTTCCAGGCAGTGAGAGTATCTTCTAATAACATACTTCATGGAATTAGTTCTGTCATGTTTGCACAAAGATGCTTGGTAAGTTTGTGCTGCAGGTTGATACTGCATTTTCCCCAATTCAGGTGCTGGGTTTACTTATTTATTTATTTATTTATTTATTTATTTAGGTACTGGGGATGGAACCCAGGGGCATTCTACCTTCGAGCTCCACCCCAAGCCCTATTTTTGTTTGTTTGTTTGTTTTTTGTTTTTGGTGGTACTGTGATTCCTGGAAACCCTTCTACCTCCGGGCTACACTCCCAGACCTATTTTATATTTTTATTTATTTGGAAACACGGTCTCTGAAGCCAGCGAGGCTGGCCTCGAACCTGCGCGATCCTCCTGTGTCTGCCTCCCAAACTCGGGGATTACAAGCGTGCGCCACCACGCCGGGCTCAGGTGCTGGTTTTGAGCAAAGAAAGCGGCAAAGGAAGTGGCTCTGACCACTAGAGGGCGCATGATGTCCACAGACTGTCCCAAGCGCTCCAGGCTCGGGCCCCAGAGCAGGGAGGGTACCTGTCAGGCCTTGGAGAGGCCAGCAAATTCCAGAGCAGCCTGCCTGTGTGCCTCTCCATCCCAGTCTACCCTACAAACAGTGCTGTGGTGTCAGCGCACCGTAACAAGAAAAAGGCTGGAAAGCATTTCCTTTGAGTAGTAGTAAATTCATATTGACTCTGTATTTCCAGATTATCAAAGCCTGAAAATAAATGCCAGATTTTTTCCCTGTTTCTCTTTTCCTTCTTCCTTCCTCACTTTTTTTTTTCTTTTTGGTAAGCCTGAGAGAAAAAGACAAACATGGTAACATGTTTTTTTTTGTTTTTTTTTTTTCTTTTTTTGGTGGTACTGGGGTTCCTGGAAGCCCTTCTAACTCCAGGCTACACTCCCAGACCTATTTTTACATTTTTATTTGGAAACAGGGTCTCCTAAGCCAGCGCGTGCGGCTGGCTTTGAACCTGCGCGATCCTCCTGTCTCTACCTCCCAAGCGCAGGGATTACAAGCGTGCACCACCACACCCAGCCGGTAACATATTTTTGGTTGTTGTTTTGTAGTACTGAGGACCAAAACCATGAGCACTCTATCACTGAGCTACACCCTCAACCCTATTTGATTTTTCTTACTTTTTTTTTTTTGTGTGTGTGGTACTGTGGTTCCTAGAAACCATTCTACCTCCGGGCTACACTCCCATACCTATTTTATATTTTTATTTGGAAACAGGGTCTCTTAAGCCAGTGAGGCTGGCTTCGAACCTGTGCGATCCTCCTGTCTCCGCCTCCCAAGTGCGGGGATTACAAGTGTGTGCCACCACGCCCAGTGATTTTTTTTAAATTTTGAAATATGATCTAAGTTTCCACACACTACTGGCCTAGCCTGGAATCTGCAATCTTCTTGTCTCAAGAACTGAGATGATAGGTGAGTTTGACCACATCAGATTTTTATAACATGTTCATACACTGGAGTTTTATGCAAACGCTGGTCAGTATTAACAAACATAAATAACATAAAGTTTGTGTCTTGCAGGTGTTTCACAAGGAGAGGCCTTATGTTTTCCCCCAAGAATGCATTGAACTTGTAGAAATGTTAACTTAGCCTTTTCAGGAAAGAAAAGAAAAAACTGGACATGTGTCTTTGTGTATATAGTCAGAATTAGGGGATCATAAGACACATACTTTATAACACATACTGCCAAGTTATTCTCCGGAAGGGCTGTACCAATTGTGTGAGGACACATGTTTCTCATGCCCTCTGCAAACTTGATATGTTTTCCCCAAGTAATAGGTGAAAATTGGTTGTTTCATTTGGATACTGGTAAGGCTGCAATCTACCTTCTCATATATTTGTAAGCCCTTTGGATTTTTTCCTTCCCTGAATTGCTTTTGTCATTTTTTTTTTTTTTACTACGTTTTTAAAATTGGGCCATATCAGCCGGGGTGGTGGTGCACACTTGTAATCTCAGCATTTGGGAGGCTGAGACATGAAGATCGCAGTTCCCAGACAGCTTCAGCTACTACTTAGTGAGGCCCTTTGCAACTCAGTGAGACTCTGTTTCAAAATAAAGAATTAAAAACAGAGCTTAGGGTGTAGCTTGGAGGTAGAATGCCCCTGGGTTCCATCCCCAGTATTGCAAGAAAAAAAAAATTGGGCCATGTATTTCTGATAGAATTGTGGCCATTCTTTGCTTAATATAGTAGTAAGCCTGGTCATTTGTCTTCTACTTTATGGTTTGTTTGTTTGTTTTTCAGTAGTGGGGATTGGACCCAGAGGCATTCTACCTCTGCGCTACACCCCAAGCCCTATTTTTAATTCTTTATTTTGAAACAGGGTCTCAAAAAGTAGAGAGCTTCACTAAGTAGCTGAGCCTGGCCATGAACTTTGCGATCCTCCTGTCTCAGCCTCCCAAGTACTGGGATTACAAGTGTGCGCCACCACACCCAGCTCTGTTAACTCTTATTAACCAAACACCTTTGACAAAGACCAATTTCTAATGATGAATATTTGTGGACTTTCTATTTTGTCCTATTGAATACTCATCTACTTCTGAGCCAGTACCATTTTTACAAAAACAAATTTTTGGGAAAGGGGTACTAAAGACGCAACTCATGGGCATTTTATCTCTAAGCTATAATACTAGTCCTATTTTACTTTTATTTTTTATATTTAGGATGTTAATTTAGAATACAATATTGATATGCATATATAAACATTGTATTGGTATACAGAATACAGACAGATCCCTTTTATGGTCTTAGTTTTCTTCCATGTACCCTCTCAAAAGATCACCACTCTCTTGAATCTAATGTTAATCACTACCATGCATGTTTTTGTTCTTCTGTTTGTGGGTATTGGGGATTGAATCTACAGGAGTTCTACTCCTGACCTACACCCCTAACCCTTTTTATCTTTTTTTTTGTTTTGTTTTGTTTTGGTGGTACTTGGGTTCCTGGAAGCCCTTCTACCTCCGGGCTACACTCCCAGACCTATTTTTATGTTTTTATATGGAAACAGGGTCTCCTAAGCCAGCGCGCGCGGCTGGCTTCGAACCTGCGTGATCCTCCTGTCTCTGCCTCCCAAGCGCGGGGATTACAAGTGTGTGCCACCACGCCCGGCTTTTATCTTTTATTTTGAAACAGGATCTTGCTAACTGGCTGAGGCTAGCCTCAAACCTACAATCCTTTTGTCTCAGCCTTCCAAATACTGGGATTACAGAAGTGTTGCCATCAACCCTGGATAAATTATTTTAATGAATATTAAATAAATATACTGATAACATAGGTGCAAATAACAATGCATATGGATTCAAAGTATACATTTTGTCATTTTGGATATATGCAAAACATGTGTTGAATTTTATCAAAAACTTTTTCTGAATATATTTAAGTAACCTATTTTTCTCTTAAACTTTTAAATGTGATTTGCTAATTAGGCACCTACATTCCTGGGATAAATCCAAATTTGTTGCCTTTAAATATTACTGGATTAATTTGGTAGTACTTTGTTTAGGAACTTTTACTTAAGTTTATAAATGAATTTTCTCTCTCTCTCTCTCTCTCCTCCCTCCCTCCCTCCCTCCCTCCCTCCCTCTGTCACATCCTCATTTAGAGCATGAATCTCATGTACTAGTCTCATGAAATCAGCATCAGCGTGAACTGGGAGGAAGGAGTTAAAGTAGCTGTGCTGCTGTTTTTCCTCTCAGGCAGAGATAGGTGACCCCATCCTTATAAATTTTTAAACATGCTATTAACTAGATGTCCTGGCAAATAGATGAATTATATTTGCTCTGAGGAGAGTCTTTTCTTTTCTTTTCTTTTTTTAATAAATTTTTATTGGTACATTGTAGTCATACATCTCAATGGGATAAAAAAAAAAATAACTTGTGGAGATATACATGTGCACATCACCAAATCAGCCCCTACCCAATCTCTAAACCCTATCCTCCCCCTCCCTCCTACCCATGCTTGGCTTCCTGGTTGACTTTGATATCAGTATATCCGTATATCATGTATATCAGTATATCATGTGCTTCACTTTTTTATTGGTGCATTGTAATCATATATCACATTGGAATACAAGACTTGAGAGGATATACAAGCACACATCATCCAATTAGCCCTCATCCAGTCCCCATCCCATTTCCTCCCCCTCCTTCGATCCCATGCTTGTTTGGTGATTAACTTTGATACATTTGTTTATGTACCTCTTGCGTTTTAAAGAGGCTCCACCTGTCGAGGGGTTAGGCCGGTGCTGGGGCCAGTGAGGCCGGCATCAGAGCCTGCCTTGAGGCAAGGCCGGTACTGGGGCCTCCGAGGCCAGGATAAGAGCCTGCCGAGGGGTTAGGCCGGTGCTGGGGCCAGCGAGGCCGGCATCGGAGCCTGCCGTGAGGCAAGGCCGGTGCTGGGACCTCCGAGGCCAGGATAAGAGCCTGCCGAGGGGTTAAGCCGGTGCTGGGGCCAGCGAGGCCGGCATCGGAGCCTGCCGTGAAGCAAGGCCGATGCTGGGGCCTTCGAGGCCAGGATAAGAGCCTGCTGAGGGGTTAGGCCGGTGCTGGAGCCAGTGAGGCCGGCATCGCAGCCTGCCGTGAGACATGGCCAGTGCTGGGGCCTCCTAACCCGGGAACGGAACCTGCCGAGGGGTTAGGCCAGTGCTGGGGCCAACGAGGCCGGCATTGGAGCCTGCCGTGAGGCTAAGCCGGTGCTGAGGCCTCCGAGGCCGGGATTGGAATCCTGCCAAGGGGTTAGGCCGGTGCAGGGGCCAATGGCCAGCATCGGAGCCTGGCGTGAGGCAAGTTCACTCCTGTGGCCTCCAAGGCCGGGACCAAAGCCAGCTTAGGGGTTAGACCGGTGCAGGGGCCAGCGAGACCAGAACTGGGGCCTCCCATGAGGCAAGGCCGCTGCTTGAGCCAGCGAGGTCTGGATCAGTCCACTGAGTAGCCAGGCCACTACTGGGACCATCAAGAGTGGGATCTGTACTTGCAACGCAGCATGCACAGAGAAATATCGCAGAAAATATAAATCATACGCTTCTCTTAATCAGCAATAACTAGGAGGAAAAGGGCAACAGGAAGAGGTTGAGCTATAGAAAGGGCTCTATAGTGAAGCAACTAATGTGACCAATCAGAGAGTATGTAATACTG
This sequence comes from Muscardinus avellanarius, assembly GCF_963383645.1. Lineage (NCBI taxonomy): Eukaryota > Metazoa > Chordata > Mammalia > Rodentia > Gliridae > Muscardinus > Muscardinus avellanarius. Next base: position 41,547,906 of record NC_137787.1, read on the forward strand.
GAGGACGGGGCCTCTTTAAAACGCAGGAGGTACATAAACAAATGTACAAAGTAAATCACCAAAGAAGCGTGGGATGGAGGGAGGGGGAGGGAATGGGATGGGGGCTGGAGGAGGGCTAATTGGATGATGTGTGCTTGTATATCCTCTCAAGTCTTGTACTCCAATGTGATTGATATATGACTACAATGCCCCAATTTAAAAAATAAATTAATAAAAATAAATAAATAAATAAATAAAGAGGCTCCATCCTGCCAGGTGTGGTGGCACACGCTTGTAATCCCTGCGCTTGGGAGGCTGAGACAGGAGGATCACACAGGTTCGAAGCCAGCCTCAGCTACTTAGTGAGGCTTTCAGCTACTTAGTGAGACCCTGTTTCCAAATAAAATATAAAATGGATCTGGGAGTATAGCCCGGAGGTAGAAAGCCTCTGGGTTCCACCCCCAGTACCACCAAAAAAAAAAAAAAAAAAAAGAGGCTCCATCCTCCCCTATTCCATACCCTCTGATTGGTCACCTTAGTTGCTTCACTATAGGGCCCTTTCTATAGCTCGACCTCTTTCTGTTGCCCCTTTCCTCCTAGTTTTTGCTGCTTAGGGGAAGCATCAGATTTTTATTTTCCGATATTTCTCTGTGCATGCCGCGTTGCAAGTACAGATCCCACTCTTGATGGTCCCAGTAGTGGCCTGGCTACTCAGTGGACTGATCCAGACCTCGCTGGCTCAAGCAGCGGCCTTGCCTCATGGGAGGCCCCAGTTCTGGTCTCGCTGGCCCCTGCACCGGTCTAACCCCTCAGCTGGCTTCGATCCCAGCCTCGGAGGCCCCAGTAGTGGCCTTGCCTCACGGCAGGCTCCGATGCTGGCCATAGACCCCGGCACCAGCCTAACCCCTCGGCAGGCTCCGATCCAGGCCTTGGAGGCCCCAGCACTGGCCTAGCCTCACAGCAGGCTCCGATCCCGGCCTCACTGGCCCCAGCACTGGCCTAACCCTTCAGCAGGCTCTGATCTCGGCCTCGGAGGCCCCAGCACTGGCCTTGCCTCACAGCAGGCTCCGATGCCGGCCTCACTAGCCCCAGCACAGGTCTAACCCCTTGGAAGGCTCTGATCTGGCCTCGGAGGCCTCAGTAGCGGCCTTGCATCACCGAAGGCTCCGATGCCAGCTGCTGGCCCCGGCACCAGCCTAACCCCTTGGCAGGCTCCGATCCCGGCCTTGGAGGCCCCAGCACTGGCCTTGCCTCACGGCAGGCTCCAATGCTGGCCATTGGCCCCGGCATCGGCCTAACCCCTAGGCAGGCTCTTATCCTGGCCTCGGAGGACCCAGCACCGGCCTTACCTCATGGCAGGCTCCGATGCCGGCCTCGCTGGCTCCAGAATCGGCCTAACCCCTTGGCAGGCTCCGATCCCAGCCTCGGAGGCCGCAGTAGCGGCCTTGCTTCACGGAAAGCTCCGATGCCGGCCGCTGGCCCCAGCATTAGCCTAACCCCTTGGCAGGCTCTGATTCCGGCCTCAGAGGCTCTAACACCGGCCTTGCTTCACAGCAGGCTCTGATCCCAGCCATGCTGGCCCTGACACTGGCCTAATCCCTCGGCAGACTCCGATCCCAGCCTCAGAGGTCCCAGCACCTGCCTTGCCTCACGGAAGGCTCCGATGCCGGCCGCTGGTCCCGGCACTGGCCTAACCCCTCAGAAGGCTCCAATCCCAGCCTCACGAGCCCCAGCACTGGCCTTGCCTCACGGCAGGCTCCGATGCCAGCCATTAGCCCCAGCACCAGCCTAACCCCTCGGCAGGCTCCAATCCCGGCCTCAGAGGCCCCAGCACCAGCCTTGCCTCACGGCAGGCTCCAATGCTGGCTGCTGTCCCTGGCATCGGCCTAACCCCTTGGCAGGCTCCGATCCCAGCCTCGGAGGCCCCAGTAGCGGCCTTGCCTCACGGGAGGCTCTGATGCTGGCCATTGGCCCCGGCACTGGCCTAACCCATCGGCAGGCTCTTATCCTAGCCTCAGAGGCCCCAGCACCCACCTTGCCTCATGGCAGGGTCCGATCCTGGCCTCGGAGGCCTCAGTAGTGGCCTTGCTTCATGGAAGGCTCCGATGGGGGCCGCTGGCCCTGGCACCAGCCTAACCTCTCGGCAGGTTCCAATCCCGGCCTCGGAGGCTGGACACCTCAAACATCAGCTGATCTAACCCCCACAAGTGACTTCCTCACACCATCAAGGCCAGGGCCCTACTTTGGCCCCTCTCAGCATGGAAGTAACTTGAAATTGATTTTCTTCATCCCCATTCACTTTGGCCTAACAGGTGTCAGGAAGTTAATAGAAAGACGTGGAATGTGCCAGTATTGGAAAATTGCTTTGGTATTAAGTTCCAAAAATGTAAAATATAGTCAGGGCCAGGGTGCTATGCAGGCGCTCAGGCAGGGAGGGGGCGGCAGCTGTTACAATGCAGAGTTCCCCTCTGTCTTCGCCCTTCGTTCTAATGATTAACCTAGAGTAAAAGCCTCAGAGTCATTGAAGCCTTTAGCCCTAAACAATATAGAGGCAATCAGTGCCTCTGTTTACCTCCTTTCCTCTGTGACCTGGCCTGGGTATAGGAAAGGCAAACTCCATGTACAGCTTTGACGCACCTTAGTTGATGAGCAGCCAATACTGCCCAGTACAATGACCCCTGCACTTAGTAAGTGCCTGGAGACAAAGAGGCACCACCTGGCTAAGAAATAAGTTACTATCCCATTGTCTTGGTAATGCTGATAAGAAAAATACCAATACAAAATCGATTTAAAGGCTGGGGTCCCTAAAAGGGGGCAAAGTTCCATTTTCGGGCTCTCCAGCGTACATGCCAACATGCTGCTTTTTCCTTCTCTTCTCTATTTCCTACTGATTTTGTCATAAAGACTTGTTAAAGCTGCGCTAAGCTGCCTATTAGTTTTAAACTTCCTATTCAACAAACTTTAGTTGAATAAGAAAAAGAGACCCTACCATTTAAACCGTAACAGCTGAGGCAGGAGAATCACAAGTCCAAGGCCAGCCTCACCAACCTCACCAACCCTCAACAATTTAGTAAGACCCCGTTTAAAATAAAAGTAAGAAAAAACCGAGGGAAGATGGTGGCGGCCTCAGTCACAGTGGCGACCATATGCTATAGCTGGCAGCATCCAAATAGGACAAGGTATTCCTCTGAGAAACCCCGGACATCAGATTTTGGCTTAATATCTGATTGGGACAACATATAGAGACATTTATAGCCATGGCTTCCTAACTAAAATATAAGAAAGTAGAGACGGACCGAGATGGTGGAGACAGTGGCGGCAGTGGCGGCCAGTATTTGGGAGAGGTAGATAAAACCAATCCAGCCCGCCTTGAACTGATGGAGAAATCTCCCAAAAAAGAGACTGCTCCTGCCCCACATGCTCAGGAATTATGGCCAACACACTATGTAAGAAAAAAATGCTCAGGAGGAGGGCCAAGATGGCGGTGGTGGCAACAGTCAGTATTGGGGAGAGGCAGGTAGATTCATTCTAATCCACCCTGAATTTTTGAGGAAATTTCCCCAAGAGTAGACTGCACCTGCCCCACATGCTCAGGAATTCTGGACAACATACTATGTAAGAAAAATATTTGGGGCGCATCAGATGGAGCCCTGCATAGTTTGGTCGGCCTGTGCCGTGCGTCCCAGGAGCCAAGGGCACTCCTGGCCACCACGCTCCTCTGAGCAGTGCTGGGGCTGGGTGCGCTTGGAGCAGCAGAACCCACTCTTCATGGTGCAGCTGTGGGCCTATGCTCTTGGAAGGGAGATAAAAATACATTGCTACTAATACTTGGGCCCCCAACTCCTACAAAAGACATGTACTGTTTTCTTTGGTTAAAAAATATTGAAGCCGGGCATGGTGGCGCATGCTTATAATCCCCGCATTTGGGAGCCAGAGACAGGAGGATCGTGCAGGTTCGAAGCCAGCCATGCTGGCTTAAGAGACCCTGTTTCCAAATTAAAAAAAAAATATATATATATATATATATTACATATTTTTTATATTATTATATATATTATATATTATATATATATATATGATAGCTCTGGGAGTGTACCCCGGAGGTAGAAGGGTTTCCAGGAACCCCAGTACCAACACCAAAAAAAATATTGAAGAGGGAGGAAGATGGCGGCGGCTGTAGTTGCAGCTGCAGCGGCAACCACAACCTCAGTGGTGATGGTTAGTAGCAGCCCAATAGGATATGTAGCGCTCTGAGAAACCCTGGACAACAGATTTTGATTTAATAGCTGATTGGGACAACACACAGAAACTGTTCCAGTCATCACTTCCAATCTGAAATATAGGAGAGAGAGTGGAAAATGGCAGAATTAGAGGCAAGACTGCAGCGTGGCACCCACCACTGCAAGAAAAGTGATTTTTGGAGGGATATGCCAGAAGAAATCAGAAAGCAGACTGCTCCTGCCACACATGCACAGGAATACTTAACAACATACTTGAGGAGAGACCAAGAAGGCGGCGGTGGCCAGTATTCAGGAGAGGCAGACAGATCCAACCAAATCCACCTTGAGTTTTTGAAGAAATCTCTCCAAAAATAATTGTTCCTGCCCCATGTGCTCAGGAACTCTGAACAACATACAGTGTAAGAAAAAGTTTTGAAGAGATGGACCAAGATGGTGGTAGCGGCGGCGGTGGCCAGTTTTTGGGAGAGGCAGACAGATCCAATCCAATCCACCTTGAATTTTTTAAAATATCTTTCCAAGGGCCAGGCATGGTGGCACACGCTTGTAATCCCCGCGCTTGGGAGGCGGAGGCAGGAGGATCGCACTGGTTACGAAGCCAGCCGTGCTGGCTTAAGAGACCCTGTTTCCAAATGAACAGGTTAAAAAATAAGTCTGGGAGTGTAGCCCATGGGAGTGTATCCCAGAGGTAGAAGGGCTTCCAGGAATCCCAGTACCACCAAATATATATATATATATTTTTTTTTCTAAAAATAGACAAAAAATTTAAAATATATATAAAATTTTATATATATAAATATAAAATTATATATATAATATATATATAAAAATATAAAATATATATATATTTTTTTTCCAAAAATAGACTGCTCTTGCCATAATGTGCATAAATTCTGGACAACATACTATGTAAGAAAAATGTCTGGGGCAAGTCAGAGGGAGCCCCGCCCATATTGCTTGGCTGATTTGTTGCACCGGGTGTCTCAGGAGACCTCAGCTCATGGTCACTGCACCCCTCTGCGCTGTGAGTAGCGGATCCTGCTCTCCATGATGAGGCTATGAGCCTCTGCTTTCATTGGGGAGATAAAATCCATTGCTGCTAGGGAATTGGGCTCTCAGCTTCTGCAAATGACACGTGCTGTTTTCTCCTACTTAAATACTTAAAAAAAAATATACATATATATAAAAAAATATATACATATATATATATAAATATATATATTTATATATATATATATTTTATATATATATATAAAAATATATATATTTAAAAAAATATATACATATATATATGTATATATATATATACATATACTATATATATATATAATATATATATATATACATATATATATATATATATATACATATATATATATGTATATATATATATATATATATATATATATGTATATATATATAGTGGGAAAAGTGGGAACCTCTGTAAACATCAGAAACCAGAGCCTGTCCGGCAGTGAGGCTGGTCTGGAGCCAGCAGGCTGGGCCTGGAGTCTGCCACTCAGCAGGCCTGGAACTGGGGCCTGCTTCACAGCAAAGGGCCAGCCGGTTTCTTCTACTGTATTGCCAGGAAGCACTAGAAGCTGCCACTGCCTCACCTAATCTCTTAGCAGATTTCCAGATCCAAGTGACCTCTATTAAAAAATAAAAATTGGCTGTGAGTGGACCATCCTGTCAGTTACTCACCTTCTGGCTTTCAGGTTTTCAGTAAGTTGGAATAAGAGTGGAGAAATAGAAGCTTTAATACATTGCTGGTGGGACTGCAAGTTGGTGCAACCACTCTGGAGGACAGTATAGAAGATCCTCAAAAGAAGGAAAACGAACTTACCATATGATCCCGCAATAACACCTCTGGGTATCTACCAAAAAGAATAAAACCCAAAATACCAAACTAATGCATGAACAACCATGTTCATAGCTGCACAGTTCATCATTGCCAAACTGTGGAATCAGCCAAGATGTTCTTTAATGAATAAGTGGATTTCAAAACTATGGGATATATACACAATGGAATTTTGCCCAGCCATAACGGAGAACAAAATTATAGCATTTACGGTGAAATGTCACAAAAAAAAAAAAAAAGAAATCAGATGCTTTTCTTAATGTGCAAAATATTAGGGAGAAATGGGTAACAGGAGAAACTCTAGATGAAGAAGGGACCCTATAGAGGAGCAATGAAGGTGACATCTGAGGGGATAAGAGGGATGAAGGGAAACTCTTTAAAGCACATGATACTGGAGAAACCAGGCCCAGTAAGACCCTGGGTCCCAGGCAGGGGTCGCACGGGGCACGCCAGCCGGGGCCCGGGTTGCGGGACTCTGGGCCCCGGGCCGGACCACGAGTAGCACGCCAGACCCCTGGAGACCCTGGGTCCCGGGCAGGGGTCGCGCGGGCCACGCTGGAAACCCGGAATAGCCGGGGCCCGGGTCGCGGGACCCTGGGCCCCGGGCCGGACTGCGTGTAGCACGCCAGACGCCTGGAGAAACTGGGCCCAGTAAGACCCTGGGTCCCGGGCAGGGGTCGCGCGGGGCACACCGGAACCCCAGAACAGCCGGGGCCTGGGTCGCGGGACTCTGGGCCCCAGGCGGAGTAGTGCGGAGCACACTGGACCCATGGGGAAACCGGGCCAGGTCACAGTGCTACTGAGTGCCTGATCCCACTACTTCCTCAAACCACACATAGTGAAGAAAAAGAAAAAAGAAAAATATTGGAGAGGGGTTAAGAAGGCTGTGGCGGATGCCAGGATACTGGAGATGCAGACAAAACTTATCCAAATGCACTGGAACTTATGGAAAAATTCCCCATGAAGGAGGACTGCTGTTTCTCTATATTGTTAAGAATCTTGGACATCACCTGTAAGGAGAGAGTTTAGCGGAGACCAAGGAGAAAGGCAGTGTTGAAAGCGGTCTCTGCGATGGCGGTGGAGACTTGTATTCAGGAGAAGCAGAAATCGGATCCTACCAACCATATTTTTTTTGGAGAAATTGCACCAAATGTCGAATGCTACCATCACTCATGCTTAGGAACACTGGACAACATTCAGAGTGGAAAAAGAGCTTGGGAAGGATTTGAAATGGTGGAGGCAGTGGCAATGGCAGTGGTCAGTACTCAGGGGAGGCAGAGATCAGATGCATTACACCTGGAACCTTTGGAATAATAACCCCAGAGGCAGAATGTTACCACCACGCACCCTCGAGAACGTGAGACAAATGGCTGGGTGAAGAGGGTGATCGGATTGGAGCATACCGAGGGGTGAGGCCGGCGACGGACACAGCAAAGCTGGGATTGGAGCCTGCCGTGAGCCAAGGCCGGTGCTGGAGCCTCCGAGGCCGGGATCTGAGCATGCCGAGTGGTTAGGCTGGTGGTGGGGCCAATGAGGCTGGGATCGGAGCCTGCCATGAGGCAAAGCCACTACTGGGGCCTTCAAGGCCGGGATCGAAGCCTGCCGAAGGGTTACGCTGGTGCTCGGGCCTCCGAGGCTGGGATTGGAGCCTGCCAAGGAATTAGGCCAATGCCAGGGCCAGCGGCCCGCATCGGAGCCTGCAGTGAGGCAAGGCCGGTGCTAGGGCCCTCAAGGCAGCGACTGGAGACTGCCAAGGGGTTAGGCCAGGGCTGGAGCCAATGAGGCTGGCATCGGAGCCTTCTGTGAGGCAAGGCTGGTGCTGGGGCCTCCGAGGCCAGGATAAGAGCCTGCCGAGGGGTTTGGCTGGTGCCGGGGCCAATGGCCGGCATCAGAGCCTGCTGTGAGGCAAGGTGGGTGCTGGGGCTTCCAAGGCTGGGTTCGGAGCCTGCCGAGGGGTTAGGCCGGTGCCAGGGCCATTGGCCGGCATCAGAGCCTTCCATGAGGCAAGGCCACTACTGAGGCCTCCGAGGCCAGGATTGGTGCCTGCTGAGGGGTTAGACCAGTGCTGGGGCCAGCGAGGCCGGCATCAGAGCCTACCATGAGGCAAGGCGGGTGTAGGGGCCTCCGAAGCTGGGATCGGAGCCTGCCAAGGGGTTAGGCCGGTGCCAGGGCCAGCATGGCTGGGATTGGAGCCTTCCGTGAGGCAAGGCCGCTACTTAGGCCTCCGAGGCTGGGATCGGAGCCTGCCAAGGGGTTAGGCTGATGCCGGGGCCAGCGGCCAGTATCTGAGCCTGCCGTGAGGCAAGGCAGGTGCTGGGGCCCTTGAGGCAGTGACCAGAGCCTGCCAAGGGGTTAGGCCAGTGCCAGGGCCAATGGCCGAGATTGGAGCCTGCCATGAGGCAAGGCCACTACTGGGGCCTCTAAGGCCGAGATCGGAGCCTGCTGAGGGGTTAGGCCGATGCTGGGGCCAGCAAGGTTTGTATTGGAGCCTGCCATGAGGCAAGGCTGGTGCTGGGGCCTCCGAGGCCAAGATAAGAGCCTGCCGAGGGGTTAGGCCGGTGCCAGAGCCAATGGCCGGCATCAGAGCCTGCCGTGAGGCAAGGCCAGTGCTAGGGCTTCCGAGGCTGGGATCGGAGCCTGCAGAGATGTTAGACCGGTGCTGGGCCCAGCAAGGCCGGCATCGGAGCCTGCCATGATGCAAGGCGGGTGTTGGGGCCTCTGAGGCCGGGATCGGAGCCTGCCAAGGGGTTAGGCCGATGCCGGGGCCAATGGCCGGCATCGGAGCCTGCCGAGAGGCAAGGCCGGTGCTGGAGCCTCCGAGGCTGGGATCAGAGCCTGTCGAGGGGTTAGGCTGATGCCGGGGCCAGCAGCCAGCATCGGAGCCTGCCGTGAGGCAAGGCCACTACTGGGGCCTCCCTGGCCGAGATCGGAGCCTCTCGTGGGGTTAGGCCAACGCTCGGCCAATGGCCAAGATCGGAGCCTGCCGTGAGGCAAGGCTGGTGCTGGGGTCTTCAAGGCTGAGATCGGAGCCTGCTGAGGGGTTAGGCCAGTGCTGGGGCCAGCAAGGTTGGCATTGGAGCCTGCCGTGAGGCAAGGCCGGTGCTGGGGCCTCCAAGGCCAAGATAAGAGCCTGCCGAGGGGTTAGGCCTGTGCAGGGGCAGTGGCTGGCATCAGAGCCTGCCATGAAGCAAGGCTGCTACTGAAGCCTCCAAGGCCAGGATATGAGCCTGCTAAGGGGTTAGGCCGGTGCCGGGGCCAATGGCTGGCATCGGAGCCTGCCGTGAGGCAAGGCCGCTACTGGGGCCTCCGAGACTGGGATCGGAGCCTGCCAAGGGGTTAGGCTGATGCCGGGGCCAGCGGCCAGCATCGGAGCCTGCTGTGAGGCAAAGCCGGTGCTGGGGCCCTCAAGGCAGTGACCGGAGCCTGCCGAGGGATTAGGCTGGTGCCGGGGCCAATGGCTGAGATTGGAATCTGCCGTGAGGCAAGGCCGGTGCTGGAGCCTTCAAGGCCGGGATCGGAGCCTGCCGAGTGGTTAGGCTGGAGGTGGGGCCAGCAAGGCTGGCATCGCAGCCTGACATGAGGCAAGGCTGGTGCTGGGGCCTCCGAGGCCAGGATAAGAGCCTGCCGAGGGGTTAGGCCGGTGCCAGGGCCAATGGCCGGCATTGGAGCCTGCCGTGATGCAAGGCCAGTGCTGGGGCTTCCAAGGCTGGGATCGGAGACTGCCGAGGGGTTATTCCGGTGCCGGGGCCAGCAGCTGGCATCAGAGCCTGCCGTGAGGCAAGGCGGGTGCTGGGGCCTCCGAGGCCGGGATCGGAGCTTGCCGAGGGGTTAGGCTTGTGCCGGGGCCAGCGAGGCCATCATCTGAGCCTGCTGTGAAGCAAGGCCGGTGCTGGGGCCTCTGAGGCCGGGATCGGGGCCTGCCAAGGGGTTAGGCTGGTGCTGGGGCCAATGAGGCTGGGATTGGAGCTTGCCGTGAGGCAAGGCCGCTACTGGGGCCTCCGAGGCCGGGATCGGATCGGAGCCTGCCAAGGGGTTAGGCTGGTGCCAGGGCCAGCGTGGCTGGGATTGGAGCCTTCCATGATAGCAAGGCCACTACTTAGGCCTCCGAGGCTGGGATTGGAGCCTTCCAAGGGGTTAGGCTGGTGCTGGGGCCTGTGAGGGCTGCATCGGAGCCTTCCCTGAGGCAAGGCCGGTGCTGGGGCCTCTGAGGCTGGGATCGGAGCCTGCCGAGGGGTTAGGCCGGTGCTGGGGCCAACGAGGCTGGGATCACAGCCTGCCATGAGGCTAGGACAGTGCTGGGGCCTCCGAGGCCAGGAACGGAGCCTGCCGAGGAGTTAGGCTTATGTCTGGGCCAGAGAGACCAGAATCAGGGCCTCCCATGAAGCAAGGCTGCTGCTGGAGCCAGCGAAGTCTGAATCAGTCCACCGGGTAGCCAGGCCACTACTTGGGCCGTCAAGAGTAGGATCGGTACTTGCAATGTGGCATGCACAGAGAAATATCACAGAAAATAAAAATCAGATGCTTCCCCTAATCAACAAAAACTAGGAGGAAAGGGGCAACAGGAAGAGGTCGAGCTATAGAAAGGGCCCTATAGTGAAGCAACTAAGGTGACCAATCAGAGGGTATGGAATTGGGGAGGATGGAGCCTCTTTAAAATGCAGGAGGTATGTAAACACATGTATCAAAGTTAATCACCAAACAAGCATGGGATCGAGGGAGGGGGAGGGAATGGGATGGGGGATGGGTGAGGGCTAATTGGATGATGTGTGCTTGTATATCCTCTCAAGTCTTGTATTCCAATGTGATATATGATTACAATGCACCAATAAAAAAAAATAAAATAAAAACATACCACAGATGCTTTATGACCTGCCTCAACCCTTTGATTTTTATCCTAGTCCTTTCTTTTTCCCATTTGGGACAATCATAGGATAAACCTTACTTAATACAAAATGCTTTCTTAAAAATCTCCTCTGGCTGGGCATGGTGGCGCACACTTGTAATCCCTGTGCTTGAGTGGTGGAGACAAGAGGATCCCGCAGGTTCGAAGCCAGTCGCGCTGGCTTAAGAGACACTGTTTCCAAATAAAAAAGTATAAAAATAGGTCTGGGAGTGTAGCCCGGAGTTAGAAGGGTTTCCAGGAACCCCAGTACCACCAAAAAACAAACAAACAAACAAAAAACTCCTTTGTTTCTTGCCATAGCCAGCCGGCAAAAGTATGGGTTCCAAAGAGAGGAGTGAGGTTGAAAGAATTTGATTCTAAGAATTTAATTCAAAGAATTTTAATTTACTTCTCTTAAAGCATGGGAGGGTCACCAATCTCTATTGGGCAGACCCTGGGTTTATCTCTCTTGTCCTATTTATACAGTTCGAGGTCAATCAATCTTCATGCCATCACTACCTGAGTATATAACAGTCAGGTCAATCAATCCCTTGTGCCATCACCACCTGAGCTTCTCAGACCTTTTACTTTGAACTTTCCATGACCTCAAACCTTGTTGACTCTGGGCGAAGGACAGTCAGCTGAGTCAGAAATATTCTTTTAGGGGAAAACCTTAATGACTCCCCATAGTTTCTATGCTTTTCTCCACCAAAAACTTCACACACACACACACACACACACACACACACACACACACTACACATCTGTCTCTTATTCCTACATATAAGCTAACCCCCAAAAATGACATTTTACAATGTTTTTACACCAAAAATTTAGAAATTCCTTTAATACACTCAAGTGTTACTTTAGACCTTATGAAGTTAAGAGCATTTTGAAGTATTACTCACATTTTACATTTACCCAACTTAATTGAATTATAGATTACCGCAGAAAATTAAGACATCAGGTAAGAATTACTAGTGCCTTAAAAAATTTTCTTTTCTGCCAAAGAAAAAAACTTTAAAGGCAATGGATATTATATTTGATCACATCTCACAGAGGTCTAAGTTTCACAGTGCTCTGGACTGCTTTTTAAAGGCTTATAGTTTAGTTTTAGGTTGAGATAAAACAAACAACCCCCCCCCCAAAAAAAAAAAAAAAACAAAAACATTGAGCAGCACCTTGTCTTAATAGAGCCAGCAAAAGAGAAAAAGGACAGTATAAGTTTTTTTTTCTTTTGGGGCTTTTCTGGAAGGATGAGAAAAAAAAAGTAGTATAATTTTAAATAAGACCAAGGGAGAGGATGGTACCCAAGTTAGTTTGCTTTCCTGACCTTATCTCTTCTTTTTAACAGAGGAGCTGGAGCAACTAACTAAGAAATAATGGGAGAAGTGGAGGTTACCCCAGGAGCCGGCTAAATCTTGAGTAAAGAAACATTTTAGGGGCTGGCCTGGAATGCCCCAATCTGTTACTTTAAGAGAGGATCTTAGACTAGGTAAGTATGGTAGGGCAGAAAGCCTGACACCTGTATCCACTAGGAACAGGACAGCTTGTGAGCCCACAGTTAGAGTTACCAAGGTTCCTCAGTCTTAACCCAGGTGGTGGGAGTCTGGAGGAATGGCCTTGGGACCTGTCACTGGGAACCCAGACCTGAGGACCCCAAGTCCCTTCGGAACTGGAGGCACTCAGATTTCCAGTGGTCCCCCTTGCACTATGGGTAGAGCTTTGGAGGGTGTTTTTGGCCTCCTGGTTGAGGGCCTTAGTACCAGAGATGCCCGGGCTCCTTACACTTAAAACAGACTGGAGCCCAGGCTTTTGTGGGATGGGTGCTCATACGCATGGCAGACAGGATTTCTCCATGGTGTTTATCCTTTTGTTTTTCCCTTTCCGAGTCCCAGTTATTATAAACTGAATTAGCAGCCTGCAGTAGTGATTATACTCTGAATCAGGTGCAGACTGAGTTAAGAATTTGTCTCTGAGGATGGCCTCCCTTCTACTGAGTAAAGAATTGAGCAACCTGAATGCCTGCATCTATTGTTCAGGGTCAGTGGTATAACTCCAAGCTCCCTTTTAATTTCTTTAAGCTCAGCCAGTTAAAAACGGCTTATGGACAGATTGAACTCCAAACTCCCCCCAACCCCCCACACTGCTGTCTTTTAGTTTTGGGTGTCTCTCAGGCCCCCTGGTTGGAGGGGACTGTAGCATGGTATGGGGGGAGTCTATTTAAGCACTGCTTGCTCTACTGGTGCTCTAGCTCCTGCCGGGCAGTCATCCTGCTTTTCTGGGGCTGCCTGGTCTTTGGGTTTTGCCTCCACTGTTGCTGTTAAAATTGCATCAGGGTTGTAATCTTTGAATAAGCCTGGGTGGCTCTGAATATAATTAAAAAAACAACCCTGAATATATGGCCTCTCAATGTACTTGCCCTCCCCGCTGCAGAACAAATCTAACTGCAAGATAGTATTAAAGTTTAATCTTTCCTGTGGTGGACAGGCCTCCCCATCCCTCTGAGTACTGTGGCCAGGCTTGAGTGCAAAAGAACAGAAGAGCTCATTTCTTTAAGATCTGAAAGTCTAACCTATCCCAGTGTCTGGATAATGCTGGAATTCCATCTAAGAGAGAGAGGTTGGGGTTTTACTGGTTTGTCTGGGTAAGGAAGGTCCCAATCTGAAACCAATGAAATGAAGTGGGGCTCAGCCGGAGGCAGGTCTGGCTAAGCACCTTGTGTGAGCTTCATGATGGCGGCTCCTCAAGGCTCACCAGGGTGGGCCCCTTAAGAGTGTGAGCCTGAGCCACCCTCCTCTCTCCCTCTGGATGAGGTCCTCTTTCTTTTCCTAAAGCTCAGAAATCCTTGGTGCTATTGAAACGGGGGTTTCTTGAGAGGAAACCTGGCGTTTCCTCAAGATGAAACAGAGTTCCCTAAGAAGGAAGTTGATGTTTCCTACCAAGTTCTTGTCTACAGTGAGCGAAGAATGATACCCGCAGACCTCAGGAAGGGGAGTAAAAGGTTTATTGGGAGCAGCAGCGAATGGGGGGGAGGGTGGCTGAACACCCCAAAGGGGCTGGAACTCTGGGTCCAGCAGCTGCCTTCAGGACAATACTTGAGAGTAGCCCAAGCCGAATTGCCCTCAGGTGCAGGCTGCTTTCTTCCAGAGTCTGCATGATCTGCCAGAAGGGAATTGAGAAAAGTGGCCGAACACCCCAAAAGGGCGGTCGGAACTCTGGGGTCCAGTAGCTGCCTTCAGGGTCACTACCTGAGTGTTGCCCGAGCCAAGTGCCCATCAGTTGCAAACTACTTTCTCCCAGAGTCCACGCGATCTGCCAGAAAAGAGGTACAGGTCACCACTAGGGGCCTGGTCAGTCTAGATGTCCAGCAGAGGCCTTCAGGTCACTACTTGAGAGTTGCCTGAGCCACGTGCCCTCAGATGTACTCTGCCGTCTCTCAGGGCCAACACGACCTGCGAGAGAGAGAACAGCTCCCCAAAAGGGGAGGGGGTCCCGAGTGGGAAAACCCCCTTTGCTGGCCAACTAAGGCAAAGTCATGACCGCTTGCAAGTCTTCTTTTGATTAGGGTGACTTTGGGATTCCAGGGAGAATTCTGGGAAGTAGCTCTCAGAATTTGCATAGGGTATTTGCAAGTCCTTTGAAGAGTCTCATTTCAGGAATGCCAGACTTGTTCTGTGGGTTTGTTGATTAGTAAACAGATGGCTTTGTGAAGCGCTGGCCTTCTTATCTCTGAGCCTTTGGAATTTCAGGCATTTGTCACCCCTCAGGAAACTCAGGAAATTAACTTTTTTCTACCAAGGCTTTTTCCCTAGCTGCCTATTTTCTTTCTATTTCCTCACTATCAGCTAATAAAACACTTATGTTTTTCAAAATATTTTCATCAGTGACCCACAGACTGTGGCTAGCAGAGCTAGAATCTCAAAGGTGGGAGGTCTCTGTTTCTCAATATTCTGCCTCAGAAAGTTGTATTAGCCAAGAGAGGATAGAAGCCTAAAACTACCAATAAATCAGAGATAGCCATATTCCAATTATTCTAAATTTTGTACAGGGGGCCATTAACAGCATATGCTATGTAAGGTGACAGAAGAAAGGAGCCCAGGACACAGAGAACATTGGTCTCTGTAAGAATAATATGGGCAGAGCAGATTGGAGGATAAATCTGGCGGCAATAGGACCCTGAGGATCCCAGGCGCTGGAGCTGCACCTAGAGTGGTCTGGTTCCCTGAAGCAGAGCTCAGACTCCAGTGCTCAGACCTCTGGGAGTTCGGGGCCCCTGGGGTGCACAAACTACCAGGGCTTGCAGGCCAACGGGGTGTGCACAGGCTGCCCAGGAGGTGGCTGGGTGCTGTGTCCGGCTGCTGACTGCGGTTGCTAATGGCAACACTTGCAGGGTGCTTGGCTAGAAGCTAGAGGGCGAGCCTGGCTGCTCATCTCCTAAGGCAGGTCCCTAGCTGCAGCTGAAGCAGGAGAGAGAGACTCACTGCTGTTTTTTTTTTTTTTTTTTTTTGCGGGTCTGGGATGGAACCCAGGGCATTCTACCTCCGAGCTACACCCCCTGTCCTATTTTTTATTCTTTATTTTGAAACCGGGTCTTACTGAGTTGCAGAGCCGGGCGTGGTGGCGCACGTTTGTAATCCCAGCATTCGGGAGGCTGAGACCTGGAGGATCGCGGTTCGCGGACAGCCTCAGAGACTCACTGCTGTTTATCAACTGGTGGTGGCTGGTGTCCCCTTGTGGAAACAGAGGAGACTCAGTTTGATCTCACCCAGCACCACCCTGTAACTGAATCCTCCTCCCTCTTCCTGTTTCAAATGGTAAATCTAAAGTTTAACCTTGCTCCTCTAGGAATGGCTTTGCTACTCCCAGCAGGGAGGAGACTACTCTTTTCCCCCAACAAGGCTTATCTCTGCCTAAAATTCCTGTGTGGTGTCCCCAACACCTCCTAACCAGTGAATTCCGCTCTGTAACCCGCTTGCCTACCCCTTACAAGCTCCCTATCCTGGCCAGTCGGCGCGCCCCTCTGGTCTGATTTTAGACTGAGGGCTCTGCAGCTGTCCAGCTAATAAAGGCTTCAATTGGCACATTTCCCTTGGGCTCTCGAGTCTCTCATTTCTCGCAAACTCTGCACACAACACCCTCTGTTTTGGGGTTCTCTGGAAGTGGGCTATGGGTATTTTTCAGATTTAACTTTTTACAGGGCTTTAAAAAAGTATACCGTGTGTGTGTGTGTGTGTGTGTGTGTGTGTGTGTGGTACTGGGGGTGGAACCCAGGGGCTTTTTTCTACCTCTGGACTATACTCCCAGACATATTTTATACTTTATTTGGAAACAGGGTCTCACTAAGTTGCTGAGAGCCTCACTAAGTAGCTGAAGCTGGCTTCGAACCTGTGTAATCCTCCCGTCTCAGCCTCCCAAGGGCTGGGATTACAAGCGTGCGCCACCATGCCCGGCAAGAGTGTACCATCTTTGATGGAATTTACAGGCACTCATTGGGTCTAGCAAGACAATCGTGGGTTTCCCCAGAACCCCAATATAGACCTTGACACGGATCTAGCCTCACTTATGGGAACATAGGTAACATGAGCTATCACCTCAAAAGGCACGAGGCTCCCAAGTCGCTGTTTGGTTGCCTATGCGTTCGTATAGTAAGCTTGAGGAGGGTCTGGAGTCCTTCTTGTCTGCCCTACACTATTTAAGGGGTTACTTCCTGGAGAGGATTCGACTGTGGCCTACTTCCTTGGTGGGGGGGGGTCCCCACAAACCAGAATAGCCTCCCAGGTGCCAGATGATCACAGTAATTCTGGGGGAACTCATAGCTCTAGGAGTGCAGTGGTATTAGGGCCTCCGGTGACGCCCTGGAAATCGCTTTCAGAGATGCAGTGGTGCAAAGGCTGCTTTATAGTTATTTTAAAGCTCAACAGCTCTACAGCCGGAGCTGAAGCTGCTGCTGCCCACTGAACCACTGGACCAAAAGTCCCGTGAAGATTATTACTTAAAATTCATTAATTGAGCCACTTATCCCTTCAGGGTCGCCACTTATGTTATGGTTTAAATGGTGAGGGTTCTTTTTCTGATTCAACTAAAGTTTGTTGAATAGAAAAATCAAAACTAATAGGCAGCTTAGCGCAGCTTTAACAAGTCTTTATTTACAAAGTCAGTCGGAAATAGAGAAGAGAA
Source organism: Muscardinus avellanarius (assembly GCF_963383645.1). Classification (NCBI taxonomy): domain Eukaryota; kingdom Metazoa; phylum Chordata; class Mammalia; order Rodentia; family Gliridae; genus Muscardinus; species Muscardinus avellanarius. Next base: position 41,565,046 of record NC_137787.1, read on the forward strand.
AAAGCAACAGGCTGGCACGCATGCTGGAGAGCCCGGAAATGGAACTCTGACCCCCTTTCAGGACCCCAGCTTTTTAATAGATGGTGTATTGGTATTTTTCTTATCAGCATTACCAAGGCAATGGGCTAGTAACTTATTTCTTAGCCAGGTGGTGCCTCTTTGTCTCCAGACAGTACATTTACTAAGTACAATAGAGGCCTTTGCCTCTATTGTATTGGGCAGTATTTGCTGCTCATCAACTAGGGTGCATCAAAGCAGCACATGGAGTTTGCCTTTCCTATACCCAGGACAGGTCACAGAGGAAAGGAGGTAAACAGAGGCACTGATTGCCTCTATATTGTTTAGGGCTAAAGGCTTCAGTGACTCCGAGGCTTTTACTCTAGGTTAATCATTAGAACGAAGGGCGAAGACAGAGGGGAACTCTGCATTGTAACAGTTGTCACCCCCTTCCTGCCTAATTGCCTGCACAGCACCCAGGGCCTGACTATACTTTACATTTTGGAAATTAATACCAAAGCAATTCTTCAATACTGGCACATCAGCTTCCTAAGTACTGGGGTTACAGGTGTGTGCCACTATGCCTGGCTTGGGTTTCATAGTCGCATAGTACTTCTACTGGTACAATGCTGAAGAATAGTGAAACAGTGGGCATCCTTGCCTTGGTTTTAAGAATAGGTGTTTATATGGTTAAGTGTGTGTGTGTGTGTGTGTGTGTGTGTGTGTGTATTTGATGTTAAGAAGGTTCAGCCAGGTGAGGTGGTGCACGCTTGTAATCTCAGCATTTGGGAGTTTGAGACTGGAGGATTGTGGTTCGTGAACAGCCTCAGCTACTTATGCCCCCCCCTTCCACCTCCAGTACCCCAAATAAATAAAAAATAAAATAAATAATAAAGGTTCAATTCTTTTTTCCTTACTTTTCTCTTCAATGGGTACTGAATCTTATGAAGGGCTTTTCCCCCCCTCTTTATCTATGGAGACAACGACATGATTTTTCTCCTTAGATTTTCTTTTCTTGTGCGTGTATGTGGTACTGGGGATTGAACCCAGGGGCATTCTACTTCTGAGCTACATCCTAAGCTCTATTTTATTTTTATTTTGAAACAGTCTCACTGTGTTGTGGAGGGCCTCACTAAGTCGCTGAGGTTGGCTATGAACCTGTGATCCTCCTATCTCAATCTCTCAAGTCCTGGGATTACAACCATGCCCAGCTTCTTCTTAGATTTTCACCTTTAAATTTTTAATAGGGTGTGTACTAAAAAGTCCTAATAGGAAACAATCCTTGCATTCCTGGAATAAATCACACTTGGTCACAGTATATTATTTTCTTAATGTGGTATTAAGTTCTGTTTATTAAAGTACTTTAGTATTTTTGCATTGATAGTTGTCTATAGTTTTCTTTGTGTAGTAATTCCCCTTATTCTTAGTGGATATGTTCCAGGACACCTAATAGATTTCTGACACTTCAGATAGTTTTGAATCCTAAATAGACTGTTTTTTCTTTTTTTTTTTTAGACTGTTTTTTCTTATACATGCATATCTATAATAAAGTTTATAGTGTAATGAAATTGCCAGAATCACTACTCTTGCCCTTTGGGGCCATTATTAAGTAAAATATGGGTTGTTTGAATACAAGTACTGTCATACAACAACCGTTAAGGTGATCAAAATATTTAGTGCTGTGAATTGTGATCATCCTACAACACTTTCTGTCCTATCTACTGAGGAGGCTGCCAGGAAACTGTGGCACATCCCTTCCCAGGTTCTGATGAGAGATGAACCTCTGGCGCAGATGCAGGCCATAAAGCTGCTAAGCTACAACATGATGCCGGTGGCTCCTCTTAAACAGGGTGTGCTATCTGTAGCATAGCTATCTGGCCCCTTGTTTTAGTGTCATCTTGCATGAAGACAGGGGGTACTAACATCTTTGACTACTCTCTTTCCCTGTCTATGTAATAAGCTGTCTGAATCTAGTGAGGACTTGTTGATAAATGAATCTGTCAGCTTTGCCTAGATTTGTGATAGACAGTTATTTTGTTCTTTTTTGTATATTTATATCTCACATTTTTCTTGTGAATTATAGATTTTAGTATTTTAAACTATCTTTCCATGCCATATTTACTGTGTTTGGGTTTAAATTCTGACTTATGGTTCAAATTTGGCCCACAGCCTGTTTTTGTTACTTCATGAGTTAATACTTTTTTCTTTGCTATTAAAGAATTATAATATATACATAAGAGGGAGGTCTACAAGATGGTGGCGGGTGTGGTCGCAGTGGTGATCACAGCGGGTGCAAAAATAGCTGGCAGCAGCCAAATAGAACAGGTATTCCTCTGAGAAACCTTGGACATCAGATTTTGGCTTAATATCTGATTGGGACAATATATAGAGACATTTATAGCCATGTCTTCCTAACTAAAATATAAAAAAATAAGAGACTGACCGAGATGGTGGAGATGGCAGTGGTAGTGGCGGCCAGTATTCGGGAGAGGTAGATAAAACCAATCCAGCCTGCCTTGAACTGTTGGAGAAATCTCCCCGAGAGGAGACTGGACCTGCCTCACATGCTCAGGAACTCTGGACAACATACCATGTAAGAATAATATTCGGGGCATGTCAGATGGAGCCCTGCATAGTTGGGTGAGTTGGCACTATGTGTCCCGGGAGTCAAAGGCTCTCTTGGCCGCTGTGCTCTTCTGGTCAGCGCTGGGGCTAGGGGTGCTCAGAGAAGCAGAACCCGCTCTTCGTGGTGAAGCTGTGGGCCTCTGCTCTTGGTGGGGAGATAAAACACATTGCTACTAAGTACTTGGGCCCCCAACACCTGAAAAAGACATGTACTGTTTTCTTTTATTAAAAAGTATTGAAGATGGAGGAAGATGGTGGCAACCATGGTCGCAGTGGTGATGATTAGCAGTGGCAGAATAGGATATGCATCCCACTGAGAAAGCCTGGACAACAGATTTTGATTTAATAGCTGATTGGGAAAACACACAAAAACAGTTCCAGTCATGACTTCCTATTGAATAGTTGAAAATAGAGTTAGGGAGTTTAGGAGGGAGGTAAAAACACCAACTGGGTTATCAGAGACCGCTGATTCGAACCCAGCACCCTCCGGAGAGTCAGCCGGCCATGAGGGAAGGGACCGCCAGGCCATGAGTCTGGAGAGTTGCGCATAGTCTTCATCGGTTGGCTGAGTCACGTGGGGAATTGGAGGCACCGCTGTTTTATAGGCATGCAGATTCTCTTGCAACATCTCTAGTATTGAGATGTTTGGAGTCTCGAGGCACCTGGAGTCTCACGATATCTCTGCTTCTGGCTTCCGGGGTTCTGCTGTGAGATCACGTGGAGGAGGGACCCAACTTATCATTCCGGCTTTTTGGTGATAATGGGTGGAGATCTACATGTGATTTACTTTCTGCTGTCATGTCATGTCATGACATGTCATGTCATGTCTACTTTCTGCTGTCATGGAGATCTACATTTGATCTACTTTCTGCTGTCATTTGATCTACTTTCCTCTTGGCCGGGAGAGGTCGGGTCCTCCCGAAGTGGGCAGGTGAGAGTATGGCTGCAGCCAGAATTGGAAGTTACCCTGGGCAGCTTGCTGATGTGCGTTTGAGGAGACTTTAACAGTTGAGGAGCTATTAAAGAAAAGGCAAATCGTGAGAGCAGTGAGTGGGTTTGGGTCAGTCTGGTCAAATGAAAACATGCTATTGGGTCAGGAACATCAGTAATGGATTTTAGGGAGTTTAATATTTATGGCTCTTTGGCATCTGGAGAGGGAGAGCATCATACTCTGTAAATAAGTGGACCTGCTAAAATAAAAACATTAAAAGAGAATTATGCTGAGAAAAACAAAGCTTAGTGGGCCCCAACACTGTGCAAGACAATTTGTCATAAGGCTGTTGTAGCCAAGCCCTTTGTAGACTTGGCCTGAGCTTCAGACAGAGCAATTTTGTCCTGTAAAAGAGGGCCTGTAGTGTGTAGGCATGAGAGCTTGCCGTCAATCCTCTGTACTGAGATCGGAAAAGAAAAAACTAGATCCTGAAAGGATGGAAGCACTGAGCAGGCAACCAAAAAGGAGACTGGCTTACCTGCTACCTGGAGAGTTATCCTGGGCTGGCAAGGAGGATGGAGGTTGAGAGATCCGGGAGCCGTCAGTCTGCGGCCAGGCTGAGTAGGGCCAGCGGCAGGGCCTTGTCTAGAAAGGTGGTCCCCCTGTGTTGAGGCACCTGGGGCTCACCGCTTTTCCAACGGCACTGTTCCAGTGGTCCTCCTGGCCGTATGCCAGGCACAGGCTTGGCCTTGCTGCATTTGAGGCAGGCTCCTGGAGGTAGTTGTCATTGCTGTCCTCCACCCCTAGGTGGCGCTCCAGAGGGCTGAGCCACCACCACCAGCTGAAGGGCAGCTACCAGGGATCTGCCTTTTGGCAAAGTCAGAGTGTACACTCCATCTCCGCCTGTTCCTCTCTGGAATTAAAACTTTAAATGCCATGTTAAACAAATCTCGGAAAGACTGTCTTCAGCCTTTCTTAATTTTTTTAAAAAGCCCCTGAGTTGGTTCCTTAAGGAGGAAGGCAGGGGAACAGAGTGGGCTAGAGTGGGAGGCTGTCCTGGGATAGGATGGTGACTGGGCAGTGAAGAGAGAACCTGTAAATCAGTGTCTGCAGAAAGCAGCACCTACAAGCCAGCTGGGTCAGATGCTGGCATCTACGTGTTGCCACAAAATGTTGGCTGTGCCTGTGACTCAGCAAAATTGCAGGCTGGAGCAGGCCAAGATGGTGACTGCGTAACATCACATGGTCGTGACTGTGTAATGTCACAAGATGATGACCAAGATGGCGACTGTGACGTCACCAGGCAGTGACTACTCGCCATCATAAAATGGTGGCTGTTGGGAAAATGGCAGCTGATGGGGGAGAGCATTTGGAGGGATGGAATGCAGGGGAAAAAGCCTGGACATAAAGACTTTGACCATTTACCAGACCACTTACAAAGTTGTTAACCATTCTTGGGCCACTGTAACCCATTTCCCAACTCGTATCAAGGCCAGACAAGGTGCTCAGGGCACAAGTCCTCTGCTAGTTTGGAGCTTCGACTTCCCATAATTGGTTCACGTGTGAAAACAAAGAACAGGAAACAGACATGCCGCCATTACTTCCTTTTCCTCGGCATCTGCGTGAAGATATTTCCCACGCAAGAAATTGGCTAAGCTTAAAGAAAGCGGAGCCCCGAGGGGAAGTGTTGTCTCTGGCCAAAGTACTCCCCCACTCTTAGATATTCTTTCATAACTATTATTCTTTTGGTAATGATTCTTTTAACTTTCCACACGAATTGCTCTGGTGATGTAAGATCAAGACTGTGGGAGAAACTGAGTCCATGGAAAATAAATTTTCTAGTAATTTGTCTAAGCCTCTAAACGCCCTTGGCTTTGTTCAAGATGTAATTCTAGTCAGAATTCAAGATAGTGTGGAAGCATTCCTGCTACAGCAATTAACAAATGCAGAATTCCTCCCTATCTTTGACCTTCATTCTAATCATTACAATAGAGCCAAGGGCTAGAAGGAATCTTGACCTTTGCACCTAGTGATAGGATTGCCTGGAGACAGGGCGACACCACCTGGTTAAAATAGTTGTGACAGAACAAAAGACATATAATAAAAACTTCATGTTGTTTTTTGGGCCCTGTCTACTAAAATATATTTTAAGTGTTTAATAGGGTGAAGTGTTCAGACAGCAGATGGTATTGCAGACAAAATCCAGCAGACATCCATCGAAATCCTCTAAATCATCATAAATGTACATGGATTTCCCTATGCCAACTACATGTATGAAAGCTGGAATCTCCGACTTTGTCCCCATTCAGCTCAAAGGAGGTTGCTAGATAGAGAAGGACATTGGACTAAGCCCTAGGAATAAAAGGTTCCGAAAGGGTTAAAGAAAACTCTTAAAAACTGAATTCTTCAAGTGATTTTGGGTGTGACTTTTGTTCCTCTGGAATTTGCCCACTAAAAGCCTCTGCAGCTGCAAGGCCAAGGCAAGGCCAAAGGGGCTGACTTAAAGGACAATACCCACCTGCAGGGTCATGGAACTGATTTCAATCACAAAGACCTGTGATGTCACAGGCCTTACTTTTGTCTTGTTCAGGGTTGGTGATTTACATGTATATTTCACTGTTGTTTTTTGGGTGTTTGCACTTTTCTACTAGGGAATCATGGGGAAATAGGGAAATATAAAAAATCTTGTGTCTAGAATAAAGTGGTCAATTGCACAAGAGGCATTTGTCCATATCAATCAATTCAGATTTTTTTTCCCAGAGAGGAATCTCCACTTTTAGCGCCGTGAACAGGAACTTAAAGGAGTTTATTTCATAAAAAGGGAAAAAATTGCTGCAGATAAGTGGCTGCAGAACTACCACCTAAACCTTTGTCCACCTTTCTGAGAAAACTCGGTCCCGAACAGACTCAGTGGCCATATTCAGTGCTGGATTTATTATTCCTGATTGAGCCAGTCTGTTGCACAGACATCCCCATTTTCCTGATCATTCATTCAGAAACGGGGGGTTAAGAGATAGGGATGGACATCTCCATCCCTTCTCAAAACCAGAGGATGACCTGGTCATCTGGAGGGTGGTCCCAGTGTACCGGGAGACAATGGGTCACTAAGTGCTTGGATTTTGGGGTCCCAGTGAACTGGAAGACCCAAGTCTGTAATCCACTAACCAAGGGAAGGAGAGGTAGCTTACTGGAGTGAAGTGTTGGCGGCCAGTGCTGGCCGTGGCAGAAGCGCTGAGAAGTGGCATGGGATGTGTGGCACCTGTGCCTGGTGTAGTGGCACTGGCGGCTGGTGCGGCAGAATCAAACAATGGCGCACGAGCAGTGGCGAGGCTTGCCAGGCCCATGGCATGTAAACAAAATGGTTTCCAGGTGCACAGCTGAGGCCGGGCCACGGGGCACACCGCCCAGCAAGCCTAGCTTGGGGGCAGATGAAATGGAGCAGCGGCAGAGCCTAGAGCTATGCCTGCAAGTCATGCGTGGCGCGGGTGACTGTGGTGGACGCCGAGCCTGGGCTGTGCACCAGAGGTTCCAGCGGCGACCAGAGCCGAGCGGAACGTTGGTTGTGGGAGGTCCAAGCAGTGGGCAGAGGTCCTGGCTCATGCAGGCAGTCGGCGGGCTGAGCAGGCGCCAGCTTCCGCAGGGCATGCACCCCCCATGAGCCTGGCTTAGGGTAGGTGCAACTGGCAGCCAGCAAAGCCTGCACACTGCAGTGGCAGTGGCAGTGGCGGTGGAGGCAGGAGCAACGCCTGCAAGCAGAGCACTGGTGTGGGACCTCACAGTCGAGCTGCTGATGAGTCAGAGAGTCTGGGGCTCAAAAAGAGAGTAAAGCCGGGTGTGGTGGCGCATGCTTGTAATCCCCGTGCTTGGGAGGCAGAGCCAGGAGGATTGCACAGATTCGGAGCCAGCCTTGCTGGCTTAAGAGACCCTGTTTCCAAATAAAAAATGTAAAAATAGGTCTGGGAGTGTAGCCTGGAGGTAGAAGGGCTTCCAGGAACCCCAGTACCACAAAAAAAAGAGTAAAAAAAAAAAAAAGGAGAAAAAACCCCAAAACTTCTCCCCCCAAACCCCAAACTCCTCCCAGGTCTTGGCACCAGATAAATAGTTGAAAATAGATTTAGGGAGTTTAGGAGGAGGTAAAAACACCAACTGGGTTATCAGAGACCGCTGATTTGGATCCGGCACCCTCCGGAGAGTCAGCCAGCCATGGGGGAAGGGACCGCCGGGCCACGGTGCTGGAGAGTTGCGCATAGTCCTGATCAGCCAGCTGAGTCACGTGGGGGATCGGAGGCACTGCTGTTTTATAGGAATGCTGATTCTCTCGTAATATCTGTAGCATTGTGATGTTTGGAGTCTTGAGGGACCTGGAGTCTTGCGATATCTCCGCTTCTGACTTCCGGGGTTCCGCTGCAAGATCATGTGGAGGAGGGACCCAACTTATCACCTATCTGAAATATAGGAGAGAAAGTGGAAAATGGTGGAATTAGAGGCAAGACTGCAGTGCAGTGCCCGCCACTGCAAGAAAAGTGATATTTGGAGGGATATCCCAGAAGAGATCAGAAAGCAGACTGCTCCTGCCATACATGCACAGGAATACTTAACAAACACATACTCGAGGAGAGACCAAGAAGGCGGTGGCGGCGGCCAATATTCAGGAGAGGCAGACAGATCCAATCAAATCCACCTTGAATTTTTGAAGAAATCTCTCCAAACGTAGACTGTTCCTGCTCCACATACTCAGGAACTCTGAACAACATTTGATGTAAGAAAAAGTTTTGTGGAGACGAACTTAAATGGCAGTAGTGGTGGTGGCCAGCATTTGTGAGAGGCAGACAGATCCAATCCAATCCATCTTGAATTTTTAAGAATATCTCCCCAAAAGGTAAACTGCTCTTGCTGCACATGTGCAGGAATTCCAGACAAAACACTATGTAAGAAACATGTCCAGGATAAGTTGGAGGGAGCCCTGCCCATATTGCTGGGCCGATTCACTGTACCAGGTGTCCCGGAAGACCTCAGCTCATGGCTGCTGCGCTCCTCTGTGCTGTGCTGGGGGTCAGGGAAATGTAGAGCAGCGGATTTCGCCTCCATGATGAGGCTATGAGCCTCCACTTTCAATGGGGAGGTAAAATCCATTGTTGCTAGAGAATTGGGCTCTCAGCGTCTGTAAATGACACGTGCTGTTTTCTCCTACTGAAATATATATGGAGGGAAAAATGGGAACCTCTGTAAACATCATGCCCACAGTGACAGGAATCAGAACCTGCCAGGCGGCAAGCCCGGAGTCTGCCAGGGGGCGAGGCCAGGTCAGGAGCCAGCAGGCTGGGCCAGGAGCCTGCCGCACAGTGAGGCCGGGTTTGGAGCCAGCGAGGCAAAGGGTCAGCAGGTTTCTTCATCTGTGTGGCCAGGAAGCAGTAGAAGCTACCACTGCCTCATGTAATCGCTTAGCAGATTTTCAGATCCAAGTGATCTCTATTTAAGAAAAAATTGGTTGTGAGTGGATGATCCTGTCAAATTTACTCACCTTCTGGCTTTCAGGTTTTCATTAAGTGGGAATAAGTGTGGAGAAATAGAAGCTCTAATACATTGTGGGTGGGATTGCAAGTTGGTGCAACCACTTTGGAGAATAGTATAGAAGATCCTCAAAGGAAGAAAAACAAACTTACCATATGATCCCGCAATAACACCTCTGGGTATCTACTAAAAAGAATGAAAACCAAAATACCAAACTAACGCATGAACAACCATGTTCATAGCTGCACAGTTCATCATTGCCAAACTGTGGAACCAACCAAGATCTCCTTCAATGAATGAGTGGATCTCAACACTATGGGATATGTACACAATGGAATTTTGCCCAGCCATAAGGGAGAACAAAATTATGGCATTTACAGTGAAACATCACAAAAAAAAAAGAAATCAATGCTTTTCTGAAAGTGAAAAATATTAGGGAGAAATGGGTAACAGGAGGAACTCTAGATGAAGAAGGGACCCTATAGAGGAGCAATGAAGGTGACATCTGAGGGGATAAGAGGGACGAAGGGAAACTCTTTAAAGCACATGATGTACTTAAATATATTAAAGTCAATCAGGAAGCCAAGCATGGGTAGGAGGGAGGAGTTAGAGATTGGGTAGGGGCTGATTGGGTGATGTGTGCATGTATATCTCTGCAAGTTTTTTTTATCCCATTGAGATGTATGAATACAATGCACCAATAAAAATTTATTAAAATATAATATATATGTAAAACATAAAAGCATAACATGTCCTGAACCATATATGCCCTCCAAAGCCTGTAATATTTACTACCTGGAACTTTACAGAAAATGTTTACTGACCTCTGCTTACAGATTCCTCAAGAAGGACTGAGTGCTAAATTCTGTTTTTATGTTTAAAACTGGTGTGCTGGGCATGGTGGTGCAGCTTGTAATTTCAATATTCTGGGAGGCTGAGAGAGTAGGAGCATAGGTTTGTGGCCAATCTCAGCAACTTAGAGAGGCCTTCCATAACTTAGTGAGACCCTGTTTCAAATTAAAATATAAAATAGGGCTAGGGGTGTAACTCAGAGTAAAAATGCCCCTGTGTTCAATCCCTAGTACCACAAAACAAAAACAAAGCAACACAAAATAATAAATGTCCAATAGTTTTGATACATGAAAGACAGCTTAGCTGGATATAAAATCCTCAGTTCACACACATTTTTCTTAAAAAAAAAAAAAAAGCACCAGTTTTGTTAGTATATGCCTGTAATCCCAGTACTTGGGAGGCTGAGACAGGAGGATTGGAGGTTTAAGACCAACCTTGGTAACTTAGCAGGATCCTTTTTCAAAACAAAAAATTAAATAGGGGGACATCCGGGAAGATGGCGACCGAGAAAAGCGGGGCTTAAGAGCCCCGCTAACAACCAATCTCCCTTACCACAAAATCAGGGCCTTTCATAGCCAGAAAACACCATCACCAGAGAAACAAAAAAATCACCAGGCTCCAGAGAGAAAGCGGACTGAGAACAGAGCTCAGAGCCACAGAGGAGATGCACTGGCCTCATGCCCGAGGATGCGGCAGCAGCGCCATACTGCCGGTGGCAGCGGTGAGTTCACCGGACGGCTACAGCAAGCCGAGGTGAGCCGCTGCGGAACAGCCAGGTGGGGTTTCTCAGCGCAGGGAGCATCTAAAGCTCCCAGTGGCTGAGCTCAGCACACGCTGCAGGGACTCAGAGTGGAACTCAAAACCAAGAAGAAATAAGCCAGCCTCACGGCCAAGGGTGTAGCAGCGGCGCCATATTGCCACCGGCGGCAGCAGCAGCACTGAATTCACCGAATTCACCGAGTCCAGTACAGCTACATCTGCGAACTCAAGAACAGTGAGTCAAATTGCGGGCCACAGAGGAGAAATCCCAGTACTGTACTCCCTGGGACTTGACCCAGTGGGGGAGTGGCGGTGGCAGAGATATCACACCATAGGAGAACGTGCAACCTGGCACCCCCAACAGTCTAAAGCAGCCTCTATCGACTCTCTGGGTCGGAGACTCTGTGATACAACCCAGTAAAGGAGTAGTGGGGTCTGAGATACTACTGACTCGAGATCCAGAACACCTTAATGAAGTCATAGTGACTCAAGGGAAGAACCCAGAGAAGGCACAAACTTCCGAAATCATGGGAAAGAGGAATAATACTGGAGCAATGAATGCCCACAACCCAACAACATCAGAACCCAATAAAACTGAAAATCAGAGATTTCTAGAAGATCAAATCAGGAAAATAACTGTAGAAATAATAGAGGTGCTTCGAAAAGAACTCAGAGAGAGCCAAAAAGAGATAAAGGATGCAATTAATGAAGTAAAGGCCTCAATTCAAAGCACGAACAACCGATTAGACCACATGGAGAACAGAATCTCGCTCTTAGAAGATGATCATTCCAAAAATGAACGCATAGTTTCTAATCTAGAAAAAAATATCCGACAGCAGGAATCTGACATTGAAGAAATATGGGCCCATTTTAAGAGTGCTAACCTAAGAATAATTGGAATAGAGGAGGGAAAAGAAAGTGAAACCAAAGGGATCAACAATCTCTTCAAAGAAGCAATAGCAGAAAATTTTCCAAACATAGAGCAAGAGGTTGATACATAGGTCCAGGAAACTTATAGAACTCCCTTTAGACAGGATCGGAAAAGAGGATCCCCACGCCACATCATTGTCAAAATGACCAATGTGGAAGCCAAGCAGAGAATCTTAAAGGCAACAAAAGCAAAGGGCCAAGTGACATTCAGAGGCAAACCAATTAGAATCACTCCAGACTTCCCAAACCAAGTCATGAGAGCCAGAAGGGCTTGGAGTAACATATTCCAAACTCTGAAAGAAAACAACTTCCAGCCAAAAATTTCCTACCCAGCAAAACTTTCTATCAAATTAGATGGAGAAATAAGAAGCTTCCATGACAAACAGAAACTGAAGGAATTTATGTCTTCAAAACCAGCACTAGAGAAAATACTCAAAGAGATTAACTACAAAGAAGAATTACGTAACACACATCAGAACCAGAGAAACAAGATTTTCCATCCAACAGACAACTAAGATTGGTTATCTGTGGAGATTCATTATTTATGTTAGTCTTTTACCTATCTCTAAATGGTATTGTTTGCCTTTATTGTTGTTAATTTTTAGGATTTCTAGTTGGAATATTAATATACCTTCAGATATAGCATTTGGAAATATTTTATCCAATTCTATTAGTAACTTTTAACTCTGTTTACATTGTCTTTGGATATACAATATTTTTTTATTTTTTAGGGAGTTTGTATACTCTTCTGTTACTTGTTCCATTGAAATCATATCCAAGAAATCACTGCCAATTTCACTGTTGTGAGGTTTTATGACCCAGATTTTCTTCTAAAAGTTTATAGTCTTAAGATTTATATTTAGGTCTTTTATCTATTTTGAGTTAATACTTGTATATGGGATTAGGTAAGGGTCTAATTTTATTCTTTTCCATGTAATTATTATTTTTCAACAATATTTAGTTAAAAGATTATTATTTCTACCACCAAATGTTCGTGGAAACCTTGTCAAAAATAACTTGACAATATAGGGAAGAATTTAGCTCTAGGCTTGTATTTAACTCCAATGGTTTATAGATCTGCCTTTAGAACAGTACTACACTGTTTCAATTATTGTAGCTTTATATGGTTTGAAATCAGAAAATATATATCTTCTAGCTTTGTTCTTTTTCAAGATCGTTGTGGGTATCTAGAATCCATATTCCATATTAGGATAGATTTTTTTCTGAAAAATAAATATATAAATATATGAGAGTTTCACCTAAAAAAATAGAAAAAAAATATTCTCTGGTAAGAAACAAAGCAAAAAGAAATATTGAAATGTTATCTTTAAGTCATCAAAAGCTTGGTATCAGACAAATGAAACTGTTATGTGAGATTATCCCTTTTAGTTTTGGATAAATTGCTATAATACTAGATGTCAACCACTAAGCCAAGCTTGGGAAGGAGGGATGGGGAGAGAATGGGGTGGGGATCGGGTAGGGGCTAAATGGGCGATGTGTGCATGTATGTCTACAAAATTTGTATGCCACTATGATGTATGAATACAGTGCACCAATAAAAAATAAAAATTAAAAAAATTAAATAGTACTGGGATATAGCTCAGAGGTAGTATGCTTCTGGATTCAATTCTCAATACAGAAAAAAAAAGTCACGTCCCTTGTATTAGTTTTGTATTGGTGCTACTAAAAATGTGGTGGCTTATACACAAAACTTCCCTCTCTGGAAGAAAAATCCAGGCACGATGTGGCTGGAGTCTCTGGTCAGGGTTCTACTAGGCTGGAATGAAGGTGTCAGGAGGGCTGTGTTCCTTTTTGGAAGCTCTGAGGAGGAAACTACAGCCAAGCTCATTTAGGTTGTTGGGCAAATTTAGTTCTTTACAGTTTTGGGATCGAGGACTCTTTCCTTCCTGCTAGTGGCCACACTCAGCTGACCAGGTTACTTACACATGTTGTTTCATCCTCTTCAAGCAAGAAAGGGCCCTTGAAACCCTTCTGGTGCTTCTAATCTCTGACTTTCTCTTCTGCAACCAGTTGGACAATTGGAGAAAACTGCCTTTAACGGGCTTCTGTTAAGATTAGACAGGAGACTCTTTTAGTCAACTGTGGCATATCATCTAATCATGGGAACAAGGCCTATCTTTTTTTTTTTTTTTTTTTTGGTGGCATTGGGGGTGGAACCCAGGGGCTTTCTACCTCTGGGCTATGCTCTACTCCCAGACCTATTTTATATTTTACTTGGAAACAGGGTCTCACTAAGTTGCTGAGAGCCTCACTAAATAGCTGAGTCTGGCTTCGAACCTGTGTGATCCTCCTGTCTCAGCCTCCCAAGCATGTGGATTACAAGTGTGCACCACCATGCCTGGCCAAAGCCTATCATTTTTTTAGTCCTAGGGATTATGCAAACCTCCACCAGAGGGCAAAAAATTTTGCGGCCTATTTTAGAATTATACCAACTATCTGGTGGCTTTGCCATTTTCCTTAGTGTGCTGGTTTTTCTGTTTTTGTGGTGCTGTGGATGGAATCCAGGGATTTGTGCATGCTAGGCAAATAGTCTATTGCTGAGCTATACTCCCAGTTTGTGTGTTTGTTTTTAAGGGTCTGATGTCATTTTCTTGCTTTTTAAATTATTTGACCTGTTTGCCTATAGACTTTAAAAATATTTTGTCCTTGAAATAAAATAATTGTGTGTGTGTGTGTGTGTGTGTGTGTGTGTGTGTGTGACACTGAACCTAGAAACATTCTACCTCTGAGCTACATACTCCAGCTCTATTTTTTCATTTTGAAATAGGGTCTCACTAGGTTGCTGAGGCTGATCGTGAACCTGCCATCTTCTTGTCTCTGCCTCCCAAGTACTGGGATCAAAAGCATGAGTCACTTTTGAAATGGGGGTTTCATCTTGAGGAAACCCGGCATTTCCTCGAGATGAAACAGAGTTTCCCTAAGAAGGAACTCGACGTTTCCTTACCGGGTTCTTGTCTACGGTGAGCGAAGATGACACCCGCAGACCTCAGGAAGGGGAGTAAAAGGTTTATTGGAAGCAGCAGGGAATGGGGGAAGGGTGGCTGAACACCCCCAAAGGGGCTGGAACTCTGGGTCCAGCAGCTGCCTTCAGGACAATACTTGAGAGTAGCCCAAGATGAATTGCCTTCAGATGTAGGCTGCTTTCTTCCAGAGTTCACACAATCTGCCAGAAGGGAATAGGGAAAGAGGCAGAACACCACTTGGGCTGTTGGGTCTCCTGATGTCCAGTAGTTGTCTTCAGGTCACTACCCGAGTATCGCCCGAGCCAAGTGCCGTCAATTACAAACTACTTTCTCCCAGAGTCCACGCGATCTGCCAGAAAAGAGGTGCAGGTCACCCCTAGGGGCCTGGTTAGCCTTGATCACTACTCGAGAGTTGCCCGAGCCATGTGCCCTCAGATGCACTCTGCCTTCTCTCAGGGCCAACATGACCTGCGAGAGAGAGAACAGCTCCCCAAAAGGGGAGGGGGTCTCAAGAGGGAAAAGCCCCATTTGCCATCCACCTAAGTCAAAGGCCTGATCGTTTTCTTTTTTTTTCTTTTTTTTTTTTTTTGGTGGTACTGGGGTTCCTGGAAGCCCTTCTACCTCCGGGCTATACTCCCAGACCTATTTTTTATACTTTTTTATTTGGAAACAGGGTCTCCTAAGCCAGCGTGCACGGCTGGCTTCGAACCTGCGCGATCCTCCTGTCTCTGCCTCCTAAGCACGGGGATTACAAGTGTGCGCCACCAGGCCTGGCCGGCCTGATTGTTTTCGACCTCTTTTGGTTAGGTTAGGAATTCTGGGCAGCAGCTCTCATAATTTGCATAGGGTATTTGCAAGTCCTTTGAAGAATCTCCTTTCAGGAATGCCAGACTTGCTGGGTAGGTTTGTTGATTAGTAAACAGATGGCTTTGTGAAGCGCTGGCCTTCTTCTCTCTGAGCCTTTGGAATTTCAGGCATTTGTCGCCCCTCAGGAAAGTCAGGAAATTAACTTTTTCCTGCTGAGGCCTTTTCCCTAACTGCCTATTTCCTTTCTACCTCCTCACTTTGTAATCAAATACTTTTACTAAAATATATCTCACAGTCAGTCATTCACTTTTCCCTAGGCTCCCAGTAAGCCCTTTCAATCTATAGGTTCAGATTTTTTTTTTACTATTTTTGAAATCTTTAATTATAATTTTAAATATTTATTCCTGTTCTATTATTTTGGGTTTCTTCTTCCAATAATACAAATATTGTTTCTTTTTTTGGCCTGTATTCTTGTGTGTGTGTGTGTGTGTGTGTGTGTGTGTGTGTGTGTGTGTTTGGTAGTAGAGATTGAACCCAGGGACAGTCTACCTCCGAGCTACATCCCCGGCCCTTTTTATTTTTTGATACATTTCTATACACTGGCCTTGAACCTGCAATCCTCTTGTCTCAGCCTCCTGAATATTGAGATCACATGTATGAATCACAATACCCAGTTTCAAGGTAGAATTTAAAAGAAGGGCTAAAGATGTGACTCAGTGGTACAATGCTTACCTTGCACACATGATGTACTGAGTTCAGTATCTAGCAATGCAAAACAGAACAAACCTGAAAGTCCATATGTAAGGAAACTAGACAATAAAAAGGGTCAGTGTTATTAAAAGAACAATTGTCTAGAATGGCCAAAAAACTGAAGAACACAGCCAGGCGCCGTAGCGCACACTTGTAATCCCCGCGCTTGGGAGGCAGAGACAGGAGGATTGCACTGGTTCGAAGCCAGCCACGCTGGCTTAAAAGACCCTGTTTCCAAATAAAGATATAAAAATAGGTCTGGGAGTGTATCCCAGAGGTAGAAGGGCTTCCAGGAACCCCAGTACCACAAATAAATAAATAAGTAAATAAATAAATAAATAAATAAATAAATAAATAAAACTGAAGAACACTATTTCAAAATCTGTATAAGGATGCCACTTTAAGGGAGACATTGGATTACAATAATTTCCTGTCCTTTCTTTAAAGTTTTATGTGGAACAAAACAGCATTCTCATTGATATTAGTGTTATCCAAAATTAATCCCACATTTATAGAATATCAGATCTCATAGCAAAATTTTAAGTCTAGCCGGGCGTGGTGGCGCACGCTTGCAATCCCTGCGCTTGTGAGACAGAGACAAGAGGATCACGCAAGTTTGAAGCCAGCCGCACTGGCTTAAGAGACCCTGTTTCCAAAAATAAAAAAGTATAAAATAGGTCTGGGAGTGTAGCCTGTGGGAGTGTAGCCCAAAGGTAGAAGGGCTTCCAGAAACCCTAGTACCACCAAAAAAAAAAAAAAAAAAAAAAAAAAAAAAATTAAGTCTAAAAGGCAAAGTGAAATTGACTTATAATGAAGTACAGATTTTATCTTAATGTAGTAATAACTATGATAAATAATAAGATGAATTTTAAAATGTATAGTTGTAATAGAAGCAAATGAGTGAGAAAGAAGGGAATGGGGTCCCACTATCCCCTTCAAGGGAATGCCCCAATGACCTAATCTTTCACTAGGTCCCATCTCTTAAGTGTTCCATCTCTTCCAATAATGAAAAACCAAGGACCAACCCTTTCAGGGACATCTTATATCCAAACTAAGCAAAGTCCTTTCCTAAGTCCCAACCTCTAGCTGATACTTTAGGATCACGGTTGGAACAATATTATTTTATTCTTTGTGACAACTATAAAGTGAGTAAGTAGGATCTAGTTTCAGATAATTTATATTGTATCCCTGATGGAGTAGAGGTAATATAACATTAGAATACCTACATAGATGGGCATGGTGGCATATGCCTGTAATCCCAGTACTTGGGAGGCTAAGACAGGAGGATTGCATCCAGGAGAGCCTCAGCAACTATTGAGACTCTTATCAACCTAGTGACACCCTGTTTCAAAATAAAATAGGGGCTAGGCATGGTGGCGCACACTTGTAATCCCAGTGCTTGGGAGGCTGAGATGGGAGGATTGCACAGGTTCAAAGCCAGCCTCAGCTACTTAGTGAGGTTCTCAGCAACTTAGAAAGCCCCTGAGGTCCACCCCCAGTACCCCTCCCCCAAAACCCAAAGTAAATAAAAATATAAACAAATTAAAATAGGGCTGGAGGTATAGCTCAGAGGTAGAATACCCTGGCTTCCATTCCTGGTGCCCCTTCCCCCACACAAAAGAATACTTACACTGATCTTAGAAAAAGATTTTAAGACAGATTTCTTGAGCTTTTGATGGATGTTATTTTTGTTTGTTTAGTTTTTGTTTTTTATTGTATAAATTGTCTTTGTGTGTATACTTTAGTTAGCATAGTTTACTTAGTGTGATGATTTCCTTAAGTATTTCTATATATTTTTAAGTGCATCTATAGTGTCTGTAGTATACTAGTGAAGGTATTGAATATATAGTATACTTCAATTGTGGGCTTCCTGTTTCAACTGTAATAGTATCAGAATAATATCTAGGCATCAACTAATTCATATGTTTTGTTTTGTGGTACTGGGGATTCAATCTTTTATTTTGAGACAGGGTCTTTGTTGCTGAATCTGGCCTTGAACGTGTGATCCTCCTTCCTCAGCCTCAACGTAGTTGGCTTTATAGGTGTGTGCCATCATTCCCAGCATTTTCCTCCTCCCCCTCCCCTCTCCCCCTCCTCCTCCTCCTCCTTCTCCTTCTCCTTCTCTCTCTCTCTCTCTCTCTCTCTCTCTCTCTCTCTCTCTCTCTCTCTCTCTCTCTCTCTTCTTCTTCTTCTCCTTCTTCTTCTTCTTCTTCTTCTTCTTCTTCTTCTTCTTCTTCTTCTTCTTCTTCTTCTTCTTCTTCTTCTTCTTCTTCTTCTTCTTCTTCTTCTTCTTCTTCTTTTTGGTGGTACTGGGGTTCCTGGAAGCACTTCTACCTCCGGGCTACACTCCCAGACCTATTTTATACTTTTTTATTTTTGGAAACAGGGTCTCTTAAGCCAGCGGGTCTGGCTTCGAACCTGTGTGATCCTCCTGTCTCCACCTCCCAAGCCTGGGGATTACAAGCTTGCGCCACCATGCCCAGCTAGGAATTAAATTCTTTAAGAGACATTTAATGACATTACATAACCAGCCTGATCTTCTTCTTCTTCTTCTTCTTCTTCTTCTTCTTCTTCTTCTTCTTCTTCTTCTTCTTCTTCTTCTTCTTCTTCTTCTTCTTCTTTTTTTGGTGGTACTAAGGGTAGAACCCAGGGGCTTTCTACCTCCAGGCTATACTCCCAGACCTATTTTATATTTTATTTAGAAACAGGGTCTGAGTTGCTTAGAGCCTAAGTAGCTGAGGCTGGCTTCTAACCTGCTCAATTATCTTCTCTCAGCCTTCCAAGTGCGGGGATTACAAGCGGGTGCCACCACACCCAGCTATTCATTTCTTTTAATAAAAGGTCTATCAACAAAGCTAGGTGTGGTGGCACACATCTGTAATCCCAGTACTTGAGATGCTGAGACAAGAGGATAGCAGGTTTGTGGTCAGCCTCAGCAACCTCATGAGGCCGTTCACAACTTAGTAAGATCCTGTTTCAATATAAAAAAAATAGGGCTGGTGGTGTAGCTCAGAGATAGAATGCCTCTGGGTTCAATCCCCAGTAAACCACCCCCCCACACAAATCTATCAGCAAACAATATTAAGTGTATTAGAATGGGGAAATATTAGAGATTTCCAGGAATATGGTGACTGAGGGAAGCAGCACTTATCAGTCCTACTGATACTTGGTCACTATTGCTGTGAAAACAACATCTTAATAAGAGAAATAAATCAGCATCAATTTGAACAGAGCAATAAGAATTGAAAGGCAGTGGAAACAAAGCTAGAAGGCAAAACAGAGAGCAGAAAAGTACCCTTCCCACCTCCAATGGCTGCATCTGCAAGGGCCATGGTGGTGCCACCTTGCCTTAAATACACTGGAACTTCCAGCACTGCACCTTCAGAAACCCAGCAAAAAAGCCAATGACTTGAAATGAAGTAAGCAGCTGCAGATCATCAGCATTGTAAGTGGTCAGCTCCTCCTTCCCAGACCCCGGCCAGGACTTACAGCAATGGTGGCCAAGTTCACTGCATCTTTCAGAGATCCAGAGCAGCACTCAACAACACTGTAAGTGAACCAACTTTTCCCCGCGAAACCACCCAGCATGGCCACAGGGACTTGAGCAGCAAGTCACAGGGTCTGAGACTGCAGTTCACCCACGTGAAGGTGGGGGTAGAATTTGCTGTTGGATACAGCAGAGGGGCAAATTAGCAGACAGCCTACAGGGCCCACCAGGGAAAAAGACCTACAGTCCTCAGGGCTCAGAGCTCTAGTAGGATCTCTGGAGATCACCACAGATCACCCAATCATCAAGACCAGGGAGAAGTCAGACCAACCCAGCCCTCACTGTGGAGAATGCGAACTCCAAAGTATACCTTGGGTCTGGTCCCCAAACAAGTGGGGAGAAACTTGGGTGCAGGTTACATGAAAAGTGTGGAGACATGCTTAACACTAGATCCATCCCAGTGTAACCAGCCACCTACATAGACTGAGAAAGTCTCAGAGACAGGTACTTTTGATAGCTTAAAGACGCAGGCTTGCAGCGGGAAAGGTGCCAGTGGTACTTGGCATCTGCATACAGAA
Source organism: Muscardinus avellanarius (assembly GCF_963383645.1). NCBI lineage: Eukaryota > Metazoa > Chordata > Mammalia > Rodentia > Gliridae > Muscardinus > Muscardinus avellanarius. Next base: position 41,585,257 of record NC_137787.1, read on the forward strand.
AGACACCAGGTCAGGGTCCCAATAATTGAAGGAGACCAAAAAACAGGGCTATAAACTGACATCATTACTATAGATTACAGAGAAAATGAGAGTGCTTGGAACATGCTGGAGAACCTATTATAAAATGTGAACCTTAAACAACTGAAAGAATCTACACAGACCAAGGAAGACTGCAGAGGCCAAGTCTGTTCATTATTATATGTATTTGTAGGGTTGTTTCATTATGTTTTTTGGTTGTGTACTTATTTGGTCTCTTCCCTACACCTTTTACAAGTTTCTTCCCTTGTTCATAATTACTCTCTTCTGTCCCCCTTTTTTCTTTTCTTTGTTTTGTATTAAATCCACATCGTTTCATTGTACTAAATACTCTACATTGGTTATTAGAATCCTACTACATATTAACTATCTCTAATCCCTTTTTTGTGCTTTTATTGGTACATTATAGTCTCACATCATAATGTAAATCATGTTGACAATGACATACATGAACACGCTCTTGGTGTCCTCCCTTCCCACAGTCTCTAATCTCTACTATATATTACCTTAATAAACTCAAACTCTAATTCTACTGGATCCTATCTGCTACTTTATCCTATTATTGCATTTACTACTTCAGCACCTCTCTCCTCACTCAACCTGCACCATTGAATACAACACAACTTGCTCTTATATATACCAGATGACACCTATAGAGATCACATTGTCCTACAGAGTAAAAGGAAGCTATCACAACAACAAAAATATAAACCTAAGAAACCTGAAATAATGAGAAGGAAGAACAGCAAGGAAGCAATGAGCTCCCATAATTCCACAATAACAGAACCTGACAACACAGAATTGCAGAGATTGCCAGCACAAAACAGAATTTAATAGTAGAAATGATACAGAATTTCTGAAAAGCATTTAGAAAGAGTCTGAAAGAAATATAGGACCAAATAAACAAAAAATTGGATACTCTGAACAGGAATCAAAAAGAAGCTCTAAAGGAAGTGAAGGATACATCACTGAAGGGAAGAAATCAATACAAATGAAACAGTAGACTCAACCGCATGGAAAATAAAATCTAACTCTTAGAAGATGACCACTCCAAAAATGAACATGTAGTATATAATTTAGAAAAAAAATAATTCAATACCAAGAACTGGACATTGAAGAGCTATAGGCCAGTTTTAAAAGAGCTAACCTAAGAATAATAGAGAAGAGGGAATGGAAGCTGAAACCAAAGGGAAAAATAATCTTTTAAAAGAAGTAATTTCAGAACATTTTCAAAACACAAAAAAGATTTTGATACACAGGTACAGGAAACATATAGAACCCTCTTTAGATAAAATTAGAGAAAAGGTACACTCTGCCACTGAATAGTCAAGCTGATTAATATAGAAGTCAAGGAGAGAATCTTAAAGGCGATAAAGTATAAGACCAAGTGACATTCAGAGGCAAGTCAGAATTATTCCAGACTTCCCAAACCAAGTCATGAAAGCCAGGAGGGCCTGGAGCAACATATTCCAAACTCTGAAAAAAACAAAACAGAACAAACTTGCAGCCCCCAATTTCCTACCTAGCAAAAACATCTCTTAAATTGGACAGGGAAATAAAAATCTTCCATGACAAACAGAAGCTGAAAGAATTTATGTCTTCAAAACGAGCACTAGAAAAGATACTCAAAGAGATTAACTACAAAGAAAAAATAATAAACTCTAGAACTAGAGCAAAGAAGAACAAACAGTACCTCAAACAGAAGTTAAAACTCAAAATGTTAATTAAAAGTATCTCTCAATAATCATGCTGAATATAAATAACTCCCCAATAAAAAGATATAAGATGGCAAATGGATTAAAAACCAGAATCGATCTATATGCAGCCTGCAAGAAACACACCTTACAAGTAAAGACAATCACAAACTAAAGGTGAAGGGCCGGAGCAAGGTGATCTATGCCAATAGATCTCAAAGACAAGCAGGAATAGCAACTATAATATCAGACAAATCAGGACTTCTGGGAAGATGGCGACTGAGAAAAGCGGGGCTTAAGAGCCCCACTAACAACAAATCTCCATTACCACAAAATCAGCGCCTTTCAAAGCCAGAAAACAACATCACCAGAGAAACAAAAAAAATCACCAGGCTCCAGAGAGAAAGCGGACTGAGAACAGAACCACAGAGGAGATCCTCACGCCCGAGGACGTGGCCTCACGCCCAAGGACGCGGCAGCAGCGCCATACTGCCTGCGGCAGTGGCGAATTCACGGGACGGCCACAGCAAGCTGAGGGGAGCCGCTGTGGAACAGCCAGGCGGGATTTCTCGGCGCAGAGGGCATCTAAAGCTCCCAGTGGCTGAGCTCAGCACACGCTGCAGGGATTCAGAGTGGAAATCAAAACCAAGAAAAAAAACGCCAGCCCCACAGCCGAGGGCGTAGCAGCGGCGCCATATTGCCACCGGTGGCAGCAGCACCGAATTCACCGAATTCAGTACAGCTACATCTGTGTACTCAAGAACAGTGAGTCAAATTGCGGGCCACAGAGGAGAAATCCCAGTACTGTACTCCCTGGGACTTGACCCAGTGGGAGAGGGGCGGTGGCAGAGATATCACACCATAGGAGAACGTGCAACCTGGCACCCCCCACAGTCTAAAGCAGCCTCTATCGACTCTCTGGGTCGGAGACTCTGTGATACAACCCAGTAAAGGAGTAGTGGGGTCTGAGATACCACTGACTCGAGATCCAGAGCACCTTAAGTGAAGTCATAGTGACCCAAGGGAAGAACCCAGAGAAGGCACAAACATCGGAAATCATGGGAAAGAGGAATAATACTGGAGCAATGAATGCTCACAACCCCACAACATCAGAACCCGATAAAACAGAAAACCAGAGATTTCTAGAAGATCAAATCAGGAAAATAACTGTAGAAATAATAGAGGTGCTTCGAAAAGAACTCAGAGAGAGCCAAAAAGAGATAAAGGATGCAATTAATGAAGTAAAGGCCTCAATTCAAAGCACGAACAACCGATTAGACCACATGGAGAACAGAATCTCGCTCTTAGAAGATGATCATTCCAAAAATGAACGCATAGTTTCTAATCTAGAAAAAAATATCCGACAGCAGGAATCTGACATTGAAGAAATATGGGCCCATTTTAAGAGAGCTAACCTAAGAATAATTGGAATAGAGGAGGGAAAAGAAGGTGAAACCAAAGGGATCAACAATCTCTTCAAGGAAGTAATAGCAGAAAATTTTCCAGACATAGAGAAAGAGGTCGATACGCAGGTCCAGGAAACTTATAGAACTCTCTTTAGACAGGATCGGAGAAGAGGATCCCCACGCCACATCATTGTCAAAATGACCAATGTGGAAGCCAAACAGAGAATCTTAAAGGCAACAAAAACAAAGGGCCAAGTGACATTCAGAGGCAAACCAATTAGAATCACTCCAGACTTCCCAAACCAAGTCATGAGAGCCAGAAGGGCTTGGAGTAACATATTCCAAACTCTGAAAGAAAACAACTTCCAGCCAAAAATTTCCTACCCAGCAAAACTTTCTATCAAATTAGATGGAGAAATAAGAAGCTTCCATGACAAACAGAAACTGAAGGAATTTATGTCTTCAAAACCAGCACTAGAGAAAATACTCAAAGAGATTAACTACAAAGAAGAAATAGGTAACACACATCAGAACTAGAGAAACAAGATTTTCCATCCAACAGATAACTAAGATTGGTTATCTGTGGAGATTTATTACTTATGTTAGTCTTTTACCTATCTCTAAAAGGTATTGTTTGCCTTTATTGTTGTTAATTTTTAGGATTTCTAGTTGGAATATTAATATACCTTCAGATATAGCATTTGGAAATATTTTATCCCATTCTATTATTAACTGTTAACTCTGTTTACATTGTCTTTGGATATACAATATGTTTTTTATTTTTTAGGGAGTTAGTATACTCTTCTGTTGCCTGTGCCATTGAAATCATAACCAAGAAATCACTGCCAATTTCACTGTTGTGAGGTTTTATGACCCAGATTTTCTTCTAAAAGTTTATAGTCTTAAGATTTATATTTAGGTCTTTTATCTATTTTGAGTTAATATTTGTATATGGAATTAGGTAAGGGTCCAATTTTATTCTTTTCCATGTAATTAGTATTTTTCAACAATATTTAGTTAAAAGATTATTATTTCCACCACCAAATGTTCGTGGAAACCTTGTCAAAAATAACTTGACAATATAGGGAAAAATTTAGCTCTAGGCTTGTATTTAACTCCAATGGTTTATATATCTGCCTTTAGAATAGTACTACACTGTTTCAATTATTGTAGCTTTATATGGTTTGAAATCAGAAAATATATATCTTCTAGCTTTGTTCTTTTTCAAGATCGTTGTGGGTACCTAGAATCCATATTCCATATTAGTATAGATTTTTTTCTGAAAAATAAATATATAAATATATGATAGTTTCACCTAAAAAATAGATTCTCTGGTAAGAAAGAAAGCAAAAAGAAAATTTGAAATGTTATCTTTAAGTCATCAAAAGCTTGGTATCAGACAAATGAAACTGTTATGTGAGATTATCATTTTTAATTTTGGATAAATTGCTATAATACTAGATGTCAACCACTAAGCCAAGCATGGGAAGGAGGGATGGGGAGGGAATGGGGTGGGGATCGGGTGGGGGCTGACTGGGCAATGTGTGCATGTATGTCTACAAAAGTATGTATCCCACTATGATGTATGAATACAGTGCACCAATTAAAATAAAATAAAATTAAATTAAATTAAAAAAAATATCAGACAAATCAGACTTCAAACCTAAACTTATCAGAAGAGACATAGCAGTTCATTATTATTATTATTATTTTTTACTGGTAAAAGGAACAATACAGCAAGAAGAAATAAAGAGAGTCAATATTTATGCCTCAAACATAGGTGCAGTCACTTTCATAAAACAAATTGTTTGTGACATTAAGTCACATATAGATACTAATTCAATAATACTGAGAGGCTTCAACACTCCTCTAATACAATGAGACCAATCTTCTACACAAAAGGTCCGTAAAAATGCCTCAGACCTAAATAATACCATAAACCAAATGGACCTATTAGACACATACAGAGTATTCCATCCAACTATAGCAGAGTTCACATTTTTCACAGGGTCTCATGGAACTTTCTCCAAAACAGACCACATCCTGGACTATAAAGTGAGCAATAGCAAATTCAAAAAATGTGAAATACTCTCCTGTGTCTTTTCAGACCACAATGGAATGAAATTAGAAATCAACTATAAGAAGACCCAGAATAACAACATAAACATTTGGAGACTGAACACCACACTACTGAATGAGGAATGGGTCACAGAAGTAATAAGGGGTGAAATTAAGAAATTTGCAAAATCAAATAAAAATAGACACAACATATTAAAACCTCTAAGATACCTTGAAAGCAGTGTTAAGGGGAAAATTCATAGCACTGAGTGCTCACCTAAGGATAATAGAAAATCACCAAATAAACAACTAATGACACACCTCAAAGCCCTGGAAAGACAGAAACAGTCCAACCTCAAAGTCATTAGAAGATAGGAAATTATTAAAATCAGATCAATGGAGGGGAAATACCAGCAAAGTTTGAATGGAAAGATAGGAGAGGAGGAAGGCTGATCTTGATTAATGAGGGTCTACATCTGAACATGTGTAAAATTATGAATAAGACATTGTTAACCTGGACAAACATTGGTGGGAGGGGGGAAGGGAAAATGGGGGCGGGGGAGAGAGGGCACCAAATATAGTTTAAATGTATACTATTTATGTTCAATAAAAATTGTTAAAAAAATCAGATCAGAAATCAATGAAACAGAGAATAAAAAAATACAGAAAATCAACAAACCCGAAAGCTGGTTTCTCAAAACAAACAAACAAACAAACAAACAAACAAACAAACAAGATAGAAAAACCACTAGCCAACCTATCCAAAAAAAAGAATCAATCCAAAAAATAAGAGATGAAAAAGAAGATATTACCGTTAATAGTGCAGAAATTCGGAGGTTTATCAGAAACTACTTTGAACAACTATACTCCAATAAAATGGAAAATCTGGAAGAAATTGACAAATTTCTAGATACATACAATCTTCCTTAGTTTCTCAAGTGAATTTTATAAAACCTTTATAGAAGAGTGAATCCCCATACTCCTCAATCTATTTTGTGAAATAGAAATGGGAATCTCCCAAAGACATTAATACCCAAACCAAATAAAGACAGCTCAAAAAAAAAAATTCAAGCCTTTATCATTGATGAACATAGATGCAAAACTGCTAAACAAAAGACTAGCAACACACATTCAAAACTACATCAAGAAAACCATGCAACATGACCAAATAGGGTTCATCCCAGGGATGCAAGGTTGGTTCAACATATGAAAATCAATCCATGTAATTAATCACATAAACAGAATTAAAGTAAAAAAAAAATCACATGATCATTGCAATAAACACCAATAAAGCATTTGAAAAAAATCCAACACCCATTTATGCTAAGGGAATGGAGGAGAATCAGAATAGAAGGAACATATCTCAACAACATAAAGGTAATATACAAGAGTCCCACAGCCAAAATCATAATAAATGGGGAAAAACTGAGAATTCCCCCTAAAAACAAGAACAAGACAAGGATGTCCATTATCACAAGTACAAATACAGGAAAAGAAGAAGTAAAACTATCATTATTTGCAGATAACATGATACTATACTTAGAAGACCCAACAAACTCAACCAAAAAGTTTATAGAACTGATCAACAAATTCAGCAAGATGTCTGGATAAAAAATTAACCTTAAAAAATCAGAAGCTGTTCTGTATGCAAATCAGAAATTCAGAAAACATTTCCTTTCAGGATATCCCCCCACACACACACAAAAATACTTAGGAATAAGCCTAACTAAGGAGGTAAAAGACCTCTACAAGGAAAATTGTAAAACATTGAAAAAGAAATCAAAGAAGACCTTAAGAGATAGAAAGTTCTTCCATGCTCTTGGATATGAAGAAAAAATTTCATCAAAATGGACATTCTTAATGCCGGGCGTGGTGGCGCACACTTGTAATTCCTGTGCTTGGGAGGTGGAGACAGGAGGATCGTGCTGGTTCGGAGCCAGCCTTGCTGGCTTAAGAGACTCTGTTTCCAAATAAAAATATAAAAATAGGTCTGGGAGTGTAGCCCGGACATAGAAGGGCTTCTAGGAACCCCAGTATCACCAAAAAAAAAAAAAAAAAAAAAAAAGGCCATTCTTCCCAAAGTGACCTACAGATTCAATGCAATACCCATTAAATTACCAAGGTCATTATTCACAAATATAGAAAAATCAGTCCTTAAGATTCATTTGAAACAACAAAAAACCTAGAATAGCCAAAGTAGTTGTCAGCAACAAGAACCATGCTGGAGGCAACACAATAGCTGACTTCAAACTATACTACAAAGCCAGAGTAAAATAAAACACCCCCCCCAGCATTGTATTAGCACCAAAACAGACACATAGACGAATGAGCAGAATAGAAGACTCAGAAACAAATCTGCACACTTATGCCAAGTTGATTTTTGACAAAGGGGTCAAAAACATACACTGGAAAAGACAGCCTCTTCAACAAATGGTGTTGGCAAAACTGGTTATCCATATGCAGAAAAATGGAAATAAACCCTACTTTCTCACTTTTCCCAAAGTCAATTAAAGATAGATCAAAGACTTGGAAATCAGACCAGAGACCTTGAGGCCCCTTGAAGAGCACATAGGTCCAACAATTCAACACATAGGCACAGGTAAAAACTCTCTCAACAAGATCCCCAAAGCACAAGAAACTAAAAGGCAGGTCAATACATGGGATTAATCAGTCACATAAGTCACATAAAGTAAAAAATCAGATGCTCTTCCTAATGTGTGAAAGTTAGGGAGAAAATGAATCATAGGAGGGACTCTGGATGAAGGAGAAACCACAGTACATAGATGAGTATTTGCTCATAGTTGAGCAAATGAGGTGACCTAACTGAGGGGGATGGGAGAGATGATGTACATTCACAAAAATATCTCCCTCACTAAGCCAAACATGAGGAGGAAATGGGGTGGGAAATGGGAAAGGGCTAAATGAGTGATGTGTGCACGTATGCCTCTACCATCTTGTATCCCATTAATATGTATGACTATAATGCACCAGTAAAAAAAGAATAAACTTATTTCTTAAAATATATATTAATAATGCATGTTTTTTTCTAGATGGGTGGAAACTTTCTACCCATTCTATGTCAAAAACAGCAACAACAAAAAGCCATAGCACTTACAGTGACTAATATGATTAGAGTTTGTGTTTCCTTCCAACAACATTTCATCTATTTGATAAAGGGACACATTAAGCTGGAACAGTAATTATTTGAATTATATAGGCTTTGTCTTTAATTTGTATCTCACTGCCCCAATCACTTCAGCCCTATAGAAAAATAGAAAAGGCTTTAATAAAAATTTAAAAAGTTATATCAGAAGAATCAGAAGGAATGAATCATTTTTGAGGAAAAACTCCTAAAATAGTAAATACCCAAAGGAATTAAAGAATTTAAGGAGATCATAAAAACTGTGTTTCCTCACTTTGGCTGACCTGGTAAACAATAGAATCCAAGCCTTGGCCACAAATAAAGCAACTTTAAATTCCTTAATCAAATGTTTTTTGTTCATTTGTGCTGCTTAAAACCAAATACTAGTTATAAAATAGAACAGAAATTTTAATTTTTCATACTTTTGGAGACTGGAAATTTCAAGATCAAGGTGCTGGAAGATTTGGTATCTGCAACAAGCCTGTTTCCAGGATGGCAAGGCATCTTGTTGCTGGCATCTTCAGGAGGGGCTAAGCATGGTGTCTTTACATGGCAGAAGGCAGAAAGGCAAAGGGTCTAAGCTAGCTCCCTGTGGGTCTTTCATAAGGCTCAGACCTCATGACTTAATTGCTCCCCAAGCCCCCACTTCTTAATACCACTACAATGAGGATGAAATTTCAACATGACTTTTGGAGGGGACACAGTCAAACCATAGGACAAGTAGTTATAGGTAATTAAATAGCCAGGAATTTTCTCTTTCCAATCAGAGGTAAAAATAATTTGTCATCTAGTTTAAAATGCTTCTATGGAGCCATAGTCCTAGTACATGTCCTAATATGTGATATGAAGACAAAAAGGGGGCACAAAGAATAGAATTTCTTTCTTCCCAGGAACAGGTTGATTGTTCTGAAACCATGGTAACAAGCTACTATCAGAACCAGTTTTAAACTTGTCTACTAGGTCAGTGACAACTCGCTTTACTGCACCTGCTTCCACAAGCTCACCAAACAATGACAGTTCCTCATTTCTGAAAGTCAGGCAACTAGAAATGGACTCACTCCAATAAATATGCTTCTAAATGCTAGTCAATGAACAACAGGACCATCAAGCAACTATACTTCTACAAATGTGAATTCACTTAAATTCCTGAAATCTTCTAATTCTTGAGTTCCATACTCCCCAAGGCCCTATATGAGATCAACAGTCTGCCCCTCTGGAGGAGGGCTAGTTCTCAACAACACAGTTGGCTCCTTAATGTACAGTAAGCAGTAGGTTAAGTTTTTCCTCTTTATATCAGATATGGAATGGTGGGCTCTTCAGTCTCCACTAATCTTATATTTGAGTGTTTCTTACATCATATTTGCTTATTTGCTTTAGGTCCTGATATCTGCAGCTACCAATACTCAAGTATTAACTAAGCCATGATTATGCCATTTATATATGATGTCTTGATTACCTAACTCACTATTCAATACCTGAAATACAAAATAAAGCTGAGTTTGTTGCTTATTATTTTAAGGAAGAGCTACATTGATTAGGCATAGTCTCCTTAAGTAGACTAAAATATTGAATGAATTTCATTTTAATTATTAAGGAAGCTATAAATACAAACTTTGAGATGTGTTATTTAAGAACAGAGATACAGCCGGGCGTGGTGGCGCACGCTTGTAATCCCAGCATTAGGGAGGCTGAGACTGGAGGATCGCGGTTCGCGGACAGCCTCAGCTACTTAGTGAGGCCCTCCGCAACTCAGTGAGACCTGGTTTCAAAATAAAGAATAAAAAACAGGGCAGGGGGTGTAACTCAGAGGTCAAATGCCCCTGGGTTTCAACCCTAGACCTGCAATAAAATAAAATAAAATAAAAATAAAGAACAGAGATACTAATCTTATTAAAGATATCCCGGTTATTACTCAGCACAGAAATGTATAAGTATTACAAGGCAGTAGAAAGTTTTTTTTTTTTTTTTTTTTTTAACCATTTTCTAGGTGAATCTATTTCCAGGATGTAAGACTAATACATTTCATTGACACAAAGTATCATATCTTTAGTAGCTGTATCATTTAGTACCTTAGTAAATTCTTTTTTATTTAACATAAGAAAAATAGCCACAGATCATAAAACAGCATCTCTATCATACAACAAACTAATTTAAATTTATTGGGTAGAAAATAGGGAAAGGGACAAGGATGGGGTGGTTCTAATAGTGATAAAAACGAGTTAATAAAAGATTATGCAAGTCCAAAATCATCAGCCAACATCAACGACTTCATGTCTTATCACTGTCCAAGCAAGCCAGCCTTCATCTCTGGCTTGCAGTTGTGGAGGCGCAGCTGCACGTGAATAAGTCTTTCACCAAGGATGTCACTTCCTCTCTAACTCAGAATGACACTTCTTGGGCATCAACCCAAGATTCTGTTTAGTCTCCCATCGATGCAGAACAGACTGGCCGGACATGACATCATGCCTTATGTCTTGATCCTGTTGGAAAGAAAGAACATCTGTCTGTTCAGAACTATGAGGCTTAGAACCTGTTTGGCTTCTATGAATGTCCTGTATTCATTTAGATAGGTAGTTCTAATCTAGATAGTTTGGGAGAATGAACTTTCAAGACAAAAAAATTAGTTCATCAGTTTTCTAGCTCTAGATAAAAAAATTTAAAGATTACTAAAAGAGGCCAGGCATGGTGGTACATGCTTATAATCCCAGTACTTGGGAGGCTGAGATAGGAGGATCTCAGGCTTGAGGACAGTCTTAGCAGTAGCCTCTGTAATGAGATTCTCATCAACCTAGCGAGACCCTGTTTCTAAATAAGAAATAAAATTGGACTGAGGGTGTAGCTCAAAGGTAGAATGCCTCTGGGTTCAATCCCCAGGTCCACAAAACTAAATAAAAATATAAAGATTAGTAAAAGAGTAGCTGTAATTAGAAATCTAATTTCTAATTAGAAAAGGACAAATTTGAAATTGTTTAAGACAACCACATCCCAACCTTACCTCATCCCTCCATCTGTCTTCCCGGGGAAGCCTCTGCAATCGGTTTTTGGTCAGCTCAAGTTGTAGGCCATCAAACTTGCACTGAAACCAGCGGTGAGCCTCTTGCAGGTTAGCTGTTATCTGAACACAGACACAGGTACAAGATTTTTGTGTATTAGGTACAGAGACTTTTACCTACATGCTGACTGTGAGGTCCGTGTAACCTATTTGTACAATATACTTATCAACCTAGTAGATGAGAGCACTTTCATAAGGGGTTAAGGAATGCATACAGCTTGCTGCTTTGCATGCATTTGTTTCCTAGATATCCTTCACCTGGCAAGGTAACTGACGTACAGTAAGTCCTCACTATGTACGCACTGCTATGTACTTGTCCCACATTAGCAAGGACATCATGGGGGCACATTGTAGCGAGATAAAAAAGCTGAACTCCCCTCTACAGTGTCATTTAACTTTTTGAGATACAAAGCTAAAATATTTTCCAGATCTGTTTATACACCTGATATTATCTGTTATTCCTAACTCCCCTATAACTTACAAACCAAAGCCAATCAAACCTTTCCCCAGCACTCTACCAGGAAAGGAGAGGAAGATGCTGTAAGTGGCTTTGTACGTCACATCACCTACTGCTTGGTATATGAGAGGGAACTAACAATCAGAACTATCAGAATAAAATGCTAGCAGTATTAACATAGTAAGTTTTGTAGATGTGGTTAAAAAAAGCAATTAAGTGTCCCAGTCAGCATTCAAGCTCCAGTCTGTCAACCCATACTCTAATATACCATTCTGCAAATGATAAAATGACAAATTGATGGCAATGGCATAGTGATACTAAGCTTAGAGTCTCTGTTTCTGTTTTTAAATCTAGAAAATGAGAGGTGATTATGGCATATCCTAATCTCAAAGATCCTGTCTACCTTTGAACATGTATGATTTTTAAATACCCTCAAATAATCTAATTTAACTTGAAGGTAGAGAAAACAAATTCACAAATTAGGGTATACTTTATGCTTCTAGTTATTTTTTCTTTTTTTGTGGTACTGGGAATTAAACCCAGGGACTCTCTATCACTGAGCTACATCCCCAGCCTTTTTAAATTTTATTTTATTATTTTATTAAGCAACTGTGTGTGTGTGTGTGTGTGTGTGTGTGTGTGTGTGTGTGTGTGTTTTACTGGGAATTGAATCTAGGGGCATTTGATCTCTAAGCTACAACCTTAGCCCTATTTTATTTTTTAGTTTGAAAGAGGGTATCACTAGCAGGGGGTAGTGGCGCATGCTTATAATCCCAGCATTTGGGAGGCTGAGACCTGAGGATTGAGATTCACGGACAGCCTCAGCTACTTAGTGAGGCCCTCTGTAACTCAGTGAGACCCAGTTTCAAAATAAAGAATAAAAAATAGCGCAGGGGGTGTAGCTCGGAGGTCGAATGCCCCTGGGTTCCACCCCCAGACCCGCAAAAAACAAAAACAAAAAACAAAAAAGAAAGAGGGTATCACTAATTTGCTGAGGGTTTTGCTAAGTTGCTAAAGCTGGATTTGGACCTGTGATCTTCCTATCTCAATATCCCAAGTACTTGGATTTAAAGGTATCTGCCACCACACCCAGCTCCTTTTTTTTTTTTTTTTTTGAGATAGGGACTCACTAAGTTGCCTAGGATGGCCTCGATCTTGTATTCCTGCCTCAAGCCTCCCAAGTATGCACCATCATGTGTGGTTCCAATTATTGACTGAATAATAAGTTTTTAATTTCTTTAGTTTGTGTCAAACAATAATGCATATAATACATTAAAATCCATACACATGCTGGTTTTCCTTATATTTAGTGATATAAACTTAGACTTCAGGTTTAACTAATATTTTAGTATTCTATTAGCTATCATGAGGACATATAATCTTAATAAAACTCTTAATCTAAAAATAAATTATTCTAGGATTAAAGAAGGTAGAATAGAGGAATACAGCATCTTTTAGGTGCTTGGAGACTCAGAACTCAACCAGTAGGAATACTGCTTCCTGGCAAATGAAGAAAAGCAGCCTCAAACCAACAGAGCAATAGTCAAAATGCAGAGCAATCTAAGGAAGCAGAGAGAGAGCAAGAACTGAAAGGAGCTTCTGCATCCCTCCTGATGATAGGAGAGTGGTTGTACCAGCATTGGGAACGGCCTACGAAGATTTGAGAAAGCTCTGATTATTAATAAATATATTTCAAAAATTGGGTGAGGGGCAGATCTGTGAAAGGACTTGGTTTCTGCCAAGAAGCAGGCAACTATTCCAATGCAAATTAACCTACTAAAGGTTATTAGCAAATCAACAGGAGAGGGGAACTAGGACTTCCTCATCCTCATTCTAAAGACAGGTTTACATAATTGGATAATCTAGCTAGGATGGAAGGAGGGGATCGACCTCCATGAAAGGAGACCACTTGTTGGGGAAAGTAAGGGGAGGAACCTTACAGGGACCTTTACTACGTCATAATTACATGAAACAAGATGGAGGATGTCATGTATAAAAAGTCTGTTCCAGGCCGGGCGTGGTGGCGCACGCTTGTAATCCCCATGCTTGGGAGGCAGAGACAGGAGGATCGCACAGGTTCGAAGCCAGCCGCGCGCGCTGGCTTAGGAGACCCTGTTTCCAAATAAAAATGTAAAAATAGGTCTGGGAGTATAGCCCAGAGGTAGAAGGGCTTCCAGGAACCCCAGTACCACCAAAAAAAAAAAAAAGTCTTTTCCATGTTTTGTACTTCAGTGATTTTGTTTGAAGCACCCCCTCATGTTGCCCTTGGGTAATATGAGGCTGTAACTGTCTTCTGTATTTCTATCTTTTTAATAAACTTTTTAAAATCTTCAGCAAGAGTCCAGGCTATTGCATATTTATCTTTATCTCAGGACAAGAACCCGTGCTTTTTTATCTTTGTGGTTTTTTTTTGGGGGGGATTATTCCCAGGGGTCTAACAAAGGTCCCTGGGGACAGTTCCCCTAGATGGTAACCCTCACCCCCAAACCATAACTTAAGTGGTGGTGGCACCATCTTGGCAAGTCTGCACAGGGCTGGCAGCTGCCAGGACCTGTGGCTCCCAGAGACCAACTCCGGCAAAGCAGTGGCAGATTCTTATGAAGCCAGTGACTATAGGCCATCATCAAGAGCAGTCCCACTTTTCTCTCCATGCTCAACAAGATTCTACTACCCAGATGGTTCCACTGTAGATGAACTCCTCTGTCTGCAGGGATTCAAGTGGTGCTGGTCAAGACCTTGCTGTTCCAGCAGGAGACCACCCTGTGCAGACACAGGGACTTGCAAGGCAATGGCAACGAACAGATTTGTGGAGTTGGTGAGTTTGCAAATCACCCCTGCAGAGGTTGGGGTGGGGCTACTGTTGGGCACAGCAGAATGTGAATTAGCATACAGCCCCTAGGGACACTGAATTAGCATACAGCTCTTAGGGACAGTCAGGCAGGAAGGACCTAGAGTTAGCAGTTTAATGCACCCTTGAAGAGTCTCCAAAGATCATCTCGGGACAGTCAGCCATTTTGTCTGTGGGGTGCAATAACTCAGCCTACTGAGTTGTAGGCTTGGAAAGTTAGAAACTCCTGTCTGGCATTGTTTGGGCACTACAAACACCAAAGCTGGAGGCAAACAAAGTCTCATGTGATCACAGCCACCCAAAGCAGCAGTGGTATCCCCAAAGGCTAAATAACTGAACCACTCAAGCTCCAGGCTCAGAATGGTACAATTTCTCCCTACCAGATTTGGGACCTGAAAGCAGGGAGGCCAGGGACCAGCAGGTGTTCATGAGATCACAGCTACAGGCTGGGAACTCAACACTCTCTCTGCCAGCAGAGTTTATGCCTGGCATGCATGATTCCACATGATTATAACCAGCAGATTAGCAGCAGGCCATCAAAGTTTAGTGAGCTGGGCTACAAGCTTGGAAAATGGCAATCGCTGGCTTTGCTAAGTGTAGGCCCACTGGCCACAGAGGCCAGAGGTTAGCATTCTGCAGTGCCACAGGTGTCTGTCTGTCAGGCATTAAATTCCAACCAGCAGGCTATAGGCTCTGAACACAACATTATATTCTCTGGCCCTATGGAGCTTGGGCTTGAAGAGCATGGTAACCTGCAGCCAATCAGACTCCTATCTGTGTGCAGTAAGAACTAGATCTTGTTAAAAAGGGTGGGGAACAAACTAAAAATTTAATTATATAAGACAGATTTGTAGAGGCAAATATATAGATATTATTATAAAGGGATAACAAATAGACATAGGACTCACACAAAAAAGATGAAGATGTCAAAACAACAGAAACACAAACCTGAGAATTCTGAAAATGTGAGAATGAAGAACAGTGAGGAAACAAATAAACTCCCACAACTCAACAAAAAGGGAGATCACCAATACTGACCTTAAGTGAGATTAGCCAGTCACAGAAAGTGAAGGGTCATATGTTTTCTCTAATATGCAGAAGCAAGGGAGTAATTGGGATACCAGAGGGATCTCAGATAATGGAGGAGAAATCTCAGTGGAACGAGAAAGGTGGTCTAGGGGGAGAGGAGGGGAAGAGTGAGGACCAATGAAAGAATTAGCACCATTGGCTTTGTGCATATACATGAAAATACCAATGTCAATCTCAGTGCTCTGTATGGGGAAGCAGGGGATGAAGAAGGAGGGGTGCACACCAAGTGCTGTATACATGTATGTTACTGTCAACTTGATTACCATTATGATGTGAGACTATAATGTACCAATAAAAGTATATTAAATAAAATATAAATAAAATTAAAAATAACTTATTCTTTATAATAGAGAGTACGTTGTAAGTCACCAGTTCTTGCCTGTTATACCCCTGACAATTATGTTAGTGAAGGACTGCACACTTCACTGTGTGCTTCGGGGCTGCTGTCTAAGTCTTTACGTCCATGAGTCTGGCTTACCTGTTCTGATTCCACACTGGCTTCTTTCAGTTTATTCTCTGTTGCCTCTTTACATTTCCTTAAGTGTCTGACAGTTTCCCCCAATTCCTAAAAACGTGATAGGAAGATTTTTATAAACTACCAATTAAACTGTCATATAAAATCAAGACATTACAAACTTATAATACAGAAACTGAAGTATAAAAAGTAAGGGATAACACTTTCAAACTTCAGGGGTACCAAAATAAAAAGATAAAAAATCTTCAATTTAATCTAGCCTACAAATATGTATATCATTACTGATTTTGATTCTAATTTACAGATCCTGCTGACAATGATGAATGTCTCTTTCCTAACTTTCATAGCACGCAATCCCTGCTGGAAGGCAAAAGTTTGATGTTCTCTCTCTTCTTTTTTCAGTGTTCTCTTGAGAGAATATCATGTGCACTCTTTGCTGAGTTAGGATTGTGTCATACACACTCTATTTGGTTAGGAAAAGATAAGGTTCCTGTAACAGCAATAATTGTACCTGTATTACACAAAGCATCATTGGGAAGACTATGAAATCCAGTTCAGAAACCTTACTTAGTAATTGATATTTTGCATATGTAAGCTCTAGTGGGCCATTCTTTAAAAGTGAACATCATTTTTATTAAAGTGAAAATGAAAAACATTTGTCATCTTCCAAGCTATGTGCCTTTTCCTAGATATTACCATTTTAAGAGCTTAGCTAAAATGAACAACTTGTAAATGTTTTCTTCTATAGAATCTAGGAAATCTAGGTGCCATAATGCTGAGTTTAGGCAAATGCCATCTGCTGATAATCACTGAGAAGAATCTGAAGGAAGCTCTGACCTGGCAGCGGGTTTCCAGCTCCTGCCTCACTTTCCGCTCTGCTGCCAGCCGCATCTCTTGTTGCTTATTCCGTGCTGAGGTTTCATACTGACTCTTGGCCAGAAGCTGCATTTCTTGCTGCAGGTTTGTCATTTCAGATACAAATCTCTGGATACTCAACGACTGGCAGGGAACAGAAGAGAGTGATTGATGTATCTATCTAAGCTGAGAATTTTGCGTGAATGGTAAACATAGAGTCTGAAGAAATCATCTACCTGTTCATAGTTTTTTTTCTGATATTGATCCTTAATTAGCTCCATTTGCCTCAATTCTGCTTCTATTTGCTGAAAATAAATGTGGAAAATAAATATAGAAATAACATCAGTGGGAAAACTAGGTTATTCTTTTTGACTTTAGAATTGTAGACAGAATTCCACATGAGACCCAAAGTTCTTAGTTCCTGCAGGGCTCTAGTTCTTAAATGGCCCACTGGCCCCAAAAGATCAAAGTCCAGTACAGTTAACATGGAAGCATAATTGGGGAGCTGGAAGGTGACACTGGCGGCTAAGAAACCAAACATTTACACCGCAGCATCTCCACTGAAGTGGAGAGTCCCCAAAGGCAATCTGCCTGCTTCCCAATTGTGGCTGTAATATCCAGAGAACATGGCTCTGTAAACTATCTTCCAGGACTGCCTGGATCCTCACAGCACACTAAGGAAGTGAGGGGAGACTTAGGGTTTCTCAGACAACCTTCATCCTCTCCACATTCTGAGCATTGTTCATCTTAGCCGACAAGTGGAGCTTTATTTGGGCCTTTTGATTCTTTATTTTCTCCTTGTTACTGTTCACTGTTTTCTCCAGCTCTGTAAGTTTCTGCCGCAGCTCTCTGTTGGTCCGGGACACCTCCACCGATCGAAAGTTGGCTTCGTCGAGGGCTTTCTTCAGCTTAGAACACAAAGGAAAATAATTGAAACATTTTTAACCTACCATTCTGTAAGAGAAGGTTGTTCAGTGTTGTTTCCATATTTTGTTCTATTTGAATCTCTCTTTTAAAAAGGAGAATAAGCTATTAATAATGATATTTCGCTAAGCAGATTTATGTAGCAATAGATCAAGTACTTTTCATAGTTTTTGATCCTAAAGAAAAAAAACATTTTTTAGAATAGATAAAAGGCATAAGTGTATATTCATCATTTTTATTTTAAGAGCATGGCTTTGGAGTCAGTCAGACACCAAAGTTCTAGTCTCAGCTTTGCCACTTTTCAGCTGAGTCATTTTGGGTAATTAACTTCCTCAAGCCTCAGGTTCATCAACAGAAAAGTATGTCTAAAAGCCTCTCTCCTAAGATACACATAAGAGCTAAATTAAAAAGAAAATGTAGAAAAAGAATGTAGCACCTGCCACCCAGTAAGTATCACCATGCTTTAAGGGCTTTTCTTCCTGTCTCTTGCAACCCCATGTCCTGAGAAGTGAAAATAAGTTATATGGTCATTTAAATACTTGGCAGCTGCTGACCACCACTGCATGCATGTTCATAACATACATTTTTCTTCTTCAGAATTTTATTAAATTACTCTCATGGAAAAAGCATGGAGATTATGTAGACACTTTTATAGACTGCCCCTCCTTCTAATGGTTCCTTAAATCAATGCCACTTAAACTTTATTTTTTAAATTTTAGCAATACATTTTATTAATCGAAAATATCCATCATATACTTTCAAATGTATTCAATATAATATCATTATAGACTTAATTTTCACTCTCTTTCTGTAGTTTTTGAAATATATGTGCTTTTACTTAGAACATGTCTTGGTTTACACCAGCCACACTCACTATCCCCGTCCTCTCACAAGTGCACCCTTTCCTCTACCCCTAGTTGATTTCTCAACAAACCTTTCTCTTCCTCTTATCTTCTAACATCCAACCAGCCTACAATAAACTTTCCATTACTGTGCACTCCTTCAAAAATATACACTGCCTCTGGCTATTCAAGAAAGATGGATGTTTTCCCTGTCTCGTGTCTAGGATAGAGATCACAATTAAACAAGGGCTATTTAGCACACATCACAGGGACTATATCTTCTCTCTGGAGAAAGCAGATGCATAATGGAGCTAGTGAAGTGATCTGAGGAGTCAGGTGACTAGATTTCTGTTGGTTAGACAGCAGTCTCCTTATTCCTCTCTCCCACTCACTTTTCCCTCTCTGATAGAAAAGCATTCTTTCACTAGAGAACTGTGAATTAGAGAGTGCTGCTTTACAAGATGGGCATGTAGCTCAGTGGTAGAGCACTTGCCTACTATATGCCAGGTCCTGGTTTAATCCCTACTACCACGATAAAAACAAACAAACAAACAAACAAAAAAAAACCCTGCTATCTAGAAAGTGCTGCTTACAAATAGCACAGAGATAGCTAAAGTGCAACTGGTGTGCTAGTCACAGGGGGAATTAGAAGGGCCAAAGAACAATCACAATCATTCTCTGAGATCCTTCAGCTGGTTATCCTCTTAAGAGGCATCCACCTAGAGAAAATCTTTCCATCACTCCACTTCATACCTCAGTAATTTCCCGCTGTGATGCTTTCTTTGCACTTTCTCTCTCAGTCTGAAACTGCTTTCTCAGAGCTTCTATGCGTTCAGCATGCAATTCTGCTTCTGCTTTGGATTCCTCAGTCATCCGTTCTCTGTTTTGAAGAAGGTGGATGGTAAATCAACATTAGAAATTATCTTAGGGAGCAAAAAAGATCTGGAGAATGTGCGACTCTCCAAAAGGTGTGAATACAATAAGCAGCAGATCAGTCAGTGGTCGACTCTCATTGATCTGAAGCTCATTTACAAGAAAATAGGGGTGTATCCACCTGTAACATTAAAAAAGTCATGCTGTATAAAGTAGTTCAATAAAAAGAGTGGAAGAAATCACATTAAGGAATAACTATCAGAGGAAGCAGTTATACTTTAAGAGATACTCATTTTCATTTTGTCATATCCTTTTGCTATCAGCAAAAGCTCGGAGGTCGAATGCCCCTGGGTTCCATCCCCAGACCTGCGAAAATAAAAAAGCTGGGTGTGGTGGTGCATGCTTGTAATCCCTGCGCTTGGGAGGCAGAGACAGGAGGATCGCACAGGTTCAAAGCCAGCCGCGCTGGCTTTAGAGACCCTGATATTATAGTATTTCCTAATCTTTAAAATGAAAGACTTATATTAGGTCAACATTCTTAATTTGGGTTCCTTGAACAAGATCCATGATGTTTTCTAAAGAAGCCAAAATTTTTCCGGGTGTGGTGGCGCACACCTGTAATCCTAGCATGCTGGAGGCTAAGACCGGAGGATTGTGGTTCGCGGACAGCCTCAGCTGTTTAGTGAGGCCTTCTGCAACTCAGTGAGACCTGGTTTCAAAATAAAGAATAAAAAATAGGGCAGGGGCTGTAGCTCGGAGGTCGAATGCTCCTGGGTTCCATCTCCAGACCTGCAAAAAAAAAAAAAAAAAAAAGCCGGGCGTGGTAGCGCATGCTTATAATCCCTGCGCTTGGGAGGCAGAGGATCGCACAGGAAAGCCAGCCGCGCTGGCTTAAGAGACCCTGTTTCCAAATAAAAATATAAAAATAGGTCTGGGAGTGTAGCCCGGAGGTAGAAGGGCTTCCAGGAACCCCAGTACCACCACACACACACACACAAAGTGCCAGAATTCCATGAAATGAAAGAAAAAATGCCATGTGTGGGTGTGAGTGCTTAGCTTTGGACTCTTACAAGTATAGGTTAAAAAACAATGATCTTATGCTGGGCGTGGTGGCGCACGCTTGTAATCCCCGCGCTTGGGAGGCGGAGACAGTAGGATCGCGCAGGTTCGAAGCCAGCCGTGCTGGAGTAAGAGACCCTGTTTCAAAAATATAAAATAGGTCTGGGAGTGTAGCCCGGAGGAAGAAGGGCTTCCAGGAACCCCAGTACCACCAAAAAAAAAAAAAACCAAACAAACAAACAAAAAAAAACAATGATCTTAAACAACAGCCAGGGCTTTGTGCAGCATTAGCATTCTCTGTCCTAGATGACAGTGTTCTCCCATGAGTTCTCAGCATTCTCAGAGAGCAGGAGGAGCCGGCCTTGCCACAATATCATCTTCCTCATGCCTCTTTCCTCCTGAGCATCTCTTTCATTTATTTGGATTATATATCCATGCTCCTGTGTCTCTAAAAGTGTCCCTCTAATGGATTCAGCTCATTTCCTTGGCTTGGTCTACAGAAAAGACCTGCGTCCCATCCCACCCCCACTCCCTAGCCTTTGGGAACATGGCAATCAACTTTGATACCCATTTCTAAAAACTTGCTGATACCTGTCGTAAAGGCACTGAATAAAGGAATGAGAGATCCAGAAGTCACTAAGATGTTTCATTTATTATATCTCACACTCCTCCCACACACAAAATAGAGAAAAAATGAAGCTAGAGACCAAAATCATTGTTTGTATAGTATTATGTAGGATATTTTAACTTTCTTAGTAACTTTGTAAATTGTATTTAAAATTATTGTGCTATTATAGCAAAGTGACTATGAGTTATAGATTCTGCCTAATGCTACTTTGATCTAAATCCCAGTTTAAGACCATATCTGATCTTGGGTATGGAAGACCATGTGATCATGCCTGTTTCTAGCATCATACAGTCATAATATTAAGGGAACTAAACTTTTAATGAATATAGAATATCAGCTGCTATTATCATTTAATAAAAAAATTCAAATTCTAATTTTAAATTAGATTTCAAATTTGATTTTAAATTAATTTAACTCTAAATTCTTTTTTTGTGTGTGTGGTACTGGGGAATGGAACCCAGGGGAATTGTACCTTTGAGCTACACCTCCAGCCCTATTGTATTTTTTTTTTTTAAACAGGGTCTCACTAAATTGCAGAGGGCCTTACTAAGTAGTTGAGGCTGGCCGAGAACCCGGATCCTCCTGTCTCAGCCTCCCAAGTACTGGATTATAAGCCTGCACCACCATGCCCAGTTATCACACAACACTGTTTTAACTAACACCAAAACCTCTTTTGGTAGTAAAATTTCACCAAAATTTAAAATTTGCACAGATCACATCCATGAAAAGGACTTACTCTCCTATATCAACATGTACACAAGATGAAAAGAACAAAGATCTACAAGCAACTGCATGTCCCTTATGTATAATTTTTCACAGAATGATAGTACCTAAGTTATATTTGCCTAGATATAGCTTAAGACAAAAGTTTAGAGACTTGACCTGAATGTGATGGGTTTAACTAATTTCAGGTCAAAACTGAAAATGATTCATGGCTTAACATCTGCTTAGATGGAGTCATCCCATCCCTGGATGGGTTAGTGCCAACCAGACTGTTGTTATTCCTTGTCCAACTTATGCTTTTAAAGGATACAGCCTTGGCAGAAACATGTGAATATCCATTCCAGCCAATATTCTTTAAATTCTGTCTTAAATTCATATAAAGCAACAGCTTGACAATGGAGGAGAGAAGAGCTGAAAGGAGAGTGACAGGGGCGCCCCAGCCAATTACAGGTGTTCAGTGATGCCTGGTTCCTTACCAAAGTTTGGCTGGGAGTGTTATCTCCAAGTAGGAGAAAAGGGTTTAACTGGCTATGTGAATAAACCACTCTTATTTCTCCAGAGGCTCTTTCCCAATATACTGTGACTACAGTGCCCTTACTTGAAGGTTTCCAAATTCTGTCGCTCAATTTCTTTGTTTTCCAGTTTTTCTTGAATGTGATCTAGCTTAGTTTGCAGATGATTATTTGTCTGGAGAGCTTGCTCGAGGCTCATGGCCAGTTTCCTATTGTCTTCTCTTGCTATATCTAGAGATTTCTGGAGAGGCTCCATCTGAGAGAGAGAAGAATGTTTTTAATTCCACTGTTGCAGATTCAAGAATCCATAACACTCTATATTCACTCCTTATACTGTAGCCTCAAGAGCCACAGAAACAATGACTTGGAACCAGGAGGTTCTAGGTGCCAGGGACATATATTTGATAACTTACTACAGACTATGCTTACAAGACTCTTAGGAAGCAATAGAAAGGGTATTATTCTCCAATGATCAGCAAAGAGCTTTGGACAAGAGTCAACTTATTTATCTTAATTAATTAATTAATTAACTTTTGTTGGTACTGGGGTTCCTGGAAGCCCTTCTACCTCTTCTGGGCTACACTCCCAGACCTATTTTTTTTTAATACATTTTTTATTTGGAAACAGGGTCTCTTAAGCCAGCATGGCTGGCTTCGAACCTGTGTGATCCTCCTGTCTCTGCCTTCCAAGCGCGGGGATTACAAGCATGTGCCACCACTCCCGGCAATCTAAATATTTTAATTATCCTGATTCTATTACCTTTTGGTCTGATTCCCTAGAAGAGATAAAAATTGGCAATTATTTCTTATGTATTCTTCCCTCAAAGGCTTATTTATATGAATACCCATATGTATATTATATATGCATATGAACAAATAAAAATTAGTGTGTGCATAACACATGTATGTGTTCCCTTATTAATAGTGGGACTGCTCTTGCTACTTTTGATATCAGTTATTTTCAAAGTTTTCTGAAGACTTATAAAATCATTTTTGCATTAATAAATAAAAAGAATATAGGCCATATAGACAAAGAAAATTAGTCACACTTATGCTTCTAGTTTGTCAATAAGTGACTCACTATAAGGCTGCAAGTCCATTTTCTGGTTGTAAAGATGTTGCTGCCCAAATGTAAACTTGAATGAAAAGGATATTTACCTGACTGCTTCACTTCATTTTTCTAAAACAGTAATATCCCAATAACATTAGAAAGGTCACCACCATCATCTTTAAACAAGTGGCCTCTACCTCATTGCTGTGTTGGGCATCCACAACAAGCATTCGGGCCTGCCACTGGTCCACTTCAGCTTCTAGCTTCTGAACCCTCTGTTGATTTAGAGCCCTAAATATAGAAAGCAGAAGAAGAGTGACTCTAGAAAAGAATAATCTAGCAATATTACTTGGGAACTTCAGGATACTTTTCTGAGAAGCTCAACAGCAGTAAATACAGGAGGTCAGAAATGCTCAAAAAACCTGAGAGTTGGTAGATGACAATTATGGTCTCAGGTTCAGGTTAAGAAATTAAGAATACTAAGAAATTAAATAACTTGTCCTACCTATGACTTGATTTTGGCTTGATACATTGGGCTATCAATACACGTTTCTGATTAATGTAAAGGCTGGCAATTTGACACTAGTAAAAAAAATCACTAGTAAAATAGTCACTTCACTATAAGGACTGACTTGCTGTTGATATTTTCGATTCTAAATACAACAGTTACTTGGAAATTTTTTCTGAATGGTAAACAATACTTTTAATATTCTCTTGACTTTAAAAATTCAAAGATAATATATTTTCAAAACAAGTAAGATATAAGTACAAAAAGAAAAATTCACTTGTTCTCTTATAACATAGAGGCAATATACATCAATACACGTTATATATTTCAGAAGTGTTATTAGACTCAGACATTTGTTCCTTAATCTAAAAAGGAAATTCTGTGTAGTTTTGATGGTACTAGGAATTGAACCCAGGAACATTCTACCTTTGAGATATAGCCCCAGCCCTATTATATTTTTTATTTTGAAGTAGGATCTCACTAAGTTGAGAAGGTCTCACTAAGCTGTTGAGGCTGTCCTTGAGCCTGTGATCCTCCTGTTTCAGCCTCACAAATACTGGGATTAAAGGCATGCACCACCATACCTGCCTTGTGCAGTTTTTAAAACAAAGGAGGAGTTTATTTATAAAACATATGGCTAGAAGCCAGGCATGGTAACGCATGCCTGTAATCCCAATATATGAGAGGTTGAGACAGGAGGATTGCAGGTTCAAGGACAGCCTCAGCAAGTAGTAAGACTCTTATTAATCTAGCAAGACCCTATTTCAAAATAAAAATAAAATAAAATAAAATAGGGATGGGGTGTAGCTTGGAGGTATAATTATGTTTAAATACTGCAGAAAGCTGGCCGTGGTGGTGCAGGCTTATAATCCCCGCGCTTGGGAGATGGAGATGGAGGCAGGAGGAGCATGCAGGTTCAAAGCCAGCCTCATTGGCTTAAGAGACCCTGTTTCCAAATAAAAATATAAAAAATAGGTGTCTGGGAATATAACCTAGAGGTAGAAGGGTTTCCAGAAATCCCAGTACCACAAAAAAAAACAACAACAACAACAACAAAAAACAAACCTGCAGAAAGCAACCAGGGTAAAGCAATAATATAGCACATGAATTTCAAGTATACATACTTCTTTATATCACTACAAAATGGAGCACTTTCAAGTTTTTAGGAATGCTCATTTCTAATTCCAGATTTTTCCTAACTTGTTAGTTCTTTAAATACCACCATGAAGGATGTGATATAAAGTGACTTAATTGACTCATTTGACATTGCTTCCTAGTACAATGCTACCATATCAAGGACAGAAAGTAATCACAGGTACCTTTCTTTCTTGAGGCCTGCGATCTCTGAATCCCTTCGCCCAAGCTCTACTTGTACTTTCTCTAGAGCACCTTGCATCTTACTGTGAGAAGCCAGCACATTCTCCAACATGATTGTAACTTTGCAGTTGTCTTCTTTAGCCTCTGCCAATTGTCGCTGAAAGTTTCCCACCTACACAAAAATGAAACAAGACAAAGATTCTTGATCCTTTCTGGTTCCTTTTCTGTGTCCCATTATTCCTAGAAAAGAGCACAGAAAGAGCCAGGTGTGGTGGTGCATTCCTATAATCCCAGTACTTGGGATGCTGAGACAGGAGAATCACAGGTTCATAGCCAGCTTCAGCTACTTAGTGAGGCCCTATGCAACTTAGTGAGACCCTGCTTCAAAATAAAGAATAAAAAATAGGTCTGGAAGTGTAGCTCAGAGATAAAGTAGAAATGGTAGAATGCTAAGAGGAATAGCTAAAGTATATTTATTTTTATATATGTTACTCTGATTTTTTTTTTTTTTTTTGGTGGTATTGGGGTTCCTGGAAGCCCTTCTACCTCTGGGATACACTCCCACGGGCTATACTCCCAGACCTATTTTTTAACTTTTTTTTTTTTATGTGGAAACAGGGTCTTTTAAGCCAGCAAGGCTGGCTCCAAACCAGCGCGATCCTCCTGTCTCTGCCTCCCAAGCGCGGGGATTACAAGGGTGCGCCACCACGCCTGGCTATATGTTACTGTGATTTCTGAAAAAGAAAAGTAGACTTAGAGCTGTCAGAAAACATGGCAGCTTCCCATCTATTGTGGTGACCCTGCAAACATGGTAATCAAAGATACCGCGGCCAATGAATTTTCATGTTCAGCGGTGATCCTAGGCTGGTGCGCTGTCTTCTGATGTGGTCTTTGATGTGTGTCATCAACTGTCTCTGAGGTGGTCAGAGGAGAACATATTTGAATACCATCAGAATTCTGAGGGGAAAGAAGACTGAAGGAGAAAGTAGAAGCTGCTGAAGAATGATCTAGTTCAGAGCCTTTGTCAAACTGGCAAAATCTAGCATCTGCTCTCATGATATGTGGGATATAGGTGGATAAATGGACAAAGAAAATGTGGTACATGTACACAACAGTGGGATAGTATTCAACCATAAAGTAATGAAATTCTATCATTTGTAGCCACATGGATGTCACTGAGGGACATGATATTCAATGAAATAAGCCAGGCACAGAAAGACAAATATAGCAAAGAAAGACAAATATAGCAAGTTCTCACTTACATGTGGAAAGTAAAAAAATTTGATCTCATGGAAGTAGAGAAAAGATGGTGGTTGCCAGAACCCAGGAAGGGTGCTGGGGAATGGAGATGGGATGGTTAGCAGGTATAGGGGTGCAGGTAGATAGGAGGAAAAACTCCTAATGTTCTATAATGTTTCAAAATAGCTAGCAGATGCTTTGTCTCTTCTATTTTGTATCTGGAGTTGACAGCACCCCAGGGCCAAAGAAATTTATAATGTCTTATAATTCAGTTATTAAATTGGAGAAATACAGAATACAATGCTTTAAAATGCTCTTAACTACATAAGGTTTAAAGTAACTCCTAAGTCTTTTAAATGGTTTTTTAATTGCTGGTATATGAACAACATTAAATGATATGCTTTTTTTGGGGGTTGCTTATATATAACAACAAAAGACAGATGTAGATAATGTATATGTTGGTGAAAACAGAGAAAGGAAATTTTGTGAGACTGAGAAAGCAAGTTATAAAGTATTGGTGAAATGTTTGTTTGTAAGTTTTATCCTAAGATTGTCCCAAATGGGAAAGAAAGGACCAGGATAAAAAAAATCAAGAGGGTTAAAGCAAGTTGCAAAATGTTTGTGGTAAGTTGCAGAGTGTCTGTGGTACGTTTGTTTGCATATGTGATGAAGATGGATTATTAACAGAGTAGAGGTTTCTAATAAGCCTACCGCTTGTATATTCCCAAAAGAAAAGTACAGGGGTGAACTATGATACAGTTTTAAGGTATGTGGTCAAATAAGATATCCATTGTGTTTAATATTACTCCTTTTTTTTTTTTTTTTGGTGGTACTGGGGTTCCTGGAAGCCCTTCTACCTCTGGGCTACACTCCCAGACCTATTTTTACATTTTTTATTTGGAAACAGGGTCTCCTAAGCCAGCGCGTGCGGCTGGCTTCGAACCTGCGCGATCCTCCTGTCTCTGCCTCCCAAGCGCGGGGATTACAAGCGTGCGCCACCACACCCGGCTATATATTACTCCTTTTATAAAATTAAAAATTGCTGCTGGTTTAGGAGCAAAAATCGCCCTAAACGCAGCCTCAGTGGCTAATGTAACTGTCTCAGTGACTCGAGTGGACAATGACACTGGACTAAATTTTAGGGAGATGCAAAGACCCTTAGACTCATTGGCACACATGGTTTTAGATCACAGACTAGCCCTCGATTATTTGCTAGCTGACCAAGGAGGAGTTTGTACTATTGCTAATACTTCCTGTTACATGAATGTAAACTCCTCAGGAACAGTAGAAACTAGAACTGAGGACATTCTAAGACAAGCTAAATGGCTACAAGAACGAACTGTGAATATGTTTCCATCCATTACCTCATGGCTGCTGCCCTTTTGGGGCCCTTTAATCATGTTAATTGTCATTCTCATCTTTGGTCCATGTCTTCTTAAAATACTAACCAAGTTCATCTCTTCTCGTTTAGAAAAATTCAAGCTACAAATGGTTCTTCAAATAGAGCCTCACATGAATTTCCAAGCCCCAGTCTACCGTGGCCGCCTAGATTGCCCACCTCCGATGGGGTCCTAACCGCCGCTGCCCCACAATGCCCCCTTATAGCAGGAAGTCGCTAAGAATGGTCATTGCTCTGTTTCCCTAATGATAGTTAGGGTTCCCTATTTGGAAGCAGGGATTGAGGAGATAGAAAAGAAATAAGCAGATAGGGAAAAGGCCTCTGTAGAAAAAACGTAATTTCCTGAGGGGCGAGGGGCCAAGGTTCAGAGATAAGAAGGACCAAAGCTTCACAAAACCATTTGGTTACTAATCAACAAAACCAGGAGACATCACTGGAGCAAATCTGACACTTCTGAAAGGAGACCCTTCAAAGGACTTGCAAATACCCTATGCAAATTCTGAGAGCTGCTTCCCAGAATTCCCCAAATCCCAAACTCACCACAACCAGAGGACATGCAGACACCTGGCAAAACCCCTATCACAGCCACCAAATTGGGTTTTTCCCTCTCGGGGACCCTCTCCCCTTTTGGGAGCTTTTTTCTCTCTCGCAGGTTGTGTTAGCCTTGAGAGAAGGTGGAGTGCAATGAAGGCATTTGGCCTGGGCAGCTCTCGGGTAGTGACCTGAAGGCCTCTGTTGGACATCTAGGCTGACCAAGGCCCCTAGGGGTGACCTGCACCTCTTTTCTGGCAGATCACATGGACCCTGGGAGAAAGTAGTTTGTAACTGATGGCACTTGACTTGGACTACACTCGGGTAGTGATCTGAAGACAGCTACTGGACCCCAGAGTTCTGACTGCCCCTTTGGGGTGTTTAGCCATCTTTCCTTATTCCCTGCTTCTTCCAATAAACCATTTACTCCCCTTAAAAAAACAAAAAAACAAAAAAAAACCCCACAAAATAGCTAGCAGAGTAGATTTTAAACATTCCTGCCACAAAGAAATTACAAATTTCTGAGGTAATATATTGGTATATACCAATTACCCTAATCTTGGCATTACATTCTATTATATATGTATTGAAATATCATATAGAACCCCATAAACATATGTAATTATAATGTGCCAATTAAAAATAATTTTCTTAATGTTTGGGATGTGACTGCTGTTTCTACTTGAGCAAACTTCATAGGAATGTTAAGGAGAAAGCATCATAGTACTATTATGCCACATTAATAAAATATAATTATGAAGGTTATGACTACCAAGATTAGATGAGTTTAGATAGAAAAGTAGGACTTTTTCCTTAAGATTCTTTTAAGCTAGTTAAAAAATAAATTTACAAAATGTATCTTTAAGGAAAATAGTTAAAACCATTCTAAAGTTATCTTTCTCTAAAAAAAGAAATCTTTTTCTGATCAGTCCTTGTTCTTTTTACTAATGGGAACAAAACATTCAGAATTATGGCTTGTGAAGGAGTTCATGAGCGCTTCATCTGAGTCACAGACTTTCAGAGAGAGAGAGAGAGATGCCTTACCTTCTTGTTTTCCCTGTCCTCCAAAGCCTCCAGGTCCCCTTTCAATCTGTGGCTCTCTTTCAGGGCAGCATCTCGACATTTCACTGCTTGGGACAGCTCCACTTCATTTTTTTCAAGAATGGATTTCATCTTAGTAGGAAAAAAAAAAAAAAAGAAACTCTCTAAAACAATATATCAGTGATAGATGAAGACATGGCAATTTAGAAACCAAATTAAAGATACTTAATTAAATGTTTATCCACTAAATAAATCCCATCTTTATTAGCTGTTTATCCCCTTAAAGCAAACTAGAAAAGAACAAAAATATGTGAGTTAAAAACAAACCTAGCCGGGCGTGGTGGTGCATGCTTGAAATCCCCGCGCTTGGGAGGCGGAGACAGGAGGATTGTGCAGGTTCGAAGCCAGCCGCGCTGGCGTAAAAGACCCTGTTTCAAAAATATAAAATAGATCTGGGAGTGTACCCTGAAGGTAGAAGGGTTTCCAGGAACCCCAGTACCACCAAAAAAAAAAAAAAAAAAAAAAAAAAAACCTAATCAGACCTAATGTGTTAGTCTTTCTCCATGAAAACATAGGGATGGAAAATGAAAAAGAAATCGATTATCATGAAATTACCTTCCTTCTGAAAATGTAAATACAAATTACTATAATAGAAGCCAATAATAATACTTATTAATGTCTACAAAAGTGTTATAGCAGAATAAATCCTAACTAGAAGTACTAGAACTTTATATCCTTGAAGCACTTTTAACAGATTCATAAAATCATTTCAGATAATCAAACTATTATTTAAATTTTATTTATTTATTTATTTATTTATTTATTTATTTATTTATTTATGTGGTACTGGGGCTCCTGGAAGCCCTTCTACCTCCAGGCTACACTCGCAGACCTACTTTTATACTTTTTCTTATTTGGAAACAGGGTCTCTTAAGCCAGCGCGGCTGGCTTCGAACCTGCGCGATCCTCCTGTCTCCGCCTCCCAAGCGCGGTTATTACAAGCGTGTGCCACCACGCCCGGCCTAAATATTTTTTAAAACGACTTTTGCCGGGCGTGGTGGCACACGCTTGTAATCCCCGCGCTTGGGAGATGGAGACAGGAGTATGGCGCTGGTTTGGAGCCAGCCTCGCTGGCTTAAGAGACCCTGTTTCCACATTAAAAAAGTAAAAAAAAAATAGATCTGGGAGTGTAGCCGTGGGAGTGTATCCCGGAGGTAGAAGGGCTTCCAGGAACCCCAGTACCACACACACACACAAAAAAAAAACCCAAAACAAAAAACAACTTTTTATCTCAAAATAATTATAGGCTCACAGAATGTTGAAAAATTATATAAAAGTCCTCTGTACTATAAAATCAAAACCAGAAAATTGACCTGGTACCTTAATAACTAGATTAAAGAATTTAATGTTTTTACCACTTAAAAAATCTTCAGCAAGGCGTGATGGCACATGTTTGTAATCCCAGTGCTTGGGAGGCTGAGACAGGAGTATTGCACAGGTTTGAAGCCAGACTCAGCTACTTAGTGAGGCTCTCGGCAACTTAGTGAGACCCTGTTTCCAAATAAAATATAAAATAGGTCTGGGAGGATAGCCTGGAGTTAGAAAAGCCCCTGGGTTCCACCCCCACTACAAAAGGAAGAAAGAAAGAAAGAAAGAAAGAAAGAAAGAAAGAAAGAAAGAAAGAAAGAAAGAGGAAGGAAGGAAAGAGAAAGGAAAGAAGGAAGAAAAAAGAAAGGAAAGGAAGGAAGAAAAAAGGAAAGGAAGGAAGGAAGGAAGAAAGAAAGAGCGAGCAGGGGTGTAGCTCAGAGTTAGAATGCCCCTGGGTTCCATCCCCAGTACCACAAAACAAACAAACAAAACAAAAACTTCATGCATCTATGTTTATGTGTACACACACAGTTCTATGTAATTTTATTCAACATGCATATTTATGTGGCTACATAATCAAGATAAAGAACTTACTTCATTATTCATTTTTGCCACTTCTATTATTCCCTGCCCAAACCCATCCCTTCTCCAGCAAATACTAACTTGTTTTCTATCTCTATAGTTCATTCTTTTCAAGAACATTATTTAAATTTTTTATTGGTCCATTATAGTCATACGTCTTAATGAAGTACATGATAGTAGAGGTATACATGTACATATTTACATTTACATTTAGCCCTTCCCCACTTCCCATCCCATTTCCTTCTACCTCCCTCCTCATGTTTGGCTTAGTGATTGACTTTGATATGTTTGTGAATATACATCATGTACATTAAAAAATTTCCCTTTTCCCCCTTTTGTCCCCCTCAGTTCACCTTATTTGCTCATATATGGTTTCTCCTTCTTCATCTAGAGTTACTCCTATGACCTTTTTCTTCCTAGCTTCCACATATTAGGGAGAACATCAGATTTCTTACTTTTTGTGAGTGATCTCACTTAGCATAATGTTCTCCAGTTCCATTTATTTCCCTGTAAATGATGTAATTTTTTTCTTATGACTGGGAAAAATTCCATTGTGTATATATCTCAGAGGTTTGTAGTTCTTTCATCTATTGATAGACTTCTTGGCTGGTTCCACAGTTCAGCAATTGTGAATTGTGTGGCTATGAACATAAGATACCCATGCATTAGTTTGGTAGTTTGATTTCCATTCTTTTGGGTAGATACCCAGAAATGGTATTGCTGGATCATATGGTAGGTTTGTTCTCATTCTTCTGAGGATCCTCCATACTGTTTTCCAAAGTGGTTAGAGTTCCTACTTCTCTACATCCTAGCCAGTATTTGTTGTTGTTCGTATTTTGAATGATTTAAGTTGGAGTTATGTGAAATATCAGAGTAGTTTTGATTTGCATCTCTCTGATTGCTAATTTACTGAGCATTTTCCCATACATTGGCCATTTGAATTTCATCTTTTGTGAAGTGTCTATTTAATTTACTTGTCGATTTTTTGATTGGGTTATTTGCTTAGTGGTGAGTTTCTTGAATTCTCTGTATATTCTAGATATTTGTCCTCTAAAAAGCAAAAACTTTCTACTATTTTGTGAGCTCTCTGTTGAGGTTCTTGATAGTTTCCTTTGCTGTACAGAAGCTCTTCAGTTTAATGCAATCTCATCTATCGATACTCCTTTTAGTTTCTTATGTCTTTGGGGTCTTGTTGAGAAAGTTTTTTAACTGTGCCTATATGTTGAAGTGTTGGACCTATGCCCTTTTCAAGGAGCTGCAACGTCTGTACTCTGATCGCCAAGTCTTTGATCCATCTTAAATTGAGTCTTGTGCAGGGTGAGAAAGAGCTAATCCCAATACTCCTCAATCTATTTGTGAAATAGAAATGGGAATTTCCCAAAGATATTCTATGAAGCCAACATCACATTGATACCCAAACCAAATAAAGATATCTCAAAGAAAGAAAACTACAAGCCCATATCATTGATGAACTTAGACACAAAACTGCTACAAAAAATACTAGCAACATACATTCAAAACCACATCAAGAAAATCATGCACCCTGACCAAGTAGGGTTCATCCCAGGGATGCTTGTTAAACATACAAAAAGCAATCCATGTAATTCATCACATGAACAGAGCTAAAGTAAAAAAAAAAAATCACATGATCGTTGCAATAGACACCAATAAAGCATTCGACAAAATCCAACACCCATTTATGCTAAGAGCACCGAAGAGAATCAGAATAGAAGGAACATATCTCAATATCATAAAGGCAATATACAAAAGGCCCACAGTCAACATCATATTAAATAGGGAAATACTTTGAGCATTCCCCCTAAAAACAGGAACAAGACAAGGATATTCATTATCACCACTTCTTTTCAATATAGTACTTGAGACTCTAGCCAGAACAATAAGGCAAGAAAAGGAAATTTAAAAAGTACAAGTAGGAAAAGAAGAACTAAAACTATCACTATTTGTAGATGACATGATACTATACTTAGAAGACCCAACAAACTCATCCGAAAAGTTTATATAACTGATCAACAAATTCAGCAAAATGTCTGGATAAAAAAATTAACCTTAATCCGGGCGTGGTGGTGCACGCTTGTAATCCCCGCGCTTGGGAGGCGGAGACAGGTGGATTCCGCAGGTTCGAAGCCAGCCACGCTGGCTTAAGAGAGCCTGTTTCCAAAAGTAAAAAAGTATAAAATAGGTCTGGGAGTGTAGCCCATAGGTAGAAGGGCTTCCAGGAAACCCAGTACACCAAAAAAAAAAAAAAAAATTAACCTTAAAAAATAAGAAGCTTTTCTGTATGCCAATCAGAAATCCAGAAAACACTTCCTTAATAAGCCTAAAAAAAATTTTTTTAAATAAAAAATTTTTATTGAAAGAAAAAATCAAAGATGACCTTAGAAGATGGAAATCTTCCATGTTGTTTGTTAAGCAGAATAAATATCAAAATGGCCAATTCTTCTAAAAGTGATCTACAAATTCAATGTAATAACCATTAATAACCAAGGTCATTCCTCACAGAGAAAAATCAGTCCTTAGATTCATTTAGAAAAACAAAAAAACCAGAATAGCCAGGGTAGTTCTGGGCAACAAAAACCATGCAGGAGGCAACACAATAGCTGACTTCAAACTATACTACAAAGTCATAGTAATAAAAACAGCATGGTACTGGCACAAAAACAGACACATAAACCAATGGAACAGAATAGAAGACTCAGAAACAAATCTGCCTACTTATGGCCAATTGACTTTTGATAAAGGGGCAAAAAAAAAATACTAGAAAAAAATAGCCTCTTCAACAAATGCTGTTGGCAAAACTAGTTAACCATATGCAGAAAAATGAAAAGAACATTATTTTAAACATTTTAATATGGTAAGTGAATTGGTAATACATTCATAGTTTTTTTCTTTTCTTTTTTATGTATCTTTTATTTTTAGTGGATCATATTGATAATGGCATACATTCAGACAGTGCTTGGTGCCCCCCCCCCCCCCGTTTCCCCCTTTCCCCGGTCCCAACAATGAGTGTCCAGGTTGACCATGCTACATTCATACTTTTACAGATATTCGACATTCATTGTTTTTAAACCCTTTTATGAGCTATAACTGGCCCACAATAGATTACATTCATATAAGTATACAATTTGATAAATTTTAACATGTATAAACACTTGAAAGAATAGTAAAGATAGTATTTTCATTATCCTTAAAGTTTCTTTATGTCCTTTTGTAATTTCCCCCTCTATTTTTCCCCTACCCAGGGCAACCACTGATCTTTTTTCTGTAGGAAGTTTACATTTCCTAGATATTTTATAAATGAAATCATGTTTCTGAGTCCCTTTTTTGCCAATACCATTCTGTTTTTATTACTATGGCTATTCTGGATTCTTGTTGTTCCAAATGAACTTAATGATTGATTTTTCTGTGTGTGAGGAATGACATTGGTAATTTAATGGGTATTGCATTGTGCACATCACTTTTGGAAGAATAGCCAGTTTGGTGACATTTATTCTGCCTATAAT
The DNA here is from genome assembly GCF_963383645.1 of Muscardinus avellanarius. Classification (NCBI taxonomy): domain Eukaryota; kingdom Metazoa; phylum Chordata; class Mammalia; order Rodentia; family Gliridae; genus Muscardinus; species Muscardinus avellanarius. Next base: position 41,620,486 of record NC_137787.1, read on the forward strand.
AGAAACATGGAAGATCTTTCCATCTCCTAAGGTCTTTTCTGATTTATAATCTCCTAAGGTCTTTTCTATGTTTTATAATTTTCTTTGTAGAGGTCTTGTATCTTCTTGATTAGGTTTATTCCTGTGTATTTTATTTTTTTATGTACTCTTTCTAGTGGGTTCTTTCAATCAGCACAACTATTCTGATACTGATTCAGTTTGTTGCATATATCAGTTGTTCGCTACTTTCTGTTGCTTAGTATTCTATTATCTAGCTATATCACAATTTACTTACCTATTTATCTCTTTTGAGTTGCATCCAGTTGTAAGCTATTCCAAACAGAGTTGTTTTTACAGAAACTCTGGGTAAAAGTTTTTGTATAAACATATAATTTTGTGGCACGTGCTTGTAATCTCAGCATGTGGGAGGCTGAGACAGTAGGATCGGAATTCGCAGGCAGCCTAAGCTAGTTAGGTAGGTCCTCTGCAACTTAGTAAGACCCTATTTCCAAATAAAGAATAAAAAATTGGGCTAGGGGTATAGCTCGGAGGTAGAATGCCCCTGGGTTCAGTCCCCAGTACTACAAAAAAAGTAAATAAGTAAGTAAACATACTTTCATTTGTCTTTGGCATTCTTAGGAGTGAAACCTCTTAGGGTCACACAGTGGTAGTCTCACTCTGAAAGTACCAAACCAAGCTGGGCATGGCGATGCACGCTTGTAATCCCAGCATTTGGGAGGCTGAGATGAGGGATCACAGTTCACAGACAACCTCAGTTACTTAGTGAGGCCCTTTGTAACTCAATGAGACCCTGTTTTAAATTAAAGAATAAAAAAAAAATTGGGCTGGGGATGTAGTTCAGAGGTAGAAGGTCCCTGGGTTTCATCCCCAGTACTGCAAAAAAAAAAAAAAAAAAAAAAGTTCCAAAATGGTTGTACTATTTTACATTCTCACCAGAATCCTATAGACCTTCAAATAGGTATGTGGTCATATCTCACTGTGGTTTGATTTGCACTCCCCTAATGATTAATGTTTAACATCTTTCAAGTGCTTATCATCCAGATATCTTTTTTTTAAATGAAATATCTGTTCAAATATTTTGTCCATTCTTTTTGTTAGATTCTTTTCTTAGTGAGTTTTAAGAATTCCTCATACTTTCAAGAGACAAGGCCTTTATCGTACATGTGGTTTGTGAATATTTTCTCCCAGTGTGGTGCTCATTCCTTCACTTTTTGATGTTTTGGAGAACATAAGTTGTTCATCTTAATGAAGTGTAGTTTATTATTTGTGTTCCTTGTCAATCACACTTTTGATTTTTGGTGGTAGGTTCAAACCCAGGACTCATGCATGCTAGGCAAGTGCTCAACACTGTGCTATACATACCACAGCCCTATGGATCACACTTCTGATGCTAGATCTAAGTAATCTTTGCATAACCCTTTATCACAAAGGTTTCCCTGTTTTCATTGGTTTTACAGTTTTAGCATTTACATTTAGACCTATGATCCATTCTGAGTTAAATTTTGTGAGCCAGGCATGGTGATGTATGCTTGTAGTCCCAGCATTCAGAGGCTGAGACAGTAGTATTGTGGTTTGTGGCCAGCCTCAGCTATTTAGTGAGGTCCTTTGCAACTCAGTGAGACCCTGTTTCAAAGTAAAGAATAAAATAAGTAGGGCTGGGGGAAAGCTGGACGGTAATAGAATGCCCCTGGGTTCCATCCCCAGTACCGAAAAAAAAATTTGTGTGTGTGTGTATGTGTATGGTACTGGGGCTCAAACACTGGGGAATTCTACCTCTGAGCTATACTCCCAGACTTATTATATTTTTTACTTTAAAACAAGGTCTCCTTAAGGTGCTGAGAGTCTCATTAAGTTGCTGAGGCTGTCCTTGAACCTGCAATCTTCCCGTCTCAGCTTCCCAAGAATTGGGATTACAGGCATGTACCACCAGGCAGCATTTGGGTTAATTTTGATACAAGATGCGAGCTATGGATCAAAGAGTTTCATTCTAGCACCATTGTTAAAAACAATCATCCTCTTCTTGGCTTTCAGGTTTGTTGGAAATGTACTGATCATAAATTATTTTAAATAGGTAGCACATTCACATTATTTTTAAAGTACAAAAAGAGAAAGTGAAAAACATCTTAGAGCCACCCAGTTTCCTTCCTAAAAAATAATGTTGCCAGTTTATTATGATTTATTTTAGAGATATCCTATGCATATACAAGTAAATATGTTTATATTCTTTATCTCTCTACCCTTTTGCATGCAGATATTAAGATAAAATATTCTGAATCTTGGTTCTTCAAACCCAGTAATAAGCAGATTACAAACTATAGATACATGAGATTTGTTTAGCCAGTCTGATAGGATTCTGTTTGCTTTCAGTCTTACAACTAATAATATTAGAGTAAGTAACCTTGTAAACATTTCATGTTTATAAGCTACTCTATCTGTAGGGAAAAGTCCTGGAAGTAAAACTGCGAGGTTTAAATTGTGATAAATACACTCTCCATAGGAAGTCACACTGTTTTACGCTTCCAACAGCAAGAGAATGCCTTTCCTTCCCATCTCTCCTCAACATGGTTATACTTCTTTATAATTTAACCTGCAACATTTAAAATACGTCAAAATTTCCAGGAAGGATTCCAGAATATTGCAGAGATGCCAAATCATTGGTTTTGAATATATACTGGATTTTGTTCTAAAAATGTATACAAGGGTTTATCTGTATGGCGCATGACTGAAAGCTTAGTATTTGGGAGGCTGAGACAGAAAGATCAAGGATTTAGGGCAAGCCTCAGCCACTCAGCGAGGCTCTCAGCAACTGAAGTGAGATCCTATTTCAAAAATGTAACTGATTGGCTGTGGAGAAATAGAAACTCTAATATATTATTGGTGGGATTGCAAATTAATGCAACCACTTTAAAAAATGTAAAAATACAAAGGGCTGAGACTGTTCGTCAGCTGTAGAATGTCCCTGGGTACAACCCCCAGTACTGAAAAACCAAAAAAGTATACAAGGAAGAATACAGTTTTTAAATTTTTTTATGCATTTATAAGACTGACCGACTTCCCCCCCCACACACACACAAATGCAACTAGCTGCCAGGCATGGTGGCACATACTTGTAATCCCAGTATTCAGGAGGCTGAGATAAGAGGATTGCAGTTTAAAGGCCAGCCTCTGCAATATACTGAGACTCTTAGCAACCTAATGAGACTCTGTTAAAAAAAATCAAAACACCCCTCCCCACACCAAACGAAAAATTAAAAAGGCTGGATATAACTCAAGAGGTAGAAACCCATGGGTTCAATCCCTAGTACCTGCACCCAAACCACCCAACACAAATATCACTAGCAAAACTTTTTATAGAAAGTATCTAAATAGTAGTGTACTTCAGAAAACAATCCACAGTTATTTTTTATTCTTAAATATCAAGCAAGCAAAGGTGGAAAACATTGCCCAATGTTCAATTTCTTAAAAGCTTCTTGGATTAACACATTTATTTTCTTTTTGTGGTAATGGAAATGGAATCCAGGGACATGCTACCTCTGAGCTACAACCCCAGCCCTATTTTTTATTCTTTATTTTGAAACAGAGTCTCTCTAAGTTGCAGAGGGCCTCATTAAGTAGCTGAGGCTGTCTGAATCTGTGATCCTCCTGTCTCAGCCTCTCAAGCACTGGGATTACAAGTGTGCACCACCATACTCTGCTTGGATTAATATATTTCTATTTTAAAATCAAGCTTTATTTAATCATTTTAGTTCAAATGTTAAAATCAGATAAACATTTTAAAGTTTCTAAAAATAAAAGTTAGATTTAAAACCCTCAATGTAACTCTTAAACCAAATTTTCTATTTCTAAAACAAATATTAAGCCGGGCTTAGTCGCTCAGACCTGTAATCTTAACACTTGGGAGGTTGACAGGAGGATTGCAGGTTTGAGAACAGCTTTAGCAATGCAGCAATACTCTCAGCAACCCAATAAGACCAGTTTAAAAAAAAAAAACTTAAAAAATGGGTCGGGAGGTAGAATGTCCCTGGGTTTAATCCCCAGTGCCAATCAATCAATCAACCAATTAATCAGATTTGACAGCCAGAATACTGGTTTCAATCTACATAACCAGTTTTTCTTATTTATGAAGAAACAAATTCCCTTGTTACTCAAACCTTCAAGCATTATCCCTTTGAATTGTTACTGCTTTCTTCATATGTAAATCTGAATTTTCCCTAAGATTTCTTTTGTGTTCTTTACTTACCGAATCAGGTTTAAGAAAATTGGGTGATTCATCAGTTAGTAAAGGTCTTGAGGCAAGAATGTCTATTTTGCCTTCTAGTCTTCCCTCCATGGTTTTAATAGCATTCAAAAGAGTCTTTAGAGAGATTCTGGAGTCTCCAAGCTCCTGAGATGTTCTCACAGAAGGCAGGGTGGGCGCAAAACTCACACGGCGTGCAGAGTTTGGAATAACACTGGGCAAACCAACTGCTAAAGGCCTTTCCTTTACAATACTGACATAAGGCCGAGAGCTTTCAAGGGATTTTGAAGATGCAGGTCTCTCTGGAGATTTCCTTTTTTTGGGAGCCATTGCAAGTTAACAACAATAAAATCAAGTAAACCTAGCGTTATTTTTCAAGGTGTACCCACTTCACTAGGAGAAGCCACAGAAGGTTCTGGGAGAAGCCACAATAAAAATATATATTTAAAAATCTGTTTCTTTGCTTACAGAAAAAAGATCACACCCAAAGTATGACCTAGTAAGGAAACAGGCCTTAAACTAAATTTCCTGTAGGAGAGCGTATCTAATGAGGCCCCCTTCACAACTTTGTGATCTCACCACTCAGCACTAATGTCCAGTAGTTAGAACTCTGTGAGATTCTACTGGAAGACATATTCTAGTGCTTTGGTTACGGGCATACATACACAAATGTCACAGTTATAGGGTTATGCTTAAGCTAAGAGCTGTAGATTTTAAAAGCAAACTAATTATATATATGGTAAATTTATAATCATTGAAATGGAACATTTTATTTTAGTAACATTTTCCTGGGCTAAAGTCTTCACTAAATAGTTTGCTTAAGCTTTTCCTTTGTTCATCTATTGAAATGTTATATGACCTAAAAAGGTTTTCAGCCTCAATAGCTACCATGCTGACAAGTAAGCACCTTGACTAATAATACCTCTTTTAGGTAAAATTCTGCCTGTTGCAGGTATACTCTGTTGGCACTGTGTTCTGAGTTTACCTAAAATTAAAATAACAACAACAAAGATATGTGCTCCTCATGTCCACCAAGATTTTTAAGGCTCTAGTTAAAAAACCACTTCCTCTATGAAAACATTCCTTAAGGCTGCCAATTAGAGCAAGCTCCCTTATGAATAATCACTAATATAATTCATATATTTCTTAAAGTTATAACTTTCTATTTTATAATAAAGTTTATTGAGTACATTCCTAGGTATCTCTAAGTATCCTTTCAGAAGCATGATGAATGTCTTACTTCAGCTTCAGACATATTTATGAATTCCTCTATGGCTTAGCAGAATCTTGTATATAGTGGGTGGTTAAAAATGGTTGTTGAATGAGTCAAGAGAGAGGACATTCATCTTTCTGGGATTATATAGTAAGGTGGGGAAAAAGGCATCAAGCAATTTCTTAAAAAAACTAAAGCAATATAACAAGAACTTGACAGCAATCAGCTTTGTTGGTATTAATCACACCTGAGCATACTTGGCCTCTAGAGTCTTATTTGACTTGCGTAGTTGGTCATTCTGTAAACTGGTTTCAGTAAAAGAATGTAGTTGTTCTTCCAGCTGCTTAACTTTTATCTAGAGGAAAAAGAGAAACATAATAAAACAAACCTCATATATTCCAAATGGGGAGATGCTATGATTTTTGCAAAACATTTACAGAGGACAGGTAAAACTTGCAAAAAATAATCCTTAAATTTTTCTAATAATGCAAAAAATCAGAGCTCAACTCACTGCTAAAAGTAGGCTATAGACATTTAAATGTACCAAAATAACTCACTTGGTTTCTACTGCTTATGAAAAATTCAAATGGACGTGATTCATGAATATAACAATGAGATTTTATAGTTAATATATTTAAATTTTAAAGGAATTGTGGTACCTGGCATTCAAAAACCTTTTTGAATATGGATAATTGGAACTGTCAATGTGCAAGAATGAGATACAGTCTTTTGTGTTTTATTGGTAGAATTAGAAAAATTAATAAAATTCTTATATACTCAATTATATTTTACAACTAACTCAAAAAGATGATTACACATATTTTTCTCATGGAAATTACCATTTTGTGGGATTAAATCATTAATATACAACTATAAATATGTGAACTCTATATTTTTTCATATTTTATTTTTACTCCTCTCATATAAAACAATGTTACTAATTAATGTAATTAATGTTATTTTCCCTGAGAATCAGAGAAAGTCATACAAATTTTAAAATTTATAAATTTTATTTAATTTTTCTTCTCTTGGTATCTTTTTACTATCTGTGGAAAGTAAATGCATCTTACTGTAAACTGAAGTCTTGCAAAAAATGTTAAAATTTGAGTGCTAATTAATATTACATATTTTGAAAGGCTACAAGAAAACTCATTTGTCTCAGGAAATCTCTCATTCCATCAGCAGAATCCTTTTTTCTTTCATCTTTGTCAACTTCTATTGCTCCTTTTCAACAGTATAGAGTATAAGACATATGCTGTGACTCCCCAAATCATTAAAAAAAGTTTTTAAGGATCAGAATCAAAATGGTGCCTCTAAAGGGAGGTATTGACCCAACAATTATTCTCATTTTAACCAGAAACAAAATGCTGTCAACCCATAGAACCCAAGGGAAAAACTGGTTGTATTTAACTCTAAAGACTTTTAGGTTTACCACTCTTCAAGTAAAAAAGTCTAGTCTCCAATATCCCTCAGATAATTCACTCTACTACAGCCCCTTAATGCCCAATAAAAGTGTCCTGAAACTTATCAGATGGCATGTTCTCATTTATAAAGCACTTTAACACTTATACTGAGATTCTCATTTGGCAAAAATTCAAACACAGGACATTCAAGATGGGAAAGAACACAGAAGGTCAGTTCAGGAGTAAATAATACTTCTGCCTTTCAGAGGTCTGGTATTTCTGTGATCATTAAAAGCCAAGCAGTTTCTAAAACTAGCCAGTCTCAGGACAGCAGTAATTTAGGTCAAGGTCACATCCTCATACTGTTGTTTCAAATGGTCTAATTAAATATATTAACTCTTTAGAAACTATGAAACAACTAAAAAATGGAAAAGAATCAAACCCTCCTTTTAATCTGTTCTATAATACAAATATTCAAAGGTAATGCAAATTAAAATTTTCAAGGTTTTCCTTTTTCTAAAATACATGTTGTAAATTTGAACTATCTCTCTCTCTCTCTCTCTCTCTCTCTCTCTCTCTCTCTCTCTCTCTCTCTCTCTCTCTCTCCCTCCCTCTCTCCTTCTCTTTCTCTCTCTTACTAGATCAATTGAAACTCTTTGGGTTGTGGATGTAGCTCAGTGGTAGAGCAATTACCTAACATGCACCAGGCCTGGAGTTTGATCTCCAGTATCACCAAAAAGAAAAAAAACCCAAACTAAACAAACAAAAAGAAGAAAACCTCTGTGTATTCTATGCTAACCAAACCCCCTCCCTCCCTCCTAGAGTTAACCACTATGTTGAATTTGGGGTTTATCATTCCCATAAAAATAATTTTACTATAATCATACCTACAAACAGTATATAGTATTATTTTGTGAAATATATCCATGTTAACAAATAATTCTACTATACCTCTTTAGTATACTGCCCTTTAAAACTGGCATAACTAGTTTTAGGGGAAATTTGCCAAAATCTAGTAAAATTCAAGATATGTATATCATAAGACCTGATAATTCTACTCCTAAGAATTAAAACTTAGAAAATCTTTTGGTTATGAATGCAGGAGATAGGTACCAGACTTCATCATATGAGCATTATTTGTAGTTATTTGATAGCAACTAGAAACAAGTTAAATATACATCAACAGAAGATTAAATAAATGCTTTGTGACATATTTATGTAATAGTATACCATACAGGTGATTAAAATGAAACTCAAGTCATATTTGAATATAATGTATACTTTAGACACCTAAAATTCAGTATTTATATCATTAACAAGTCAATTCTATATCAACAAGTCAATTCTGAAAATATAATCTTTTTCATAATAGGATGCTAATGTAATATGTTTATTATAATTCAGTAGAGAGAAAACACACAGCAGACTAGTGTTTTTACCATGTTTAGTATACAGCTGTTTAATTATCCTGCAAGAGTTATATGCTTCTAGAGCACTATCCCTAAGCTTGATAAAATGAGTACTTTTATTTTTTTATTTTTATTTTTATGTGGATCATATTGGAAAAGGCATACATTCACACAGTGCTTGGTATATTTAAAATGTGCCAGTCCAAGGTTTAACATAAAAGCACTAGTGTGTCCAAGGTTATATTTTATGTAAATGAGTACACTTAAATATATTATCACTGTCTCTAAAACATATTAATTAAAAGCATATAGTGAGCAAACACCTTTTTTTTTTTTTTTTGGTGGTACTGGGGTGGAACCCAGAGGCTTTCTACCTCCGGCCTATACTCCCAGACCTATTTTATATTTTATTTGGAAACAGGGTCTCACTAAGTTGCTGAGAGCCTCACTAAGGAGCTGAGGCTGGCTTCGATTCTGTGCGATCCTCCTGTCTCCGCCTCCCAAGCGCGGGGATTACAGCGTGCGCCACTACACCCGGCAACAAACAACTTTTTAAAATTAAACTAAGTAACATCTTACCCAATAAATATGGCCTATTTTCTTTTTCTTTGGGCAAAATAAGTTTAAAAGGGATTTTTAAGAGTTTGGATTACTAAATCCCAGTTTCATTTTAATACACTTAATAGAACATTTATGTGATGATGAAGGTGACTTGGTATTTTTATGAAAGGACTCAGCTGAGCTGTTTTATGCAAAATTAGAAAGGAAAGTAGTTATGGAGGCAGCTGGTCAGTACAAGCTTGGTATATACTGCTACCTTCCTACATAGGCTCCCAGTTCTGGGCCTCACACTGTCTGCCAACCCTAAGGTAAATCCCTTGAGGAGAGGATGGGGTTAATGCTGACATATTTGGCAAACCTACAGTGAGATTACTTATCAAATCAGTTCTGTAGCTGCCACACCTAAATGGGCTACATAACATTTAGTCCAGTGGCTATCAACTACAGTTGCACACTAGAATCATCTGGGAAGCTTTAAAAAGCACTGAAGTCCAAGACTATTCCCTATAACTCTGACTTAATTACTTTGGGTTGGAATTTTATTTATGGGGATTTCTCCCCTTATATTTTGTTAAGAAAAATTCAAACACACAGAAAAAATGACAAAATTTTACTATGAACATGCATATATCCATTTAAATTCTACTATTAATATTTTTTACTTAGTTTTATCTATTCACCTATTGTTTTTCTTGTCAATTCATCTATTTTTTTCTATGATGCATTTTAAAGCAATGACCAACAATATACAGTTCCCAGTGCCAGGATGTGTGCGTGCATATGTGCATGCGTGCATGCATATGTGCGTGTGTGTGAGTGCATGCGTGTGTGTGATATTAAAGATTGAACTCAGAGGCATTCTATCACTGAGCTATACTCCTAGCCCTATTTTATTTTTATTTTGAAACAAGGTCTCACTAGGTTGATGAGAGTCTCACTACTTGCTGAGATCTCAGCTTCCGAAGTATTGGGATTATAAGCATGTGCCACCACACTGGCTGATTTTTTTAAAAATTTTTATTCCCACGGTGACTCTAACATTTAGCTAAGCTTAGAACGACTGATTTTGACTTTGGTGTTTCCACTCAAGTTGTTTTATGTCAAGCTTTCTCATACTGGTGGCAAGCTTTCTGCCTCTCTGGGTGCTATGGGGACAAAATCCACAAGCAGCAAAAGAAAGAATCATCACATCTACTCAGCTCTGTCCTGTTGTCTTTGAGGTCCATTTTTCAGAATTAATTTGGTTTTAGAAATGTGTTATAAAAATTCATCAAAAAAGAAAGCATAGGCTCTCCACATTCACAAGTGACCAAGCATAAAATAATTATAATAAGACTTCAAACAGTCATAGACTAGGTTTAGGCTTCAGCATTATATTATTGGTATCTGAATAGCAGTCACTTAGATGTTAATAATACAATAAACTTGGAGAGGTTCAAAGACTACAGAATTAGTATATGGCAGAGCTTGGTTTCCTCAAAATCCAGCAATATTTAGTTTGACAATACTTTAAAAAATCAGACAAAATATATGAAAACATATACCTGGAGTTTTCCCTTTTCATAGGCCAGTTTATTTTTACTCTCAGTAATTTTTCCCAAGGCTTTTTCCACTTTCTGCTGAGCAAGCTGATAAAGCAAACACAGGTATCAGTACCTCTTGGCATAGAAAGGAATAACCATTTTCCTTTTAAAATTAGTATTGGTACCTTTATTTCTACAGTAGTAAGATCAAGATTCATATTTACTTACTACTGCTGTCTCTTAGTCTTTCCCAAGACAACTGGTCACAGTGCTAAAAGGCAGTGTATATGGAGACAGCTAATTAAAGTATGGAGCCTTAAGAGTCCCAGAATTTATTGTTCTTTGTACATTAATTTTTTGGGGGCTATGCCAGTTATTCCTTTGTAGCTATGATCCAACCCAATATATGAGGTGATTATATTCTGTGGTTGTGGGTAGCAGGAACATTGCATAGTTCTTTTAAGAATACAGGAGTTGCAAGTGCCCACCCCCCCACCCCCCCGACAGAAGAAGACACGTCCGTTGTCATAGTAAAGAGCACTTAAAAAAAAACAACAGAGCGAGAGAACAAAAGAAACATTTGTTGGAGACAAACTCATTGTTTGATGAAACACTCAACAGTGCTATCTGGGACAAATATTACAAAAGGGTCTTTCTTTCATGAAATTACATATTTTCATTATTTAAAAAGCCTTTGATAATGACAGTTATTTTCCATGTTTTTCTCAGACTTTGGCTGAAAAAATGAGTACAGTTTTCCTTTGATTAAATTTTAGACCTCATTGGTACTTCCTTTGTATGATGGATGACTGTATGATTAGTGAATGAATAAGAAAGTTTTCATCCTCCCCACAATGTCAGTGTTATTTTTTTTTTTTTAACTCATGGGCATTCTACCACTAAGGTACACTTCCAGCCCTTTTTTATTTTTTGTTTGGAAACAAGGTTTTTCTATGTTGCTGAAAGTCTCACTATGTTACTCAGTTATCCTAGAACCTGTGATCTTCTGTCTCATCCTCCCAGATACTAGAATTAAAGAAGTGCTCAGTGTTATATTTTAATGAAAGGAAATATTGATATTTGCTATCTGTCAAAATCATTTCCCCAAACCATGTGTGGTATAACCACACAGAAGAAATGTGCCTGAGAACACAAGTCTTCAAGGATCATTTGCAGTAAATCTTGAGTTCAAAGCCTTGTGTATGTTGGTGAATATTCTAATGATTATTGCTACAAAAACAAAGCTACATAACAGCAAAAGCTTGATTACTTAAAAGTCAGTTTCAAGTTCTATAAAGTGTCCCACTGTGTTATAAACTGTAGTACAAAATATTATAAAAAGGGCCAAGAAGTAGATTCAACTTAAAATATGTTAGCTAGCCGGGTGCAATGGCGCACGCCTGTAATCCCTGCTCTTGGGAGGTGGAGACAAGAGGATCGCGCTGGTTCAAAGCCAGCTTTGCTGGCTTAGGAGACCCTGTTTCCAAAATAAAAATATAAAATAGGTCTGGGAGTATAGTCTGGAGGTAGAAGGGTTTCCAGGAACCCCAGTACTACCACACAAAAAAAAAAAGAAACACACATGCTAGCTATAATAAACACTCAAAAATAACTTTGCTTATCTTTTTCATATGTGAAAAGATTTTATTTTTGAATTAATAAATGATCTGGGTCTCTTATAAAAGACATTCAGGAGGTTTTTTAAAAGTGGCACTTTTTTCCTCAATAAAATTTTCTCTTTTAGGCAAAGGCATAAAGAAATTCAACTAATCTTTTGTTTTGTAGTACCAGTGACTGAAACTAGGGGTATTTAACCTCCAAACTACATCCTCAATCTGATTTTTTATTTATTTTAAAACAAGGTCTCCAAAAGAAAACTGGGAATGGATCCACCATATGATCCAGTTATACCACTCTTGGGTATCTTTCCAAAGGGGATTGAAATCAGAGAACTACAGTGCATGCATACCTATGTTCATAGGAGCACAATTTGTAATAGCCAAAATATGGAACCAACCTAGGTCTCCATCAACAGATGAGTGGATTGCAAAATTATGGGAAATACACACAATGGAAATCTACTCAGCTATAAAGAACAAAATCATGTCGTTCACAAAAAGATGGAAAGACCTGGAGAACATTATGTCAAGTGAGATCAGCCAAGCACAGAAAGAGAAGAGACATATGTTTTCTCTAATATGCCCAAACCAGGGACTATTAGGAATACCAGAGGAAGTCCAGATAATGGAGGGGAAACCTCAGCATGGCTAGAATGGAAGGATAGGAAAGGAAGAAGGCTGAGGTTGATTAATGGAGGAGGTACATTAGAATATGTGTAAAAGTATGAATGTAGCATGGTCAACCTGGACATTCATTGTTGGAAGGGGGAAGGGTAAGTGGACAGGGGGAGGAGAGGACACCAAGCACAGTAGCACAGTCTGAATGTATGTCATTTTCAATATAATCCACATAAAAATAAATTAAATTAAAAAATAAAACAGGGTCTTACTAAGTTGTGGAGGTCCTCACTAAGTAGCTGAGGCTGGCTATGAACCTGCAATCTTCCAGTCTCAGCCTCCCAAATACTGGGATTACAAGTATGTGCTACCACGCCTGGCCATTTTAAATACACTTTTAAAATAATAATGTCCCTTTTTGCCACCAAAGATAATGCTTTTATGGTAAGTGAAAATTAAGTAAAATTAAAAAAATTTTAATTACAGGTTCACATTTCAATTTCATAGTTTAGCATTTTTTTAACCACATGCATACAAATGATATAAAACAAGTACAGTGGTATTTTTAATACAAAATAAACTTGTTTCATGGAAAAACGATCATATCTATATAGATAGCCCATCTTTTCAAACAATAGCCAAAATTAAAATTAACTACAAAAATCTCTACAACAGGGAAACTGCTTCAGTTTAAGGTATTTCAGGAAAAATGGATCTATAAAACATTACAAAGGTGATCAAAAGACTAGCTGGATTTATTATTTTTATATTTTCCCCAATGCATTAAATTGTAATTTGGGGACATTTTTCTCACCTCAGCATAAAAAACGTGATAATATTTGACACAGGGTCACTTATTTAAATACTATGACAAAATATAAAGAATTATCACAAGTAGCTAAGGGAAAAAAGATGTTTAGGCACTTATTTAAGGTACTGTATACAGATTAAATAGATCTCTAATCAGTGGGAGATCAGAAATTAGAGACCAGCTGGATTTTCCTGTCTCAGCCTCCCTAGTACTGGGATTATAGGTTTATGCCAATACACCCAGCCATCTGGCTCTTTTCTTACTATGGTTCCCTGTGTAGCTAAATGCCTTTGATAATGGGCTTAAATTGTACTATCACTAAAGGTTAAAATTGCAAAAATAAACCTACATTTAGGAAGTGTGAGAGAAAAAGAAGAGAGAATAATATCTTTTCATGAACATCACAGGTTAGGCTCCATGATGGGCTCTTGGCTCTCAATATGTCAATTCTCATGGCCTGGCAGGACAGACATGACATGACCCTCTCTGTACTTTATTTAATTAATGTTTCTGTTATGTATTTGGCATTATGATAGACAAGGGAGAATAAAGATGGGTATCTACTGCACTTGTATAAGAAGAGACTAAAAGCAGATGCATAAACAGATCAATTTCTAATCAATGTAATCATGACAATATGGGTGTGAAATATGAGTCATTATTTTCCTCTTTAGACTGACCTTTTTATACCCACCCCATGGTAATCAGAAGCCACTTGCTGAAGTTCTAGTGAAGCCATTTGATTTGCCAGGTGCTTATTTTCTTCCACAAGAAGTTGCAGGTTTCGATTTAGTGTATTTATGTCCACCTTTAAAAAACAAGGAGGAAAGAAACTATGTCATATTCAAAAAATTATCTTATTTTTAAAAAGACAGGATTAATTTTAAACTGGAAGGCAGCTTATGCACATGTTCCGCAGTCTCTTAATGAGGATATTTAGCCAGGCTGATAGTTCTATGATAGTTCTATGCTGCTATTCACATTTTCATTTCTTTTCCATTTTTTTCATCTTTTCTAGTTGTCTTCAGCAAGAAAGTTACTGCAAATGGCATAGTTCACCTTTACTAGAAGTGGAAGTTCTTCTGGTAGCACTTGTAAAATATTAAATCAAACTTAGGAATATAGATGGAAATATCACCTGCAAAATATTAGTAAAATTAAACCAGCAATATACTGGAAGGATATAAGAACTAAGTGAAGCTTATCCTGGTAATATATAGCTTATTAAATATTCACTGTCAATTAGTTTAATATACCACATCAATAGACTACAAAAGAAAAACCAAATGATCATTTCTATAAAGAATAAACATTTCAGGTAAACAAGGAAGGATACCAGTAGAACAGTGGAAGGAAATTTGGGGAGGGAGAAGGAGGGGAGGATGGCAACAGGATAAAGAAAACAGTTTAAATAATGCTAAGTATATACATAAATTATCAATAAAAATGTTAATACTAAGTCGGGCGTGGTGGCGTGCACTTGTAATCCCCCTGCTCGGGAGGTGGAGACAGGAGGATCGTGCAGGTTCGAAGCCGGCCTTGCTGGCTTAAGAGACCCTGTTTCCAAATAAAAATATAAAATAGGTCTGGGAGTGTAGCCTGGAGGTAGAAAGGTTTCCAGGAACCTCAGTATCACACACACACACAAATGGGGTAGGAGTTGGGCATGATCACACATGCCTCTAAGCCCAGGACTTGTGAGGATGAGACAGGACAATTTCAGGTTTGAGGACAGCCTCAATGACCTACCGACTCTTAGCAACTTAGACACTGTTTCAAAACAAAATATTAAAAATGAGATTGAAAATGATAAAATAGAGGAAAAGAGCCCATTTCAGCTGCTCAGAGACTCAGAATTCAACCATTAGAAAGACTTTTTCTTGGAAGTCAGAATAGAAGAAAAACAGTCAAAATGTGGTTAAACTGGAGGTAGCACAGAGAATCAAAGACTATAAAAGTGCTTCACACATCTCATCTGATGAGCAGAGAACAGAGGAAAGCACCATCCTGGGAAGCCTGCTCCAGGCCTGGTGGCTGCTGGGACCTGCAGCTCTCAAAGACCAATTCCAGCAAACAAGCAGATCTTGTGAGGCCAGTGACTAGAGGACTAATACCAAAAGCAATTGCATTCTTCTTTCCACGCTCAAATACCTCAAGACTTGATTCCCCAGATCACCCATCCAGAATGCCTAGTGAACTCCTGCAGCTGCAGATAAACTCAGCCAGACCAAGAAATGACAGAACCTTCCTGCAGGTGCCCCAGTGGCTACATCTTGCCTTGTCCAGACCACTGTGAATCTGCAGAGCAACCAGCCAAACTACCCAGTGAACTCCACTGGCTGCACCTAAAACTGGGAACTAGAAACTGCAGATGCTTTCTGCAGGGATGAGAGCAGCACTCATCAAGTCTGCCAGTTTACAAAGTGTCCCAGAAGTAGCTTACGCAGTTACAGGGACTTGCCTGGCAATGGACAGACCCAGAGGATCTATGAGTTTGCAAACCATCCTTGCAGAAGTGAGGGTAGGAGCAATGGTTGGACAACAGAAACGTGAATTAGCAGTTTCCTTCAACCCTGTGGGGTCTCCAGTGATCACTATAGGACCTCCAGCAGTGGTGTCTGTTGGGTGAAATAACTCAACCAACCAGGCTGCAGGCTCAGAAAGCTATAAACTCTTGCCTGGTGAAGTTTTGCTGCCATACATACAAAGAATAAGAGCCACTGAGGTCCCATGTGATTGCAGATGCCTAGAGCATCGGTGGTGCCCCTGGGGCTAAATAATTGAGCCACCTAAGCCTCAGGCTCAGAACAATACAATCTCTCCCTGCCAGAGTTTGGGCTGTGAAAGCAGAGAGAGAGGCTAGGGACCAGCAGGGTTCATATGATTTCAGGTGGTGGAGCAATAGCAGTGTATCTGGGGCAATTTGACTCAGCCAGTCATGCTTCAGGCTGGGAATACAACACTCTCTCAGTCAGCAGGGTTTAGACCTTGTGATCACACATGCCAGTGTCTGACTTACTCCAGGTGATCTCAACCAGCAGATCAGAGATATGTCTCTGGACCATCAAAAATCAGCCAGCTGGGCCACAAGAAGGCCAGAGGCTGATGCCCCTTACAGTGTTTCATGTGTTCACAATCAGCAGAGCAGTAATGGTGTACAGTGGGGCATTAAATCTTAGCCAGCAGGCTCCAGGCTTGCAGTGAAACATTGTAGTCATTGCCCTGCTGAGTTTGGGCATTGAGAGCATGGAGGCCTGCAGCCAATCCTACACTCCTGCTTGCTTGCACTAAAACTATCCTGTTAAAGAAGTTCTGGGGGACTAACTGAAAAGTCTGATTATATGTGGCAGATTCATTGAAGCAAATATATCCCCCCAGCATAGGCCTTACTTAGGGATAACAAATAGACACAGAGCTCCTATATAGACAAAAAGAATGCCAAGACAAAGGAGATAAAACCCTAAGAATTCTGAAAATATGATAGGCCAATGGGAAAATAAACTCCCACAGCTCAATAGCAAGAGAGATCACCAATACTGATCTGTAGAAATGCCTGAAGAAAAATTCAGAATATTGATTTTTTTGTGTGTGGGTCTGGAGATGGAACCCACGGTATTTGACCTCTAAGCTACACCCCCTGCCCTATTTTTTATTCTTTATTTTGAAACAGGGTCTCACTAAGTTGCAGAGGACCTCACTAAGTAGCTAAGGCTGTCTATGAACCACGATCCTCAGTCTCAGCCTCCCAAATGCTGAGATTATAAGCGTGCGCCACCACACCCGGCTGGACTATTGATTTTAAGTATGATAAACAGCCTTAGAAACAAAATCAGATAATAGTATACAGAAAATGAAAGAATATTTAAATAGAGAAATTGAAGCCTTAAGTAAGAACCAGAAAGAGGTTCTGATCAAAATGAAGGAGATTATAAACGAATTAAACACAAGACCACATGGAAATGGATAGAACTGGAAAACATTAAGCTAAGTGAGATTAGTCAGTCACAAAACATAAAAAAATTGGATGTACTCCCTAATTTGCAGAAACTAGGGGAAAAAGTGGTCATGGAGGGAACTCTAGACAAAGAAGGAAAAACCACAGATGAGCAAATAAGGTGATCTAAGTGAGGAAGATAGGAGAGGGGAAGAGAGAAATTCTGTAATATACATGATGTACATTCATAAACATATCAAAGTCAATCACTAAGCCAAACATGAGAAGGAGGGAGGGGACATCCATATACAGAGGCATTCAGAACCCCAATTAGACAAGATCAAAGAACTTCTCCATACCACAGAATAATCAAAGTGACTAACATAGAGGTCAAGGTAAGAATCTTAAATGCATCAAGCACAAAAGAAAAGGTGACATTCAGGAGCAAAACAGTAAGATTTATTACTCTGGACTTCTCAACCCAAATCATGAAAGCCAGGAGGGACTGTTATAATGTATTCCTGACTGTTATAATGTACTCCAAAGTGGGGATGACATGGGGTGGGAATTGGGGAAGGGCCTAAGTGAGTCATATGTTTATGTATGTTTCTATCATCTCATACTCCATTAAGATGTATGACTATAATACACCAATAAAAAAAGAGGAAAATGCTCACATAAGAAAAAACAGGAAGTCACCAAATAACCTAATGACACATCTAAAGGCCCACGAAAAACAGGAAAAGCATAATTTCAAAGCTAGAAGAGGCAAGAAATAATTAAAATCAGAGCAAAAATCAATGAAGTGGAAAACAAAAGAAAATACAAAAGATCAACAGAACAAAAAGCTGGTTCTTTGAAAAGATTGATAAACCTTTAAGCCAAATTAACTAAAAGAGAGAATCAATCCAAATTATTAAAATCAGAAATGATAGAAGATACTACCACAGATAATGGGGAAATCCAGAGGATCATCTGAAACTATTTTGAAAATGTTTACGTCAATAAACTAAAAAAAAAAAAAGAATAAATTAACAGATTTCTAGATACATACAACCTATCTAAATTTAATCAAAACAGTCAGGAAAACCTAAACTGACCAATAGCAAGCAAAGAGATAGACAGCAATAAAAAGCCTTTCTTCATAAAAAACCCAGGTCTAGATGGAGTTCCAGCTGAATCCTATAAAACCCTTACAGAAGAACTAAACCCAGTACTTTACAAATTATTCCACAAAATAAAAAAAAGATGGAAACCTTCCAAATTCCTTCTACAAGGCCAGTATCACCTTTATACCAAAGTCAAATAAAGATCCCTCAAGAGAAGAAAATAACAGACCAATTATCATTGATGAACATAGATGCAAAATTCTAACCAAAATACTAGTGATACATATTCAAAACCATGTCAAGAAAATTGTACACCATGACCAAGTGGGTTTCTTTCCAGGGATGTAAGTCTGGTTCAACGTACACAGATGAATATACATCATTTAGCACATAAACAGAACTAAGGAAAAATCACATGACTATCTCAATAAATGCCAAAAAAGCATTTGGCAAAATTCAATACACATTCAGATTAAAAACATTGCAGAAAATATAAATAGAAGGAAATTACCTCACTATCATAAAGGCAATATACAATAAATCCAAAGCCAATATCATATTGAATGAGAAAAAATTGAGAGAATTCCTTTAAAAATCAGGAACAAGAAAAGGATGCCCACTATCACTATTCCTTTTTAATATAGTGCTTGAGACTCTAGACAAAGTAATAAGGCAAGAGAAAGAAATAAAAAAGAACAAATTGAAAAAAAAGGACTGAAATTGTCTCTATTTGCAGATGCCATGATCCTTAGAAGATCCAGAAAACTCAATCAAAAGACGTCTACAGCTGATCAACAAATTCAGCAAAGTAGGAGGATAAAAAAAAAATCAATGTAAAGAAATCAGTAGCTTTTCTGTGTCAACCACTGACTCCAACAAAAAAAAAATTCAGAAATCAATTTATTCTCAATAATGTCAAAACAATAAAATATCTTGGAATAAGTCTAATTGAGGCCAAAGACTTCTATAATGAAAGCTATAAAACACTAAAGAAATTCAAGAAGATCTTAGAAGATGAAAAGATAGTTCTTGTTCTTGAGTAGGCAAATAAATATTATCAAAATGGCCATTCTACCAAAAATAATCTACAGAGTTAATGCAATCACAACAAAAATACCAATGTCATTCTTTTCTCAAAAAAAAAAGAGCTAGAAAGATTCATCCTAAATTTCATATGGAGAAACAAACAAACAAAAAAACCTAGAATAGCCAAAGCAATTTTAGCAATAGGAACAATGTAGGAGGCATCACAGTTGCTGACTTTAAATTATACTACAGAGCTATAGTAATAAAGACAACGGTATTGGCATAAAAACAGACATATAGACCAATGGAACAGAATAGATGATACGAAAACAAATCCACATACTTATGGCCATTTGATTTTCAACAAATATGCCAAAAATATACATTTGAAAAAAGATAGCTTTTTAAATAAATGGTGTTGAAAAAAGTGGTTATTAATTTGTAGAAAAATGGAATTAAATCCTTACCTATTGCCTTGCACAATTATTAATTCAAAATGAATCAAAGACTTGGAAATTATACCAGAAACTTTGAAATTACTAGAGAAGAGCATGTGTCCAACACTACAACATACAGATGCAGGTAGAAAGTCCCTCAATATGACCCCCAAATCTCAAGAAGTTAAAACAAGAATTAGTAAATGAGATGGGATTAAACTAAAAAGTTTCTGCTCATCAAAGGAAACCATAAGAGACTAAAGAATGGAAAATCTTTGGCAGCTATTCTTCTGATAGAGTACTGATATCTAGAATATACAAAGAACTTAAGAAACTTACTGCTCAAAAAGCAAACAACCCAATTAAAAATGGGCAAATAAACTAGATACTTCATAAAAGAAGAAATACAAAAGGCCATTAGATATATGAAAAAATGCTCAATATCATTAGCAATAAGGAAGATGCAAATTAACACTACACTGAAATTTAATATAACCACAATTAGAACAGCAATCATTAAGAAAACAACAAAAAAATGCATGCAAGAATGTGGGAGAAATAGAAACGCTTCTACAGTGTGTGTGGGATTGCAAATTGGTGCAGCCACAATGGAGATTAGTGTGGAGATTCCTCAGAAAACTAGGAATGGATCCACCATATGATACGGCTATACCACTCCTGCGTATATTTATAAAGGGACCGAAATCAGAATATTATATTAATACATACACATCCATGTTTATAGCAGCACAATTCATAATAGCCAAATTATGGAACCAACCCAGGTGTTCATCAACAGATGAATGGATTACAAAATTATGGGAAATACATTCAATGGAATTTTACTCAACCATAAAGAGGAACAAATGTCATTTGCAGGAAAATAGAAGGACCTGGAGAACATTATGTTAAGTGAGAGTAGCCATTCACAGAAAGAGAAAGGTCATATGTTTTCTCTTATATGCAGAAGCTAGGGAATAACTGGAATATAACAGACACTTTATATAATGGAGGAGAAACTCCAGTGGAGTGAGGATGGTGATTTTGAGGAGGGGAAAAACGGAATTAATTCAGGAATCACTTCCATCAACATGATGTACATATGTAAGAGTATCAATTCCAATCTCAATATCCTGTATGTAGAAGGGGGGGTAGAAAGGGAGTTGGTGAAATCCCATCAATGCTGTGTTCATGTATGTCACCATCACTACATTATGATGTGAGACTATAATGCACTAATAAAACTAACACACACACACACACACACACACACACACACACACACACACCAAAGATAAAGAAAATAAAGTCTAGGGGTGTAGCTCAGAGGTAGTGTTAGGTAAGTAGATAGAAAATAAGGTAGAACAGACAGAATCAGACAGGAAAGCCTTCCTGAAAGAAAAGACAGGAATTTCCCTGCCCATCTGTAGAGAGATTTCCAGCCTATTACAATGCAGGTTTAGGTTTCCCACACAATACAATTCTGTGTAGCTGCACCAAGCTGTTATATTAACCCAAAATAATCAATACACATGAAAAGGGGTAGATTTCTGGGGGATTTTAAATCCATGCAACAGGTGTGCCCAGTCTCTCTTTCTCCCTCCCTCCCTCCCTCTCTCTGTCTCTTTGGGATGTTGCTCTTCCTCTTCCTCTCTCCTTCAGGTTCCCTCTCCCCTTACTCTGCTCCCAGACCCTCCTGTGGAATTTATCCAGTAAAATTTCTAATGGCTACCCTACTGACATCCTCCAGATGAAATTTTTTTTATTTCAGTGGACAAGAATTGGGGAAATGCTCACAGACCTATAACAATATGGGTTATATTTCCAGGGTTTAATTTCCAGTAACACACACACACACACACTACTAGCAGTACTAGGAAAATAAGACATCCATCTAAAAATGAAGTCTTGAACACTTTGCATGATACATAAAAATTAAGTTAAAATGGATAATAGACTTTATATAAAACCTAAAACTCTGAGACTTCTAAAGGACAACAAATGACAAAATGTTGGTGATCTCAAGTTAGGCAAAAGTTTCTGAGACATGATACAACAACTATGGTCCATGAAAAAATTTTAAATCTATATTAGGCTTCATCAAAATTTAAAACTTATGTTTTTCAAAAGAAAACAAAGTCATAAAGCACAAGAAAATATTTATAAAACATATCTTACAATTTTTGTATATATAAATAGTAAAATATTTTTACTTAATATTAAATGTTTTAAAATCTCTGAAAATTCAATAAAAAACAATTGAATTAAAATGGTTTAAGAATATGCTTTAATTTGAAATTACAAGCACATGAAAAGATATTCAATATTATTAGTCACTGAAGAAATGCAAACTGTAACTAATGATACACCATTACACACCAATCAAAATACTGAAAATTTCATGTGCTGGTAAAAATGTAGAGAAACTGGAATTCATATATTACTGGTGGAAATGTAAGATTGTCTGGATCCTTTAAAAAACAGCTCAGTATTTTGTTATTATTTTAAAAACACACATATTTATAAAGGATCCAAATATCCAATTAATATTTACCTGAGAAGTAAAATATATATGCATATATTAATATATATAGTTTTTACTTACAATTGCCCAAATTTGGAATAAACCCTAATGTCCTCCAACTGGTGAATGGATAAGAAACTGTGATACATCCATACAGTGGAACACAAACTGCTGATACATAATGATGAATAAATCTCAAATGTCTTATGCTAAATGAAAGGAGTTAGATGAGATTTTTAAATTATATTTTAAAAAACAGGACTCTGTATTATTCAGCTTAATAGAACCTCTCTAGTAACCAAGTATCTTTCAGCACCATCCAGCTTGAGGTAATTGGATTTCTCAAATCAACTGCTGCAACAGTCCCTGCTACATGTCATCCTACCTTAAGGGAGAGCACCAGCAACCTGACACCACCAGAAATCTTGGGCTAGTGTGTGCCTCCCAGGGCAAAGGATGGCCCCTCAGTGTCCCATGTGGAGATTCCTTAAAAACTAAAACTAGAACTATCATATGATCCAGTAATCCCACTACTGGATATATTAAAATGAAATCATTATACCAAAGAAAGTACTTTCATTCCATGTTTACTGCAGTACTATTCACAATAGCTTGGGTACGGAACCAACCTTAGATGCCCAGTGGTGATCGGATGGATAAAGAAAATGTGGTATATTCACACACAATGAAATACCATTCAGCCATAGGAAGAAAGAAGTCCTGTCATTTGCAGTAACATGAAGGCAAATGAATGTCACTATGTTAAATGAAGCCAGCCAGATGCAGAAAAATACCGTATGTCCTCACTCATTTGAGGAAACTAAAAAGTCAATCTCATAGAAGAAGAGCGTAACAGTGGTCGTTAGAGACTGAGGAGGGCAGGGAGTAGGGGTGTGGAAAGAAGTTAGAAAAGGAGCACCAAAACACAAAGGGAGGATTTAGTTCTGGTTTTCTATAGCACAGGGTAGCTATTGGTTAAAACAATCTATGATGTATTTCCAATGTCTAGAAGAGTACAACATTCCCAATACATAAAGATGATTAACATTTGAAGAGACAGAAATGCTTATTACCCTGATTTAGTCATTACATATTATATACATGTATTTCGTTAATATAATGTACTCCATAAAGATGTATTAATATTATGTCTCAATTTAAAAAAATTTTTTTTTGAAGAAAAAGGGTACCTCCAAGAAAAAGTGACAGGTTCTAATAGGTACCAAGGACGCGTAAGTTGGCTTTAAAACAAAACAAAACTGCAGTGTCAACACTCATTCCTTTGCCCTTCTGTCTCTCACAGCCCATTAGCTCACTCCAGGGGACCTCATGGCTAAAATACTCAGTGAACACAAGAGCCAGAGATGCGACGGGTGATGACTCATTTGCAAACCAATTTTGCTCAATAAGCAAAGGCCCCCAAGAAGCACCCTTCTGCGGCAGTGACTGGAATGTGCCAAGTGGCATCACCTTTGTGGCCTCTCCTCACCCCCATCTTGGTAATCAACAAAATCACCTGTGTCCTCATTAAGATAAGCTGATACAGTAGGAGGCAATATAGTAGGAGGAAACGAAAGTGAAATATCAACAAGTAAAATGTGGAATACCTTGTTTTTAGCTAACTCCTTTTCCAAATTGCATTTTTCTTGTGCTATTTCTTTTTCTGTTTTAGTAACCTGCCCAAGGGGGGAAGAAAGCAATGGGTTAATATTATAGGAGCTGACAGGCTCGGACACATATCAGACACATCCTGCATGTCAGTTAATACCTACACTGCAGAGATAGCACATCCTCTCAGAAAAGGGGCCAATCAGGGAGTCTCTGAGGCAGAGCAGACTTCACAAACAGCCCTGCAATTAGAAAGACACGTCTGCATGTCAGACTCTGCTGGTTCCTTCCTAACTAGGACAAAGGGCTATCCCTTAACCTCCACTGTCCCACTCCTTCAGGGGAAATTAATTCTTAAAATCTGACCCCTTGAGTAACAGGAGGATGTGTGACTTGCTAGCTGACATTCACTAATGCTACATAAGGGTTTCTGCACTATCAGGAACAGCTACGCCACATGTTGAAAGAAACAGATTAATCATCTAGAGATTCCTTCAAAGGGCAACTCAAACTGCATTTGGGCTGGATTTCTTCTCTCATCTTTTCCACTTAGAAGACAATTTTACAACAATATCACCACACCACAATGAGCTGCTGCTTCTTACCTCTCTCTGAAATCTTTCATTCTCCTCTAGCAGAGACTTCTTCTCTTGTGTTGATGCTTCTAGTTCACCTCGCAATCTCGCAATGGTTGATTCTAGAAGCTCTTTTTGAGCAGCTGTCCTCTTCTCAGCATCCTGCGCTTTCTGGAGACACTGGTTATGCTCAAGAATTAAATGATCCCTATAGAAGAGATCAAGGAGACATGAAAATTAAGTGAGAATTCTATTTTAACAGAAAGGATGATTAAATGTTCTTTAAATGTAACTTCAGCCTGAGAACAGTTACCAAAATGTTCTAACAAAACTAGTTACTTGAAGGCAGAATCTTAACTTTATCTTTATGGCTGGCCCAAAAAATGTCGAATTAAACATTTTTATTAAAGGTAAGAAATACAAATGCAAAGACAATGATGTGACTGGAGTTGCCTATACTTTACTCACAGGTGTGTTTGGAGTTGGGTTTTCTCATTCTGAACAGTGTGTAGTTCACTTGTGATGCTGGCATGGGCTGCATCCAGCAGTAAGTTTTGTTCTTGAAATGTCTGTGTCATCATTTTCTGTTCTACCTGAGTGTTAGGAGTAATATTAAAAGCTGAGATGCCATTCGATAGGGTGTTATTCAGAGCAACTTATCAAAGACACTTAACTAAATTAACAACACACAAATTTTATTTCCATGAATAAACCTCTTTTTAAAGGGAAATATCTTATTTTATTTTTTTAATTTTTATTTTTTGGTGGTACTGAGGTTCCTGGAAGCCCTTCTACCTCCGGGCTACACCCCCAGACCTATTTTATTTTTGGAAACAGGGTCTCTTAAGCCGGCACGGTTGGCTTTGAACCTGCGCGCCACCACGCCCGGCTAATGGAATATATCTTAGTGTCTAGCTTTTTCTTTGTTTCACTTGAAATTGACAATAATTCTATCATTTTATAGCTCTATAGCTAGCCAATAGTTAAGAGACATTATTTATCCAAAGTATTGAAAATTTTGTAAAACTAATACATATAAATTTTAAAATAAGAAATTACATTAAGAATTTTTTGTATTTTAGAATCTCAATGATTAAACAATGTAAAAATGTGTGTGTATATATAATTTATATATAATTTATGTATAAATATACAATATATAAATAATAAATAATGTATAATTATATATAAATATATAACATATAATTTATATATAATATATAAAAACACATTTTACATTGTTTTATCATTGAATATAATATATATGTTTTATCATCTGTATAATATATATATATATATATATATATATATAGAGAGAGAGAGAGAGAGAGAGAGAAAGATGTATATAAATCAGATGAAAATATCCCTTCACCTCTATCTTTCCCCTCTCTAAATCCACTCTCTAGAGATAATCATTTTTAATACTTTGGTGTGAATTCTTTTGAGAATATCTTAAATTGCTTTCAAATAATGTTGCAGCAATAGCATAACTGTTTTTCACAATTTATTTTCTCTGGCTTATCATTTTGGAATTATCAAACATAACATGTATATACATATACACTTCTACCTACAATCTAAAAAGGTCTTGCAAACAATATATATTAACAATTACTTTTCTAAATATAATTAAAACACTTCTATTTTAATATTTGCAAAGCAAATCATCACATCTTTACATTTAGTAAAATGGGATTTGTGTTCTATTTTAAAATGTGTGTGTGTGTGTGTGTGTGTGTGTGTGTGTGTGTGTGTGTGTTATGTTTTACTGGGGTCTGAACCAGGGACAGTCTACTTCTGAGCTACACCCCCAACCCTTTTTTGTTTTTAAAGTGGGTCTTGCTAGGTTGTTGAGTCTTGCTAAATTGCTGAAACTGGCCTCAGAATTTGCAATCTTCCTGTCTCAGTCTCCCAAGTACTGGGATTATAAGCGTGTACTACCATGTCTGGCTCTATTTCAAAATTTCTAATTGTTTGTCACAGTGTTATGTATGTTAAATTACCCTGTATATCCATAAAAGTAGGGACTTGGCCTACTCGCCCTTATAATTTTATCTAGATCTAACATACTTTCATAAATACTAAATGTTTGATGAATACAAATATTTATTGATATTTGTTACATGCAGGACATATTTAGGATTATGGGAAATAACATATATAAGGCAATGTCCTTACTTCTAGGAAACTTGCAATGTAATACATAAAGTGAATCATGTATAAGGCAGCATAATGTTATAACCAAAAATATGAGCTCTGGATTCAGACTTGTATTTTGTGTTGTTTTTTATTTTTTGAGATGCAGTCTCCCTATGTTGCCCAGGGTGGCCTGAATTCCTGTACTCACATGATCATCTTGCCTCTGCCTCCCAAATATCTGGCTGGGTCTATAGGCATGTGCCACTGTGCCCAGTTCAGATGTACATTTAAATCCAGCTCTACTTCTTATGAGGTAGGGGACTTTTTGGATGTTAATTAACATCTCTAATCCTCATTTTTTATCATTAAAACAAGGATAATAAATATTATTTTATGTAGTAGCTATTTTATTAAAGGGGGTAATAATGTAAAATCCTTAATAGTATAAGGATTATAAGAATTATACTATTAAGGATTGGTATATGCTAAAAAGAATGCAACAGAACACAAATGCTATCATTGTGACCATCTATCTATTCAAGGAATAGAGGTTGAAAAGGAAAATTTATCCTTCTGGTTGGAATGGTCAACCTAAGCTCCCTGATGAAAATTAAACCGAATTTCAAATAGCTGAAGAGCATTCTCAACAGGGAGAAAGATATAAAAAAAAAACCCAACAAATAGCAAGGTGTTAGGAAAAGAAGTAAGTACTTGAGAGTCACTTATAACAGTCACTTTATGATTCCATAAATAGTGGGACAGGTGACTTTCCCTCAAGTAATGATATTTACGAACAAACCATTAAAACACTTATTATAAGAACAAATTATCGCCTTGATGAAAACTGAAAGCTACTAATAAAAAAATCCAGTAAAGTTTTGGAATTTATTGCTAAAATATTTTATTATCGTGGTTGCCCCGGCTATCCCCTGATCTCTTAGCCAGGCTGGCTTTCTGCTGCCTCTAGCAGCTGTTCATTAATGTTAAATGAGTACCTGCAGAATGGCTTGATGGTCAGCAATAATCCTGGCATTTTCCAAACGAACAGTCTGAAGCATACTGCTTAGCTCTGAACACTTTCTAGTTAGCTCATCATTCAAAACCTAAGACAATACACACAGCAATCAGGCCTCTCTCATGGAGAATTAGTTCACCTATGTATCATTACTTCTAATGATTGCACAATATTTCACTATATGGATGAGCCCAATTCATTTTACCTATCTGCAATTAATATTTCACTAGTTCAAAATGTTTAGACTCAATAAACTTGAGAAATTCTAAATTAAAGAGAGATATTTTTATTTGGTGGAATAACTGAGGCATTTGGGATTTTACTGACTTTTCATCACAATTTTCAAAACAGTTCAGTTAGAGCAAGATATCTGCAGTATAAAATTTAAAATGTAGGTGCCTAGCTAGTACTATAGAAATTGATTCTAATAATTACATAATAACATTAAGAATCACTTAGCTGGAAACCCAAAATATCTAACTTCCTTTGCCACCAAGGTATTTTTTTGTGTGTGTTTAAGTGTGGTACTGAGGATTAAACCCAGGGACATTCTACCTCACAGCGACACTTCCATTTTCATTTTATTCTTTATTTTGAAACAGGGTTTTACTAAGTTGCAGAGGACCTCATTACATTGCTGAGGCTGACTTCAAATCCACAATCTCCTATCTCAGCCTCCCAAGTACTGGGATTATAAGTATGACCACATCTGGTTACCAACTAAGGTATTTATAAAAGCAAAATGTAGATAATTTTACTATTACAAGATTAATCTTTCAGAATAAAGCCCCTTTGTGCTAAGAATCATACATGTAGCTAATTAAGGATGTTCACATCCATGGGCATGCACTCCCTGTCTGTTTTTATTTTTTCCTCTTCTCCATACTTAATCCTAGTTAAAAATTCTCTTGTCTTTTGACATCTTGAAATTTGTATTATAAAAAGTATCCATCTTAATTATCAGTTACTTTGGCAAGATAAATGTGTTAAGGACCTTATGTTTCAACAAGCAAATTTCTCAAGGATAAGAACATCACTCTGAGGGAACAATAGAAAATATAAAAAATAAAATTATGAGAAAGAAAAGATGAATGAAAGAACTGGTAAGCCATAAGTGATATGTGCCATAAGTAGTTAGGAATACCCTGAGGGATGTGTTGAAGTCATAACCAGATATACACACTATTCATCAAGGAACACATCAGGGTAGTACACAGAAAAATACTTGCTCCTTGAAAAGAAACATTTTTTTTTGAGCCAGATAACCCAAGGTCAAATTCTAATTCTACCACTTATTAACTATGTTATTAAACTTATGTATATCAGCTTTCTATCTTTAAAACCTAAGTAATAGCTTCTTTTTCATAGTGCTATTGAAAGGAATATAATATTAGTAATCTATCTATCATGTATCTATCATAATTTGTGCATGTATATTTTATATGGAATGGGGTTAGTAAAAATGCTAACTACTATGAGAATAGGAAGAACAATAGTAATTAGTGTTATTTTATAAAAGGACATGTATATATTTTCTTTATTATAAAGAAAGCATATCCCAGCATTCTGGAGGCTGAGACCAGAGGATGGCAGTTTGTGGACAGCCTCGGCTACTTAGTGAGGCCCTCTGCAACTTATTGAGACCCTGTTTCAAATTAAAAAGAATAAAAAATAGGGCGGGGGGGGGATAGCTCAGAGGTCAACTGCCCTTGGGTTCCATCCTCAGACTTGCAAAAAAAAAAAAAAAAAGCATAGCACATTATGATCCAAAAATTTTTGTAACCAAATTATACTAATAGAAAAGTTATTTCAAGCGATAAATACAATTCCATTAGGCTTTATGGTAACTTCAGTTTGCCTACATGATTGTTAACTCTTTAAGGCACAGAAGCATATATTAATATTGATAGACGAATATAAAGTATCTGCTAAATTTGGGAACCACCCACCCACAGAAAATAATTACATATAATGCCAAAATCCAGCAAGCATTTATTAGGTTCCTGTTGTATTATCTGCTATAGAAGAGGCAAAAATGTGTAAGACATAGTCCTTGTCAATGCACTGCTTAGAATTTTATTGCAAGAGAGAGGATACATACTTAATGACTAATTTAGAAAGCAAACGGAGGCAAAGTGTGAACTAGTGCATGATTTAGTGATATGTTTTGTGTATCATTGTTTCATAGGAATTTGGAAAGTAAAATGAGAAATATGCTTTAATAATGCTTCACAGGTGAAGTAGATCTTATGGAAATAAAGGTTGAATGATAGAGATGGTATTAATTTATATAATAAGGATTAATCTTGGTTCTTTAATTGAATGAAATTAAAAGCTATAAATTTAGAGAAATAGTGAAACATTTACCTGTGCTTTTGCTGAAGTTTCACGAAGGGATAGTATTTCAGACCTTAAATATCCATTTTCTTCATGCTCCTTGCTGAAAGATACTTGTAGATTCTATTGGGAAAAAGAATTATTCTTTTTTTCACATGTATGAGATATTATATATCTCTATAAAAATACTTGTCTGCATTCTGGTTGGTACCAATTCAAGTTCCAATGAGACATAATTGTGTGTATGTTATAATTTTTTAAAAGAGTCTTAATATCTTCAACTCCCAAACTTCTCTTATACAAGTTATTTATTAAAACTATTACAAAACAAGATACCATTATATACCTATTACAATGGCACAAATCCAGAACACTGAAAGCACCAAATGCTGGTGAGGACAGAGGAGAGCAGCAAACATTCTTTCATTGCTTGTAGGGATGTAAAATGATAGAGCCAATTGGAAAGACGTTTTACAATGTTTTGCAAAACTAAAAATATTATTACAATATGATTCAGCAATCATGCTTTTTGGTATTTACACAAAGAAGTTGAAAACTTGTGTCCTAATAAAAATCTTCCCATATTTTTATATTAGATATTTACAGCTGCTTTATTTTAATTGCCCAAAGTTAGAAGCAATCAAGATGTCTTTCAGTAAGTTAATAAATTGTGGTATATCCAGATAATGAAGTATTATTCAGTATGAAAAAGAAATGAACTATAAAGCCATTAAAACATATAAGCAAAACTTAAATGTATACCAAGTGAGACAAGTCAGTCTAAAATGACTACACGTTGTATGATTCCAATCATATGACATTCTGGAAAAGAGAAATTTATGTAGACAGTAAAAAGATTAGTGGTTGTCAGGGGTTGGGGGAGTAGGGCAATTTGGTAAAGCATAAAGGATTTTAATGGCATTGAAAATACTCAGTATATGATAATAGCGAGTACATGTCATTACGTATTAGACAAGTAGAAAATACAAGTCCAACTCTGAATAATAAGGTGGAGCCTTATTATTATATCAAGGTAGAGCCATCGCTTGTAATAATGTACCACTCTTGTGGGGAATGTTGATAATAAGGCAGGTTATGTATGTACAGGGGTAGAAGGGTATATGGGAAATCATTGTACCTTCTGTTCAATTTTGCTATGAATCTAAAACTGCTTTAAAATATGGTTTATCCTAAAAACTGCTTATTAAATGTATTCTCCTATTGGGGTTCCAAAATCAAAGAATTTGCCTAAAACCATGACCTAAATATTTACTAGTATTCTTATATCAAGAAAATTCTACTAAGATTAAATATTTATCTTCTATTACATATTTTTTCCTGTTAGCAGTAAGATATTACAATTTCATAGAAACACATTCAAGGATGAATTTTGGAAATTTTTCTTTTGTTTTTTGTTTTTTGGTACTGGAAATTGAACCAATAGGCATTCTACTTCTGAGCTATACCTCCCAACCCCTTTTAAATCTTTTTATTTTAAAATCTAGTCTTCCTAAATTGCTGAGGCTTGCCTCAAACCTTCAATCCTTCTGTCTCAGCCTCCTAAGTACTAAGATTATAGGTATGTACTACCAGGCCCAGCACATCCAAGGATTTTTAAAAATATAAGTCAAGATATATTCATCAGAGTATCTGGGGCCAGGAGTGGTGGTGCATGCTTGTAATCCCAGCATTCGGGAGGCTGAGACCAGAGGATCGCGGTTCGTGGACAGCCTCAGCTACTTAGTAAGGCCCTCTGCAACTCAGTGAGACCTGGTTTCAAAATAAAGAATAAAAAATAGGGACTTCCGGGAAGATGGCGACCGAGAAAAGTGGGGCTTAAGAGCCCCGATAACAACCAATCTCTATTACCACAAAATCAGTGCCTTTCATAGCCAGAAAACACCATCACCAGAGAAACAAAAAAATCACCAGCCCCAGAGAGGAGGGGGTCTCATAACAGAGCTCAGAGCCACAGAGGAGATACTCCAGCCTCACAGCCGAGGACGTGGCAGCAGCGCCTTACTGCCGGTGGCAGCGGCGAGTTCACCGGACGGCTACGGCTACAGACCAATGCACTCAACAGCCCACCAGTCTCCAGAGAGGAGCGGCGGACAGCGAGTCGAGGTGAGCCACTGTGGAAGAGCCCAGACAGTGAGCCGAGGTGAGCCGCTGTGGAAGAGCCCAGCAGGATTCGGCAGATTTTTCGGCGCAGGGAGCATCTAAAGCTCCCAGTGGCTGGGCTCAGCACACGCTGCAGGGACTCAGAGAAGAGTTCAAAAACAGAGAAGAAATATGCCAGCCTCACGGTCGAGAGCGTAGCAGTGGCGCCATATTGCCACCAGCGGCAGCGGCAGCAGCAGCGAATTCACCGAGTCCACTATAGCTCCATCTGCGTATTCAACAACAGTGAGTCAAATTGTGGGCCCCAGAGGAGAAATCCCAGTACTGACTCCCAGGGACTTGACCCAGTGGGGGAGTGGCGGTTGGCAGAGATATCACACCATAGGAGAACGCCCAACCTGGCACCCCCCATAGTCTAAAGCAGCCTCTATTGACTCCCTGGGTATGAGACTTTGTGATACAACCCAGTAAAGGAGTAGTGGTGACTGAGATACCACAGACTCGAGATCCAGAGCACCTTAAGTGAAGTCGTAGTGACCCAAGGGAAGAACCCAGAGAAGGCACAAACTTCCGAAATCATGGGAAAGAGGAATAATACTAGAGCAATGAACGCCCACAATCCCACAACATCAGAACCCGATAAAACATTTTCAGAGATTTCTAGAAGATCAAATCAGGAAAATAACTGTAGAAATAATAGAGGTGTTTCGAAAAGAATTCAGAGAGAGCCAAAAAGAGATAAAGGATGCAATTAATGAAGTAAAGGCCTCAATTCAAAGTACAAACAACCAATTAGACCACATGGAGAATAGAATCTTGCTCTTAGAAGATGAGCAATCCAAAAATGAATGCATAGTTTCTAATCTAGAAAAAAATATCCGACAGCAGGAATCTGACATTGAAGAAATATGGGCCCATTTTAAGAGAGCTAACCTAAGAATAATTGGAATAGAGGAGGGAAAAGAAGGTGAAACCAAAGGGATCAACAATCTCTTCAAGGAAGTAATAGCAGAAAATTTTCCAAACATAGAGCAAGAGGTCGATACACAGGTCCAGGAAACTTATAGAACTCCCTTTAGACAGGATCGGAGAAAAGGATCCCCACGCCACATCATTGTCAAAATGACCAATGTGGAAGCCAAGAAGAGAATCTTAAAGGCAACAAAAACAAAGGGCCAAGTAACCAATTAGAATCACTCCAGACTTCCCAAACCAAGTCATGAGAGCCAGAAGGGCTTGGAGTAAAATATTCCAAACTCTGAAAGAAAACAACTTCCAGCCAAAAATTTCCTACCCAGCAAAACTTTCTATCAAATTAGATGGAGAAATAAGAAGCTTCCATGACAAACAGAAACTGAAGGAATTTATGTCTTCAAAACCAGCACTAGAGAAAATACTCAAAGAGATTAACTACAAAGAAGAAATAGGTAACACATACCAGAACCAGAGAAACAAGATTTTCTATCCAACGGACAACTAAGATTGGTTATCTGTGGAGATTCATTATTTATGTTAGTATCTCTAAATTGTATTGTTTGCTTTTATTGTTAATTTTTAGGATTTCTAGTTGGAATATTAATATATCTTCAGATATAGCATTTGGAAATATTTTATCCCATTCTATCAGTAACTTTTAACTCTGTTTACATTTTCTTTGGATATACAATATTTTATTTTTTAGGGAGTTTGTATACCCTTTTGTTGCCTGTGCCATTGAAATCATATCCAAGAAATCACTGCCAATTTCAATGTTGTGAGGTTTTATGACCCAGATTTTCTTCTAAAAGTTTATAGTATTAAGATTTATATTTAGGTCTTTTATCTATTTTGAGTTAATATTTGTATATGGGATTAGGTAAGGGTCCAATTTTATTCTTTTCCATGTAATTATTATTTTTCAACAATATTTAGTTAAAAGATTATTATTTCTACCACCAAATGTTCCTGGAAACCTTGTCAAAAATAACTTGACAATATATGGAAGAATGTATCTCTAGGCTTGTATTTAACTCCAATGGTTTATATATCTGCCTTTAGAACAGTACTACACTGTTTCAATTATTGTAGCTTTATATGGTTTGAAATCAGAAAATATGTATCTTCTAGCTTTGTTCTTTTTCAAGATCGTTTTGGGTATCTAGAGTCCATATTACATATTAGGATAGATTTTTTCTTAAAAATAAATATATAAACATGATAGTTTCACCTTAAAAAAAAGAAAAAAATATTCTCTGGTAAGAAAGAAAGCAAAAAGAAATATTAAAATGTTATCTTTAAGTTATCAAAAGCTTGGTATCAGACAAATGAAACTGTTATGTGAGATCATTTTTAATTTTGGATAAATTGCTATAATACTAGATGTCAACCACTAAGCCAAGCATGGGAAGGAGGGATGGGAGGGAATGGGGTGGGGATTGGGATTGGGTGGGGGCTGACTGGGTGATATGTGCATGTATGTCTACAAAAGTTTTTTGAATCCCACTATGATGTATGAATACAGTGCACCAATTAAAAAAAAATAGGGCAGGGGGTGTAGCTTGGAGGTCGAATGCCCCTGGGTTCCATCCCCAGACCCGAAAAAAAAAAGAAAAAAAAAAGAGTATCTGGGGGAAGAACTAAAAACTAAAGTATGTATGCTCTGGGAAAAAAACATAAAACTATATTATTTCACTGAGACAAAACAAAAAACAAACAAACAAACAAAAACACCTGACAGCAGTGTGAGTTGTGGTCTAGACTTTCCCTAACAGCTCTTTAGTAGGAATGGGGAGGGACAAAGTGTGAATTCTCTCACTACAGAGAAAACTTTTATATTTTCCTATAGGAAGAATTTAAAGAAAGATAAATACTATATGACACAGGATGAGATCGCATCTAGAAAACTTTTTCCAAATGGAATCTACACACCATAATATTAATTTTAAGATAATATTTAAATGTAGTATATTTAAAGTATATATAAAAGTAGTTATTTTCCATTTTTTAAAAATTCAGAAGCTAAGGAGAAAATGGGTGATAGGAGGAACTCTAGACAAAGAAGGAGACACTATAGATAAATAAGGTGGCCTAATTGTGGAGGATGGGAGGGGGAAGAGGGAAATCCCCCAATGTACATATCAAAGTCAATCACTAAGCCAAACATGAGAAGGAAGGAGGGGGGAAATAGGGTGGGAATTGGGAAGGGCTAATTGGGTGATGTGTACATGTACGCCTCTACCATCTTGTATTCTATTAAAATGTACAACAACAATGCACCAATAAAAAAAATTTAAAAAGTAAAAAATAAATTATGATAAAATAAATATAACATGATATATTATTAATAATATATATTAATATAATATTAATAAATATAACATGATATAATATTATCCGAATTTATTTTTTTGTGGTACTGGGGATAGAACCCTGGGCATTATACCTCTGAGCTACACCCCCAGTCCTATTTTTTAGTCTATCTGTTTTTGAAACAGGGTCTCACTGAGTTGTGAAGGGCTTCGCTAAGTAGTTGAGGTGTTCACGAGATTATAAGCATGCTCTACCATGCCTGGCCTATCATTCTAATTATTTTTAAGAGTTTACTTTAGTGGCATTACATTCATTTGCACTGTTGTTGTATAATTATATTTCTTACATTGTATTAAAAGTTTTTCTTTTAAAAATTAAAAACACAAATGTCTCAGTATTTTTGCCAATTCTTTCTTTCTTTCTTTCTTTCTTTCTTTCTTTCTTTCTTTCTTTCTTTCTTTCTTTCTTTCTTTTTTTGTGGTGCTGGAGATTGAACCCAGGGGCATTCTATCTCTGAGCTACCCCCCAGCCTAATTTTTTTATTCTTTATTTTGAAGCAGGGTCTCACTAAGTAGCAAAGGCTAGCCACGAACCCAGATGCTCCTGTCTCAGCCTCCCAAGTACTGGGATTACAAACTTGCACCACCACGCCCAGCTCCAATATACTTTTTCAAACTATAATAACCTACATAAAATGATTAGTTAGTTTTTAATGCCTAGCATTAACCTAAACATACAACTAATTTATGTGACATTTTTTCCTAAGATTTTTAGGAGAATCAGGACTGTAAACCAACACAAAGGAGAAAATGTGGCTTAGGACAGAGAGAAGAGACCCTCTGTACTCTAGAACAAAAAACTTACCTTATTTTCTTCTACCAACTTAGAAATTAGGTCATCTCTAGAAACTAAAAACAAAAAAGTCCACATAACTATAATAATCATAACAACACGTTGAAATCCTACAGTACTTTTCCCTGAAAGCTTTAATTTTCTTAGTCAATATTTCGTGGAAATAAGAAGAATCCAAGTATTTTATACTTTAATAGGCTGAAAATTAAGTTATAAAGTTATATTAAAAAAAAAACTAGTCCACAGTCGTTTTCAGCAGTAAATGGGATCACAGTTAGCTCAATGCAGAGAAAATAAGTCTCTGAAAGATTTTAAACCAGGGAGGATCTGGTTTAAAAGTGATCTCTCTCTCTAAAAAAAAGTGATCTCTCTACAGTTTTCTGTTAGATCACTCTCAATTTTTATTTTATTGCCAAGTTTATTTTTGTTTCAGTGCTATAGGTATAAAGGAAATCAGCAAATTTTCACATTCGGGACTGTAGGAAATTCCAGTAACACTGGCTACCTTAAGAATTTGGACTTTAGGAGTTTTTGCATGAAATCTCAAAACACAAACATAAGTGTGATTTCTAACATCTTTCATACTTAGATCAGACTTGAGCTGTGAGGTAACCATCTCCAAATCTCCTTTTTTTTGTTGCTCCTGTGCCAGTAGTTCTTGGGTGGTCTGTATAGAACTGCGTAAGGCCATGCAGTTTTGCTGCAAAATGTGCACCTGAAATTGTATAAGAAAAACTCCTTTTCTGTAAAGATTTCTAATCAATGACCTTATAGAACATGTAGAAGGTAGAATTTCCAAGGTTGAATTTCTGAGGGGAAAATATGTCTAAAGGCCACAGTTAAAATCTCAACAGAAGGCAGTGCCCTATAGCAGTGCCGTCCAGTAGACTCTTCAACACAATTGTCACTAGCCACAGTGGCTACGGAGCACACAAAATGTGGCCAAAGTGAGAGAGAAACTGTGTGTGTGTGTGTGTGTGTGTGTGTGTGTGTGTGTGTGTGTGACTGGAAATTGAACCCAGAGGCATTCTCCATCTAAGCTAAGCCCCCAGCCCCCGTTTTTTTTTTTTTTTTTTTTTTTTTGGAAAGATTTTGTAAGGTTGATCAGATCCTCCCTACTTACTGAGGCTGTCCTCAAACCTGCAATTCTCCTGTCTCAGCCTCCCAAGTACTGGTATTACAGGCATGTACCACCACACCAGGCTCCAATCTTTAGTTTTATTTCATTTTAACTAATTTAAGTTTAAAGATCTACCATATTAGCAGCAAAAAAAGAATCATTTAAAATTCTTTAAGTAGAATCCTTTTTATAATTCAGCTATAGCAGTCACTGGTTAAAATAATTAAGATTATGTAACCTGATTACAAGTATTAAAAAAATTAAAGTAATAATTGCTATGGGAAGTTAGAATTTAAAGTATTCTAAATTACGTATGCAGGTACTCAAACATCTCAATGGACATAATGTACATACACGAATTTACAAAGATAACCAATGTGTTGAACATGAGAAGGAGGGGAGGGAGAGTGTGTGATGGGAACTGTGGAAGGGCCAAGCGCTGTGTGTGGGTATGCCTCTATCACCCTGCACTTCATTATGATGTATGATTAAAATGCACCAATAAAAATAAATAAATAATGATAATTAAAAATCAGCAGTGCAAATATCTTCATGATTGTTTTGCTTATTAATATTCATTCCTTCGTGCAAGTGTTAGTTCAGTTTAGTATTTATCTTCTATCTAGGTCACATACATATAGTACAAGATCAGAGCAATAAGCCACGCATGGTGGTGCAGGCCTATAATCCCAGTACTGGGAGGCTGAGATAGGAAGATTGCAGGTTTGACACCAGCCTCAGCAATTTAGCAAGATTATGTTTCAAAATTAAAAGGGGTGGAGTATATCTTGGAAGTAGAACACCACTGGGTTTAATCCCCAGTACCAAAACAAACAAACCAATATACTAAATAAAAGTATATCACAAATCTACATGAAATTAGCAAAATTATGGTTATATAAATATCAGGTTCTCATTTTTTGGTTACATTTTCCTTACATGAATAAGGAGAGGACATCTTCTACCTGTTTCCGTTCCACCTCCACTGTTGATCCCATTTCTTGTATTTTGAGCAGCATGGCTGATCCAGATTTCTCAAGAGAGTCCCTGAAATGCTTCTCCTGAGCCAGCTCTCTCCTTAGCTAAAGAACAACACTGTAGTTAGGTAAAACTAAATGAACATAGCAATTTAACAAAGATCAAGGTTACCATGGAAAGTTTACCATACATGCTAGCTCAACCCCAAATATTCTTCATTAATTTATGAGTTCTCAAAAACATGCTTATTTCTCCCGAATGGAGAGCATTCTAAGAAACTAGCATCAAGCTGGGCCTGGCAGCCATAGGAGGCTGAGACAGGAGGATCACAAGTTCAAAGCCAGCCTCAGGAACTTAGCAAGAACCTCAGCAACTTACTGAGACTCTATTTCAAAACAGAAAACAAACAATAGGACTAGGGGTATACCCAGAGGTACAATGCCTCTGGGTCGAATCCCTTGCACAAATAAAATAGAATAAAACAAAATAAAGCTAAAGGCTACAGTCAAATTTGTTATGTGTTGCCCTCATCTCCATACTGTTTAAGTCTGTTTCCCAAATTGGGGATTAAGATCCATTAGAGTAAGCTGCAAGCACCACTTAGAAAAAAAGAAAAAGAGTAGAGTAGAATGAAAGAAATTAGCAAAGTGCATAGCAGAGCAAGTAGTAAGGATAAATACTGCTTTATAAAATGTTTGCATATATGTACCTGTGTACAGTGTTGTAACGTAAAATAAGTGTCTCCCAATGGATTATTGCAAAAATATTTGAAAAACACTAGTATCATATTTTAATAGGTATTTTCTATATGTCTGTATTTTCTAGCTATAGTTTAACTCTTATATTTTGATTTATTCACATATATATTTACCCTCTAGTGTTATAAATATGCCTCTAAAAGCTATTTTAATTCTGTTTCAGAATTTAAATGTCTAAACAACTAATCCAACAACTGTTAAGTAGCAGATAAGACTATCATTTGAGGATGCAGGTACTATGATATTGTGACATAATATAAAATATATATTTGGTCTCTGCCCCTGGCTCCTGGCACACAGCTCCTAAAACCCTTAGAATTGCCAGTTAGGGGTCTCTTTCATATTCTAATGAGGTCGAGATGACTGGTGGCCCTAACATAGACTCAGGATAGTGGAACACCTGCAGGTGCCTGGAGGATGGTGTTAGGAGAAAAGATGGAAGCTTGACACCTTTGCCCACACACCTAGCCCTAACCATCTTTCCCTGGCTGGTCATCTGTACTCTGTATAACACAGTTGAAGTACCCCTATCTGAAAATTCTTGGGACAAGAAGTGCTTCAAATTTCAGACTTGTATTTCAGAAATATTTGCCCTTACTGTAGTGTAGACATTCTATTCTGACTTTTTGAGCACTAACATGATACTCAATAAATTTTGGATTTTGGAATATTTCAAAGTTTGGATGTTACTATGAAAGATGCTCAACCAGTATCCTTAAAGTAAATTGGTAAAGATAAGAAAAGATTTTCCTTGAGTTCTGTAAACTACTTTAGCATTCATTGGACCCAAGGAAGCAGTCATGGGAACCCAGATTTACAGGTGGTTGCTCAGAAGCACAGGTCACAACCTAGGGCTTGCGCCTGGCACCTGAAGTGAAGGGTGGGCCCTTAACCTGTGATATCTGATACTATCTTCAAGTAGATATCTGACAGAGAATCAGAATGGAGATGTAGGACACTCAGCTGCTGTCCACTGAAGAATAGAATTGCTTGGTGTACGGAGAGAAATCCTCATACATCTGGTGTCAGAAGTGTTATATTGAGTGGTTTGTGAGAATAGAAAAATACACTTTGGGTTTTTCCTATTTCTTAGTTATAATGACCTTATTTCTGTCTGCAAATAACTATAAATGAATCAGATAAAGTATAAAGAAGATTAAGAGCCTCATTTATTACAAATATATTCTTTGCAACTCAAAGTAGAAATTACAGAGAATGCTATTCCTTTGATGGTGTGAAACTGTAGAGATTTTATTTTTAAACCACAAGGAAAATGGTGTAAAAGTATACTTTATAATTATCCTCTAAAAATAGATATATATTTCAAATGTTTTCCCTATTGATGATATGTTTTATAATTAAAAATCAGTTTTTAAAAACGAAATAGGTGACAATTTTGCTGGCATAAACTTGTTACAAGATTTTTGGAAATACTCTGATTGCCTGCCTGCCTGCCTGCCTGCCTGCCTTCCTTCCTTCCTTCCTTTCTTTTTTGGTGGTACTGGGGTTCCTGGGAACCCTTCTACCTCTGGGCTACACTCCCAGACCTATTTTATATAAATTTTTAAATTTGGAAACAGGGTCTCTTAAGCCAGCACGTGTGGCTTTGAACCTGTATGATCCTGATCCTTTTGTCTCCGCCTCCCAACCGTGGGGATTACAAACGTGGTGTGCCACCACGCCTGGCAATACTCTGATTTTCTTAATTGCATTTCTGAAACTGGGCATGGAGGCTTTTCAAAGTTTCACTATTATAAATAATATTCTGCTGAATACGCTTATAAGTAAAATTTTTATTACTTTTCTGGTTATTTCTTTAGTATTAATTCCTACAAAAAGAATCATAAGGTTGGCCGGGCGAGTGGTGCATGCTTGTAATCCCCACACTTGGGAGGCGGAGACAGGAGGATTGCGCAGGTTCGAAGCCAGCCTCTCTGGCTTAAGAGACCCTGTTTACAAATTAAAAAAATATATTAAAAAATAGGTCTGGGAGCCGGGTGTGGTGGCGCACGCTTGTAATCCCCGCACTTGGGAGGCTGAGACAGGAGGATCGCACAGGTTCGAAGCCAGCCTCAGCTACTTAGTGAGGCTCTCAGCTACTTAGTGAGACCCTGTTTCCAAAATAAAATATAAATGGGTCTGGGAGTATAGCCTGGAGGTAGAAAGCCTCTGGGTTCCACCCCCAGTACCACCAAAAATATAAAAAATAAAAAATAGGTCTGGGAGTATAGCCCGGAGAAGGGTTTCATCCCCAGTACTAAGAAAAAAAAAAATTCACAAGGCTAAAGGTATAAATACTTTTTAGACCTTTAAAACATATTATAATTTTCTTTCCATTATTAACTTCCTATTAGTATTTGAATAAATCTCATCAATACTACATATTATATTTTCTTTCTCAATAAGTGAAAAGCAACATCTTAATATTTTTTCATGTTTTGATTTCTAGATTTCTAGTGAGATTAAAATCTACTATGAGTGTGTTACTGGAGATGGAACCCAGGGGCCTTCTACCTCCAGGCTATACTTCCGGACCTATTTTATGTTTTATTTGGAAACAGGGTCTCACTATGTTGCTGAGAGCCTCACTAAGTAGCTGAGCCTGGTTTTGAACCTGCATGATCCTCCTGTCTCATCCTTCCAAATACTGAGATTACAAGCGTGCGCCAACATGCCCGGCTATTTATGTCAGTTTAAGTTTTTCAAAAGGAAAAATTATTAACTTTTGTCTAGTTATGTTTTATTTATTGTTCTTTTTATATAAAGAAGTTTTAAATTCTCATGTGGCCAATTGAACTCCATATAATTTGCTTCTCTTTTTTCAAGTTTAGAAATTCCTTTTTCTTCATTAACAACTTAAATATTACAATCTTACACAAGAGTAAGTCAGAGCTTTTGTTTTTGGCCTTTATTTTTAGGTTTTAGTATCAGACTATAATCAACATGTAGAGTATCTTAATAAACTCTTCTAAGCTCTGAATCAATTGATATAATATGATTTGCTCGAGATAGAATTTGTGAAATCTAATTTATATTTTAGTTGCATCAGTGTCAAAGTGATCGTTAAGTGGGAACCCATGAAGAAAGAGCAGCTTTTAACAACAAATGGTGTGAAGGGATGAGTATGTGGAACACAGGGCATTTGTTCAATCTATAGTTCACCTATTAAATATTTCACTATTTTTACTGGTTTTTATTATTCCTGTTATATAGGCTGAAAGAAGTTAGCCTGTGTTTGAAAGAATGGTAACTTTTGTGAAGCAGTATCTGTAATCATTTTCCACATGCTTACACATATAATGTATAGAAGTATTTTATATGAAAAAGAACATTTGATTGAGGGCAATTACTCAATCTGCTTAATGTTTATCAGATCCAAATTTTACATAAATTTATATTACATATGTGTCATATTTATTATTTCTTTGGAAGCTACATATTACATTCAACCTGTCTGCATAAAGTCTTCTGTCATGGGATAAACAGTGTCTGTTTAAAGTTTTTTTGTTGAAGTCCAGTGTGGACTTTATAGTGCAATTATATTTGAAGACTGGGATTTTAAGATATGATTACATTAAAAGGAAACCATTAGATAAGCTCTAATCCAATATTAATGGTGCCTTTATAAAAAAAATTTAGATACAGAGACACCAGGGAGGCATGCACACAGAGAAAAGATAAGAAGGTGGCCTCTGAAAGCCAACGAGAGACCCAGGAGACCACTGACACCTCCATCTTGGACTTTCAGCCACTATGAGACATAAATTTCTGTTGAAGTCACCCAGTCTGTGGGATTTTATTATGGTAGCCCAGCAAAGGAATCCACACATCACATACCCTCAAAATGCCTGTTTGACTTAGTAAGATCCTTTTGTAGGTCCTTGAGAGAGTTCAATGAAAATTCAAGTTAATAACTTCCTCAATTTAAAAAAGTTAAGTGGCAACACATGATGAAAGAGTAGCTTTTTGCAACAAAAGGTGTGAAGGGATGAGTATGTGGAACACAGGGCATTTTTAGGGCTATAAATTATTATGTATGATACTGTAATGGTAGGTACATAGCATTATATATTTGTAAAAACTCACAAAACTATACAGCACAAGTGAATTTCAATACAAATTATGGAGTTTAAATGATGAATCAATACTGGTTCATCATACCTAACAAAAGTATCACACAATAGTAGATGTTAATAATAGGGGGAACTGCTGGGTGGCATAGCCTGCACCTGTAATCCCTGTACTTGGGAGGCTTAGAAAGGAGAATCACAGCTCTGAGGACAGTCTTAGCAATGTAGTGAGACTTTCAGCAACCTGGTGAGACCCTATTTCAAAACAAAATATAAAAAGGGCTGGGCGTGTAGGTCAGAGGTAAAATGCCCCTGGGTTTAATGTCTAGTAATACACACACACACACACACACACACACACACACACACACACACACACGGCGAGGTCCTGTGGAAGTAGAGAAAAGGGAAAATAGGAATTCTGTTTTCTCTACAATTACTTTTATTCTTTTCTTCCTTCTCTTCCTTTTTTTCCTCCTCCTCTTTTTTGGTACTGGGGATTGAACTCAGGGGCACTCTACCATTAAACTACATCCCCTGCCCTTTTTAAAATCTTACCTTGGAACAAGGCCTCACTAGGTTGCTGAGGCTGATCTTGAACTTGCAATCCTGCCTGAGTCCCCAGGCAGTAGGAATGATAGACATGTACCGTTGTGCCCAGCTCTGAACAATTTTTGATAAACCTAAAACTACTATAAAACATAGTCTATTAAGATATCTAAAAATAAGCATTCTAAATATAGTCATTCTTGCTGGGCGTGGTGGCACACGCTTGTAATCCCAGCATTCGG
This sequence comes from Muscardinus avellanarius, assembly GCF_963383645.1. Lineage (NCBI taxonomy): Eukaryota > Metazoa > Chordata > Mammalia > Rodentia > Gliridae > Muscardinus > Muscardinus avellanarius. The sequence goes on from NC_137787.1 coordinate 41,664,562, forward strand.
GAGGCTGAGACCAGAGGATTGCTATTTGCGGACAGCCTCAGCTACTTAGTGAGGCCCTCTGCAACTTAGTGAGACCCTGTTTCAAAATAAAGAATAAAAAATAGGGCGGGGGGTGTAGCTCAGAGGTCAAATGTTCAAGGGTTCCATCCCCAGACCCGCCAATACACACACACACACACACACACACACACACACACACACACACATAAACAGTCATATATATATATATATATATATATATATATATATATATACAGTCATTCTAACAGTAATTAATGGTAAATAAAATTTTATATGTAAGATAATTTTGAAAACAGCAATGTTTACCATCTTAAGCACTATAATTTATATATCATGGGAGGACTGGGATTTGAACCGAGGCGTGTTCTACCTCTGAGCTACACTCCCACCCCTCTTTATTTTAAAGCAGGGTCTAAGTTGCTGAGAGCCTTGCTAAATTGCTGAGGGTGGCTATAAGCCTGCAATCCTCCTGTTTCAGCCTCCTCAGTCCTAGGATTACAGGCATGTGCCACCACTCCCACCTGCAATTTATAATATTTAAAAAATGTTTTTGATGAGACATTTCCTAAAATGTGTGTCTATGTATGAAAAAATCTTTTAAATATAATGTGGCCCTTTGATTTGGACTAATGTCAATTTTTCTGTCAAGGAATACTGAGGTTTTAAGGCTCTTGTCAGAGTTAGTAATTCCTTACTCTTCTGTTTTCAGCTGAAATTTTTAGTTCATCAGCTATAATTCTCTAAACTTAGGTGGCTTATTAGATGCTTTTTTTTTATAGCTGTGCATGGTGACACACACTAGTAATCCCAGTACTTGAGAGGCTGGGACAGGAGGATCATAGGTTAGCAATAGCTTCAGCTACTTAGTGAGGCCCTCTGTGACTTAATGAGATTCTGTCTCAAAACAAAGAATAATAATAGCTGGGGTATATCTTGGAGGTAGAATGCCCTTGTACTTAATCCCCAGTACCTAAACACAAATCTTTTATTTTAAACACAATTTTAGATTAAAAGGGTTTTGCATGAAGATGTCCACTTGAGTGTAGTAGTATATGGACAATCACACAAATATGAGCCACTCCACACGGTAACTCTTTCCCTGCTAGCTCAGAAGGCATTTATTTTTTGTTCCTAATTTCATGGCAGTGTTGATGCAAAGGGAAGTTTATGTCACTTAAGGGCAGGTACTTTTACTTGAAATTACACCTGATATACTTTGTCTTTCTTCTACAAATCATATTTTCTTCTTCAAAGGATTCTTATCATTTGTTGTACTTTCTTGATTTCTCCTCTGAAATTCTAACACCTCTTCCACCCTCCAGCCTCTTCTTGTCTTACCTCCTGAATTTTAAGGTTCATTTTACGTTTTGTGGTCTTTAGTTCCTCTTCAATAATAGCTGCATTCTTCTAAAAGTAGAAGAAAAGTTAAATTACAGGAAGAAATTATCTATAGGTTTATTAGTTCAACTCTAGGCTTTTTCCTAGAAACCTATAAATGCTACATCTCTAATCCTTTTTACTTTTTATTTTTTGAAATAGGGTCTCACTAAGTTTCTTAGGGGGCCTCTAACCTGAGATTTTCCTGAATCAGCTTCCCAAGAATTGGGATTACAAATGTGTACCATCACACCTGGATATACATGCTATTTTTAATGTAGTTATAAATACTCCTTGCCGGGCATGGTGGCGCATGCTTGTAATCCCCGCGCTTGGGAGGCAAAGACAGGAGGATCGTGCAAGTTTGTAGCCAGCTGCGCACACTGGCTTAGGAGACCCTGTTTCCAAATAAAAATGTAAAAATAGGTCTGGGAGTGTAGCCCGGAGGTAGAAGGGCTTCCAGGAACCCCAGTACCACCAATAAATAAATAAGTAAATAAATAAATACTCCTTATTCTAAGTATGAAGTAATTACAACAAGATATTTTAAAGTTATTTCATTACTTCATTCATGGTATCTATCATTTCATTTTCTAGATCATAAACAGTGCTTATTCACACCCATCTCATGTAAGATTCAATAATCAGAGAACACCCTGGTAATTTATAGCTCTTCGGATATATTCCTACTCTTTTAAGATCTATTTATTCTAGCTTTGAATTATTCATGCTTAGGAATTGAAGATAAAAAACCAGCTGTTGTTGTTATTATTATTTATTATTATTATTATTATTATTTTATTAGCATCACAATTCTGATGTAAAATCTCAGGGTTGTTATTGCCTTCTTTCCTACCTTTAATATCTATTTGATACCACATTCTAGAATGTCTTTCTTCACAAAATATCTTTTTCAAAATGCCATAACCAAGTGCGTTGGTGGTATAGTGGTGAACATAGCTGCCTTCCAAAATGCCACAACCCTAGGTTAGACACACTTAGGCTTATAACTCAATTATTACATAGTTATCCCTACCTCCAATCTCCTCTTTCCATAATTAAAACTACATAAAAATCCCAATTTAGTTTTCCTTGTTTTAATTTGTCACTTCTATATAAATCTTAATCATTCCCCACAGGATCCGGCCAACTGCTTATCATTCGTAATTTTGAGATACTACAATGTGATCCCTAAATGAATACCCAACTTATTTCACACAAGTGAATTCTCACTCCTAACAAGCTAGTTTATATATTTCACCCTAGCTATACCTAGTGGGAAGATTTAGGTTCAAATTTGAGTTAGAGGAACAAGTCAAGCACATGGTAATCTTGAACAAGTAACTTCTTTTAGATTCCAGGATTTTTATTGTTAAAAATAGGGACAATAAATGCCATACTTCTTAAGGGCTTGCAAAGCAGTATGTTGAATATCTACTATGTTGCCTGGTCCATTAGAGGAGAACAATACTGTTAGTTTCTTTTCCTAGTAGTTCCTAATTCTTTGCTACCTGTATTGTGGCTTCTTGAAATGTCATTACCCCTTCATTTTGCCTTGTAAAGGTTCAGATCTTTTTGAAACCTATCTAATTTATACTAGATAAGACTTTCTCACCCTCTCAACTGTGCCTAAACACAGAGCCCTTTTTCTGCAATATTCACCTATTGTCCTATGATGTCCTATGACTTTTCCTACACTCTTAGTTTTCCCTATTTATCATGCTATGCCTTGTTCTCCCAACTAGCATTGTAAGCTCTTGAAGAGCACAAGCTTTACCTCATAACTCTGGACACTACTGTCCCTTGTACAGGGTAAAGGTCCCAGCAACAATAAGCCACTGGCAGTGCATAGCAGCTTTTGTTACCAATGCAGAAAAATGCTTAGTACCAAGGATCCTCACATCAACATCAATTATTTTTAAGTCAATTTTATGGGTCTGTTGTCTCCTGCAGTAATACATAGTAGTGAGTTTGTATGTTAGAACTCTAGATGCAAACCTTTGTTTCTGAGGCAATTTCCAAAGTGGCAGTCAACCTTTGCACTTCGTCTTGTGCCTTGTCCTCTTCCTCTTTTACATCTTTCAGTTGCTGGCGCAAATTTATAACTTCAAGATGCAACAGCTTCAGGTCCTTGGAATGTTCCTCCTGGATTTCACTCAGTCGATCCTTCAGAAAAGCTATGGGACAGGACAGGAAGGGCATTGGGCAGTAGAAAGGAGGTGAGTAAGGAAAAATTATTAAATATATCAAGTCCCCAAAAGGACCCAATATCTGATGATTCTCCTCTCTATACCTGTTTTCTGTGGATTCAAATCCTTTTCAGTTTGTAGGCGAAAGATGTTCATCTTCAAGGAATGGATGAGGCTCTCCAGATGACACATTCGGTTTACTAGAAACTCACAGTTCCTCCATAAGATATCTGTTTTTCCTGGACAAATAACTTCATTTTGAATAGAAGTAATGACTTTCTGGCTGGCAGGGTCTTCTAAACAGTTTGAAGTTTCTGGTTGACCTCTGGACAAAGATCCCAATATAAAAATAGTATGCAATACTGTTTGCAGTATGGTAATAGCCTTTCTAATAAGAATAGTAATTATAGTGATGACAACAACATAGTGGAATAGAAGGCACTTAACGCTCCCTCCACTCACATTACCTTTTATCACCATAGTTCAACATTATTAGGTCATCCCTCAGAGAACTGGTCTGTTCTTCTACTATTCTCATCCTTTGCTGAAGGACTGTGAACGTTTCAGATGCTGTAGCTTTGATGTGGGTTGGAGAGAGAACTGGCCTACACATTGTAGTTTCCATATGTACCTAAGATTAAAGTAACAATATTAGTGGGGTTGGTTCTGTTATTTTTCAAAACAGTCACTGCCCCTTCCTGTGGAAGGATTGAGTATCACTGTCCTGTTGAATGCAGAAATGGCCGTGTGTCCTGCTTTGGTCAATTAAATGCGAGTAAAAGCTGTAAGAATTAACTTGTTCATCAACTTTCTTTTCCCTCCTCCATGAAACAGTAACATCCCATACAGGACCTGCTCAAGTGTCAGGATTCCCAAATGAAGATGACATGATCCATCTATGACATACAGAATAAATAAGTAATAAACCTGCATCTATAAGTTACTGAGAGTGTTAAGTAGTATATTACTGAATCATAATCTAGTCTATCCTATGTGCTATGATTAGTCACAAACCAGAGCCCATGACTTGGTTTAAAGTTATTACCTCTTTTGTAACCAGTCATTTTCACTATAATATTATTGTCATCTAATCTTTCTAAAAATCTAAGAATCTAGGCTCTTGCTACACAACACCATCCTGAGATCCTTCCTACCAGGGTTGCAAAACAACTAGGTGATGCTGACAACTGATTTAAAATTCTGGGAAGCAGTAAGTAGTCTACTTTGAGTTTCTCAGCCCTCCAATGTCCTGAAAAGCAGCCAGGAGACCCTTCCAACCTTACTTTGCTACAAGAAGTGGCCAGGCAGCCCTGCTCATCTATCCTTGGTCCCAGGAAGGAGACAGTAAACCTGTACTGAGCAGGTTAGTTCCCTGACATCCTCCAAAGATCCATGTAGAACCTTTAGACTCGCCCACAGCCAGACATACTGTACTCTGAGCCACCAACAAAACTACCATACCCAAAAGAAGTGCATCACAGCTGGAAGAGCAATTCTATAAATCCCTGCAGCACAGGCCACTGAAAGACCCACAGGCAATGTTGACATTGATTATAACTAATCAATGTCATCCTAGGCTACATCTCCAGGTCTTGTACTTGACTCTATAAAAATAACCCACCAGATGCCAAATGTCACTCTATATACAAAAGAAGCATGAAAATTCAAGGTAACATGAAGAAAAATTAAATAATAATCTTTAATTACATAATTCTTTAGCAACAGATACTAAAGAAAAATAAACCAATAATTTGCTTGAAAATTTCAAAATAATGATTTAAAGAAACTCAATGATATACAATACAGACATTCAACAAAATTAGAAAAAATCATGATATAAATAAGAAATCTGACAAAGAGACAAAGATCATAAAAAAGAATCAAACAGAAATTTTGGAGCTGAGGAACTCAATAAACAAAAAAATACAATTAAGACAAAACTAGAACAAACATAAGTATTAATTTCTGAGTTTGAAGACAGGTCTTTTGAAATAACTGAATTGGAAAGAAAGGAGAAGAAAAGAAAAAAAGGAAAGTATGAAAAAATGAAGAAAGTCTCTGAGACTTATGGGACACCATTAAGAAAACAAATAATTGGATTATATATATGTCAAGAAACAGAAAAGGAAAAAAGGCATAATAAAAATTAATAAAACAATAGGCAAAAAACTTTCTAAATCATGGAAAAGATATAGATATCCAGGTACAGGAAGCTCAAAGCACCCCAAGTAGATTCAATCACAAAAAGTCTTCTCTGAGGTATACTGTAGTCAAACTGCCCAAAGTACAAGACAAGGAGAATTATATAAAAACATCAAGTCAAATATTAGGGGATTTCCACTACACTAATTGCAGATTTCTCAGTAGAAACCTTATAGACTAAAATAGGATGGTATATTCAAAGTCCTTAAAGAAAAAAAATCTGTGGACTATATAATGCTATACTCAGCAAAGCTATTCTCCAAAAATGAAGGAGAAATCTTTCCAAAACAAGCTGGGGGAATTCATTGCCATCAATATCCTTACGAAAGAAGTAGAGAGAGGCCTGTACTAAAAGAGAAAGGAGTGCTGGGCGTGGTGGAGCACGCTTGTAATCCCTGTGCTTGGGAGGCGGAGACAGGATGATCGTGCTGGTTCGGAGCCAGCCTCACTGGCTTAAGAGACCCTGATTCCAAATTTAAAAAATATATAAAATAGGTCTGGGAGTGTAGCCCAGAGGTAAAAGGGCTTCCAGAACCCCAGTACCACCCCCGCCAAAAAAAAAGTGAAAGGATGGTAACTACCATCATGAAAAACAGGAAAAAGTATAAAACCCACTAGTAGAGCAGATACATGAAAGAGAAAGAAAATAATCAAACCAAACCCCAGAGATGAATAAGAGAGAAAGGAACAATGAATAGATAAAACAATAAGAAAAATTAGCAAGATTAAAGAAATAGGTCCTTATCAATAATAACTGAATGTAAATGGATTAAATCCCCAATTAAAAGATTGAGACTGACTAAAAGGATTAGTTAAAAACATAAAAGAAAATAAGACTCAATTACTATCTATAAGAAACTCATTTCACCAGCAAAGAAACACAGACTAAAGGGATGGAAGAAAATATTTCATGTAAACTAAAACCCAAACTGAACATCGGTAGCTATATTTATATCAGATAAAATAGTCTTTAACTAAAAAAGAGACAAAGAATGCTACTATATAATGATAAAGGGATCAAAGTAATAAGAGGAAATAACAATTGAGAAATATATCATAAAATACCAGAGTACTCAATTATATAAAGCAAACATTATTGTATCTAAATGGAGAGATAAGCTCCAATAAAATAATAGCTGAGGATTTCAACATCCCAATTCTATCAATGGAAAAATCAAGACAAAAAATCAACAAATAAACACCAGAGTCAAACTGTACTATTTACCAAATGGACCTAATACACATTTATAGAACATTTTATCCAACAGATATAGAATATACATTCTCCTTAGCACATAAAACATTATCCAGTATAGACCATACGTTAAGCTACAAAACAACTGCAGGTACCAAAATACAGTTACATAAGAATAATAGCATAAGAGTAACATCCATCCATCTATCTATCTATCTATCTATCTATCGTGTGTGTGTGTGTGTGTGTGTGTGTGTGTGTGTGTGTGTACTAGGGACTGAACCAGAAAAGGGGAAACATCCAGTATAGACCATATGTTAGGCTACAAAACAACTGCAGGTACCAAAATACAGTTACATAAGTTTTAATGTCCTATAGCATAAGAGTAATATTTGTCTGTCTATCTAGAGTGTGTGTGTGTGTGTGTGTGTGTGTGTGTGTGTGTGTGTGTATTTGTACTAGGTACTGAATCAGAAAAGAGGGGGCAGCTCAGCTCTATGACTAATCTATATCCCTACCCTTTTTTATCTTTTATTTTTGAAACAGAGTCTCACTACATTGCCTAGGCTGAATTCAAACTTGATTTTTTCCCCCTCAGTCTCCTAAATTGCTGAGATTACAGGCATGTAACACTGCACCTGGCAATTTATTATATATTTTACAAACTAGAAGACAGGAGTAGAAGATTCTCAATGCAAAGAAATGATAAATGTTTGAAGAAATGCCAATTACTCTGATTTGATCATTATGCATTGTATACAGGTTTCAAATTGTCACACTATACCCCATAAATATGCACAATTGTGCCAATTAAAAGAGAAAAAGACACCTAAAAATGAAGTTAATCTGAACTTTATTCTACATTTACTATGATTTCCTTCCTTAAAAATCTTAATTTGTCAGCTATTTCTAAGTTATCTATATCAAATAAAATTATGAACCTAAGTAATAAAAAGAATAGTGAGACTATTTAAGAATATTAGTGACAGAAGCAAAATTAGCTTATATATGGCCCTAATATATACATAAGTTATGAGTTCAATGACAAGGTGATTGGTGAACCTATAAGGATATTTTCCTACAACTCCATTTTGTAAAGACTTTCTATAATAATCAAACTGTAAACTTAACCACCACTAGCAACAATACTCCATAGAATGTGTTCACATTTGGGATATCTAGAAATATCACCTTTCTGTCCCATTTGCTGTGCAATCAGGTAACTCCTTTCCCCTTCCCAGGCAGCAAAAATGGGGACCATCTCATATCTAAGTCAATGAAGATGGTCCCTAGGACCCAGGGCAAGAATTTATTAATTGGAAGAGCTGGTGGCAGGATTTAAGGGGTTAACAGCATAGGGTAGGGCTGGGTGCACACTGTGGAAAGGCTGTTTCTTGCCAAAATAACAATGACACACCCATTGAGGACATTTCTTCACTTTGAAAGAGCTCTTCAATCACTTTGCTATTATTTGACTATATCTTCTTTTTTTTTTTTTTTTTTTTTTTTTGGTGGCACTGGGGTTCCTGGAAGCCCTTCTACCTCCGGGCTACACTCCCAGACCTATTTTTGCATTTTTATTTGGAAACAGGGTCTCCTAAGCCAGCGCGCGGGGCTAGCTTCGAACCTGCGCGATCCTCCTGTCTCTGCCTCCCAAGCGCGGGGATTACAAGCGTGCGCCACCACGCCCGGCTTGACTATATCTTCTAAAAGTTCATATGTTGGAAACTTAATCCCAACTCATTTGTTAATGCTCTTTGGAGGTGGGCTTTTGTCAAGCAATTAAGATTAGATGAGGTTATGAGGATGGTAACCCTGTGAAGCATTCATAACTTTATAAGAGTAGAGTGATGCAAGCTAACATGCATGCTCTGTCTCACCATGTGACTCCCTCCACCATGTTTGGAGGCAGCAAAAAGGCCTTCACCAGATGCCAACACCATGACTTTCAGCTTTCCAGCCTCCAGAACTGTAAGATAAATATAACTCTCTTTTTTATAATTTACCCATCTGTGGTTTCAATTGTACCAATAGGAAACAGTCAAAGATAACCTTATATTTTCTTCCTATAAATCCCAGAAAGCAGTCTTTTTAAGTTTTTTACTCTTATTATGGTTCTTCTGATCAAAATTTCTCTCATTACATTCCTTTATGAAGCAGAACAAAAATATGCTTCTGGCATAAGCTTTTTTCTTTCTTTAAGAAAGTTGCTAACAACCAGCTTAAAGATATAGGATAAGGAAGTTACAATCTACTCATTCGCTTCTATGGTTTCAATTTGCTCCTGAAAGACAAAGACACTTGTAGATATTAATGATGCCTATGAACGAACATTTAAAGTTTATCTACATTTCTGGAAAAAATGCCAGATATGAAGACTCTTTGTTATATCACTACATGAGCCAGTATAGTACTCCTTAGGTAACAGAAGGAAGAGCTTCCGAGTTAAGTGTCTCGGACTATTTCTGTTGCCAAAAACCAAAGTTGGAGAAGAGGGAGCCTCCAACTTTGTTGGGTGGGAAGAAAACGGGGGTAACAATGGAGAAACACAGCATTTCGTGTCTCTTGCTGTGCAGCTACTGATGACCTAGAAATAAACTAGGCCTAGGATGGAGAGGAAAAGATAAGAATGTATGGTTAATGGGGCCTATGGGGACTCTATTGTTCTTTCTCCAAATGAATTTAAAAAATTCATTTGCCCAGCCTCCTTTGCAGGTGGCATACCCATGTGATACACCCTAGCCAATGAGATTTTATGCAGAGGTTTGCAAAGGGGATTCTGGGGAGACTTTTGTTTTTCTGATTAAAAGGACAAAAATGATGAAACCTTTCTTCTCCTTCCTCCTTATGATGCCCAGAGTTGTAAAAGGTGTCCTTTGGTCTGCCATTCAGTGCTTCACACTTAATATAAACAAAGAGCCAGGGATCACCAGTGTCTGAAAAACACCAGGAAAAGGCCAGAGAAACTCTTCTTGACCTGCTATTTTGACAAAATCAGTAATCTCCAGACCCTGCTTATGTGAGAAAATTAAATGTGTGTGTGTGTGTTTACACATGCGTACTTTAGTCACTTTCTTTTGAAAAATGGTGGTCTCTGGAAATAATTGGTAGAAAAAAAGTAGAAGGAAGAAGAACAAGCAGTACAAGAAGTAAGAAAGGAGGATAATTTCCGTGGCAACTTGTTAGACCTAAATAGATGGTTATAATATAAAGAGCTGCCCATATTCATTTATATCAGAAGCCAAGCACATAATATAATACAAATATTGCAAGTCTTCCTTTGAAAAAAATATAAGAAATAAAATATAAATTTTCCCTATAGATTTTGAATAGAATGCAGATTATCACATACAATTTTTTAAATAATTACCGAAGTGTCTAGTTTTGTTAATATTCATCTAAGATACCTATGATATGTATAAAATGCTTACATTTACTTTATAGAGAGTATACACATTCAATCATAAAAGCAATTCAAAATTAAACTTCCTCATTTGCTTAAAAAAGAGAATGTCTACAAGTAGGGGTAGGAATTTGATTTGTATTAATATTCCATCCCACCCAACCCTGCTTCAACACTAGAGCATCCCAGGCTTACAGAAAAGAATACTCTTGAACAAAAAAGAAAACCAATTAGACTACCAGCCTGAGGAGAAGGTTAAAAGAAAATTCAGCCTAAGATAGCAGAGATCAAGATGGTGGCACACACCTGCAATCCCAGTACTTGGGAGGCTGAAACAGAAGGATCATAGGTTCCAGGTCAGTCTCAGCAACTTATTGGAACCTTGTTTCAAAATAAAAAGGGCTGGGGGTATAGCTTAGAGGTTGAACATTCCTTTGTTCAATCCCTAGTACTAAAAAAAAAATTAGGAAAGGAAGATCAAGATGATTGAAACACTGACTGGGCAGGGGACAAGCTTTTGAATGACCTAACAGGATGTTGTCCTTAAATATCCTCTTAGTCAGTCAGTGAGGATCTTGTTTGGGTCATAAGGAAGTTGCTGACTCAAAAATCAAACAATCCAATCTAGGCTTTGGAGATTTATTTAAAACAGATCTCAGGGTTAGCTGAACCCATTTACCCCTCCCTCATCCCCATGCACCCCACCATGGGAAAACCAAACAATGTCAAGGTCAGGAGAGCCCTTGGAAGCAAGGAGGGGACAGTGACTGTTGAGTAGTTAGAGAAGGATAGCCTTGCTGTAGGCAGGGAGAGTCCTTGAGTTTCTATCTGGAAGACTGTCAAAAGAAGTGTGAAATGAGGACTTGAGGTTCAGTGAACACATCTGTTGAGTTCAGGCTTAAAGTTCCAGAGAAATCTCATTTTCACCACACAGTTACACATATCCCTGCCTATCCCCTGGCTTCTGGTAAGTCAGAAGCAGGGCTAGCAGAAATGCCATACCCCTTTACACACACATAATCCGTTGGTCATTTGGTATTTATAACTCATAATCAGAGGAGTATAATTTTACAAAAAATAACCTATTTGTAATTACTAATATTCTAGCAAGTAGACAATAACTTTAACATATCTGTGCTTTGCTGTTTTTGAAAAGGAGCAAATACTGAATAGTGCCTTAAACCTAAGTACTGATGCTTGAGAGTAACAATAGTAAAAATACTAACATTTAAACTTTCATTTTTAAAATATTCATTTACATGAGTGAATATCATTATCAAATGAATAACAGTTCTATCTCAATGTTTAAGAGAATATTTTCAAAGAGCTTCTAGGTAGGTATTATGATTAGATATAGAATGTCCCCTGAAGAACTCATGTCTTAATGTTCAAAGTTGATACAGTTAAGTCTTGAGGGTTATAATCTCATCAGTGAATAAATCCATGTAATGGATTTACTGGGTCGTAACCTAGGCAGGTAGGTGTGGCTAGAGGAGGTGGGTCCCTGGTAGTGTGGCCTTAGGGACTGTGCTTGTATCTTTGAATCTTCTTGCTTGCCCTCTTGCTTCTAGTCTGTATGATGTGAAAGCAACTCTGCTCATCCTTCTCTATGCCTTCCACCACCATGCCCTGAGCTCTGCAGACCTAGCCAGACAGGGACTAAACCTCTGAAGTCTCCAGAACTGTGAGCAAATAAATCTTCCTTCCTCACAATTCTGTGGTCAGTTGTTTAGAATTACAGCAATGAGAATGCTAACAGAGGTAGCAGGTAACCTCATAGAAAGCATGGTATGAAAAAGACAAATGTAGCTAAGTAATGTATTAGTAAAATGGAAAAAAATATCTGTTCCTATGGACATGGACTCCATTCCTACACCTAGAAATTGCTACAACCATACACTGTTGGTTCTAAAACAACAAAGGAGGGACTCAATGTTGTTTATCACAACCACTGAAAAGTATCTTGGTCAATAACTATCTTTATTCACTCATATATATATATATAACAAGATTTCCTGAATATTTAACATAAACCAGATAGTTATAGGTCCTGGGAAGTACGATGAACAAAAACAGATAAAACTCCTTTCCCTGTATAAAGCTTATATTTCAGTTGAACAAGATAAACATTAAGGAAAACAAGTTGTTCATTGGTGGTAAGTACAATGGAGAAAAATAGCAAAGAGCATGGGATACAGGCTGCAGTAGCAGGGAGAAGGACAGCCTTAATAGTCACCAGGGAGAGTCCCTGAGTATTGAGGAAAGTGTTAAAGGAAGTCTGAAATAAGGACTTGGGATTCAGTCAATGTATCTGGTGATCTGCAGTATAGACATTGATTTTAAAAGAATGATCAAAGAAAGCTCCTCACTGAGATGATATTTGGGCAAAGTGTGTGAAGGAGGTCAGGAGTGAGCTGAGGACAGAAAGAAATGTCCAGAAAGAGCAAACACTAACTACAAAGGCCCTAAATTAGAACACTTGATAAGTGCACAAATGAGGTTAGTTTGGCTGAGAGGAATGAGTGAAGGACAAATAGATGAGATCAGAGGATGATAATGGGATCAGATCACACAAAGCCTTCAACACCATTATAATGGTTTGGCTTTAACTCTCAGTGACTCAGAACCACTAGACAGTTTAGAGCTGATTGCTGTGACCTAATTTATCTTGTAACCTGATCACGCTGTCTCCCCCACTCCCTCATCTGGCCCAGATGAAAAAAGGTTGCATTAAATGATAGAAAAGTTTAGTCTGAAGCCTACTTAATAAATTAGACAGGATATGCTGCCACCTAGAACCTGGGAGATAACAATAAAATGGTAAAAAAAAAAAAAAAGTCAAAGTCCAACCATATTTTAAAGGTAGGTTTTGATGATGGACTAAATATGAGCATGAGGGGGGAAAGAAAAGTAGATATATTTATTCCAAGGTGTTTGGCTTGAGCAACTGGAAAGATGGTGTTACCACTGAGATAATAGAAGCCTATTAAGAATCAGCTTTGGAGCCAGGCATGGTGGCTCATACCTGCAATCTCTGTATTTGGGAGGCTGAGACAGGATTACAGATTCAAGGACAACCCCAGAAATTTAGCAAAACTCTCAGCAATTTGATGAGGCTCTGTTTCAAAATAAAAAATAAGACAGAATTGTTTTGGAAATGATAAGTAGAAAAATACCCAATACATATTTGAATTTATGGATCTGCAGTTCAGGGGAGAGGTGTGGGCTAAATACAAGAATTCCGAAATTGTTAATAATATGCACGGCATTGAAGCCACAAAACCGAGTAACAAACACAAAAGATTAAAAGGACCTAATTTGGGAGCTCAGAGATAAACCAGGTATGTGATGAGTGTGGATGTTCAAGAGAGACTAGTGTGAGCAACTCCAAAGCAGAATTAGATTCTCAGTTCTTTTTTGTCTTTAGAGACTAGCATAGTGCCTGGCACATTGTGGTTGGCAAAAAGGATAATTCAATTTTAAAAATCTTAACGAATGCCTGTTTTTCCCCCGAGCACAAGCTCCAGGTACTGGAGAAAGGGCAATGAACAAATAATTCCCGACACCTATATTCTTGTAAGCGGGCCAGGGAGGATGGGAAGGATACCCAGCGACAAACATCAATGTCAACCTAAAGCATAAAGGTGGAACTGGATTTATCTAGAGGCCCGAGTGGCCATTCTCCTCTCTCAGCTGCTAAATGATGTTCACCATCACCCAGTGCAGACGCACTATGAACCCGGGCGCTGGGGTCCAGGGAGCAGGACTGGACTCTCCTGGGGGGTTGCTGGGGACCGGGGCAAGTGCTCTGAGCCCTCAGGTCTACTTCCAGGACCGGGCAACCTCACCTCACGGTCCATCTGTCCGCCAGCAGCTCTGTCTGGCGGCAAGCGGACCGGTTTCCATGGAACTAACACGGCGTTTTGAAGCAACGCGCTCCCCGGCGGGGCAGCTCCCGTACGCAGGCGCACGCGGGGCGGAACAGGGCATGCCGGGAAGCGCAGTTTCCCGGCCCAGCGGGGCCCTCCGCCCGGGGCGGGACCCAGGCCGGACTCCCGCGGCAGGCCGGGAACGCGCAGGCGCGCCGCCTGATGACGTCAGGCTCCATTGTCGCGAGCGGGGCATGCCGGGATAGGTCGTCCCCGCCCTCTGCTTCCCTTGGTGTCCGCTGGGCCCCGCCTGGTCGTGATGCTCGCTGACACTGGCCCGCGGGTGCCCTGCTGCGGGGCAGGCGAGAGGCCAAGATTAGAAAGTGTTTTTAGTTGTAGGAGCACTAAAGTATCCACATCTGGACCGTTGGGATATTACATATTGTTAATAATCATAATAAAATGGTTTAAAAAAAAAAAGTGCTCAAACTTTCTTCTTGTTAAAAAAAACAAACCCCTGATCGTCTTCGTTGGTAATGGCCAGGTGGAGAGTAAACCCTATAGAATCTTCTCTATTGTCGTTGTTCTTTGGGGCATAAATTATTTCTTGCCTTGTCGACAGGTAAGCGAATAGGTGTTTCTAAGTATGAGGGTAAAAGTCTAATAACCAAGAAAGCGTTAAAAGTAGTAAAGCTACAGAGGTTTCTGAGTTTTGCTTTAAAGGGATAGATTTGGACTTAACAAAAGGCCTTCTGTGGGGAAAAGATGACTCAGCGTTGTGCTCTGGTCGCTGGACAGAACACTAGTTAGCACCAGGAGAGCTCTCCTGGCTTCTTCAGGGAGCCGCTGAGAATAGCTTCTGGCCTCTAATAAAGGCAGTCAGATCTGAGACAGGCCTCATTTACTTAGCAGGTGCTTAGCTGAATTAATCTGACTCTTCTGATTATTCTGAGAGCCAGCCGAGCCTCGCGAGCTAGAGAGAATACCCATCAAGCCACAGCTGTCCAGACATATTCATCAAACTGTGAGCTCATGCAGTGAAAGACAAATGAGCACCACGAACATAATTCAGGTGAAGGGAGCAAATGGAGCTTCCAATATGAAAAGTGCAAATGTATCTTAAAGCATCAAAACAAAAAGCCAATTATTTTTCATTTCAGAATATTTCTTTCTCTTGCAATGACCTCCAGTATATCTGTGGAACTAAAGGATGAGGGACACATATGTGCACTCCACAGAAAATCTTCAGGCTTCAATGTAAGGAGAGTTTTCATCGCAGAACGCCGTATTAAGTAGCAGTCAGGGAGCCAGATTGATTCAGTTTAGTGTTTTTCATTTCTTTTTCTCTTTCAACATCTGGCAAACCTTGTAAAAACTTTAGCAAAACAATTGCAAAGTTTGAGAAAATAATCTGAAGTCTTCAATAAACTGATTCATCCACCAGAGAATCAGGCTGTGGATACTTGAGAACTGATTATTCTCAAAGTCTGATCTTATTTTTTAAGTGCCTGTGTATACTTAATGTTTTTTTTTACCCCTCTGATTTCCCTCTGATTTCAGTTGATAGTTTTCAAACATGTTAACCTCCATAAAACAAAATAACTACTCATAGAAGCCCTGGAAATTTCATGAGGACCACATCCTCTTTCACTATAATACTACAGTTGTCTGACTGGTTTTCCTTTCACCTTTTCTGATGCATCCTTTATATACTACTAGAATGGTCTTTTAGAAAAACAAATCTGAGTTGGGCATGGTGGCGCACACTTATAATCCCAGTACTTAGGAAGCTAGACAGGAGGATCACAGGTTTGTGGCCATCTTCAGCTACTTAGTGAAGCCCTCCACAACCTAGTGAGACCCTGTTTCAAAAATAAAGAATAAAAAAATAGGGCTGGGGGTGTAGATGGGAGGTAGAATGCCCCTGAGTTCCATACCCAGTACTCCGATAAATAAATAAATAAATAAATCTGATAATCTCAGCCCTTTTTAAAAACCATCTAATAATTTCCCTTGTATAACTAATAGATTTCCATTGAACAGAATGAAGATTAAACTGCTAGTGGCTTCAGCTTAATTCACCAACCTTCTCACACCTACTCCCCTGGGAAGCCCGAACTTAAACCTAGTGGTATAGCATGTCTTTGTACTTGCAGACACTGCTTACTCTGCCAGGCATGCCCCGCCTCTTGTCAGTGAATTCAACAGACTGCCTCTTTGCAAAGTCCTCTTATCTCCCAAAGCACTTTGTAATTGTCAGTGTACCTTCTGTCCCCTTAAGAGGCTGTAAAGTATGAACAGAAAAAATGTTATGAGGTTAATTTTTCTTCAGTTTTTCTGTCTTTTATGATCCTGGGACTGGTCAGTTATTTTGTAAGATGTACCTCAATCTTGGTTTGTCATGATTTCTCCTGATTAGATTGAGGTAATAGATTTGGGGGAAAAACACATTCTGAGGTCCTCATCCTCCCATAATCCGTGTGTGTGTGTGTGTGTGTGTGTGTGTGTGTGTGTGTGTGTGACCATTATGGGGCTTTCTACCTCTGAACCACACCCCCAGCCTTTTATTTATTTGATTACAAATTTTTAGTTTAAAACAGGTTCTCACTAGGGTTACTGAGTGTCTCACTACTTGCTGAGTTTGTCCTTGAACCTGCCATCCTCCTGTCTCAGCCTCCTAAGTACTGAAATTATAGGTATGCACCATTGCTCATGACTCTCTCTCCTTTCTTTGTTTCTTTTTTTGTTTCTTTGTTTCTTTCTTTCTTTCCTTCTTTCTTTCCTTCTTTCTTTCTTTATTGTGATACTGGGGACTGAACCCAGGGGATTTCCCTATTTTTCATTTTTTTATTTTGAAACAGGGTCTCACTATGTTGCAGAGGGTCTCACTAAGTAGTTGAGGCTGACTGTGAAACTGTGATCCCTTCTGCCTCAGCCTCCCAAGTCCTGGGATTACAAATGAGATGTGCACCATCTCAGCTTCCCATATACTTTAAAACATCTCTAAACTGGGCATGGTTGCAGTTTAGGAGGAGCCTTCCAGTATTTAGGAGGCTGAAAGAGGAGGATAACAGGTTCAAGTATTAGACTCTCATCAACCTAGAAAGACTTTGTCTCAAAATAAAAATAAAATAGGGATGGGGATATAACTCAGAATGCCCACGGATTTGATCCCCAACCCCACAAAAAACCATCTCTAAATAACTTATAATACCAAATGCAATGTAAATGTTATCTAAATAGTTGTTATACTGCATCATTTAGGGAATAATGCCAAGGAAAAAAGTCTGCACATAGTCAATCCAAATGCAATTTTTCCTGAATATTTTCCATCTGTGTTTGATTGAATCCACAGATGTAGAACCCATGAATAAAAAGGGCCAACTATACAGTTCTCCAGCTTTGTCCTTTTTTTTTTTTTTTTTTTTTTTTTTTTTTTGGTGGTACTGGGGTTCCTGGAAGCCCTTCTATCTCCGGGCTACACTCCCAGACCTATTTTTACATTTTTATTTGGAAACAGGGTCTCCTAAGCCAGCACGCGGGGCTGGCTTCGAACCTGCGTGATCCTCCTGTCTCTGCCTCCCAAGCGCGGGGATTACAAGCGTGCGCCACCACGCCCGGCCCAGCTTTGTCCTTTTAAAATTTGTTTTGGCAGAATGGCCATTTTGATGATATTTATTCTGCCTATCCATGAGCACGGGAGATCTTTCCATCTTCCAAGGTCTTCTTCAATTTCTTTCTTTAATGTTTTATAGTTTTTGTTGTAGAGGTCTTTTACATCTTGGGTTAGGTTTATTCCTAGGCATTTTATTGGTTTTGAGGTTATAGTGAATGGAATTGTTGTTTTTATTTCTTTCATTGTGGATTCGTTGTTGGCGTAAAGAAAAGCCACTGATTTATTTAGGTTGATTTTGTAACCTGCGACTTTGCTGAATTTGTCAATCAGGTCCAGAAGTCTTTTGGTTGAGTTCTTTGGGTCTTCCAGATAAAGGATCATGTCATCTGTGAATAAGGATAATTTTAATTCCTCTCTTCCTATGTGAATTCCTTTGATTTCCTTCTCTTGTCTGATTGCTGCAGCAAGAGTCTCAAGGACTATATTGAAAAGGAGTGGTGATAGTGGGCATCCTTGTCTTGTTCCTGACTGTAGCGGAAATTCTTGCAGTTTTTCCCCATTCAATATAATGTTGGCTTTGGGTTTATAGTATATTGCCTTGATGATGTTGAAGTACTTTCCTTCTATCCCAATTTTTTGCAGTGTTTTTAACATAAATGGGTGTTGGATTTTGTCGAATGCTTTTTCAGCATCTATTGCTATGATGATGTGGTTTTTGTTCTTGGTTCTATTTATGTGGTGAATAACATGTATTGATTTGCGTATGTTGAACCAGCCTTGTTTTTCTGGGATGAAACTGACTTGGTCATGATGTACTATTCTCTTGATATAGTTTTGAATGCGTATAGCTAGTATTTTGTTTAGAATTTTTGCATCTATGTTCATTAAGGATATTGGTCTGTAGTTTTCCTTTCTTGAGGTATCTTTATTTGGTTTGGGGATTAATGTGATACTGGCCTCATAGAAGGAATTTGGAAGAGTTCCATCTCTTTCAATTTCCCAGAACATGTTATGCAGTATTGGTATTAGTTGTTCACTGAAGGTTTTGTAGAATTCAGCTGGGAACCCATCTGGGCCTGGGCTTTTCTTTGGTGGAAGAATTTTTATTGCCATTTCTATTTCTTTAGTTGTTATTGGTTGGTTTAGGCTTGCTATGTCCTCTTGGCTAAGTGTAGGAAGGTTAACTGTGCTTAGAAATCTATCAATTTCTTCCAGGTTTTCAAATCTATTGGAGTATAAATTTTTAAAGTAGTTTCTGATAATATTTTTAATTTCTTCACTATCTGTGGTGATATCTCCTTTTTCATTTCTAATTTTGATGATTTGAGTTGATTCTCTTTTTCTTTTGGTTAGTTTGGCCAGGGGTTTATCAATTCTATTAATCTTTTCAAAGAACCAACTTTTTGTTTTATTGATTCTTTGAATTGTTTTTTGTTCTCTATTTCATTTATTTCTGCTCTAATTTTGATGATTTCTTGCCTTCTGCTGGCTTTGGGAATAGACTGTTGCAGAATTTCTAGATCCTTGAGTTGTGTCATTAGGTTCTTTACTTGGTGGTTCTCCGTCCTTTTTATGTGAGCACTCAATGCAATAAACTTTCCTCTTAGTACTGCCTTCATGGTGTCCCATAGGTTTTGGTAGGTTGTGTCTCTGTTTTCGTTTGTTTCCATAAATTTCTTTATTTCTTCCCTAATTTCTGCTTTTACCCATTCGTTGTTCAATAGTGTATCATTCATTCTCCATGAATTTGAATACTTTCTTTCAAGTTTCCTGTTGTTGATTTCTACTTTTATTCCATTGTGGTCTGAAAAGATGCAAGGAATTATATTACATTTTTTGAATTTGCTGGTATTTTCTTTGTGTCCCAGGATGTGATCAAGTTTGGAGAAGTTTCCATGGGCTGCTGAGAAGAAAGTGTATTCTGTAGTTCCTGGTTGAAATACTCTGAAAATGTCTATTAGGTCCATTTGGTTTATGGTTTTCTTTAGTTCTAAAACGTCTTTACTCATCTTTTGCCTTGAAGATCGATCCAGTGGTGTGAGAGGCGTATTAAAGTCTCCCAGAATTATTGTATTTGGGTCTACTTGGGATCTTATGTCCAGAAGGGTTTGTTTTACAAATGTGGTTGCACCCATATTTGGGGCATAAATATTTACTATCATTATATCTTCTTGGTATATTGTTCCTTTTAGTAAAAGGAGGTGCCCTGATTTGTCTCTTTTGATGTGTTTTATTTTAAAGTCTGTTTTGTTGGATATTAGGGTTGCTACCCCTGATCTTTTTTGGTCACTGGTGGCATGGTATATCTTTTTCCATCCTTTCACCTTCAGCCTGTGAATGTCTTTGGCTGTGAGTTGTGTTTCTTGCAGACAGCATATATTTGGATTATGTTTCCTAATCCACATTGCCAGTCTATGTCTTTTGATTGGTGAGTTAAGTCCTTTGACATTAAGAGATATTATTGAAATATGATTTTTGTTTTCTGCCATTTTGTGTTCTGTCTACTCTTGGGTGGTGTGATCTTTCTTCTTTACTTAAGTGGCCCACTTATTAACTTCCTCTCTTCTCTGATTCTGAAGTCTGCTTCTTTTTTCTTCCTTATGATTTATTTCTTTAAGAATTTTCTCTAGTGTTGGCTTTGAACTCATGAATTTTTTGAGATTCTGTTTATTGTGAAAGACTTTGGATTCACCATTGATCTTGAATAGTAGTTTTGCTGGATAGATTAGTTTGGGCTGGAAGTTATTTTCTTCCAGGGTCTGAATCACGTCGTACCAGTCTCTCCTAGCATTCCTAACCTGGGTTGTATAGTCTGGGGTGATTCTTATTGTTTTGCCTCTATATGTCACCCGTCCTTTTGTTCTCGCTGCTTTTAAGATTCCTTCCTTAGCCTCTATATTGGTCATTTTGGTTATTATGTGGCGTGGAGTGGTCTTTCTTTGGTTTTGTCTCAGTGGAGTTCTGTATGCCTCCTGGACTTGAAGATCGAAGTCTCTTTCCATATTTGGAAAATTCTCTGAGATTATTTCCTTGAAGATATTACAGATGCCCTTGGTCTGTACCTCTATCCCTTCCTCAATGCCTATTATCCGTAAATTAGGGCGCTTCATATTATCCCATAATTGCTGGATGTTTAGGTTTTGTTGCTGTAAAGATTTCTGTATATCGCTGACTGTATTTTCGGTTTGGGATGTACTGTCTTCTAATATTGATATTCTGTTTTCCATTTCATCTAATCTTCCAGAGTTTCTTTCATTGCTGTCTTCATTTCACTTATTGCCTCTTTCATTTCATTCCAGACCTCTTTCTGATTCTTTTTTAGTGTTTCTATTTCACCTTTAACCTCCTCTATACTTGTTTTATTTTATTTTTCTTTCTTTATTGGTGCACTGTATTCATACATCATAGTAGGATACATACTTTTGTAGACATACATGCACACTTTTCCCAGTCAGCCCCCACCCAATCCCCATCCCATTCTCTCCCTATCCCTCCCTCCCATGCTTGGCTTAGTAGTTGAAATCTAGTATTATGCCAGTTTATCTAAAATTAAAAATGATAATCTCACATAACAGTTTCATTTGTCTGATACCAAGCTTTTGATGACTTAAAGATAACATTTCAATATTTCTTTTTACTTTCTTTCTTACCAGAGAATATTTTTTCTATTTTTTAGGTGAAACTATCATATATTTATATATTTATTTTTCAGAAAAAAATCTATACTAATATGGAATATGGAGTCTAGGTACCCAAAATGATCTTGAAAAAGAACAAAGCTAGAAGATATATATTTTCTGATTTCAAACCATATAAAGCTACAATAATTGAAACAGTGTAGTACTATTCTAAAGGCAGATATATAAACCATTGGAGTTAAATAAAAGCCTAGAGCTAAATTCTTCCCTATATTGTCAAGTTATTTTTGACAAGGTTTCCATGAACATTTGGTGGTGGAAATGATAATCTTTTAACTAAATATTGTTAAAAAAATAATAATTACATGGAAAAGAATAAAATTGGACCCTTACCTAATCCCATATACAAATATTAACTCAAAATAGATAATAGACCTAAATATAAATCTTAAGACTATAAACTTTTAGGAGAAAATCTGGGTCATAAAACCTCACAACATTGAAATTGGCAGTGATTTCTTGGTTATGATTTCAATGGCACAGGCAACAGAGGAGTATACAGACTCCCTAAAAAAAAATTGTATATCCAAAGACAATGTAAACAGAGTTAACAGTTACTAATAGAATGGGATAAAATATTTCCAATTGCTATATCTGAAGGTATATTAATATTCCAACTAGAAATCCTAAAAATTAACAACAATAAAGGCAAACAATACCATTTAGAGATAGGTAAAAGACTAACATAAATAATGAATCTCCACAGATAACCATTCTTAATTGTCTGTTGGATGGAAACTCTTGTTTCTCTGGTTCTGGTGTGTGTTACCTATTTCTTCTTTGTAGTTAATCTCTTTGAGTATTTTCTCTAGTGCTGGTTTTGAAGACATAAATTCCTTCAGTTTCTGTTTGTCATGGAAGCTTCTTATTTCTCCATCTAATTTGATAGAAAGTTTTGCTGGGTAGGAAATTTTTGGCTGGAAGTTGTTTTCTTTCAGAGTTTGGAATATGTTACTCCAAGCCCTTCTGGCTCTCATGACTTGGTTTGGGAAGTCTGGAGTGATTCTAATTGGTTTGCCTCTGAATGTCACTTGGCCCTTTGTTTTTGTTGCCTTTAAGATTCTCTGCTTGGCTTCCACATTGGTAATTTTGACAATGATGTGGCGTGGGGATCCTCTTCTCCGATCCTGTCTAAAGGGAGTTCTGTAAATTTCCTGGACCTTTGTATCAACCTCTTGCTCTATGTTTGGAAAATTTTCTGCTATTACTTCCTTGAAGAGATTGTTGATCCCTTTGGTTTCACTTTCTTTTCCCTCCTCTATTCCAATTATTCTTAGGTTAGCTCTCTTAAAATGGGCCCATATTTCTTCAATATCAGATTCCTGCTGTCGGATATTTTTTCCTAGATTAGAAACTATGCGTTCATTTTTGGAATGATCATCTTCTAAGAGCGAGATTCTGTTCTCCATGTGGTCTAATCGGTTGTTTGTGCTTTGAATCGAGGCCTTTACTTCATTAATTGCATCCTTTATCTCTTTTTGGCTCTCTCTGAGTTCTTTTCGAAGCACCTCTATTATTTCTACAGTTATTTTCCTGATTTGATCTTCTAGAAATCTCTGATTTTCTGTTTTATCGGGTTCTGATGTTGTGGGGTTGTGGGCATTAATTGCTCCAGTATTATTCCTCTTTCCCATGATTTCCGATGTTTGTGCCTTCTCTGGGTTCTTCCCTTGGGTCACTATGACTTCCCTTAAGGTGTTCTGGATCTCGAGTCAGTAGTATCTTGGACCCCACTACTCCTTTACTGGGTTTTATCACAGAGTCTCTGACCCAGAGAGTCGATAGAGGCTGCTTTAGACTGTGGGGGGTGCCAGGTTGCAAGTTCTCCTATGGTGTGATATCTCTGCCACCGCCCCTCCCCCACTGGGTCAAGTCCCAGGGAGTACAGTACTGGGATTTCTCCTCTGGGGCCCGCAATTTGACTCACTATTCTTGAGTACGCAGATGTAGCTGTACTGGCCTCGCTGAATTCGCTGCTGCTGCTGCCGGTGGCAATATGGCACCGCTGCTACGCCCTCGGCTATGGGGCTGGCGTTTTTCTTCTTGATTTTGATTTCTACTCTGAATCCCTGCAGCGTGTGCTGAGCTCGGCCACTGGGAGCTTTAGATGCTCTCTGCACGGAGAAATCCCGCCTAGCTGTTCCGCAGTGGCTCACCTCGGCTTGCTGTAGCCGTCCCGTGAATTCGCCGCTGCCACCGGCAGTATGGCGCTGCTGCCGCGTCTGCCGCGTCCTCGGGCGCAAGGCCGGTGTATCTCCTCTGTGGCTCTATTCTCAGTCCGTTTTCTCTCTGGAGCCTGGTGATTTTTTGTTTCACTGGTGATGGTGTTTTCTGGCTATGAAAGGCGCTGATTTTGTGGTAATGGAGATTTGTTGTTAGCGGGGCTCTTAAGCCCCGCTTTTCTCGGTCGCCATCTTCCCGGAAGTTATACTTGTTTTAAATCCTTTCAACATATTGAACAACAAGATTCTGAACTCCCCTTCTTGCATTTCTAGTAGGTCAGTATTCGTGATTTCTGCTGTCTCTTCATAATTCCTGGTTCTCATATTTATAGCATTCTCTGTCCTGTTTTTCTGATTTCTACCCATTGTAAAGCAAGAATAAACAAGTGGGATAACATCAAACTAAAAAGTTTCTTCTCATCAAAGGAAACTATCAATAACCTAAAGAGGAAGCCTACAGAATGGGAAAGGATCTTTACCAGCCACCACTCTGATAGGGGGCTAATATCCAGAGTATACAAAGAGCTCAAAAGACTCTACACTAGCAAAACAAACAACCCAATCAAGAAATGGGCTAATGAACTAAATAGACACTTCACAAAAGAAGAGATACAAAGGGCTAATAGATACATGAAAAGATGTTCTTCATCACTGGCCATCAGGGAGATGCAAATCAAAACTACACTGAGATTCCATCTAACCCCAGTCAGAGTAGCAAGCATAAAGAAATCAAATAACAACAAATGCTGGCGAGGATGTGGGGAAAGAGGAACTCTTTTACACTGTTGGTGGGAATGCAAACTAGTTCAGCCACTATGGAGATCTTTCCTAAGAAAGGTGGGAATAGATCCACCATATGATCCAGCTATACCACTCCTGGGTATCTTTCCAAAGGGGTTGAATTCAGAGAACTACAGCAACATATGCATACCTATGTTCATAGCAGCACAATTTGTAATAGCCAAAATATGGAACCAACCCAGATCACCATCAACAGATGAATGGATAGCAAAACTGTGGGAAATGCACACAATGGAATTCTATTCAGCCATAAAGAAGAACAAAATTATATCATTTGCAAGAAGATGGAAAGCCCTGGAGAACATTATGTTAAGTGAGATCAGCCAAGCACAGAAGAAGAAGATACATATGTTTCCTCTAATATGCCCAAACTAGGAAACACAAAGAATACCAGTGGGACTCCAGATATTGAAGGGGAAATATTAGCTAAGTTTGGATGGTAAGATAGGAGAGAAGGAAGGCCGGTCTTGATTAATGAGGGTCTACACCTGAACATGTGTAAAATTTTGAATAAGACATGGTTAACCTGGACAACCATTGGTGGGAGGGGGGAAGGGAAGATGGGGGCGGGGGGAAGATGGCACCAAATATAGTGTAAATATATACTATTTATGTTCAATAAAAATTGTTATAAAAAAATAATAATAATAATAAAAATTCAGTCAAAAAAAATTTGTTTTGGCTATGCTAGTTTCTTTTCTTTTCCCGAGAAATCTTAGAATCAGCTTATTATTAACTACAAAAATTCTGCTAGAATTTTGTTTGCAATTATGCAGAATCTATCCTTCATGTTGGAGAAAAATTTAATCTTAGCACTATTGAGTCTTTTTTTCTTTTCTTTTTTCTTTTTTTTTTTTTGTGGTGGTACTGGGGTTCCTGGAAACCCTTCTGCCTCTGGGCTACATTCCTAGACCTATTTTTTATAGTTTTATTTGGAAACAGGGTCTCTTAAGCCACCAAAGCTGGCTTCAAACCTGCGCGATCCTCCTGCTCCGCCTCCCAAGCGTGGGGATTACAAGCATGCACCACCACGCCCGACTCAGTTGAGTCTTTCAATCCATGATATATATATATATATATATATATCTTTACTTACTTAAGCCTTATTTGATTTCTTCAGTGTTTACAGTTTTCCACATAGAGATTCTACATATTTTTTTAGATTATATCTAAACTTTCATTTTTTATAGTTTTTGTTAAATTTCAAATTTAATTATTTGTTGCTTATAGATAGAAATACAACTGACTATTGCATTTTGATCATTTATCCTTTGACCTTGTTAAACTTCCTTGCTAATTTTAAGATCTTCCATTTGTATGTTTTTGTGGATTTTCTACATAAACAGTCCAACTGAGACCTTAACTATGATGCTGAATAGTAGCGGTGAAAAGAGCATATCTTGTCTTGTTTCCATCACGTATGATATTAGCTGCAGGGTTCTTAGTTGTCCTTTATCAGGTTAAAAAATTTCCTCCCATTCCTTGTTTGCTGAGTTTTTATTCTGAATGCATTTCAATTTGCTGAATGCTATTCAGATAACATGCTTTTTGTCCTTTAGTCTGGGAATCTGGTAAGTTACATTGGTTTTTCAGAAGTTGAACCAATGTGTAATATTGTAATATTTCTTGAATCCCATAAGTCCATAAATAAAATGATTAAAATAGAATCATTTTATTTAAAAAAGGAAAAAGAATTATGACAGTATTCCTTCTGTGGATTTGAGGGGAATTATATCTCTCTTAAAACACATAGAAAAATATTTGCACATTCACATATATATTAACTGATTTTGTAAGTTAAATACAAATAATGCAATCAGATAAGTACTCCTACAAAAAAATGTTTCTCTAATACTAATCAAAATAGCCCAGCCCTTCAAAAGACATAAGGCTAGATTCTCGGACTTCCGGGAAGATGGCGACTGAGAAAAGCGGGGCTTAAGCGCCGCTAACAACCAATCTCCATTACCACAAAATCAGCGCCTTTCATAGCCAGAAAACACCATCACCAGAGAAACAAAAAATTCACCAGGCTCCAGAGAGAAAGCGGACTGAGAACAGAGCTCAGAGCCACAGAGGAGATACACCAGCCTCACGCCCGAGGACGCGGCAGCAGCGCCATAATGCTGGCGGCAGCGGCAAGGCAGCGGTGAGTTCACCTAACGGCTACAGCAAGCCAAGGTGAGCCGCTGCGGAACAGCCAGGTGGGATTTCTCGGCACAGGGAGCATCTAAAGCTCCCAGTGGCTGAGCTCAGCACACGCTGCAGGGATCCAGAGTGGAACTCAAAATCAAGAAGAAATACGCCAGCCTCACGGCCGAGGGTGTAGCAGCGGCGCCATATTGCCACCGCCGGCAGCAGCAGCGAATTCACCGAATTCACCGAGTCCAGTACAGCTACATCTGCGTACTCAAGAACAGTGAGTCAAATTGCAGGCCCACTATGATGTATGAATACAGTGCACCAATAAAAAAAAAAAAAGACATAAGGCTATATGGGTCAGTATCACAGTAAGAATGTGTCTCATCAGAATTGTGAGAAATGTCAGGTTGGTGAAAAAAGTGGAAATCAAAATACCATTCCCTCTACTTGATACTGAATTATAAAGAATCAGTTTATAAATCTTGTTTCACTGCTGGGTGTGGTGGCACACACCTGTAATCCCAGTACTTAGCAGGCTGAGACAGGGTAGATGGTAGGTTTGAATACAGCCTCAACAACACACGACCCTCTGCAACTTAGTGAGACTCTATTACAAAAAATAAAAAATTAAAATAGGCCCGGGGGTGTAACTTGGAGGTAGAATGTCCCTGTCTCTGGGTTCAATCCCCAGTAACACAGACACATACACATGAAAATAAAAATATTTTTCAGGATCTTTTCCTTTATTATAAAGGCTCTCTGATTCCTTTGTAGATCTTAATCCTACTTTGATATAGATGAGCTTTTATTGTCACAATAGTATCAACCCCTGCTACAGAATATAGATATTATTTCACTAAAAACATTCAAATCAAATTCAAGCTATAACTTGGATATATTGGTGAGAGAATTATTAGATAAGGCAAATCTTTATAAGACCTTCTTTAATAATGTTATGTTATAGAGTTCTTTCTCTTCTTGCTCTCAACAAACAGGGAAATCCATACTCAGTTGCTTTCTTTGTTGTTTCCCCAGGACAGTCAGTACAGAAAGCCCACTAAGGTAGTCAATCAAATTGACCATAAAATACAATTTTTACATTAGCTCTAAATTGCATATTTTCTCTCGAAATTTTTGACAACTTGGCTGGTTTCACTTTCGACCCCATACACTCTCTTCCTGGAAAGCATTCTGGCTTCTTAAAATAATAGTTCATGGAAAACATTTTCTCTATCTACAGTGCTACCAAAATACATTTTTCTTCTGTAAATTTATCAGCTTAATAAATTAAAAATACTACTGTTTTATATAATGATAAAACCAAGTTTATATATGCCTTATTCTACAGTTTCAGTATTAAAAAGACTTATACAGAAATCATTATTCATATTGGAAAATCTGTCTCAGTTGCTATACGATTGTGGGCAAGTTAAATTACCTAAACTTTGTGATTTAGTTTATATTTGTAAAACAGAAAGGAATAAGTTAACAAATACCATTAAAGACAATTTTCTATAAAGCTCCCCACTCCTATATACTTGTGAGGAAAGGAACAAAATACAATGTTTTCCAGAATATCCATATAGGGAACAGACGTGGAAAGCAAAGGAAGGGTAAGCTTCCCATCAATTATTAAAATTTTCTGTGGTACTAGGGATTGAACTTAGGGGTGTTCTACCTTTGAGCTATACCCTCAACCCTATTTTATTTTATTATTTTGAAACAAAATAATAAAAAAATTGTCAAAGTTGGTCTCAAGCCTGCAACCTTTCCGTCTCAGCCTCCCAAGTACTAGAATTACAGGATTGTGCCACCATGCTCGGCTCCATCAATTATTAAAGGTTTAGATTTCTAAGCTCAGAGATCCCCTTCGGAAACATACTCCACTAAAGGCACAATTAGCCATCTGGGCCAACATGTGATACCCCTGGTACCCAGGAGCAAGAGGGGCTAATGTGAACATGCTGATGCTCATGTCACATGTAATGTTCATTCCTTTGTCTCTTAATGAAAAGAAAGCAGTAGCATATAATGTATATTCATAATTTCATTTAAAAGAAAAATATTTGAGTACATTTATTGTTTTGTATGCATAGTAAAGAGATAGATACACAAACTATTAACAGTATCTCTAAGGAATGGAGTTGAAAAAGAAAATCCTCCTTCCACTTTCACTTCTGAATTGTTTAGGAAAATTTTTTATAACTATGTATTACCTTTGCAATTAAAATAGTGCAAATAGAATAAACAAATAATAAAAGATAATGACAGAATGTTTTTATCTTCTAGGTATTTTCTAGTTGGTGACTAATTTCTTGAGCCCTGTCCTCACCTCACATAAGAATGAAATACCAATTTTTTTTAACTAGAATTTTTAGGTCTGAGATACTGCCTTCAAAACTTTATTCTGTTTCAGAAATAACCTGCCTCATTTCTTATATTTATTTATTTATTTGTTTATTTATTTATTTATTTTTGGCAGTACTGGGGTTCCTGGAAGCCCTTCTATCTCTGGGCTACACTCCCAGACCATATATGTGTGCATATATATATATATATACATTTTTTTTTTTAAATTTGGAAACAGGGTCTCTTAAGTCAGTGAGGCTGGCTCTGAACCAGCGCGATCCTCCTGTCTCCGCCTCCCAAGCGAAGGGATTACAAGCGTGCGCCACGACGCCCGGCGGCCCTGCCTCATTTCTTATAATCTGGAATTGTTGAATACATCATAATCCTGTTGGATGATTTGGTGGAGCAGAGTATTTCTAAAAATAATAAAGGATTTTTTTGCAATTTCTTCATATTTATTTGAGATGTGCTATTTTTAAAAAATTTCTGTTTTGTTATTTTTAATAGTTTTCGTATCTCAGCTGAGAACTATCTTTTATTTATTTCAAGAGCGTTTACTTTACCTCATGGACTATGGTTATAATAGCTGGTTTTGAGTTCTTGTGTGCTATTTATTTCCAATATCTACATCAGGAATTTGCAAGCCTATAAATCAAATCCAACCTTCTGCCTATTTTTGTATGACTCATGAGCTAAAATTGTTTGTTTCTCTGGTTATAATAGTTGGGAGAAATAAAAAGAGACTTCATATTTTGTGAAACATGAAAATTATGTGATATTAAAATTTTGGTTTCTATAAATATTATTTTATTGAAACAGAGCCATGATTATTTATTTATATATTGTCTGTGACATTTTTGTACTACAATAACTGAATTAAGTCACTGTGACAGAGACCATATGTCCCACATATTCTAAAATATTCCTTCCATCTGCCTGTTTACAAGAAAATCTTGCTCCTGATCTGGGTTATCTCAGACTTTTCATCTGTTGATTATCTTTTGCCTTAAGAATTGGGCACACTTTTCAGGTTCTTTGTATGCTGAGTAATTTGGATTGTATCCTGGAAATTTTTAACATTTTATGGTGAGACTCTGGGACATGCTAAAGTCCTCTAGAGACTGTTAGTTACTTTTTGTTTTAACTGACAGTAAACCCAGTTAGGTTCATACCTCAAGTTATATATCACCTTCCACGGGAAACCAACATCATTTCAGTTTTCAAAAGCTTTCCTATGGTGCTTTGCATAGCTTGGTACCTGAGCCTGGTACTGAGGTTGATTCATACATAAGATTACGGGGCTCTCCATCTCTAGCTTTCTTTTTTATTCTTCTCATATTTTCTACAACTTCAAAGGGTCCTTCTTCCTAGCTTTCTGGCTAAAAAGATGAGATTTCTCTCAGGGTTATAGCTTCTCATGCTGATTTATAGTTACATACAACTTGAGTTGCCCTTAACAACAGCAGATAAGAGGGGGGGATTATTCACACCAGTGCATGTCATTCTTCAGATGTTGACTCCTCTCCACAATAAATAAATAAATCTGATCTCCCCTCAACTCCTCAGCTGGCTGCACATTGTCCAGGATTTTTATTTATATAAAGTATTATATACTGCAGAGAATTAAATGAGATTTGAGGGAATAAGCACATGCTAAATAATGCCTTCATGGTTCTTATATCACCATTTGGTAATAATTTCATCCTAAAATCTTATAATCCTTGGAATTAAGAACATGCAAAAAGCATATTATGGTGAGTTTACCCAGAACCTTTAATTCTTATGAATTCTAAGAATCTTTACTAGAATAGAGTAGGTGGGTGAATTCCTGTGATGAAAAAAAAAGCTGGCTTGGTGAAGAGATTTACAGACGATGGGCTAGATAAGTGGACTAAAATATTTATTCTGATAAATTTAATATAAGAAGTTATATGTTTGCTGGGCATGGTAGCACATACCTGTAATCTTAATCCTTGGGAGGCTGAGACAGGAGGACCACAAATTCAAGGACAACCTTGGCAACACAGCAAGACTCTCAACAACCTAGTGACACACTGTTTCAAAATAGAAAATAAGATAGGGATGGTGTATAGCTCGAAGGTAGAAAACCCCTGGGTTCAGTCCCCAGTACTATATACATACAAAAAAAAAGGTGTATGGTCAATGAAACTAGGGCTCATGTTTCCAAATATAGAGAGGAAGGAATAAAAGAAGAAAATGATGTTTTATACATCCAGGGAATGGCTAATGAAATAGAAAGAATAATGCTTTCCCCCCAAAAGATGAGTGTCAGGATCCAGCCCGACAGCTGGCGGGGCTTGACGAGATGATGAGTACCGACGACTCGAACACAAACCCAAGAGCCGGGAGTCAAGTCAAGCAAGATCTCATTTATCTCTCTCCAAGCAATCATATATATAGCACCAAACCACGAGGGGAATTCCCATGGGAAATAGCCTAGCCTATCCGGGATAAAGATCACTAGCACGTAGCTCACAGCCAATCCCAGGCCAGTACATGAGCCATTCATGTGTGCGGAACCTCCTTTAAAGGGAAAACTGCTCAGTCTCCCCACCCATAATGAATGGGGAAACCACGCCTTCATAGCTTCCTCCAGGCGCCATCTTTGCCCCTTTTCTGCTGAATCACTTTACTTAAAGTTTTGCCTTAGGCTGCAGGCCCGAGCCGAGGGAGGCTGTATCTCCTTAGGCGCTGTATGGACACACCCCATCAGATGAGTGTATTCTAATCCATAGAATCTGTGAATATGTTATCTTACATGGCAAAAGGGGTTTTACAGATCAAGAGACTTGAGATACATAGATTATGTGTATTACTTGGTACCAATCTAATTATAAGAATCTTTACAAGAGAAATAAGGAGGCAGAGCTGGGCGTGGTGGCACACACTTGTAATCCCCACGCTTGGGAGGTGGAGACAGGAGGATTGCACAGTTTTAAAGCCAGCCTTCCTGGCTTAAGAGACCCTGTTTCCAAATAAAAAAATATAAAATAGGTCTGGGAGTGTAGCTCGGAAGTAGAAGGAGGCAGAAATGTCAGAATCATAGGAGATGTGATAATGTAAGTAGACAAAAGAGAGAGAAAGAGAGAGACACTATAGTCACATGATATAGTATATTACAATTACTCTATCTTATTAGTTGTTAATCTTTTAAGTTGCCTAATTTATAAACTAGACTTTATCATAGTAAATATATGGTGCATAGAGGGCAATATGTGGCTTTTGGCATCCCCTGGGGATCTTGAAACATTTCCCCACAGATAAAGGGGGACTATCCTCCTGACTATTGCTTCCTGAGTATATGTTTTGGCATCCACTATTTGATGGTGGTTCTCAAGGCTCCAGCCTGAGAGCAGGTGGAGAAAAGAATTGTACTTGAGGGGCAAAGTATGGCTTTGTCAGTTTCCTAGCTTGATGACTTTGGGAAGTCACAATCTGACACTCAGTTTCTTTATCTGCAATATGCGGATATGATCCTTATAATAAATCTTAATAAAACATATTATTTCCTTTAGTTTATAACAAGAAGAATGTTCTGAGCTCATTTCCCCCATTTCTTTTATCTGTTCATATTTAGGCACTGCACCCAGGTGATCAGCCTAAGTACTTTCCTGTAATTGCAACTGAAATGGCACTGTTGACCTCCATCAGCAGAGTCTGGGGCTCCATTTATTTATTTGCTTATTGCCTTCATTCTTCCTGACCTGTCTGGAACATATGTCCCCCATCCTGCTTATCTTTTTGAACACACTGCACTTGAGTGTTAGGCTAGCATACTCTAAATAAAGCACAAACAGACTCATATCCTAAACACTGGGCTGAAGTTGGGCCCCACACTGTCACGAAACTTGACTGAAGTGTCATGAGAAATGAACACAATTCACACCAGTGGCTACCAGTCTGGCTGTTTTAATAATCATGGTTTTTTCACAGAGTTGCTCTTCGTGCCTGGTTACCATGTTTCTCTCCATGATAGAGGCCAGTTTCCTTTAACCCTTATGAGTAACTTTATTACATTCTTATAACCCAAACCTTAAAAGGCAAAATAAAATTTTTTTCTCACACTACTGAGGGTCTTTCTTGTCCCGAGATGGTTGACAGTAAAAACGACCATTTTCTTCACAAAATCTTAGATAGCTTTCTTAATGTGACACCTCAGACCACAGAATTCATTAACAATACAGGAGATGCAATGCCCAACATCAGTAGGACTGCAACCTTCAATGCCTCACTTCTGAACAGCAGAAAAATATTTAACATTTTAAGAAATGACACATGTTGGACAGCAGCAATTCAGACCTAGGTGAGCTCGGCCACACCAAGACCGGCTCCTTTTATAACCTCTCCTCCTGTGTGAGATGAAGACAATGTCTGCACATGCTTCCTGCATTTCTGAGGAGCACAAAGGCTTGGTCTATGATAACTGCTCAAATGAGAACACAGTCCTCCCAATAAAAGCAGCAGCATTCTTCAGGCATAGGGCAACTAGGATGTACTTAGAGAAAACATGGTTACAAAGTGGGCAGAGACTGCAGAAATTCAGCTCTGGCTATAGCTTACAGAAAAATGCATGATTATAAATGCTGTTTAATTATCTTGTTAGAACCCATAGCAGACACTTGAATGCCCCCAAGCCACACCTTCTTCTTCAGCATGGCTGTTATGGACAATTTTAAGCCCAGTGTCAATGCTCAACCTTAAATGTGGGCAGCGACATCTCTCTGCTTGTCTGCCTCAGAGCTTCCTCTGAAGCTATAGAAAGCCACAGAGCCCAAACAGGCTTAGCTGGAAAGTGTGGGGAAGAGGCTTGGGGGAACATGGTAATTAACACTCCTGGGGGCAACTGTCAACCAATGGTAAAAGGAACTTAGAGAGTAAACATCTGAGCTTCGATTCTTCAGTGAGAATTCTGCAGCACAGACTGTATGATTCTTCAGAAAGTTCCAGATGGAATCAAACTCCAGTTTCCCACAACTCAGTGAGGTATTCTTTTGGCTCTTCTCTCTTCTCTTTCTATTTCTCTGCTCCTTTGTTTCAGCTTCTTGGCATTGCTTCCTAAATAAACACACCTAAATTCTCATCTCAAATTCAGGTTTTTGGGGAAACCCAAACTGAGTATCATATATATATGTCTCCATATAAGACAGTATACAAGTTCTAGTTTTCTTTCATGTAACTAGATGTTCTTCATATATGTTTTTTTCCAAATTATCTTGAATTGAAGTTACATTCAGTTCTCAGCATCTTTCAGCAAAACTGACTGCAACTCTGAGATGACATAGTGCCCTACCTCCAAACTTCCACTATCTTAGACCTGCACTGAGCCAAGATTCAAGCTCAAAGAACCAGGTTCCATACCCTAGTCCTTTCTGCCAAGTAGAAACCTCTCTGCAAAACATGCTTTAGAATGGGAGTTCAGCTTAGAGATGAGGACAAAAAAATTACTTTTGCATTTTGTATTTTGTTCCAAGAGTCTATGCCTTCTTCTCATGCAGTTGGTAATAACAACTTAACCCATTTTTGTTGGTAATAATATAATAATACAGACTGGGTAAGATATAAAAAAGAGACTTATTTTGACTTGTGGTTCTGGTCCAAGATATCTGGTTCTGATGTCCTATCTGGTGATAGGCTTCTTTCTGGCAGAGCCCTAAACTTGTGCAAGGCATCACAAGGTAAGAGATAGGGAACATAGTATATTCTGGTCTTGTCTTTGTTTTCTAAAATCACCAGTGTTCAATCATAGGCTTCCGCATGATGACCTTATCTGCTTTCAGTCATCTTTCAAAGACTGCACCTCTAAACACCACAGTCTGATTAAGTTTCTACTTTCTATTTATGTCTATGTGTGGCACTGGTGATTGAACCCAGGGGCATTCTACCACTGAGCTATACTCCCAGCCCTTGTGGAGGACTTTTTATTTTGAAACAGGGTCTTACTAAGTTATGATGCACTGGCCTTGAGCCTGCAATCCTCCTGTCTCAGCCTCCCAAGTACTGGAATTACAGATGTGTTCCACCATGCCCACAGTTCCTACCCTCACAATATGTATTAAACTCCAACATGAGTTTTGGTAGGAACAAACCATATTCAACCACAACAGAAACTATGATAACTATAGGGTGAACAAATTAATGAGGTAAAGTCCCATAGAAGTTCACTGTCTTGTAAGAGAGACTGAGATACAAAGTCCTGGAATCTCAGTGAAAACGTGTAAAGGCCTCTAACTTGAATGAAGGTCCAAATGGTGATGTCTGAAAAAGTAAGTTCTCCTGGGGAGATGATGCCAGAGGTAAGTGAAAGAGATGGATGGAAAGTATCCAGTTGACTAGGACAGCAAGATAACTCAAGGTGGGAGCAACAGCCTGTGCAAGGGTTTTGGCATTGAAAAAGCAAGATGCAAGTAGAGACCTGAAAATACAGTGTGATTGGAGCAGAAATAGTGAGAAGTGAAAGTACAAGTTGGTAGTAGTTGGATCAAAGTTATGAGAAAGACTGATTTTTCCTTAAAGGTGCCTGAATTTGTGAGTAGGCCACTGGAGGAATTCACTAAGAGAATGAAATGGTTGTATTTGTGATTTAAAGAGGTAAATTTGGGCCAGCCGTGGTGGCACACGCTTGTAATCCCAGCTTGGGAGGCTGAGACAGGAGGATCGCGCAGGTTCAAAACCAGCCTCAGCTACTTAGTGAGGCTCTCAGCAACTTAGTGAGACCCTGTTTCCAAATAAAATATAAAATAGGTCTGGGAGTGTAGCCCAGAGGTAGAAAAGCCCCTGAGTTCCACCCACAGTACCACAATAAATAAATAAATAAATATTCGGGTGTCTTGTAAGAGTGGATGTGTGTGTGTGTGTGTGTGTGTGTGTGTGTGTGTGTGTGTGTAACTGGGAATGGAACCCAATCTACCTCAAAGCTACACCTTCAGCCCCATTTTTTAAAATGTATTTTTATTCTTTATTTTATTCTTATTTTAAAACAGGGTCTCACTAAGTCGTGGAGGGCCTCAGTAAGTAGCTAAGGCTGGCTTCAAAACTGTGACCCTCCTGTCTCAGCCTCCCAAGTACTGGGATTACAAGCATGTACCACTACACCCTGCAAGAGTGGATTTGATATAGTAAAGAATGCAGATGAAGATATTAATTAAAAGGCTATAGCAGTATCCAGGCAAATGATTCTAAAGCACTAACTTTGCATATATTACATACTTGACACTAAATTGTGTGTGTGTGTGTGTGTGTGTGTGTGTGTGTGTAACACATAGTCCATAGCAAATAGTTCGGGGATTGCTCATTTAGGAAACTCTTTAGGAGGCAAAAGTGATAGTGCACAGAGATTAGTTGAATATAGGAATAAAAATCGGGAAGAATTTAGGATGGTTCGGTCAATAAGGCAGAATATGGAGCAATTTAAGGAAGGTCAGGCATGGTGGCACACACTTGTAATCCCAGCATTCAAGAGGCAGAGACTGGAGGATCATGGTTTGCGGAGAGCCTCAGCTGCTTAGTGAGGCCCTTTGAAATTCAGTGAGACCCTGTTTCAAAAATAAAATGACTAAAAAATAGGGCTGGGGGTGTAGCTCAGAGGTAGAATGACCCTGGGTTCCATCCCCAATACTGTAAAAAAATAGGAGAAAGAAAAGATGAAGAGGTTTGGGGGGCATATTAGTTATCTATTGCAGTTTAACCAAATCCCAAGTCTTAAAAGATCAAAACAATATATTTACTGCCTCACAGTTTCTGTGGGTGAGGTTTCTGAGCATGATTTAACTGGCTCCTTGGCCTAGATTCTCACAAGGCTATACCCAAGGTCAGATCTCTTGTCCAAGAACCTTTCTTATCCATTGCTGAGGGAATTCATGCTGTGGTAGTAGTACTGAGGTCCCTGTCTTCATGATGGTCAACAGGAAGTTGCCTTCAGTCCTTGAATACCACATCCAGTTCCTAGAGGCTGCCCATAGCTCCTTGCTACAAGAGATTCCCTAACATGACTACTAATTTTATTAAACGAGTAAGGAAAGTTTCAAAAGTGGGTCTGCTGCCTATGTGGAGTCTTACAAGCATAGTACATTCACAGAAGTGACATCCCACCCCTTTGTTGTATTCTAATAGTTAGGAGCAAGTAGTAGGTATTTCCAATACTCAAGGGAAAGGGATTGCACAAATGTGTGAACACCAGGAGGCAGGGATCAAGAGTATCTCTTCTATTGAGGAAGAGATGAGTTCAGTTTGGATATGCTGAGTTTCATGTAACATCCAAGTAAAATATACATTGGTATATTTAGGCCTAGAACCAGAAGACAAACTTAGTGATAAAACCACAAGATTGAGAATCCACATGTAAATCTACCAATGGAAGGTAATTAGTAGAAGTGTATGAAATAGTGACAGAAAAATGTATACAGCAAGAGGAATGTGGCCATCTCTGAAAAGGGAGATGAATTAGCATTTTCCCCTCTACATTTGAGGACTTCGGGGTTGCTTTGAGGGTTAGGCAAGGAAATACATAAAAATTATTTAGAGTTTCTTGCATAGGAAATATGCCTAATAAATATTAGCTTTTAACTATGAGATTCTGATAATGACAAGAATGACTTACTTTTTTGTTGTTGTTTGGTTTGGAATTGAGGATTGAAACCAGGGGTGTCCAACCTTTGAGCAACATCTGCAGCCCTTTTGCTTTTTCTTTTTCCTTTTGAGAGAGGATTTCACTAAGTTGCTGAGGCTGACCTCAAACCTGCAGTCTTCCTGTTTCAGCTTTCCAAGTACTAGATGTGTACGAGCATGTGCCACCATGCCAAGCTGGCATAAATAAGCATTCTAATTAATCCCAACAAAGAAAAAGTACTCCTAAGGTATTTCATAGTCTATTTTTGTTTCCTCTGATTAATATAATTTAAAACTTTTAAACAATTTATTCCATTCTAAATGGCCTTTCGCTTACCTTTGGTAGTATTGAATGACAAAAATAATTGAAATACTCCAAAAGTAATTAAAAATCTCAGAAAATTTATAATAATAATTTAAAAAATAAGAAGTGAACATGTACTTATTGACACGTTTAACAAATTAATTTGGGCAAGCCTGTTGAAGGGTAGTAAATAAAGGAAAAACAATGTTTCTAAGACATTTAATAAAATTACAACAGCATACCTGGCTTAGTCTTTTGGATTTGGGAGTAAAAGTTTATAAGAAAATTGTAAATTGTGTAAGTTAAAAATTATACAAATTAGTAATGTTAGTCTTTTGTTGTTATGGCAAGTGGTTAAAAGTTTAAAAAGAGGGGGTATTGTGGTGCTGGCTAAAGGATGTGGAGTTTTATCATCCTATAAGGATAATAAAATGTTCTAAACTGATCAAGGTGATGGAGGCATAACTTGGTGAACATACTGAAAATGACAACATTTCATACTTTTAATAGTGAATTGTATGATACTTTTATATATCTTGATTAAAATAATTAAAAAAAGATAAGTGGGAGCAATGTGTCAACAGCATTTGTTTCATGTGTCATATTTCTGTTCTCCACCAGAGTAAGGGGAAAAGCAAATGCTTAACAATTCAGGAGTTGCTGGATTCACAAGAGGCCAGAATCTGCTCTCTTGCTGCTTCCTGAGACATCATGGGGGGGGAGTAAATATGTATAAAGTTACAGATATCTATCTATCTATCTATCTATCTATCAATCATCTATCTATCATCTATCAATCATCTACCTATAATCTATCTATCTCTCAATCTATCATCTATCATCTGTTCATCTATCATCTATCTATCATCTATCGATCTATCTTCATCCATCCATTTTAGAGTTCAATCCCCAATACCAAAAAATTTATTGAGAACGTACACTACATAATAGATTAGTATATAAATGAATGGGAATTTGATGTTCATGACTAAGAAAGAGAAAATAAAGCCTAAACATTTAAAGTCTTAGACTGGTTGCACAAAAAAAGGAGCTGAGTCTGTGCATAAAATCACAAGGTAAGCTCCTATTTCTTCCCATGAGAAGGCTCAAATTTATTCCCAGGTTTCCAGAGAAGTTTTTAAGGAAACTGCTGTGTGGATGCCTTGATTTTTCTAGATCTTCTCTGGATTCATATATGTTGATGTTTT
Organism: Muscardinus avellanarius; assembly: GCF_963383645.1. Lineage (NCBI taxonomy): Eukaryota > Metazoa > Chordata > Mammalia > Rodentia > Gliridae > Muscardinus > Muscardinus avellanarius. The sequence continues at coordinate 41,703,783 of NC_137787.1, forward strand.
ATTGTTGCTTCCCTGTTCCTTAGCCATGTTGTTTGTGTGGGATAGATTCCACACCCATCTGTAAGGGTAGATTATTGGCCGAAATCAAACAAATCAACTAATTCAACCACCTGCCCTTATGGCAACTAGTTGAAAAAAGAATACACATTTAACCTAATCAGAATCAATGTAACCTAAGAAAACCTAGAGGCTGCAGGAAAAAAGGTTTACTTCTTCTTCTTGGATTCAGGAAGTAAAGATATGAGGAGATGGAATTTTTACAGCCATCTTGCTATCTTGGGAGGAGCCAGCCTGGTCATGAAGTCCCAAGGAACAGAGTCAGTCTGGGTCCTAGTGTTTTTGTTTGGTCTAAGGTAAGGGTATGCCTTAGGCAGCTCTAACTAAAGGTTTCTATTATAGGGACCTACATATCCCCCCTTTTTTTGTGTGGTACTGAAGGTGGAATCCAGGGGCTTTTCCACCTCTGAGCTATACTCCCAGACCTATTTTATTTGGAAACAGGGTCTCACTAAGTTGCTGAGAGCCTCACTAAATAGCTGAGGCTGGCTTTGAACCCGTGTGATCCTCTTGTCTCAGCCTCCCAAGCTCTGGGATTACAAGCATGTGCCACCACACTACACTCATACCCCCCTTACCCCCCTTTTCTTTTGCTGAATTTAGCTTTATAGCTCAAATAATACAGAGGCACATAGTGCAGTGTGACTCTCAACAAATACTCTCAGACCAAGAGGCATGCTAGAGTTGTCAAATTAAGCCGTCATTGTCAGTTAGGTAAGAATTGTGTCTGGCTAATAGTAAAGGCACAGTGGGCCTATGTACCCAAGAGTTGTAGTGTTGTGTAGTAAGTATGGAATTTGGCAATTCCGGTTATATAATGGCTGGCAAAGGCTACCTTTTGTTGCACTTTCCCAGACATGGATCATATCCAGGTGTAATCAGGGTCCAATGTAGCTGCTGAACTTCAGCCGTCACATCTGTGTTTGCAGCAGTAAGGGAAGAAAAAGGAAGAACAAGAATGTACTTTACAGAAAAATCCACATTGTTTAATTGTTCTCAGAGGGCCCTCCTACTTACAGATAACTGGCCAAAATGTATTAACTGTATCTGGAAGATAAGCTTGCAAATGTAATATTTCAAGTAGAAATACAGCTACCTTTAATAGACTGAAAAAAAGCTACCCCAATTTCCAAAACCCGAGACATGGCAAAGGGATTTTTCTGCTGTTATTACTTAAGAATCCTAAGGTGAAAGAGTATCCGGAGTTATCTGGGTGGGTTCAATGTAATTACAAAAGGCCTTATAAGAAAGAGGCAAACTGAACATATAATTTCAGTACTTGGGAGGCTGAGACATGAGGATCGCAGGTTAGAAGTCAGCCTCAGGAAATTAGCAAGATCTACAACAACCTAGTGAGATCCTATTTCTAAAAATAAAAATTGAAAAGACTGGAGGTGTAGCTCAGAGGTAGAATACCCTTGAGTTAAGTCCCCAAGTATAAAAAAAAAAGAAAGAAAGAAAAAGGAAGAAGATAAAAAGAAAGAGGCAAGAGTTTTAAAAGCAGAAGAAAGAAATGGTACAATGGAATAGTGATTGGAATGATGAGGTCTGAAGGTAGAGGAAGGAGTCATAAGCCTCTGAATGTAGGTGACCTCTAGAAGTTGGAAAAGACAAGGAAATAGATTTTTCCCTAAATCCTACAGAAGGCAGGCCTGCTGACACCCTTACTTTAGGTAAATCATTTACTTTTCTTCAGTATAGTACTTGAGACTCTAGCCAGAGCAATAAGACAAAAAGGAAATCAAAGGAGTACAAATAGGAAAAAAAGAACTCGAACATTCACTATTTGCAGATGACATGACACCATACTTAGAAGACCCAACAAACTCAACCAAAAGGTTTGTAGAACTGATCAACAAATTCAGCAAAGTGTCTGGATACAAAATCAATCTTAAAAAGTCAGAAACTTTTTTTTACACCAACCGTAAACTCACTGAAAAAAAATCTAGAAAACATTTTCACTCAGGATTTTCCACAAAAAAAAAAAATACTTAGGAATAAACTTAACCAAGAAGGTAAAAGACCTCTACAAAGAAAATTATAAAGCATTGAAAAAAGAAATTGAATAAGATCTTAGAAGATGGAAAGATCTTCCATGTTAATGAATATGCAGAATAAATATCAAAATGGCCTTACTTCCAAAAGTGATCTACAGAGTTAATGTAAAACCCATTAAATTACCAAAATCATCACTCACAGACATAGAAACATCAGTCCTTAAATACATTTGGAACAACAAAAAAACCAGAATAGCAAAGTAGTTCTCAGCAGCAAAAACCACGCAGGAGGAATCACAATACCTAACGTTAAACTACACTACAAATCCATTGTAATAAAAACAGCATGGAAGCCGGGCGTGGTGGCGCACGCTTGTAATCCCCGCGCTTGGGAGGCAGAGACAGGAGGATCGAGCAGGTTCGTAGTCAGCTGCACTGGCTTAAGAGATCCTGTTTCCAAATTTAAAAAATATTAAAAAAAATAGATCTGGGAGTGTAGCCCGGAGGTAGAAGGGCTTCCAGGAACCCCAGTACAACAACAACAACAACAACAACAACAACAACAACAACAACAACATGGTATTGGCACAAAAACAGATACATAGACCAATGGAGCAGAATAGAAGACTCATAAACAGATCCACACATTTACAGCCAATTGATTTTTGACAAAGGGGCCAAAAACATACACTGGAAAAAATACAGCCTATTCAACAAATGGTGTTGGAAAAACTGGTTAACCATATGCAGAAAAATGGAAATAAATCTCACTTTTTCACCCTGCACAAGAATCAGTTCAAGATGGATCAAAGACTTGTAAATTAGACCAGAGATCTTGAAGCTCCTTGAAGTGGGCAAAGGTCCAACACTGTAACACATATGCACAGATAAAAACTTTCTCAACAAGACCCCAAAGGCACAACAAACTAAAAGGTGAATCAACACGTAGGATTGATGAAACTGAAGAGCTTCTGTTCAGCAAAGGAAACTATCAAGAAACTCAACCGAGAACCAACAGAATGGGAGAAGATTTTTGCCACCTACTCCTCCAATTGAGGACTAATATCTAGAATATACAGAGAATTCAGGAAACTCAGCACTAAGAAAACAAATAACCCAATCAAAAACTGAGCAAGTGAGTTAAATAGACACTTCATAAAGGAAGAAATTCAAATGGCCAATAAATGCATGAAAAAAAAATGCTCAACATCATTAGCAATCAGAGAGATGCAAATCAAAACTATCCTGAGATTTCACCTAACTCCAAGTAGAATGGCAATCATTCAAAACACAAACAACAACAAATGCTGCCAAGGATGTGGAGAAGTGGGAACTCTAAAACATTGTTGGTGGGATTGCAAATTAGTGCAACTACTTTGGAAAACAGTGTGGAAGATCCTCAGAAGAATGGGAAGGAATTTATCATTTGATCCAGCAATACCACTTTTGGTATCTACCCAAAGGAAAGGAAACCAAACTACCAAACTAATGCATGTGTATCTGTGTTCATCGCTGCACAATTCACCATAGCCAAACTGTGGAACTAGTCAAGGTGTCCATCAACAGATGAATGGATTACAAAACTGTGGAATATGTACACAATGAAATCCTACTCAGTCATAAAGAAAAGCACAATTACATAATTTACAGGGAAATGGAGGGAACTGGAGGACATTATACTAAGTGAGATTAGTTAGTCACAAAAAATAGAAACTGGATGCTTTCCCTAATATGCAAAAGCTGGGGAGAAATAACAGGAGGAACTATAGATGAAGAAGGAAATTCTACACATGAGCAAATAAGGCGACTTAACTGAGGGGATGAGAGGGGGAGGAGGGAACCTCTCTAAAGCACATGATATACTTAAACAAACACTTCAAAGTCAATCACTAAGCCAAGAATGCAAAGGAGGGAGGGGGAGGAAATGTGGCAGGAATTGCGTAAGGGCTAATTGGGTGATATGTGCATGTATGTCTCTACAATCTTTTAATCCATTAAGATGTATGACTACAATGCACCAATAAAAATTTTTTTAAAAGAGAATTTTTAGTCAAGTGTGGTGGCAAGTAGTAATTCCATTACTTGGAAGGCAGAGACAGGGGAATTGCAGGTTCACACCTAGCCTCAGCAATTTAGCAAGGCCCTTAGCAATTTAAACCCTATTTCTAAATAGAAAATAAAGTAGAGCTGGGAGTATAGCTCAGAGGTAGAACATGCCTGAGTCTAATCTCCAGTAATCACACACACACACACACACACACACACACACGCACGCATTAAAATTAATACAGTTTAATTTGGAAATACAGCTGCTGAAAAGTTCCAACATTGTCATTTCACCAATTCCCATAGAATTCTTTTTTTTTTTTTTTTGGCAGTGGTAGCAAAGTAGCAAAGAGGTATAATAACACCATTTATTCACTACTGCTTAAGCTAACAAAAGGGAAAAATGTATTTGCAACTGAACTGCAAAGAGTGGTTTGGAGAGTTTTTGGTTGTATTAAGGAACTTACCACTGGAAGTCTCATTGTCATGAATACAATGGTTATGAAAGGATATTTGGACAGTTTTGATTACAGGGTAATTTTCTAATGTTGTTGATCCATGCTAAGCATTTTGGAAATTCTCTATGTTGAATATCTCTCAGTGAAGTCATAATGAACCAGAATTCTTCCTGGGAACGGGAAGGCCACTAAGGGTTCCTTGTTTCTTTTGACAGCTGGGTGGTGACAAAAATCTTATCGACAGACTAAATCAGAACAATCAAATGCCTCTAATAATAAACTACTATTATTATCAGAAACCAGAACAATCAAGGGCCTAAAATAATAAACTACTATCATTATCAGAAATTATTGTATGGTAATGCTAAGAGAAAAATAATATTTTCTTTAGAAGAGTCAAGGCAAAATGGAACAAAATTCATTTCTTTCTTCTTTTTAAAAATTCTTTATTGCAGGGTTTCTTTAACACTCATTAGTGACATTTCTGAATGCTGTTTAAACAAAGTCTCTCTGGTGTGGCAACAGTTGCCAGGTAGGGCTTAGCTTCCTAAGGAGTTCATAGAGAAAGGAGGCTGCTTTTAATCACCAACCTGGAGAAACATATGTAGTTGTGGGCTGAGCACATGATGGGTGGTTCCACAAGTCAATATCCAGACAAAATAAACAAGAATCAAAATGACCTCCAAGAGGTCTACTTTTTTTTTTTTTTTTGGTGGTACTGGGGTTCCTGGAAGCCCTTCTACCTCCGGGCTACACTCCCAGACCTATTTTATATTTTTATTTGGAAACAGGGTCTCTTAAGCCAGGGAGGCTGGATTCGAACCTGTGCCATCCTCCTGTCTATGCCTCCCAAGTGCAGGGATTAGAAGCATGCACCACCACGCCAGCGCCATACGTTTCTTATGTGGCCTTGGGTTTGATTTTCTTTCCCCAGTAGTGTGAAAAACCTTTTTCCTCCTTAGCTTGTTTTCACATAAAATAAGCTAAATAAAACTGTAGGAGTGCGTGCACGCGTGCGTGCGTGCGTGCGTGTGTGTGTGTGTGTGTGTGTGTGTGTACAGGGAATTTACCATTTTAACCATTTCTAAGTATACAGTGACATTAAGTATATTCACACTGCACAGCCATAACCTCCTCCCACCTGCAGAACTTTTCTGACTCCAACTCTACCCACTAAATAAGAACTCCCACTCCCTCCTTTCCCCAGTTCTCCACTGCTATCCCACTTTCCTTGTCTGTGGATTTGAGTACTCTGGAACCTTGCATGCGTGGATCATACATTACCTCTCCTGTTGTGTCTTGCTTATTTCATTTAGCTTAAGCTTTTCAAGGTTCACCCATGGTTGTTGTAGTATGGGTCAGACTTTCCTCTTTTTAAGACTGAGTAATATTCCACTGTGTGTAGATGGCATGCTTTGTTTATCCATTCCACTGTAGATTGACATTTAGGTTGTTTCCACTTTGGGGCTATTGTGACTAATTCTGCTATAAATGTTGGTGTATAAATATCTTTTCAAATAGGAAAGAAGTTTTTATTATTTTTTTATTTTTTTGGTACTTGGGATTGAACCCAGGGGCATTCTATCTCTAAGCTACACCCACAGTCCTTTTTAATTTTTTGAAAAAGGGTCTCACTTAGTTGCTAAATTTGGCCTTGAACCTGTGGTCCTTCTTTCTCAGCCTCCCAAGTACTGGGATTACAGGCATGCACCACCACACCCATTTTGGAAAGTAGTTTTTAAATAAGAGAGGATATAGTCTCAAAAATTGTAGGATAGGAAGGTAGGAGACTGTCTCAGTATGTTTGGGCTGCTATAATAAAATGCCATAAAATGGGTAGCTTATAAACAACATAAATTCATTTCTTACAGTTCTGGAGATGGAGATGGCCAAGATCAAGGCACCAGTTGTTGAGTGTCTGGTAAGAGCCCATTATCTGGCTCAGAGACCGCGCCTTCTAGCTGCACTGTCACCTGGTGAAAGGGACAACAAGCTTCTCGGGCTCTTGTTTATAATGCTCTGTTCTCATAACCTCACCTTGGATGGGCCTGTTTCCTCCTGCTATCACTTTGGTGATGAAGTTTCATCATAAGAATTTTAGGGGATCACAAACAATCAGATTATAGCAGAGACTCTTAAGTATAGATGTTTTGCCTTTGCAGTGGGGTGAGATTCTAAAGCACATATCTCGCTATAAATTACTATTCTGATATATCAAGACAAGAAGGCACATAAGCTGGGCATGGCAGCACATGCCTGAAATCCCAGTACTTGGGACACTAAGACAGGAGGATTGCAGGTTAGACTCAGATATGTAGCAAGATTGTCAGCAACCTACTGAGACCCTGTTTCAAACAAAAGCTAGGCATGGTGGCGCACACTTGTAATCCCAGCATTTGCAAGGCTGAGACAGGAGGATCGCGGGTCTTGGGACAGCCAGACAGCCTCAGCTACTTAGTGAGACCCTTTGGAGCTCAGTGAGACCCTGTTTCAAAATAAAGAATAAAAAATAGGGCTGGGGGTGTAGTTCAGAGGTAGAATGACCCTGGGTTCTATCCCCAGTGGCTGTAGATCCATGGTAGAATGCTCTTGAGTTCAATCCCTAGTGTGTACACACACACACACACACACACACACACACACACACACACACTAATGGAACTCTTTGTAGAAATATCCCAGCCTAGGAAATAATTTCTATGCATTTTTTTTTTTTTTGGTGGCACTAGGTATGAAACCCAGGGCATTCTACCTCTGAGCTACACCCCCAGCCCTATTTTTCATTCTTTATTTTGAAACAGGGTCTCACTGAGTTGCAAAGGGCCTCACTAAGTAGCTGAGGCTGTCCCAAGACCCGCGATCCTCCTGTCTCAGCCTCCCAAATGCTGGGATTACAAGCATGCATCACCATGCCCAGATTTTCTATGCATTTTTTTTAAGGGAACCAGAGTGTTATCATATGGAAGATATCTCACAAGGATAAGACACTGTTGTAAAGTAGTTGTAATGTTGGACATTCCTGTTTAGATAATATCATGATGGACACTTTCAGTACTACCAAAATAATGCCCCACATCATGAGAAACACAGTTGGGTGGTGATTGGTCAGTAGGTCTACAGCATTGTCCAAAGGAGGGCAATCTCCGATGCTGAAAGTGGTACTGGTAATTTTCTAAATGCTTTCTTGACATGTAATATAAATGCCAAGCTACCTTCTTACTAAGAATGTTCAGGTCGAGACATTTTCACAAATAGATTCACCTGTAGAGCTAACAGATTGACAGAGCATTATGAGCTTCCCACCTCATGGCTCTTTCAGCCACAACCCCCCCCCAAAGTCACCACTATTCTAACTTCTAATAGTGTCAATTGGCTTTACTTGTTTTGTATGTCCATAAATGGACTCATAAAACATATGCTCTTCTGTATTTGTCTTATTTTACTCACATTATGCTTGTGATATTCATTGTTATTGGGTGTAATTTTTTATTATCATTACTTTTTAGTATTTTATGTGTGTGTAATTTTTTTTTAAATGTGGGACTATACCTGAAGTGTACAAAAACATTTCATATGAATGTTCCTGGAAAAATTACTTCAAAATCCCCAATGCCTCTAGTTCTAACCCTACTGCTATGTTACAAACATCTTATCTATCATATCATCTAGAGTCTCAGGTGATATTACAGAATGCAGAACCCTGAGCTGATGGCCTAACAGCTCTGATATCAGAGTTTCTTTTCTATCCTTTAGGCTAATAAATGGTACTTTGGAAATAAAACTCAGTATCATATGAGTATGTTTGACATTAAGAGATTCCCAATGGTTCTGTCATCTCCAGGGGAATTGACAGAACTGAAGTTTTTAAACTTTCAAAACAGAGGTAAAAACTCTGAGTAAAGCTAGATCTAAAATTACTTGATAGCAATTGACTTGTGCTCCATTGACCAGAACTCTATTGATCTGAACTGTAAAGACTGTCTTGTCCAAATTACTTCTAACGGTGTCTGAATCTATCATTTCTTGAAGTGTAAATATCCTGAAAAAAGAATGCCATTCAAGAGCCCAGGGGAAAATAGAAAGCATGCTGAGCTGCAGTGTTGTAGGGAATGTCATGAAGGGTCCATTCACAGAGGCTTGGGCAGGGTTAAGAAAACTCACATGAAGTGTAAAGGCACCCAAGCAACACTGGAAAGCTGCTGTTAACCAGAGGCACAAAGGGGCCAGGAAAGGCATGTCCTTAGAGCCCAGGGAGGGCTGGAGTAGGGAAGGTGGACTTTCTGATAGGGGGTGCAGAAACTGCACCTTCAAGTCAAGGAGGGGGTGTGGGGGCATTCCAACCTTTCTCTCCCCCCCCCACCCGCCCCAGTCCTCTCCAGTGCCAGAGGGCAAGGGAGCTTGTTGGGCAGTCCATGTGGGTAACCCTCCCACGACACAAAGCAGACGCAGAGGTTCTCTGGAGGCTTGGTTTTGGCATATAGAGAAAACAGCATCAAAGAATAAATTGTATGTCGTAGAGCATTGGCCACCGCGATGTGGGTGAAGAATAACACTGAAGAGGGCACCACGATTAAACTTATACTTTCTCTTACTCTTCTAGGACCTTACCCTTGATTTAATTTCACAATCTATTTCCTGTGCTTCTGCTTCACTCCAAGTCTTCTTAGATTAATTGCTGCATCTCCTCTGTGTGACCTTAAACTAAAGCAACACACAAACTTCTTGGCACTAGTTTCAGTAATGATACAGCTTCTGGGAATGATGTCTTTTCTCTGGCCAAAAGCTTTAGCATCTCCTATAGTCTTCTCAACATATAGAAGTGTGTTTGAGGTTGGAATTTTAATTCCAGTTGAAATGTTGAGTTCATTTGACTTATTATCCATCAATAAAGACATGCAAATAACACATATTGAACTATCAAAGCACTCCCAATATTTCATAGATGTACAAAAATATTATCCTTTGGGGAAATCTTTTCCACATCTTTAAATTTCTTTTGACTTCTCATCCCAAGAAATTGTAAAAATGTATATTCAGTCAAAAAGTGACATAGGACTCTTTGTATATGACTATTATTGAAAATACTATAAGTGGTGGTAATGTTAAGAAAGATGCTGAAAATATACTTGGGAAGCTAAGACACAAGGATTTCAGTTTTGAGGTCAGTCTCAGCAATTTAGCAAGAATCTTAATAACAGAGCAAACCCTTTTTCAAAGTATAAAATAAAAAAGGCTGAGTGTAGCTTGGAGTTAGAGTGTCTCTGGGTTCAATTCCCCTCCACACTCCAATGCAGAAAACAAGAAAACAAGAAACTAAAATAGAAAAATATTTAAATAAATGTAAAAGAGATCCAAGCAGATTAGTGATTTGAATGAGAATAGAATTCATTTTAGGTGTTTAAAACTTAAAAAGCAATTTAAAAGCTATCTTATTTTAATCAAAGAGATTTGTCATGTTCGAAAAAAAATGGACATGAAGTCAGAGTCTTAGTGCTAGTCCTGGCAAATGACTTAACCTTTCTATGCTTCAATTTTCTCCTCTATTAAGTTGGAACAAAAGGAATTAATTCATCTGGGCATGGCAGCGCACACCTGTGATCCCAGTACTTGGGAGGCTGAAACAGGAGGATCACAGGTTCGCAGCCAGCCTCAGCAACTTAGTGAGACCCTGTTCCTTAATAAAATAAAACAGGGTGGGGTCTAGCTCAGACGTAGAATGGCCCTGGGTCCAGTCTCCATTACTGCCTCCCACCCACAAGGAACTAATTCCTAAAATGAGAAATTATATATTGAAGTTATTGAGAAACTCATTATCCTTTGCCCATGATGCTAGGGTAATATACTTAAAGATCTCTTGATCTAGTTTCTCTCATTGGTCAGCAGACCTCTTGTCCACCCTTCTTACCTCCATTAAGGGTTAACAATGAAGCTTGGGTTGAGAAAGAGCACATGCTGTAAGGCATTGTGCTGTTCCGAGGCCCTACTTCTAGGCAAAGAAAATCCCAGGAGAGGGAGCAAAAGAAAGGATGTCTCTGCCAGTTAGTGTGAATCATGGAAAAAGAAGGCATGCAGAGATAGGAAAGGCCCAGTGTCATGAATGAATCATGCCACCAACATAGACCACACATATCTGTGTCCTTCACAATGTCAGAATTTATTGAATTACAATACATTCACAAGCTACACCACTTAGGTCAATTTCTATTCATCGAGTACTCGTGGATCATCTGGTAGCCATATGCCAGACAATCAGAAATTCTTTTAGTCCATTCTATTTTTAATTTCTGATATCTATAAATTAGTGTGCTTGTAATCTCAGTACTTGTGAGGCTGAGACAGGAGAATTACAAGTTCAAGGCTAGTCTTGGGAACTTAGTAAGACACTCAGCAACTTAGAAAGACCTTGTTTTTCAAAATTAAAAAAAAAAAATGAAAGCTGGGCATGATGGCGCACGCTTATAATTCCAGCTTTTGGGAGGCTGATACTGGAGATCGTGGTTCATGGACAGGCTCAGCTACTTAGTGAGGCCCTCTGCAACTCGGTGAGACCCGGTTTCAGAATAAAGAATAATTTAAAAAATTGGGCAGGGGGTGTAGCTCGGAGGTCAAATGCCTCTGGGTTTCATCCCCAGACCCACAAAAAAAAAAAAAAATATATATATATATATATATATATATAAATAAATAAAAATAAATAAAATGAAAAAATAAAATAAAATAGGAGCCAGGTGTGGTGGCACACGCTTGTAATCCTTGCGTTTGGGAGGCAGAGACAGGAGGATCACGCAGGTTTGAAGCGAGCCATGCTGGCTTAAGAGACCCTGTTTCCAAATAAAAAGTATAAAATAGGTCTGGGAGTGTAGCCCGGAGTTAGAAGGGTTTCCAGGAACCCCAGTACCACCAAAACAAACAAACAAACAAACAAACAAACAAATAAAATAGGGCTGGAGGTATATCTCAGAGGTAGCATGCCCTTGGGTTTAATCTGCAGTACTCAAAACAAACAAACAACAAAAATTTAAGCCATATATCAAACTTCACACAATAATATATACAGGTTACAGACAGACTGAGAAAAGTTTGCAGTAGCAGCCACTGGGTTACAGGATACTGTGCTGAAGGCAAAGGCAGATATAAATGCAAGGAATCACTGTAGGTGGCAAGATAAGGGCTTTAATGAGCCAGTTCCACAGAGTGATGCAGGGGAGGGTCTGGAGAGAGGCCAGTGTCAGAGCATTAACTTCAAGTGCATCATTGTCCTGGGCAGGAGAAACCACGCTGAACAGCTCAAAGCTCAGGGACAAAGAATTGGAGGTTTGTTTCTGTGGCGATTTTCCTGGGATAGGCTTGTGACAAAGAACCAGGTGTTGGGTCAGTGTGCCAGTGTCCAGTCTCTAGGGTTTCCTCCTTTTATGGGTCTTGGATGAAGGGATTATGTCTGCTGAGGTTGCTAAGCTCCTGTGTCTGGTGCTTCTAATATGATTTGAGATGCCCATGTATCCAGGCACTCCTGGCTTACTTTGATAAGTTGGCATGAATGAGTTATGTATCAGTTTGTGCCTTATGGTTGTGCTGAGCAGATGGTTCACTGGTACAAACAAGGTGTAGAATCATTCTACCTCTGTGTTGCTGAAAATGGAGAAACTCGGCAAACTACTGCTTTACAAAATGGAGTAACTGAGAGCCAGGCACAGCCTGAAAACAAATTCTCTATGTACATCATGGAATAACTCACAGCAGGGCATAGCCTGCTCTCCACACCCACAGTACAACAGATGTATAAACATTGCTTCAGCTGGGCGCGGTGGCACATGCCTGTAACCCCAGTACTTGGGAGGCTGAGCTAGGAGGATCACAGGTTTGCAGCTAGCTTCAGCAACTTAGTGAAGCTTTCTGAAACTCTGTGAGATCCTGTTTTAAAATAAAATAGGGCTGGGGGAGCTGGGCACGATGGTGCATGCTTATAATCCCAGTATTTAGGAGGCTGAGACAGCAGGTTCAAAGCCAGTCTTGGCAATTTTTTTTTTTTTTTTTTGGTGGTGCTGGGGGTGGAACCCAGAGGCTTTCTACCTCTAGGCTATACCCCCAGACCTTTTTTTATATTTTATTTGGAAAGAGGGTCTCACTAAGTTGTTGAAAGCCTCACTAAGTAGCTGAGGCTGGCTTCGAACCCATGCGATCCTCCTGTTTCAGCCTCCCAAGCGTGGGGGTTACAAGCGTGCGCCACCACGCCTGGCGAGTCTTGGCAATTTAGAGAGATTCTCAGCAAGTACTGAGACTCTGTTTCCAAATAAATAAAATTGGGCTGGAGGTGTAGCTTAGAGGTAGAATGCCTCTGGTTCAATCCCTAATACCAGTAAATAAATAAATAAATAGGGATGGGAGTAGGGATCAGAGGTAGGCTGCTCCTAGGTTTAATTCCCAGCACATATGTGTGTATATATGCATGTATATATGTATGTATGTATGTATGTATATATGTATGTATGTATATTACCTCTCTGGGCTTTGGCACAGAGGGATGGATACATTAGAGCTGGGATTATTGCTTTGATTTCTATTTAATGGTTAGTAAATATTGTCTTGTGGAATGTCCTAGCTACCACAAAGTAAATTCAGGATGTGCAGTGCTGTAGTTAGACAGAGAGCACCCCTAGGTTTAACTTTACTGAGCCTAGGCTATGGAACAGATGGCACATGTGACTGAAATTTAGGGGAGTTTGTAGCAGCAGCAGCAGCAGCAGCAGCAGCAGCAGCAGCAGCAGCAGCAGCAGCAGCAGCAGCAGCTCTCAAGAGGCCAACTAAGCCAGGAAGCAACACTGGCCCAGTATAAGTTGTGAGATCGAATGCTGAGTCACAGCAGTCACAGGATTCAAGCTACAGCTACCAGCTGAATAGCCGGAGGCAGGACCAATCAACTTTCCAGAGTCTGGGCAGCCAAGATGGCCACGCCCATGAGAGGCCCACACACCAAAGGATGCCATGTGGACATCTGGATCCAGCAACCCAACTGCCATGGAACTGCATAGGTTGCCACAGCCGCCTTTCCTCCCAGGCACTAGCTGACAGTGTGGAGAAAATGTGGGAATCTGAGCCTTTTTAAATTAAAAAAAAGTTGAGAATTCATCTACAGAGATTCTTTAAACTATTAAAATTAATTTTACCAATATGACATTTTTTGGTTTAGCTTATAAAAAATGTTTTTGTTACCAACCAGGAAAGATCAAATCATAGTCAATAAAAGTTAAATAAAGCAAAACACAAGTATTAATGAAGCTGAATTATTAATAGTGATAAAGGTTTTGCCATGGAATCCCAAATTTATTCACACTGTAGTCATATTTTTGTATTAATGTTTATAACATTTGACTTTTTGTATAAACAAGTAAATAAAGTTTATAAAAATCACATACTAAAAACAAGACAATTCTTTGATGGCGAAAAATTACTCTTACACTACAATAACAACAAACCTATAGTAGGCTGAAGCTATGTAGTTTATGACAAAATCGCTTATACCTACAAGGTCCTTAGGGCATCAGAGAACAATAGCATGCTAAATAAATGACAGCTACTATGAAAATAATGGGGCAATTATGTTTGATATGCTTTCTTCAAAAAGACAAACAAGTTATAATTATCTAAGAATATATTTTTGTATTCAAATGGATATCCCTTGGTCACACCCCTAATTCTTTAAATACATCAAGTATTTACTTGTTCCCGCGTGATAGTTGATAGATGAAATACTATGGAAATGTTTGGAAGAGAAACCCCAGAGGAGTGAGAGAGGTGGCCTAGGGGGATTGGGGAAGTAGAAGAATTAATGAGGGAAACAATTTCCATTGACATTGTGTGTATATTTGAGGTTATCAATGCCAATTTCAATATCATGTATGGGGAAGAGGGGGAGAGAGGAGGGAGTCAGAGGAAAGCTCACTAAGTGCCGTGTGTATGCATACATGGTTGTCTTAGGGGAATATTGCTCTTAAGTTAGTGATTTTTTTCCGATTGGAAGTTCCTACTTCCTGAATCCTTTTAGTTGAAGTAGGGACAGATCCAGGTTTTACAGACTGTAGATAATATAATTCAGGGCACTCTTTAAGAAAAAGAAAAAATAATATTACACATAAGAAAATGGGCATAAAACAATACTTATTTAGAATTAAAAGTTACAACAAAATTTTATATTTAATGAATTTCCTGATACCTCTATGATCTTTTCTATGAATTTTGGCTCTGATTTCTTTATCATATTAAAAAATTGTCATGTTATGTTCTATAGATTTAACAGATATTTGATCTTTCCTCTAGCAAAGTTGATTAAAGTATTTTTTTTTTTTTTGCAGTACTGGGGATTGAACCCAGGGGTATTCTACCACTGAGGTATTTTTTATTCTTTATTTTGAAACAGGGTCTCACTAAGTAGTTGAGGCTGGCCGAGAACCCACAATACTCCTGTTTCAGCCTCCCAAGTACTGGGATTACAATGCCCAACCTTAAAGTATGTTTTGATTATTAATAGCATAGAAGTGTTCTTTCCAAGCACGCAACCCACTATTGGCAAAGTCACATACATTTTTAGGATTTTTGTCAAATTTGGAAAACTTCTATGAAATTTCTTTCATATGTAACAAATACGTTGTAAGAGGACTTTCCATATCCTAATTCTGGATCCATGGATTTCAAGTATCATTAATCCACTACCCATATACTTTGGTGCTAGGTCCTGGTGTGTGTGTTTGTTTGGTGATATAATTTTATGACCCTCTACCTTTTTGTTACAAAACCAAGTAGCTCAGGTGTTTGCAAGCCTTGGTGCAGTTGTAAGAGGTGTCACTATCACAAGGGATTTCAAATCCCCAGGGACCACATATATTTTATTTTATTTTATTTTATTTTATTTTATTTTATTTTATTCCTGGTACTAGAGATTGAACCCATGGGCATTATACATCTGAGCTATACCCCAAATCTTTTTTTATTTTTCAATTTTTTTATTTGTTAAACTGTGTTGCTAAGTTGCCGAGGGTCTTTCTAACTTGTGGAGACTGGCCTCAAACCTGTGATTCTCCTGTCTCGGTCTCCCAAGTTACTGGGATTATAGGTGTGTATTACGGTGCATTTATTTCACTTAATTAACTTCCTATTAGCCAGACACCCAAATTGCCTTTAGCTATTCCAATTCTTCCAGATCTTTGGGCAATTAAAGCAAATGGGAAGTTAGAATGAAAAGAGACAGCAGTCTTGTCTTAGTTTAAACTGCTATAACAAAATGTCATAGCCTGGGTGGCTTATTAAAAAAACAACAACACAGAACTTTACTTTTCTTAGTTCTGAAGGCCAGAAGTCTGAGATCAAGGTGCCAGCAAGGCCAGGTGGTGGTGAGGGCCCTCTTCTGGTTGCACACTGCCATTTTCTTTGTATCTTCACATGGGAGAGAGAGGATGAAGGGCACTAATCCACTAATGAGGGCTCCACCATTGTGAATCAATTAGCTCCCCAAACCCCACCCCTTATGACTATCTCATTGGGGATTAGGATTCCAACATGAATTTGGGAGAACACAAACATTTAGTGCATTAAAAGCCTTTGAGCCCAGTGTGGTGGTGCTCACTTGTATTCCCACTGCTTGGGAGGCTGAGTAAGACAGGAGGACCACAGCCAGCCTTAGCAACTTGACAAGGCTCTCAGAAACTTAGTGTGACTCTATTGTGAAATGAAAAAAAAAATAGTTTTGGGGTGTAACTCGGAGGTAGAAGTTCTCTGAGTTCAATCACCAGCACTCCCCCCAAAAGTAAAGCTTCTTGAGATTAAAGTATCTTACTTTTGAAGCCTTTAAAAACATTCAAGACCATGTGAATAGGTTTCTAGGGCTCCTCCTGGGGTATTGGGAAGTGTCTTAAATGGAAGTTCCTTGGAATGTGCCTTTGGGTTTAGCTTTGGCCTGGGCTTCAGGAGGAGCATTCCTGCCCCTGAGCACACTCATAGAATGGTGCTAGCCCAGGACAACGAAGGGGCTAGACACAGTCATGGGAGCAGTGGAAAAGTCTTGGGAAAGAGTCAATTCAAGTGGTTCCTAAGTTTTGCTTTAGTACTTGGAGTCCTGTCTGATGAAAAAAGCATTTGGATTCAAATAATCACTTTCTAATATTAGTTTCAAAGCAGAACTAGTTGGCTTATGAAGTACCAAGTTCTCCTTCTCCTTCCTCCTCCTCCTCCTCCTCCTCCTCCTCCTCCTCCTCCTCCTCCTCCTCCTCCTCCTCCTCCTCCTCTCTTTTTCTTCTCCTTCTTCTTCTTCTTCTTCTTCTTCTTCTTCTTCTTCTTCTTCTTCTTCTTCTTCTTCTTCTTCTTCTTCTTCTTCTTCTTCTTCTTCTTCTTCTTCTTTGGTGGTACTGAGAACCCTTCTACCTCCGGGCTACATTCCCAGACCTATTTTCTACTTTTTATTTGGAAACAAGGTCTCTTAAGCCAGCTAGGCTGGCTTCGAACCTGCAAGATCCTCCTATTTCCACCTCCCAAGCATGGGGATTACAAGCGTGTGCCACAACGCCCGGCTCTGAGTTCTTAATAGGAATAGATTTAAAAAAGGCTAAGTGGGAACCTGCAAAGACCCTGCAATGGGAAGACCTACAATGAGTTATGGTGATTGGACTCTAGGGGTATAATATATAAGAACCTAAACTTTGGAGATCTTTGCAAATCCACTTTGCTATTTATGTTACTTGATTCTGCTTTACAATGATTGGTACACTGAAAGTGGTTTTTTGTTTGTTTGTTTGTTTGTTTGTTTTTCTGTACCAGGGATGGAGCCCAGGGGCATTGCACCTCCAATCCACACTCCCAGCCCTGTTTTTTCGTCTTTTCATTTCTGAGACAGGGTCTCACTAAGTAGGTGAGGCTGTCTGCAAACCTCGATCCTTCAGTCTCCCAAATGCTGGGATTACAAGCATGTGCCACCATGCCTGGCCTTAAGTTGAAAGTTTTAAGATAGTTGGGGCTGCTTTCTATGTGAGAGGGGAAACAATGTTTGCTTTTTTTTTTTTTTTAAACCTGCAGTAGCAACAGTGATCTACTTCACCTCTATTCGTTTTTATGTGTTTTAGTTTAAAGATAGATTGTAGCATCATGGTTAATCATTGTAGAAGCCTAAGGGTTGCAGGTGTAGGATTGTAGAATGAGAACATCACTGAGCTCCTCTGGGGTCCCTCTTCTAGTAGTAATTGGACCCTATATGGAGAGAGATTCATCCCTGATGCCTGGGATTATAGACGGGGGGGGGGGGGAGACTAAGGAGTCAGGGCTGTTTTGTGACATGTGATTGAACACAAATAAAACAGATTTGAGGAAATAAAAAGGGAGAGGATTTTTTGGTCGCAGGAGCACAGCTCCCTGCAGACGCACTTGCTTCCTGAGGGGGTCAGACATGGCCTTCTCTCCCTCAGCTTGTTTCCTTTAAAGTTGTCTTCATTGGCATACATTGGCTGTCCTTGTCACCACCAGTTCATATCCCTCTGATTTAGTTATCTTTGTTTAAATAACTTGCTTTTCTGAATGGATGCAACAAAATCCCGAGGCTTTCTGGGCGAACATGATCACCCCAGATCCAATCACTGTGGTCTGGAATATGATGATGACTGGGGCCTGACAGTGGGAGGTGCCAGTGTCCTGGAACCACACAGGCTCATTGTGGGTGAGGGGGCAGGGCAGTTCCCCAAAGAAATATTAACCACTGTTACCAAAAAGGTGTGTGTGTGGGAGGGATGAAAAATACTGAGAGCTCATACAAAATCAAAAACAAAAAAACCCAAAGAATGGGCATCCATTATTTGAGAGAAGTTGTGTTTTGGGACCTCCTCCATGCAGGGATAATTAAACTGCAACATCGATTAAATCCTTTCCATATCTGGAGAGATGCTATGCAAAGTGGGGCGAAGAGCAGCAGCCTCGCATTTCAACGTTTTTCTTTTTCCTAAGTGGGAATGAGTCAATGACGCTTGCTCCAGGAGAAGCGCATAGAAAACCGAAAGTATTCACACAGCAACGTTTAATTTTAGTCCCCTCTTTGAGCAAAACATCCCGGGACGCTTTGAACAACCCGATTTTTTTCATCTTGATCACACCCCGTGCAGGTGACTTGAGTATTATGCTCCTGTCCTTGCAGTTAGGGAAACCGAGGCACGACACTTTCCGGACACAGCTTTCTGGGGGGATTTTCGGGACAGTCCTGCCCGCATGATCTCCGAGGGTCTCCTGGGCCCTCCTCGGCGCCTCTGGAAGCCCTCCAGTGCTCGGGATTCGCCGGGGCGCCGCCGCAGCCCGGGGACTGGTCCTCGGCGCGGCTGCACGCGCCCCGCCCTAGCGCACCTTCCCGGGGAGGTCCCGCAGGCGAGGTCCGGCCGTCCCCATCCTCCTCCCGCCTCCCGCTCGGCCCGGCGGCCGCGGGCAGCCCCCAGCCGGCCCGGGGCGCGCAGATGCAGAGGCAGAGGCAGATGCGGATGCGGATGCGGATGCGGATGCGGACGCGGATGCTGCGGAGCGCGCGGCGGACGGGCGGGCGTGCGCGGCTGGAGGTGAGCGGCGAGCGGCGGGCGGCGGGCCGGGGGCGGCGGGCCGGGGCGCAGCGGGCGCCCGAGCCGGGCGGGGACCTGGCTCCGCGCGTCCCCGCCGCCGCCGCCGCTGACTCTGCACAATCGGCGGGTCGCGCGGGGGGCGCGCCGTCACCCGGGGGTGGGCGGCGGCGCGGAGCCGCCCGGGGAGCTGCGGGGAGATGCGGCCACAAAGGCGAGCGCACGCCGGGCCCGCGGCGCAGGGCGGCGGGGAGAGGCGCTGAGCAGCGCCGTCCCTGGGCCAGGCGGCGGCCGCCGCGCCCCGAGCTGCCTGCCTCCCCGCGGCGCACCGACGCCGACGCCGACGCCGACACCGACACCGACACCGCGGGCGCCCGGGCCGGGCCGCTGCGGGCCGCTGCGGGCCGGGGCCCCACTGCGGCGGGGGCGCCAGGCCCGGCCCAGGTGAGTGCGCGGCGCCCAGGTGCGGCGCTGCGGGAGCCGGCTTTGTTTTCTCGCTCGCGCCCGGCGCGGTCATTCATTTGACATTCTGGTCCCGCTGCGCTGGAAAGCCGGTGGGAGGCACCGGGACGCGAAGGACGGTTGGGTTGGTGGCTCCAAGAAGCTGGGACTTTTGGGTCCCTTTGAGCATCACTTGGGAGAGAGGAGGCTGCGGTTCCTTTTTGGTGTGGGATGTGTTGTGGGCATCCTTGGCTGCAGCTTGCTTGGGGCCTGGAGGAAAGCGGGACTGCAGATTTAGACGTAGACGTTTCTGAGGACTGCGACTGCAGAGGTCTGGGTTCTTCTCTGTTAGCAGTGCTCGGCTGCTTTTCGTTTATCATGATCAATTTTAGGAATGAGGCTCAGTTATTTCTTCTCGACTCGGAAGTCTTCTCGAGTCAACGTAGAGCACGTTTAGAGTTATGAAAGGTCCAGTCAATACTAAACTCGGAAACTACCGCGATCATTATATAGTCAGCAGTGGACAGCAGGCAAACTTCACCGGGCCTTTAGCTTTCCTGGATAAGGTCCCTGCTTTCGCTACCCCAGAGTCCTGCTGCCAACTCTTGAGTTCTCATTGAACACAAACCTTTCTTTGTCGAAGTGTAAAGCTTATATATTTTTCCTGAATATTTTTCTGTATCTTGTCATTTAAAGGGGAAAATATCTCAGTATAATCGAGTCTTCTGTTAGATGTGTTTATTTATTTTGTAAATATGACTTTCTTTTTACGATTTCTTCTATTCCCTCAAGGGCTTATTTCTTCTGTTGCCTAGAGAGAGAGGGAGGGAGACTCTCCTCCAACCCCTCCCAATAGATGGCTGTGTGTTCTTTAAAATGACACTCACATTACCTAAAAATAAAGAGAGCTCTGAAGTTTGTCTTTGTAGTTATTAAAGCAAGAGACCTAATCTGGATGGAATGAGAATCTGGAGTTTGCTAATCTGTTTGGTCACCAGAAGATTCCTGCAGAGATTGTTTATATAGTGTAGGAGACAGATGGCATTCCTAGCCAGGAGAAGCCAGGCATAAAGGGTCATTGTATTCTTCAGAAATTATCTACTTTACTATCTCCAGAGGTGGTGTTGGTCAGGGTGGAAGATGGAAAAGAGATTATTTTGATCTCCCAAAGGAGACATTATATCTTACTATCCGCAGCCTGACCAGTTTTTTTTTCTTTAAATGTTTACAAAGTCATCATTGAACTATTTGTTTTGATTACTACATTGGCACATTTTGGCCCCAAATGCAGCTCAGTGAAACAGTTTAAACAGTTATATTAACAAAAATGCTTTTGAATCTAAATATATCCTACTACTTTTGGGGGAAAAACAGTCATAAGTCTTGTATATAAATGGCCTCTTGGACTCATAGTGTGTCCCAGCTGGAAGGACTTTAATTTGCATTAGTCTGAATCCAGTTTCCTTCACTCTCTCCAAGACAGATGGCTCTCTATTTCTCAGCATTTGCCTCTGGACCCTTACTATGGGCCAGACCCTCCGTCTCTGACGACTTACCAACCTGTGATACTTGCCTTACCATCACCTCCTTCACAGGTCGGGGCACCTTTAGACAATGAGTTTTTATGAAGGAATGTGATGTCGGTGAAGAAGTCAAAGTCATTTTGAACATTTGAGATGAGCCAGCTGCAGACTTCCTGCTCTCACTGCCATTGCAGATTGAAACTAGATCACAAAATTGGTTTCCCCTCTATGAACGTGAGGGGAAATGTTCCAGTAGATTAGTAGTCACCAGCCACAGGACTAAATTTAATATACAAGTAGTGTTTGATTCCTCTGAACAGGAAGCATAAAATACGAGTAAGCACTGGTACACTTTAATTTAGGCCATGAGATCTTGGGAGAAAAAACACACTTTCTTACTCTTTTCAAAACCTTTTGCATCACTGATCTTAACAAAAGGCAAAGAAACCAAGGTGTCACCTGTAGCTGAGGACAGAGGCTACAGCCTTTCCTCCTGGATGATAAATGTGTTCGCTGGAGAGGTGGCTTTGAATCTCTGCCCAGACCTGATATGTGCCCTGGCGTCAACAAGGTGATCCAATATTTAAAATGTTTGTTAAATCTATAGCTCAGGTCTGTGGCTGTCTCATGTCTGTGGTTTGCTGGTGCCAGTTTATTCTTGTTGACCTATCTTAATGATCAAAAGTGCCCCTTTTACCTTTAAAAGTATGCTGATTTGGGTGGTAAACTATATGGTTACTCTAGGAATTAAGGGATCTTGACTATCTTCTTCATTGCCCCTCTGCTAATGCCAGATTTTGGTCTTGTTTCATTTTAGTCTTTCATATGTTAAATGCTAAAATAGAAATCAGAACAATTTAAACCTGAAAATGCATAAGGAAAAAAGTAGACTAGGGAAGGCAGGAGAAGGAGATAATTGTTCCTCATCTATTTATACACATAGAAAATAAAATGCTTTTATTATTAAGTCATTATGTGCTTGCCAAAGCTATGAGCCCATAGTATTAGCATTTTCAAGCACAGTAAGAATTAGCTTTTGATTTTGATTTTGGGCTGACAAAATGGGGATTACTCCTGTGATTTGGGAGAGCAGTTTCTACAAAACCTGTTTGCAGACTGGATGGTTATTTGGTGCTTGCAGAGCTGAAGGCAAATTGCACAATCTAGTGTTTGGTACAGTTCTTGGATATTTACTGAGCGTCCAGAACACAAACGTTGTTGTGAAGACTTGACTCCACATTCTCTGGGTTTCCAAGCTCTCTGGGCCATGAGGATAATAAGAAGGCTTTTGTTTTCTGTACTCTCATCTGTATTTAGTTGGATTGGGGTCTCAGCTTTTTGTACTGGGACCTGTAGAGGAGGAGGGGTGTGTCTATTTACATAGAAGTTTTCTTAGGGGTTTGGGATTGTGTAGGTAACTTGGTGAGGGGTTGGGTTCTATACCAAAATTAGATATCTGAAGTTTCTGACACTGGCTTCTGCAATAGTCATTATTCTCATTTGCTAAAGAATTGTTTGTTGCCGGGCATGGTGATGCATGCCTGTAACCTTAGTAGGTGAGAAGCTGAAACAGGAGAATCACAGGTTCCGGGATGTCATCAGCAACTTAGGGAGTCACCGTCTCAAAATAAAAAGTAAATAAAAAGGGCCAGGCCAGGGGTGTAGCTTGGAGGTAGAACACCCTCGGGTTCAATCTCCAAGACCAGAGGTGTGGCGTGTGGGGACTTGTCTGTTTGTGATAGTTGACTTGCAGTGCTGGCCGGTAGGTGTTATAATTAATTATGGCTATCACTTTTCCAGCACTCTGTCCACTGAAGTCCTCAAAAGCTTGGTCAGCATGCCTGAATAAAATAAATTTATGTATCTACATTATAAGTAGGATGACTATGTAATTTTTTGTACAGTCAAGGACATTTTTGAGAGCAAAATGTGCCAACTGGAAGAGGTGCCAGATCAACAAGTATCAACTGGGATTGCCATGGGAAAACTAGTGTGTATGGTCATCCTAACGATGAACCACTCATTAGCTATTATATGAAGAGTATTAACGTGATGGAAAATGAAAATGTCCTTAGTTCCTTTTGGATTTGTTCAACTTACATGTTTATGTGTGCACATGCATATATATGCCCTCAAACATTGATCATATTGCCATGTCTATTGTATGGTTTATATAAAGCAAATAAGTTGCAGTCATTAGAAAATTGTGGCCCTCATCATCTAGTTTTAAAATCATCTGTTGATATAATTCTTTTATATTATTATTATTCTCTTTGATGGCTTATGATTTTCTGTTTTATCTTCAAAGTAATATCAGTGCTTAGAAAGGTATAGCAATGAGAAAAATTTGTTTGTTCATTAATTTAACTAATATTTATCGAGCTTCCATGAGTTATGGTCTGATCTGGGTGCTGGGGCTATACTAAGGGGTCAAGCAAAGATGTCTGATTTTTGTGGAGATTTCCTTCTGTTTGTGGTGGTTTCATTCTATTTGGGGGCAGGAAACAAATAATAAACTAAATAAATAAGTAAATGATGTAGCATGCTAGAAGGAGGTAAATGCTTTGGAAGGAAGTACAAAAGGATAAGTGTGGATAAGAGGAGAAAGAGGACATAAACAAAGACTAAAAAGAAAGCTGGAGATGCTATTTCTGCAGATACCTGGAATAGATGGTTACAGGTAGTGAGAACAGCCTGTGTGAAGGCCTCAAGGTGGGATTGTGTTTGGATGAGTTCAACGACTCACAAGAAGACTGATATAATGGGCTGGAGTGGCCTGAGGGCAGTCAGATATAAGAGCAGAAAAGCAATGAGGAGGTGGGAGAGATTGTTAGGCCTGGAAATATGAGAGTAGTCATGATTTTAGCAGGTGTCCCATTGTGTTCTTAAAAGTCATGATAGTGGGGATGTAGCTCAGTGGTAAAAGTGTGTGCTTGGTATGTGTAAGGCCCTGGGTTCAAGCCCCAGCACAATAAAAGTCATGATAATTTATTATTTATTTATTTATTTATTTATTTATTTATTTATTTATTTATTTATTTTTGGTGGTACTAGAGTTCCTGGAAACCCTTCTACCTCCGGGCTATACTCCCAGACCTATTTTTATATTTTTATTTGGAAACAGGGTCTCTTAAGCCAGCAAGGCTGGCTTCGAACCAACAGGATCCTCCTGTCTCTGCCTCCCAAGCATGGGGATTACAAGTGTGTGCCGCCACGCCCGGCCCTATATTTATTTATTCATTTATTTATTTATTTATTTATTTATTTATTTATTTATTTGGTGGTACTGGGGTTCTTGGAAACCCTTCTACCTCTGGGCTGCACTCCCAGATGTATTTTATACTTGTTATTTGGAAACAGGGTCTTTTAAACCAGCGAGGCTGGCTTTGCGCGATCCTCCTATCTCCTCCTCACAAGCGCAGGGATTACAAGTGTGCGCCACCACGCCCAGCAGTCATGATAATTTTAAAGATTGTATTCCTGCTACAACACTGTACTAATTAGTGCATGTAGTTAATTCCGTTCATGGTCCACTTTATGTTGGTCAGTATACTTTTTATGTCATTGGCATATCTTTATTTGTTAGTTTTCATTATTAAATTGTATTCCTAGTTCACAAAAATGGATCACTGGTTCAAGAGTGACTTATCGAAGTCTAACAGTAGTAATGAAAATACAGGTTGAACATCCCTGATCCAAAAACCGGAAATGCTCTAAAATCCCAGAGTTTCTGAGCACTGACATGATGTCACAAGTGGAAAATCCCACCCCATGGAACTTTGTTTCCTGCACAAAATTATTAAGTATGTTATGTAAAAATTCTTTAGGCTACATATGAAACAAATGAATTTTGCTCTTAGACATGAGTCCCATCTCCAAGATAACTCATTATATAATGCAAATATTCAAAATTTGAAAAAATTCTCACATACAAAGCACTGATGGTCCGCGCTTGGGAGGCAGAGACAGGAGGACCACGCAGGTTCAAAGCCAGCTGCGTGCGCTGGCTTAGGAGACCCTGTTTCCAAATAAAAATGTAAAAATAGGTCTGGGAGTGTAGCTAGCCCCGAGGTAGAAGGGCTTCCAGGAACCCCAGTACCACCAAAAAAGAAAAAAAAAAGCACTGATGGTGTCACTAATTTCAGATAAGGGATGCTTAACCTATGATGATGTAAATGCTACAGTTCAGAATGTCATTAACATACGTAGGGGACTGAATCCCACTCTAAATGGAAAATAGGAATATTTATGTATGGAGACAGGTTACCTATGAGAGTGAGTTTCAAAACAGTTAAAGAGGGCAAATGGAAATATGACAGTGGCTATCTCACAATGGTTTTTTAAATAGGGCTCACCATCCATTCACTCCTCATCTCTATTAGAAGAGAAGTGAATCCTTAATCATTGCCTGTTATGAAACTTTGTCCAATATGTGGCATGAAGCCATGGACGTTTTGGTGTCTTTTTCAAACAAAGCACAGTGGCTTCTCTGTCATGCTATTGAAGTTTTCTAGGACAAGCATGAATAATGCTTTCCTTTACAAAATTAATGCATTATATTGCTAAAGGTGGGTAAGAGGCCATAAGTCCATTAGCATCATTAAAGGATGCGTGTAAGCAAAAATAAGGATGAATCATCTTATTGAAGAGACACTTGGAAAATTAGCTGGAAAGGGAAAGACAAGCATTATCCTTAGAGAGAAACCAGAAGTTATTGACCACATTCTCTTGTCTAATGATACAGTCGGCTGTTGCATAATAGCAGTGGGGTTGGGTGTGGAAGGACGATTACTATCAAATACATGCTAGCAGGTATTTCACTTTATGGTTGGATGAAACCACCGATGTCATGCAGAGAATGAATCAGCTCTTGGCCTCTTTTCAAGGAGGAGTGCTTGGTGATGCTTTGTTCACTTATCACTGAAAACCCGTGCTCTACGGGAGGGAGTTTTCATTTGGGTAACCAGTATTTATGGAAAAATTGTTCAGGGAGGAGAGCACTGGTTTCAGGTGTAGATGAGAAGGTGATGGCTTTGTGAAGAGAAGTTGTTCCTAGAAGCCAGTCCACATGCTGCCCAATTCACAGGGAAGACAGAGTGCCTTCTGATCTTGAGGAAGTGCTGAGAGAGAGTGAAGACTCTGGGCACAGACACCTTGTGGCCCCTGAATTTATAAGTGCTCTGTGCTGGGTGATGGGCAGTGAGTTTGGCTGTTCTCCACGCTGATGTACACGGGCTGCATAGGGACAGGGGTTTGTATAGTATTTTTTACTTATGGAATGAGATATTTGCGGAGTGAGAAAAATGTTTCCTCATGACCCTGGTGAGAATTATTTCTGTTATATCAAGTGGCACATTTCAGTGGTACACTTTGCCCACAGTGAAAGGTCAGGAAGGAAGGGAGAAATGTTGACAAATAAAGCAATATGCCAGTCTTTGACCATGAAATCTTTTCATTTGGGAATTGGAGGTCCACACTGATCATACAGGGTTAAGAGAGTAATATTTTCAGCAATGGATAGTCTTTCAAATAATACACCTAGTACCTCTCCATGACCCACTAGAAAAAATAGTTCAAATAACAGAACTTTGTAAATTTTGATGGTAAAAGGGTAAAAGAGGTATACTTAGAATTTGAGGGTTGAGGAGCCCAGTCTTTTAGGATTTTATGATAAGTTATAGGATGGGAGGGGACAGGAGGAAAGAATTGTAGAAGTCTGACAGTTGGATTTGACTCTTCTTACACTTTTGCCTTATGCTTCATTTTGTTCCAGACAAATGAATTCCATACTCAAAGTTTTTCAGGACATGATCTACATTGCCCTTGGCTTAGCCTAAAAAAAACCCAACAGATCTCTAGTGATCTTATAGTCCTAAATTCTTGCTACAGAGGCTTCCCTTCCCTTTCCCCTTTTATCCTTCCCTTTGTTTCTCTCTCTTCTTTTGTTATTTCCTTCTTTAAGCTGTTAAGTTGGCTAGAAAATATTTTAAGAGCTTATATCCTGTGTAGTGGATATATGTACTATTTGGGGGAGTGGGCGGGAGGGAGAATGGCCTCTAACGAAGGGAAGTTTTATACCTTCCTCAGCTGCTCTCTCTAATGTGTAATATGCAGTTAAAGCGCGCGCACAAGCGCGCGCGCACACACACACACACACACACACACACACATACACTCTCTTTGTGTACTTCTACTTTTGAGATATACCCCCAGCTCTGTTTTATATTTTATTTTGAAACAGGGTCTCAGTAACTTGCCAGAGGTTCTCACTAAGTTGCGGAGGCTGGCTGTGAACCTGTGATCCTCCTGTCTCAGCTTTCTAAGATCTGAGATTATAGGCATGCACCAATCACACCTGGCATATTGTTTGATTGTTTGTTTGTTGTACTGGGGATTGAACCCAAGGACATTCTACTCTGGGATACATTACCAGCCCTATTTTACTTTTTATTCTGAAGTAGGGCCTAAGTTGCTGAGGCTGACTCACCAACCTGCAATCCTCTGTTTCAATCTCCTAAAAACTGGAATTACAGGCATGGGCTGCTCCGCCTGGGTCTAGTACACAATTATATTTAAACCCTCAGTCTTCAGTAAAGACAATTTTCTTTAGGAAAAAACCCCTTTTTGACTTTTTTGTCTAAAAAAACCTCTTTTTTTTGGTGGTACTAGCATTCCTGGAAACCCTTCTCTGGGCTACACTCCCAGACCTATTTTTTATATTTTATTTGGAAGCAGGGTCTCTTAAGCCAGCACGGCTGGCTTCGAACCAGCACTATCCTCCTGTCTCTGCTTCCCAAGCGCGGGGATTAAAAGCGTGTGCCACCACGCCTGGCCTAAAAACTCTTTTTTAGTGATGACTATTATCTAATGCTATGTCAGAAGTCATACATGTATTATTCATTGAACAAACATTGAGAGTCATATATGTGCCAGGTTATATGCTAAGTGATGGGTATAAAAGGTATGCCCTGTCTAAATAAATAGATAACCTAGTGGGAAACAGGCAACAAAGATTTGAACAAACAAACATAAATGCAAAGCTGATGTGGAAGAATTGTTAACGCATGTTAAACCTGGTGTTAGTATATGTCTTCCTATCATATTAACTTCTAAACCTTATAAACTTTTGAGTATAAATTTGAAATGTTTCATAAGTAAAAAATGAAAAAAATAAAACATAGTTGGAAGTGTGATAAATGCCCCGTTGATGTGGGGCTTTGGTGGAGAACAGAGTATAACTGAGACTTCATTTAGACAGAGTTATCAAGGGAAACTTGAAGTGTAATTTATCACTCACCTATACAAGAGGGATGAGGATAATTGGAGAAGAGTCACAAAGATGACCGGTGACAGAGTTGAAAAAAAGGCCTCTGAGAACAACTCTCAAAGAACTGGGGATGCTGAGCCACGGCAGGAAGCTTAGCCTGATGTAGCACTTTTACATGCCCACAGTGTCTTCATTCATCTCCCACAGTCAGCAGCAGGCAGAGTAAGTGACTCAGGTAAGATTTACCTGTTGGAGGAGAGCTGGAATTTCATCTTGCAGATAAGGAAAAACTGGAAAGGACTTGCCAGGCAAACTAGTTCAGCCTTCCCGCAAGGAAACCTCTCTCTAGTGTTCTGTGCAGGTGGCCATCAAGTTCCTGGGAAGAAGTTTCTGTCCTTTCTCTACTCAGAGTGGGATGGAGGTGAGTGGGGGCTCTGGTTGACTTCAGACAGGTCTTCTTTCCATCCCATAATAACCAGGCTCTTCTCTACTTCAGGACTCTGGCCACACGAAGCACCTGGGCTGTCCACCAGTTCTATGACCCGTTGATATACATTTTGAAGAGAGCGATTTTCATTATTTTTTCTCAATTTACGCTCTTGGAGAATATGGCATTCCTAGAAGTCAATGCAGCCACCTTCATCAGTGATGGATTCCAAGGGAAGGGCGGGGAAGTGGGTTTAGTTTGACGTTCCCAGATGCTGGGATGTCACCTCCTTGGGACACTATCCCAATTAAGATCTGATCACCTGCTGTCTTAGATGGCACACTAGTTACTCTGTTTTCCATTAGTCTTTTTGCCAACTAGGTTTAAGTGCTCTGAACATGTGGAAATTTGGCCCGCAGCTCGGTGTAACATCCAGTATTGATCATGTAGAGAATACACAATAGTCAATGGCTAATGGCTGAAGGAACCATCTGTTTCCCCTTCATGGATCATTATGTAAGGCAGTTATTTATATAAATCAGATATTAAGTTGGCAGAGGATGCTAAAAGAGGAATATTTTTGTAGTTTTAAAATGACGGAAAGTGAAGTCTTGGAGCCTGATTCATTCAGATACTTCTCATCTCTGAAAACTGCTTCTCCCTTTGTAAGTCTCCCAACTCCTTGCTACTGAAAGTGTCTCCACTGACCAGCAGCGTCCTCATCACTGGGGACTTGTTAGAAATGCAGATGCTCAGGTCTGCACTTTTACACACATTAAAAATTATTTCCATCCACTTTATTTGGCAAGGTGTGGTGCTACACACTCGTAATCTCAATGCTTGGGAAGCTGACATAGGAGGATCTCAGGTTTGTGGTCAGTCTCAGTATCTTAAAGTGAGGCCCACAACTTAGTGAGACCTTGTTTCAAAATTAAAAAAAAAAAAAGGTCTGGTGGTATACCTCGGAAATAGAATGCCCCTGGGTCTAATCCCCAGGACCACAAAAATTTTATTTTGATTCATGTATAAAAATGACTTTACATATTAGTGAGGTATGATTCATGATGTTTCAATATGTGTATGCATTGTATAATATTTAAATTAAGTTAAATATATCCATTTCCTCAATCATTTATCATTTCTGTATGCTTGTGAAAGGTTTCAAAATCCTTGCTTTTAGCTTTTTTTTTTAAATACAGTAAATCACTGTTATCTGTAGTCACCTTAATGTGCCAGAAGATAGCAGAACTTTCTTATTCCTATCTAACTTTAACTTAGTAATCACTGATTAAGCTTTCTCCATTTCTTCCCTATTTTTTGCTGCAATGAACGGGAAAGAGCAGGTGTCTCCCTGACCTTCTGATTCCATTTCCTTTGGCTGTATACCCAGTAGTGGGATTGCTGGATTCTATGCAGCTCAATTTTTAATTTTTTGAGGAAATTAAAATTCTGTTTTCATTCTGCTTTCCATACTGGCTGTGTTAATTGGCATTCCAACAGTGCACACGGGTTTCTTTCCCCACCACATCCTCGCTGTCACTTGGTATCTTTAGTCTTTTTGGCAATAGCCATTCTTACTGGAGTGTGGCGATATTTCATTGTGTTTTTAAATACTTGCTTTTCCATGATTGGTGATATTGAGCATGTTTTTCATATACTTGTTGGGCATTTGTAGATTGTCTTTAGAGAAATATTTATTTAGGTATATTGCTCATTTTTAATTGGATTTTCATTTGCTTTTGAATTAAGTTAGTGCCTAATATATTTTAGATATTAACTGTCAGTTGTGTGTAGGTAAATATTTTCTTCCCTTCTCTACATTGTCTCATTGTGTATCAGTAGTTCACTGTTATTTATGGGCAAATAATATTTTACTGTATAAATGTGACTTATTTTGTCATCAATTGATGGATATTGGGATGTTCTCACTCATAAATAGTGCTGCTAAGAACACTGTAAATCCCTTTGTGTAGACGTAGGTGTATTAGTTAACTTTTCGTTGATGTGACAAAATACCTGACATGAGCAACACAAAGGAGGAAAGGTTCATTTTGAATCACAGTTTCAGAGGTTTCAGTCCATGGTAGGCTGGCTGCACTGCTTCGGGTCTGAGTGAGACAGAACATCATGGCAGGAGGGCACAGCAGAGGAAAGCTGCTCAGCTCATGGAAGCCAAAGAAAGAGGGAGAGGGAAAGAGAAAGGCACAAGAAATACCTTTCCAGGGTACACCCTCAGAGACCTACTTCTTCCAACTAGGATGTCTACTCAGCAGTCAGTAGATTCATCTTCAGATGAGGTCAGAGCCCCTGTGATCCTGTGGCCTCCCAAAGCCCCACCTCTGCACACTGCTGCATTGGGGACCACCCTTTAACACATGAGCCTTATGCGAACATTTCAATTTCAAAACACAACAGTGTATTCCCACGATAACCTTATATTTATCATTTTGAGGACCTCCCAAACAATTTTCCAAAGTGTGTGCACTGTTTTACATTCGTCATCAGTGTATGAAGAGTCTAGATTTCTCAGGTATTACTTGGGTTTTTTTTTTTTAATAAGTGCTGCACATACATGAGGCCTTCTAGATTCTAAGGCTATAGCAGAGCTTTACAAAGCTACTATGGATATGTCACCCCAAGATCTTCCTTTTAGGTTTGTTTGTTTTTTTGTTTTGGATTTTTTTGTTTGTTTTTGGATGTTTTTTTGTTTGTTTCCTGGGACTAATGGATTTTCTTTCTTTCTTTCCTTCTTTCTTTCTTTCTTTCTTTCTTTCTTTCTTTCTTTCTTTCTTTCTTTCTTTCTTTTCAGTATTAGGTATGGGTCCCAGGGTCATTCTACCTTCAAGCTACACCATTAGCCCTATTTTTTTTATTTTGAAATGGGGTCTCACTGAGTTGCAAAGAACCTCACTAAGTAGCTGAGGCTGTCTGTGAACCATGATTCTCCTGTCTCAGCCTCTCAAATGCTGGTATTTATAAGTGTGCACCACCATGCCTGGTTCGGCTCGGATCTTTTAAATTTATTCATACTGAAGGATTTTTATGACAATATATAGAGATAAGAATAAAAGTATACTGAAAAACAGCATAGCTAGAAATTATAGTAAACACTTAAACGCAGGACATCAACATTGTTGCATCTATTTTTCTGATTTTGAAGACATGTATACACCAGCTGGCCAGTATTCTGAATGCAGCCAACTTTCTTCTATACTGTTTGTAAATAAATTTGTTGGGGTATAGTAGAAAAAATATATAAAGATGTACAGTTGGATGTTTTGATGTATACATACATTGTATAACTGTCAACACAATAAGGCTTGCTAGTATATCCTTTATATCAGTTATTATTTTTTTATGTACTGAGGACATTTAAGAGCTACTTTCTTAGCTCAAGTATACATTACAGCATTACCACTATAGATACTAATCTACACACTGGACTTTCAGAACCTCTTCGCCTTGCATAAATCAAACTTTGCACCTTTGACCGTTATCTCCCCACTTCTCCCTATCATCCAGCTGTTGGCAACTACCACTCTATTCTCTTCTATAAGTTGACTTTTTTAGATTCCACATATAAATTATATCATGCAAAATTTGTTCTTTTCTGTGCCTGGATTTACTTGGCATAATATTTTCCAGGTTCATTCATGATATTGCAAATGGCAGGATTTTTTGTTTGTAAGTGTGGACACACACACACACACACACACACACACACTCACACACACGTGTTTTATTTATCCATCCACCCACTGGTGGACACTATGTTGTTTCCATACCTTAACTATTGTGAACAATGGAGTGATGAAAATGGGAGTGAAGCCGGGCGTGGTGACGCACGCTTGTGATCCCCGCCTTGGGAGGCGGAGACAGGAGGATCGCACAGGTTCAACGCCAGCTGCACTGGCTTAAGAGACCCTGTTTCCAAATAAAAAAGTATAAAAATAGGTCTGGGAGTGTAGCCCGGAGGTAGAAGGGTTTCCAGGAAGCCCAGTACCACCACCAAAAAAAAAAGGGGGGGGGAGTGCAGATAGCTCAAGATGCTGATTTCATGAATAGATGTATCCAGGAATGGGTTTTATGGACCATATGGTAGTTCTGTTTTTAATTTTGTGATTAACTTCCATATTGTTTTCTGTAATGACTGTTCCAATTTACACTGCCATCAGCAGCATACCAAGGTTCCATTTTCTCCAAATTTTTGCCAACACTTGTTATCTTTTGTCTTTTTGATAATAGCTGTTTCATAGGTGTGAGGTGATAGATGATGTTGTTTTGATTTAGATCATCATAGATCATCAGCATTTTGCTGATCATTAATGATGTTAGCCTTTTATTCACATACCTACTGGCCGTTTGTATTTTTTTTTTTTTTTGGTACCGGGCTGGCATTTTACTCCCATCCCAGCCCTATTTTTGTTTTATTCTTTATTTTGAAACAGTGTCTCAGCCAGGCATGGTGGCACGCACTTGTAATCCCAGCATTCAGGAGGCTGAAACCAGAGAATCAGATTGCAGTTCGTAGACAGCCTCAGCTATTATCAAGGCCCTCTGCAACTTAGTGAGACCCTATTTCAAAATAAAGAATAAAAAATTGGGCCAGGGGTGTAGGTTGGAGGTCGAACGCCCTTGGGTTCCATCCCCAGACCTGCAAAATAAATAAATAAATAAATAAACAAATAAATAAAATGAAACAGTTTCTAAGTTAAGGAAGGCCTCACTAGGTAGCTGAGGCTGGCTTGAACCTGCAATCCTCCTGTCTCAGCCACCCAAATTCTGGGATTACAACCATGTACCACCATGCCCAGCTTGTATGGTTTGTGTGTGTGTGTGTGTGTGTGTGTGTGTGTGTGTGTGTGGTACCAGGGATGGAACCCAGGGACATTCTACCTCTGAGCTACACCCCCAGTCCTATTTTTAAAAAATTCTTTATAAATTTGGGGTATTTTGCTGTTTAGTTGAGTTCTTCATATATTTTGGATATTAACTATTTATTAGTTACACTGTTTGGAAATATTTTCTCCCATTCCACAGTTTGACTTTTCATTCTGTTGACCATTTCTTTTGCTGTGAAGCCACCTTTTAAAAGAAATCCATTTTGAATTTATTTTTGTATATATGTGAGGTAAGGATCCAACTTTGTTCTTCTGTATCCACTTCTATGCTTCTATTGATGCTCTGTAGCCTCACATCGTAAGGTACTTCATGCGTGCACATAGCACTTAGTGAGCTTCCCCCACCCCTGCTCCTTCCCACTCCCTTCCCTTTCCCATATATCATATTGAGATTGGCACTGGTGTTCTCACAAATGAACTTAACATCGGTGGAAATGTTTCCTTCATTATTCCCCTCCTCTAGACCATCTCCCTCACTCCTCTGGGGTTTCTCCTTCATTATCTAAAGTTCCTCTTGTCTCCCTCCCTATTACTCTCTAGCTTCTGCATTTGAGAGAAAAACATGACCTTTCACTTTCTGTGACTGGCTAATCTTACTTAAAATAATGTTCTCCAGGTCTATCCATTTCTCCAGCACCATTTATTGATAATACTCTCCTTTTCTCTTCATGTGTTCTTGACATCATTGTCAGAGATCAGATGAGTGCATGTGTGTGGATTTACTTCTGGACTCTCTGTTTCATATTTCATTGGTTTTTATGTTGTTACTATATTATTTGATTATTGTGGCTTTGTAATGTGTCTTGAGATCAGGAAATGTAATATTTCCAGCTTTTGTTTTTGCTCATGATTGCTTTCATTCTTCAGGGTCTTCTGCGGTTCCCTATGAATTTTAGAATTGTTTTTTTTTCTGTTTCTGTAAGGAAAGTTATTGAGATTTTTTTATAGAAATTGCAGTACCACAAAAAAGGAAAAAGAAAGAAAAAGAAATTGCATATAATCTGTAGATCTCATTGGATAGTATAGATATTGAAAGAATATTAATTTTCTGATCATGGGATGTCCTTGCAATGATTTGTTTTCTTTAATTTTCTTCATTAGTGTTTTATAATGTTCAGCATACAATTCTTTTACCTCTTTGGTTAAATTTATTCCTAAGTGTTTTATTTGTATTGTTCCTTGGGTAAATGGGATTGTTTTCTTAGTTTCCTTTCCAGACAGTTGTTGCTGTGTGTAGAAAAACCATTAATTCTTCTTGTTAACTCTGTAACCTGCAACTGTACTGAATTTGTTTGTTAGTCCTCACTTTGTTTTGTTTTGTTGTTGAATCTTTACAGTTGATCACATCTTCTGCAAACAGAGGTAATTTTACTTTTTCATTTCTGATTTGAATGTCTTTTATTATTTTTCTTGTCTAATTGCTTTGCCTACCCCTTGCTTGCCACAGCTGTCATTTCTTCCTCAGGCATTTTCAGGGCTAAACAAACATCTGCTTCTTTTCAGCAAATACTGTGGAGAGAGGGCTTTCCTCACTGCCTGGGCACTGAGTCAGGTCCAAAGACGAGTCCTGAGAATGAATGGGTCTTTTCTAGACAAGTGCCATGTCAATAAAGATAGTTTTGTGGCATAGAGCCTTTTAGGGAAGCTAGAACCCTGTTGTGGCCTCCAGTGGCTGCTTGAGTGCTGCTTTTCAAAGTTACTATGGTTACAAGAATCCTGGTTCTGAGGGTGTCAAGATGCCAGAGAAAGTGCTGGAAATAGGACTAACTAAAAAGACATTAGGCTCACTGTTTTTACTGAGTCTCAGATATTTTCTTGAATATAACATCCTCCTAATGTTCCAAACCTGTTGTTAATTTCCCAAGTTGTGAACAAGTGATTTTGACTGTCTTTTTTTTTTTTTTTTTTTTGGTGGTATTGGTGGTACTGGGGGTGAAACCCAGAGGCTTTCTACCTCCGGGCTGTACTCCCAGACCTATTTTATTTGAAAACAGGGTCTCACTAAGTTGCTGAGAGCCTCACTAAGTAGCTGAGGCTGGCTTTGAACCTGTGCAGTCCTTCTGTCTCAGCCTCCCAATTGCAGGGATTACAAGCGTGTGCCAGCACACCCAGCTTTTATTTTTATTTATTTTTATTTTTTGGTAGTGTTCTTACTGCTTTTATGGAGAAGCATATTTCCAGAGGTTCATTTCTGGTCATTGTGGAAGTGTTTTCCTCTCCTCTGAATTTTCAAACTGCTTGCTATTTTAGGGATATTTATTTGTTTTCTTCCTTTCTTTTTTAAAATAGATTTTGTAACATAGTTTTAGCTATCACATTTTGCCTCTTTGTTCTCTTTCTTTGTTTGTCTGTCCAGAGGGTAGATACATTAGGTACATACTTTATTTTAAAGTCCATGTGCAGGTGGATTATTTACTTATCTATTTATTTTGAGACAGGGTCTTGGTAAGTTTTCCAGGCTGGTCTTGAACTAGACTAAAAGAACCCCTTCTTCTAGCTTCCTGATTAGCTGGTACTATAGGTGTGTACCACCATACTCGGTGGGAAAATTTTAATTGTGTAGAATACACATGTCTTTTTCAACTCTGGATAACATAACAAATACCATAAACTGAGTGGCTTAAACAACAAATATTTATTTATCACAGTTTTGGAGGTTGGAAGTCCAAGATTAGGGTGCTAACACGTTTTAATTGTTGATAAGACCCTTTTCCTGGTTTATAGATAGCTATCGCTTGCAGTGCCCTTACATGGCAGAAAGGGTACGAGCTAGCTCTCTGGTCCTCTTATTATAAGGGCATTATTCTCATTCATGGGGGTTTCACCTACATGACCAAATGATCTCTTAAGACCCTTTCTACATATATCATCACATTGGGAGTAGAGTTTCGACATATAAATTCTGGTGAGGCACAAACAAATATTCAGTCCATTAGTAACATGAAATTTACCATCAATATTTGTTTGTTTGTTTGTTTTTCTGGGGATTGAACCCAGGGACATTCTACCTCTGAGCTACAGCTTCATCCTTATTTTTTATTTTGATACAGGATTTCACTAAGTAGCCGAGGCTGGCCTAGAACCTGCCATTCTCCTGTCTCGGCCTCCCAAGTACTAGGATTACAAGCATGCCACCATGCTCAGCCCAATCAACCATTTTTAAATGTGCAATATAGTAACATTAAGTACTTCCACTGTGGTACAATCAGTCTCTAGATTTTTCATTTTGCAACACTGGAACTCTGTATCCATTTCACAAAACACTATTTTTTACTTCCCTTAGTCCTTGGCAACTACCATTCCATTTTCAGTGTGTATGCATTTGACTGCTCTAGGTAGTTTATATACGTGGTATTGTGTATAGTACTTGTCATTTTGTGACTTTTTAATTTCCTTTAGCTGGATGCTCTGAAGGGTCATTCATGTTGTACTATGGGTCAGAGTTTTCTTCCTTTTAAAGACAGAGTACTAATTCATTGTATATGTATAGTACCTTTTGCATATCTGTTCATTCCTTGGTGGATACCTGGGTGGTATCTACCTTTTAGCTATTGTGAATAATGTTTCTATGCACATAGGTAACAAATATCTCTGTTAGACTGCTTTCAATTTTTTTTTTTTTGGTTATATGATTGTTTTCTTTTTACTTCATATGGAAACAACTACTGAAATATCCAGCTCCATAGTTTTTTAATTAATTAATTAATTAATTAATTACTGGTACTGGGGGTGGAACCCAGAGGCTTTCTACCTCTGGGCTATACTCCCAGACCCATTTTATATTTTGTTTGGACACAGGGTCTCACTAAGTTGCTGAGAGCCTCACTAAGTAGCTGAGGCTGGCTTTGAACCTACGCAATCCTCCTGTCTCAGCCTCCCAAGCGCGGGGATTACAAGCGTGCACCACCACACCCGGCTAGCTCCATAGTTTTTTAAATATGTGAGTAAACTTTAAAGGCTATCTCCAATTTTGTTGTGTAATACATTTTTCAGTAGTTATAATCAAGTATTCTTTTCTGGTTCTTCCCAACATTAGACATTATCTTACTCTGTTTTTCTGGTGATACAGTTTAGAAAATACTAAAGGACAGAAAGCCATATTGGGGTTAGGAAATAAATTATAAAGTTAATTATAATCTGACTCCTGATTCCTAGTTAAATCCTTAAACTTTTTTGTTTTATTATTTTTTGTCTAAATTAAAGGGTATAAGGCTAGGAAATATGACAGTTCTTTTGAGTAAGCAACTAATAGCACTTGATAAATTAACAGATTATTGGGCAGATATATTTAGAGAGTTACAGGTTTAGTTACTGAAGTAGATGCAAGTGGCCATGCATTTGTTTATTTATTTATTTGTATATCCAGGAAGTAAACTTGACACCTGCACCAGGCAGGGAAGTGAGCTGGGCCTGTGAGGTGACCTGGTGAAGGGTGTGGCAAGACTGTGCACACAGGCACAGTCAAAGGAACAGCTGCTACTTGCTGTTACAGATTGTTGCTCAGAGATGCCAGAGATGCCAATGTTTCAAGAAAATCAGAAATCATAGTTTTTACATGAAATCTCCTTCTTTTAAAAAGGGGATAAATAATTTGATAATTTTAGTAGAACACTTGAATGTCTAATTTGGATGTCCAACCAATAAGCTTGCAAGCTATGCTTATGATATATTTTTTTTGGGGGGGTACTGGGAATTTAACCCAGGGGAATAAAGTTTTACCTCTGAGCTACACCCTCAGCCCCTAATTTTTTTTAAACAGAATCTCACTAAGTTGCGGAGGGCCTCATTAAGTTGCTGTGGCTGGCTTCCAACCTGTGGTCCTCCTGTCTCATCCTCCCAAGTACTGGGGTTACAGGTGTGTACCACCATGCCAGGCTGTGGTTATGATTTTGATTGAGGTATAGAAATTTGTGAATTTGGAGAGTAGCCAATTTGACAGATACAACATAAATAATATGTTCATGGTAATCTGAGAAATTGGACTAAAATTATTTCCAACAACATCTAATGTTGGGAAGAACTGCTGGCATCATTCATCGTATTCATTTTTTTTAAAAAAACAGTTAAGTAAACGGGACACTACATAGTTAAGTGCCTTTCCATGCTTGCAGTCATATCTGTTAAGACTCTTGGAAGGAAGCAAAGCAAGCTGAAGGGTAACAGTACCAGCTCCCCTTCTTAAAATGCATTTGAGTATCTCTTGTGTTTTTATTTACAGTAAGTTAGGTTTGTGTAGAAGTTTTTCTTTTTTCTTTTTTTTTTTTTTTTTGGTGGTACTGGGGTTCCTGGAAGCCCTTCTACCTCTGGGCTACACTCCCAGACCTATTTTTACATTTTTATTTGAAACAGGGTCTCCTAAGCCAGCGCGCGGGGCTGGCTTCGAACCTGCGCGATCCTCCTGTCTCTGCCTCCCAAGCGCGGGGATTACAAGCGTGCGCCACCACGCCCGGCTGTGTAGAAGTTTTTCATGTGCTTTCAAGTGTTTTCTTCTCTGATCATAACAACCACAAATTGTAGGAGTTGTATCCATTTGGTGAAAGAAGAAACTGAATTTCATAAAAATTTTGTAACTTGTTCCAAGTTAACAACTAGTTAGTAATAGTTTGTCCATTATAACTCCTTCTATTGGCAGGGATGACTTTGAGAGTGATAATCACACTGGTACAACAGCCACCAGTGGGTTGGTCCTGGGTAGTTTGAGATATAAAGTCACCTTAGTGAGAGAAATGATATTAGAATTTAGTCTTTACTTGTAAACGTTCCCCATCATAGCATGGAGAAAAATAATGTGACTAAATAAGGCCTTCTCCAGGGAGAAATATATATGAGCTAAATAGACCAGAAGGATAAAAAAAGTGTCACATGGAAAAAGTAGACAGAAGGCATTTCTTGGTTAATTTTTTGTGTTTATTTTTCAAGGAGGAGTTGACATTTGAGACAGCTTTTATTTCTGTATTATTTTTTAGTTTTTTGTTTAGTGCAATGTTAGGCTCTTTGTTTTCTTCCATTTAGTTTTATTTCTAATCTTTATTTTGTAGGAGGTGGGAGTGGGTGAAACTAAGTACTGTTAAGTTTTTAAGTTGGCAGCATGGTCTGAAATGCTTTTAGGAACTGTGGTTTTATATAATGAGAATGCAAAAATAACTACCATAACTTAGGGAATTTTAATTTAGAGATATGAGTGTCCTAATGATCCCCCCCCACTTTTTTAACAAAACACACACATACCTTGTCACTGAATGAAATTCTAATGGATTTTTAGCTAAATTTGGAAATGGAAATATAATAAGGAAGTGAACACATATACCAAGATATGCAAATATATTTAATTAAAGCATTCAGGTTTTTTTTTTTTTTGTTTTGTTTTGGGTACTAGGGATTGAATTCAAGGGCATTCTACCTCTGAGCTATACCTTTAGCATATTTTTATTCTTTGTCTTAAAACAGGGGTCTGGCTAAATTGCTGAGGCTAGCTTCAAACCTGTGATCCTCCTGTCTTAGCCTCCCAAGTACTGAGATTACAGGTATGCATCACCACACCCTGCTAAGCAATTCAGTTTTTAAGGAAAACATGCTTGAAATATATTTTTATCAATTGTCTTGTTTTTAGATGTGTATAACATTAGAGTGAAATAAAATATTTTCTGAATGACTGATAGAGAATTAAAAATTATTTTCTTCCAAGCATTAAGACAAAATAGTCAATCATTTCTCAATTTCTAAAATGTGAGAAGACTTCAGTGCTTTCTGTTTAATTGCCATTTAGAGATGAATGAAATTAATCTAGGAATGTATCAATCCAGGTATTCTACTATTGATGTTTTTTAAGTTGAAAACCATAATTCATTCCAGCAGTTGAATGCCTCTGGGTTCAATCTCCAGTGTACACACACACACACACACACACACACACACACACACACACACAGCCTAATAAATGTTAGATTTTTAAAAATCATTATTTATGGACTAACCTTTTACACTATTTCTTAGGATGGTTTTTTTTGGGGGGAGGGGTGGTACTGGTGTTCCTGGAAACCCTTCTACCTCCGGGCTACACTCCCAAAACTTTTTAAAAATATTTTATTTGGAAACAGGGTCTCTTAAGCCAGCGAGGCTGGCTTCGAACCTGCACGATCCTCCTGTCTCCACTTCCCAAGCGCGGGGATTACAAGCGTGCGCCACCACGCATGGCTTTAGGATGGTTTTAATGCACATAAAACACAAGTAGGTTTTGAGGTAAGTAGTCCCTTAGAGTGATTTAATTTCACTTGCAAAAATTTGTTAGTTTTTTTTCTTTTAAAATGGGTCATGGCTAGAAGCAATTCATTTATTTGGCAAGATATTCTTAGCATATGGATTTGCTGCAGAAGTGAGAATTCTAAAATGTCTGTGTAATTTTAAAAATTGTTTTCTGGTATTTGGCTGGAGGGCATAACTATAAAACTTTTTACTAACTTAAAGAAAAAGAAAGGCATATATATATATATATATATATATATATATATAGAGAGAGAGAGAGAGAGAGAGAGAGAATGTAGTAATATTTTAAATTGCATGCACCTGAAAGTAGGGGAAATAATCTAGACTTGTGAGTTATTGGGTAGGCTTTATTTATTTACCTTTGGTAGGGATAGGGAAACATTTAAGTATATAACAATGAATTTAATCTTTCATAGCCAATTATTACTTTCACAAAGAAAGATAACTTTATTTTGGGTT
This sequence comes from Muscardinus avellanarius, assembly GCF_963383645.1. Classification (NCBI taxonomy): domain Eukaryota; kingdom Metazoa; phylum Chordata; class Mammalia; order Rodentia; family Gliridae; genus Muscardinus; species Muscardinus avellanarius. The sequence continues at coordinate 41,745,192 of NC_137787.1, forward strand.
TTGGTTTCCTTGCTTACTGTATTCAGCCTGGCAATTGTTAAAGAACGGTCATCAGTTTTTGAAAGCAGTTCTCAGCAGGGCCCAGAGTTTGGCCAAGATGTAAAGGTGAAAAGTGACTAGGAAGCTATTCAGAGATTTTCACTAGTTTTGTGAATTTGTATGTTCATATGGTTAACACAGTGGATTTCAGTTGGGGATATGCTGTGTGTGTGTGTGTGTGTGTGTGTGTGTGTGTGTGTGTGTGTGTGGTACTGGGGTTCTTGGAAACCCTTTTACCTCTGGGCTACACTCCCAGACACCTATTTTTTTATATTTTTATTTGAATACAGGGTCTCTTAGGCCAGCACGGCTGGCTTTGAACCTGCGTCATCCTCCTGGCTCCGCCTCCCAAGCCCAGGGATTGCAAGGGTGCACCACCACGCCCGGCAGGGGATATGCTTTAAAGGTGGAGAAGCTGGCCTTTAAATGTGTTTGTTCCATGAGATGGAGGGAGGAGGAGGTTATGGGGTGAGAATTGGGTAAGGGCTAATTGAGTGATATGTACATGTATACCTCTACCACCTTGTATTCCATTAAGATGTTTGACTAAAATGCACCAATGAAATAGAGATAAATGAATAAAGTAAATGTAGTATAAAAAAATAAATGTGTTTGTTCATTAATTCCCTTTGATAACATGTTAAGTTAAAGTACATGTTAAGGTTTTTTTTTTTAATTTCTTATCTCCTAAGCATGTTGATTGGTTGCATAAGAATCCTTCCTTGGTTTGCTTTTGGGGGGCAAAATGCTAAAAGAGAGTATGTGTGCTATCTGCTTTGTCATCATCAATTTTAGATTGAATCTTCCAAATTTAGACTGACTTCTGACTTCTAACTAATTTAAACTGCAGCTTTTAGTACTGTTTTTTTTTTTTTTTTCTTTCTTGATCTTTGCTTTTTTTTTCCCCCTTGATTTCTGGAATAGCTACTGGCTTATTTCATGAGTGAGGTTAAGATAACCCTAAAATGTAATGAGACTGGTTACTACAGCCACCAGCCTTATGATCAGCTAAGCTGGACTTCAGTGTGAACTTAATGGGTAGCATTGGGCTAAAGATAGTTTGAATTAAAAATAAATCAAAGCAGAAACAGAAATAGGAAATACCATTCAACTTCTAATATACTGTGTACTGTGTACCATAATACCCTGCTCATTAAACTTTTTACTTGATACTATTTTTATTTGATACTATTTTGTTTAAAAATACTGGGGATTGAATCCAGGGCCCTACACATGCTAGACAAGTGATACAGCTGAGCTAAAGCCCCAACCCTTTTTAAATTTTATTTTGAGACAAGGCCTCACTAAATTTCCCAGGCTGGCTTTGAACTTGTGATCCTCCTGCCTCATCCACCTAAGTAGCTGGGATTATAGTCATGTGTCACCATTATGGTAAAGAAAATAAATTTTATAGAAAAATAAAGTTGAGAGGAAATAAACAATAATTGATGAATGTTTGATTTCCCCCTCTCTGGATGTGATGGTACACCTCTGTAACCCCAGCTATTTAGGAAGCTGTGGCAAGAGCACTGCTAATTCTAGGCCAGCCTGGGCTGTTTAGTGGAACATTGTCTCAAAATAAAAAAATAAAATAAAAAAGGGCTAGGGATGCAGTTTGGTGGTAAGTGCCTCTGGGTTTAACACACACACACACACACACACACACACACACACACACACACACACACACACCAGGGTCATTCTACCTCTGAGCTATGCCTCCAGCCCCATTTTTAAATTTTTATTTTGAAACAGGATCTCATGGAGTTGCTGAGGCTGGCCTCAAACCTGCGATTTTCTTGTCTCAGCCTCTCAAGTACTGGGATAACAGGCTTGTGCCACTGTACTGGGCTACTTCTTTATACATGTAAGAATTTCAGTTTCAGGACATATCATTTCTGCTGTTGTTTCTAATTTGGTTGGAGGTGGGGAGTATCTGGAAGTGGGGAGGGAAGGAATTGTGAAGGACTGACATTTATCCCATCAGTCCACTGTCTTTAGAGCTTTCGTTTAACCATCTATCCAACACAGTACTTGGGCTACCTTTCCCCACTTTTGGCCACAAGAATGGTTTAAAAGACTTAATACCTTGTTGAAATCTGAATATGTCTGTACAGCATTGTCATAATCCTGTTGAAAAGGAAATACATACCTGATTCTTAGCAAAGTCATGCTGTTTTCTACTGAATGGTTCTTTTTATTGCCTGTAAGTTCTCACAAAGCACTTATTCTCTAATGCATTTGGAGGTTTGCAGGCCTGGACAGCGAGCTCTGTGGATTTCCAAGCCTGCCCTTCCGTTTAACCTTTGCCCCTCCCCAGACATCAGTCCTTTTCCTGCAGCCTGATGTTGTTTGTGCTGCTGAGTGAGATGACACTCTGACCGAGAAGTCATTGTATGTAAGCTCTTTTCTGGGAAAAATCATTCTTTTGGAGCCATTCAGAAAATGTCTGTAGAGTCCATTTTGAGAAAAGCTGACTTGAGGAATGAATTCTCTGGAAGTGCCTGCCAATTATGTCTGTAAAAAGAAGTCTTGTCATTGAACTTGCCAAATATATGTATACATACACAGATACACACCATGCCATATATATGTGTATATACTCCAATACCATATGTGTCTATGTCTATATATATATTACATGATAAGATTATAAGCATATTGGCAGGCACTAGGGAGTTTCTTAAAGCTCAGTTCCCTGAGCTGGGGAAGGGGATCACAAACAGGCACATCTCACTTATAAAAGAGTGGGTGAGACCTTTGCTACAGAAGGTGGTCTCTACAATAGCAGCAGTGCCCGTGCTTGTTAGAAAGGGCAGACACAGGCCCTGCTCCAGCCCCTGTGAATTCTGCACTGTGATGCTATCTCTAGGTGGCTTCTATACTAATTAGGTTTGAGAAGTGCTGAAAATAGTTCTCATGAGACTCTCCACCCCTGCAAGTTAACTGGTTGAGAGTTACAGGCTCATTTTGTGAAGTTGCTGCAGCTACTAGATAGCTTACTTGGGAAAATACTTTTAGAGTGAAAGGACTTCAGATATTTATTGCAAATGGCTGGCTTGATATTGTTGTTAGATGTTGACCTTACACTGCTCCCTTTGAGAAGATTTAAGGAGATGTTTACCAATACCACTAATAGCATTTTCTTTCTTTCTTTCTTTCTTTCTTTCTTTCTTTCTTTCTTTCTTTCTTTCTTTCTTTCTTTCTTTCTTTCTTTCTTTCTTTCTTTCTTTCTTCTTCTTACCAGGACTGGAACCCAGGGGCATTCTACCTCTGAGCTACACCGCGGTCCTAATTTTTAGTCTTTTTATTTTTTTTGAAACAGGGTCTCACTGAGTTGCAAAGGGCCTTGCTAAGTAGCTGAGGCTGTCTGCGAACCTTGATCCTCTGGTCTCTGCCTCCCAGATGCTGGGATTACAAGCGTGTGCCACCATGCCCGGCTCACAAATAGCATTTTCAAAAAGCAGTTGCTGAGGTCATTTGACTAGTCCTGGGCTGGAGTGCCCAAATCTTTCCTTCATACTTCCTGCTTTGCACAGTCTTTGTGTTGTGATACCTGCTGGTTAAGTTGTGGACGTTATTCTTAAACGTGAAGAGAGACTCCAGGTGGCAAGGCTGTCCCTGCAGCGGTGTCTCTCCTGCCTCTAGACTGCGAGTTCTCTGGGCTCAGGAGAGTGGCTTCTGTGGCTCCAAGTCAGGGGAGGGCTGGGGCTGAGGGGCTGTTTGGCTGTACAAGCCTCTGAGAAGTAGTTGGCTGAGCCGTAGAGCTGATACCTCACATTCGCCCAGCATTAGCTTCAGTGATGCTGATGGCAGGGGGATGTAAATCAGCGTTTCCTAGCTTTCCAGGTGTTTTACTAACATCCAAGATGAGGACGAAGGAATTGAGGCTCCTCCCCTCATCTGAGATTGTCACATCCCTTGATACTTCTGAGGAGTGGGCAGGCTAGCGGTGACCCCGATGCACTGGTATGTGCTGTTGAAAATACCTGGTTCACTCAGGTGGGAGAGCCTCATGGAAATTTTGGGTGTGATAAGTTGGCAGAGGGTGGCAGATGTTATAAATGAGCACTGGATTTGGAATTAGTGGATGCAGGTTGAATCCCAACTCTTCTGCCACATAGTTTTGTGATCTAGTTTCAGTTATCTATTTTTTGAGTTCTATAATTGCAAAAATCAGGTTAATCTATACTCCTAGCATTGTGAGGCTCTAATGAGAGAAAATATTAAGTGCCTAAAACTGGCTGGGCAAGGTGGTGCACACCTGTAATCCCACCACTTGGGATGCTGAGACAGGAGGATTGAAGGTTTGAAGCCAGCCCCAGCAATTTAGCAAGGCTATCAGCAATTTAATGAAATCCTGTTGCCACATTACAAACAAAAACAAACAAACAACAACAACAACAAAAAGGATGGAGTTGTAACCCACAAGTAGAATGTCCCTGGGTTCCATTCCCAGTACCAAAATCCAACCAACTAACCAACCAACCAAACAAACAAACAAAAAATCCCTGATACAGCAGTTGGCCCCTCCTCTACACTAATACATGTTACTTAGACATTTTGTATATTAAATAACTCCTTACCACTTTTTTCATGCCCGCTCCAGCTAAACTGAGTAGGGATTTGAGTAGCTTCTGATGGTTTTGCCCATCAAGAGTATTTCCAAGCGACACTTTGCCAGGTAATTGCCATCTTCTGTTAATGCCACCATGGCAGACATTGACCATCAGAGGCACAGTGCTTCACGCTGGGGACTCGTCAGCTGGACCCTGGCCAGCAGGGACGACGCGCCCAGGAAGCTGAGAAGATCCCATCTTACACAGAGGCTATGCCAACCTGTCAGTCGGAGCCAAGAAAAAGAAAGTATATGTTTAAAACAAACATGTGTGGTGTAAAGGGCTTTGGTGAATTAATCAGGTTTGAGTGGTTGCAGAGTGTGTAATTCTTTTCCACAAAGAAGACTATAAGGTGAGACAGTTGGCTTAAAAAAGTATGCTCATGCAATCAGGACCTAAAATTTAGAATGGTGTAGAGTTCTGCATAAGGTTCTCTGAATTCAGAACCCTGCTTACTTTGGGAAACCAGAAGGTGTTTGGTGTAAATTCCCTACTATATCAGTGTTCTACTGTTAATATTTGATCATAGCCAGAGCTCTTTCTTCTTTTTCTCTGAATATGAACCCAGTACCCAAGTCTGAACTTGAAGCTCTTGTTTTAGATATTAATGTAGTGCCTTGGTTATTTTTAAATGGTTGCTATTTGGAAAATGTTAGAAATGTAATTTTAATAAGGTTTGAGAAAATTATTAGGTGAAAACTATTTGTTTTGATTAATTAATTAATTAAGTGGTCCTGGGTATTGAACCCAGGGGAATTCTACCTCTGAGCCCTATTTTTTATTTTATTTTGAAACAGGGTCTCACTAACTTGGAGGAACTTGCTATTAGTTGTTGAGGCTGACCAAGAACCTGTGATCCTCCTGTTTCAGCCTCTCAGGATTACAGGCAAATGCCTGTATTCATCTTTGTATTCATCGTTAAGATGGGGATAATAATACTACCTTCTTACTAGGAGTAGTATCCACCTTGGAGGATATGTGAAGTCATATATGTAGAATGCCTTGCATACTGTTTGGCATACCATAAACACATCATAGTGTATTATTATTTTTGTTATTACTTTCTTTTTTGTGAGTGTGGTGCTGGAGATGGAACCCAGAGGCTTTCTACCTCCAGGCTACACTCCCAGACCTATTTTATATTTTATTTGGAAACAGCGTCTCACTGAGTTGCCGAGAGCCTCACTAAGTAGCTGAGGCTGGCTTCGAACCTGTGCGATCCTCCTGTCTCAGCCTCCCAAGCGCGGGGATGACAAGCGTGCGCCACCACGCCCGGCTCTGTTATTAATTTCTTCATGATTATAAAGCCTAACTGCTTATTATGAAAAATGTAAATTAAAAGGATGAAAACAAAAATCACAATTAACTCTCCACTTAATGATACCTGGTGTTGAAATTTTTGTACATTTTCCTAGTCTTCTATTTCCCTATATACATATGTTTTACATAAAGATATCAAAATATTGGTTTAGCTGGGCCTGGTGGCACATGCTTGTAATCCTAGTACTTGGGAGGGGGAGACAGGAGGATCAAAGGTTTATGGCCAGACCCAGCAACTTAGTGAGACCCTGTTTCAAAATAAAAAATAAAAGAGAGCTGGGGGGTGTAGCTCAGAGGCAGAATGCCCCTGGGCTCAAAACCAAGTACCCCCTTCCACACACATTATTGTTTTGAAACTCCCTATTTTATTTTACTTATTATATTTGTAATATCTTCTTATATTATTGATGAATCTTACCTGATTTCAATTACATTTTATTTTATATATTTCCTAAATTTGTTTTTTCTATTGCTAGGTATTTGTTTTGTTTTCAGTCTTTATTTTTATTTTTATTTATTTTTTATTTTTGTGGTACTGGGGATTGAGCCTCTGAGTTATACCCCTATCCCTATTTTTCTTATTTTTGTAATTTGGAAACAGTAACTCACTATGTTGCTGAGAATCTCAGTAAGTTGCCAGGGCTGGCTTCGAACCTGCGATTATTCTGTCTCAGCCTCCCAAGTACTGGGATTACAGGCATGTGCTCCACATCTAGCCCAGTCTTTCTTTTCTGAGTAACTCTACAGTGAATATTTTTCTTTACACTAAGTTCCTTGAAGAGAAATTACTGCCTCAAAGGCTTGATACATTTTTGTACATGTTACAGAACTGCCTTCCAGGAAAATTCTAGAAATTAATATTTCTACTTGAAATTACAGTTTTTTTAAATTATCAATTTTATAGGTAGAAATATTTTTTGTTTTCTAATGATTTGAACTTTTTGTGGTTAGAAACTAAGACTGTCTGTCTATGCCCTTTGCACATTTTTGAAGCATCATTGATATGAAAAGCTCTTTATTTGTTAAGGCTATCAGCTCTTAATCAGGGGCATTGCAGACATTTTCCTGAGTTTTCAATATGTCTTTGTTTCTTCATCATAGACATTGATGGAGATTTTTATTTTCTAGTTGTCAGATTCATTAGCTTTCTTTTCCCCTTATAGTTTCTGCTTCTGGTGGTATGTGTAGGATGTCTATCTTCACTACAAGTTGAGATGATCATCTGTGTTTCAGTTCAGTTTCTCAGTCACACACTTTAATTCCACAGATATTCATGGAATGCCTTTCCTATGATGGTGTTAAGTCAATTTTGAGATAATAATAAGCAATCTATATTCTTTTGGGGTTTCAATCTAGTAGAAAATAGGACTTAATGAGGACATTGTTCTAAGTGAAATAAGCCAGACGTTGAAACACAATACTTTATCATCTCACTTTATAAATGGAATCGGAAAAAATCACAACTCATAGAACAGAGAGCAGAAGAGTAGTTACCAGGATTTGGTGGGTGGGGAACGTGGGGAGGTGTTGGTCAAAGAGTACAAGATTCCAGTTGTAAAATGACTAAGTCAAGCAAGGTGTGATGCATACCTGTAATTCCAGTACTTGCAGGCAGAGACAGGAGGACCGTAAGTTCGAGGGCAGCCTCAGTAAGTAGCAAGACTCTCAGCAACCTAGTGAGAACCTGTTTTTAAATAAAAATGGGCTGGGGGTGTAGTTTAGAGATAGAATTCCCTGAGTTCAATCCCCAGTAACCCCCCACTAAATAAATAAATAGATACATGAGGAAATAAATGACTAAGTCCCAGATTTCTGTCATGTAGCATGATAACTGTAGTGTGACTGTAATGTATCATATACTAGAATTCTAAGAGACTATGAAATATTTTGACCACGAAAAAAATAGCAGCCATGTGAGATGCCTGTGGTATAATCAGGTATAGCCTGATTGTGGAGATCATTTCAACTGGATCCATATGTCCAAACATCATGCATACCTCATATATATATATGAGGTGTATATATAATAACTGTATATATATGTACATATAGTTATTACCATGTCATTTATGCCTCAGTAAAACTGGGGAAAATAGAGAAAATAGACCTTAATTTGTTTTGTATTCACAAACTACATTACATCTGTGCTTTGTGTTCTGAAGAAGAGCTATGGGATAAGGCAGAAATGTCCCTGAGAGTCCTGACCTGCAGGAGGAGCCCAGGGGGCCTCTCCTGTGGGTGTGACCTTGAATGAAACTCTGAAGGAAGACTGTGGTTAAATCACAATAAGAGGGTGGTGGAGAAGGCTCTGTCAGTGGCCATTTGGCCGAAGCACCGGTGCCAGCGTGAGGCAGGAGTATGTCAAGATTTGGCTGGAGAGGAATTTTGATGAGAGACCACACAGCGACCTGTGGGTCCTATATGGCTTTTGATCTTTTAAGAGCGATGGAATACCACCAATGCGGTTCAAAGAAGATGTTCAAAGAAGATGACATGATAAGTTCATTTTTTTTTTTTTTTTGGTGGTACTGGGGTTCCTGGAAGCCCTTCTACCTTTGGGCTACACTCCCAGAACTATTTTATACTTATTTTAAAAAAATTGGAAACAGGGTCTCTTAAAGCCACCGTGGCTGATTTCGAACCTGTGTGATCCTCCTGTCTCCGCCTCCCAAGGGCAGGGATTACAAGCATGCGCCACCACGCTCGGCTTTGATGAGTTCTTTTAAAGAAACTTTAATCCTTTTGGAGCCTATTTTTATGGGGACTACAAATTTTATTTCTTAGCAGTTAATCATAGTCACTGCACGTGTGTGTGTGTGTGTGTGTGTGTGTGTTTGTGTGTGTGTGTGTGTGTGTGTGTGTGTGGGGTGCTGGGGATTGAACGCAGGGGCATTCTACCTCTCAGTTATGCTCCCAGACTGATATTACTTTTTATTTGGAAACAGGGCCTTGCTAAGTTGCTGAGAGCCTTCCTACTTTGCTGTGGCTGGCTTTGAACCTGTGATCCTCCTTTCTCTGCCTCCCAAGTGCTGGGGATTACAGGGGTGCACCACCACACCTGTTGTCATTGCACTTTTTATTAAATGATCCTTCCTATTGCCATTGATCTGAAATGGACTCATCAAATAGTGAAATTTTATATGTACCTTGAGTCTTGTGTGCAGTAAGATGTTTTGATAGGCCCCATGTGCTATGCTCTTGCTCCTACCCCCAAATGTACATGTTGAAATCCTAACCCCCAATGTGATGGGATTAGGAGGGGCCTTTGGGGAGTGATGCATCATGAGAGGGGGCTCTCCTCAGTGGGATTAGTGCCCTAATAATTGAGGCCCCGGAGGGCTGCCTCGTCCCTTCTGCCTGTGAGGCACAGGGCGGAATGAGAAGGGGCCCTCTGTAGATCAGAGGAGGGGTCTCACCAGACAACCTTGATTTTGGAATTCCTAGCCTCCAGAATGATTAGATATTTCTGTTGTGAACAAGCTACCTAGTTTGTGGTACTTTGTTATGGCAGCCCACACAGACTGACACACTTGCTTGGTTTTTCTTCTTAGTTGCATGAAGGGCACTCTGTTCATCCATAATGTAATCCATATTTGTCTTATTGTTTTCTTGTGTTATCAATGCGATTTATTCATTTTTATTTATTTATTTATTGGTGCTCTGTAATTACACATCAGTGTGAGTTTCAAAACAAACACGCACACAGGTCTTGGGGTATTTTTCCCTTCAGGTTCTACCCGGCTATCCCTTCATGCATGGTATTATGGGTGACCTTGTAGGTTTCACAACCCCCTTTTAACCTTTTAAGCTAGGGGGCAGAGAACTGTGCACAGCCTGGAGCCAGCTCTGTTTACCGTGGTCTTTATTGGTCAGGTATCTCTTGTCCAAAGTAGGTATATTTTTGTCTCTCATTCTGGTAATCTTTTTATAATGGTGGGAATTTATTCATGCACAATGTGAAAACACAACAAGTAATTTACGAGCCAACAGTTTTGCCCCCTATATACTCTGCTGCTCATTGTTCTTCTCAGTTAAACTCCTCCTGTGATCAGTTTAATATTTGTGGGTTAAAATGACTATTGTATGCTGGGAAGTAAAATTAGTAGAAATTAACATGGAATTAGCACTGGAAAACAAGTACTGACATATGGGGCAGTTCCCAGTGACTTTACTGAGGGCATAGTTTGCTTTCCTCTGTGTGCAAGACCCAGGTTCTAGGAGGTGGGACACATATTCTGGAGATGGTGGTGGAGGAAATTCTCCTACTTGATGGTCTCCATTGTTCTTTGAGGTCTTGGCTTTAACTGAAATTTAGTTAGCAGATATTTCTTCAGCTTTTTGATAGGTCTTTGAGATATTTAAGTTCCTAGGACTGTGTAAAGTGAGTGGCAAGGCAATACGCATGAATAGAGTTGCTTTTTTTTTCCCATTGTAATTCAGAAATCCTTAAAAAAAAAACAAAAAACCCTCTTTCCCAATCTGAGCTACCCTGGAAACTCCCTGGCAAAGAACTTCTTGGCTTCTTGGATCATTTTGTTTGAGTGAAATGTGAACTTTACCATCTGAAGACTTTTGTATTGATTTCGTGGAAATAACACTATTGTATAAATATGTTTTGAGGCTGGTGTAGATTGGGTATTGATAACTCAAGTTAATGGTCTTTGAGGGAAAAAAACTTATATAGTACAGGGGCCATCATTTTGATTGAATATAATGTTCTATAAGAGGCGCCCTCTGGCTTAGTGAACCATCAGTCTGGAGACTTCTCCAGTGTTTTGCAAATTAGTGTTTAAGTACAAATGTCTTCCACACCAACAATTGGCTGCAATTTCCCACCATATTTTCTTGGTCACTGCTTCATCCTGTGAAGGAGGCTGGTGGCAGGCAGCTAGTGCCTAGAAGTATAATTTTCTTGAAGGATGCAATGCAAACACTCATTACCAATTGTGATGCTGTGGTTACTCGGCTACTTATTTACTCTCTGTCTTTTCAGTTGTTTAAGCACAGGCACACCTGTTATATTTTTAACTGTGTCCCCAGAGCCCAGTGCAGAATCTGATGCTTCATATTTTCTGAATGAATAAATGAATATGAAATTGTCCCAGTACCTTCACGTTAAAGGAAAGTGACAGACTCACATTGTTGGATTTTGTTGTTACCCGAAACTCTGATCGGTTGGGTTCCAAAATCTTTTTGAGGTACAGTAAATTACTGAATGGAATTCATATCATTGGAAAGAATTTGAACAAAATGATATTTCAGGAAAAGAACAATATGTGAAAAACATTTTTTCTCATGACTGGAAAAACAATTACTACCTTCTAACTTATATACATGTGTGTGTGTGTGTGTGTGTGTGTGTGTGGTACTGGGGATGTAACCCTCTCCATTTTCTTCTCTGTCTCTTACAGTTTACAGCCTAGCATGAGAAATTGTGAATAATGTGGCTGAGGATCCAGTCAAGATTAGAGATACTGGATAGACCTTCAATATGCAAGGCATTTTTAAAAATAGAAATCTCGCTGGGCGTGGTGGCGCACGCAGGATCACACAGGTTCAAAGCCAGCCTCAGCTACTGAGTGAGCCTCTCAGCAACTTAGTGAGACTCTGTTTCCAAATAAAGTATAAAATAGGTCTGGGAGTATAGCCTGGAGGTAGAAAAGCCCCTGGGTTCCACCCCCAGTACCACCACCAAAAAAAAAAAAAAAAAAAAAAAGGATTGGATTTTCTTCCCTTTGGCCCTACCCACACAGCCTTCTGGGCCTTGGGGCACAACCATTTTACTGAGGCCTAATCAAGCTAAGTAATAGAATAAAAATTTAGAGATTATTTTTGTTTGTTTTGTTTTTGTTCTAGCATTATGCAGACAGAATTTTAGAGACTGTTTTCAGCAGATCTGAAAGTTTCCTTCTCTGGCTTCTCTGAAGAGGAAAGATCCACTGCTTTATTGCCATTCTTGCTTCTACCCCCTCCACTCAAGGACAACCCAGTGGAAGCAAGTTTCGGAGATGCTTGGCTAGCCACAGAGGGAGGTAAGAGGAAGCCTAGAGCTCAGGCAGAGGCAGGAAAACGTTTAAGAAACCAAATGGAAAAGGGGGGATGAGGGACTCCCTTTGGCTTCTCCAAGTGATCATGTTAGGAGTTGTGCTGGGGATTTTGGGAATAATAAGACAGCTTTCTTTTTGTCCTGTTATCTGTACTGTGTACCTTATAATTTAATAATAAGGATTCTTTGTTAATGGGATGAATCTGTTTTTCTCTGAAGTTGGAGGTTAGGTCATTTAGTGAGACAGATAGAGATTGTCTAGAAATTTTCAGAACAGAGAAAGTAAGAAATAGTTGTCGTGAAAGTGGATCAGAAAGCTGTCTAGAGAACTCTAGAAGGATTTTCAGGTTGCCAACGGCTGCCTGAGGGTTGCTTTGTTTGGAGGATAGACGTGTGTTCTGTCATAAATCCAGTATTGGTCAGTATTACATCCTCCACAAGCCCTTCTTTGACCATAAATCCTCAACTTTGATTCACAACTTAAATATTCTCCTGAAACTCTCGTGTCAGCTTGGCTGTGCCTTATAAGTGTTATCATTTGGGGCTGAAATAGCGGTTTCTGCATTTGTGCTCCCAAGGGTAGACACTGCTTGTTTTCTCCTTATCTATTGGATTTAGTGCTAGGCTCGTGAGTTAGGCCCTGGAAAATGATTGAATTAGCCAAAATAGGAAGAGAGAGAAGTGACTGAGAATAGTGTATTGTCGCGAAAGCTGAAGAGGAGAGAATGTTAGGAAGTCATGGGAAACAATAAGAAATGCTAGGAAGAGAAAGTCAAGAATGAAAAGTATTTCATATGGTATGAAGGAAGTCAGTGATGTCCTTGGAGAGGGAAGTCTCAGGCAGTATTTGGATCCTGAAGTCACACTGCAGACACTTATCAAAAGAACGCATGACTAAATATTATCCCATTTCCTCAAAATTTAGTCCAAGTTTCAATTCATATCGACACTTTCCAATCAGAGAGTAATTTTTGTACATGTAAGCTTAAAATAAATTAATGTCTGCCACTTCAGCAAAGTCATCAGATACTGTGTTTAGATGATTTAAACATAGTAGAGCAGAATTGTAAATTTTTATGTAGTTTGTATGGGGAAAATTATATATATATATATTAATAAAGGCATTGGTGTGTTTTGAATTATCATCTGGAATAGAATTTTGAGAGCAGACAGAAGCCAACTTCTGTGAGGTCCTGTGTACAAATATTAGTCTTTCTGCTTGGTAGAGTGAACTGATTAAAAAGAGTTGTTTTCTATAGTCTGTCAGCTTTTAACATTAGCTTGGCATTCTTTTATGAAAAGTAGTATCTAATGACTACTTCTTATTGCTTAACTTTCTCCTGTCCTTGGCTACAAGTTATTCTACTCTTTTCTAATAAAACGAGGCAGGTGTGTCTCTTAGTTGTTTTCATTGTGAGACTTTTATTTTTCTGGTTCCGGGGCGCTGCATTTCTTTGGCTCCTTCTGGACTTATTCAGCCTGTGAAACTGTTTCCCTGTCCCGTTGTGATGGAGACAGGAGGGACACTTGGATTTCACTTAATTTCCTAGTTGTCCTTGGAGACGATGGGATTTTTACTGGGCAGAAAGACAAACACTTAGATTTCATCCTAATGGGAAGTTTGAATGTTTAGCACTATCTTGTGTGCATGACAACAATAAGGCATGAAGATTTGAACTCTTTATTGATCTTACTAGAAATTCTTTTTAGTAATTAATTTCCTTGGTTGTAACTAAAGCTCTTTTAGCACTTGTTATAGTTGGCTGTATTTCGTCTTAAGCAGTAACAGATTGCCATTGAAGAAGAATTGGTTGTTCTCAATGATCAGGTATATGCCTTCCTAAAAATGATTACTTAAATAGATGCCTATTAAATTATTATACATTTTTAAGATGGAATTCCACTTTGACACTGAAATTTAGGTTGTAGAGAAAATTTTATTGTCATAAGATGGTCTGTGAAACATACACACATATACATATTTATATAAACACAGACATAATATAGGCATGTTTCAACATATATGTATGTATATAAAATACATATGTATATATACATACATATATAAATGTATATGTGTTTGTGTGTATGTACAGAGATTTATTTTTGTGGTGCTGGAGATTGAACCTAGGGCCTTTGGTACGCTAAGCATGTACTCTACCACTGAGCTACATACCCAGCCCTTGGCAATACATTTTTTAAACTTACTAAGATAGTCAGCAAATATGATTTTATTTTTGTATCCATCGTTATATCCATTTACCTTTATATTTCATTTACTTCATGGATAAAAAAGAAACGTCTAAAATATGTCAAAATATTAACAGTGATTATCTCTGAGCATTTAGAAATGGGATGGCTTTCCCTCAAGATTGATAGTCTAAAAATTAATAGTAATTTTGAAGAGAAAAGGTATTTTCTTATTTAAGGAACTTTCAGTGAAAATTTTATGTTTTAAATTAACTTTGTGAATTAATTTTCTAATTCCCTTTTTACTTAGCACATCTTTACTTCATAGAGATAAATCTGGAATGATAGAGAAAAGAAATTCTCAGGTGTGATTTATTTTGTGGTGGAGGGGTTGCAGCACTATTGGAACTTGTATTTAAATTGAGATCAGAAAATAACCTGATCATTAGGACCAGGAAACAAAGTCTGGATGGAATCACCTAAGCAGGAATTAGGATCTATCCTTAGGCTGTTGCAATAAAGGTAGAAGGGCCTCTACCCGATGTCAGAGTCCTGCCTGGCTCTGTAGACCAAAATGCAGTCCAGAGGGTTAGATTGGCAAGGCCAGAATACTGAACGAAGCTCAGATTGAATGGACATAGGAGCAAATATTCTTTTCTTTGACTGTTGAAAGGCCAACAAGAGTGGGCAGGCCTCTGGGGTCATTGTAGCCCAGCAGGTTACAGTGTTGTCTTGCCTTTCCTTTTAGTGCCTTAAAGTGTGTGTGGGGGGGATTGATTAGTAGAGAGACAGGCAAAAAGAGAAATTAAGAAGATCAGTAGAGGGATAGGCAAAAAGAGAAGGTAGAAACTGAACAGAGAGAGAGAAGCAAATAGAAGTATTGTGGCTACTGTAATGTGCTATTGTAAATTCCTTTACAATACCATATATAGAGCCAATTCATCAAAAGGCCACGTTAAGGCAGAATTTGGAAGACAAAGATTTTACTTCACTTTTTAATCAGTTTCTTTACTTATTAAAATGACCTGTTTTGGAGTTTTTTTCAAAGTAGAGCAGAGACAGCTGTTTTTCTCCAATGACTTAGGAATTTCTAATTAAGGTGACTGAAGAAGGCTAGGAGCAAGGATGTGGCTTATTCTCAGGTCATTCAGCTTTTGTTTCATATAATAGTTATCTCATTATCTTCCAGAGCTTTGACTTTTTTCCCCTTTTCTTTTTGTAAACCTTTGTTTTATGTAAGACTTCATAGTGTATTTCTTATTGGTATTACTGAAGCTCTGAGCTGCATTCCTAAATTAAAGTCATGCATGCTGTAAAGAACAGACTTTGTTCAAATTTCTGTAGGTGGTGGGAACTGTGCAGGAAAGAAGATACCCACACTGTGCCTTGCAGTGCAGTCCCACGCATTTGTGCCTCCGTGGCTGGTGCAGAGGTCAGTTTCCTTGCTGCCTTTGAAGCCAGGCATGACCCTGTGATAAAATCTAGCCAATGGGTAAGGTGTGCCCTCCATTTTTCTTTTGTCCCTCCTGGTAACTGCGAGTTGTTGAGACTGAAACAGCTATCTGGAGGTGGAAGTAGAAGCCTTCGCAGCCTGGATTGCTTACCTCCTGGGGGAAATGGAAAACATGACTTTTGCTCTTGTTCAAGCCACTGGACCCTTCATTTTCTTTATAGTTGCACTTGAGTCTGTATCCCCGACTAAAATCGCAGCATGTTAGAGGTAGGTGAGCACACAGATCTCCCACCAGTGCCCCCACCCCAGGCACAAAATACAGGGACTTAAAAATACGCCTACAACTTATTTTGTAAATTTGATGGAGTCTGTGTCTCTGCTCTTTTAGGTGCTATCTGCTTTGCTAAAAAGATTCAGTGGAAGCTATCAGGACATTATTGTTGAGACAGGATTCAGTTAAACTTACTGTTGACATTGGACAACCAGCATCTTGCAAATAAATTGTGCCCAAGAAGCTGGGCGTGGTGGTGCATGCTTGTAATCCCAGCATTTGGGAGGCTAAGACAGGAGGATCGTGGTTCGCAGCCAGCCTCAGTTACTTAGTGAAGCCCTTTGCAACTCAGTGAGACCCTGTTTCAAAATAAGGAATAAAAAATAGGGCTGGGGTGGACCTCAGAGGCAGAATACCCCTGGGTTCCATCCCCAGTACTGCAAAAAAAACCCAAAAAACAAAACCCAACAACAATTGTGCCCAAGTACAGAATCCAGCCTGTGTCTCTCTTCTATGGTCCAGCTTTTTTTTTTTTTTTGTACTGGGGATGGAACCCAGGGGCATTTTACCTCCGAGCTACATCCCCAGCTCTATTTTTTTATTCTTCTTTTTGAAACAGGGTCTCACTGAGTTGCAAAGGGCCTCACTAAGTAGCTGAGGCTGTCACGAACCGTAATCCTCCTGTCTCAGCCTCCTGAATGCCGAGATTACAAGCATGCACCACCACGCCCAGCTTTTTGAACCATTTATGCAATGGTGAGATGGCTCTAAGGTATTTCTAGCTAATTCACAAGTCGCTAACATCTCAAGTTTCAACAATAAAGGCCTTTTTCTTACATGGACTTTGGTAGCTGACAACCTCGGCTCTGTTAGGAGTAAAGATAACTGAAAACTTGTGGTAACATAACTGTCTCTTAATGTGGCCTTTTGATTAATTGATTCTACACATTGTCTCCTGAAGGAAACTTCAGAGCACATTACAATAGCTACAATATTTCTCTATTTTTCTCCTTTCTCTGCAGTGTTATATACTTTCTTCTTTCTAGAGTGCTCATAGTTTGTGTTTATTCTTGGCTTCTCCTGCTTCCAGGGTTCAGGTTTTCTTTTTCTTTTGCCTGTCCCTCTGACAGCTATCGCTGTAGCAGCTGATTCAAATGCCCTGAGTCTGGGTCTTGTTGAGTTGCTTAATCATTGTTTATTCTACTTCCTTCCTTCTGGGACCAGCTCTACTCTCCTGTGTGGCCACCTGGGAGGCCAGTGGTCTTCCTCATGTCCAGGCCAGAGCTGGCCCCTGATCCAGATTGTTGCAGGATGTATTTCACAAAGGTTGAAAAGTTGTGCACAGGAAACTGTCTCTGGACCCTTTGTTCTTGAAGGGAAGACAGACACTTCTAAGACTCCTTTCCAATGCTTTCATTGATACTTGAAATTAAAAGGTGACATAAAGGCCAAAAAATAGATATTTTGGTAAAATTCTGATAGTTAATTAAATCAATTCAACTGATATTTATGGAGTTGCTGCCAGACCCTGTGCTAGACTAGTCATCAAGAATCCCCAGAACAATCTGCTGGGCGACATGGAAATAAATGAAGGCAATAGCTAGTAGGAGACTTTTGCTTCCCTGTGGGAAGGGTTAATTAGGACAAGGAGCTGGGAAGTGGCAGTGGGGGAGGCCCTGGAAGAGTCTAGCCACACACAGTATTTGTGTTTAAAAGGAAGAAGAAAGAGAATATACTTCAACCTTTATTTGCATAAGCAGTAGCTGTAAAAGGTGCTAAAATTGCAAAAATGTGCATATTTTTTGTCTTGTCCTGTGAATTTCTTTTTTTTTTTTTTTTTTTTTTTTTGAGAGGAGGAAGGCTTTATTGGGTTCATGGTTTTAGAGAGTTTAGTCTGTGATCAGCTGACTCTGAGGCAGGAACATAATTATGTGGGAAGGGTGTGGCAGAAGAAAGCTGCTCTGCTCCTGGCAGTGGGAAGCTGAGAAAGCCGGGTGTGGTGGTATACACCTGTAAGCCCAGTGCTTGGGAGGCTGAGACAGGAGGATCACAGGTTCAAGGCCAGACTCAGTAAAAGAGAGAGAGAGAGAGAGAGAGAGAGAGAGAGAGAGAGAGAGAAAAGGAAGAAGAAGAAGAAGAAGAAGAAGAAGAAGAAGAAGAAGAAGAAGAAGGAAGAGGAGGAGGAGGAGAAGAGGAAGAGGAGAAGAGGGGGAGAAAGAAGAAAGAAGAGGAGTGGAGAGGAGAGGAGAGGGGAGGGGAGGGGAGAAGAGGAGAGGGAAGGGGAGGAGAGGAGAGGAGAGGAGAGGAGAGGAGAGGAGAGGAGAAGAGAGGGGAGGGGAGGAGAGGTGAGGAGAGGAGATAAAGGAAGAGTTCTGGGATAAGATAAACACTTCCGGAGCACAATTCCAGTGATGTGCTTCCTCCGGCTGGGTTCCACCTTCCAGTAGTTCATTGAACAACCACTAGATTAATCTACTGAGGAGATGAGATTCCTCACAGTCTAGTTCTCTGACCTCTGCACCTTGCTGCACTGAGGACTTTGCTTTTCTTTTTTTTTTTTTTTTTTTTTAACAATTTTTTTTATTGAACATAAATAGTATACATTTACACTATATTTGGTGCCCTCTCCCCCCGCCCCCGTTTTCTCCCCCCCCCCCACCAATGGTTGGCCAGGTTAACCATGTCTTATTCATAATTTTACACATGTTCAGGTGAAGATGCTCCTTAATCAAGATCGGCCTTTCTCCTCTCCTATCTTTCCATTAAAACTTAGCTAGTATTTCCCCTCTAATATCTGGGGTCCTACTGGTATCCTTTGTGTTTTCTAGTTTGGGCATATTAGAGGAAACATGTGTATCTTCTCCTTCTGTGCTTGGCTGATCTCACTTAACATGATGCTTTCCAGGGCTTTCCATCTTCTTGCAAATGATAAAATTTTGTTCTTCTTTATGGCTGAATAGAATTCCATTGTGTGTATTTCCCACAGTTTTGCTATCCATTCATCTGTTGATGGTGATCTGGGTTGGATCCATATTTTGGCTATTACAAATTGTGCTGCTATGAACATAGGTATGCATATGTTGCTGTATTTCTCTGAATTCAACCCTTTTGGAAAGATACCCAGGAGTGGTATAGCTGGATCATATGGTGGATCTATTCCCACCTTTCTTAGGAATCTCCACACAGATCTCCATAGTGGCTGAACTAGTTTGCACTCCCACCAACAGTGTAAAAGAGTTCCTCTTTCCCCACATCCTCGCCAGCATTTGTTGTTGTTTGATTTCTTTATGCTTGCTACTCTCACTGGGGTTAGATGGAATCTCAGTGTAGTTTTGATTTGCATCTCCCTGATGGCCAGTGATGAAGAACATCTTTTCATGTATCTATTAGCCCTTTGTATCTCTTCTTTTGTGAAGTGTCTATTTAGTTCATTTGCCCATTTCTTGATTGGGTTGTTTGTTTTGTTGGTGTAGAGCCTTTTGAGCTCTTTGTATACTCTGGATATTAGCCCCCTATCAGAATGGTGGCTGGTAAAGATCCTTTCCCATTCTGTAGGCTTCCTCTTTAGGTTATTGATAGTTTCCTTTGATGAGAAGAAACTTTTTAGTTTAATGTTATCCCACTTGTTTATTCTTGCTTTAATTTCCTGAGCTTTGGAGGTTTTGTTGAGAAAGTTACTGCCTGTGCCAATATGTTGTAGTGTTGAACCTATGTTCTCCTCTACTAACTTCACCGTCTCAGGTCTAATTTCTAAGTCTTTGATCCATCTTGAGTTGATTCCTGTGTTAGGTGAGATATAGGGGTTTAGATTCATCTTTTTACAAATGGCTAGCCAGTTCTCCCAGCACCACTTGTTGAAAAGGCTGTCTTTTCTCCAGCGTATGTGTTTGGCCCCTTTGTCAAAGATTAATTGACTAAAGATGTGTGGGTTTGTTTCTGTATCTTCTATTCTAATCCACTGGTCAGTATATCTGTTTTTGTGCCAGTACCATGCTGTTTTTACTACTATTGCTCTATAGTATAGTTTGAAGTCTGGGATTGTAATGCCTCCTGCGTGTTTCTTGTTATTGAGAATTGCTTTGGCTATTCTAGGTCTTTTCTTTCTCCATATGAAGTTCATGATTGATTTTTCTAGGTCTCTGAAGAATGTCACTGGTATTTTAATGGGAATTGCATTGAACCTATAGATCAGTTTTGGCAGAATGGCCATTTTGATGATATTTATTCTGCCTATCCATGAGCACGGGAGATCTTTCCATCTTCCAAGGTCTTCTTCTATTTCTTTCTTTAATGTTTTATAGTTTTTGTTGTAGAGGTCTTTTACATCTTGGGTTAGGTTTATTCCTAGGTATTTTATTGGTTTTGAGGTTATAGTGAATGGAATTGTTGTTTTTGTTTCCTTCATTGTGGATTCGTTGTTGGCATAAAGAAAGGCCACTGATTTCTTTAGGTTGATTTTGTAACCTGCGACTTTGCCGAATTTGTCGATCAGCTCCAGAAGTCTTTTGGTTGAGTTCTTTGGGTCTTCCAGGTAAAGGATCATGTCATCTGCGAATAAGGATAATTTCACTTCCTCTCTTCCTATGTGGATTCCTTTGATTTCCTTCTCTTGTCTGATTGCTGCAGCAAGAGTCTCAAGGACTATATTGAAAAGGAGAGGTGAAAGTGGGCATCCTTGTCTTGTTCCTGACTGTAGCGGAAATTCTTGCAGTTTTTCCCCATTCAATATAATGTTGGCTTTGGGTTTGCAGTATATTGCCTTGATGATGTTGAAGTACTTTCCTTCTATCCCAATTTTTTGCAGTGTTTTTAACATAAATGGGTGTTGGATTTTGTCGAATGCTTTTTCAGCATCTATTGCTATGATGATGTGGTTTTTGTTCTTGGTTCTATTTATGTGGTGAATAACATGTATTGATTTGCGTATGTTGAACCAGCCTTGTTTTTCTGGGATGAAACCGACTTGGTCGTGATGAATTATTCTCTTGATATAGTTTTGAATGCGTATAGCTAGTATTTTGTTTAGAATTTTTGCATCTATGTTCATTAAGGATATTGGTCTGTAGTTTTCCTTTCTTGAGGTATCTTTATTTGGTTTGGGGATTAATGTGATACTGGCCTCATAGAAGGAATTTGGAAGAGTTCCATCTCTTTCAATTTCCCGGAACGTGTTATGAAGTATTGGTATTAGTTGTTCACTGAAGGTTTTGTAGAATTCAGCTGGGAACCCATCTGGGCCTGGGCTTTTCTTTGGTGGAAGAATTTTTATTGCCGTTTCAATTTCTTTGGTTGTTATTGGTTGGTTTAGGCTTGCTATGTCCTCTTGGTTGAGTGTAGGAAGGTTAACTGTGTTTAGAAATCTGTCAATTTCATCCAGGTTTTCAAATCTATTGGAGTATAAATTTTTAAAGTAGTTTCTGATAATGTTTTGAATTTCTTCACTATCAGTGGTGATATCTCCTTTTTCATTTCTAATTTTGGTAATTTGAGTTGATTCTCTTTTTCTTTTGGTTAGGTTGGCCAGGGGTTTATCAATTCTATTAATCTTTTCAAAGAACCAACTTTTTGTTTTATTGATTCTTTGAATTGTTTTTTTGTTCTCTATTTCATTTATTTCTGCTCTAATTTTGATGATTTCTCGTCTTCTGCTGGCTTTGGGAATGGATTGTTGCAGAATTTCTAGATCCTTGAGTTGTTTCATTAGGTTCTTTACTTGGTGGTTCTCCATCCTTTTTATGTGGGCACTCAATGCGATAAACTTTCCTCTTAGTACTGCCTTCATGGTGTCCCATAGGTTTTGGTGGGTTGTGTCTCTGTTTTTGTTTGTTTCCATAAATTTCTTTATTTCTTCCCTAATTTCTGCTCTTACCCATTCGTCATTTAGTAGTGTATCATTCATTCTCCATGAATTTGAATACTTTCTTTCGAGTTTCCTGTTGTTGATTTCTACTTTTATTCCATTGTGGTCTGAAAAGATGCATGGGATTATATTACATTTTTTGAATTTGCTGGTATTTTCTTTGTGTCCCAGGATGTGATCTATTTTGGAGAAGGTTCCATGGGCTGCTGAGAAGAAAGTGTATTCTGTAGTTCCTGGTTGAAATACTCTGAAAACGTCTATTAGGTCCATTTGGTTTATGGTTTCCTTTAGTTCTAAAGCATCTTTACTCATCTTTTGCCTCGAAGATCGATCCAGTGGTGTGAGAGGCGTATTAAAGTCTCCCAGAATTATTGTATTTGGGTCTACTTGGGATCTTATGTCCAGAAGGGTTTGTTTTACGAATGTGGTTGCACCCACATTTGGGGCATAAATATTTACTATCATTATATCTTCTTGGTGTATTGTTCCTTTTAATAAAAGGAAGTGCCCTGATTTGTCTCTTTTGATGTGTTTTATTTTAAAGTCTGTTTTGTTGGATATCAGGGTTGCTACCCCTGCTCTTTTTCGGTCACTGGTGGCATGGTATATCTTTTTCCATCCTTTCACCTTCAACCTGTGAATGTCTTTGGCTGTGAGGTGAGTTTCTTGCAGACAGCATATGTTTGGATTATGTTTCCTAATCCACATTGCCAGTCTATGTCTTTTGATTGGTGAGTTAAGTCCTTTGACATTAAGTGATATTATTGAAATATGCTTTTTGTTTTCTGCCATTTTGTGTTCTGTCTACTCTTGGGTGTTGTGATCTTTCTTCTTTACTTAAATGGCCCACTTATTAACTTCCTCTCTTCTCTGATTCTGGAGTCTGCTTCTTTTTTCTTCCTTATGATTTATTTCTTTAAGAATTTTCTCTAGTGTTGGCTTTGAATTCATGAATTTTTTGAGATTCTGTTTATCCTGAAAGACTTTGACTTCCCCATTGATCTTGAATAGTAGTTTTGCTGGATAGATTAATTTGGGCTGGAAGTTATGTTCTTCCAGGGTCTGAATCACGTCGTACCAGTCTCTCCTAGCATTCCTGACCTGGGTTGTATAGTCTGGGGTGATTCTTATTGTTTTGCCTCTATATGTCACCTGTCCTTTTGTTCTCACTGCTTTTAAGATTCCTTCCTTGGCCTCTATGCTGGTCAATTTGGTTATTATGTGGCGTGGAGTGGTTTTTCTTTGGTCCTGTCTCAGTGGAGTTCTGTATGCCTCCTGTACTTGAAGATTCAAGTCTCTTTCCATATTTGGAAAATTCTCTGAGATTATTTCCTTGAAGATATTACATATGCCCTTGGTCTGTACCTCTATCCCTTCCTCAATGCCTATTATCCGTAAATTAGGGCGCTTCATATTATCCCATAATTGCTGGATGTTTAGGTTTTGTTGCTGTAAAGATTTCTGTATATCGCTGACTGTGTTTTCGGTTTGGGATGTACTGTCTTCTAATATTGATATTCTGTTTTCCATTTCATCTAATCTTCCAGAGTTTCTTTCTATTGCTGTCTTCATTTCACTTATTGCCTCTTTCATTTCATTCCAGACCTCTTTCTGATTCTTTTTTAGTGTTTCTATTTCATCTTTAACCTCCTCTATACTTGTTTTAAAACCTTTCATCATATTGAACAACAAGATTCTGAACTCCCCTTCTTGCATTTCTAGTAGGTCAGTATTCGTGATTTCTGCTGTCTCTTCATAACTCCTGGTTCTCATATTTATAGTGTTCTCTGTCCTGTTTTTCTGATTTCTACCCATCGTTCGTGAGTAATGTGTTTAGTCAAATCTTAATATTAGGAGTTTAGGAGTATCGGCCAGTCAGCTGAGCCTTTCCAGTGTTGAAAGTGGGTGATGTGGGAGGAGCTGGGGTGATGGGTAAAGGAGTCAGATTAGGTGGAGGATATGTTAGGTTGAGAAGGACTTTAAGTATGATAAAGTAATAACTTGCTATGAATGAGAGAGAGTTAACTACTAGGACTCTTGTTGTTAGTAGAGTAGTTATGGATATAAAAAATACTTTGAGTTTTAAACCATGAGGTATATTATGGGGAAAAGTTTTGGGGGGGAAATGTATGTAGGTTAGTGTGGGAAGGTTTGTAAATAGGGATGCTGGTAGGAGCAGACAGACATAAAAAAAAACAACAAAAAAAAAAGAATCCCCTCAAGATACCAAGACTATTATGTAATCCAAGAAAAAGGAAGGTAAACCAATCAAAGGAGGAGAATGAAAGAAAAGGAAGGAAAAGGGAAGAGAGAGGAAAAAGGAAGAGGAATAAAATAAAAGGAACTAGCAGCCGTGTGAAATAAAAAAATAAGGCAAACTATCCAATGTATATATATATAAAACAACAAGTTAAAGTAAGAGAAGTTTGGATTAAAAGAAGAAAAAAAAAAAAAAAAGAAAAAAAAGAAATCAGCAATAACCATACTAAAACAAAAGCACTTTAAAAGCAAAAGAAAACATAACATCCACATTAAAAGTAAAACAAACAGTCCTCCTTATTTACGCATATGGGGTCAGGTCCATATAATATGTGCGTATCTGATTGCTTGGTAGCTTTCAGGATACCGTCCAATGTCTCTTAGTTTTCTTTGTACTCTATTTTTATCTTCTTAAGTCACTCTAGGTGTTTGGACACCTTTTTCTCCTTTAGCTGCTTTAGGTTTATGTGTCCGGGTGTCTGGTTTCACTGTTATTTGATTCTGTACAGTTCACAGATTCTGCGAAATTCTAACCTGTGGTCAGCACATCTGCACTCACCACCCTCGCCTCCAGCCTGTGCTTCCCTACAGCAGGGGTGGAGAGTGACTAAAGTGTAATTGGAACTTCCCCCTGAGGTCCTGAGCAGATTTTGTGGCCCGATGGATTTTCTTGTGTCTCTGGAAATTCCAGCTGGGCTAGCCGGTGTGGTCCCAAGATGTGCCCTGGGCAAATGAATGCTGGTTCCTGGGTGGCCACACTTACTGCCAGAGCTCTGCCTATTCCAAGAGTGCAGGCTGGATGCGCTGTTAATACTGGACCCTAGTGAGAGTGGGTGCAGCTGTCTATTGCTGCTGGTATGTTCTTCCAAGGTGTATTGAGCTGTGTTCTCACTTAGAACTAAGCATCTGGCTACCAGGAGGTTGGGAATACCCCGCGGTGGGCCAGGGGTGCAGGGTAGGTGCTCAAGGGTCCAGTGTGCGGTGTCCAGCAATGGTCTCTGCGTCCCGCGGGACGTAGAGGCTGGGGGTGCCCCAAGGAGATTTCCGGGTCTCCCAGTGCTTTTGCAGCCTGGAGGGTAGGCTCTGGCAAGGTGGCAGGGGTTAGCCACAGAAGCAGGCTCCAATTTAGGAGGGCAGTGTACAGGCACTGATTACTAGTAGGGGACAGGCAGGATGCGCGAGGAGAGTGCTCTGAGGCTTGAGCCCGTGGTGGGGGGTTGAGACTGCGACTGCGCACACGCTAGGACCCCAGTTACTAGGGCGCCCTCAGGTACCTGTCTTGGTGCAGGAATCCGTGTGAGTCTCTGTGCCGATGTGATCCGGTCGCTGGTGGGCAGACAGAGTTCTGGTGGGTGCTGCTCGCTGCTTAGGATGCGGTCCTAAGTCCGTTTTTATTCCCGGATTATCTTGCCGTGGAAATATCGGGCAGGCAGCTCCTTGGACAGCTGCCAAAGCAGCCCGCGGCTCAGCGTTCTGGTCCGCGGTCAGATTGTATCTGCAGCAGGTCCCGTGTCCGATCTTTGTTCTTCTTGTTCAAGTTCAGGGTTCCGCCGAGGTACCAGGATGTGTTTTGGTTCCTGGTATGTATTTGTTTTGTTGATTTAGACACTGCTTTCTCAGTATTTAAACTTTATTTACTTCAGCTACTGAGAGGTGCTGTGTCCCTCAGTCGCCATTTTGGAAAAAAAAAAAAAAAAAAAAAAAAAAAAACCCGTCCTGTGAATTTCTTACAGCAGTGAGCATAAATAATTCTTTTTGCCTGAAAAAATGTAGAGTTGAAGACACTACCTCCCCACTATTAAGTTATAACACGCCAATTAAAAAGCACCTAAAGTATACGAGCTGTGTGTTCCTCTTAATTGATAATAACATTGATATCTCTTGATAGTTAAACTAGTAAGTGTATCATTTTGTGAGAGTAAATGATTTTTTGATGCTAGGATTTACTGGAAGGAATTCATTGCATTTAATTTGGAGGCTTCATGAGTTCTCTTGGGCACCATAGAATGTAATAATCTATTAAGTGGTTTTCGATTACTGTCGGTACTTGGGATCCAATGACTCATCCCCTTAAGAACTTGGGAACAAGGGAAATTTGATTGTCTTCGGAGAGTTAAATTTTAAAGTTGATGTGTAATGGAGCAGAGACAGAACGACGACAGGCCTGCCAAAGTGACTGAATGTGGGAACATGGTTTAAGAGAGAAGCGTCAGTGACAAGTGGGACTGCCAGGCGTAGGGCACAGGGTGTCTGGGGAGGAACCTGCCTGACCCAGCCACTGCCAACTAAGGCTGCTTAGACATTCAGAACATATTATAAATCTAGCCTAGAACAGCTTCATTTTACCCATCAAACTCTCAGGTATTAATCAGAACTTCCTTTTGTTTGCAAGAGAGAGAAATCCATCTGAGAGGAGGGCTCAAGCAAAAGGAGGAATTGATTGCTTCTCATTGGTGAAGGTTCAAAGGACAGCCTGGTCTCAGGCTAGGCTTGAGTCTGACCTTACAGGCTGTTGACAGCCAGTGTCTCCCTTTCTTCTGCTCATCTGTTTGGCTTTGTTTTTAGTAATCACTTTCTCCTGGAGGTGGCCCTCTGCAAGGCCTAGCTCATTATCCTCACAGTTTAGTGGCCTACTAACTGCCAGAGAATTTTGGCTCTGATATTGTGTAGTCCTGGACCATGGGCCCACCCAAGCATCCAAACTATATTCTCATAATGGATGACTAGTTCACTGAAGTAGAATTTTGTAATCACAGGAAAACAGAATGGATTCAAATAGGCTGAAATGACAAGTTTCCTCTATAGTTCTGTTGTTTGAGTTAGATGTCCATGTGCCTGCAGGAAGCAGTTTGCCCAGTGAATCAACACCTTGGCATTGAGTGTGTGTGTGTGCTCGCTCACACCTGCATGAGTGTATGTGTGTGGTTACACCCACACATACCTACCTACATATAGATATCATGAATTACACTGATGTTTGTCCCTGAGAGAAGGGTCCTCCCTGAATGTGGCAACTTCCCAGAGTCCAGTGACTCCCAAGCCCAGAGGCCACGTCTGGACTTAGTAGGTGCGAGGAGACGCCTGTGGAGCCTCCTTCCCCTTGCAGCTCCCCTTTGTTCTTTCCTTTTGAATTCCCAGGCAGGTTACCACATTGTGTATGTGTGGTATGCCAATTTTTTAAAAAGGACATGGCAACAGGAAGATGTGAATTACCACAACAGATCAAATTTGTCCTCTAGCCAGCTTTGTATTTAATATAAATACACTCTAGGGATCTCTGATTTGACTTGCTGTTTGAGAAACAACAGCACTTATTTTTTCCTATTCAGATGTCATGCTGTGCAAATATGACTTCGAATAGAATTCATTTTTGAGAAGTGGTACCTGTGGAATTGTGAGGTAATTTTGCAGCCGTGGGCTGAGACTTTCCGGAGTAGTTAGAGCAGAGGGGGTGGGCAGTGCTGGAGTGGAGTTGGGGGCTTCAGCTGGGACAGGAGGGAGGGATGGCTGTTTCTCCCCTTCCTTTCCCTTTCTCAGAGAAGGACTCTGGTTTCTAAGCTCAAGGTTGGATGTGACTTCACTAACCAGTTCCAGCCCGCCCCATTAGGTGAGTTCTTCCGGGTTCTGTGAGCTCAGGGGGAGGCCAGCTTGAGTTGGGCAGTGGATCCTGCTGGCACCTGGGCTGGAGACTTGCCATCTTGTAGAGGCCTGTGCTGGGGCTCTGGTGAAGAGCGAGGCCACACTTCTGATCTTGAACCAAATGGAACTGTGCCGGTTCTGAGGAAAACGTACCACTTTCGTTTTCCTGGCTGTAGTTTTTATAGTGCCTACCTTGAGAGCTTTGCATCACAGCATCTCTGCCTGGAACATTCCTGAAAGGTGGGAGCATGGGGCTGCTTGATGGGTACATGAACTGAACGCTGTGAGGAGGCTGCCTAAGGCCCTCTAGAGGTTTTATTACCAGTTTCCCTGTCTCTGAAGAAGAGTCTCTCAATCATGCCTTAGAGAATCAAGGACAAGCTAGGCGTGGTGGCGCACACCTGTAATCTTAGTACTCGGGAGGCTTAGACAGAAAGATTACAGGTTCATGGATTTTGTTCAGCCCCAGAAATGTAGCAAGGCTGTTTGAGACTTCAAAAATTAAAAAAATAAAAATAGGGCTGGGGATGTATCTCAGAGGTAGAATGCCCCTGGGTTCAATCAATCCCCAGGACAAAAAAAAAAAAAAAACAAAACAACAACAAAAACAAACAAGAAAACAAAATAAGAAAGAAGGTGACAGAGTTTCTTTAATCACTTTTGTACCAATAACAATATTACAATATTAATAGTTTACGAAGGTATTTTGTATTCAGTATTTAACTTATATGGACATTTACAAACACACTAAAATATATTTTAACATTGCTAGATTTATCTTTTAGGTGGTTAGGTCTTTAGAAAGAATTTAAATCTTCTGTGGAGGAAATATAGTTCTATTTTTTTTTCGGTACTGGGGATAGAACCCATTGTACCTCCAAGATACACCCCCAGCCCTCTTTTTTATTTTTTATGTTTGAAACAGGGTCTCACTAAATTGCAGAGAGCCTCGCTAAGTATCTGAGGCTGTCAGAAAACCGCGGTCCTCCAGTCTCTGCCTCCCAAACGCAGGGATTACAAACATACACCACCAAGCCTGGCCAGAAATATAGTTTCTATTCTAAAAAGTTGCGTGTACCCCAATAGGTAATACTCTTCATTTGTAAATTCATATTTAACTTAACTATTAATATCCAAATCATTTTCTGACTATAGTTATATTTGATTATAACACAATCTGGAAAATATGGTAAGGTAAAAAGGAAAAACAAAAATCACCAAAATGCCACTGTTCAGTGATACCAACTACTAATATTAACAAACTTCTGGTCATCATTTTTTCCGCATATGTGTATATTATAACTAAATTTTTTGTGATACTTGTGGATTGAACCCAGGGACACTTTACCTCTGAGCTATTTTTAATTTTTCATTCTGAAACAGGGTCTCACCAAGTTTCAGAGGGCCTCACTAAGTTGCTGAGGCTGGCTGAGAACCTATAATCCTCCGTTTCGGCCTCCCACTGAGGCCTTATTTTCTATGGATACATTAGATCTATCTTCCTCTATTCATTCATTCTTTCTTTATTTCTATCCTGTCTTTGTATCCTAAATTTATACTTAGGGTGATATTACTTTCATACACACTTGTGTGCGAGGATTTTACATAGGAGAAAATAGAAGAAGCCATCAACAGCGACTGTTTGGCTGTGTGTGATGGCCCATGCTTGTAGTTCTAGTACTTGGGAGGCTAAGACAGGAGGATCACAGGTATTTGGCCAGCCTCAGCAGCTTAGTGAGGCCCTCAAAAGATCTTCATGTTTTTGAAGGAATTTGTTTTAAGAGTGAGAGTCTTCCCCAGGTTTCGGGTACTTGGTTTGGGACTGAAAGCAGACACCCTTTAAAAAATGTTTTATTATGGGAGTCTTTAATCCGTCAGTTAAAACAGAGTCATCAAAAGGTCAACACAGTGATCTGTGTGCATGCTTACCAATCTTTTGACCACAGGTTTGAGGTCTTTTCTCTGAGTTGGCTTTTGCTAACAGAGTTCCTCATCTGCTTTCTGGCATCAGCCAAAACCATGATGCTTCCCCTAGGACTGTCAGTGATTTCTTAGAGAAAATAGAAATTACAAAAAGACCCTTGCAGAGCAATCTGAGATAATAATTCTTCTAGAATTTTAAGATTTCCTCCAACCCCCCAATCCTTTGGCTATTTATTTTTCTTTTTTGGTACTGGGGATTGAACCCAGGGACATTCTACCTCTGAGCTGCACCCCAAGGCCTTTTAATTTTTTTTATTGTGAAATAGGGTCTAATTAAGTTGCTGAGCCTTGCCTTGAACCTTCAATCATCCTGTGTCAGCCTCCCAATTGCTGGGACAAATACATGCCACCACGCCTGGCTGGCTATTCTTCAGTTGACAGAATTACTTCTACTTTCTTGCCTTTACCAAACATTTCTAACTCATATAACTTGCTTTCCATGGTTAAAGCAACTTTTTCTTTTTCTTTCAAACTTCTGGGGTTTACCTAATATTAATTTATATGATTAAATGTCAACCTTAATTACATTATGTAAATTCTATAATTACAATAATAAATACAGTTAAGATAGCCATGTTTGGAAGCAAACATATTTGGCTTTTGGGGGCACAAACTCAGCTGATGGGGACGGAGGTGCACAGGCTATGGGAGAGCAGCCCTCAGAGGTCCAGCAGCAGTATGTTTTATGGAGGAGAGGAAGAGCACTGGCTTTGTGGGGTCATGGGCAGTGAAGGGTGGGTTAGAGAAGGTAAGAAAATTTTAAGTATAAAATGCTGGTAGGTGGACAAGCACAGGGTAAATGGAGGATGGTTTTATTTTCAGTGTTTTGCCACAAAACTGAATTTTCAGGTTTTTTTCTTCTTTTTATTTCTGAAATCCACATTTCCTGTCAGGTAAATAGAATGACCAGTCAGTTCTTCCTGTAATTGCTCTAAGAGAGTTTCATGATTAAACATATCATACTTCCCCACCATGATTTCTTTCTTCATTGCCGAAAACTGGATGGCAAAAGAAGATGATTTTTGAAGTTTAGATAATTATTTAAGACATGAATGCTCCTTTTCTCTTATCCTTGATTTCTAAATTCTTGTCAATCAACAGATTTCTTTGAGGGAGTTGTTTATCTATTTAGTGCAGTACTGGGGATTGAACCCAGGGATGTTCTGTCACTTAGTTACACCCCCAGCCCCAGTTTAGACTGCAGAGGACTTCTGGGCTTCTGCCACTATTTGTGCCACTCAGGCAATAGTTCTTTACTTTTAGAAGTAAAAAAAACTTTAGCAGACATTCTTTTGAGATCACCGCTTATCATAGTTAGAAGGACTTTGGTTTCTCTGTTCAGGGACATTTAGAAAAATCTTTTCCTAACTTCAAAGAGTACTTGAGTGCCAAGGAAACCGCTGTGAAGCTGAGTTGATCTGGTCTAGAGGAGATGGCTAGTTCCCAGATGAGTACTCAATTTTTATTTCTGGTAGGTTTTGATGAGCAGCCAGAAGGCCTGCTTCTGTTCTCTCTCTGATCACCAAAGTTGTCCTTCATATAAAAATGAAGGTACTACCAGGGAGAAAAAATTTTCAAGCAAAAGCAAAGTGTCAGAACATGTGGGCTCAGGAGGCCATTGCATAGTTTCACAAACTGAAAGTTTTTAACAGGACAAGTCAATTTTTTTCCTGTGTACCTAGGGCTGGGCTCGGAGGGGCACTGGTTAGGGCTGGGCACGGAGGGGCACTGGTTAGGGCTGGGCACGGAGGGGCACTGGTTAAGTCTGTGACTAAGCAGTTTCCAAGGATGCCGCCCTGACAAGAGAGCGATCCAAGTTGCAGTTCCGAGTCTCCCATAAATCTAATGTAGGGAGGGTGGTTTTGCAAAGCTCCTTCGCTGAGGGCATGGAGTACCTTTTATGTTGCCAGAATGAATTCTGGGATGCTGCACTAGCCAGCAAAATATCTTTATTTTTCCCTTACTGCTCTCCCATCATGCAGTGTTTGCTGAAGTGTGGTCCACAGCTGCCTATTTCAGAATCTGTCCGGGTCAGAGTCTCTTGGGGTGAAGCCTGGGATTCTTAAGAGGGAGCGGGGGGGTGGGAGTAGAAAGAGAGAGAGAGAGAGAGAGAGAGAGAGAGAGAGAGAGAGAGAATGTGTGTTACTGGGGATTGAACCCAGAGATAGTCTACCTCTGAGCTACATTCCCAGCCCTATTTTATTTTGAAACAGGGTCTTGCTAAGTTGCCGAGGGCCTCACTAGGTTGCTAAGGCTGTCTATGAGTTTGCTATCCTCTTGTCTCAGCTCCCAAGTACTGGATTATACATGTGCACCACTACACCTGGCACATATTTCTTTGTTTTTTTGTGGCACTAGGGATTGAACGCAGGGGCATTCTACCTCTGAACTGCACCTCCAGCCGTATTTTTTATTCTTTATTTTGAAAGAGGGTCTCACTGAGTTGCTAAGGGCCTCACTAAGTAGTAGCTGAGGCTGTCTGAGAATCGCGGTCCTCCTGTCTCAGCCTCCCAAATGCTGGGGTTACAAGTGAGCACCACAACGCCTGGCTTACTTTTTAATTTTGAAATAGGGTCTCACTAAGTTGCTGAGACTGTCCTCAAACCTGAGATCCTCCTATCAGCCTCCCAAGTACTAAGCGTGTGCCACCGTACCTAGCTGGATTCTTAATTTTTAAACAAACTATCCACACGTTCATAGTTCCTCTAAAACCTGACAACCACTTGTTCTTCAGCACCTCACTTGTTTTGCTTAGTACAGACAGTAGGGGTACATGCAGGCCCAACTGCTTTGTGGTTACAGGGACTCTCTGTAAGGTAGAAAAACAGTTGAAATTCTTGACCATCTCTTAGTCTTTCTACGGAATACTCTTCATCCAGACCTCAGCCTGGCCTGTTCTCTGGCCTGGTTCATGGTGTGTCTGATTTTTTGAGAAGTCTTTTCGTAATTACAATCATCTGTGCCTAACTGTTGTGTTTGGCAGGCCAAGAACGCTGCCATCTCTGTTCTCCAGCTTCAAGTGGATGGCAAACCTTCCAGATCTAGCTAGCTGCCTTCCTCTCTCCTCTCTTCTCACCTCCCGCCTTCTTCCCTACACACGCAGTACATTCTCAGATTCCAGACTGAATTGTTGTCTCTTGGAAGCAGGAGGCCTGTGCTATGGAGGGAAGAGAAGGAATGGTTGTCTTCCTTCTTCCACGTATGGGAATAACTTTGGGCAAAAATCAAACAGGCAGGAATTGATTTTTGTTCCCTCCTTTCCTTTCCTACTTCTGCCTTTTCTGGTCTCTATATTGGAAATGAGTTGATCAAGCTATGAGAGATAGGTGGTGTGTATCCTTGGGAAATATGGGGATCTCTGGACTTGGGTGGTTATAGCTGCTGCTGTCTTTTACCAGACACCAGCCCTGGTCCAGGTGTCAAAGATCAACTGAGTCAAAGTGGCCTTTTAGCCGGGGGTGAGGGTTCTGATGCTCAGTTTATTCATGGAGCACAGTGGCCACTCAGAAGATGGCTGATGGAGGTGACTGACTCTGTAGCTCTCAGCACCTCATTTAGAAAGTTGAATTATGGGCCAGGTGTGGTGGCACAGGCTTGTAATTCCCGTGCTTGGGAGGCAGAGACAGGAGGATGGCGCAGGTTTGAAGCCAGCCATGCTGGCTTCAGAGACCCAGTTTCAAAAAAAAAAAAAAAAGTATAAAATAGATCTGGGAGTGTAGCCCAGAAAGGTAGAAGGGTTTCCAGGAATCCCATTACCACCTCTTAAAAGAAGAAGAAGAAGAAGAAGAAGAAGAAGAAGAAGAAGAAGAAGAAGAAGAAGAATTATGGGCCAGGTGTGGTGGCGCACGCTTGTAATCCCCGCGCTTGGGAGGCGGAGACAGGAGGATTGCACAGGTTCGAAGCCAGCCACTCTGGCTTCAGAGACCCTGTTTCCAAATTAAAAAAAAAAGTATAAAATAGGTCTGGGAGTGTAGCCTGGAGGTAGAAGGGTTTCCAGGAACCCCAGTACCACCACCAAAAAAAAAAAAAAAAAAAAAAAGTTGAATTATGTACCTTGTAAAGATTATGCACAATGTGACTTTAAAAGATGTAGAATCTTCCCTTTTTTCCAAGCTGGAGAGGAATTCTGGGGGGGAAAGGAGAGTCTAGGAACAAGATGGCAGATTCCATAGGTTGCCAAGAAAAAAATATCGTGATTGTTCTTTCTGCTTATCAGTAGAATTTTGGAATTAGATGGGAACTGAGGTACATGGACAGAAGGGGTGTGATGAGGTTGAGCATACCAGCTTTTAAGATTTATGGGCTTTACACACATATTCTAGTATTTCTGTTTTTTTTTTTTTGTGGTACTGAGGATGAAACCCAGGGGCATTCTTCCTCTGAGATACCCCAACAGCCCTATATTTTATTCTTTATTTTGAAACAGGGTCTCATTGCGTTGCAAAGGGCCTCACTAAGTATTAGCTGAGGCTGTCTGCAAACTGTGATCCTCCTGTCTCAGCCTCCCAAATTCTGGGATTGCAAGTGTGTGCCACCACACCTGGCCTGTGTCTGGTATTTCTAGTTTAGCTCTTTCATGTGGTCCTGTGTTTTCTACTTTCATTTCTTATGCAGAATGTTGTCATAGTTCAGGGCAACAAACAATATACCTAAGTATACCAAGGAAACCAATGAACTTAGAAATGAACACAGCCAGCCAGGCATGGTAGTTAACACCTGTAACCTCAGTCCTTGGGAGCCGAGACAGGAAGATGGCAGGTTGGAAGCCAACCTCAACAATTTATCAAGAACTTTAGTTAGTTAGCAAGACCTTGTTTCAAAATTAAAAACAATATGGGGCTGGGAGTATAGCTCAGTGGTTAAAGTTTCTCTGGATTTGGTCTCCAGTACAGCCCTTCCCCCACAAATCGGACAAACCTAGATGGCCCCATGGATTTTACAGGTGCATCAATGAATTCTCAGATCGGGCTATTTGTTCACAAGATCTGTTCATTATCAACTTACTCAGTGTATCCATATTTGCCCTTGACCATTTGGAAAAATAGGTATTTATTTTCAAAACCTTGTGCTTTTAGGATACAGTGTAGATTTTAAAGGCCCACATTACCTTTCCAGATTGTCTTACAGTGTTCCCAAATTATTAAGCTCTAATCATCTATTCTTTTCCTCCTATAGCTGCTTTTTTGATAAGTGCTAGAATAGAAAGCAGTTTAGTCATATTCTTCATAGTCTAGCGATCCCTCTGGGGTTAGTTGCATATTTCTTTAAATCCAGTAACACTTATTAACTCAGGCCTATAATTGATGACATCTGAGGCAATGTGTCATAACAAACAAGTGATTTCAGACATTCTTGACAGAGTGAAGGAAAACAGAAACTTATGATAGTTTGTCCTTGACGTCTGATATCTTAAACTGTTTCTATTTTCTCCAAATTTTCTGTTGCTGCTCTTGAAATCAAAGCATTCCTACATTTCTGTATTCGTTAACTTTTTCATCATTGTGACCAAAATACCTGACGAGAACAACCTAGAGGAGGAAAGGTTTATACGGGCTTGAGTTTTCAGAGGTGCAGTCCAGGGTTGGCTGGCTCCCAGGCAGGAACACTGTGGTCGCAGGATATGGCAGAGGAAAGCTGCTCAGCTCACGGTGGCCAAAAGCAGAAGGAGAGAGGAGGGAGTCAGGGCAGATAGGCCTCAAGGCCATGGTCTCGGGGCTCCCCCCTCCAGCCAAGCCCCACCTCTGAACCTTGCTGCATTGCCAATGCATGATCTTTTCTGGAGGATGTTTTGTATTTAAACCCTAACAATTTCCAAAGTGGCTCCAGTGACCAGGGAGAGGGGAGGGAGGGAATGGAGAGAAGAGCCAGGACTATTATGTGCACATCTGGGGTTGACTATGCCACAGTTCTAGACCTAGAAAGGTGAGTGGTAAGGGCATCAGGGGCTTCAATGCACCATCCTCACATATAAGCTCTAAGTGCAGTGTGTCTGAGGCTTATAATGAATGACCTTATCATTTGCCTGTAGCATCTCTTTCTTTCAGTACTGTCATGCAAGGCACCAAGACTAACTGTGGCATGTAAATTTGATTTGGTACTATATTCAGTGTCTAAACATGGGTGTATTTGAAATCTGTCCTTTGTTTTATGTTGGAAGCAGTGTTTAAGAAATAACAAAACTGGCCTGGTAAACTGTCTGCACTTCTCACAGTGGTGGCAAGGACCACTGCTAGGTTATTACTGTACTGACCTTCATTTTGTGTTTGTTTAATTAGAATCTTTGCCAGCTTTCTAAAAGCAGCACCACTTTCCACAGACTGGGAAATCTATTTTTCTTCCTGTGAGAAAAGAAACTGGTGATACTTTCAATATGACTTTTTTTTTTTTTTTCGGTACTGGGGATGGAACCCAGGGGCATTCTACCTCTGAGCTATACCCCAGCCCTATTATTATTATTATTATTTTTTGGTGGTACTGGGGATGGAACCCTTTTACTTCCGGGGTACACTCCCAGACCTATTTTATATTTTTTTTATTTGGAAACAGGGTCTCTTAAGCCAGCAAGGCTTTCTCTGCCTCCCAAGCACGGGGATTACAAGCATGTGCCACCATTCCTGGCACTCCCAGCCCTATTTTTTTATTCTTTATTTTGAAACAGGGTCTCACTAATTAGCTGAGGCTGTCTGCGAACCATGATCTTCCTGTCTCATCCTCCCAAAAGCTGGGATTACAAATGTGCACCACCACACCCGGCTCAATATGGCTTTTTAGTGGCTAACTCTTTTACCAGTTGAAGGACAGGTTTTAGTTTTTGTACCATATTAATGGTTTGTTTTCTTCCTTACTGTTTCATTGTGCAAATTGGTATAGTCTGAAGGCAATTACATACGGGAAATGACCCCCATCCTTAACCTAACATGTATCATTTCAAATTTTCTCCAGCTGGATGCAGGGAACTGTGAAGCAATTGAAGCAGGGTTTATTTTAGTTTTGTGGCAAGAGGGTTGGCCCCTCTCTTGCTTGTTCTTGTCAACTCTGCCCTGCCAGGTGAGGCCTTTGGGCAGGGCATGTGCCTACATGTATGTTTCACAGAAGAGGCTGATGGAGGGAATGCTGTCTGAGACCAGGCAGGCAGTTGTGTTATAAGCAGGTTCTTGAGAGCTACTTTTAGCTCTTTGAAAAATTTATATCTCAAAGCCCCAAATCTCCCTCATGCGTCACAGCAGCTGGCCTAAATTCACCAGAATATGCAAACTCTCTTCTGATATTTATGGGAGATGGAGTGCAGCATAAAAGAACAGAAGAAGATTTAGCTATCATTTCAACCTCTGTTCTCATTTCTTTTTCTTTTTCTTTTCTTTTCTTTTGTTGTGGTACTAAAGACCGAACCCAGGGAAGTCTCCCTCCAGACTACACCACCTACCCTTTTTATTTTTGCTTAAAACAGGGTCTTACTAGGTTGATGAGGCTATCCTAGAACCTGCAGTCCTCCTCTTTCAGCCTCCCAAGTACTGGGTTTGTAGGCATGTGCCACCATGCCTGGCTCCCAGTTCTCATTTCTAAGGCTGAAAAGATTCTTCCTTGATCCATAGGTATGTATTATTTGGAGGAGAAAGGTAACAAATACTGCCTGGTATTTCATACTTACTGAGTTGAGATCTCACAATATGTTGCTACCAATAATTTCCCTGCTTATCAGTTGCATAATTTAAGAACAGAGATAAGTAAAGTTTTTTTTGCTGAAGGAGAGTAGGACACTGAAGACTTATTGACAGCTAGACTGAAGCTTTCCTGTGGTCAGGACACAAATCTGTGAAAAGGACTACAAATTACTGATGATAAAGTATGTTAAAGACTATACATACTAATTTGAAATGGTCTGATCTCATTTAGTTTAGGATACAAAGTCAGGACTTCTTAGTAGACAGATATTATCAGTTAAAGCAAATTAAATCAGGATTCTGGGAATAGTGTGCAACAGTAAATCAGGGAGCAGTAATAGAAAAGCAAATCAAATCCCCAGCCCAGTTGGTAGGCATGAACAGTGTCAAGCATCAGATGCACTAGGCCAGAGAGCCCATGGCAACAGAGCAGCCGTTCTATGCAGTCATTATCTCCTGCAAGGCTAATACCATATGTTAGTCCCAAGCAAAATTTCGTTTCTTGCTCTCAGTGCAAAGTGAAATGGAAGCGATTACAAAGCGTTCATTTTATGCACTTAATTAAATTCTAGAACCTAGCAGTGACCTCATAACTGTTTTGTACTGAGATACGGTGAGCTAGAACAAGGGCAGCCTGGTTTAAGGTGACAGTAACAGAGCTACTTGCCCATTAAACACACCACTAATGGAAAATTCAAGGATGGTATCACATCTCTATGTTCCTTTCCTGGTGTCATTGGCAAGGATGCATTATGATTTTGCTGAGATTAAGGAATAGGAGCTCTTCCATCTTCTAGCCTGAGAATTGATGGAAGAGCAGAGTAGAAAGAGAAGTGAGAGTACAAAGTTGAAAAAAAAAAGATGAATGGTCTCTTGGCTTCTGTGATTAGTGGTTTGTCTGTGGTTGTCCAAGTTGCTTCTTACAGTGGAAGGGGCTCTATATTGTCCACACCAACATAAATGTTAATGTGCTTGAAACTTAGCATCAGAAGTAGAGAGAGGCCATTGATTATTTTCCCCAACCAATCTAGGGATCTTTTCTACAGTTTCTCTACAGTGTAGATAATTTGACCTCCATTAGAACATTTATTTAATAGCAGTATAATCTATTAATTCACCCAAACATCAGCTGGTCAATATCTGGTGGCCAGCAATAATTAAAAATAGTAGCTAAGTATTTGTCTTGGGCTTATAACAAACATGGCTGAGGTCCAGCCATGTAAATAAATAAAACATACATAGTGAATGCTATAACTGTGGGGTGTTCTGAGGATGTGGACGGCACCCATCCCCCTAAAGGGAATAACTGTTGCCACTGGTCAGTAAGAATTCACTGTTGTCAGGTCTTCTGATTTTTTCTTCTTCTAAAGAATATTGGATTTTGATATGAAATTTTCTAATGTTTAAAATGTTGACATCTGATTTCAATACTTTTGGACAAATACCCAGAAGAGGTATAGGCAGATCATATGGTGGATCTATTCCTAACTTTCTTAGGAATCTCCACACTGATCTCCATAGCAGCTAAACTAGTTTGCACTCCCACCAACAATGTGAAAGAGTTCCTCTTTCCCCACATCCTTGCCAGCATTTGTTGTTATTTGATTTCTTTATGCTTGCCACTCTGATTGGGGTTAGATGGACTCTCAGCGTGGTTTTGATTTGCATCTCCCTGATGGCCAATGATGTAGAACATCTTTTCATGTATCTATTGGCCATTTGCATCTCTTCTATTGTGAAGTGTCTATTCAGTTCAGTTGCCCATTTCTTGATTGGGTTGTTTGTTTTACTAGTGTAGTCTTTTGAGCTATTTGTATATTCCTGATATTAGCCCTCTATCTGAGTGGTGGCTGGTAAAGATCTTCTCCCATTTTGTAGGCTTTCTCTGTATGCTCTTGATTGTTTACTTTGATGAGAAGAAACTTTTGAGTTTGATGCCATCCCACTTGTTAATTATTGCTTTAATTTCCTGCCCTGAGACTCCAGACAATGGAGGAGAAATCTCACCAAAGCTAGAATAGAAGGATAGGAGAGGAAGAAGGCTGAGGTTGATTAATGAAGGAGCTACATCCAAATTTGTGTAAAAATATAAGTGTTACATGGTTAACCTGGACACTCATTGTTGGGAGGGAGGAAGGAGAAGTGGGGGGGGGGCGAGGGTACCAAGCATAGTCTGAATGTATGACATTTTCAATATGTTCCACATAAAAATAAAATATAAAAAAAATAAAATTGCATGCTATTCTGAGTAGCATGGTGAAAAAAAATGTTGACATCTAAGTAAAAATGATAGAGATAGAAATAAGCCTGTGAGTGTAGTTTGGTTTTGCCCGGGTTCATCTGTGACATCTGCTTTAGGTCTCCTGGTAGGCCGATAACAAAGAAATACAACCATGTAGTGGTCAGAGGACAGTTCTTGTGTGTGAGTCAGGTGGCCAGATGCTGTTACCTTTCTTGGTTAGTCACGTACTTTCCAGTTGACATCTCTTAGTATAATGCTGCTCACTGCGTGGTTGGAGCTTGATCATTCCCTTGTCTGGATCCTACCCCTCACCAAGGGGGTGAGAGTGTGCATAAGCTTGTGTTAAGACCCTGGCCATGTATTCATAACAACTGCTAATAGTCATGTTTGTTTCTTCCAGCATATTTCCTTGTAAATTTTTTAAATCCTTTTATCCTTTTAGTCTGATATTCAGGGGCAGTCTACCTCCAAGCTGCACCCCCAGCCCAATTTAATTTCTTATTTGGAAACAGAGTCTTGCTAGGTTGCTGAGTGCCTTGCTAAGTTGCTGAGGTTGGCTTTGAACTTGCAATCCTCCTGTCTCAGCCTCCCAAGTATTGAGATTATGAGTGTACACTACTAAAAATATCATGCCTGGCTTGGTATTTCTATTTGATGAGTAAAAAAATAAGGTTCAGAGGGTTGAATCTTGCTTAAGATCAGAAAGAGAAAAATAGTGACAGAAAGACTTGAATATACCTTGACTCTTTTTAAATAATAATAATAAAATTCCTTTTAAATGTATTTATGATGATGTATTTGATTTCCTGTTACCAAACAAAATCTGCCCTGAGAGATGGAAACATATATTTTTCCTCATGGATAATTTTCCCCTCCCCTTGGTCACTAGTGGCATCCCCAGGGAGAATTCTGTAAGTATCTTGTAGGATGGGATGGTTTGACTCTTGCAGGACCAGAACATTTCTGTTCTAAATGTTACAGTTTCATTATGTGCAGGAACATTGATTCCATATGGTGTGGTTTCTACATGTGGTTATAAACCCTCAACCTCATTCAATTTCTGCTTCTGAGAAAATGATTACAGAGCGGAATGGCCAGAATTGCTCTCATTAGTGAAATCGCTCTCCTGGTTTGGGGTAACCACAACTCCCTGCATAGAAAGATCAATCGCATTTGACAATTTGGGGGAATTTCACTAGAACTGATGACCGAAACAGTCCAAATATATTTCTATGTTCTTATATGAAAGTGTCCCCACCAATCTCACTAACATGTATGGGGAGGGAGGGAGTAGGGTAGGATCCAGAGGAAAATACACCAAGTACTGTGTGCACATATGTTTGTATCCCTTTTAACTTCACTATCATGTATAATTACAACACACCCAGTAAAGTATATACGTTAAAAAATACACCCAGATCAGAGGAAGCTATAGAATTTCCAGTTACTTGACTGCTCTCATTTATTTTTACCTAAGCCTTTGAATGAAACGTTGAAATAGTGAATTTGGAGGTCTGGAGAATGAAAGGTTACAGGGATGTAGAATTTTCTCTCTTCTTGCTTTTGTTAGAATTAGGAAAAGCACCAGGCTTGATCACGTCATTGTGACAGCCCCATGAAGAAGGGGCAGAACAATGATGCAGTGATGTTTTGACAAGCCCTGGGATGTGCACAATAGAAAAGCCTTCTTTTTTGTTTTGTTTTGTTTCTCTTTTTGAAGGAGCATCGTGTTCTGGTTGGTGGAGCCTGGGATTATGATGCCAGGACACCACGGTTCTAGTGCCACAAGCCCTCAGTGGTGACTTTGGAATCAATTAGCTTTTGGTTGCTTCAGGCAACAGATCCTTTTTAAGTGGGGAAGGCTGAGCATGTTCTGCCTTCTATGTGGAGAACAGGGTGGTGGTAATGTTGCTTTGATGCACTCTAATTTACGTAATTGGAAGTAGTACAGTTGACTCTGATTTTCATTATTAGTCAATTTTCAATAATGTAGGCATTAGTATTAACTTAATATTTAATTATGTGGTAATTCATCTCCTTTTAATGTAATCAAATTATCCAAAAACCCAGATCATGTTTATTGAGGGAAGAATTAGGCATAAGTAATAACCCAAATGATGTTCTAGTAAATATAGGTAAATATAGAAACATTAATTAAAGATGCCACTACTGTGACACCCCAGTCATCATCTTTTGATCCCTTGCTATGGCTCTCATTTTCTAGAAAAGAAAATGAAGCTTGAGAGCAAAACAACTCAATTGTTTATGGTCTCTATAAACAACAATTTAAGAAATTCTTATCATTATATTTCTAAAACGTCTAAATTCTCAAAAATGGAGACCCAATAACCTTCATGTCTGTGAGCTTTCTTTAAGCATAAATTTACATGACTGCTATACAATTATAACTGGGATATAAAAATCACTTAATATTTTCTTAAACTTTTTCACTGCACTTTCTTATTCCTGGTCATTTTGGTAGACGCTCTCGGTTAGGGGCTGCTCAGCACCGAAGGCAAGAAGGTGGTGGCCTACAAAAACATAACAAAGTTTCTGGAGTTGGTGAGC
Organism: Muscardinus avellanarius; assembly: GCF_963383645.1. Lineage (NCBI taxonomy): Eukaryota > Metazoa > Chordata > Mammalia > Rodentia > Gliridae > Muscardinus > Muscardinus avellanarius. The sequence goes on from NC_137787.1 coordinate 41,787,342, forward strand.
GTTAGGCCCTAGCTTGCTGTGAAGAATGGAAAGGATGTGCGGGGATACAGGCACACTCTGAAGATAACCAGGCTAGGCAAAGAGAAATTGGTCATCCTCACCAACAACTGCCCAGCTTTGTGAGAACAGAGTACTGTGCCCTCAAGGCCCAAACTAATGTCCATCAGCGCAGCAGCAATAATATTGAATTAGGCAGAGCAGGAAAATACCTCAGAGTATGCACACTGGCTATCATTGATCTGGGTGACTCTGATACCATTAGAAACATACCAGAACAGACTGGCAAAAACTAAACCATGTACAAATTGTTCTCTAATAAAACTTGCTAGAAATTGTTTTGTAAAAAAAGCTGTTTTTCTTTTTTTTCCATTGAACTATTAAAAGAGGATTATCAACTCCCAGGGCCTTGGAGTATGGTTCAAAGTGTGCTAAGTTTCTCTGAAATGCACTATTTAAAAAAATTTTGCAGATGTAGTAGTCTGTTTTGTAATATATCTTGTTTTAATATACAAATTCTGTTTTAAATTATTCAGCACTGGGTACAACTGGACAATTGGGAAGGTTTTCTTGTGGTTTGCAGTGGCCAGAGCGTTGCCTCAAGCCAGAGTGTGAATTCCCAGGCTGGCCAGTCTGTTTGGCATACAGTGGCTGGGTTGAAGTGAAGGGGCAAAGAAGCTTATCCACACGTCAATTTGTGAACTATAATTGGGAGGAAAGTTTTTTTTTTAAACTGATCTCAAAGTTTTTTGTATAATATTAGCCATGCGTTGGCAACCAATGGTACATTTTTTTCTTTAGGTCCTTGTTTTTATAATGAGGGTAAAGTGAAAGGGAGGGAGGGAGGGAGGGAGGGAGGGAGGGAGGGAGAGAGAGAGAGAGAGAGAGAGAGTGAGTGTGTGTTGGACAGAGGGAAACTTTGAAGTTCTAGGCTGCCCCTGAGCGCGCCTTACCACTCACTCTCTGGCTTTTTGAGTTTGAGCCATGTGTTAATTCTTTACCTACAAAGGAGCTTTGAGCTTTTTTATATGTCAAGTGAAATGATAATATCTACTACTTTACATTGCTGTGAAGATAATGTGAAAAGCGCTTTTCTTCTCTGGTAGGTAGGGGTTACTCTCTTACTAGGCTGTCACAAAAGCAGGTTTCAGACTTAATGTTATTGTGCACAAAGGTGTTTATTAACCCGAAGATACAAAACACAAACACTAAAACAAAACACCGGAAAGTACAGCGAGATGACATTTCATAGAGCTTATAAAACATGTTGTATGATTCTAGATTATAGAAGTATAACAATGTTACTAGAGAATTAGAGAGCGAGAAGAGGTAAAACAAAATAAAACAAGATTTCAGTCTTTTTTTTATCTTATCCTGTATATGCAAATTTTTTCCTCTCTTTCTATTTTATATTGCTAAAATTTGATTAACACAAACATTAAAAGAAGCCTGAATAGTAAACCACATGCTTTCTAAGGGATATCAAAGGGCGAAGGATTGCAGTGAGGAGGGGTTATAACTGGGGCTTTGAGAAGCTGCTTTTGCTAAATAGCGCTGACACTTCTCTGGGACCTGTAGATATCCAGCCTGTAACTAAAGGCAGGATAAGGCTTGGCATCTCTGGTTTTTTTTTTGTGTGTGTGTTGGGGGGGTCTGGGAATGGAATCTAGGAGCATTCTACCTCCGAACTACACCCCCTGTCCTATTTTTTATTCTTTATTTTGAAACAGGGTCTCACTAAGTTGCAGAAGGCCTCACTAAGTAGCTGAGGCTGTCCACGAATTGTGATCCTCCTGTCTGAGCCTCTCAAATGCTGGGATTTACAAGCCTGCGCTACTGCACCCAGCTGGCATCTCTTATTTTGTATCTGTGCTCTCTATTACTTTAAATTTTGCATCAGATTGTTGCTTAGCTCTGCATATAGGCATGCTAATACAAGGTTTATTAGACCTTAATTTACCTATGTCGTCTCCCTTCAAGACTGAGGATACCAAGAAAAAGGTACCTCAGGAAAATTCAGATTTGTAGGAATATTTAACCCTCAGCTTTTCCAACCTACCCAGCGCCAGACCTCCTAGAGTAGCCAACAAGTCTAGTCATTGCCCTACTCCTTCCAGGAATAGGGAAGCCTTGCAGGCAGACCACCCCATGCTCAGAGGCCCCCCCACCTCTAGGCAGGAACATTTGTCTCATGGGAGCCAAACTGCCCCACACTTCCCAATGTGGTCATAGTAAGCCTTTCCTGCTTTCTACTATCACTTTTTCTGTTTTGTTTTTTGGAGAAAAGGCTGGACTTGATTGGTTGGGACTCCCTGACCAGGGCCTTTGGTTTAGGATACTGGTAATGGGAGTCCTAAGTATCTTGTGGAGTTTCCTTGGGAGATATTTTGAGGTATAATTATGGGAAATTGGCCGGGCGTGGTGGCGCACGCTTGTAATCCCCGCGCTTGGGAGGCAGAGACAGGAGGATCGCGCAGGTTCGAAGCCAGCCGCGCGCGCTGGCTTAGGAGACCGTTTCCAAATAAAAATGCAAAAATAGGTCTGGGAGTGTAGCCCGGAGGTAGAAGGGCTTCCAGGAACCCCAGTACCACCAAAAAAAAAAAAAAAAAAAAAAAAAAAAAAAAAAAAAAAAAATTATGGGAAATTACAAACCCCATGCCTTTTTTTTTTTTTTTTTTTTTTTTTTAAAAGCAATAGTTGCCTTTCCTAGTTGCTGGTGATCTGCTCTGTCCCAAGGCTGTGTGTTGGGGGTGCTTGTGGGTGGTTAGGAGAATCCAAAAGTTAGGACAGAACCATTTTCATAAGTTTCTACCTTATATGCGTGCTGCCTCTATTGCTGCTTACCTAATATTTTCTATTTGCTCACTTTTTACTTAAGGAAATTTATTTTTAAAGGGCAATTTTGTGCCATTATTATATGATTAAGAGAAGGTGACTCTAAAAACCACTACAGTGAAAACAAAACAATGGGATTAACTACTGGTTGGATCCTGATACTTGCCAAAGGATCCCAGCCAAATTTCTGCTCTTTGTTATAATAGAAGATTAGTACGTGTTGAAGATTTATTAAAGGCACCCTGTCATTAAAACATAGACTTTATTTCAGCAGAACTGTTGGAATGAAAATTCTTATATTGTGTGTGTGGTAGTTACTGTGAAATCACTTAGTCTAAATGGTGCGATCCTCGCCTAATTTTCTTCCTTAGGTGGTTAGTTATTATTTCAGATAACCTAAGAAGGAATTAATGCCTTCAGTGTTGAATGGTTAGAACTTCAAATACTCTTAAGGAAATCCATCTCAGAGGACTAATTACCCTAGGTGGCATTAGGAATAAATGCTCATTTATAAAGTGAGTGCCAGGTTGTATAATTGAGCTGTGGGAAGACCAGGAGTTACCACTGTTACAGTGGCCTCAGGACACTGGCCTGTCTGCCATAAGGACACCTGGTGGCTCTTTGGGTATTAGCCTCTCATGTGAGATGGTCATAACTGGGGAAGAAATGGGGACATCTTTGAACTTTAAAAGTGGTTTGGGGCCCGTTGGACACTGTATGCTAAGGTTACCTTTAGTCTCTGACTTGATTTCTTTGTAATAACTATCTGGTTGCAAGCCTGTGAGCAATAGGTTGTGTAGCTGACACCTGGCTTACCTGTTGCTTAGTAAATGACCCAGACCTTTACTAAACAGGTCAGATTGCGATGACTTGCTTTCTCTCTGATTCATCGTAATTTAATGTTAGTCTGTTTCCAAGCAACACATCCTGAATTTCAGAAAATATGGCCCTGGGGAAAGCTATGATTATATAACTCTGACTGGTTTTCTAGCAATCTAGGGTAGATGAGTATTTCTCACATAATTTGTGGAGAAGCACCAGGTTTTCTTTTTAAAATTTTAATTCCCAAGACAATGTGGACTGATACTGAGTTACTAGAAACATAAGAGCCAGACATACAGAATATAAGTCCAGACTATTTATTGTTAGATTTAACAGTTGGTTACATTTCAATAAATAATAAGAACAAACATAACAGGAAGAAGAAAAATTATAAAAATTAAAATTAGGAAAACTATGTATATTTTTTGAAAGTGTATATGTAGGCAATTCATGTAGGGAATTGTCATTGCATTCATAAGTTTCTTGATCCAGAATTATAACTAGGAAATAGTTTTTTTGTGGCACTGGAGATTTTAACCCAGAGGAATTTTAACTCTGAGCTAAACTTTTAGCCCAGTTTTATTTCTTATTTGGAAACAGGGTCTTGTAAGTTGTCGAGGCTAGCTGCGAGCCTGCAATCCTCTTGTTTCAGCCTCCCAAGAACTGGGTTTACAAGCGTGTACCACCATGCCTGGCTAGGAAATAGATTTAAGTGAAATCACCACCACTATTGTGGTGGGTTTATGTTTAAAGACAACACAGATTACATACAGAATACAGAATATCATAGATATACTATCATATCTTCAATGCCGCCCACTTATAAAATATACAGTTCTCTGTACTGTACATTTATATGCACACTTTGAAAACACACTGATAATGTGTAAGGGTATTAATGCTACCAATGAGCTTGCTTCCTGCTTGTTAATATAAATAATCTGGGTGGGACAGATGATAATGTTACTCACTGGGTGTAATGTCTACCTAACGATATTTTGGGTTTTGTATTAATAATACACAAAGTAAAGATATCACTCTTGCAGAGGGACGACAGGAATGGATAAAGAAATTAAAAATTATTAGTATATTATACTTGTACCTAATAGTGACAGTCATAGCGATATGTTTACATATGCACACAGCATAACTCAGGGTTTTTCCTCCCCTGTACCTCCCCTTTCCTTCCCCTTCTCCTTTTCCCTAGAAGAGATTTTAAGAGCAATTTTAGCAGCTCAGAATATTATTAATTCTTGACTTTACCAAAGTGAATCTATTACCTTCAGAATTTATCTTTCATCTTTTCTAAGTAACCAGTTTCAAAAATTTTAGAGTAAATAACTTGTCTCTTTGAGAAATAAGTGATTTCTGGGTTTTAGACACTTTGATGTTATAGCTGGCAACCAACTTGAAATCACTATTTGCTGTAACATGGCCCTCCTGCACAGTACTGGCTTGAAACCCATGCCACACATGTTCTTCCCGGGAGTGTGGTTGTGCCTTGATTGCTCTTTGACCTGTTCAGTGAGCTCAGCCCATGGCTTAAAACTTGGATGTCATAGCAATGCACTCCCGTCTTCACTGACTGGCCTGGCCCCAGGATCATTGACATCTCTAGCCTCTAGTACAGAGCAATGCAATAAAATTGCCCCTGCTCTTCAGAACGTGCAGTGACCAGGCCTTGGTGAGGGACACTATCTACTAGAGAATCAGCCCCTGTTGCTGTGGGCGCCCATTCCTGCTGTTCGGCCTGCTCCCATCGGCACCAGTCTCCTTTCACCAGCCAGCCAGGCCCGCCTCAGCTCTCACGCCCCTTCCGGCCTCTCTAGAAATCTTGTTGTGCCAGCCTCCCTGTCTGCCTGCCTCTCCAGGCTCACCCTTGCATGACACAGCTTTCTCATGCAATACTAACCTTGTAATAATCCTGACTTTGCCTCTGTGTTTCTTCCCTGTTCTGGAATCTTCTTTCATAACACTGTCTCTTGAGTCACACCTATCATAATTTGTATTTATGTAATTTACCCTTGTGTATGTGCTTACTTATATAATACCGGAATGTAAATTTTAAAGTGGCCCATCTCTGCTGTGTTCACCACTGGATTCTTAACTGTTTCTATGTCTGGTACACAGTGGGCACTGACTGTGTGTGTGTGTGTGTGTGTGTGTGTGTGTGTGTGTGTGTGTTACTTGGAATTGAGCCAAGGGGCATTCTACCACTGAGCTACATCTCCAACCCTTTTTATTTTTTACTTTGAGATAGGGTCTTGCTTGATCATCCAGGCTGACCTCAAACTTGTGATCCACCTGTTTCAGCCTCCCAAGTACAGGTGTGTATGGACAACCACACCTGGTAGTACTGACTTATTCTTTGGATTAAAGAAACTAAGGTATTGGTGCAGTAAGCGTGAGAGTAAATTTTAGAATAAATTTGCGTGGCTGGGATGTAGCTCAGTGGCAAAGTGCCTGCTTTTCAGGTGTGATACTCTGGGTTTGATCCCTGATTTCAAAAAGACAAAAAAAAAAAAAAAAAAAAGAACCCCTTCAGAATAAGTTTGTATCTCTGCAGTATCCAATTTAATCTTAGTCTCTTTCTACTTTAAGAAATCCAGAAAATGAATAAAGATATGAATTAATGGTTCTTCCTTTCCTCCTCATTTTCTTTTTCTTTCTTCTCTGTTCTCCCCCTCTTTTTCAGTGCTGGGGCTCAAAGCCAGGGCCTTGCACATGTTAAGTGTACAGTCTACTGCTGAACTACACCTCTAGCCCTGATGTTTTTTCAAGTTTAATGACATCTCTAGTGATTTTGGTTTTGTATATAGTAATTTAATATTTTATAATTACAGAAAATTTATTTGCTATACTTATATTATCATCAATAAGATTACAAAGCCTATTTTTTAGAGATTTTCAAGAGAATAGAGGAGAAGTCTGCATAGTTCTTACTAATAAATTGCTTGTGGTAGTAATTCTGAGGGAAAATAAGTCAGCATTAAATTAGCTTCATATTACTAATTAAAACCTCAGTGCTACACAATAATTAGAACTGCTTATCTATAAGCTCTTCTGGGGTTTTGATCACATCATAAAAAATAGGCCAAGTTAAAATAATAGTCCTGATGTTTGGATATAACAACTATTTTTTTTTAATTTTTTATTGGTGCACTGTATTCATACATCATAGTGGGATACAAACTTTTGTAGACATACATGCACACATCGCCCAGTCAGCCCCCACCCGATCCCCACCCCATTCTCTCCCCATCCCTCCCTCCCATGCTTGGCTTAGTGGTTGACATCTAGTATTATAGCAATTTATCCAAACTTAAAAATGATAATCTCACATAACAGTTTCATTTGTCTGATACCAAGCTTTTGATGACTTAAAGATAACATTTCAGGCCGGGCGTGGTGGCGCACGCTTGTAATCCCCGCGCTTGGGAGGCGGAACAGGAGGATCACGCAGGTTAGAAGCCAGCCGCGCTGGCGTAAGAGACCCTGTTTCAAAAATATAAAATAGGTCTGGGAGTGTAGCCCGGAGGTAGAAGGGCTTCCAGAAACCCCAGTACCACCAAAATAAATAAATAAATAAATAAATAAAGATAACATTTCAATATTACTTTTTACTTTCTTTCTTACCAGAGAATATTTTTTTTTCTATTTTTTTTGGTGAAACTATCATATATTTATATATTTATTTTTCAGAAAAAAAAATCTATCCTAATATGGAATATGGACTCTAGATACCCACAACAATCTTGAAAAAGAACAAAGCTAGAAGATATATATTTTCTGATTTCAAACCATATAAAGCTACAATAATTGAAACAGTGTAGTACTGTTCTAAAGGCAGATATATAAACCATTGGAGTTAAATACAAGCCTAGAGCTAAACTCTTCCCTATATTGTCAAGTTATTTTTGACAAGGTTTCCACGAACATTTGGTGGTGGAAATAATAATCTTTTAACTAAATATTGTTGAAAAATAATAATTACATGGAAAAGAATAAAATTGGACCCTTACCTAATCCCATATACAAATATTAACTCAAAATAGATAAAAGACCTAAATATAAATCTTAAGACTATAAACTTTTAGGAGAAAATCTGGGTAATAAAACCTCACAACATTGAAATTGGCAGTGATTTCTTGGATATGATTTCAATGGCACAGGCAATAGAAGAGTATACAAACTCCCTAAAAAATAAAAAAAATATATTGTATATCCAAAGACAATGTAAACAGAGTTAAAAGTTACTAATAGAATGGGATAAAATATTTCCAAATGCTATATCTGAAGGTATATTAATAGTCCAACTAGAAATCCTAAAAATTAACAATAAAGGCAAACAATACAATTTAGAGATAGGTAAAAGACTAACATAAATAATGAATCTCCACAGATAACCAATCTTAGTTGTCTGTTGGATGGAAAATCTTATTTCTCTGGTTCTGGTGTGTGTTACCTTTTTCTTCTTTGTAGTTAATCTCTTTGAGTATTTTCTCTAGTGCTGGTTTTGAAGACATAAATTCCTTCAGTTTCTGTTTGTCATGGAAGCTTCTTATTTCTCCATCTAATTTGATAGAAAGTTTTGCTGGGTAGGAAATTTTTGGCTGGAAGTTGTTTTCTTTCAGAGTTTGGAATATGTTACTCCAAGCCCTTCTGGCTCTCATGACTTGGTTTGGGAAGTCTGGAGTGATTCTAATTGGTTTGCCTCTGAATGTCACTTGGCCCTTTGTTTTTGTTGCCTTTAAGATTCTCTGCTTGGCTTCCACATTGGTCATTTTGACAATGATGTGGCGTGGGGATCCTCTTCTCCGATCCTGTCTAAAGGGAGTTCTATAAGTTTCCTGGACCTGTGTATCAACCTCTTGCTCTATGTTTGGAAAATTTTCTGCTATGACTTCCTTGAAGAGATTGTTGATCCCTTTGGTTTCACTTTCTTTTCCTTCCTCTATTCCAATTATTCTTAGGTTAGCTCTCTTAAAATGGGCCCATATTTCTTCAATATCAGATTCCTGCTGTCGGATATTTTTTTCTAGATTAGAAACTATGCGTTCATTTTTGGAATGATCATCTTCTAAGAGCGAGATTCTGTTCTCCATGTGGTCTAATCGGTTGTTTGTGCTTTGAATTGAGGCCTTTACTTCATTAATTGCATCCTTTATCTCTTTTTGGCTCTCTCTGAGTTCTTTTCGAAGCACCTCTATTATTTCTACAGTTATTTTCCTGATTTGATCTTCTAGAAATCTCTGATTTTCAGTTTTATCAGGTTCTGATATTGTGGGGTTGTGGGCGTTCATTGCTCTAGTATTATTCCTCTTTTTCATGATTTTGGAAGTTTGTGCCTTCTCTGGATTCTTCCCTTGGGTCACTATGACTTCCCTTAAGGTGTTCTGGATCTCGAGTCAGTAGTATCTCAGACCCCACTACTCCTTTACTGGGTTGTATCACAGAGTCTCCGACCCAGGGAGTGGATAAGGCTGCTTTAAACTATGGGGGGTGCCAGGTTGGGCGTTCTTCTATGGTGTGATATCTCTGCCACCGCCACTCCCCCACTGGGTCAAGTCCCAGGGAGTACAGTACTGGGATTTCTCCTCTGTGGCCCGCAATTTGACTCACTGTTCTTGAGTATGCAGATGTAGCCGTACTGAACTTGGTGAATTCGCTGCTGCTGCCGCCTGTGGCAATATGGCGCCGCTGCTACGCCCTCGGCCGTGAGGCTGGTGTATTTCTTCTTGGTTTTGATTTCCACTCTGAATCCCTGCAGCGTGTGCTGAGCTCAGCCACTGGGAGTTTTAGATGTTCCTTCGCCGAGAAATCCCGCCTGGCTGTTCCTCAGTGGCTCACCTTGGCTTGTTGTAGCCGTCTGGTGAAATCGCCGCTGCCGCCGGCAGTATGGCGCTCCTGACGCGTCCTTGGGGGTGAGGCCGGTGTATCTCCTCTGTGGCTCTGAGCTCTGTTCTCAGTCCGCTTTCTCTCTGGAGCCTGGTGATTTTTTATTTCTCTGGTGATGGTGATTTCTGGCTATGAAAGGCGCTGATTTTGTGGTAATGGAGATTATTTGTTAGCGGGGCTCTTAAGCCTCGCTTTTCTCGGTCACCATCTTCCCAGAAGTTCTCGAATAACAACTATTAAACCTATTTAAAAATCAGGATTTTTAGTGTTGAGGAATGGGAGAAATTTGTTTTTAAATTATGAAACACAAAGACATCTTTTTTTTTTTTTTTTTTTTTTTTTTGGTGGTACTGGGGATGGAACCCAGAGGCTTTTCTACCTCCGGACTACACTTCCATACCTATTTTATATTTTATTTGGAAACAGGGTCTCACTAAGTCACTGGGAGCCTCACTAAGTAGCTGAGGCTGGCTTCGAACTTGTGCGATCCTCCTGTCTTGGCCTCCCAAGCGCGGGGATTACAAGCGTGCGCCACCATGCCCGGCTCAAAGGCATCATTTTAAAGAAAAAGTTCACAATCCCACTAACCACTTTTCCTGTATTTGAGCTGTAAGTTTATTTAAACATTTAATTATTTATTTTTGTCCTGAGCTTGGTTTAAAAAAAAATGCTTTACAGAATAGTAAGTGTGGTTATTTGAAGACTCAAGGTGAAAATATTTATAAAAGAAAAGCCTGGAGGAAATTCTGGAGTTTGCTCTTCAGGAATGGGGGGAGATAGAGGAAGGAAGGGGGTGGAGGGGGAGAGAAGATGGAGGAGGAACCGGGAGCTCACCCCCTGCTGAGATGCCTTAGGGAGGAGTGGACTGAGGGCCCTAGGCAGAAGTAGAGGGCATTCTGGTAAGTTTTACATCCTTGCAAATCTTAGTGGGAGGCTGGGATAAAAGAATAAAATCTGCCAAAAAACCAAAATACTGTTCGTTCTTTTTATACCCCCACCTACTCATCCTACACAGAACTCTCGAGCACACTGAAGCTTTTTATAGTCCAAGAACTTTGAAAGTCAAACCCTCTCTGCCCATCAGTTGCAGTGAGAATCTAGTAGCTTTCTTTCTGCCAGCTGTTAAAATTGGGATCTTAAAGATGTTTAGTGGTTTTCACTTTAACCACACCACAGGGAAGGGTGGAGACATTTAGCTTCTTTGTGTTGTGTGTACTTAGAGATGGATTGATGCAAGCTTCTGTATTGGACACAAGCTGGCATATTAGCTGCTCTTTTCTCCCCTCTGCAGTTGTAGTAAAGGTGCAGAAAACAGGTTAGACAAAGTAGGTCACAAGAGTTAACTGAAGGAAAAGAAAGTAGCACATTTATGTCTTCTTCCATTTTTCAGAATGCATTCCTCATTTAGAGACAGTTACAGAGGGATAAAAATATCTGTTTGTTTAAAGTAGTCTAATTTTTTCCAATACATAAATTTTACAAACAGTATAAGCAAACAGCATTTAAAATGCAGTAGCCTATTATAAAAATTTCCAGGACAGTTTCAGCAAATCAGCTTTTTAAAGCCTATTAAGGTCAAAGAGGAAGAAAATTAGATAAACTCTGTGAGACTGCTCTTAATCCATGTGGAAGGAATACATTAAGTTTCCTTATTGACACCAAGAGTTGTATACATGTATATTCCTACCATTTTATACCTTAGTATGATATATAATTACAATGCACCAGTCAAAGTATATTAAAAAAGTTTCCTTACTGTTGTAAGAGTCTTTCCAGCATGGGAAAGCACTCTTTTTTTGTGTGTGTGTGTGTGTGTGTGTGTGTGTGTGTGTGTGTGTGTGTGTGGTACTGGGGTTCCTGGAAGCCCTTCTACCTCCGGGCTACACTCCCAGACCTATTTTTTTATATTTTGGAAACAGGGTCTCTTAAGCCAGCGCAGCTGGCTATGACCCTGCGCGATCCTCCTGTCTCTGCCTCCCAAGTGCGGGGATTACAAGCGTGCGCCACCACGCCCGGCCGGGAAAGCACTCTTGATAGAGTGAGCTGTCTTTTCTCCTGATCATGACTGTCCTGTTAGGTATAATGTTTAGGTAAGGCTTAGAGTTAGTTATTTGGAACTGAAGATGCATTTTTCTCTGTAGAAACAATATTCGAATTTAGTGGTGGGGATGCAGCTTAGTAATGAAAAGAGCTTGGAATTTGGAATCAGATTTGGAGTTAAATGTTGCATTTCCTCTAAGTCAGGGCTTCTCTTCTTCAGCACTTTAGATATTCTGGACCAGATAAATATTTGCCATGAGAGATGTCCTGTGTATTCATGATAGGATGCTCATCAGCATTCCTGGTTTCTACCTGCCATATGACAATTTTTAGTTACCCCAGCCATGATAATAAAAAATGTCTCCAGACATTGTCAAATGTCCCTTGGGGTACAACATTGTCTCTGAGAACCACATCTGTATACGTATAGATTCTAAGACCTTGGTAGCATTATACAACACCTCTCTACCTGTTTTTCTCTATATAGTTTGGATACTACTTCCCTCAAAAGAGATAATGGGTGGTTTTATTTATTTATTTTTAATTTTTTCCATATTTTATTTTATTTGTAAGTGGAACATATTGAAAATGGTGTACATTTAGATTGTGCTTCGTGCCCTCTCCTCCCCTATTTCCCTTCCTCCTTCCCAATAAAGAGTGTCCAGGTTAATGACGGGTGGTTTTAAATCTGTTTTGTAGCCTGTCTTTATGTGTCTGAATTTATATGTGTGCATATGTATGTATATAGTTAATTTAAACATCTAACTCGATTTCCTTCATATTGGGCCATTCTTTTATTTGAATACTCATTTATTTATGGCACCATTCCAAAATTCCATTTGTTTCTGGAGTAAAACCCAAGTGGCCATGAAATGCTAATCTTTAAAACCTTTTTGGTAGTAGATTTTCTAATATTCTATTTAGAATATCTTACACCTGGGCTCATAAGTGAGCTTGGCCTGTAGCAGTGTTTCCAAAAATGTGGTCCATGTGCCAGCACTAAGTACTGGCAGAATGTGAGCTACTCTTAGGTAGTGTGCAGATAAACACTTAAAAAAAATTGTGTTAGTTATACAACTAGCTTAATTAATTTTGGCAAATGGTACTGGTTTTCCATTATTTTTAGCAATACAAATATATTTGTTAGAGTACCTACTTTAAGTAAACATTAAATAATATTTGTATATACTATATATAAGTAGTATCTGGAAATGTCAGAGATCATGAAAGCGATTCTCCAATTATTGAGATTTGGGGACCATTGGCCTATAAAGTTAATGTCTGTGTGTGTGTGTGTACACATGTGTGCACATACTGTGCCCATGTATGAGGCCAGGAAAAGGGATGGAGCTGGAGAGGAGAATCCTATGCATATCCTTCTCTGATTTGTTTTCCAGATTCATTGTGTGTGTCATAAATATTTAGAAACTTTCATATATAGGTTATTAGTTCTTCAAAGGCTTAATAAAATTCACCTGTAAAACCATCTGGATAATTTTATAGCTTTTCTTTTATTTTTTTCCCTTAGTACTGGAGATTAAACCCAGAGATGTTCTACTTCTGAACTACACCCCCAGCCCTTTTTATTTTGAAACAGGATTGTACTAAGTTGCTGAGAATCTTCCTAAATTATTGAGGCTGGCCTCAAATCTGAAATTCTCTTGATTTATAGCCTTACAAGTACTGGGATTACAGATGTGGGCCACCACATCTAGCTAGTTTTCTTTCTTCTTTTTTAAAAATGACTTTTCTTATTTCTCTTGAAGCTTTGGTTTTTGCAGTATATTCACCTCTTATGAGTCTTCTTGACTTGGAATCCTCCTTTTAAATGTCTATCAGATCATGCCATCCCTTTTCCCCCACCTTCTCTGAACTTGAGCTTGGGGCATGCACATCATCTCTTCTCCCTTCTGCCCACATGTTTCCTTTATTCCCTCATTGCCTTATTGGAAGATGTATGCTGTTTTTTTGCTTTCCCCCTTAACCATCTTCATCTTCCTTTATAGCACTTATCACCATATGACATGCTGTATATATTTTTACTTCTGCCATACTGTTCTATTGCCAAAGGAAAACTCCACAACAGAAGGGACTTCATCTGTTATATTGACTGCAATAGCCCCAGTTCTTGGCATCTAGAAGGTCTTCAATACATATTTGTTGAACAAATTAATACATATATATTTTCCTAGAAATTTATCCACTTGGGATAAAGTTTCAAATTTCTTGGTATATATCTGTACTTAATATAGGTGTGTGTGTGTGTGTGTGTGTGTGTGTGTGTGTGTGTGCCTGGGAATTGAACCCAGGGTATTTTACCTCTGGTTTACACTGCCAGACCCATTTTACATTCTGAATCAGGGTCTCACTAATTTGCAGAGATTAACCATGAACCTGTGATCCTCCTGTCTCAGCCTTCCAAGTACTGGCATATGTGTCACCACTCCTGGCTCTACTATTCTTTTAATATTGAATTCAACAATTATGTCACTTTTCTCATTTTAAGGTTGTGTATTTATGTTTTTTCTCTTCTAAAAAAATCAGGCTAGACCAATTTGTTTTATTGGTTACTCAAAGTATCATCAATTTATTTATTAGTCTCATTTCTTTGTTTTCTCTTTCATTCATTGATGTTTTCATCTTTTTCTTTTTTTGTTTTTTGCGGTACTGGGGATGGAAACCAGGGGCATTCTACCTCCGAGCAACATCTCCAGCCCTATGTTTTGAAACAGAGTCTCACTGAGTCGCAGAGGGCCTCACTAAGTAGCTGAGGCTGGCTTTGAATCTGCACAATCCTCCTGTCTCAGCCTCCCAAATGCTAGGATTACAAGGTGTACCAACATGCACGGCAATGCTTTCATCTTTATTGATTCTTTCTTCTCTTTTAGGGTTTAAAAATTGTTTTTAAGCCGGGCATGGTGGTGCACACTTGTAAGCCCAGTATTTGAAAGGCTGAGACAGGAGGATCACAGGTTTGAGGCAAACTTCAGCAACTTAGAGACCCTCAGTGAAATCCTGTTTAAAAAAAAAAAAAAAAAAAAACAGGGCCAGAATGTAGCTTGGAACTAAAATGCCCTGGATTCAATCTCTCACACCACTACCCCAACAACAACAACAACAACAAAACAACAGCAACAACAACAAACTGAACAAACAAAGCAAAAAATATTCTTAAAGTGCTTATTACATTGTAAAGTATAATTATTGATAAAATGTATTTATTGTTGTTATTGTGGGTGGGTCCTTTAAGTCTGTTTAAGGCAGGGTGGAGCCAATGTAGCTCATGTCCCTCCTGTTGACTGTTAGATTAGACTTTCTGAAGTCAGCTCTTCCTGTAGGCAGGAAACTAATGGAGAGGGAAGAGAGGAAGAGAGTAACTTCACAGCTCCTCAGTAGGTACAACTGCGGTCTGTTCAGAGCTTTTCAAGCTTTGCGGTCTCGAGTAACTTGCTTCATCTCCCTGAGCTCAGTGTTTTCAGCTTTAAATTGTTGCTAATAATAATGGTTGGTCAAGTTTTGTGAAGAGGTGATGAGATAAGTATAAAAAGCTGGCTTCAGAGCCAGCATATTAAAAAACTCTTTGCCCAGCACTTGAATGCTGATATATTTAGGTCGATAATATACTCTTTGTCACAGAGAATTCACAAATATATCAATTCAAGTCAAATCAAAGAGGAATGCCTAGAAGGGAGGGAGGGAGGGAGGGAGGGAGAGAGAGAGAGAGAGAGAGATCGATCTTGAATTCCTGTGAGGGTGAGGGCTAGCGTGGCAGAAGAAGGGGTATGTTATAATAGAGATAGAAGTATAATGTAGACTATAACAGAAGGTAGATACTTGCTCCACTGAGTGGGCCCGTGGCCTGGCCCAGACCCAGCCCCGTAAGCATTCCTTTACCTCCCACAGCGTTTGGCTGGTACACACACAGGAAGAGGAGGAGAGTTGGCTGCTATGATGGTTACGTGAGGCGACTCCTTGCCAGATGTCTCTGGCTTGGAGGGACTGAGTGGGGACAGGTCGAATCATCCACAGGTGAGTGCAGGATGATGCTTCCTGTGTCTCTGTGGTTGGGGTTGGGTGTGATGGAATTCAGGCACCACTGCCTAGCCAGGCCTCGCAAGGACTCTGTCCTTTCTGAATAAAGCAGGCATGGGATCCTTCTTGAGTAGACACACCTGTGGCTGGTTTGACAGTAGGAGTCCTAGGTTGGTGGCTCAGCCTCAGAGGGCTCACCAAGAGCAGAGCAAAACTTGCAGTGGGAAAAGTACTTTGCCTAATTTTTTTTGGAGGTATAATTTAGTAAAGAAACCTTTCAATGTTATAGATTATGTTTGAAATTTTTGTTTGTGTTTCTGTCCCTCTGAGCTGGGCAGAGCTGGCCTTGAGCAGAGTCTTAGTGGATATCAGTTCCTTTCCCCCTCCTTGGATTTCTTCCACCTGGTGGTTCTGGGCTGCGCCCTCTGCAGTAAAGGGAGGACTCCACCCCTTGCCACAGGGATCCAGAGTGCCCCGCCTCTTCTGCCCCTTCCCTTTGCAGTCCATGAGCACCTGGACAGAGGAGCCAGGAGGTGGGAGTGGGGAGAGCACCTGGTGGCATAGGATAGTGGGTTTTTCCTCTTTGCTCCTGGCTCCTCTTCTCCCCTTTCCTCTCAATTCATTCTAACATGCTTTCTGAACTCACTTGTGTCCTTGGAGCTGGGCAAGAGGCCCTTCCCTTCCTCTAGCCCTTTTTTGTTCTCTCTGTTCTAATCTGCCAAGGAGTCTATAGGGTCAAAGGAATGTATCCACCTGGAATCTCTGTCCTCTTTCCACAACACCTGTGGGTGCTCTGGGTACAGGAGTTCCCTGTTGAAAAGCCCAAGCCTGCTTGTAGGGCTTGCTGGGGCCTCTTTGCCAGAGTTCCTATTGAGGACAGACTGGGAAGCCAGTGTGTACATCCTCAGGCCTGAGGGGTGTCTAAGACCGCAGGAAGCATGAATGGAGCTCGAGAAGCTAGCTCAGGAACCCGCAGTATGCACAGGTGAGGCCTGTTTTGGTGTGCTGAATGGAGTTGGTTTAGAAAGAGAGGGGACTTGTCACCTCTTGCACCCCTATGTTCTGGCTAGGATTCCCAGTTGCAACCTGGCCTTTCAGGCCATTAGGAAGGTCAAGGTAGAAGAACAGAACACATTTGCTAGCTTACTTCATACTCTTTAAATATTTAGACTTATAGATACAGGAGGTTTCCATTCATACTTTGCCCTGAGTTTTGCAAACAGTAGGGGTGGGCCTGCTAAGGCTATGCTCTCCTGCTGTAAAGAGCATGCCTCTCCCCTACAGCAGCAGGGACTGTGGCTGCTTCTGCTCACTATTGTTCCTTAGAACAATGACTGCCATAAATGTTTGCAGGAAAGAAGGAAGGGAAGAATCATGGGATCTGAGCAATGGTAGAAGGGAGGGAATTATCCAGAAGCAGAAGGAAGGAAAGGAACATACCCTTACTGATAGCACTGGGCTATGGCTATGTGCAGGGCTAAAAAGTTGGCTGTCCTAGGATGTACTCCAGCATCCAGTTTCCTCCTGGATTATATAAAGTCTAGATTTTTGTAGTAGCATTTAGGGACCCTCAGTTACGCGGATTTTCCAATGTGTTCCTGCTTAACTTTGTACCAGTAGCACATTTTCTTCTGAGGCAGGGAACTCCACAATAACTTCCCGCTATGGATTTTCACCACAAATATTATAGGATGATGTGCAGAAGCAAACAAGCTAACAAATTTCCACACAACCAAGGTTTGTTAGAGGAAGACAAATACATAAGAAATATTTTATTAAAATACCCATTATAGCTGGATGTGGTGGTGCATGCCTGTCGTCCCAGGACTTGGGAGGCTGAGTGGACTGTTGCAGTTTTGAGGTTATCCTTAGCAACTCAACCAAAAGGCTTATAGAACTGATGAACAAATTCAGCAAAGTGTTTGGATGCAAAACCAATTTTTAAAAAGTACCCTGTTTCAAAGTTAAAAATTAAAGGCCTGGGAGTGTGGCTTGGAGAGTAGAATGCCCAGGGTTAAATTGTAGGTCCCCCACCCCTGAAACCTCATGATGATTATTAATAATTGACAATGAACTTTTTGTTTTGGTGGTACTGGGGATGGAACCCAGGGTCATTCTATCTCCGAATGACCCCCGGTCCTATTTTTTAGTCTTTTCATTTTTTGAAACAGGGTCTCACAAAGTTGTGAGGTGCTTTCCTGAGTAGCTGAGGCTGTCTGTGAACTGTGATACTCTGGTCTCCATCTCCTGAATGCTTGGATTACAAGTGTGTGCCACCACGCCCAGCAGAATGCTTTAAGGAAAATAAAAATATTTTTAATAAGTTTTTCATGTAAGAACTAGCAAGTTTTGAAAGCGTTTTAAAATAAAACCATGCAAGCAAGAATCAAGGAAAGTCAAGGTCTTCATACTGTAGAACACTCAACTCAAAGTGATTTGAATGGCTAAGCCTGAGTCCAAAGCCCTGCAGAGTTTCGGGGAATGTGCTAGAGGAGACTGTGACGCCCAGTTCATTTTGTGTCTTGGTTCTTTTTTGGGAATGTATAGTAACAGAGGCTTAGGAAGTTGTTATATACTGCTTTTGTTACTGGCTTTGGAACATTACACAACCAAATTCTTCTATCAGAGG
This sequence comes from Muscardinus avellanarius, assembly GCF_963383645.1. NCBI lineage: Eukaryota > Metazoa > Chordata > Mammalia > Rodentia > Gliridae > Muscardinus > Muscardinus avellanarius. The sequence goes on from NC_137787.1 coordinate 41,805,595, forward strand.
CTTAAGAGAACCAAACCAGAATATATTATTTTCCTTTTACATTCAATTAGAAGTAAGCCTAAGTTACTTAGTGACTGAATCATTGGTAGTACTTTTAGGTTTAGATTTTGAGAGTCTTTTATGTTATAAAAGGGTAATTAAAAAAAAAAAAACAGTGCCTGGCATGGTGGCGCATGCTTATAATCCCAGTACTTGGGAGGCTGAGACAGGAGGATTGAACAGATTCAAAGCCAGCCTCAGCTACTTAGTGAAGCTCTCAGCATCCTAGTGAGACCCTGTTTCCAAATAAAATGTAAAAATATGTCTGGTAGTGTAGCCTAGAGGTAGAAAGCCCCTGGGTTCCATCCCCAGTACCAAAAAAAAAAAAAAAAAAAAAAAAAAAAAAAGAAAAGAAAGAAAGAAACTATGTGTTCTCAAAATGCGAAATACAGGAAAAGGAAAAAAAAAACTTGGGCTTATAGTGCTAATTTGAGAATTGGTAGTTTAAAAAAAATTTTTTTTGTTAGTTTTTGCTATTGTAACATTGCCTCTATTCCAGTACTATGCAATATTTGAAAGAGTTTTATTGCAAATGGTTTTTAAAAATATTAATAACCTTATATAGAATAATTTTAAAGAGTTGTTCTGATATTTTAGGGTTTTCATAAGAGACAGATTTAAATTGTGTTTCTGCCATTATTACCAGATTATTTTTTATTACTTGAAAATTATTCAGTATTTTTACTTTATTTTTGGAAAAAACCAATTTTCTGAGCAAGGGTAAAATAGGTGACCTCATTATATTGTTATTTACATTTATTTTATCTTTATCTACCTTTTATGTTTCAATGAGAAAAGTCTTTAATTTTGTAAATGATTTAACCCAGTCAGGGCAGGAAAATCAAGATGCCCTCATTGCTGGGAACTTGCTCTCCATCTGTGGGACTCCTGTCCCTGCAGTCCAGTCAGCTTTGACCTTGGATTTTCAGGCACTGAGTCCTGGATAGGTTTCTGTGTTCACTGAGATTGGAGCACAGAAGGATGTAGCAGTAGCGGGGGAATGTGGACAAGAAATGGAAATGTGGCGGAACCATGGTTGTTCTTAAATCTGTTGTAGTCTAGGTGAGCCCTTTTCAAATATTGTTTTGAGATTTTTTCTGGGTTTAGCAAAAGACAGACAATGGACGAAGTTTTAATTATTTATTTAAATATTTTTATTGGTGCATTGTAGTCATACATCTTAATGGGGAGCAAGATGGCAGAGGCGTCCATGAACACATCACTCACTTAGCCCTTCCCCAATTCTCACCTCATTCCTTCCTTCTCATGTTTGGCTTAGTGATTAACTTCGATATGTTTGAGAATGTACATCGTATACGTTAGGGAATTTCCCTCTTCCCCCTCCATCATCCCTAATTAGGCTGCCTTATTTGCTCATCTATGGTTTCTCCTCTTTCATCTAGAGTTCTTCCTATGACCCTTTTTATCCCTAGCTTACTAATATTAGGGAGAACATCTGACTTCTTACTTTTTGTGACTGACTAATCTCACTTAGCATAATGCTCTCTAATTCCATTCATTTCCCTGTAAATGACATAAGTAAGCTTGTTCTTTATGGCTCAGTAAAATTCCATTGTGTACCTATTCCATAGTTTTGTAATCCATTTATCTGTTGATGGACATCTTAGCTGGTTCCATAGTTTGGCAATTGTGAATTGTGCAGCTATGAACATAGGTATGTATGCATTTGTTTGGTAGTTTGGAAGTTTTATTAAAGTTTAGTTTAAACCAGGTATGGGAAGCTGAGAAAGGAGGATCTCACATAAGGTCAGTCTCAGGAACTTAGACCCTGTTTTAAATAGAAAATAAAAAATAAAATAGGGCTGAGGGTGTAACTCAGAGGTAGAGTAGTCCTGGGTTCAATCACCAGTACAAAAAAAAAAAAAAAAAAAAAGAAAAGAAAAGAAAAAGAAGCTTAGTTTATTCAAGGAATTAAATGATAAAATGAAGTTAATTTCTCATAAAATTAACCTCATTTAAAAAATAGTTCCTTTATGTCAATCTATAATATGTTTTGGGATTTTTTTTTTTTACTGTTTGGTGAAACGCCAAAATCTTAACATTGACTCTTTTAGTGGTATCAGCAATTAATTTGTGTTCAGTTACTTTTTCTAGTAGTGGGAACTGTTTCTGAGTTTACATCCATTACTGGTGAAAGCTTTTATGTGCAACAGATTTGAGTCTGAAGGAGAACAGTGGACAGCTGATGTACATACTGCCTTAAGGTCATGGGATGGGGAATTGAGCTATGTATGGGCTGCCTCCCTCCCTCCCTCCCTTTCTTCCTCCCTTCCTCCTTCCTTTCTTTTTCCAGAAAGTTGATATTCAAAGTGTTGAATCTTAGTAAAAAAAACTTGAGGAAGTTCTGGAATTGTTTTAACATGTGTTAACTCACTGGATTGCTCCACTCTGGAGTCACAGAAGTACTAGTGTGATTCATTCAGAAATTTTCATGATGGACAAGGGTTTTACATAATCCTTCACCCCCCCCACCCCCCCGAGGAGGGACATTTCTGGGGTGCTTGAGTTTAAAGCAAAATATGTAGTAGAATTTTAAATGAGATGGAATTCAAGACTCAATACTCCATCTGCTTTCATGTGCTTATAGGAAGGAGTGGAAATGTAATACACACTGGAGCAACCTTGTCACAAAGTCAGATCTCTCCGAAAGGTCATGCAACATAATCCTTAATTCAGAACAATTGAGAATGATGTAATTAAAAGAAATAAAACCTTTAAGGAAAGAACTTTATAGAAGAAGTTGAGTTTCTTTTGTTTTTTAATATTTGGTGCTGGTGATTGAACCCAGAGGCATACCTCCTAACTACACTCCCTGTCCCATTTTTACTTTTTTACTTGGAGCATGATCTTACTGAGGTGCTGACTGCCTCTCTAAGTTGTTGAGGCTGGTTTTTGAACCCATAATCCTCCTGTCTCAACCTCCCAAGTACTGGGATTACAGGCATGTGCCACAGTGCCCAGGTAGAACTTGAATGCTTTATTGAGTGGTTGGGGTTTTGGTCAACATCAACATTTAGATATTTAGTGTATAAATATGTTTTCAAGCAATTTTTGTCTCTTTTAAAAATGCATACATCCGGGCATGGTGGCGCATGCTTGTAATGCCAGCATTTGGGAGGTTGAGACCAGAGGATTGTGGTTCGCGGACAGCCTCAGCTATATAGTGAGGCCCTCGGAACTTAGTGACTGAGATCCTGTTTCAAAATAAAAAATAAAAAATAGGGCAGGGGGTGTAGCTTGGAGATTGAATGCCCTGGGGTTCCATCCCCAAACCCACAAAAAAATGCATACATTTAACTATATTGTTTAATCTAAGACTGAGAAAAAAAAGCAAGCCCTGTATTTAATTCACTGTGAAAATTTACAGAGTAAAGAACCCTAAATTGGCGTTTGAGAAGATTAACAGTAATGATAAAATGTGTCTGAAACTCTTTCTAGGTTCAAAGAATAAACCCAGCATCATTTCTTAAGTTGAGCCATGATCTAAATAACTTATTTCTTCTTGTGTTTTTAATTCTTTTCAGGGTTTTCTTTATTTGAAATGGTTAGATACAAAATTTATTATTCATATTTGTAGTGTAAATTTTTTACATTATTTAGATTTTTTTAAATTAGCGAGGTAGCATTGGATAAAAAATTAATAGTTTTTAATGCATTAAAGGTCCAGTGAAACTGATACATTTGTATTCTATAATTAGTGAATTTTTAAGCTATGTGTGAGTGTGTGTGTGTGTGTGTGTGTGTGTGTGTGTGTTACTGGGGATGGAACCCAGAGGCATTCTACATCCGAGCTACATTTCCAACCTTATTTTTTATTCTTTATTTTGGAACAGGGTCTCACTAAGAAGTGGAGAGCCTCACTAAGTAACTGAGGCTGTCCACGAACCATAATCCTTTTGTCTCAGCCTCTCAAGTACTGGAATTACAAGCGTGTGCCACCACACTCAGCCTTTTTTTTTTTTTTTGAAAGCACTTTGTTAGAATATTGTAAGGATTTGAAATATATGACCTTTCAATTTTCATTTCTGGATCCCATTCCAAGAAATAATCAGAAATCCATAAAACTTTTATTCACAAAGGTATTTACAATAATATTCATTAAGGTAAATGTGAGGGCCTATGAGCAACTTTGAAAAAAATGTAAAGAGTTAGAAAACGTATGATGTACTCTTGCAATGAGACATTTACATAGCTTTTTAAAATGACACATGCTGAAAAATTAATTACATGGAAAATACACTTATATTAGAATGTTAAGTCTAAAATAATAAAGCAAAAACAAGTTCTAGGTTGTATATAGTTACTAGAATTGACAGTAGCTCTAGAATCACACACTGAGATATTAACATCGTGAACCGGCCTGAGCAGAGTACACAGTACTGGCTGGTGGGACTTGTCCACAAGCAGACATATTCCAAAGGACCTGATGTAATAGATGGAGGGGCCTTTGATGTCTTGTCCACCCAGTCATGTTTAACCCTTCCTTCCTCTAAGTTTGTCATATGACTCTTTCACTGACCTTCCTTCTCTTGTCCTGTAACAATTTTCTGGCTTCTGTGTTTGATTAACTTTTATGATGCCTTGCTGAAAGTGTCTATATAAGTAAGCTAAGGCACTGTCTGTAGGAGGCGAGGAGAATTGTCAAGCTGCCTCCTCACTGGCTGACCCTAAATATTAAAATCATAATCTCGGACCTGAAGTCATTCATGTGAAGGACTTGAGCAGGCAGCGGCTGCGGCACCTGGTCCGTCACAAGTGACCTTGTAATTCATTTAGTTAAGTCAACCATCATTCATTTCCCATCTACTGTGAGAAATATTGAGCTGGACCCTGAGATACAAAGATGAACGGCCGAAGAACTCTAGTATTTGAGTGCAAATTTGATATTTACTTGAGACTAGTAAGCTGTGGAATTCGAATCAAATGTCACGGCCTGGATTTCTTTCGTGGGTGAAAGGCTTTGTTGGCTTTAGGAATCAAAGTGGTACAAGCCAAAGTTCAGCAGAAGAGAATCCAGGGAATAAAAGCTACTGTAGGAAATCTGGAAATCTATTTTTTATTTTAACTACTGAGCTACACTACTCTTCTCCTTTGGCCCTGCTTTATTTTTATTTTGAAACAAGGCTTCACTAAGATGATAAGGGCCTTACTAACTTGGTGAGGCTGGCCTTAAACCTGCAATCCTCCTTTTTAGCCTCCCAAGTACTGGGATTACAAGCATGCACCACCATGACCGGCTTTTAGGAAATCTTAAATGGGCCATTGGTCTGAACAATTTCAGCATGCATATTCTGAGGGAAACTATAAATCCTAGAAGTGGAATTGGGAATAAAAGGGCTCCTATAAACCGACTCTAGTTTGTATCAGTCTGTACTATCAACTGACTACAAGTCTCTTCTTTCTACCTAATTGAGATTTTTTTTTTTTTTTGGTGGTACTGGGGATAGAACCTTTCTACCTCTGGGCTATACTCCCAGACCTATTTTACCTTTTATTTGGAAACAGGGTCTCTTAAGCCAGCGTGGCTGGCTTTGAACCTGTGCAATCCTCCTGTTTCTGCCTCCCAAGCGCCGGAATTACAAGCGTGCGCCACCACACCCGGCTTAATTGAGAATTTTTAAAGGCAAGTACCAGATACATCTTTTACTCCTTTTTCCTCATAGGTTTGTTTTTTTGTTTTGTTTGTTTTTTTTTTGGTGGTACTGGGAATTAAGCCCAAAGGCATTCTATCTCCAAGCTACATTCCTAGTCCTATTTTATTTTTTATTTTGAAACAGGATCTCACTGAGTTGCTGAGGACCTCACTAAGTTGCTGAGGCTGACCATGAAGCCATGATCCTCCTGACTTGGCCTCCCAAGTATTAGGATTACAGGTTGGCATGACCATGCCAAGCTCCCCCTAACTTTTCATAATGTTTGGAAAAATAAATTAATGTTTACAGTTGACTTCTGTGATATAGAATAGATGGATGGAGAAAAAACAGGTAACATTTGAGAAATATGCAAAAAAAATCATGGATTCTACAGTGTTGTCATTCTTCTGGGGTGAATATTTACTTCTTTTTAACAGGCCAGTGAGGTTATATAGTATTTCATACCTACTATCTCACAAGAGCCTAACAATTTGAGACTAATTATAAAGCAACATAAGCTCCTTGGAAGAAAAGTGCTATGCACATCTGAATTGGAAATTCAGTTATTTTTAACTCTAGTGGGAGTTCAGTGGCAAATGAAGAGTGGAAAAGGGCTTGAGATTTGGATGAAAACATGCTGTAAAAAGAATATGAGCTTCATGTGTGATAATTATAAAAATGTTTGAGACTAGTCATCCCAAGAGAATATAAACATGAGAATTACTATGCATGTAAGTATGCACAATAAATATGTGTATTATATATACATATATAAGTACATACAGTTATTGCTTGATATCCATGGGGATTGGTTTCAGGACCCCTTTGGATACCAAAAGTCTGTGGATACTTGAGTCCCTTATATAAATTGGTGTAGTATTTACATATGACTATGCACATCCCCCTGTGTATTTTAAATCATCTCTAGATTACTTATGGTCAGCGCAACGTGAATAAGATGTAATTTGTTATCCTGCACTATTTAGGAAATAATTGAAAGAAAAATCTGTATATGATCAGAATAGATGCAGTGCTTTTACTTTGATATTTTTTATTTTTTGGCAGTACTGAGGATGGAACCCAGGGGCATTCTACCTCTGAACTACAACCTGAGCCCTATTTTTTACCTTTTATTTTGAAACAAGGTCTCACTGAGTTGCAGAGGGCCTCACTAAGTAGCTGAGGCTGACCGCGAACTGCGACCCTCCAGTCTCAGCCTCCCGAATGCTGAGATTACAAGCATGGACCACCATGCCCGGCTGATGCAGTGCTTTTAAAATATATATATTTTGAGGCAGCCTCAGCAACTTAGATTCTGTTTCAAAATGAAAGATAAAATAGGCCTGGGGGATGTAGGTCAGAGGTATAATGTCTCTGAGTTTATCCTCAGTACCAAATAAATAAATAGATAAATAAACATTTTTGATTAATGGTTGAATCTGTGAATTTGGAATCTGTGGATATGAAGGCCAATTTTATATATGGAAAAAGCTTGTCAGTGTATAAGTACCAGTATACTACAATTGTTATTAATAAAAAGATGTCATAAAAACATCAGTATAGCCAATGTGCCTGAAATCCCAGCTGCTTGGAAGACTGAGGCAGGGAGATCATGAATTTTAGGCCAGACTGGGCAACTTAGTGAGACCCTCATCTCAAATTAAAAAAAAAGAAAAGAAAACAGTGTTCTAAGTCTCATATTTCAAATACTATACTAGTCTCTTAGGCCACCCTGGCCCAAGGGCTTTGTTTTCTACACACACACACACACACACACACACACACACACACACACACACACACACACACACTATAGAAATTGTAGCCAGTGTTTTAAAGCTGATCTAGATTTCATACTTTTAATTTCTTTCTTTTTTTTTTTTTTGGTGGTAGTGGGCTTCCTGGAAGCCCTTCTGCCTCCGGGCTACACTCCCAGACCCATTTTATATTTTTATTTGGAAACAGGGTCTCTTTTCGAACCTGCGCGATCCTCCTGTCTCCGCCTCCCGAGCGCGGGATTACAAGCGTGCGCCACCACGCCCAGCATACTTTTAATTTCTATACGTAGTTATTGAAGACTTGTGTGCTGCCAAGCGTGAGATGGGAAGCAGATAATTTTATGAGTTACTTATATTGTAAATTAAAAGTCTAATACTTCAAAAGATAAAGAACACACATCTTCCTTTCCTGCTTTAAACTCTTCAACAGCATCTCTTGCCTGTAGCATAAAAGTCCAAAGTCTGATTTTTTTATTTTTAGTTAAAAAAATTTTTTTAATTGGTGCATTGTAGTCATACATCTTGCCAAAGTCTGATTTTTTAACCTCGTCACTCAGTTTTCTAGTTTCTGCCCACTACTCAGTATTATGGACTGTACACTGTAGTCGAGTTGACTTTCCCCAATTTCCTGTCTTTTTATTTCTGCTGAAAATGCTGCAGGCTGCCATGTGCCCTGTGTTCAGACTCTTTGGTATACTGGCTCATAAAATCCTCATGGCAGCTGAAAGATAGTTGCTGTTGTTCTTATTCAGGTTCATTATTTTGTCCCGTGAGTTTTAGAGCTTCAGTATAAAGCTGGGCTCTGAGCAGAAGTGCATGCTTGTGCGATCCTGTACACCTTTGCCATCAGCTAGAATCGTCTTTTGTCTCTGTCTCTGCATGTATGAATCCTGCTCCTTCCAGGGGCCCCAGGTTATTTTTGAGTATCCATCCCTCTTTATGTTTGTTTAGAAGCATCCATCATCTTTCACGGTATGCATTTTTATGTTACGTATCTTGCCCACTAGCTCACAAGCTGGGTATAAAGAACGATATATATCACATTCTAATGATTTTTACTGCTCACCTACAATGCGCCTGGCATCCTGCTCTGCCATTTCACGTGGTTGTCTTATTTCCCACTGCCAGCGTTGCTGGGTGGGAGAAGTCATCTGCCTTTTACAGAGAGTGGACTGGGTAAGGGATTGTTAGGATCATGGAGCAGCTGCACAGCCACGATTTATGATCTGAGAGGCCTGACTCTGAGTCTGGAGCACTTTGAGCTGAGCCCTGAAGCCTCATCAAATCTCAGTGGAGTGAGTGCCTCCCAGCTGGGAAGCATGCAACGACGAGCTGTCAAATTAATAAATATGAATCATCTTAACAGTCACCTAAAAAGAGTTTGGAGTTCTACATAGAGGAACTGTTCTGGGCTTGTGGATTTCATCTATTCAGTTGTATATCTGACCATTGAGCTTCCATAAGTATCATGAACTCAACTACCCGCTCTTCAATCGACACAGCCTTCCCTTGTGAGCTCTGTATTTATAAATGGCAGCACTATCTACCCTTTTAGCCCAAGAAATCTGGGACTCTTTCTGTACCTGTCCTGTAACTGCTCTTTTTTTTTGCCACCCCCCCCCCGCCCCAGTTGAATACTGGGTTCTGGAGATTCTATGACTGTCACTTCCCTGTTAATTGGGGTCATTGCAATCGCTTTCAGGTGATTTCTCCAATGCCATCTTTCATCCTGCTGCTGCAATTTGTTCATGTCACTGTGGCCGGAGATTCCTTTTAGTGCCTGGCCACCCCCACAGTCGGCTTGTCACCCTTAGGATGTGGATTCCAGTTCTCTCTCCTTCTTGGCAGCACAAAACCATTTTACCAAACAAGTTCTGCTCTCAGACTTGTATGCCTTCATGCTTGGGATTCCTTTTCTTGAAATGCCTGTCTTCCCCTGGCCACCACTATTCATCCTTCAAGACTGAACTTAGGACCCCGGACTTTGAGACAGTACTGAATCCCTTGAGGGATTTACACAGGCCCTCTCTTTCCAGCTCAATTCTGACTGTGTGCCTGGTAGTAGATCTACTTACATGACTGTTTCCTCTCTTAGATTAAGAGCAACTAGTCTTTGTAGCCCAGAATGGGGCACTGAATAGTCACCCAACAAATGCTTGTATTGGGAAGCCATGTCCTAATACTAATAGATAGGCGTCTTTCTCCCCTCAGCTTTAAGAGCTAATGTCCATTACTGCATAAATCTGATTGCAGTCTCACTTTCCTCTAACCTCAAATTGCTTTTTGAAAATCATTCAAAAGACCTGGAAATATTCTTTCCTGTCTCTTGCTCATATTATGGTCAGGCCTCTGGCAGACAAGGAAAACATTGTGTTTTTAAAATAACTTCTTAAAGTTGTTAACTTTTCCCTACTTTTTGGGGAATCAGCCTACTTACTGTTTTTCAACTTTAAAATTTACTATCATAATGCCTTTAAAAATGTACTTAAAAAAAAGATGGGCAATACCCAATAGTCCATATTCTTATTTTATTTTTTAAAAAATATTTATATTTAGCAGGGCGTGGTGGCACATGCTTGTAATCCCCGCACTTGGGAGGCAGAGACAAGAGGATCATGCTTGTTTGGAGCCAGCCACGCTGGCTTAAGAGACTCTGTTTCTAAATAAAAAAGTATAAAATAGGTCTGGGAGTGTAGCCGGGAGGTAGAAGGGCTTCCAGGAACCCCAGTACCACCACCAAAAAAAAAAAAAAAAAACCTTATATTTAGAATTTAGATACCTAGAATGTCATGTTTGGATTCCTATTAGTGTCTATTCAGTGGCAAAGACATAACTGAATATTTGTTAATTATATTTCATCTAATTCAGATCTTACTAGAAATATCCAGGCAGATTCTTCTGAAATATCTAGAATTCACTTATTTCAGTCAGTCATCCAGAGCCTGTTACTTCTGAAACTTTACAGCAGGGTATTTTCTTTTTTTTACTTTTGAATCAAGATCTTTGTTAAAGTTACGTCTCTGATCTCTGGCATCACAAGTGTGAAAAGTCTTTGTAGTTTTTGTCAATAAAACGAGCCTGCTGAAGTTTTGTAATCAAACTTTAGCTGAGGTAGCAGCTGCGTACTTCAAAGGCATCTAAGGCAATATTAAAAATGACAAGAACAGTCAAAGGAGTGACAGTCCTCACGGGCTGCTTCTGAGTTAATCTGTTTGGAGTATATCTCTCCCCTCCCCCAAGTTCTTCTTCAGGAAAGAGAACACTTTGATATTAAAAAGTGTCTGGGAAGTTGCCATAGTCCTCAATTTATGGATCTGATGTATTCTGCTGTATGTCTGGCATTTTAAGCTTTCCAAAGTGTCTTAGATCTTTTGCATTAGTACCCTAGAAAAATGCGTTTCGCCTGGGTTCCTCCCTCTGCTTCCTTTGTCCCGGGTCCATAGACTCTGAGGATGAATTTGCTGGAGAGTTCAATGATTTGAAATCCAATCTGGCACTTTGTGGACTATATAATTTTATTTTCCTGTTTAGTTTTCCACTAGTTACTTGCAGAGTTGGTCATTTCATAGGGCTCTGGACATTCTCTCCAACCCCTGTGGTTTGTGGAAGTAATATTCACTGGACATTTTTAAGTAAGGGGCAGGAGGCCACTGTAACTCTGTCTAGTGGCCTTAAATTATGGAAACTCTTGGTCTAGAAAGATGGAACAGCCTCTGTGATGCCTGTCAGGTAACAGAGGTACTCAGGCTTGCTAAACATGGTGTGCCCTTTGTCTCTTAAACATTCTGCAATAATTTGCAAATTTTGTACTGAGGAATATTATTCTCAAACATAAAAACAGTATTTTTTATGTTAAGTATTAGATAGTAGTGTCTGCTACTTTAAAATTAAGATTTTATTTTAGATTTGAAATGTTAAGTTTTCACTCAGATTTGGAAGTGAAATTTGAAGGTTTTTCTCACCTCCTTGAGAAAAATCTTCACAGTCATGTTTCTTTTGTAGTTCTGTTAGTAGAACCTTAAGTTCTTGAAATATTAGCTCTTCTAAGATTTCAAGAAGTCAAGGTTTTACTTTCTTATCTTTACCTTAAATGTCATTTAATTAGTTTGTTTAATTTGGCTATAGTTCTAAGCATTTTTAGATCCTATAAAATATAATTAAATATTTTTCCAAGGGTCCAGCCCAGACACCGATTGGGGTGTCCAGGCTATTGGGCACCTCTATTTTTTTGTGTGTGTGGTACTGGGGACGGAACCCAGGGGCATTGTACTTCCAAGCTACACCCCCAGCTCTATTTTTTACTCTATTTATTTATTTTTACCAGTTTCACTGAGTTGCAAAGTGCTTCGCTAAGTGGCTGAGGCTGTCTCCCAAGTGCTGGGATTACAAGTGTGTGCCACCATGCCGGCCACCTTTGTCATTCTTTTGCCTGTGTTTGGCATCTCCCTCTGTGGGCTGTGTAGAGGGAAGGGAAAGCTGCGGATATCTCTCCTGCTTTGCCATGATTGTGTCAGAGAGTGGAGTGGATAAAAGAGCTCCTTGTGGAGTCAACAGCTTTGACTTTTAATTTTTTTTTAATTTTTATTTTTTTGGTGGTACTGGGGTTCCTGGAAGCCTTCTTCTATTTTTATATTTTTGTTTGGAAACAGGGTCTCTTAAGCCAGCATGGCTGGCTTTGAATCCCTGTGATCCTCCTGTCTCCACCTCCCAAGTGCGGGGATTACAAGTGTGCGCCACCACGCCCGGCCAGCTTTGACTTTTAAATTTGTCTTGTCTTTACCATATGAACCTGTTTGAGTCCCTTGGCCACCTGATCCTCATTTTCTACATTCCCCCATGCTACGCTCTTCTCTTTTTGGAGTCTCTGTGGATGATTCTTAGATATAGTAATAGAGGATAAGGTGTCATCCAGTGAAGAGAAGTAAGCAGGGGACAGCACGTTCCTATTATTTACTTTTTCCTGTGCCATCTCCCCTGTGTCTCTTTGATGTATTAACTCATTAATGAGACCAGTTCCCAAAGGGACCCAAATGGACCAGCCATCCTAGACTTAAATGGCAGTGGCAAATGAGTGTGCGAGAGGTATGTGTTTGGAACAGGCTTTGAGACCTTCCCCCTCACGCTCCAGGGCTGGTTGCTTTGAAATTTTTTATTTTAATGGTGTGAAGGGAAGGATTGGATTTGGAGTGAGTTTGTTAACCGAGTGGGGCTTTCCTTACAGTGTGGAGCCATGATGTGGTTTCTTTTGATCTTTCTCCTGGTCACTCATTAGTCCCTGTTGAACTTAACTGTGTCCCTCTACCACACCACTGGGTCACAACAGTGTCTTTGAGAATAAATAGCTTTGAGGATCTTAGAAGAAAAGTAGTACTTTGTTATGGAAAATTATTTCTTTCAGTTTCGAACCTTGTCACAGTTTTTAGCATAGCATAAAGACAAAGCGCACCATTTTAAAAAAAGTATGTTCAGGCTGGGCGTGGTGGCGCACGCTTGTAATCCCCCGCTTGGGAGGCTGAGACAGGAGGATCGCGCAGGTTCGAAGCCAGCCTCAGCTACTTAGTGAGGCTCTCAGCAACTTAGTGAGACCCTGTTTCCAAATAAAATATAAAATAGGTCTGGGAGTATAGCTCGGAGGTAGAAAGCTTCTGGGTTCTACCACCAGTACCACCAAAAAAAAAAAAAAAAAGTATGTTCAGCATAGCTATTCTATAAACCTACTAATTTACAAGCTCATACTGTCTTCTAGTTAAAAAAAGCAAACCAATACCAGGAACTCACTGCTTCTGTGAGTTCCATATATAAAAGCTTTTAAAAAAGGAACTTAAGACTATAGGAATAACAGATAACTGACTCAATTTTCATCACTTCCAAATCTCAAATTTCTTTTACTCAATCTGCAAGTTTGAATACAGTGTAGTATGTATCGGCAGTATTTTATCCTTCACTTTCTACCCGACTTCTGTATGTACACATTTTTGTCGACTGACTTTTTAAGCTAATGTGTATCACATACTTACTTTGTGTAGGCACTGAATTTATGCTATACCCAACTATCATCTCATTTAATTTCTGTAGTACTCTACATAAGGTTAAACACTGTTTTGACTTTAGAAGTCATAGTTATTACTCCTAAAATGTAAAAAGAAAAAAATACTAGGACCCAATAATTAAGAAGAAATTAATTTTTCTGTTTTCCCTCTAGGGACACAGGTGTGTTTAATGGAAAGAGGGAGGGAAGGCAAGAGATAGAGAATATGTTTTTATTACAAAATTAACGTCTTGTGTGTGTTGTTTAGAAATGTACTTTTTATTATTTTAAACTGTGTGGTGGAATGAATACTTCCTCATGCAACTAATTATTCTATTGCATCACGTTACTAACTTCCCCTGCTTACTATAAAGGGAACAAATCTCAGTCATTCAGTTGGCCAATGCAGAAAGGTAAGAAAGAAACAGACTCACTGTTTTGCATCTGTGGTTTGAGGTTTTATTATTTTTTTTCTATTCTTGGTCTCCTTTAAAAGAGCTGTTTACATGGGAGTGGAAATATTTGTAAGAATTATAATATGACAGGCTTTACCTCTCACTGGCTTTTATGATACATGGGGAAGCATTTCATTGTTTTGAATATATGACGGGCTGGGTCCTGTTTCTTACAATATGTGCCAGAGGCGTGGTATCATAAGAGACTCCTTGGGAAAGAGGGTCAAGCTGACTCGTATGCACTTAGATCTGTTGCTCAAAGTGGTAATGATAGCTTTATTGAAAATGCCTCAGTCTTAGGATATACACATACAGTTTCCCATTTAAGAAAAGAAGTATAAGAACACCAGTATTTGAAGTTATCTTTAATGCAATTTATCCTTTTAAGTCAGTGTCTTCTTGTTTTTTGAAGATAATCTTCGTTCATATTTCCTAGTCAGCTAATTGAAGAGTAAAAATGTTCTCAAAGACCTGAGGACTCCCGTTAAAGCTGGTGCACTCAGGACAGATGTTGTTGCTACTGTGGTCTTTGGAATACTGCCTGGTCAATACATTGATCTGAGAGAGTGCTGGATCGGGTGGAAATTTTATCTTATAACAATATCAAAATGTTTGAGCCTTGCATCTGTTCTTGAGATATTTAAATTTACCCAACCTTTGGCCTGTCTTGAAAGAGCATGTGTGTCAAAGTCAAATTCTCTGAGAAGGCATCACTTGGTGTTGGGGTGTTGTAAGGCATTTATCTGGAGAACCCTCCTGCGGGGGCTGGGACCCCAGGGGCCAACTTCTTTCCCTGGAGAGTGCGTTGTACTTCTACATCAGGGCTAAGGTCTCAGCTTCAGTGTATTGGAATATTAGTGAGCAAGGCCTAGATTAGAATAAAATATCAGAATAAAATAGCAGCCTTTCTTCATGCTGGCCCAAGTGTTGTCACCCAGTGGTTGGCTCCTTAGTTACAATTACTCATCTTTCATGGCTCTAATTCCACAGTGACAGCAATTTACTTAAATCCTTATTTGAAGATTTAATGTTAGCCATGCTTTCCTAATGTTAGCCAATGGGAGTGAAGCTGTTTAAATTTCTCTGTGCTTCAGTAGCCAAACTATCGAATCAGCCTCCGTGCCTGAAATTATGGTATATGCACACAATGGAATCCTACTCAGACATAAAATAAGAACACAACCATGTCATTTGCAGAAACATGGATGGACCTGGAGACTATTATATTTAGTGAGATTATGCAGCCACAGAAAGTGAAGGGCCATTTGTTTTCACTCATATGTGGAAGTGAGACAGAAACTGGGAAATAAAGAAGACCAGATAGAAGAGGGGAGACAAGGGTGGAATGGGGGAGGGGGATTGAGAGAGGAAGGTAGGGAGGAGAAGGGGAGATGATGATGATGATGATGATGATGGAGGAAGCTATTCAGAAATCCTTTGTTGATACCTGGAGTTATCTGTCTCAATGTAAATATTATCTTCGGGGGGAGTGGGGATGTCCATGGAGGGAAATACACAGTGAATGCTGTGTGCATGTATGTTTCTGTCACTCACAACCTACAATATATAATTTCTATGTGCCAGTAAAAATTTCTCTGTGCTTATATTTGGAATCTCATAGATAAGAGATAGACACTGGCTCCTATGGCCTTTGTAACCAGGTTAAAATATCATTCATTAAGGCTCTATAAAAACAGGGCAGAGTTTGTAGCAATGATTTAAAGTACGTTGTTCCCCTGTCTTCTTCTCATTCAAGTCCCTTCTGGGGGAAGGCTGGCACCCACACCATGGGCTGGGACAGGATCCTCCTTGTCACCACTTGTTGTATTTCCTGTTAGGAGCATGCATGTGTGTAGTGCTGGCAGCACACGCGGGCTCCAAGGCTTTCCAGGATCATGGTTTTCCTCTGAGCCCTGAGGGGTTTCATCTGCAGCATATGACTCTATGAAGCATGGCCTCCCTACTCTGACATGATGAGAGACTTTGTCTAAATGCTCAGCACCCTCGGCCAACATTAAAGTTGGGCAAACGCCACAGCTGCCGGGGGGCTCTGGAGAGCGAGAAGATGCCCTTCTGCCCACATATGGCAACGCCTGGGTCTTGCTGGAGCTTACGGGGCTGCTTCTCATTTGTGCACCCACTTCATCCTTCTGTAAAGTCTCCCTGTCTCAGCAGAGGCCTGTAGGAAGGGAGGCCCAGGCTGGAATTTGTCCCTCCAAAAGATGAACTCCCACAGGGACGGCACAACTCCATGGTGGCCAGAAGCTGCACCTGGCATAGCACCAGGCCCTTTACAGGACTCACACAACTGCGTGTTTCCAACATGACTCCTGTGTGATGCAGGTGAGATTGCAGTTGCTGCGCTTAATCTGAGGTAGGAAGAATGTGATATGATGATGGGCAGCCAGTTCTGAATTGATTTAGAGATTCGCCTCCTAGTGTTTTGAGAATCCCCTTTCTCTGTCTCTTCCTGCTTTTACTAATCTTTCACCTCTCTCCTTCATTTTTCTAATTATCTTTCTCCCTGACCCTTTTGGTCACTTTGTTGTTCTTCTATTTTTTTTTTATTCTAATGCACTGTGTTTAGAGCCTGGCTTTTATGATGGGAGGTCGTCTCCTTATCTCTCTGGCTAGTTCCTGTCCATTTCTTCCCCAGCCATGTTGTCTACCTCAGTCCCTTCATCACATGTTGGTGTTTGTCATGGTCCGAATGTGTCCTCCCAAAGCTCATGTGTTGCATCTTTTTTGGGGTGTGTCTGGTACTGGAGATTAAACCTCAAAGCTATATTCCCAGCCCTGCTTATTACTATGTTTTTAAATTTTGAAACAGGATCTCACTAGGTTGCTGAGAATCTTGAATCTTACTAAGCTACTGAGGTTGGCCTCAAACCCTAACTCCTCCTGTCTCAGGCTCCCAAGTACTGAGTTGAAACCTTTTTTGTTTGTTTGTTTGTATTGGGGTTTGAACACAGGGTGTTCAACCTCTGACTTACATTCCCATCTGATTTTTTTTTTATTTTTTTGAAACAGAGTCTTGCTGATCTCTCTAAGTTGCTGAGTCTGACCTCAAACTCATGATCCTCCTATTTCAGTCTCCCAAGTACTGAAATTAGAACTGTCTACAACCATGCCTGGCCACGTTGAAACTCTTGAATGTACAGTATAAGCCCTTTATGACTTGGTTTCTTTTTCTCTCTTTTTTTTAAAGCATTTTATTGATTCAGTGTAATTATGCATCATTGTGAGATTCAAAGTGATTCCTTCATAAATGCACACATCTATTAATGTGCTTCCCTTTGCAGTCCACCTGATACCCCTCCCCCATACATGTTAGTGCGATTGGCAGTGATACCTTCTTATCTAAACATAGTATTATTTTATGTTTCCTTCCTCAAGCCTCCTCCTGGCTCTCCCCTCCTCTCTCCTCATCCCCTTTACTATTCTCTCTTTGTTGTCACGAACCCCCTTTCTTACCTATTTTCTCCCTAACTCCCACATATGAGAGAAAACATACAACCCGAGACTTTCTGAGAGTGCCTTAGCATAATGTTCTCTAGTTCCATCCATTTTCCTGAAAATGACATAATTTTGTTCTTTATGGAAAACAATTTAGTTTCTTCATGCTTCATCAATATCCTTAGGCTGCTCTCTTGCTACGTACTTCCCCCATCCCCAAACATGCTCACACGTGTGCATGTGCACACATGATATACATGTGTAGATGCACAAATGCATTCACACACATGCACACACACTCACACTTTGTCACCTTCCTTTGAAGATGAACTCTGCACAATTTCCTGAATGTATCACTCTCTTATTCCTTTGTTTCTGTTTGCTGGCTGGGTTTTGGCAACACCGTGCTCCTGCTTGCTCTTCTGTTACTGCTCCACCCGGCAGCATTGTTTCCCCTGGGAGAAAATTACCTAATGCCCTGAACATTGATGCTCTTATTTTGTGCATCCATCCTTTCACCGCTGTGGCCACAGCCCTGTTATAACGTCCGTCATTCTGTCTTGTAGTGATTTTTAAACTTGTTTGCGCCTTAACTGAGTGGACCGTCAATTTGTTGAGGGAAGAGGCCTCATTCATTGATTCAGCAAATATTTGAGTGCCTTCTACATGCATGGCGTTGGTCTAGATGCCATTCTGTTTTTCTCTCTAGGCCCACTATCTGAAGGGTAACCAAAGGCAAATAGAATATCAGTAAATGTTTGGCAGATTATGTACCATCTCGAAAAAGGTTTTTATCATCAGAAGAAAAAATATTCTGAACAAATACATTAAACTGGACAAATGTC
This sequence comes from Muscardinus avellanarius, assembly GCF_963383645.1. Taxonomy (NCBI): domain Eukaryota; kingdom Metazoa; phylum Chordata; class Mammalia; order Rodentia; family Gliridae; genus Muscardinus; species Muscardinus avellanarius. Next base: position 41,823,850 of record NC_137787.1, read on the forward strand.
AAAGAGTTACCTTTATATAATTACTAGTTATTTGTACTTTTTGCTTTACCTTTTGCATATATAGTAAACATGTTATTTTTATAAGCAGCCCCAAAGTCTTTAATATCATAAAAAGAATTGCAAGGAAAAGCAGTCATCAGTTATATATATATATATATTTTTTTTTTTTGGTGGTACTGGGGTTTCTGGAAGCCCTTCTACCTCCGGGCTACACTCCCAGACCTATTTTTACATTTTTATTTGGAAACAGGGTCTCCTAAGCCAGCGCGCGGGGCTGGCTTCGAACCTGCGCGATCCTCCTGTCTCTGCCTCCCAAGCGCGGGGATTACAAGCGTGCGCCACCACGCCCGGCCAGTTATATATTTTTGAATGATAATAGAAGCATATTACACATAGCACACACAGAATTCAGTTTTGCTGTTTGTATGTTAAAAAGGGAATCTTAGCGCCCGGCGTGGTGGCGCACGCTTGTAATCCCCGCGTTTGGGAGGTGGAGACAGGAGGATCGCGCAGGTTCGAAGCCAGCCGCACTGGTTTAAGAGACCCTGTTTCCAAATAAAAATATAAAATCGGTCTGGAAGTGTAGCCCAGAGGTAGAAGGGTTTCCAGGAACCCCAGTATAACACACACAGACACACACACACACACACACACACACACACACACACACACACACGGGAATCTTAGATAGAAATTAACCCTTTTCTGTGTGGACAGATGATCTTTGACAAGAGTGTGGAAGCCATTGACTGGGCAAGGATAGTGTTTTCATCAACTGATGAATACTTGCTTCAGTTGTCCATCCAAAAGGGTGGGAAATAGAATCTAGAAGAAAAGTTTGCACATACCTATTCATTGCTCCTGAGCTTCATTCACATGAGAGGAATGTCTCAGACCTGTTTGATCTCAAATACAGAGCCTACCACAAAACCCTACATAGAGCAGATAACCACTGCTTTCGAATGTGTGGACTAGTGTCTAAAAGTGGCTGTTAGAAGGGGGTATGGTGGCGCACGCTTGTAATCCCAGTACTTGGGAGGCTGAGACAGGAGGATCACAGGTTCATAGCCAACCTTATCTACTTGTGTGGCCCTCTGTAACTTAGTGAGACCCTGTTTCAAATAAAAGAATAAAATGGGGCTAGAGGTGTAGCTTGGAGGTAGAATATTTCTGAGTTCAGTCCTCAGTATAAAAAAAAAAGTGGCTGTTAGGAAGATGCAAGGGCTCTGGAGGCCATCACAAAGTTTATAATGTGATGGGCACTCTTGCTGGATCCCTGGGCTACGCACGTGTGATATCAGGAGAGAACGCACGTCTCTACCCATTTCAGTGTCTGTGCTTCCTATAACTTCATAGAATACTGGAATACTGGATGCAAACAATGCAGTAACATTGGTGTCTGCCTTTTGTTTATAAGGAAAGATGCAAACAATTAATGATATTAATAATAATAGCTACTTTTTTGAGTGCCTTTCGGCACAGTGTTTAAAAACATCGTATGCTTTCAAACATACATTGTTTAAAAGGCACTCTACACCAATGGTCTCATTTAATCCTCACACAAAACCCCTGTTATCTACTTTTATCTTCATTTTCCAGAGAAGATATTGTTCCAAGCTTTCACATAATTTATGCATGGATACATCTATGCTTACTCATACATGTCTATTTATTTATTTATTTATTTATTTATTTATTTGTTTGTGGTACTGGGGATGGAACCCTTCTACCTCTGGGCTACACTCCCAGACCCATTTTTTATATTTCTTATTTAGAAACAGTCTCTTAATCCAGCAAGGCTGGCTTTGAACCTGCGCGATCCTCCTGTCTCCGCCTCCCAAGCACGGGGATTACAAGCGTGCGCCACCACGCCTGGCCTCATATATGTCTATTTATATATTTTCATATATACTCACACATTTCTACCTGGGTATAATCATTTAAAGGAGTGGATGAAGTAGTTTTTAAAGTCTACCCTATATTAGCATATCCATTCAAAAGGCCACAAGATGAATGAAATGATTTTTTGTACGATCTAGAGTTAGATGTTTGCATTCATAGCCTGGCTCTTAACGGCTTGCTAAACTTTCGGCAAGTCATTTGACCTCTTTAATAATAAAATGGGGCTAGAGGTGTAGCTTTCCTCATCAGTAAAATAGAGGCAACAGTATCTAATCATAGGGTTCTTGAGAGAACAAAGTATGGTTGTTCTGGTAAAACACAGTGGACAATGAATATCACATAATGTCAGCTAATTTATTAAGTTGTTATTATTTAGTTGTTGGGGATTGAGCCCAGGAGCATTCCTACCTCTGAGCTATACCCCAATATGTTTTATTTTGAAACAATGCCTTGCTAGATTGCTTAGAGTCTCAATAAATTGCTGAGGCTGATCTCAAACCTGCGATCCACAAATCAGCCTCCCAAGTACTAGGATTACAGGTGCATGCCACCACACCTGGCAAGTTATTAGTATTATTGAATGCTGTAATCTCATCCACAGATGCTTATTTATTTTTAGTAACGTAGTGTATTATTTTATAGTTTTTCTTCCAGTACACTCTCTGTTGTCCCTGACACCCGGGCTCCCACATATCGACTGTCCCGCTGTCCATGGCTGTTAGCTTGCTTTGCCTCAGCTTCATGGACAAATGTGGCTGGCTGACAGGTGTAGGAAATCATAGAGTAAAAAAGTAGAAAGACAGGCGTGGTGGCGCACCCTTTTAATCCTAGCATTTGGGAGGCATGGATTCTCCTTGAGTAGAGGCATCTGTGGCTGGTTTGACAGTGGGAGTCCCTAGGTTGGTGGCTCTGCAAGAGCAGAGCAAAACCTGCAGTGGGAGCCAGGCGTGGTGGCGCATGCTTGCGATCCCAGCATTTGGGAGGCTGAGACCTCAGCTATTAGTGAGGCCCTTTGCAATGCAGCGAGACCCTGTTTCAAAATAAAGAATAAAAAATAGGGCTCGGGGTGTAGCTTAGAAAAAGTTGTTTTTTGAAGCTAAAATGTTCTTATTTTCCTTTTCATCTTCTAGGTAAGTGCTCACTGATTTCAGAAGGGTAATGGTAGGATAGTGCCATTTTGCCTGATAGGTGATTATGATGGGATTTGTAACTGGAGTGCTTTTTAGAATGAACTCTTGATTTCCACACCAGGCCTGTTTTGTGTAGCTGAGCATCTGGCTGGAGGCTGAGCTGACCTGAAGCTTTAGAAATGTAATGAACATCTATTTAGCATCTGCTATTTGGCATGTACTTCGCTTAAGTATCTTGCACGTGTTATTTCATTTAATCTTTTGTCAAAGACCCTATGGTAAGTATTCAAGTTCCAGCATGTCCAATGTGTCCAATGAAAAGCTAAGGCACAGAGACGTTAATGGCTTTGCCTAGAGTTGCACAGCTCATAACTTGGGGAAATGGTACACAACCTAGAGCTGCCTATCCTCAAAGCGCATATAATAGGTTGCGATTCAACATGCATTGAGTTTGTAAATGGAAAATAAAATTATAAACTGGTTGAGTGTCTTCAATTGTGAATAAAGTAGTGTAATGTTCATAATGCCAAATTTCAAAATAAATTATCATTATTAAAAGACTTTGACCTTTTGATTGAAATGGCTTTGGAGGTGTTTTTAACTGCTGGGATTATCTGAATTATATGAAAATTGAAATCTAGTATAATATGTATTAGAGTAATGATTTGGGCAGATTATTTCCTTTAAAAGCACCTCATTTACACTGAGGCCAACTATCTGGTCGCGGCTCTTGAGAAGCAGCCTGGATATATTACCAGCAGGTGTGTGACACTCGCCTGTGAACTGGAGGTTCACATCCTAAAATTTTGTTCACATTCTAAAACTGGTGAGAGGGTTCAAATAGCGAGTAGTCGTAGAGCACTAGTGTGCCCTGCATGCTATCCATACTCTCAAAGGTTAGCTTTTCTGGGACAAGGAGGACAGAGGAGAATTCTGAAGCCAAAGCGCATGCCCAAGAGTTCATGCAGTACAATGAGCGTTCATGCAATATGAGCGCTCCAGGTGGGACCCTCAGTCACGCACCAGATGGCACGTGGGTGGGGCTCCAGCCCAGGAGGAGCCTCTCAGACAGGCCAAGTGGCTGCAACCTGAGGACCATGTTTGAGTAGGATGGCTCTGATCCTTACCTTGGGAGATACTTGATAAATTAGCTATTGTATAGTCTGATTTTCTCATAATGTGCTCAGGTATATAGGGAAAGAAAACAATCTTATTTGCTATCTTATTTTTAAGGTAGTATTTTTTTCTGATTGCAATAATTGTTAGTTGTAATAAAGCACAAGAATCTTACCACTAGTCTCTGGAATATGCAGCCAATTATTTTTTTAGGGATCGATATCATCTAGATGTATACAAAATGTATGTATAGAGATAGATGATAGAGAGAGAGAGAAGAAGAGGAAGAGGAGGAGGAGGAGGAGGAGGAGGGTGGTCAGTCACTTGGGGGTCAAGTCAAACTGTCCCTCTCCCCCCAAAATTCCTTGACTCAATCATAAAGGAAGGTACTAGGAAGTTTTATGTGTATAACATGGAGCAGAGCTATTAATGCATATTAAACTTGGAGAACCATAGAGCTAGGCAAAAGTATAGAACAGAAGGAAAGTCTATCTGTAGATGGCTTGGCATTCACACTGTCTTACATTTTTTTTTAAAGATAGCTCAATGGCACATGCCTCCAATCCCAGTACTTGGGAGACTGAGATAGGAAGTTCACAGGTACACAGCTTCAGGAATCTTGTGAGGCCCTCTGCAACTTAGTGTTTGAAACAGAGACCCTGTTTCAAAATAAAAGAAATATAGGGCTGGGAGTGTAGATCAGAGGTAGAATGGCTCTGGGTTTACTCATCAGTAACACACACACACACACACACACACACACACACACACCCCTAGCTAGCTCAAAATCAGGGTAAATTACAAAATGTTCCAGTTGACCTTTAGGATTTATTCATTTCTATTTTACTATTAAACTTTTATAACTTTCATATATTTAGACATTGTTGAATGTAATTTCATCTTAAGCAAATATTATATTTCATATTTCATCAGGGAATAAGTGAAAGGCATAAATGAAATCAATGCAATGTAAATAAAATCAGTGGGGTCATATTATAATGATTTTATATATTTTAGGCTTGAAATTTAGTCATATAATTTTTTTGTTTGTGGTACTGGGGATGGATCCCAGGGGTGTTCTTTTTTTTTATGGGTTTGAGGGTGTAAGCCTGTGACTCCAGACCTATTTATTTTTATTTATTTTTGAAAAAAGGTCTTGCTAAGTTCCCATATGCTGGCTTTCAACCTGTAACCCTCTTGTCTCAGCTGCCTAAGTATTGGGATCACAGGCTCTGACAGTAGATTTTAAATATGGAAAACCAACCTGAGCTTTCTTTCCAGCAATGCTTTGGTTGATTTAAATTGTATGTGGATCCAGGTATTATTGCTATTGAAGCCAGCAAATGTCTGAAAACCTGTGGGTAGAGATGAGACTGGATGAAGACAGGGCAATCATTGTGCAGCTGTAGGTACAGCTATAGAGATGCTCTTAGCCCACTCCATCCTGTACTTCTCATTTATTTCCCATATCCCACTTTTCTTTTTCAAAATGGTTGCATGATTTATCAGGTTTAGTCGATGGTGCATCCGATTTTTTTTTTCTCGGTACTGGGGATGGAACCCGGGGGCATTCTATTTCCAAGTTGCACCCCCAGACCTATTTTTTATTCTTTATTTTGAGGCAGGGTTTCACTGAGTTGCAAAGGGCCTCACTAAGTAGCTGAGGCTATCTGTGAACTGCAGTCCTTCTGTTACAGCCTCCAAAATGGTGGGATTATAAGCATGCACCACTTTGCCTGGCTGTGCATTGGATTTTATGTTAAGTTTCTTTTCTTTGTTTGCCATATGTGTGTGACTCACAAGTGAAAATGGTGATGAAAAAATAAGTACCAGTGAGATGGAGAAAGCAATGATGGTGTTCTGGTCTTTTTAGGATCCCTAACCCCTATCCTAGTGCCTGGCCCAGAGTAGGTATGTGATGTAGCCTGAATTGTGTTCTTTTTTTTTTTTTTTCATTTTTTTTTTAATTTATTTTTTAAATTGGTGCATTGTAGTCATATATCAATCACATTGGAGTACAAGACTTGAGAGGATATACAAGCACACATCATCCAATTAGCCCTCCTCCAGCCCCCATCCCATTCCCTCCCCCTCCCTCCATCCCACACTTCTTTGGTGATTTACTTTGATACATTTGTTTATGTACCTCCTGCATTTTAAAGAGGCTCCGTCCTCCAGTATTACATACCCTCTGATTGGTCACTTTAGTTGCTTCACTATAGGGCCCTTTCTATAGCTCAACCTCTTCCTGTTGCCCTTTTCCTCCTAGTTATTGCTGATTAAGAGAAGCATCTGATTTATATTTTCTGCGATGTTTCTCTGTGCATGCTGCGTTGCAAGTACCAATCCCACTCTTGATGGTCCCAGTAGTGGCCTGGCTACTCAGTGGACTGATCCAGACCTCGCTGGCTCACGCAGCGGCCTTGCCTCATGGGAGGACCCAGTTCTGGTCTCGCTGGCCCCTGAACCGGTCAAACCCCTAAGCTGGCTTTGGTCCCGACCTTGGAGGCCACAGGAGTGAACTTGCCTCACGCCAGGCTCCGAAGCTGGCCATTGGCCCCTGCACCGGTCTAACCCCTTGGCAGGATTCCAATCCTGGCCTCGGAGGCCCCAACACTGGTAATGCCTCACGGCAGGCTCCGATGCCGGCCTCACTGGCCCCAGCACCGGCCTAACCCCTCGGCAGGCTCTTGTCCTGGCCTCGGAGGCCCCAGTACCGGCCTTGCCTCACGGCAGGCTCCGATGCCGGCCTCGCTGGCCCCAGCAGCGGCCTAACCCCTCGGCAGGCTCCGATCCCGGCCTCGGAGGCCCCAGCACTGGTCATGCCTCAAGGCAGGCTCCAATGCCGGCCTCGCTGGCCCCAGCACCGGCCTAGCCCCTTGGCAGGCTCTTATCCTGGCCTCGGAGGCCCCAGTACCGGCCTTGCCTCAAGGCAGGCTCCGATGCCGGCCTCGCTGGCCCCAGCACCGGCCTAACCCCTCGGCATGCTCCGATCCCAGCCTCGGAGGCCCCAGCACTGGTCATGCCTCACGGCAGGCTCCGCTGCCGGCCTCGTTGGCCCCAGCACCGGCCTAACCCCTCGGCAAGCTCTTATCCTGGCCTCGGAGGCCCCAGTACCGGCCTTGCCTCACAGCAGGCTCCGATGCCGGCCTCGCTGGCCCCAGCACCGGCCTAACCCCTCAGCAGGCTCTTATCCTGGCCTCGGAGGCCCCAGTACCGGCCTTGCCTCACGGCAGGCTCCGATGCCGGCCTCACTGGCCCCAGCAGCGGCCTAACCCCTCGGCAGGCTCCGATCCCGGCCTCAGAGGCCCCAGTACCAGCCTTGCCTCAAGGCAGGCTCCGATGCCGGCCTCGCTGGCCCCAGCACCGGCCTAACCCCTCGGCAGGCTCTTGTCCTGGCCTCGGAGGCCCCAGTACCGGCCTTGCCTCAAGGCAGGCTCCGATGCCGGCCTCGCTGGCCCCAGCAGCGGCCTAACCCCTCGGCATGCTCCGATCCTGGCCTCAGAGGCCCCAGCACTGGTCATGCCTCAAGGCAGGCTCCGATGCCGGCCTCGCTGGCCCCAGCACCGGCCTAACCCCTCAGCAGGCTCTTATCCTGGCCTCGGAGGCCCCAGCACCGGCCTTGCCTCACGGCAGGCTCCGATGCCGGCCTCACTGGCCCCAGCAGCGGCCTAACCCCTCGGCAGGCTCCGATCCCAGCCTCGGAGGCCCCAGTACCGGCCTTGCCTCAAGGCAGGCTCCGATGCCGGCCTCGCTGGCCCCAGCACCGGCCTAGCCCCTTGGCAGGCTCTTATCCTGGCCTCGGAGGCCCCAGTACCGGCCTTGCCTCAAGGCAGGCTCCGATGCCGGCCTCGCTGGCCCCAGCACCGGCCTAACCCCTCGGCATGCTCCGATCCCGGCCTCGGAGGCCCCAGCACTGGTCATGCCTCACGGCAGGCTCCGCTGCCAGCCTCGTTGGTCCCAGCACCGGCCTAACCCCTCGGCAAGCTCTTATCCTGGCCTCGGAGACCCCAGTACCGGCCTTGCCTCACAGCAGGCTCCGATGCCGGCCTCGCTGGCCCCAGCACCGGCCTAACCCCTCAGCAGGCTCTTATCCTGGCCTCGGAGGCCCCAGTACCGGCCTTGCCTCACGGCAGGCTCCGATGCCGGCCTCACTGGCCCCAGCAGCGGCCTAACCCCTCGGCAGGCTCTTGTCCTGGCCTCGGAGGCCCCAGTACCGGCCTTGCCTCAAGGCAGGCTCCGATGCCGGCCTCGCTGGCCCCAGCAGCGGCCTAACCCCTCGGCATGCTCCGATCCTGGCCTCGGAGGCCCCAGCACTGGTCATGCCTCAAGGCAGGCTCCGATGCCGGCCTCGCTGGCCCCAGCACCGGCCTAACCCCTCAGCAGGCTCTTATCCTGGCCTCGGAGGCCCCAGCACCGGCCTTGCCTCACGGCAGGCTCCGATGCCGGCCTCACTGGCCCCAGCAGCGGCCTAACCCCTCGGCAGGCTCCGATCCCAGCCTCGGAGGCCCCAGTACCGGCCTTGCCTCAAGGCAGGCTCCGATGCCGGCCTGGCTGGTCCCAGCAGCGGCCTAACCCCTCGGCAGGCTCCGATCCCGGCCTCGGAGGCCCCAGCACTGGTCATGCCTCAAGGCAGGCTCCGATGCCGGCCTTGCTGGCCCCAGCACCGGCCTAACCCCTCAGCAGGCTCTTGTCCTGGCCTCGGAGGCCCCAGTACCGGCCTTGCCTCAAGGCAGGCTCTGATGCCGGCCTCGCTGGCCCCAGCACCGGCCTAACCCCTCGGCATGCTCCGATCCTGGCCTCGGAGGCCCCAGCACTGGTCATGCCTCAAGGCAGGCTCCAATGCCGGCCTCGCTGGCCCCAGCACCGGCCTAACCCCTCAGCAGGCTCTTATCCTGGCCTCGGAGGCCCCAGCACCGGCCTTGCCTCACGGCAGGCTCCGATGCCGGCCTCACTGGCCCCAGCAGCGGCCTAACCCCTCGGCAGGCTCCGATCCCGGCCTCAGAGGCCCCAGTACCGGCCTTGCCTCAAGGCAGGCTCCGATGCCGGCCTCGCTGGCCCCAGCAGCGGCCTAACCCCTCGGCAGGCTCCGATCCCGGCCTCAGAGGCCCCAGCACTGGTCATGCCTCAAGGCAGGCTCCGATGCCGGCCTTGCTGGCCCCAGCACCGGCCTAACCCCTCAGCAGGCTCTTGTCCTGGCCTCGGAGGCCCCAGTACCAGCCTTGCCTCAAGGCAGGCTCCGATGCCGGCCTCGCTGGCCCCAGCAGCGGCCTAACCCCTCGGCATGCTCCGATCCTGGCCTCGGAGGCCCCAGCACTGGTCATGCCTCAAGGCAGGCTCCGATGCCGGCCTCCCTGGCCCCAGCACCGGCCTAACCCCTCAGCAGGCTCTTATCCTGGCCTCGGAGGCCCCAGCACCGGCCTAACCCCTCGGCAGGCTCTTATCCTGGCCTCGGAGGCCCCAGTACCGGCTTTGCTTCACGGCAGGCTCCGATGCCGGCCTCACTGACCCCAGCACCGGCCTAACCCCTCAGCAAGTTCCGGACCCGACCTCGGAGGCCCTAGCACAAGCCTTGCATCATGGCAGGCTCCAATGCCGGCCTCGCTGGCCCCAGCATCAGTCTAACCCCTCTGCAGATTCCAATCCCGGCCACGGAGGCCTCAGTAGTGGCCTTGCCTCACAGCAAGCTCCGATGTCGGCCACTGGCCCCGGCGCCCGCCTAACCCCTCAGCAGGTTCCGATCACTGTCTCTGTGGTTAGTATTTAGGATCCAGTTAGTAATGTATCAGATCTCTGCCTCCCCCGAATATTGGCCACTGGCATTGCCACTGCCTCCACCGTTTCAAATCCTTCCCAGGCTCTTTTTCCACTCTGAATGTTGTCCAGTGTTCCTAAGCATGCGTGATGGTAGCATTCGACATTTGGTGTAATTTCTCCAAAAAAATAAAGTTGGTAAGATCCGGTTTCTGCTTCTCCTGAATACAAGTCTCTACCACCATCGCGAAGAACTCTTTCAACACCGCATTTCTCCTTGGTCTCCGCTAAACTCTCTCCTTATATGTGATGTCTGAGATTCTTAACAATATAGAGAAATAGCAGTCCTCTTTCACGGCGAATTTTTCCATAAGTTCCAGTGCATTTAGATAAGTTTCGTCTGCATCTCCAGTGTCCTGGCATCCATAACGGCTTTCTTACCACCTCTCCGATATTTTTCTTTATCTTTTTCTGTTCTGGGCCCGGTTTCTCCAGGGGTCTGGCATGCTACTCGCAGTTCGGCTGGGACCCAGAGTCCCGCGATCCAGGCCCCAGCTGGCGTGCCCTGTGCTCGACCCCGCCCAGAACCCAGCATCTTACTGGGCCTTGTTTCTCCAGGGATCTGGCATGCTACTCGCAGTTCGGCCTGGGGCCCAGAGTCCCACGACCTGGGCCCCATCTGGCGTGCCCCGCCCGCGACCCCTGCCCAGAACCCAGCGTCTTACTGGGCCTGGTTTCTCCAGGGGTCTGGCGTGCTACGCGCAGTTCGGCCCGGGGCCCAGGGTCCCGCGACCCAGGCCCCAGCTTTTGTGCGCCGCGCGCGACCCCTGCCCAGAACCCAGCGTCTTACTGGGCCTGGTTTCTCCAGGGATCTGGCGTGCTACTCGCAGTTCTGCCTGGGGCCCAGAGTCCCGCGACCCGGGCCCCATCTGGCGTGCCCAGCCCGCGACCCCCGCCCAGAACCCAGCGTCTTACTGGGTCTGGTTTCTCCAGGGGTCTGGCGTGCTATGCGCAGTTCGGCAGGGGCCCAGAGTCCCGCGACCCGGGCCCCATCTGGCGTGCCCAGCCCGCGACCCCCGCCCAGAACCCAGCGTCTTACTGGGTCTGGTTTCTCCAGGGGTCTGGCGTGCTATGCGCAGTTTGGCCGGGGCCCAGAGTCCCGTGACCCGGGCCCCATTCTGAATTGTGTTCTTTTGAAATGCATATGTTGAAGTCCTCAGCCCTGGGAACCCAGAATTCTGGATATTTGGAGATAGGGTCATTAAAGTATTGACTAAGTTACTATGAGGTCATGAAGGTGAGCCTAATTCATATAAATAGGGTCCTTATAAGAAGAGACGGTTAGGACACATATATACGTGGGAAGGATAGAGAAGATGGCCATCTACAAGCCAAGGAGAGAGACTTGAGAAAAAACCGACCCACTGACCCTACTGACACCTCGACCTCAAACCTCCAGCCTTCAGAATTGTGGGTGGATAGATTTGTGTTATCCAAGCCTCCAGTCTCTGGTATTTTGTTGAGGCATCTCGAGCGTATTAATTCAGTATGTTGTAAACATTTGTTGAATTCGTGATTATCTTTTGAATTCCCCTGCAAATTTTTTAAAGCATTACAGTTATTGCTGAATGTCATTAACTGAGTTGTGACATTATATTTTTGTAATAAAATTTTTTGATATGGTGAAGCAGAAATATTGTTTATCTGGAAAGGTCTGAATAAACCTTGCCAATAGAAACCAATAGGGAAGTTATGGATCAAGAGTCTCTCACCTAAAGCCCATTCCACAAGCTTGAGTTTGCTATACTGCTTCAGTGACTCTTCCTTCCCTTCACGTCCATATACATTTGATTTGTTTGTTCTCCCAACTTCTGGCTATTATCCTGTTTTAATTTAAGAATTTCCTAAGAGTAGTGTCTTCAGTTTAAAAGTGTTCAACTGAGATTTAATGATGATTACATTTATTCTTAATAACATTACTTCTTAGGTAATTTTAAATACAGGTTGATATAGCTGGGCCTATAATCCAGGAGGAACATAGGTTCAAAGCCAGGCTCAGCAATGTAGCAAGACTCTCTACAACCTAGTGAGACTGATTCAAAATAAAAACTAAAAGGGCCTGGGAGAGGTGGGTGTGGTGGCGCATGCATGTAATCCCAGTGTTTGGGAGGCTGAGACAGGGGGATCATGCAAGTTTGAAGCCAGCCTCAGCTACTGAGTGAGGCTCTCAGCAAGTTAGTGAGATGCTGTATCCAAATAAATTATAAAATAGGTCAGGGATGTAGCCCAGAAGTAGAAAGCTCCTGGGTTCCATCCCTAGTACCACACACACAAAATAAATAAATATTAAAAAAAAAAAAGGCTGGGAGTGTAACTCAGTAGAAAGCCCCTCAGTCCAATTCTCAGTACCAAAATCCACAAAATAAACAAATGAAAAATCCCTACATTAATGTAAGCGTGAAATAGACATCTACATAAAGAAAATGATGCACAATTATATAAAAGCATTGCTTTTCCTTCCTTTCCTTCCTTGTTCTTTTTTTTTTTGGGGGGGGTACTGGGGATTGGACACAGAAGCATTCTACCTTCAAGCTACATCTTCAGCCTTTTTTATTTTGAAACACAGCCTCACTAAGTTGCTGGGGCTGACCTGAACCTACAATCCTCCTGTTTTAGCCTCCCAAGTACTGGGATTACAGTTGTGTACCACCAACTTCGGCTCTCCTAATTCCTTTCAAAGAGCTTTGGTGCTGAGGCTGCCTCGGCCGTTCTCTGCCATTCTCCTGGGTGAGCTCTGTGTCAGGAGCTCCTCATTGTGCTTCTGTCACTGGTAGACTGACCTGTGGGCTCCTCCACGGTGAGGATGCTGTTCAGTTGGGATTCCAGTTGCCCTCTGCCAAGGACCTTCCATGTTAAATGGCTGCTTCCTGTATACTTAAATCAGTAAATGCTGTGTTTGGTAGCTGCACTAAGAATTTTTGGTCATCAAATTGAGTCACTTAGTAAATTGCTTTGTAAACACTCTATACAGTAGCCAAGTTGCTTGAAATTGTTTAGAAGTGCTATATCATTATAGATTCTGTATAAGTCAGAATTCTTCAGCAAAATGATATATAAGTTATATAGAAATAGACTTATTATAATGTATTGGCTCACAAGTTTATAGAGGTGGAGAAGTCCAGTCATCTACCATATGCAAACTGTAAAACCAGGGAAGCAAGCTTGTGGTGTAGTTTAATGCAAGACTCAAGGTCTTAGAACACAGTGGTGGTGATATCTAGGGGCAGGAGCTCAAGAAGGCAGAGAATTCACTCTTCCTCTGCCTTTTTCTTCTATGTGAGCCCTAAACAGATTGGACCATGCCTACTCACATTGGTGAGGGTGGATCTTTTTGATTCAGTCCACTGATCCAAATGCCAGTCTCTTCCAGAAAAATGTTCACAGACACTTCCAAAAATAATTTTTTACCAGCTATTTTATTCCAATCAGGTTGACACATAAAATTAGCCACCACAGTTATATTTTTAGCTTAAGATCAAAATTAAGTTCATTAAACTGGGAAGGTTAAGTAACCAATCTAGACACATTGTAAACTTACCTAGATTAAGATTTATTAAGAACATGCCAGGTAATAATGCTATACTTTAAGTTCAGTACTTTAAAAACCAAGTAAATTTAGCTTACTGTTCATAGGATCACCTTTCAAATTCTACAATACTAGACATACTTGCTATCATCATAATAGAAAAAATTTAGTATGAGTCACCAAAATGATGCCATTGATATAAACAGCTCACTTACACACTTTGCTTTGCCAATGTCTTAAAAGACAGTAAAACAAACCACTCTGTTTAATCAACTGATCTTAACTGATAATCAAATGTCTCCAATGCTTCCATAATTCCTTAAGTTTAGGAGAATCTAAGTATATATAAAATGTAACATGCATATATATTCACATATACACACACATTCTGAGAGACAGACACATGATAAGGCTAGAGGGAAGATACCACAATTGTTAAACATCCTAGCACACATATAGGATATTTACAGATGGTAAATTTCATATAGGACATTTACAGATAGAATCCAGATGGTGAACAGCAGTTTAATTCACGTGATTGTTCCCTGTTATACCTGAACCCTGAACTAATGAAAGCCACCACAAACACCTTTTTTTAAAACATGGGTAGTAGAGTTGAATGGAATATGTGGTTATTATTATTTAAATGCTTGGACTTAAGCCTTCTCAGAAATGATCTTTACCTTAAAGAAGCATGTGGCATAAAAATGATTTAAAAAGGCCCATGAAATGTCTTGACTTTTAGTATTTTAGTTGGTTATATAATGGGTAAAGAGGAGACATGGGATTTAATGTTTGTTCTCACTTTCAAATCTTTTAGGAAGATGTGGGTTTTGAGCTGAGTTTGGAAAACATATTGTGATATAAGGGTTGTCTGTCTATACTGAGGATTAAACCCAGGAGCATTCTACCTCAGAGTTACACCCCCAGCTCTATTTAACTTTTTATTTTGAAACAGGGTCTCACTAAGTCACTTCCTCCTGTCTTAGCCTCCCAAGTACTTCTTTAAGTTTCTTTTAAGTGATTCTCCATCTACTTTTTTATGATTTAATTTTTTTTTTTGGTGGTACTGGGGTTACTGGAAACCCTTCTATCTCTGGGCTACACTGCCAGACCCATTTTTTATATATTTTTAAATTTGGAAACAGGGTCTCCTAAGCCAGCGAGGCTGGCTACGAACCTGTGCGATCCTCCTGTCTCCACCTCCCGAGCGCGGGGATTACAAGTGTGCATCACCACGCCCGGCTTTATGATTTAATTTTTAAGGAGACTGAGTCATTTGTCCTATTAGAATTTCCTACAGTATAGAATTTACTTCCCGTATCTCTTCTGCTTAGGTAAAATGTTCTCTTGTTCTCTGTATTTCTGGTACATTGGTTAATTGGACCTGGAGATGTGAAGAAATTTGGTTTGACATTTTTGGTAAGATCACATCCTATATCAGAGGTGGTGGTGTGTTCTCACATACTAGAGTCTGCAAGTTTGTAGGAAAAGGAATGAGTAACCCTAGGTGCTATCAGTTTTCTTGTGGAAAATGTTCCTACTACTTAGTGGCAAAGTTCTAGAGAGCCCTCACCCTTCCCGGTCCTGCTGAGTTGGATATCATCAGTTTATGGCAAATGATTCTGCCACACTTCTCAACTGAGGTGTTCAGTTGAATGTCTCCTCCCCATTTCTGTGTACATTCTTGCAGGGATTGTAAAGTGCTTAAGTTTTGTAAAAGTGAGTTTAGCATAATACCTGATTTGTAGGGACACAAGACTTGTCAAGCGTCCATTGGGTAAATAAATCAATAGAGATAAATGCATTCTTAAGGTATTGCTGTATTTGGGCAACTGTCTATATTATCAGTGTTGGGGCTAGCAATTAGCCTGGAAAACAAGTTAAACTAGAGTGTTTTTTTCTATGTTAAATTATAAAATCTGTACACATGGGGGAAGTTGTTGAGCCTTTACCAATCTTGTGATTTGTTCACTAAAGGGCACCTTTTTTGAGGTAGGCTCTCAGATTGTGGCTGTAGGCAAAATTGGATCATGTTTGCTCATCAGAGCTGTGGCAGGCAGGTGACATTGCAGCAGAGCTGTCTTTCTGGAGTGTGACTGGAGAATCATGGCACACCCACTCAGAATGGCTCTGTACTTGGAGGGAGCATTGTGCTCTGTGTTCAGTGCTCTGTGTTTACTGTCTTGAAATTCCTAATATTTTACCTTCAAATTTGTCCCTCTTAGAGTGAAGTCCAGCAGAACAGTGGAGCCCTTGTCAGAAGCATGGGGCTGCCGCCTGCCGCCTTTGTGCCTCCCCATTATAGATGCTCAGTAGGCTGCTCCTGCAGGACCTTTGACCTTCTTGACTTCTCTCTGCTTCCACCATCAAGCAACCACTGTTAGCCCTGTTCCTAGTGGGAGTCTGTATGTAGGGAAAGTCAGAGTCCAACATGCATACACTGTTGTGTCCTGGTGCAGGCTTGATGGTGATTACCCCCGTCCCTACTCTGGGCTGGCACAGGTGACTCAGTGGTGGTGAGCCTCTTGCCCACTCCTGATTCAGGTACTGAGCACTGATCAGTCAATCCCTAGGGGTTGCCTGTCCTTATGAGAGGCAGCATGCCCTTTGGTGTGGGTACATACCTGGCTTGGGCTCAGCATTGGCCTGGGCATCATCAGTCCAGACGCCGGTGGGAGGGAAACTACAGTAGTGACCTGCACACTTTGGCTGAATCCTGGGACGAGGCCCTTCGGTGCTTGAGAGGATCTACGCTGGTTCTATGAGTGCCAGGGAGGATGATACTGAATAGCAAATAAAAAACCATGACTAAGAGAAATATCACTGAAGAAAGGGAAACATTTACTACAATAGTCCCTTCTCTGCACGGGACACTAAGATCCACAGATGCCTGAAACCACGGAGTACACCAAACCTTATGTTTTTTCCTCTATATGTCTACCAATGATAAATGCTCACCTTTTGGCTTAAGGAAGCTTCCCATAGCCTCTCTGACATATCCAAATTGCCAGCATCACTCCTTTTATGCTTTGGAGCCATAAGAAGTAAAACAAGAGTAATCTGAACACAAGCAGTGTAACCTGTATGTGTATTTTACACAGTTGAGATGCTACTGTGTGGCTATTGGGTGGGTAGTGCAGATGGCCTGTAAGTGCTGCACAAAGGGCCCATCCATGTCTGGACAGGATGGATGGGGGCAGTGTGCGATTTCATCACATTATGCAGAATGACATGTGCCAGAGCCTGCCGGCAAGAGTAGGGGTTCTGAAGTGAGGCGTGAGGATGAAGAGTTTTTAACCCTAACGTGGGGGACCTACTATCTCTACCGGTCGACCCCTGTTCGTGGGTCAATATTTCCTACGGGTCGACGACTATGCCTGGGTCAGTATTCTCCATCGCGTGGACACTCCTGGCCAACGTAGCTTCTGGGTCAATCTCATCTTTATCGCGCCAACGCCAACCTCGGGTTTGTTTTTCCAGAGGTATTTATACACAGCTACAGGTCAATCAACATTCTCACGCTACCACCACCAGAATACAATAAAGACCAATACAAAACGCATCATTACAGATAGGCCTATCAGTACCCTCGTGTCATCACCACCTGATCTTCTCTCAGACCTCTTTGAACTTTCCATAACCCCAAACCTTGTTGACTCTGGGCGAAAGACAATCAACTGAGTCAGAGACACCAATCTAGGGGAAGGCCTTAATGGCTCCCAACAGACATGTGATTTTTTTATGAAAAAAAATTTTTTTTTTGTGGTACTGGGAGTGGAACCCAGGGACATTCTACCTCTGAGCGACACCTCCCAACCCTATTTTTTAATTTCAAAACTTTATTTTGAAACAGGGTCTCACTGAGTTGCAAAGGGCCTCAGTAACTGAGGCTGTCCACAAATCTTGATCCTCCTTTCTCAGCCTCCCAGATGCTGGGATTACTAATGTATGCCACCAAGCCTGGCTTGTGAATTTTTTTATTTTTTGAAAATTTTCATTTGATACTTTTGATTCATGGTTAGCCATGGGCAATTAAAATTATAGAAAGCAAAACAGCAGATAAGGGGAATGGCAGCTGTCTTAGTGCCTTTAATAACACTTTCCCCTGCTTTTTGAACAAGGAACCCCACATTTTTGTTTTGGATTGAGCCCTGCAAATCTCTGCAAGAGGTAAGAAAGAAGGAAGCTGGTCTCTGAGCAGCTGGCTTCTTTCACGGGGAGGGAGCAGTGGTCAGTTCTCTTGGATTCTCACAGAAACAAAGACAGCTTAAGCTGTGTCCGCTGAGATTTTGTAAGGGTATCTAAATCCCCTTTTGGTTAATGTCACTGCATACCAAACAATCTGATTATGATTTGCTTTCCATGTAGTTTAGCTGTGGGAGGGAGTATAGTGACCAGGTGAACTTTGGTTTTCTAATTCCCATGGTAGTTTCTTTATGGTAATTGAATGAATTGGCATTTTGATTTAAGGTCTCTATGCTTGTTTCATGTAAGCTCGAGTTTGAAAATGCACCCTGCTTGGTGGGTTGCCATAAATAGCATTCTGAGCTTGCAACCCCAAGGTTTGAACCATGGTCAGTTGAGCCCAGAAGGAGCAGTGCGCTGTGGGTCTCCCAGGATATGATCTGCCACTGTACTTATTTTTCCAAAGCATTTATGAGCTGAGCACAAAGAACAACAGTGGAGCTTACTTGGGCCTAGAACGAAAGAAGCCTACCTGTTTCTTTCAGCAATACCTAGCAAGCCTGTGGCTTCTACATAGGATGGAATTAGTGTACACTTGAGAGGGTCAGACAAGCTGAGCTAAAATTGTGATATTCCACCTAATTTTAGAATGAGAAACAAGTTTGTGGTCTTCCAGATTTCTTTTAAAAAACATTTGCTGCCAAACACCTGCTTTACCATATGCCACAAGTACTCAGGCAATCCTGAAAACAGGGATGGCTTTTCACAAAAAAGTTTAATTATGGATCCAAAACCTTCTTGAAACTTGCTAATGAAAGCCTTTCAGTGTCTTCTGGCTACAAGCAGTAAGGCGATGACTGGAGAGATTGCAAAGGGCTAAAATTAGATCCTTTATTTCCTCCCAAGGAAACTATTTATTCCCCAATTCATGTCAAAAATATTTCTTGAGTAAACGGTTTAATAAGTACAGGCACAAATGTATGATATACTGTGATCCAGTGAGCTAAGCATGGAAGGAAACATAATTAACGCTCAGACATGGTGCTTAAGTAGCCAACAGATAATAAAAAGTGTGGTAAAGATAGGCCTATGTGGTCTTGAGCTTCCTAAAACTTGCTTAAGCAAGAAGAGATTTTTTTTTTAATTTGCTTGTCCTGGGAACAAACCTGGGGCATCCTGAGCCACAACCTCTCCTTATTTTATTATTTTTAAATTTTTAAACAGGGTCTCTATAGGTTGCTAAGAGTCTCACTATATTGCCGAAGCTATCTTTGAACCTGCAATCTTCCTGTCTCTGCCTCCCAGTTAGAGTGATTAGAAGTGTGCACCACCACATTCAACCAAGGAAGCCAAGGAAGAGAATTTTTTTTTTAACTTATGTCAAGGGGAACTCCAGGGATAGGACCATTTTGCATGGCAGCATGCTGGCCTCAGACAGTGTTGCTGTGACAAATGTCTCATAACTTTTAGCTCCATGTCCTGCTGCAAATTCAGTTTTTCATCCTCCCTGTCCACTGTTTTTCTTGGTCCCTGAAGAAAAGTAAGGGAATAAATTGTAGCCTAGGCGGACTAAGCGCTGTTGCCATGTCTTGTAGAATATGCACACCCCAGGACTGGTCCCTGTGGCTGGGGGAAATGTGCTGACCACCTGAGGCTGAGACCCTCTGTTCTACTCTTTAGGACTTGGAGGCCTCACCCAATTCTAGTGGACTGAGAATGGGGAAGACAGTGGTTCTTAAACAGAAATCAGGGCTGTCCACATGGTGAACAACTCCAAGACAACATTTCTTCATTACAGTGGATGAGTATAGAAATAAGTATATCAGGAAGAGAAAGTACAAAGTATTGTGTGGGGGAAGGCAGATAAAAGGAAGAAGTTGGAAAAGCTATGTCAAAGGGATTCCTCCTAAACTAATTTTATTTGAATAGAAATGTGGAGGAGAGAAAGATATTTCAGGTGGACATCTCTGTTACTGGGAGGGATGCAGGCATGTGACTGACATAGGAACTTGGGAGAAAATTTACAGATTGGAGAATAGATAATTTTGGAGGAGTGGTGGTGGTGTGGTGGGAAAGACGTTAGGGGTCATGTTATAAAAGGTCTCAAATGCTAAGTCAAGGTATTTTATTAAGCAGGAAGTAGGGAGCTTTCTGAAATATTTCAAAGCATAGGTAATACACAAATAGAGCTGTGATTAAGACAGACCGGGAGCAATCTGAGGATGTGCCGAAGCAGGGAGGCCACTTAAGAGTTGTTAGGCAAGACGATGCTAGCGGGAATGGAAAGGCAGGGGCAGATGGAATAGGAAGGATGGGATGGGGATGAAGAGCCAAAGACAACTCAAAGATGATGAGTACAGTTTCTATTTGTAGAAATAAGGAATTCTAGCATGGTTGCTATTAGAGGAAGGAATCTTCAGTTTGTCCTCAGAAATACTGACCACTGTGTAACATAGCATTATGTTCTTGGTTAAGTATTGGATGGAGACTCAGTCATGGAGTAGAGTGAATAGCTATGGCTCAGGGACCCAGTGATTCTGGATCAGAGGCAGTCTTGGGAAATAAAGGGCTGCTGGAATTTAGTGGGCATTGCCCTGCAGTACTGGAGATAGCTGGCACAAAGAACTGTCTCACCCAAACATCAGTAGCACTTTTTGTTCAGAAGGTTGGGGAACTAACTCCTCAGGAACTTGGCAGACCAAAAGCATGCAGTCCTGTTGGCAGGCACAAATTCGAATTTATTCCTTATTGTTTTTGTATATATAATGGAGTGATGAATATTATTCCAAGGACTTTCAGTGTTTGGGGGTTTTAGGTAAGACATTTCCTTTTAGGAGAAAGGAGGAAGACATTTGGCTGAGAGCTAGCAGCACTGAGAAAGTCCCTGGGTTCACTTTCTTATTCTGCCACCTCATACTGCTCGCAGTGGTCGTACTCTGAACTTCTGGTTCACCTCATCAGGGCTTACAGACCCAGATGGACAGGGGAAATGATGTCCAGGGGACTGCTGAGCATCTCAAGAAACCACTGAGGAAGGGTGGGTCTCTGGGTTGTAGAGCCATAGGATTGTAGACGTGCCACTATTATGCATCAGAAAGTCATCTTGATCAGGGCCCCTCCCTGGGCTCACAGTGTTGAGGACAGGGTGTGGGAGTGTGACACCATATTTTATTTACCACACATATTCTAATTAATATAGGCCTTGCTTTATGAGTCTGGATGTTAGGAGCAATTATTATATATTTTAATTTTTGTTCTTTTTTAAAGACGTACTTTTACTGATGCATTGTAATCGCATGTCATAATAGAGCTGAAAGTAATAGGTATATACATTTGCAGAGCACTTGGTGAGCCTCTCTCCCCACCCCGTTCCCTCTCCATTCCCTCACTTTCCCCATACATGATACTGAGATTGCCACTGGTAATTTCACATATGTACAGAGTGCCAATAGAGGCTTTGCTTTCATTAATTGTCCCTCTCCCCAACCTCCCCTAGACCCACTCCGTCTCTCCACTAGGGTTTCTTCTCCTCTATCTAAAGTATATCTTGTATCCAATCACTCCTTTGCTTTCACATAGGAGAGAAAACATATGACCCTTTACTTTCTGTGACTGGCTAATCTCACTTAATGTTCTTCAGGTCTATTCATTTTTCTGCAAATGACACAATTTTGCTTTTCTTTATTGCTGAGTACAGTTCCATTATGTATATATTTCATAATTTTATAATTCATTCATCTATTGATGGACATCTAGATTGGTTCCATAATTTAGGTATTGTGAATAGTGCTGCTATAAAAAGGGATACATGTATCACTCTAATATTCTAATTTCAATCCCTTTGAAAAGATAACCCAGGTGTGGTATAGCTAGATCATACAGTGGATCTGTTCCCAGTTTTCTGAGGAATCTCCACACTGATCTTCATAGCATCTGCACTAATTTTTAATCCCATCAACAGTATAGAACAGTTATTTCCCCACATCCTCCCCAGAATTTATTGTTGTTTTACTATTGATGATGCCATTCTAATTGGGGTTAACTGTTTATCTTCTGTTTTAGTATAGTTTTAATTTGCATCTCCCTGATTGCTAATGAGGTTGAACTTTTTTCATATATTTTGGCCATTCACATTTCTTCTTTTATGAAATATCTACTTAGTTCAGTTTCCCATTTCTTGATTGGGTTTTTTTTTAGTGTTAAGTTTTTTGAGTTCTTTGTATATTCTAGACATTGATCCTCTATCAGAGCTGATGAAGATATTCTCCTATTCTGTAGACAGTCTTGTTTCCTTTCTTGCACAGAAATTTTTTAACTTAATGCTAATCTGTTTATTAATTCTTATTTTTTATTTTATTTTTTAATGACTGCAATGCTGCATACAAACACACATCACTCATTTAGCCCTTCCCCAATTCTCACCCCATTCCCTCCCCCCTCCCTCTTTCTTATGTTCCGCTTAGTGATTGACTTTGATGTTTGTGAATGTATATCATGTACATTTCCCTCTTTCCCCTTCCATCACTCTAGTTAGTCCTCCTTATTTGCTCATCTGTGGTGTCTCCTCCTTTATCTAGAGTTCCTCCTATGGCCGTTTTCTCCCTAGCTTTCACATATTGGGGAGAACATCTGATTTCTTACTATTTGTGACTAACAAATCTCACTTAGCATAATGTTCTTCAGTTCCATCCATTTCCCTGTAAATGATGTAATTTTGTTCTTCTTTATGGGTGAGTAAAATTCCATTGTGTACATATGCCATAATTTTGTAATTCATTCATCTGTTGATGGACATCTTGGCTGGTTCCATAGTTTGGCAATTGTGAATTGTGCAGCTATGAACATAGATACATATACATTAGTTTGGTAATTTGGTTTCCATTCTTTTGGGTAGATACCCAGAAGTGATATTGCTGGAGCATTTGGTAGATTCATTCCCATTCTTCTGAGGATCCTCCCTACTGTTTTCCAAAGTGGTTGCACTAATTTGCAATCCCACCAACAATGATTAGAGTCCCACTTCTCCACATCCTTGCCAGCATTTGTTGTTGTTGTTTGTATTTTCAATGATTGCCATTCTAGTTGGGGTTAAGTGAAATCTCAGGGTAGTTTTGATTTGCCTCTCTTATTTCTAATGATACTGAACTTTTTTTCTTTTTGAATTTCTTTTTTTTTTGGTGAAATATCTATTTAGTTCACTTGCCCATTTTTTTATTGTTTTTTATTGTTTTCTTAGTGTTGATTTTCTTGAATTCTCTGTATATTCTAGATATTAGTCCTTTATTGGAAGAATAGTTGGCAAAAATTTTCTCCTATTCTGTTGGCTCTCTGTTGAGGTTCTTGATAGTTTCCTTTGCTATACAGAAGCTCTTCAGTTTAATGCAATCCCACATACTGATTCTCTTTTTAGTTTCTTGTGTGTTTGGGGTCTTGTTGAAAAAGTTTTTACCCGTGCCTATGTGTTGCAGTGTTGGACCTATGCTGTCCTTTAGTAATTTCAAAGTCCCTGGTATTTTCCAAGTCTTTGATGCATCTTGAGTTGATGTTTGTACAGAGTGAGAGGTTGGGTGTTAATTCCATTTTTCTATCATGGATAACCAGCTTATACAACACCTTTTGTTGAAAAGACTGACTTCTCCTCAGCATATTTCTTGACACCTTTGTCAAAAATCAATTGGTTATAACTGTGTATCTTCTGTTCCATTGGTCTGTGTGTCTGTTTTTGTGCCAATAGGGAGCAATTATGTTGCTTAGACTCATGTGTCTGAGGGAAGAAATTAGAAATCCTAGCAATGCTTTTATCCAAAAAGCATCTTTCTATCCTGAGATGACCTTTTACATTGTATACTGCACTTTGTAGGAATAAATCCTAAAAAAGTAGACAGCAGTGGAAACAGAATGAGAATTGTTTTCATTATTAGATAAACACTTGCAAAAATGGCAAATAATGCCTATTGTAGAAATGTGTAATTTCTCTTACAACAAGTTATAAAACAGATTTCTGTATATATTGGTTCTACTGTGACCTTTAGTGAAATTTTCTTAGCAGGTATGCAAATGAATGCAAAATAGTTTTTTGGAGAAGTTCTTCTTTTGCCTGGCATAACAATCATTATTAGAGTGACATGTACACCATACTAATAAATATATTAATTTTCCTTAATTTATGACTTAACCAGATTTGCAGTATCCACCCACCTCTATTTCTGCTTCTGTTACAATGGAAGCTTTTATGATAGCTGTCTGATATGTTCTTTCTTTCATTGTCTGCTCATTGTTAAATTGATAAATGGTACATGTGAATGAAGCAATGATTTCATTTGACTGCAAAGTACATATTTTCACCAATGGTATACTTGTATACTTTATTAAACTTTTATTAAAACTATGTCCTTTTGGTTACAAATACATTGCAATAACCAAGTTAATTATAGGCTATAATTAACTAATTAATTAACTAGTTAATTTAATTTTATGCTTATGCTGGGAATCAAACCCAAGTCCTCACTCATGTTTGACAAACACTGTACCACTGAGATATATCCCCAGTCCAGAAGGCTTTAATCTAAAATACAGCTTCTTTGAAAAGTTATAGTAAGATGATACTACTTGACTTCACATTGTTTTATTGGAGGATTACTCTCTAATCAAAAGGGTTTGTGAAACAGATTTTGTTTTCTGGCTCATAAAGTTGGTTTTGGAAAAATTCTAGCTTCATTGTATTAGGGAAAGTCATACACCCTCACCCACATTATTTGGTGATGTGCCATTTTCTAAATATGTCCTGCCTGTTCCCAAAAGAATATCAGTAGCTGGAAGCAGTCGGAGAATGTTAATTTAGCAATTGTGTTAAAGAGTGGCACTCAGTTTCCTAGATTGAGTTCTGTTCCCACATAGGTTTTTCAGACAGCTTATTTTCTTTTTCCTTTTGTTTAAATAGAAAGCATTCAGCACTAATAAGACTAAACCTGGTGCTGCACTGGTTGACATTTATGTCAGCCTTTGTCTTGAAGCCTGATGTAAAATTTGGTCTGTAGAAAGTTGGCAGAGACAGGCTGTTTTTAGACTGCAGTGTTAGTCATCTGATTCAAGATATTTTTCACTAATAAATTTTCTCTTAAAAAATTCAGCCCTTCCCTAAAACATCTACCTTAAGGCTCCGGGTGTAGGCTACTTAGATGGCTGATTTATAGTCAATTAAAGTTCATTTTGAAAATAGTTTCCAAGCTGTTTTGCTCTTGCAACTGGATGATTACACTTTTATTGAAAAGAGCTAGGTGTGGTAGTGTACACCTGTAATCCTAGTACTGGAACTGAGACAGGAGGATTGCAGTTTTGAGACTAACTTAATAAGACTCTCAGCAGAAGGCCCCTGGGTTCAATCACTAGTACCACCAAAAATTTATTTATAAATGACATATATTTACTATTGTGTGAGCATATATTATATAAATCGATTCACATTTGTATATGTAATATATATCTTATACAACAGGGCTGAGGGTATAGCTCAGTGGTAGAGCATTTTCCTAGCATGTGCAAGGTCCTGAGTTGAATGCCCAGCACCCCAACCTTAAAAGAAACCCTCTGAGTTCTGATGTTTTCTTCTTGTAGCCCAGTGCACTCCATTTAGAAGCCATTTAGATATAGAAAGCAAAAGATTACCTGATGCATGCAAACATTTCTTTTGGAGTTATAATACTAATTCTAGTTTGATATCTTTGAAAAAAGTACATCTTCTTTCTGGTCATAATCGATTGCTGTAAGTTATCTATTAAGAGAATATTGTTACCAGTTCCACCAGGACAAGGTCTTAAAATTTCATTATGAAGTATTTGAGGTGTGTAAAAAGTGTAACATATGACAAACACCTGCGACCTTATCTTCCCTTTGTTTTAAAAAGAAGTGCCATATTTTCTATAATAATACACTATAGTTCAAGTGAGGTGTCAGTACCCTGCTAAGACATTTTGCACCCTAAAGCTGAATAGGAGGATGAGGCAGATAAATGTAGGAATAATACAACTCAGGCTTTCTGTAACCTTCTGAACACCTGCAGGCTTGTCTTAGACCACCTAGATGTGTTTATATCACTCTTTCCTTTGCTTCCTTCTGCCCTGAGTCTAATTCCCACATTACAGAGTCTGCCCACTCTACAGTTAGAGAGGTCTTATATCTTCTTACATTTAGAAATTCTGTAGCTTTGGAATTGGACATATTAATAAAAAGAAGTGAAGAATGGACTATCTTGGAGCAAAGCTGCGTCAACCGAGGTCATCATTCCTTGATAGTCTGCTAGAAATGCAGATTCTCAGGCGACACCCCAATCCTACTGAGTCAGATGATGCGTTTGTAACAAGTGAGGTTTTGCTTTCAAAATCAGAATCCAAGTCCAGGTTGACCAGCCTCAAAATTTGTCCCTTCTCGCCGGGCGTGGTGGCGCACGCTTGTAATCCCCGCGCTTGGGAGGCAGAGACAGGAGGATCGCGCAGGTTCGAAGCCAGCTTCACTGGCTTAGGAGACCCTGTTTCCAAAAAATAAAAAATAGGTCTGGGAGTGTAGCCCGGAGGTAGAAGGGCTTCCAGGAACCCCAGTACCACCAAAAAAAAAAAAACCAAAAAAAAAAAATTTGTCCCTTCTCCACTTTCCTTTCAGAGAAACCAAATCCTAGGGGGAGGGTAGTTGTCATACAACTTGAGACTCTACTAGTGAATGATTCACTGTTGTTAATTTAATTATTATAAAGTCTTCCTTAAAGAAACAACTGAGAGAATTAAGGGGTTACTACTTATTTGTATATTGATGATTGCTTGGTTTTGTTGATATTTGCTATTCTAAAAAATATTTAGTAAGGGAAGAAAAACTAAGCTTGTAAATGAGCACTTTGGACTAGGCCTGGATTAAACCGACTGTACATGGAAGTCTAGAGAAGCATGGAATTAATTTAGTAAGAAGAGGAATTAGGTGCTGGGATAAAGATAGCATGGGGATTTTGCCCATAAATGGGGGAGAAAAGCCCTTTTTATGTTGCAATAATTTGTATTGTTGAGATCCAGAATTATTATTTTAATGTTACTTTTCAAGTTTGACCTGATAAGTTAAATACCATTTCTGATATTGTGACTACTCGGCCATCTTCTCTTGAGTACCCTGCCATTTAGCAGGCTGGGGTTATACAAGCACATAGAAGCCACGTCCTGTATGTGGGGTCTTAGAGCCTAGGAAGATAGTGAGTCACACACTGGAAACCAACTGGGGTGAAGCATAGTAAGTGCGATGACAGGGAGTCAAGTGTGGACCACAGCCGAAGTTTCTTCCTATCTCACAGGATAGCTGTGAGGTTTAAATGGGACCTGCAGAAAGGCCCAGAGAAAGTTCTCAAAGAATAGAAGCAGCTTCTCTTCTGCTTCTGCCTCCTAGATCCCAGAGTCTATAGGGCTAGGAACAATTACTAAGAAGAGTAAAAGTGGTAAAATATGTATAAAACATATGTATAAAGAAATAGGTATAAAGGAGGAAGTAACTTCCTGTTGGATGAGATATTTGGGGTTCCCAGTGAACAGCTTAAAGAATGTTTATGGATAGTGTTTCTAAATGTTGAAGAAGAATATCACCTTCATATATTAAAATAATTTACAATTTACCCAAGACAAAGACTAGGGCTGGAGTTTATCCTAAACCATTTCTTTAGGAACCCCTAACAAAAGTTTTCAGAGGTAAGTCTGGCTTCAGATGATGCTTATGACCTAGCAGGAGGCTCAGGTTTACCAAATGACATGCCAGCATGCTTGGTATCAGGATGGATTCTAGTTCTTAAGTCTGAAAAATAAGGAATATCAGGTTATTAGAGGATCAGAGAAAAGAAAAATGTCATAAAAACAGTTAAGCAAAATTTGAAAGACTATTCCTAAAATACTTCTTATCACTCTCTTCACAGAAGTTTGGAAGCTCATTTAGCCTGTCTAGCTCCCGAGAAATCCATGCTATGCCCATTTCCAGCTCACCTTATTCTTTTACCTGTGTTTCTGCCCATTCGGTATCTCCACCAGGGCTGATATCCCCACCCTTTCCAGCTGACCGAATCAGAAATCATAACCACCAATTATTATCTCTTTCAATTTCTACTTCCCTTTCATCTCTGAACTCTCCGGGACCATTTAAAATTATTTGGATTCCTGTCGCCCACTCATTTTGTCAGTAATAGTGTATGCACTAGATTCTTACTGCATTTCCTATGTCTTGTCCTTCCAAATACTTTTGCAAGTTCTTTGGGAGCTGGGACTCTCATGCTTTTCTATTCTTACAATTTTTACAAGTAATAATACCTTAGTGTAAAAGGTAACCCAGGCTCGCTAGCTTTGGGCTGCCTATATCCAGAAGCAGAATAGATTTGGATAACTTTTTTGGAGATGGAAATATTTAGAGAGGAGTCATACAAAGAGGGAAATACTTTCATCATGGCTTATTTCAAGCTGACAACTTCAGGCCTCTGAGGTTTATGGAAGAGATGGATCCTAAGCTGGTGAGAGCCAGAGTCAGCATGCCATTTACAGGACCCCCCTCCACTAATTCCCCAAATCTCAGGACCCAAATATTATTAGATTTGGATAATATTATTTCCTTATGATCAATCTCATAGAGATAGTGGGGAGGGTCATTTGTACTTCATTGCTGGATCTTCTGTTATATGAGTATAGTGAAAGAATTCTTAGCCATTTGGGTAGTTTTCTGGTTTCTATGATATATTCTAATAAGAAATTATGTTGGAAAGTCAATTAAGAGGCTATGGGATTGGGTCGGAACAAAGAATTGAAGCTGTGTATTTAGATGGCCTGTGAAAGTAATTTCTTTGAAGCATTGCATACAATAGGTGTATGATAAATTTTTGCCAGATGATTAATAAAAGGGAAGAGCCAAGGAAAAGAGGATAATTTCATTGTGTAGTTAATATCCAGCTAAACCGAGCAAAGGCGAAGCAATAGAGAGTGAGTTTCATTTTCACTAATGTCTTTGTGGATCAGTGGTTAACCAGAATGTCCATGGGTTTGCCTGGCACACTTGGGAAGCATAGTTTGCTTTGAGCTTAATGTAAGCACAAGTGTTTGTAGAGAAAGTTTATTAATCTTTATCATAGGCAAAGTAAAAAAAAAAGGTAGATTCTCTAAAGCAAGAATTGGCTTAATAAGCAGCAAAAGAATGAATTTATCTATGAGCAAACTAAAAATTATGATGTAGGAGAGCCCATTATGTGCTGAGCACACAGTTATTTCTTAGTGCATTTTCTCTTACTCTGGAGGACTAAAGACACTGAATCAATTATTGAAACTTTAATTCCCAATTAAAGCTATTGCTTCAAAAATTAATCTAGATAAAGTTAAAGCGATGTCTGTTGCCTTTCATAAACACTGCTGAATTTGGAAGAAGATTACATTAGCCAAAATCTTATTTTTATAACTTGAGGTTCTAAAAAGCAATAGCAAATCAGCCCCTTAGCATTTCCCAAAATATTCCAATCCATCTGCTTAAAAATGATTGCCAAATTCTTTAATTTGTTAGTAAGAAATAAAACATGCTTACCCTTAGAGCTGTGCTTTGGGGCTGTTCAACTTCTTTTGAAGGACCCAGTAAACCACCTCTCCAGGCAAATACCTGCATCCCCTTCTCGAAGCACGTGTTTTACTAGCATGTAATCCTATTCAGTTTGGAGATTTATCATCCTCTTTTCTAACATGTGCATAAAAAATTATCATGGCACCAATCTTTTACATCCCCCGAATTGTTAGAGGTTTTATCATAGCCAGTGAGAAATTACAGACTAAGTCTTTGCCTCTTATTTGCAAAATTTTGGGAATTGTGCTTTGGGTTTTTTTTTTTTTTTTTACTTTTTGTCGATTGTTTGGTTGTTTTGCAGTGGAAAGAGGATAGAATGTTTGAGCTTAGTCACCAGACACCTGCCATTTGATATATTGAAAGGATAATAGGGTCTGCTTTAGTTTTGGTGGAGTCTTTATGGTTAGTAAAACAGAACAAAACAAAAATACTCATGGTGCTTAGGTTACCCCGTTAACTCCAGCATTGCTGCGGGGCTTGGCTCCCATACTACTTTTTCACGCTCCTGTCTCACATGTGGGGGTTTTCAGATGTGAGTTCTGGGGTTTATTTAAAAGTTCTAAAATGGGAGTTGAGTTGAGACAATAGCAGCTGGTGATAAAGTGGCAGCGTGTGCTTTCTTAGGTGCTACTGTTTTTCTCATGTTTCATGTTGAAAGAGATAAAATGAAATTGGAAGCAGTTGAGATGCTCATGGTCCCCAAAGTGGGTGGCAGTTTTAATGTATCCCTCTTCAGAAGTATTGGAAAAGAGTTTCGGAAAAGCTTAGACATGCATTTGAAAGCAAAATGAAAGGACCCAACTCTTCAGAGATGCAGGAGGAGGTCAGCGAAGTAGCTTAAAATATACCTACTCTCAGTTCCTTCATGGGAAGCTTTCAGCATGGTTAGGTTTTTCTTTCCTGGGTC
This sequence comes from Muscardinus avellanarius, assembly GCF_963383645.1. Lineage (NCBI taxonomy): Eukaryota > Metazoa > Chordata > Mammalia > Rodentia > Gliridae > Muscardinus > Muscardinus avellanarius. Next base: position 41,854,043 of record NC_137787.1, read on the forward strand.
CAAATGAAGGCCAGATAATGAATGGTGCTAGCTGGTTTTGGTTGCCCTTTTGGGTTTCCTGGAGAGGAGTGTCACTGGGCAGACCACAGCCTGGTTGCATCAGTAGAAATCAAACCAAGTCTTGGTCTGATTGGGGTAGGGGTGGGGAGGAATGTAGAAAGGAACTATTTTGTCTAATAAAATTAAAAGAACAAGGAGATTAGATAAATCAGTTAATTACCTTGAAAATCGTTTCACTTTATAATATAAAGTCAAATATTATATAAGCTCACCTAAAATGATGAAACATCAGCACACCCTCAGCAATTACTACACTTAGAGTCATCATGCACACCGATGCCAGGCTACATTAGTATTCTGAAGAAAGCCAGCTCCACAGTTTTCCACTTTCATTTCTATTAAAATCTCCCTTTGCAGCTGCAATTTTTATTTTTTTTATTGCATGGTTGGGTGTGGGGGTGGGAGTGTGCTGGTTGGCATGTGTGACGAATCCACTTTGGATCTTGGATTCGTTTCAGTCTCTTCCCAAACATTCCAGGCACTAAGGCAGCTCTCTTATTTTTTCATTTTTATTATGTTTGCTTATTCATTTATTTTTGTGGTACTGGGCATTGGACACATGGATGCTCTACCAGTGAGCTATACCCATAGCCCTTCTTAATTTGAAACAGGGCTAAGTTGCTGAAGCTGAACCTCTGAACTCTCCCCACCCCCTTCTTTTTTTGTGGCATTAGGGATTGAAGCTAGGGGCATTCTACCTCTGAACTATACCCCTAATCCAATTTTTTAAAACAGGGTCTCACTAAGTTGCAGAAACCCTTGCTAAATTGCTGAGACTGGCTGTGAACTTGTGATCCTCTTGTCTCAGCCTTCCAAGTACCTGGGATTACAAGCATGCACCATCATACCTACTGGCCTTCTCTTATTTTTATAGAGAACCAATCCTTCACACAGTAACATAAGCTAACAGTTGCAATTGGTAGCAGCAAAGCCTGTTAAATAACTACTGCTATTTTTTTCTTTCCTTCTAATCTCATAAGAAAGTTCCCCACAGGACTACTGGTGTGATCACTAGTGACCATTAGGGAGAGCAGCATTGGGTTACTCTGTACCCCGTGACTAATTGCTGCTAGCGGCTGCAGGGCCTGCAAGTTAAACTAATACCAAGTCTGAGAGCCCTGGCATAAGACCACTGGGGAATGGGAGAACCTGCAGTTTCTTTCAAGTGCTGGTGTGAGTTGAGAGCATTTTTCTCTGTTGGAATATCCCCAGAGCAGGGGAAACTAGTAGATGGGAGCTGGTTTCTCTCATCTGGTGCTCATACCTATTTATTTCATTTGCTTGGACCACTCTGTTTAATATTTTCTTTACACTTTGTTTTCTAATCTGTGTTGTTGAAGGAGTACGGTTGTTTTGACCTGATTTATATCCAGTGTTACTCAGAACTTCTAAGTATGACAAAAATATTTTATTCAGCATCTTTTTTTGAGGTATTTGTGATAGGGTTGAGAGATTTATAAATTTGCTACTTACTAAAACATTCAAACCTATCTATTTTCTTAGTAAATATCCTTAAAGGAAGACCTATTTATAAGAAAGAAACCTGTTTTGGTTGTTTCTGGGAAGGAATGATTATACTAAGTTGTAAGATTCTGTTCCAGTAAGGCCTGATTAAAATATAAGCAGGAATTGACCATCTGGAAAACACTAATAATGGACCCATAAATGTCACTGCCATCTTGATCATATAATAGAATTTGCACTGAGGAAAAATATGGTGGAGTGAGTGGAAGCTGAAGTCTAGAAAAAGTCTGATCGCCTTAATTTTATTTTTTGTTTGGACAATTCATTTTGCATGTAATTTCCAGTTGATATTTTCTACTTTTTTTTCTCTTCTCCCTATTTTTTTCCTAAGTGTGTTTTATGATAGATTTCTTTTCAATGTAATTTCAATTCTAAATATAACCATTGCATAGAGAATAACAATACAGGCTTTATTTTATTTTTATTTTTTTTCAGTGAGTTTCCTTTTTATTTCTTCTATGGTATTGGGGATTGAGTACAGAGGGGTTCTACCACTCAGCTGCACCTGACAATACAGGTGTTATTGTTAAAAGTTTCTACCTTTCTTTAATATGATTCAATGTATGTTATAAAAATGAAGAGTTCTACCTATTTCTAATTTTATACTTTTATTGGTACAGTGTACTTACACATCATAGTGAGGGGTTAGTGTGATGCAAACATACATGCCGCAGCACCGGGTATGTTTTCCTCTGGATCCCACCCCGCTCCCCACCTCCCCATACATATCTGGGATGTTTCCAGGCTATGGGTTATTATATAAAAAACCAGCTAGTGCATATTTGCATATGTCTGTAATCCTCCTCCTCCTTTTTCTAGATAAGGTCTTACTATTTTACCTAGACTTACCTTTAGCTCCTGGTCTGAAATGATTCTCCTGTCTCAGCTTCCCCAGTATCAGGGACTACAGGCACACGCCACTGCACCAGGCTATCATATAAGTTTTTGTGTGGTTATATACTTTCATTTCTCTTGAACAAATAATAAGTAGAATAACTACTCATTAAGTATACTTATGCTTAACTAAAAATCAAAAAACCTTTCCAAAATGTTTGTGTCATTTTATACTCTGACAATGATAACAGAGTTATAGCTCTAACAACTGTAGTTGTTCCATATATTTTGAAAACACCCAGTATTATTTGTTGTCTACATGTTTTTTTTTGGGGGGGGGCTACCAGGGATTGAACCCAGAGTCATTCTATCTTCAAGCTATGCCCAGGGCTTTTTATTTATTTATTTTAATTTTGAAACAAGGTCTCACTAGATTATTGAGAGTCTCGCTAAGTTGCTGAGGCTGGCCTTGAACCTATGACCTACTGTCATAGGTGCCCTACTGTCACTTACATTTTAGCTATTCTAATGGGTGTATGGTAGTAGCTTAGTGTGGTATTAATATATGTGTGCTTATCATTTTAATATAAGACTTTTCTTTCATTTCTGAATATAATTCTTCTGGCATATATTTTTATTTCTCTGATGCTTCTTGCCTGCCTCCTTACCTCCCTCCCTCCTTCCCTTGGTTCCCTCCATGTGTATGTTTATGTATGTATTTTTTCTTTCGTCATTACTTATCTTTAAAGAGGGGCATTTTATCTATGGCAGTTGTTTTCCCAAGTCTAGATTGGGTATGAGATGGAGAAGTAGGCCCACATTAGCTTAGTTCAGGTCTTTCATCTCAGAATACTTTTTTTTTAAACCTACTTGGCTTGACCCTTGGGTGTGGCATGTCCCACCTGGGAATCTCTGTGCTGACATGAGCAGGGTATGTGTGAGCACCTCAGTGGCTGCCCTGGAACCCCTTGAGATGCTGGACCTTTGTTTATTCACCTTCTCATCCCACTTCAGGAGGGAAAGTGTATCCACAGCCTTGGATCTGCCCTAGCCTTCGTGGTGTCAGGGCAGCCAGCCCCGACTGGACGTGCCTTTTATACTTATGTTTTGAGGTAACCGTGTCCCTGTAGAAGTTTTAGTTTGTTTTGCTGTATTCTCATTCAATTTGGTCCAACTTTTACTCTATTTGAAGTAATTATTTGTGGTTTATAGATGAGCTGGCCTTTTAATTAAGTTGAATATCGAATCCTTCCTCCTTTGAGTTCTTTTTGTGTTGGATTGGCTTTAGGAGGGAAGTGAGAGAAGAAACACCTTACTCCATCATCTTCAGTCACAAATCTTGGTTTTTCTTAGCAACTCTTTTCAATCCCTGTGAGTGGCTCTCTGCTTCCTAATCCATCAGGGCTGCTTTCTCTTTTTGGTCATCTGGATTCTCCTACTCTGTTCTCACTATATCCCTATGACTAATTTTCTCCAGTCCACAACACACTTCATTATTCTCTAATACTCTAATATTTATTTTTAACTGTTTTCTCCTGGTGCAGGGGTCTGCTCAAATTTCTAAACCCTCCCCTATGTTCCTTTAGCCTAGAACATCTCCCATCTCTTCAGCTGGGACTTCTCTGGCTGCACAACTCAGCTCACTGCTACTACTTTGAGAATGTCTTTCTTCCCTGTCTAAATGGATCTAACTGGCCCTCCTTTTGTCTGATCTCCTCCATCAGTTAAAATGTGTAAATCTGTGCCTTTTAAAAATGTTTTTGTGGTACTGGAAATGGAATCCAGGGGCATTCGACCTCCGAGCTAAATCCCCGGCCCTATTTTTTTATTCTTTATTTTGAAACAGGGTCTCACTGAGTTGCAGAGGGCCTCACTAAGTAGCTGAGGCTGGCCGTGAGCACAGATCCTCCTGTCTCAGCCTCCTGATGCTGCGATGACAAGCGCCCACCGTGCCCGGCTGGTTCTGTCTTCTTGTGCCGTTTGTTGTTTTCAGTGCTGTTCTTTCCCCCAACTGGCCTGTACACAACTAGAGAACATGAACTGAATTATTTTTTCTATGTATTCTGAAGTGCTGGGCACAGCGCTAGACATATAATAAGTGCTTAATAAATAACTAGTAGTTAATTAGACATTTGGTTATATGGTTATTAGGTCAGTGTGTTTACAAAATTTGTCAGCTTTATCATCTGGTTTCATAGTTTTCCATCTGGGTTTTTTTTAGTATTGTGTGATTTGGCTCAGTACCTAGTGAATGCCAAGTCACAGATTTTCATCCCTTGGGTAGAGGTGTGTGTGTGTGTGTGTGTGTGTGTGTGTGTGTGTGTAAACACGCATACATGTGTGCACTTATAACAGTTAAAGTCATATACTCCAAGCATTATAAGATCTTTACATCATCAAAGCCTGGGTAATTCAGGTATAATTTAAACTAAAACTTGTGGGAGGAATAGGAAAGAAAAGTATTTCCTAGTATATTAGACTATTGTGGCTTTAAGATTTGTTGCTACTATCCTTTTGATTATATTTTTAGATCAAATACCATAATGTTTAGAAATAACACATTGGCATTTATTTGGCCTTTTTAGGCTTTGTGGTAAGAGTGGATTTGAATTTTACTGTAAGGCAAAAGAAGACAGAAACAGGAGACATGATTATATTGATTTGTAAATGAACCACTGACATCTTGGTGATCATATAATCCCACTTCTTTTTAAAACATTTAAGTTTTTTTTTTGTGTGTGGTACTGGGAATTTAATTCAGAGGTATTTTACCTGTGGGCTATAACATACACTCAAACCCTTTTATTTTATTTTATTTTATTTCAGTACTGGGGATGGAACCCGGGGCATTCTATCTCCAAGCTAAACCCCCGGCTCTGTTTTTTATTCTTTATTTTGAAACAGGGTCTCGCAGAGTTTCAAAGGGCCTCACTAAGTAGTAGCTGAGGCTATCCTTGAACCACGATTCTCCCACCTCAGCCTCCCAAATGCTGGCATTACAAGCGTGCACCCCCACACCTGGCTTATTTTATTTTATTTTGCGGTACCAGGGATGGAACTCAGGGGCTTGTACCTCCGAGCTACACCCCCAGCCCTATTTTTTAGTCTTTTTTTATTTTTTGAAACAGGGTCTCATTGAGTTGTGAAGGGCCCCGCTAAGTAGCTGAGGCTGTCTGCGAACCCTGATTCTCTGGTCTCTGCCTCCCAAATGCTGGGATTACAAGCTTGCACCACCATGCCCGGATCTTTATTTATTTTTTATTTTAAAACAAGGTCTAGCTAAATTACCATACTCTGGCTTCTAACCTGAGATTCTCTTGTCTCAGCCTCCCAGTATTATGATTACAGGTGTGTACTACCACACATGGCCCTAATTCCGTTTATAGGTGATAAACTCAAGGATGAGTGTGGTTAAGTGACTTACATATGGTCACATCTAGTAGAAGTCAGGAGTAGAGCAACAACATAAATAGGTTGAAATAATTTATATTATTTCTGGGTTCTCTGTCCCAGATTGTAGAAAGTATTATTCTACAATTAAGTACCTGAAAATAGCAATCATCAAGAACATAAGCAACAGTAAATGCTGGCAAGGATTTGGGGAAGTAGGAACTGATTGTAAATCAGTACAGCCACTATGGGGATTGATATGGAGGCTCCTAAAAAGGCTAGGAATGGGTCCACTATGTGGCCCAGCTGCCTTACTCCTTGTCATCTTTTCCCCAAAATTAAAACCAGAGTACTGTAGTGATTCATGCATACCTATGTTTATAATAGCACAAGTTACAGTAGCCAAATTGTGGAACCAGCCTAGGTGTCAGTCAACAGGTGAATGGATAAATAAACTGTGATATATGCACAAAGGAATTTTATTCAGCCACAAAGAAGGACAAAATTACATCATTTGCAGAAAAATGAATGGAACTAGAGGATATTATGCTGAGCTCAGCCAGTCTCTGAAAGTGAAGGGTCATGTGTTTTCTCTCATATGTGGAAGATAAGAGAAAGTAAGAAACAAGGGGTTTTAAATAAACGAGACAGTAGAATAATAAGAGGGGGCTTGGGGAGCGGAGTGAGGAAAAGAAAAAAGGAGGATGAGGAAGGAAAGAGGTCAGGTACTCTGTGTTCATATATGAAGGTATCACCACCAGTCTCACTAAATGGACTGAGCTGTGGGGGTCTGACAAGGAAGGAAATTCTTCAAGTGCTATGTGCGTGTGTGTTTGTATCACTTTGAACCTCAGCATGATGTATAATTATAGGGCACTAACAAAAGTCTTTTATGGTTCCCTACTGCACCTGGAATAAAAGTCTGTATCTTAATCACAAAGCTTGTGTGTAAAGGTGAAGCAGTAGTAAGACATTGAAAGAAGACATAGTCGAAGCTTTTTGACCTCAGAGCTCATGAAGAGCCCATCGTTTATCTTAATTTCATGCCATATCTACTCAGTAGGCGCTACAGGTAATTTTTCAGATCCTTTCTATTTGTAGGCTTAATTCAGATGTCCTTTCTTTGCTTAGAGTTTGTTACAGGAATATGAATGCCAGGAATAGACACATGTGAAGCAGTAAACCTATTTGGGAATCTTTTGGCTCTTCCAAGTGAATAGTCCGTACATGTGGTGGATGTGTTGATGCACTAAAGAACAAAGAACACTGGACTACTTACATTTGCAGAATCTTTTACTGAAAAGCGCTGTAACTGCTCTGAGGGCTAGTTTTATCAAATGGGCATGTTTTGCCTGATAAATTCCCTTCATTTGACATTCTGTAGAAAAGTAAATCTGAGTTTCTTAACCATGCTCACTTTTATTCAAGGAAAAGTGTCCCATGAGGGAAGACCATCTGGTCATACTTAAAGATCGTTTTACCTTGCCCCATCACCACATGCTGGGATATTGTTACTGTCATTTGCTGACTGCAATGATCTCTGAGTAATCTTTCACCAGTCCAAATTCAGATGATGCCTGCCCTGCCTGATACCCTGAGGCGCCCTCCACTTCTCCTTCAAGGACAGGTGGCCAGTCATGGCTCTCAAAGAGCCATTTGCAATCTGCTTATTGACAGTGCTTTTGAATGGCAAAGGCAATGGGAAGACAGTGGTGTGGCAGTATTGCTGGCAGAAGGTAAATTGGTGACAGGAGATAATGGATATAAGGTCAGTTAGCTAGGCTCTGGCTCATTTTAAGTGGCCAGGAAGTATGTTTTTATTCTGCTCTATAAGTTTACCTTTATATTTATAACCCTAAAAAAAACCCCTCATATATTTTGTTAGGGATTGGGAAAGAGCTTCCAGAATATATATTTACTATAGAGGTTTAATACAGTGTTTAATTAAAAACAATATTTAAATGTTGTGTGTTCTCAATAGCCATTATTTGGGGAATTAACAATTAGGGGTGTGATTTGTGCTAATGACTTTTAATATCTAGAAATAATTCAGGTTCCTCATCAGGGCATGCCATTCTAGGGGTGTAAAGTGTGAGAAATGGAGTCTTTCTTCTGAAATTTGGTTGCTGTTTTAGAATGAAAATACAGAGAATCAAAATTGCCAGGTCAAAATGTAGTCCTTTAAAGTTAAAAGGATCAATATTTTTTATTTCAAATGGTGCTCTAATTTTTTTGGCATTTATGGTGGTCTAATTTTTTTGTTTTTTAAACATTTACCTATCAAAATAATTGATTTGGGGTCATTGGACAAAATATATTATTGCCTTTTGAATTCCTTTTTACCTTGTGAATTAATTTGAGCAATGTAATACTTTAAAAAAATTCTATACTTTGTATTCCACATGGGAAAAATTAGTACTTATTAAAAGTATATGTTAACTTTGCTTAATAAGGGTTATTTTAATTTAAAATTTTTAGGAATTTTCCCCTCAGAAAGAATGTCACAATTTCGAAATACTGCAGAATTTGTATCTAAAGGACACTTTATAAAAATATATAGAAAAAGTTGCTTATACTATCACATTATATAATTTTGAAGTCTGAAATGTTAAATGTTATTACCATGTAGTCATGAATGAGATAAGGATACTTTTTTTTTTTTGGAGGTACTGGGGTTCCTGGAAACCCTTCTACCTCCAGGCTATACTCCCAGACCTATTTTATATTTTGATTTGGAAACATGGTCTCTTAAGCCAGCTGGCCTCAAACCTGCACCACCCTCCTGTCTCTACCTCCCAAGCGTGGGGATTACAAGCGTGCGCCACCATCCCTGGTGAGATAAGGGCACTTATGACCACTACCATTATTCTTTTTTTGTTTTAGAAATTCTAACTAATGCAATTATCACAGAAAAATAAATGAGGGAGATATAGAAATCACTATTTTAATTAAAATAGGCCTAAGAAATGAAAATAACTAATGAAAAATTAAAAAACAGTTCTATGGTAAATCCCCTAAAAATCCAATAAATACAAATTAAACCAAAAATGACATTTTTATCTTTACCTTTCAGGTGAACATCATATAATATAATGAGTTTGTTCGTTGGGTGCTTACTGTGTCAGCTAAAGTATTAGTTTATTTAATTCTAAATCACCCTTTCAGGAGGGTGCGGTGATGTAATCCCTCTTTTACAGAGATCTACAGAAAGGTTGAATAACCTCCCAGAAGTGTAGAACTAGGTCATGGCAGAAATGGGATTTGAAACTGCCTGTAGAATCCCAGTCCCAGAAACTGTTCTTGTATCCACTAAACTGCTCCCGAAGATACATAACATTCAGTGCTGATTAAGGTATCAGTAAGAAAACAGTCTCCAATTCGGTCCTGCATATCAGAAATACTCATCACACCTCCTTTCTAAAAGGCAGTCTAGTAGTGCTTATCAATAGCTTAGGATCCAACGATTCCAATTCTAAGAATTTATTTTATAAATTGCACAGGAAATATGCAATAATGAAAGTGGAAGGATGTGCTTACAGCATGGTTTGCAGCAATAATCTAAGTAGCCATCTTTAAGGAATTGTTTAAATTATTCTATGCCATAGAATGAAATGTCTGTTAAAAGTATGATATAGTTCTAAGTTTGTTAATATGAATGCCTGCATTACATTTGTGTGGAAAAAATAGAAGGCCAGAAAATAGTTTTGCTCTGTAGTATGATCTCATCTCATCTATACATCTAAATAGCTGTGTGTGTATATTTATAGACTGAAATGCTGGAGGCTGTCATCTCATCTCTGGGTGCCAGCCTTGTGGATGGTATTTAGTTCCTTCTTTAACTTTTCTCATCTATTTTTAGAAATTTATAATGGGTGTGTGTTATTTTTGTAGTTGGAAAAGCACCCTGTAAAAGTATTTCTTTGCCTTGTCCCCCAACCCTTACTCTATAATAAAATTAGGTTGGCAGATTTTAACTTGGCTTCCTGCTTTCTGATTATGAAGCAGTCTTATATGGAGTTCTTCATCAAATTCTATGTCATGATTTTGTTTTTGAAGTTCCAACTTCCAAGATTTATTACTCTCTTCTCCAGAGCCGTCTGAGAAACCTGGGTGTGCTGTGGGGCTAATGAGCTCTGGATCTGCTCTAAGCTGCCTGTGCTACCCTAGCTTGCCTCAGCTCCTGATTTCAACATGACTTTTCTGTAATATAATGTATATAAAAAGAGAACTCTGTTATGGTAAACTAAATATAAGCTCTCACAGAACATTAAAGCAGATGGTATTTTAAACTGGATTCTAAATGAGCAAAATGTTATTAATAATCACAAATCTTTTGTCAGTCAGTATGTTTACCTTGGGGTCATCCCTAAGGCCCAGGTCATTTTGATCCTGATGAGGTGTTCTTTGCCTCAACTCTCAGCTTGATGGAAAGCCTCCGACAGCCTGGGCTCCATCACACACCTGACACTGGGTTCACTGGGTTTGAACCTGGACGTGTACTGTTGAAATACTTTGGGCACCTCCTTTTTTTTTTCTTTTTTTTGTTAACTCAAACTTTTCATGCATATGCTTAAAACTAGCTGCATTATTTAAACTGCATTCTTCAAACTGGCTGCATTCTTTTTGCGTCTCCTTTAGAAGTAATTACCTGCTAGATTTTAGCATCACCCCGGTTTAGCATCAACCCTAAGTTTTTTGGTGGCAAAGAAGAGTTCTTATGGTTTGGATATGGAATGTTCCCCAGAGAGTTTGTGTGTTGCAAGCTACAGAGGTGGAACATGGCTGGAGGAGATGAGTCACTGGGGATGTGCGCTTCAGGCCTGTATCTATCGGGGCCTCCCCCACCTCCCTGCTATGAGTTGAGCTGCCCTTCACTCTACCCTGCTGCCATGATGTTTCTGCCTTGGAGCTGGCCAAGGACTGAGCCTCTGGAAGTGGGAGCCAAATAACCCTTTTCTTCTCCAAGTTGTTCTTGCCAGGTACTTTGGTCACAGTTATGAAAAAGCCCACTAACCCCACAGTCATTACCAGTATCCTTCTGAGAGCCCCAAATCTTAAATGAGCGAGATCTTTTAACAATAAAGATTTGTTTTCTTAAAAACAAAGACCACCTTCCCCTTCTTTCTTGTGTGAGTGGATTAATTTACATTGTGTGTGTAGACAGAGTAATTATATTTAAAAGTCTTGCTGCTTTGTCTAAACATATTACTTACAATTGAATTAATTATTGTGAAAAAGCAAGTATTAACTGGGCCATCCCTGTGATCCCACTACTTGGGATGCTAAGACAAAAAGATCAAATGTTTGAGGCTAGCAGAATGTGGTAACTTGGTGAAATACTTTTTAACACCCCCCAAAAAAACAAAAAATAATAGGGCTTGGGAGCACGGCTCAGAGGCTCCCTGAGCTCCTTTCTCTTACTCTTTCTCTTGTATGTGAGTCTGCGTACACACACACACACACACACACACACACACACACACACACACACACACACCAAACCCAAAAAGCAAGTCTCCCAGAAAATATAGTTTTTGTTGGAAGCCACAATTTTATTATGATGTCTCACTGGGGCTTAGTCTCTCTCTCTTTTTTAAGAAAACAAAAACCAAACAAAACAAATAAAACAAAAAAAGCATTATTTTGTGGTGCTGGGGATATAACTCAAGGCCTCACCCATCCTAGGCTAGTCTTCCACCACCATTCCTCTTTTGTTTTTAATTTTCCTAGCCCTGGAATTGATTTTCTGAAATCTGGATTATCTCATTGGCAGTGGCCCATTGATAGCCATGTTCTAAAAATACACCAGCTAGTTATTGGCCCTGTGTGTTTTCCTTAGAACTGGTGTCTGTCAGTCATTTGGTTATATATAGACAATGCCCAGAAAATATTTCTTAGAGATCTTTCCCAGAAATGCCTCCTCCACTAATCTCCACACAAGAGAGGAGGAGCCCACCTACTGGTTAGTTTCCTTCTTGTTCTAAAGGATGCAGTCCTGCCCAATGGCTTTGCCTCTAGTCACCTGTCAAATATTCTAGGTCATATTTCTCTTAGTAGACATTATCTTGAACTTTCTCTTATGTTTAGAAAAAATTACTTAAAAATATGAAGCCTACTACTCAGGAGATTGAGATAGAAGGATCTTGAGTTCAAGGTCAGCCTGGGCCTTGAACCATGATAAGACCCTGTCACAAAACAAATAAACAATCTTGCCTCCCAATAGGAAGCCTAGACATTACTTTAAGATCTGAATTTGGGGATGGAGAGTATAGTTCAGTGGTAGAATGTTTGCCTCATATGCATGAGGCACTGATTTGGTTTCTCAGCATTGGGAAAAAAAAAACACAAAACCAAAACCAACCCTAACATTTAAATCTCAATTTTATCTTTGAGTTAAGTTGACTTATAGTTCCTTTTTCAGTATGTGCTAATAAAAATATAATTTGGGTCACACGTACTTTCTTCAAAAGCCACATTAAGAAGGTTAAAAAAAAACCCTGTGAAATTAATTTTAATACAATATTTTATTAACCCAATGTGTTTAAAACATCATTTTAACTCAAATATAAATCTTCCTAATGAAATATTTTACTTTTTTATATTAAAATCTTTACAAATCTGGTGTCCATTTTTATACTTAGAGTATATCTCAGTTTGGACTAGCCACATTTCAAATTCTCAAAAGCCATATGTATCCAGCAGATCTTTTTTTGGGTACCATGGCGCTGGAGCTCTGTATGGTACTACTGATGTAAAGCCAAGGAGATAAGATAAAAACTGTAATATAACAACGCCATCGTATTTGACATACATATGAGAATGCAGATTAATACTTCATACATCATGAAGATGAATAGAACATTTTTTTAGGTCCTATACCCAGAAAAAATTTTATGTTTATCTTATGGAAATGTGGAATGGACCTTTGATTCTGGTAACTCGGGTTGGGATGTCAGAAGGCTAAGAGGCACATTAGTGACCTGTTTTCAGTGTCTGAGCAGAGGTGGATGGCCTGAGTTCTGGGTATGACCTTTGTCCCTGACTTTATCTGCCTTTGCTTTTCTCCTTGGGGCGTTTTTCCAGCTTCTTAAATGTAATACTGCAACATTCCACGTGTCTATTTTAATAAATAATTAAAATCTTATGTTATTTAAATTTTCATTAAGTTTAAATAATTATATTCCTCTAAGTTTTATGAGCAATAGAAATTTAAGATTTTTAGGAAGACTAAAGGCTCTCAATTGACTTTTGGTTCTTTTTTAAATTAGTTTAACAGATTTGGATGTACTTGGGGAGATAGTATCAGTTGTTTGGTGTAACTTGGTACTACATATAGATACTGCCTGATCAGCAGTTCTTACATTTCAGCATTCATCAGCATCAACTGTGGAACATATTGCAAATATGATGTCTGGGTGGGTTATGATCAGTAGATTTGGATTGGAGTCTAGACAATGTGTTCTCTGTTGTCATATTCTTGGACACTGTCTCTTTCATGTTCCTTTCACCCTAGCCTCCTAGAAGACATATTCATCACACCCAATCCCCATGGTCTTTTTCTTGTCTTTCTTCCCCTGACTCTCTCTCTGGCTAAGTACCATATTTTTTAGTCAACTCAAATTCTTCTTTTTGTTTTGTTTCATTCACCCATTATCCATGTTTTGTGTACTAAGCTATGGACCTATCTAGTGTATTATTGAGGATTCTTTAAGACTGGACAGAAACCTCTAACCCAAACCCTCCTTTGCAAAGAGAAAAACATGTTGGAAGAACCCAGGAGTCGGCCTTGTCTAAGACACACTGGGTTGAGGCTGGAGGGATTCCCACAGCATCTCTCTGGTCCTCAGCCTGGCTGACCACCAAGGGCTTCATACCACCAGACTGTGGGAGGGGGGCATTTTCCTCTTAGGAAGGATTCTTTATCCATTATTTGTGCAGTATGACAGAAAAGATCACTGCTACAAAGGGGTAGTTGGAATTTTTATTTTTTTGGTGTGGTACAGAGAATGAAACCCAGGGGCATTCTACCTCCGAGCTACACCCCCAGCCCTATTTTTTATTCTTTATTTTGAAACAGGGTCTCACTGAGTTGCAAAAGGCCTCACTAAGTAGCTGAGACTGTCCATGAACCGTGATCCTTCTGTCTCAGCCTCCTAAATGCTGGGATTATAAGCGCGTGCCACCACGGCTGGCTCCTGGGATCTTTCTTGAAATAAAAATATGTATCAGTGAGGTAATGGATAAGTGTACAGTGTTTGGAAAACTTTTTTTCAGTACCACCAGGTAAAACTCCTCTGCATTTTAATTGGTTTGAAATGATTACTTAAGGCCATGACATTTTTCTCATTTTAATAATGCAGCATTCTATGTAAAAATAAATATTTTAATTTATTAACTGCATGACTTCTTTCTATGACTCAATTTTAATCTATCATTAATCAAATGTAGCTTTTTATATTGGATTTGGGAGCAGGAATCCAACTTCTATAAATTCAATCAGTTGAAATTATTTGATCTGTTGAAAGAAATAGAAAATTTTTAGCCTCTTTAGAAAGAAATCTGGAGAATATTATGCTAAGTGAGATTAGTCAGTCACAAGAACTGAAAGCCTGCATGTTTCTCCCCCTATGTGGAAGCTAGGGAGAAATCAGAACACAGGGAGAACTCTAGATGAAGGAGGAAAAACCTTAGTGGAGTGAGGGAGGGACTTAACCTGAGGGAGACAGGAGGGGAGAGGAAGACCTGAAGGAGGAAACACCTCATAGACACGATGTACATACACAAACTCATCTAAGACAGTTACTGTGCTGAGCACAGAAATGTGGGGGGGGGGAGAGGCAGCGGGGTAGAAATTAGAGGAGGGCTCAATGAGTGCTGTGTGTCTGTGTGCCTCTATCACCCTGAACTTCATCAAAATGTATGATTTTAGTGCAACATAAAAAATCTGAAATCTGTATTTTTCAAATAAACCTTTTTTTTTCCAAATGAAAAAAAATAATGCTCTTAGCTTTGGTTCTGTGGACATTTTATGACTCCTCTCAAGCCCTGATTCTGGTAGTTGTGGGAATTTGAGCCAACGACCAAGCATCTGTCTAGCATCTGTAAGGACTCAATCAGCCCATTTATTTCAGAGAATCCTTGGTTTCAAGAGTTCTGGTTTAATAAAATGTTCATATGTTTTGTTTAGTTTTACTCAAGGAGCCATTATTCCTTTAAAAAATGTGTAGGTGAAAGGGGAGGCCAAAAAGGGCATCATTTTTATTGCATTCCTCTGAAGGCTACCAGCAGCAGATCCCACTCTGGGCCCCTTTTATATGTCTGCCCATCAATGAGCTGCCAGGTGCACTGAGGCTATCATGACAGAGGGAAATTGCTACTTTTCAATAGTATGTATTATGGGCTTATAAAGTTGACTTAGAATTAATCTGTGGTTCACAGCAAATAAAGCAATGATTATTCTCTTTGTCTGCAAAGCTTACCGCAGGTGGGCCAAAAAGGGGAAGGAGAAAGTGTGGAGACACTGCAAAGCAAGGCAGGCAGTAGCGCAGGAGCCCTGCTCAGTATGGGAGGCCGCTTGTTGCTCATACATAGTTAAGGCATTGACTTAAAATCCTCTAAGTAGTTAAACTGGTATGGTGGCGCTTGCTTGTAATCCCAGCATTCTGGAGGCTGAGACCTGAGGATCGTGGTTAGTGGACAGCCTCAGCTATTTAGTGAGGCTCTTTGCAACTCAGTGAGACCCGGTTTCAAAATAAAGAATAAAAAATAGGGCAGGAGGTGTAGCTCGGAGTTCGAATGCCCCTGGGTTCCATCTCCAGACCTGTAAAAACAAACAAAAAACCCCCCAAACCCCCCAAAACTCTAAGTAGTTGATTATGTCTTTCTCCCCACATTTTGTGGACAGCCTCGGTTACTTAGTGAGGCCCTTTGCAACTCAGTGAGATCCTGTTTTAAAATAAAGAATAAAAAATAGGGCTGTAGGTGTAGCTTGGAGGTAGAATGGCCCTGAGTTCCATCCCAAGTACCCCCCCACAAAAATGAATTTAAGTTGAATTAACTCCATTTCTCTCATGCAAACCATCAATATCTGTTAATAATCAAGCATACTACCAAAAAGTAGTTGTTTTAAAAACAAAGCCATCCATCCATCCATCCATCCATGCATCCATTCATTACAAAACTCCATGTTATTAACTAAAATTGATTTGAATTTTTAGAAATTCAGGGAAAATATGAAATTTTTGTTTCGATTCTCCCAGTAGAGCCTCATTTAAGAATGTATTTTGAAGTTGTATGCATCTTAGTACCATGTTAGAGGTGAAGGTTAATGTTTAGGAAACGATTCCTATGCATTGCAGAACATGTAACGGTCTGTTCTTAACTATGGGGATGGACGACTGAGCGGTGTTGCCTGCATTCTTCCCAAGCTTGCTGCCTGCATTACGTTATTTAAGGTCATGTGACTTTGAGTTAGTATTTTACTAGTTCTTTTTCTCTTTCCTCTATGTTTGTCCAGCATTCATTTCCTAGTCATTTGATAGCAACTAACTTCCTCTTTGCTGGTTGACATCATTGTGCGGTCTCACTCCTTGGCTGCCTTCAGTTTGCTGGCCTGGCTGCCCTCCGATGCCTCCCCTCTTCCTGCAGCTCCATAGAGTTCCTTGGTCAGGCCTGAGCAATGAGATGGAGAGAGGATAAACTTGGGTGGACTGATGCTGGCGGCTCCTGTAACCCAGCAACCCTTTGGCTCGTTCTTTTTGCTGCTGTTTTGGTTCTGTGAGCTACTCACTACCCTTCTAGGAAATTCCCTCTCTTTAGTTTATTCGGAGGGGAGCTTTGTTCTTTGCAACTAACTAATAACTCCTGAAGAATAACTATTTGCTGCCCTAAATAGTTGGAACTATCTTTTCATCGTACAGATATATTTTAATACCTTTTTGGGGATATACACATATTATTTGTCGAAAATACATAACTAGAGTATCAAGGGAAAAAGCAACTTATTGTAATCTCACTATCCAAAACTACTGGAAAAGTGTCTTCTCTTCTTTTGTATGTGTGATTCACACAATTATGTCCTATATATAACAGTTTTTTTATTATACTTAACATTGTATATAAATTCTCATGTCTTGTGTTAAGAATATAATTTTATGGTTTTGTAAGAATCTGTAATGTAGATGTGCCGTACTTCAGCTATCCCTCCATTGTGGCAGATTTATTTTACTTTCCCCTTGTCTGTTTTGGATAATGTTGTGATGAACATCACTCCTTTTCCCCTCAGCCTGAGCCCTGGAAACAGATCGCTGGCTCCAAGGGTGCGTGTACATCTAAGACTCAGGAAAGCCTTGGAAACTCTCCTTTCAGCACATTAGGAGCTTCTATCTCATTGCACTTTCACTTGCATTCCTGTGTGTGTGTGTGTGTGTGTGTGTGTGTGCGCGCGCGCGCGCGTGCGTGTTACTGGGGATTGAACCCTAGGACATTCTACCTCCAAGTTACACCTCTAGCCTCTTTTAATTTTTGTTTCTAAAACAGGGTCTCTCTCACTAGCTAATTCCTGAGGCTGTCCTCAAACCTGTGATCCTCTGGTTTTAGCCTCCCAAGTACTGGGATTACAGACATGTGTCACCACATCTCATTGCATTCATTCATCTTTCTTTCTTTCTCTCTCTCTTTCTTTCTTTCTTTCTTGCATTCATTTTTAAAGTTGATATTTTAAAGGATAAAATTTATACCTCAATTTTGTTTTAGGGGAATATAGTTACTAATTTCCCTCTGCATAAAAATTAAATTGAATTTCAAACCTTGCTGTTTAAGAGATTAGAAAAAGATAAGTCAAGTATTAATTATTTTTTTCTCTATCCCTTCCTTTGTGATACCGGGGGTTGATCTCAATCTCAGGGGTGTTCTATCTCTGAGCTATACCCAGATCTATTTTTTTTTTAAATTTTGAAATAGGGCCTCACTGAGTTGCTGAGGCTGTCCTTGAACCTGCTATCCTCCTGTCTCAGCCTCCAAAGTACTGAAGTTAGAGGAGTGTGCCACCACACCCAACTTATTTTCTCTTTTTATCTTATATATTTGGTGATTTAAAGCTAAGTATTCTGATAGCACAATTAAACTCAGTCTCTAAAATTAACAATTATTGGAATTTAAAGTTATTTCAACTTGCTTGCATTTCTTTTCTAAATTTACAAGTGGGCTATTTTATGTTGTAGATCAAGACATATTATTGGGTAAATTGTGGGGAGAATAGATTTTTCTTAATGGCTGGCAGTCTGGAAAATAAGTCACATTTTCATATACTTCTCCATCTGGGAAGAGGAAGTGAGGGGAGCTCCAGACACACCGGCTGTCCATCAAATTTTCATTCTCCACCAGACACCATGGTGTGCACCTGTAATTCCAGTACTTGGGAGGTTGAGACAGGAGGATCACAGGTTTGAGGACAGCCTCAGTTGCTCTAAGCAACTCAGTGAGATTCCATTTCAGAAATAAAAATAATACTTAAAAAAAGGCTGATAGTATAGTTCAGACATAGAATACCTCTGGGTTCAATCTCCAGAAACAACAACACCTTCATTCACCGGCCAGTTATGTAGGAGGAGTTTTTCTTCTTATTCATTTTAGCAGCACACTTTTGCCAAGTAGTCTAAGCATTTAGATGTGGTTATCTATGATAAACACTGATGACGCTGTAAATGCTTTTCCTTAGTAGATCCAGAGGTGCTCCACTGGGGGATCATAAGTGGAGAATTGGTGATAGTTTCCTTACCTCATCTGCCATGCTGGGGAGCGCTCCGGGTTCTCTCCCAAGATTCTTACGTCTCTGCTTCTGCAGGCTAATTGTTTTCTTTATTGTCACTTGACTATGAATACAATTTTCTCCTCTTTGTTCATCTCATTTATATTACTAAAAAACAATTGGTGTTTGAAGCATAGCATGGTCCAACAGGTGTGTGTGTGTGTGTGTGTGTGTGTGTGTGTGTGTGTGAGAGAGAGAGAGAGAGAGAGAGAGAGAGAGAGAGAGAAAAGAAAAGAAAAGAGAGGAGAGGAGAGGAGAGGAGAGGAGAAGAGAGGAGAAGAGAGGAGAAGAGAGGAGAAGAGAGGAGAAGAGAGGAGAAGAGAGGAGAGAGTATTTGGGGGAAATTCAAGGGTTGAAGAGATGTTGGTTGTCATTAGTGGCTGTATTTACGTGTCCAGTCCAGGATGCCTTCCTTGGTCTGTAAAGATGCCCTGACAATGTCTTTCAGCACTTGTCCTTCAGATGAGTTTTAGTCGATTGACATTTGTCTCCAGATTTTTTAGCAAACATATTTTAAATAGAAACACTTGCTTTGTGTATTTGTCATCTGTTACTGTCTATATTTTCTTAGCAAAACCTGCTGGTTTTAGAAATGAAGTTGTATACTATGGCGCTTTGTAATTTGCTTAGTTAATTAAATCTCTTTTGACCTCTGGAAGAAAAGTGATTGTGGTTTTGGTTGTCATTTAAGCAGATGTCTGTTATCTGAGAAAGCAGCATAGTGCAGACCTAATCATAATTAGAAAAAGAAAGTTTCCTCATTTTTGTTTTTATTTTTAAAGCAGTGTTACACCATGTTAAATTGAGACAATTGAGAATAGGACTTAGCAAATACTTTCAATGAAAAGTCTGAATTATCTCAGGAATTTTGAAGGATCCCTTTCAGTTTAATAAATATAGCAGTAAGTAGTATTTTCTCAATACCATCATCTTTGTCTTCTAAAGCATTTCAAAAAGACATGGATAGCCCAGTACTTTGCTGAAACAAGGTGGTCACAGGTGCAAGCCTTAACAACTTAGTGAGATCCTGTTTCAAAATAAAAAATAAAATAGGTCTGGGGCTGTAGCTCAGAGGTGGAAAATTTCACATAAGAGAACATAATATTGAATAAGGTACCTATAAACTAAAAATTTATAAAATTGAGAGTGCTTTGACTTTTTCCCTCTTTTGTGCAACTTTGCTAATTAATTTTTGCAGTTTGATCTTTACTATGGAAACATGAACTCTAAAAAACATATACTTTCTATAAGAAAAAAAATTAAAGTTTCCAAAGCAGTTTTGTCACAGTCTCTCACTGTAATCTAAACATCACAATTTTCTTTCTTTCCACACAGATTATGTAAATTAAAACAGCTCGGAGAAGTTTTTAAACCCTGAGCTAAGCCTTTTAGGGATACATTGGAGTTGCCAGTTTTAATTAATACTAAGATTATTATTAGCCAGAAATTTGCATTTGAATATTTCTTTTCTCCCTGCTCCCGTAATAACTACCAATTCAGACCCATCCTCATAGGAGTGTTCCAGACATATTTATTTGGATATATCACATTCACCTCAATCTCACCCCAAACTTTTCCTCAGTTCTATTAATGCTTCTGGGATTCTGTTGTTACCTAGATTGATGATACAGAAATTAGACCAAATTTCTCTCTTGTATTCATTCTGTCCTTAAGTGTTTGAGATCTTTTTAAAATATTCCTGATTGAGATTTTCTTTTCATGTCACTAAAATTCATTCTTCCTGAGCTACAGCGCAAGGGCCTGTGTATCGGAATGGAGCAGATTTCTGAGCTGGAAGCCTGGAGCCATGGTGGGTAGGAGGAGGCAGGGCAAGGAGGGACCCGCTTCTTCTTTCTTTAGAACAGGGTCATCCAGTCGTAGGTAGGACTTGCAGTGATTTTTTAATGTGTCGAGTTGGTCTATACCATGATATCTGTTAACTGTCTTTTACACCCTGGGGACCCTCTCTCCAGGCTCTTAGAGCTACCCCAAATGAAATAATGTATTAATTCAGTAATTATACTGTTTACCTGCTGAAATAACTTCTAATCCTTAGGACAATTTGGCATGCTATATTGTTACCCTTATTTAATAGATGACTCTATTGAAGCGGGGTGGAATTTAAATATATACAGCTACTGATTTATGGATACAGGACCTACAAATAACCTGGGTTCTTTCTTTCTATATATTATCTAGAGAGATTGTCCATCTATGTTATCTGTATCTCTTTCTACATATGTAGCAATATTTAAAATCACTTAGAAAGAGTAAATGCCACATGAGTATAAAGAAATAAAAAAGTAGACCAAGGCATGGTGGCACACACCTATAATCCCAGTACTTGGGAGGCTGAGACAGGAGGATATCAGGTTTGAGGCCGGCCTTGGCAATTTAGCGAGACACTGTTTCAAAATAAAAAAAATAAGCCGGGCGTGGTGGCGTGCACGTTTGTAATCCCCGCACTTGGGAGGCAGAGACAGGAGGATCACGCAGGCTTGAAGTCAGCCTTGCTGGCTTAAAAGACCCTGTTTCCAAATAAAAAAAAAATATTAAAATAGATCTGGGAGTGTAGCCTGGAGGTATAAGGGGTTTCCAGGAACCCCAATGCCACCAAAAAAAAAAAAATAAAAATTAAAAAATTAAAAAATAAGATCAGGCTGGGACTGTAGCTCAGAGGTAGAATGTTCCTTGGTTCAATCCCTAGTACCACTACCACCACCATCATCAGCGCCATCACCACTACAAACAAACTACAATAAAGACTCCAGAAAAAACTCCAAATAACACAACACAAAACAAAAACCCAGGTAGCTCATTCCTCTTACCAGTCCTCTCACAGGTCCTGACACTCCTGTACCCCTGGAAGTATGCTTTAGGAAACTGCATCACTTCAAAGTAGAAGGAAAGATACAAAAAGAGGCCATAAGTGTTCCTGGGACTTGTCAGTCTTTCTGTCCTCAATTGTCTCTGGAAAACCCTTTCCCTCAGACTGGATGTCTTCATGTAACAGGATTATAGGATTCCTCCAATTAGATATTTGGCTGAAAAGGCATCTTAAGGAATTCTGGGTTACACATTACTGTCAGCTGGTTCAGTATTTTCTCCTAGCTACACAGACAGCCTTTCTGTTGGCAGTGAGCTGAAACGGAAGCAAGGGACTAAGCGCCCACCCTGAAGATGCGATCTGTGCCCTGCGGTCTGCGAGCCACAGCCACATGTGGATGCTGAATAACTGAAATGAGGCTGGCCTGGTTTGGAAAGACAAAACAAAAATGCTTTATTACCAAAAGAGAAAAAAGTACCTCATTAATAATTGTTTATGTTAATATTGAAATGATAGTAGTCTAGATATATTGAGTTCAAATATGCTTCTAAAATTCCCAATTGTTTCATGTTTTAATGAAGTTACTAGTAAATTAAAAATATATATATATGTTTTTGCTCCTTCCTTCCCTCCCTTCCTCCCTTCCAAGAGATTGAACTCGGGACATTCTATCTTTAAGCTATATGCCCAGCCCTATTTTATTCTTTTATTTTGAAACAGGGTCTTACTAAGTTACTGAGGCTGGCTTTGAATATGAGATCCTCCTATCTCAGTCTCCCAAGTACTGAGATTACACGCATTCGCCACCATGCCCAGCTGTTGCGTTATATTCCTATTGAACAGTTCTGGTTAAAACTGATCCTCCAATTGTCCTATATATTTCAGCCTTTTTTCTTCCTGGGTAACCTCTCTGTATTATATCTCCTTTCTTTCCTATATCTTCATTCTCTCTTTACTGGCCCTTTTCTCCCAGTTTTTTAATGCAATAAATACTTTGTGAGTTCTTAGTTACTATGCTGCTATTATAAATATACAAAAATCTCTCTTACCCTAAGACAAAACAAAATGGAAAAGCAAACAAACGTGTCACTGTCTTGAGCCAGACCCTCCTCCACTGCATGCCTCCTTCCTTTTACTCTTTTGGGGACGCATCTTTACCCCCATTCATCTTGCCAACCTCCTTCCCCCAGCCCCAGAAATTTGGCCTTTATACTTCATGCAAAACTGTTTTCTCTAAGGCCACTAATTTTCTCCTTGTTCTACTAGTTTTCATGTGTTATGATAACTCAGGACTTCAGCTGACATTTGACCTTCTTCTTGGAGTCCCTCCTTTCTTGACTTTGTTCTCTCCAGTCCCTCTGCTCCTCCACTTCCGGTCCCTCCCCTTCTTTCTCTCATTTGAGGGTGACTCTCTCCTGCCCCCTTTTTCTTTATCAGCTTTGTGACTTTGGCTAGTCTTAATTAATCAGACCGAGCTCCAGCTGGCTATCTTCTGCATCATCTGGGGCTTCCCGTGTGTCTGTAGTAGCCCAGCCTGACTCCTCCCCATCAAAGCTCCTGCTTGGTTTCTCCCACATCTTTACAGGTTTCTCTGAAGCCTCTTGTTGTTATTTCTTTTTCCTTCCATATTCTTTTCCTGGTAGTTTCTTTATACCTGTGTTTCCAGTTAGAATGTTCTTTATACTTTTCTTCTAATTCTTTAAGGACCACATCAAATGTAGCTGCTACCGCCACACATTTTCTATGTCCTCCAGCCAACTTTTTGTCTCACAAAGCATTAGTTTCCTCATCTGAAAACAAAGGTGATGCTACCTGTCACACTTAATTCACAACATTCTGGTGTCTCAATTGCGATTATGAATACAAAAGTTTTGCAAAGTGTAAAATACTTTGCAAATATAATATTCCTATCACTTTCTGGTGCTATCAGGTGTTGTTGATATAGTATACCTGGTTGGATGAGTTGTGCATGCACAGGAAGTGCTGTTGTGGCAGATTGCATTCTTCCATATATGAATATTTGGTCTTCTCTTCCAAAGGTTCAAGTTCTGGGAGGGTCAAGGCCATGTTACAGTCTTTTGGAAAGGAAAAGAAAGGCTTTGAAAAGAGCCCTTACCCTCCCTTTTTGCTGTTTAGGATACTCTGCAGCTTTATGCTAGATGTATAGTAGTAGAGGCTTCATACATTTTGCAGGGCTTCCTTAAACCAGAAAATCTACACATTACTGGGTCTTCTTGGGTTTTCACTGAAAATAAGTACGTTGTTCCGTCAGGTTTGACTCACTGTCTCTTGGTCTCTTCTTGCTAGAGTGCAGGCTTCACTGGGCAGGGCCTTTTCTTTTCTCCGGTTTCCTTAATGCCTTCCACATGGGAGGTGCCAACTAGTGAATAAACTTGCCAGTCTTGAGAAAGCCATGGTTTAGCTTTTCTCTGTGGCTTCAGGGCTGGAGAATGGCTCTTGTCAGGGCTCCGGGCTCAAGGCTTGGGCTCCTCGATAGATGGGTTTCTCAGTGCCTACAGGGCACTTTGGATTCTGGGTCAGCAGCTGAGGTTTGCACAGGAGAGGGTGGTAACATCCCATCCTGTAAGTGAGGGGGATCGTGGAAGCATAAAAGCAGTTTTACTTGATATAGTTAAAGTAGAATGCAGTCACATGGTGATATTAATAAATAAACTTAGTAAATGCCACTGTTTTACTTTTTTCTTTTTTTTCTTTTTGGTGGTATTAGGTAGGGATTTGTCTCATGGGCATGGGCATTCTATGTCTGAGATATACTCCTAACCCTGTTTGTTTGTTTGTTTATTTATTTTTGGTGCTGGCAATTGAACCCAGAGGCAGTCTACCTTTGAGCTACACCACCACCCTACTTTATTTTTATTTTGAAACACTGCCTCACTAGACTGCTGAGACTGACCTCAAACCTGGGGTTCTTCTGTCAGCCTTTCAAGTACTGGGATTATAGGAGTGCACCACCATGGCCAGCTTATGCAATTGTTTTAAATGTCTTTTCTATAATAAATTTTAATTTCTCTCCAAAATTTTATGAGGCAGGTATTATTACATTCCTACTTGACCAGTGGGAAAAATTGAGGCACAGGGAATTAAATTGTCAAAGATGACAGAGTGAATTAACAATAGGGATATGACCAAAATCCAGGAATTGGGCTTTGGAGTTTATTCTCTTATTACTGTACTAACCTACTATTTAGAAGTCATTTTACAACAACAATTTGGATATACATATATTTTTTTCACTTTTCTAAGGCAGAATAATTATTAGTAATTCTTCTACTGTGGTTTAAACCTATAAGGTCTCTAGCTTATTTATTTCTTTGAGAAGAATGATTTAGTTATGTGTAGCTTGCATTTTGTATTTGACTGCAATGTGTCAGGAGTTAATTATTTATAGTTCTTGCTGAAGCTGAAGTAGTATTTGCCTCACTGAGTTTATAAAAAAAATAAATAAATGTCTTGCTGCAATCCAGTAACAGGAAAGTAGATTGGCGATTGAACTGCATCTTAGGTTTCATAGGTTGGAGATTGTTATAGGATATGATGTCTGAGTTCTCATAGTCTTTGTAAGAAAACAGAAGTGTTAACTTTATGAGGAGGAAGAGTATAAGACTCAATACCATAAAACCAGGAAAGTCGGTTGGTCTACTCATTTATATTTCTGTCTTTTGCATATGGGACACCTTGCCTACCAATCCAAGTTACTTTAATTCAAGAGATAGCGGTAAAAGTATGAGATCTACTTTATGGCAGGTGTCACTTGAATAAATATATATGCAAGAATAATAATCCTATCATTGAAACCATGTCCTCTTTATCCAAAGTGTTTGTGAAATGGATGGCAGAATAGGACAAATTAGGGAACCCTGCTCCCTCCCTCCTCGCTGATTCAGTATCCAAGGTTGCCAGTTGTCATTTAAATATCACACTCAAGGTTAGTTAGCTGTTTGTTTTTAAATGGAAGCTCATGCTAATTTTCCAGTCTCAAAAAGTTTGGGCTTTAAATGAAATATACTATGTCAAAGGTACCAATCTGCAGTACTGGTGCAGAGTAAGTGTTAAGCCCTAAATGCATCCGTGGGTTGTGTAGTGCTGAAGGGGTAGTATGGAGCGTGGTTTCCTCTATGTGAGGCCAGAGGATGTGGGTGAGGTAGTGTGGCCCTGTAGGCAAACAGGGCAGTGCTGGAAGGCAGAACCTTGAAGGTGCTGGATTGAAGTCTGCAGTTCTTGGAAAGAGTCTCCATGGGCATCTGTCAGTAGGAGGCTTTATCCAAGTCCCTGTGCCTTTAGATGGAGGCCAAATAGCCAAAAAATAGTTTACCACGGTCCAGGTGGCTGAAGTAGTATGGATCAACCAGAAAGTCAAGATGGCGAGAGGCAGGCTCAGAAAAGGAACGCAGCCTGGTGTGGTGGTGCCCATCTGTGATCTCCTTAACTGGGAGGCTGAGACAGGAAGCTAGCAGGTGCAAGACTTAGCAAGACCTTCTTTCAAAATAAGAAATAAAGAGGGGATGTAGCTTGAAGGTAGAATGCCCGTGGGCTCAATCTCTAGTAAAAAAAAAAAAAGAATAAACATAAATAAGAAGGAAAAAAGAGACTTGAGATATGTCAAAGAGTGTGTCTGGGAGAAAGATGCTCACCATTACTTTTATCTGTTTTATATATACATGTAAACTTACAATATATATTGATACCTACTATCCACCAGGCACTGTTGTAGACACTATGGATTAAGCAGCAAGCAAAACAGATGAAAATTGCTGCTTTTGTGAAGCTTATTTGCTAGTTGAGGAAGGATATAACAGCCAAATAAATAAGCAAATGGTGTGGTGCATCAGATCATAATTGCTATATTGCTATAGAGAAAAACAAAGCCATAGAGGAGAGATGAGGAAGTGTGGGACCTTACATGTTTACATATCATGCCCCTACACTTAAGTGAAGAAGTGGCGTTTGAGCCAGCTCCTAAAATGACTTCAGTATGTTAGTCTTATGCTGAGGGAGCCAAGCAACTGAACTTATACTCAGTGGTACATTTCAACTGTATTTAGTTTGTGTCAAAATTTTCTGTCTTGCTGTTTTAAAATTTAATTGCAGTGGGAAATAAATAACGTGTGTGGGATGGAAAAGGAGAGGAGGATGCCATTCTGCAGGTGGGGTGTTTGGAAAGGATAGACCTAAAAGAGATGGTAGAGAAATCCCCTCCTTATTTGCGGGGAGGAAGTCAGGCTAAGTGCAGTTGAGGGCCACAGGTGTGTGACAGGTTGCCATCATGCGAACTCAGGCTATAGAAATTATTTCTGACATCAGTTGACAGTAGAATAATAGGTTTTCTTTTGACAGCAGAAGATTATTACACGGTTGGACTTTAATAAACACTCTTCAAGTCTTTATGTCTGGGAAGCTTAAGCCAAGTTCTTTACATAGCAGCACTAACATTTTATGCTTGTCTGTCTGTTGCAGCTCTGTAGGACACCAACCTCAGAGAGGCAGAAGGGATGGCTAGCTCAGCCCGGGAGCATCTGCTTTTTGTGCGGCGTCGAAATCCCCAGATGCGGTACACGCTGAGTCCAGAGAATCTTCAGAGCCTTGCTGCGCAGAGCTCCATGCCCGAGAACATGACCCTGCAGCGAGCCAACAGCGACACGGACCTGGTGACCTCCGAGAGCCGCTCCAGCCTGACTGCCAGCATGTATGAGTACACGCTGGGCCAAGCCCAGAACCTCATCATCTTCTGGGACATTAAAGAGGAGGTGGACCCCAGTGACTGGATCGGACTTTATCATATAGGTGAGTCGAAGGAATGGACTTGCATGTGGCTGAGAGCACAGATTTTTATGAAGACATTATGCTGTTCTGTCTCTTTTCCTGGCAAAGTATTCTCCCTCTCCTCTCCTCTCCTCTCCTCTCCTCTCCTCTCCTCTCCTCTCCTCTCCTCTTCTCTTCTTTCTCTCTCTCTCTCTCTCTCTCTCTCTCTCTCTCTCTCTCTCTCTCACACACACACACACACACACCACACACACACACACACACACACACACACACACACACACACACACGATGATCCTGGGAATTTTCTTGCTTTGCTTGGGGGAGGAGAGTCAGTTGTACCTTTGCTTAGATGAATTTTATGTTTAGATTCCTACCCAATTAAATGCCAGAACCTGCAGATATTATGGGATTGTCTTTTTAAAACTTCCCATTGCCTTAGATCAGGAGTTCTATTTTGGAATGAGGTGGTTATTAACATAGAGTGTCAATTTTAAACTGGCAAAATATCTAGATTCAGATAAGAGATAGAAAAGTGTTTTGTATCTTAGGTTTCATTAAGAGCAATCTGCAGTCTAACACATCTTTTTTATTTCAAAATTCCTTGAACCTATCCCTGATCAGTTAGGTGAGAAAAGTGTCCTTCTGATGAATGACTTAGAAATAGTTGCTATTTGTTTTAACATAAGCAGTCACAGCTCTGTGTATCTCATTTGCACCTGTTAGTCATAGAAGAGTGAGTGATGAATGAAGTGTGCCTGAAAGTAAAACGTCTCTTTATCTGAAAGCAAAAATCAAAGCCTATGAACTAACCACAAGGAAAATCTAAATCCAACTCCAAAATAAAGAATCTAACATCACCCCAAATTTGAGGACTTTTTCTCTGAATGAAGAAAATTCATTTTGAAATTTAACATCAGATATTTTAATAGAGAGAGATTGTTGCTTTTAATAAATGTAAATTAGAAGCTAACTATCCTTTTTTAATGAATAAATTAATAAAAAAAGACCTATCTACTTATTGCATATAAGAGCTTCTCAGATGGGCAATTTTGCCCCCTAGAGGACGTTTGGAAGTATCTAGAGATGTCTGGTTGTCACAGCTGGGTGGGAGGATGTCAGGCCAAGGGTGCTGCTAAATATCTTGCAGTGTACAATTATCTGGGTCCAGCCGTACGCCACCAGGCCCGGCTCAGAGTTATAATTCTTAAATTAACCCAAAGCTATAGTCAGGAAAGCAGAATTAGGAAATAAGCCTCTTGAAAAATACTAATTTAGCTGAGTGAGTGTGGTGGTGGATACCTGTAATCCCAGTACTTGGGAGACTGAAACAGGAGGATTACATTGTGGCCAGCCTCAGCAACTTAGTGAGGCCCTCTACAAATCAGTGAGGCTCTGTTTCAATAGAAAAAAATAAAATAGGGCTGGGGTTGTGGGTCAGAGATAGAATGCCCCAGGGTTCAGTCCCCAGTACCACACACGTGCACACGCACAAGTGCATGTTGGCTTCCCAGTATGTAACATGTCTCCTCTGCTCCTTTTGGCTACTTTCAAGCTGCTAGAAAACCAAGCTAAAAAGAAACTCATGAAAGTAACCAAAAGGCAGGGCAGCCTCTCAGGCTCAGGAAAGGTCTGTATCTAATGGTCCAGCTGTTAAATAGCCTGTGGTTCAGTTTTGGCCAGTGAGGTATAGGGGGAAGACCTTGGGAGAACTTGGCTTTACAGTGAAAAGCTGGAGCTTTTGTCAAAAGAGTGAGTCTCTTAAGCTTCACATTCTCTTGTATTTGTGACTGGTGGAAGGATATGACGTCCTGGGCTGCTGCATCCACGTAGTACTCATGAGACATCAGTTCAGGGGATAATGAGCAAAGGATGACCAAGCAGAAAGATTAAGAGAAAGCTTGGACTGGCACTAGGAAGCTTATCTCATAAGTGTAGGGAATGTCCTTCTCTTTGTCATCATTAGCGATCCTTTCTGTGCCAATTGTTATTCCCCAGTCTCTAGTGCAGCTAGAAAGATGACAGGAAAAAGAAGGATGGCAACTGCTTCTACAGATACATAGGATGGGACTGTGGGCAGCTGCCTCTGCCGTTAGGCAGAGGGATTAATGCTGTGGGTTTTTTTTTTTGTTGTTGTTGTTTTTTGTTTTTTACTTTGCTGGTCTGGGGATGGAACCCAGGGGCATTCAACCTCCAAGCTACACCCCCTGCCCTATTTTTTAGTCTTTATTTTGAAACAGGGTCTCACTGAGTTGCAAAAGGCCTCACTATATAGCTGAGGAGGTCTGTGAACTGCGATTCTCCTGTCTCATCTTCCCAAATGCTGGGATTACAAGCATGCGTCACCACGCCCAGCTAATGCTGGTTTAATATAGGTTAAAAACCACTAGACTATTTTAAAAGGAAGTAGCGGACATGTGGAAAGCAGTAACTCCAAGCCATGTGGAAATTTTCAGAGGTTGAAAAGAACCAATAACATGATGGGAAGGGTTTTTTGAATGAACAATTAATAACTTAAAATATATGAGTCAGGTTTTTGGGGTACTATCAGATGAAAGTATGTTAGGTGACTAATTTGGAGAGGAGTTAAAAGAGGAAGCATTCTAGGATGGGAAAATATTTTGGGGTTCAGATGTAATCAGAGATCTATAAGGCCATTATGGACAGAAATATTCATAATAAATTTCCTCCCTCCCCTCCTTCCTTCTTTCCTTGTAAGATAAGGTTTCACCTTGTGGCCCAGGCTGTCCTCCAGCTCCTGGGCTCAAGGGGTCCTCCCACCTCAGCCTCCAGAATAGTTGGGACTCCAGGTGCACCCCTCCACACCCAGATCCATAATAACTTCTCTCTAGGGCTCCGTGAAGTACACGTGCTGGGAATCTAGGTTTCATAACAATAGCGCGCATGTCAGGAATAGCTTCAGATTTCTATACCTCTTGGTAGGAGGCAGCCGCTCCCCTTCAGTTGTGTCCTGAGAAGCTAGACTGTTTCCTAGCAACTTCTGCTTTTATTTATGGAACAGAAAGATGGTCTCTATAGGAATAAGTCCCAAAGGAGGAGGAATTTTGTGGGACATGGGGCTGTGAGGCTTGGCTTGTTGGCACAATCTGTGTTTTGATTGTGTTTCTCTTGGCTTACATTTTCTTCTGAAGTTTGAGTTTTGTTTTTGTTTGGCTAATTGTTAATAATATTTTGCATGGTATGAAATACTCCAGATGACCTTTATCACTGCTGATCTGAATGAAAAATATATCCACCTAGATGAGAACAATTAAAATATTAAAGGCATTTTAATTAGTACATAGATTCTATTGGAAATACACAGAAAAAATGTTGAAAATATCAAAGCACTATTTGCAGAAACTTTGGGTGTGAACATGGCTCTCAAAACATGCTAATTATGTTCTCCCTCCACAAAGTCTCACCCCCATGAGGTTTCTAGAACTGATCACATTGCAGGTAGTTTTCAGAAATCACTAGGTTTATAATGTATTGTTGGTCTCCAAGATTAGAATTGACCCCTCAGAAACCTAAGAGTGTGCCGGAGCCAGCCGGCAAGAGTAGGGGTTCTGAAGTGAGGCGTGAGGATGAAGAGTTTTTAACTCTAACGTGGGGGAGCCGCCAGCCTACTATCTCTACTGGTCAACCCCTGTTCGTGGGTCAATATTTCCTACAGGTCGACGACTATGCCTGGGTCAGTATTCTCTATTGCGCGGACACTCCTGGCCAACGCAGCTTCTGAGTCAATCTCGTCTTTATTGTGCCGACGCCGACTTTGTTTTTCCAGCAGTATTTATACACAGCTACAAGTTAATCAACATTCTCGTGCTACCACCACCAGAATACAATAAAGACCAATACAAAACACATACCTTACAGATAGGCCTATCAGTACCCTTGTGTCATCACCACCTGATCCTCTCTCAGACCTCTTTGAACTTTCCATAACCCCAAACCTTCTTGACTCTGGGCGAAGGACAGTCAGCTGCGTCAGAGACACCAATCTAGGGGAAGGCCTTAATGGCTCCCAACGGGGGGGCGGGGGGGGGCTCACTTGCCTCTCTCTAAACTCACTAAACAAAAAGACCCGAATTCTCACCTTGTGCAAAAACACTTAGGATACCTAACACAAACAGCTTTTTATGAAAAACTAAAGGCAAACAATTTAAA
The DNA here is from genome assembly GCF_963383645.1 of Muscardinus avellanarius. Classification (NCBI taxonomy): domain Eukaryota; kingdom Metazoa; phylum Chordata; class Mammalia; order Rodentia; family Gliridae; genus Muscardinus; species Muscardinus avellanarius. The sequence continues at coordinate 41,885,437 of NC_137787.1, forward strand.
GAGGAGGCAGAACGTAGTATTACATTCATTTCAGGCTCACTATCCAATTTGCCTTAACCTTTGATCTTATGCATATTTCTTTGGCTATTCAAAAGAAAAACACTTGAAAAGGCTTAATTTGCCACTTCTTATTTGTAGGCAACTTCAGATTCGTAACAGAACTTGAAAAATGTGCGTTGTGAACATTAAAAGTATATACTGTGCTGTGTCCTACTTAATGCAGATCTACAAAATGTTATTGATCTGAGGCTAGATAAGATGCGTTTTCAACATGTAAATAAATGTACGGTTTCCTTCATTCAGAAACTCTTGCTATGAAAAAAAATTTCTCTTGAACTACGTAATGTTTATTGATATAGTTATTTCATATTCTGGCTCAAGCTTCTTAGATTGCTTTGGATCAAAAACAAGTAAGTAATTCACCAGTTTGTCTGTACCACTTTTAGTATCCTTCTGTGTCCATGCATTGATCATATCTCCAAAGATTAATAGCAGGACAGATCTATTTTGACCTTTAATCTTTAAAAAGTACCATGACCAATTGTTATGACAATTTTAATATTTCTTTGCATTTGGATAGTAAAATAAAGTAAGATTGCAATAGTGAGCCAAGGCATTAAGATAATTTATTTTAGAGCTTTAAGATTTCAAAGTATAAGCAAATCTTTTATAAAGAAAGAAGAAGGAAGGAAGGAAGGAAAGAAGGAAGGGAAAGAGGGAGAGAGGGACAGACAGCAGAATGGTGATAACCTACAGCTTTTTTCTTTTCTTTTTTTTTTTTCTTTTTTTGGTGGTACTGGGGTCCCTGGAAGCCCTTCTACCTCCGGGCTACACTCCCAGACCTATTTTATATTTTTATTTGGAAACAGGGTCTCCTAAGCCAGCGCGCGCAGCTGGCTTCGAACCTGCGCGATCCTCCTGTCTCTGCCTCCCAAGCGCGGGGATTACAAGCGTGCGCCACCACACCCGGCATACCCTACAGCTTTTTGAGGGCAGTATCAAGATTGAAATTTAAGTGTCCTGTGTTGTGGTCTTTCTTTTTTTTCCTCCTGTTCTTGGAAATGTTGTGAAATGTTTTTAATCCTTAGTTATTTGCTTATTGCTTTCTTAATTATCATTTGTATTGTTAATTCTTTGCAAGTTATTCAATTACAAAAAACCTGAGTAGACATTCCTCAAAATTATACATACAACCAGGGTGTGGTGGTGCATGCTTATAATCTCAGTACTTGGGAGGCTGAGTGAGGCTCAAAAAAAAAGAAAAAAGAAAAAAAAGAAAAAGAAAAACACAAAAAGGTTTTACTTTTTTACTTTTTAGTATTGATGAAGGTGTAAAAGCAAAGGAAGTACATCCACACTGTTGGTGGGAAGATAAATTAGGATAGCCACTGGAAAACAGTACAGAGATTCCTCAAAAATTAAATATATAGCTACCATATGATCCAGAAATCCCACTTCTAGCTCTCTTTCTAAAGGAAGTGAAAGCCATATGTTGAAGCAGTGTCTGTGATCCAGTCTTACTGCAGGGTGATTCACAGTGGCCAAGATATGGCAGCACCCTGCGTGTCCCTCAACCCAGACAGAGAGACTGTATATACACAATGGAACACTATTGAGTCACAAAAACGAATGGAATCCTGTCATTTGTTGCAACATGGGTGAACCCAGAGGGCATTATGTTAAGTGATGTAAACATTGATTAAGAAAACAACAACAACAATAAACCAAGTAGTTATCTATCCTGACCTCAATTTAAGCAATGGTGTTAGAAAAAGTTTGCTGCACTAGGCATTTTTCTTCCTAACATGCGTTAACTGTTAACGGGTGACTTTTGTCTTGTGAACTACACAGGAACATCACAAGCAGAACACTTTGAGAAGAAGCTCTGGGTCACCAGCACAATAAGATTAGTAAACTCAGTGAATGACAAGCAGAATGACTTTGGACAATGTAATCTTTTTATTTATTTTTCTTTTTATGTTTTGGTACTGAGATTGAACCTGCAATGTAATCTTTTTAAACCTCAGCTTCTTTTGTAAAAACATGAGTAAGAAAACCAATAATATAATGTGGATTAGATGAGATCATGTGTATAAAACTCTTAGAAAGGCACCTAGATTTATTGTAAGTTCCTGTCATTATTGTGGCTGATAATATGAATAAAAATAGTAAAATAAATCATTTTAACTGGTGGTCTGAAGCTGCAGTATAGACTTATCCACTGAATAAATTCACAAGAACATTTTTCTAGATTAAAGTAAAACAGTGGGCTACTTCTGCTTACAGAAAACAAAATTCATTTATTTGAAAGAGGGCTTCATAAACTAAATAAGCACTAGCAGTGCATTGGCACATGCCTGTAATCCCAATACTTGGGGAGATTGAGATAGGAGGATTGCAGGTTTGAGGCTAGCCTCAGCAACTTAGTGAGACCCTGTTTCAAAATAAAAAATGATATAGGGCTGAAAATTAACTCAGAGGTAGAATGACCCTGGGTTCAATCCCTAGCACCAAAAAGAATAAATAATAGAGTATTTTAATTTCAGTATTATATATTTCTAAATCAATATATTTTCCAAGGTGATAGAAAAACTATAATAAATCAAATGGAAAATAGAATTAATGTACTAGGTATTTCATTTTCAGAATAACTATCAAATACAGGTTGTGTGCTATTTTCTTAGGCTCTTTTCATATTTTTTACATGATTCCTGCCAAATAAAAATTATTTTAGTTCATATATATAATTTTTTTGTGGTACTGGAGATGGAGCCCTTCTACCTCCGGGCTATACTCACACTCCTAGACCTATTTTATATTCGAACCTGCACCATCCTCCTGTCTCTGCCTCCCAAGTGCAGGGATTATGAGTGTGCGCCGCCACATGCCTGGCCTTATATTTAATTTTTAAAAAATGCTTGTGGAAAATAAGAGCATTGAATATGAACTTTGGTTTTGGAACAACATAACTCTAAGGTTCTTTTTGTTATGTAAATCAGTCAAGTTAGGTAAGTAACTAACCCTGAATCCCTAGTGGCTGAACACAAAAAAAGGTTATTTATTGGTATTGCCATATATATGTCCAATGTGAGTGGGCAGGGGTCTCAATTTATACTTTCACTTAGGGACTCAGGCTTATCACCTTCTTTATTATTTCCACACTGGATTATAAAGCCCCAATCATTTTATCATTATGTTACCTGGAACACATGGCCTCCTTGGGCAGGTGTCAGGGGAAGATAGCTGGACACTCTCATACCAGCTCCTAAATGCTTTGGCACCAAGGTGACCCCTTTTGCTTCTGCCCAGATCCTTTTTATGTAGCATTGTTAGTATGAACGAACTGGGAACTGAGAAGCTCTTGGCTATTCATACAGTCGTCAATGTCTGTCATAGTAGACGTGTCTTGCTAACAACGTGTCTGGTCATCTGATCTGTTCCAACACTTAATACATCCTTGCATGGTCACTGCAAGAATACATACTAGGGTTAGAAAGTTTATTTTGACCGGTCACGGTGGCACATGCCTGTTATGCCAGTACTTGTGTTATGGTCTTTTATACTTGTATACATCCATCTTCTTAGAGATGATGATCTATGGTTGAGAAACTCACACACAGGCTAGGAGGCAGCTGCTTGCCACTCTAACCTTATTAAAAATATAACAATTATATTTCTCACTGTGCTATTACAACAAAGAAGTCTTTATGTGTAAAAATAAAGGTAACTTCGTGGGGAAAGCTTTGGAGAAGCTAGGTAAATTTCACATAGTAATCTACAAGAATACCAAACCTTGCAGTTTTTCTGCTAGGCAAAACTCCAAGTCTCTGGGCAAAACTCCAAGTTTCACTGAGTCCCATCCTCAGGATATCTCAAGCTACATCCAAGGCCAGTCTTAGTTCTCGGAATTTGGTAACTAGCCTCTCAGAAAACACATTATGAGTCAGGGTCCCTTCATATTTCGGAGGCTGAAGCAGAAGGGTTCAGGTTAGAGGACAGCCTCTGGAAGGAGTGAGTCCCTAAGCAACCTAGCAAGACCCTGTTTCAAAACAAAAAAAAAATTGGGCCGGAGGGCAGTGTTAAATCCCCAGTATATTTCCCCCTGCCACATACACACACACACAGAATGAAGACAAGGAAAAAGAAAGTATATACTTTGCAAGGTGTTCAGAGACACCTGAGTGGATATGCCAAGGCCAGTACCATTGTGGAAGCCAAATAGCAGATAGTGGAATCTGAATTCACATCATCACATTGGTGTCCCAGACCATCACAGATATTCTCCTTTTTCTTTTTTTTTTTTTATGACACGAGTCATGGAACCCAGGGTTATTCTACCTTTGAGCTATGTCCCCATTCTTAGCCCTATTTTGTTTTTATTTTGAAACAGGGTCTTACTAGTTTGATGAGAGTCTCACTGCTTGTTGAGGCTGGATGTGAACCTGCAATCCTCCTGTCTGCCTCCCAAGTACTGGGACTACAAGCATACACCACCAGGTCTGGCTACAAATCTTTTTGTTAATATGCATGTTGAAGATTTGGTTCACAGCAGAGTCCATGTATTCAAAACAGTTATGAGAGACTCCCATAGATATTTGGTAGCTTTTTGAAAATTGTGTGGGTCTGTGTTCTAGTTTCCAAAGAAGCTGAATATACTTCACCGCTCAGCACATTGGTTGCAAGCCACTAAAATACCATTCTTCTAGCTATTGATTGAGATGATCTTTACTTACTATCTGGTTATTCTGGAAATATTCCTTAAGTCCTCACTCTCTCCCACCCATGCTGATTTGTGTCACTTAAAAGAGGCTTAGTCATAATTAATAAATGTTAGATAATATCCATAAATATTTTGTGTAGAGTTAAGATAGTATTGGCATGAAGTCTAGAAATTCTTCATTCTGATAAAACCCATTAGTAATTCACAAAATACTTAACCAGACATGCTAATTCTGTAGTGTTATAATTAGCCATCCATACTTTCCTAAGGACTAAATAGTGGGTACACCTATAAAGAATCATATTTATAATGTCATGTTTTTATTCTCATGTTTGTATTCAAGTCTGTTTTGTCTGCCATCAATTGCTGTATTGTTTTTTGAGGTTAGTTTTGCTCCGTGTACCTTTCCCCACTGATTTTCTTTCATTCATTGGCATGCTTTAGGTTTGTCTTCTGGACTTAATCTATAGCTTTTTTATTCTTAAATTGAGCATCTTTTTAAAATTTTTAGTGTTTTATATGTGCTGTTATTTCTGATGTATTTGGACTCACTCCTATATATTATTTATTTTCTATGTATCATGCCTTTTCTTTGTTATTTTCTCTACTTTTATATCTTCCATTGGAATTATGGTTTTCTTTACTTCTCATTTCCACATTCTACCTATGTTTGTTTGGAAGCTAAACATTATTTTATTACTGTTGTCCTTTGAACTTTTGACATGCATAATTGAGTTAACAAAAGCTATAATGAATCAGTATCTTTTATAAATGCTTCAAATTGTTCAAGAGTCTTTTTTTTGCATGTGTGTGTAGTACTGGGGATTGAATCCAGGGGCATTCTACTTCAGAGCTACACCTCTCACCCTATTTTATTCTTTAATTTGGAACAGAGTCTCACTGAGTTGCAGAGGGACATGCCAAGTTGCTGAGCCTGACCATGAACCTGTCATCCTCCTGTCAGCCTCAAGTACTGGGATTACAAGTGTGTGCCTCCACACCTGACTTCAAAAATCATTTTATTCCAGTGACCTCCCTCCCTATCTTCCCTTTTATTGCTGACAACTTTTAATTTTATCTTGTTTTAAATCCCTTTCTCCAAGCCTGGCATGGTGGTGCATGCTTGTAAGCCCAGCATTCGGGAGGCTGAGACTGGAGGTTCGTGGTTCACCAACAGCCTCAGCTACTTAGTGAGGCCCTTTGCAACTCAGTGAAACCCTGTTTCAAAATAAAGAATAAAAAAAATAGGGCAGGGAGTGTATCTCAGAAATCAAATGCCCCTGGTTCCATCCCCAGACCTGCAAAAAAAATTCCCTTTCTCCACATTGTTCATTACTATTATTGTTATACTTTTTTCATATACATGGCTTGTTTCAGTTAGACAGTCTGCATGACAAACCTGCATTAAATAGTGGCTTAAAACGATCTATTGGAGAAAAATAATTTAAAGATTATAAACAAAACAAAAACGGACTTACGTGAATCAGCAGCATTAGAAATGGGTTTGATTTTCTTACAAAATATGTACACACAGTAAAAGTCACACTATAAAATAAATGGAAGCACATAAAAGAACATTAAAATTTAATTTAAAAATCCTTGATGATTTACAGAGCCAATCCTTTCCTTTTTTCTGGTTATTGTAGGTCTTGAAAAGAGGTATCATGCAGACCCACAGTGTCCCCTTCACTTTCTCCAGTGGGCTTTCTCCTCAGTGGCTCCTGGCTTTTTCCATCTCATTTTGCACCATCTATTTCATCATTATCTATGAAGTTGAGGCCTTCAGCTAGCCTTCCATAGAATCTTTGCGTTCTAGTAGAGCTGTGATAACTATCGTAGTCATTCTGTTTATTTCCATCAATTGTTTCCACAGTTTTGATGACATTGTTGTTGAATTGCTGAATAAATATGAACTCCCTTCACAACAATGGACACTTTTTATGGACTTCAGAGACACTATATTGAGCAGCTCAGATTTCTGAGCTATTTTAAGTTGTGGAAACCAGAGTATTTAACTCAGTTTTTTGGTTTTGGTACTGGGGATGTAACACAGGGACATTCTGTCTCTGAACTATGCTCTCAGTCCTTTTTTTTTAAACAAGGTCTTGCTAAATTGCCAAGGCCCTTCCTAAGTTTCTGAGGCTATCATTGAATCTGCAATTCTTCTGTCTCAGCCTCCCAAGTGCTGGGATTACAAGTGGAAAATACCATACTCAATTAACTCAGATTTAATAGTATCTTTAGGGATTTTTTCCAAGCTTTTGTAGTTTTGTCTTTCATACTTATTTTATTTAGTGTCTGAATTAAAAAACTCCCAACATATGCTCATTGAGAAAGCCTGATTTTTCACTTTTTACATTAAAATTTTTAATGTAGCCAAATACCATTCTCCTTTCTCAATGTACTATAGTTCACAGGATTATTACCAGAACTATACTAATGCCTTGTTTACAAATCACTTGAGCTGGGTAGAGTACAGGGCATCCATTGAGCTCAGTATCAACCGACAAATCGAGTGGTGAAGGGGGTGGTTTTGGTGTGGGAGAATGGACATTCCTAGATTCAGATTCTGGTTCTGCTACTTAGGTGGTGCATGAGAGATTTATTGAATCATTCTGAGCTTCGTTTTCTTCATATACAAAATGAGAATAATACCAACTTCATAAAATTGTAGGGAAGAGGAAAGAAGATAGCATTTATGATTTTGTGGAAATGGGTAGCTGCTACCCAGGAGGTAGCCACCCCCAAGCCCCAGGCAAGCATTTGTGGAAATCCTACTATTGCCACTAGGCAATAAGATAGAAATATGAATTCACTCACAGTTTAGTTGGGTGAGATATAGGTAGGAAAGAAGAACAGTAATCACAATGCAACATGTTCAGAATAATATTGAAGGCCACAGGAGAATGGAGAAGAATGAAAGACCTGCCTGAGATGACGGGTCCAGAAATAATAGGATGAGTGGTGAAAAGTTTGCACCGAGAAGGTGATATTTGGACTTAGCTCGAAATAGGTGTAGGGTGTGTGTGTGTGTGTGTGTGTGTGTGTGTGTGTGTGTGAACACAAAAACATGTCATTTTAGGCACAGCAATTGGGTCTGCACATCCTAGGTTTTCTTCCTACATGGCTTGAATAAGCTCTTCTTGAAGGCTGTACTCCCTGCCCCCATCCCTCTTCTGCACAGGACATTATTGTGCATTTCAGCATCTGTATATTTTTTGACAGGATACTCTTTTTTATGGTACTAGGGATTGAACCCAAGCATTTTATGTCTGAACTACACCCCTGCCCCTATTTTATTTTGAAACAGGATTTCATTATGTTGATGAGGGTGACCTCAAACCTGAGATCCTCGTGTCTCAGACTCCTAAATAATGGGGTAACAGGTGTGCGCCACCACACCCAGTTGACAGGATATTCTTTTTATTCTGAATCCTTTTAGATAGAATCCACTTTTGATGCCTGCTCCCTAGGAATTCTGTCCTATAACTGTTTCAGGGCTGATTATACTGTGTTATCATTTGTCTTTTTCTACATTTGTTGTTTCAGTTGTACTTTTAACTCCTTGTGTCCTGTTCATGTATATGTTACTCACCCTATCCTGCTTTCTATGTTATGTTATCCACTAAGATTAATTAATTGTATTAAAGACTAGATTTCAGGTGAAAGTTACTATTATATAAAATACTTTTATTGAAGTATTATTTCAAATTGTATTGCATATTATGGAATTCTAATCTTTTTTGTGGTACTGGCTATGAAACCCAGGGGCATTCTAATTTGGAGCTACACCCCCAGCCCTTGTTTATTTTTTGTTTTCTTCTTTTGATTGATGTTCCATTGTATGGATATACCATGTTTTATTTTTAAATTTTATTTTCTTGGTGCACTATATTCTCACATCATAATGTGGATCATATTCGCATAGTACTTGGTGATCTATCCCCCCCACACTTCTTTTTCTTCCCTCCCAAAACTGAGTGTCCAGGTTAATACTGTTATATTCACATATATACACATATGCAATTGATTAACCTCATTTCATTGATTAACCTCAGCCTTCTTCCTCCCCTACCCATCCTTTCTAGCTTTGCTGAGGTTTCCCCTCCATTATCTGGAGTCTCTCTGGTATCTTTAATATTCCCTAGCTTGAGCATATTAGAGAAAACATATGTCCCTTCTATTTCTGTGCTTGACTAATCTCATTAACATAATGTTCTCCAGGTCTTTCCATCTTTTTGTTCTTCTTTATTGCTGAGTAGAATTTTTGTGTATATTTCCCATAATTTTGCAATCCATTCATCTGTTGATGGAGAGATAGGTTGGTTCCATATTTTGGCTATTGCAAATTGTGCTGCTTTGAACATGGTATGTACATGTTACTCTAATTATCTGATTTCAACCCCTTTGGAATCTTACAAGTAATAATACCAATTTTTTTTTTTTTTTTTTTTTTTGCTGGTCTGGGGATGGAACTTAGGGGCATTCGACCTCCAAGCTACATCCCCTGCCCTATTTTTTATTCTTTCTTTTTTATTTTTATTTATTTATTTTGGTGGTACTGGGGATGGAACCGTTCTACCTCCGGGATACACTCCCAGACCTATTTTATATTTTTGGAAACAGGGTCTTTTAAGCCAGTTAGGCTGGCTTCGAACCTGCATGATTGTCCTGTCTCCACCTCCCAAGCGTGGGGATTCCAATCATTAACCACCACGCCTGGCTATTATTTATTTTTTGAAATAGGATCTCACTAAGTTGCGGAGGGCCTCACTAAGTAGCTGAGGCTGTCCACAAACCACGATCCTCCAGTCTCAGCCTCCTAAATGCTGGGATTGCAAGTGTGTGCCACCACGCCCGGCTAATAATACCAATTTTTAACAACAACAAAAAATATTAGTTTTCTAGCACTCCACTCAGGCAATGAATCACACGATAGACCAGAAAGCTCAAAGTCCCTGATGAATGCTGACCTGTAACCTTGCTCAAGTGAGCAGTTGCAGAGGGTCATGTGCACAGGACAGTTCACCTTCTTTATAGCCTTGAAGCGTCTCAGAAATGACAGGTCTGGGCAATGAAAGTGAAAAAAAGAAAAAAAAAAGGCTGTTGCAGAGCCCAAAACTGAGAATTTAACCTTCTGCAGATGTTCGCTAAATTTCTGAAGCTTTCCTTTTTACATGGAATATTTCATCATATCAAAAATATGCCTCAGCCTTACACTTGAAGGAAAAAAATCTACTTGGATACTGTGCAAAGATATATAATAAATAATTAGAATTCCACTAGTCAATGTAAACTCTCAGTTGGAAATTTCAGTGTTTTGGTTTTTTATTCATTATTCGATAATATATTTCTTCTAATGTTAGAGCTCACTGCCATAATTACAATCCCAAAAAGAAGTGCTTATTTTTGCAGAGTAAAAGGTTGATCATTTCTAGTTGCATCATTAATTTCATAATAGCATTTTCTTGTATTAGAAGCATAATAGTTACATTAATAGTAGATATTTGGGTACATGTTTCAGAATGGTCAAAATGCCACAGATATTCTTCATGACAAGTAAGACACAACTTTCAGAAAAACACCTAGGACTGCTTAGAAAAGAATGAGAAATAATAACAACAGCAACAAAAAGAATATAAAACAGTATTCACACTGAATTCAGGGGGAAACATAATTCCTACCACCACCACCAGCAACAAAATCCAAACTATCATTAAAAACTAAAGTTCAACTCAAACTAGCTGCGTGTGTCACATTTTTTCTTTTAGGGCATGCACTCTAGGCTTAGCATGGCCCCTGTGCAGCTTATGATTGTTCTTTTTCTGCATCTTTCCTCTTACACTCAGTGAGTTTGTGTGGCTCTACTGGACTGTGTTAAATGGGCATTTGCTGGGCCTCCTCTGAACATTTCATCTTTGAAGATTGTAGTAATACAATGATTCATTTATTTTAATAGAAATTTAATTTATACATTTTTCTAGTTTTTATATCACTGTTTAAAATATTTCCCCAATACTTATCGTGTCTGAACCATAGGTCAGTGAAAAGGGTTATTTTTTAAGCTGTTATTTTTTTTCAGGTGACTTTTATTATCAAATCTACAGAAGTACTTTTTGTCCAGTCTCTTATGTTTCTTTTTTAGTGCAGTGCCCCTTCCTTGGGATTTTAAATATGCAGGGCTGAGTCCCTGCTTATATTAGTGCTTGGTATAGGAAAGATTGAGATGATCTAATAAGATTGTAAATAGCACAAACGTTTCTTTGCTTAGAAGTTTAAACCTATTTATCTTTTTCTAAACTGTAACTGATATAATTTTTTGTTTTCTAAATATAGATGTGACTAATACCCAAGGGTATCCATGAGCTGAAAAATAGTTCAACAAATTTTCTTCAGTGTGTCTTGATTGTATATGGAGAATTCTGATTTATAAGTGGTTACTTAACTAGAACCCCTCTGTCCCTGCTATTTATTGAAACTCTGCTTTTGTAAGTCCACAATAACTTCAGAAAGTCAGATATCAGACCCTCTGACCATCTTCTCCTTCCTTCCCCCTAGTCTTTGATGCTGTTTGCTGTGTGTGTGTGTGTGTGTGTGTGTGTGTGTGTGTGTGTGTGTGTTTTCTAGGATTGAACCACCCAGGGATATTCAACCTTCAAGCTACATCTCCAGCCCTTTTTAATTTTTGAAATAGGATCTCACTAGGTTGCTGAGAGTCTTGCTATGTTGCTGAGGTTGTCCTTGAACCTGTGATCCTCCTGTCTCAGCCTCCCAAGCACTGGAATTACAGACATGCACCACCATGACCAGATGCCCTCTTTTTTGGAGTCTTGTTTCTTCATGTTTTCTCTTTATTGAAACTTCTTTCTTTCCTTATTCTTTAAACATTCAGGCTTTATTGTGGATTTTCTTTATTAAAAATACTCATCTTCTTGTATGACTTCCTTCACTCCCAGTCTTCAGCTAGTTTAGCTGGGAAGCCTCATCTCACCAGGGCGGGCTGGAGCAATTTTTTTCCTGGTTCACAGAAGCCAACCCTATACACCATGCAGCTTTGCATCCTGTGCCTTATGATGGCAACATGAGGTCAGCCTGTGATGGGAACCTTTACACCAAGGAAGCAGCAAATACTTCACAGCACTGTTCTCCGTGACAGAGACCCAGGGCACCCCACACCACTGTCTAGTCCCCATCTCTGTCTAAAGCTCTTAAGATCAATGTCCTCTCACTTCTTAAACTCAGTTTCACATGGAGTGACATGCCAAGCCAGCTTTTCTTGACTTCCCTAAAATGCTATTTTGTCAAAATTTTGATTCCCAGTCTACTTTTAACCTTCATATCTGATCTGCTGATTGGTGATATAAGTTCATAGATGGCAGTATTTCCAGCACTCTTGCCTCTATTGGTTCTCATGTTGTTTAGGTGTTTATTACTAACTTCCTCAGGAATTTCAGCCTAGTCCAATCCATGATCCCTGTCACTGCCAAATATTTACTTAAAAAAATGTTTATTTTCTCCAGGCACTAAGCTAAATGCTTTGCTCATGTAATCTTTAAAACAACCTTGAAGAGGTGATATCAGTCATTTAGGACTCATTAATGACAAATGGTCCTCCAAGTCAACAGGGGCCCACCTGGAGGTAGGTGGTGTCAATGCAGTGCAAGCTAAGATGGGGAGGAGGATGGATGTTGAGGATTGCAGATGTCTCCATGAGGTAGGTATCAGTTCCTCCATATTATGGCGGAATGAAGAGACCAAGCATTTAATGAACTTCTCCAAGCTTCTCCAGTTAGACAATATGAGTTGAAATTTTACTGAACTTGAAGTATGTCTTCTGTGAATTTTCCTGTCATAAACTTCCCAATGCATGTGGTGTAAGATATGGTCAAGCATTTATGCTGTGTTCTGAAGTAGATAACATAGACCTATATTTAAATCTCTGCTCTGCCATTGGCAGATGTCCATATATGTCCTAAATTAACACTGGCAAGTTGCTTACCTTTGCCTCAAAACAATATCAGTTACATAGGAAAAATAATATCCTTAATAGGACTTTTATGCACACATATAATGTGCTTGGGAACAGGACTTGGTTTAATATGAACATAAGAGCAGGGTGTGGTGGCATTTGCCTATGATCCTAGAACATGGGAGGCTGAGACAGGAGGATCTTAGGTTTGAGAATAGCCTCAGCAACTTTGTGAGACCCTCAGAAACTGAGTGAGACCCTGTACCAAGTAAAAAAATAAAAATAAAAAACGTCTGGTGAGAGTATAGCTTAGAGGTAGAATGCCCCTGGATTCAATCCTTAGTACCACAAAATGATAAAAATCTTAAATTGAAACATTGTAAATCAAACATTTAATACACCTAAGCCCCTAAATACTATTGTTTATCCTAGCCTCCCTTAAATATTTTCAGAAAACTTTCAATAGCCTAACATTATCTAAAAATTGTTTTATAATGAAAAGTTGAAAATCTCATGTAACTCACTATATTAAAAGTGAAACAAGAATGGTTATATGGGTATGCTTTTTTAGTATTACAAAGTTGAAAAATTGTTAAATTGTAATTGAATCATTGTAAATTGAGGAGTATCTGTAAAAGAAATGTTAACTCTGATAATGATGATGAAACTGTCTACTTGTGCAAGACAGGTATATTTTTCTATTTACTGTATTGCCAAGTGTGACTCGTTTACTTTTGGATACTTACGAAGTTAAAAATACTATAATAGAAAAAGACTTAAAAAAAGGAAAATGTGTTGATGGAAATTGTATTTCAAGGATTAATTGCATCATGTTAAGAGGTACAAGAACCTTAACATGCAAGTATATTAAAATGGAACTTTGTATGGATCAGAATCAACTGAGACCAAGGTGAAAGATAACTTCCTCCAATTCCAAACTGAGATGCTAGAGCACCCAAGCAGGACCGAGGGTGCTGAAGGTCCAGAATTATTCTTGTGGCCTTTACCTGGCCACCAGGGGAGAGGAGCTGTTGATTGGATGGTGGGTTTCTTTGAGGTCGGTGTTCTGGAGAGTACACACATACTAGAGAGAGGCGGGAACTTCCCTCCCCGTCATGTGGAGTGAGGGCCTACCGAGGGCACTGCTCCAGGAGCTTCAGGAGTGTTGCCTTGAGCACGAGGTGTCTGCCCCGCTCTGGAGGGCTCTCAATGTGAGCTGCTGTGGCTGGAATTCAGCCAGAGGGGGCTGGGTTGACATGGCCTGCGTTGCTTGAGTAGGATCAAGAATACATGTTTTTTGTGGACCAGGTGTGAGGGTTTTCCCACAGCGAGCTGGTGTGGGTCATTGTGACACCTGCTCCCAAGAGCACCTGGAGGAACTGATGTGACTGCGGGGGCCATCAGGGGCAGGATGGAAGGACTTGTCTGGATGAGGCAGAGTGGCTTCTGGAGGCCATGGGCTTGAAGTAGAGGGGCATCTGGATCGTGTCAAGGAGATTGCAGATGTGAATCTTTTGAAATAGGGTCTCTCGGGAGCTCAGGAAGGGCAGAGAGGGAGAGGGAGAAAAAGTGGGAGAAGGAGAGAAGAGAAATATTCTGCCCCCTGAGAATTCCAGCACCAGACTGCAGCAGATTCAGTTCAAACAGAACTTCTACTTCTCCTCCCATCTCTCCTCCTCCCTACCACCCCGATCCTCAGAAACTGTCAGGAAACAGAGAATCCAGCATTTCTCTTCAAGGGCTTTCTGCCTTTTAAACCAGCCTGAGCTAAGGGAGAGGTGATTTTATTTTAACTTTTATTTAAAATCACAGTGTGAGGTTTTGGCCATCACACAGAACTAGACATTTTCTTTACAGACATGAGCATTTTTGTGACTTCATGTGACCAAAGGTCTTTTCTTTATCTCAGAATGATCAGAAGTCAAAGCGTCTGCTTTTTCATCCAGTGACGAATGAAGAACCTGTTCAAGGGAGCACTGTAGAATGAGCAGCAGGGTAAAAGAAAATTGTTTAAAGTGGTATCCCACAAGCCCTCTTTTTTCAGGGTCATAGTTCACTAAGTATCCAGGTGTAAAATTTGTATTAGAAAATATGAGGTAGAACATTGTCTTTGGACTTCAAGTAGAGAAGACATTAAATATGTCGAGATTTGTTTGGCTTTATTTTTCATGCTGGAAATTGAGATGTTACAGGAGTGGATGTCAGGCATAGGTTCACCACGGTGAAGATTCAGAGGTGATGGAGACGTTTAGCTAATGCGGTCAGGTCAGCTGGGGTTTCAGTGGTACTGTTGGGGGAATTGTGGCCTCTCCTTGGTCTGGTCGAGCTGGCTTACAGCTGTGTTTGAGTCTCCTGGAGAGAACCACTTTTGAAGAAATATTCATGTGGCATCAGACTCTGAAGTATTTATGGAAAAGCAAAACATTTCACTCAAAAGCAGCAAAGGAGAGAAAACCAGGAGACTGTCTTCTCAGTGCTTTTGATTACTTTTTATTAGTGGGAGACAGCTGAGCATGGAGGGACCTGCGGGGTAGTGACCATCGCCAATGAATACACAGGGCAGGACCTGCCTCGGTCCTGGAGGTATGATGCTCAGGTTAGTGGATATGAGGGCACATGTCACTAAGAATGGTGTCAACTTTCCTGTAGAGAGCAGCACTAGACAGGCTAAGAGAAGGGAGGTCTGGGATGAGTGAGCTGTGTAACCATGGTAAACCTCAAAGAATAAAGGGAATGCTCTAAATTAGAGAGTAGACCAGGAAGCAGGGTGGAGGGTTAATGGTTCTAGTCTGTCCTTCAATTTATCCATGGCAGCATTTTTATATTGCTTTAATGTTTAGAGAAATCTTTCACTAACATTATTTCATGTAATTCTTGTGGCAACTATCCACCATGTTAACTTTACCACCTGATGGCAGAAACCAGAGAAAGATATTAAACAGGTTGAGCTGCTTATCCAGGTCCAATAGAAAGGGAAAGAACTTAGACGTAAGTTTTCTTATACTTTCTGAATTCAAAGGACCTTTTTTTCAGTGTACTAGCCTTCAGCGCTGTATTCAAATGGGAGAAAGGATTTCAGATAATTTATGACAATATTCTAAAACTTAATAGTAATGATATTTACTTATTTATTGTGGTAGTATAATTAATTACTAGAATGTAATTATAATTACATTCTAGCAATTATATTCTAATTACATGCTAGTAATAATTGAACTCAGGCACATTCTACCTCTGAGATACACCCTCAGCCCTATTTTATTTCTTATTTTGGAATAGGAATTTACTAAGTTGTGTAGGTTCTCGCTAAGTTGAAGAGACTGGCTGTGAACCTGTGGTCCTCTTGTTTCGATCTCCCAAGTACTGGGATTATAAGTGTGTGCACCCTTGCCCATTTGGAAATGTGTTTATTTTATTTTTATTATTTTTTATTTTTTGGTGGTACTGGGGTTCCTGGAAACCCTTCTGCCTCCCGGCTACACTCCCAGACCTATTTTCTATTTTATTTGGAAACAGGGGCTCTTAAGCCAGCGCGGCTGGCTTCGAACCTGCACGATCCTCCTGTCTCCACCTCCCAAGCGCGGGGATTACAAGCGTGCACCACCACACCCGGCTAATGTGTTTATTTTTAAGGTTGACTTCTATTTTTAGCAAGAAATCCATTAATAGTCTAAGACAAACTTGTAAATGAAAAGAGTAAACATTTGAAAACATCAAATACATAGTAGTAACAAGATGTGACAGTGATTGTGAAGGGGAGGGATGATCAGGACTCACTGCTCCAAGACTTACTGGCCAAAACCTAGGGCTCAGGATATGATTCATTCTGTAAATTTTGTTCTTAAATGTCATGTGGCTAAGTGTTGACCTCATGACTGGATTATAAGTGCTGTGGCCAAGGACTGCATTTTAAATAATTCAGGTGTCATGGATTGAATTGTGATCCTCCCTCAAAATCATGTGCTAAAGTTCTAACCCCAGTACCTCTAAAGGTGTCCTTTACTAGAGGTGGGGTCTTTACAGAGGTTATCAGGTTAAAATGAGGTCTTTACAACAGGCCTTAATCCCACATGATGGTCATCCTTATGAAAAAGAGAAACCCCACGTGCACATGAAGATATCTGTTAGTCAAGGAGAGAGGCCTGGAACAGATTCTCCCCTGCAGCTCTCAGAAGAAGACAAACCTGTTGCAGGGGATTGGTTGGGGGGGAAAGGTGTGTGGTGTGAAATAATCCCCCACCACCACCAGACACACAGAGACAAACAGAAAAACCGTGGATTCTTGTCCTAAGCTAAGAATAAGTATTCATCGCTTGGACAGCTGCTGAAGATTTAAAGAAGTTTATTAAAAAGGTAGAAATATAGAGATAGTTACAGCCCTGTGCCAGAGAGGGGCACAGGGGGGCAATTCGAATGAAAATGCCAAAGAACTCCAGTTTACTGAGTTTTTATCCTGTTTAAGTCCAGCAGGTCCCTTTGATTTTTGGAGATCATGTTATACCTTATCGCCAGCCCCTGCTCTGCTTCTGTTATCTCTCCAGCTGGGTTTATGGCCTGAAAGGGGGAAACATCTCTGTCTTCAAACACAGGCCCAGATTTATGGCCGGAGGGGGAGGCATCTCTATCTTCAAACATAGGCCCCCAAACTGTGTTAAATTGTTCTTAGGAATGCAAGGACATGTTGGCTAACCCTGGCTTTCTTAGTAAAGAAGATATGTTTCAAGGTTGGACATCTTTCCCAGGATTGATACATTAATACTTTTTAAACTCTCTTCCCAATACCAGTACAAAACCCACTAATACCTTGGTTTTGGGCTTCTAGCCTCCTGAACTATATAAATTGACACATTTATGTTGTTGAAGATACCCCGTTTGTGGGACTTTATTATTGCAACTCTTGCAAATGGATGCAGTAAATTTTTGTTTAAATACTGGGAACATGAATACCATGGTCTTCTTCCAGTGTAATTTTGATCAAAGTCATTCCAAATTTCCAGCTAAAAATGCTTCCCCATGAGCTTTGAGACCTTCAATGGCTGCTGCCCCATCTCTCTCCACTTCATGATTCTTCCCCTACCCCAGTTTCAGCTGCTCAGCTGGGGTCCCTTCCCACATCTCCTTTCATGAACAGTGCCCTAGATGTCTGGGCTTTATCACCCTGTGTCATGGTGAGGGCCTGCCTTCTTTGCACAAGGCCTTTGTATGGAATTAGGACTGCTTTTTAAAACTTCTGCTTTGTAGGATTTTTTCTTTTTTACTTCTTCTGACCAAAAAAGAATTGCTACCTTTAGAAATGGTAGCACCCTCAAAAAAGAAAGAGCACTGTTTGAATTCCCCCACAGAGCCCGGCCCTTAATTAAAAGATGATGCTGCCTCCAGCTGAGCCCATCCCCGGATGGCATTTGGAGGTCAGGATCTGTGTCTGTCCGGGTGGGCTCACAGTTCTCATGGTTCTCAGCACACTGTTATTACCATCTGTGGGTGTGTTAGACATCCACTGTCCACTGTGGTTGCCTTGAGATTACACACTGGTCGTGTCTTAATCATGAATGAATGCCCGGTAACTATATCCAATTCAAACTCACTAAACATTTGTCAACTCCATGAGTATTTTAAGAGAACTGAGAGTCTCTGTCCTGTAGGCTGAATTGCCATTTGAATTCTTGGTATGGTGCACCTGAAATGCCCTTCTAGTCTTTAGATTCAGAATCTTGTTGATTTGGAGAATACTTTTAGTCCTGGACTAGCTCTCCCAGACTTTGTGGATCTTAGTCCTAGAGAGCATAAGAATTATTTTTAATGGTTTAAGTACTGATCTGACCAGACACAGCACACTGACCTAAATATTTCCCTCTTCTTGATCTATTTGAGAGTTAAATTGGATACATATAATTTTCTAGAATTCATTCTATGTTTAAGTCCCTGTGTATACTTTTAAGTTTTGCTCTCTATGATTGCATGATTTTATTTTAAATATGGCTGCCAACCCACTGGCCAGTAGGTCCTGCTGGGCAGTATTATTCTTCTCATCACTTGGAGGATGACTCTGCCTGAATGCACTTGTTTCCATTTGTAACACATGTGTTACATTTCTTTTTTTCTCCTGAAGGGC
This sequence comes from Muscardinus avellanarius, assembly GCF_963383645.1. NCBI lineage: Eukaryota > Metazoa > Chordata > Mammalia > Rodentia > Gliridae > Muscardinus > Muscardinus avellanarius. The sequence goes on from NC_137787.1 coordinate 41,904,238, forward strand.
GAGAGGATGCAATAATGATGATGTGTACATACCCTTGAGTCCACACGTGGGAACACAGGGAGGAGTAGGAGCAGCCTTTCCCTTCTCCCATGATCCAATCCTGCACCCCATGCTGCCACCTACATTCCGAGACACATCTGCACTGGCCGTTGAGAGTAGCTATTTTGAGGAGTCTTTTGCTCTTCTAGGAGAAACACGTAACTAAAACTCATTTGTTGACCCTTTAGCAATCTCAGGTTGATGAACCCCAAACTCTACAAACCAGGAAATTGACTCTAGCAAACCTTTCAGGATGGTTGTACTAGTTTTTGTGGGCTATACACAATCTCTTCCTTGAAGGGACTTATTATTTAACGGATTCAGGATGGTGGCTCAAATCAAAGCTAGTATTCTGAGGTTAAGGCATGAACTTCTATTAAATCTTCTGGCACCGTGACATTCTATATTTCTGCATCTGTGCCTCCAGGCTCCTTATGGGACTTCCCCACTGAAACAGGATGTACAAAATGGACACACTTGGTATAGATGGCCAGACATGCTCTGAGGGCCTCTGCCCTAAGATTAAAGGAAACCTTTGAGTCAGCTGGAAGATTTCTGAAACTTTGAGAGAGCTCAAAAGAATAAGCGATCCTGGGAACTTTAGAGCTATGGCCAGGTTTGAGCATGGCTGGCTGGCTGGATGCATCAGAAGAAACTGCACCAAACTATAGTCTAACAAGTGGAGGAGCTGGTAAGTCTAACCTAGACAGAGAACCATACAATTTAAGTTTTAGGTGCTAGAGGGATTGAGCTCATGTGTTTATCTTCTTTTACATTTTCATCAGTAAGAGAGAGGTTCCATTTTTATGGCCAATTAGTGCAAATATCAGAACTAAAATGCAGGTCTCTGGATTTGTGAGTCTTCTCTTTGTTCTCTGTTGATGTTGCATTCTCTGTTTTTCAGAATCTTTCTAGCCAGGCATTATGTTTGGTGGCATTTTGATAAATGGACTCTTTTTTTTTTTTGCAGTACTGGGGGTTGAACCCAGGGGCCTTATACCTCTGGGCTATACCTCCAGGCCTATTTTATATTTTATTTGAAACAAGGTCTCACTAAGTTGCAGAGTCTAAGTTGCTGAGGCTGGCTGTGAACTTGTGATACTTCTGTCTTAGCCTCACAAGTACTGGGATTGCAAGTGTGCACCACTAACCCTGGCATGGACTCTATCTTTTAAAATATACTGTTATTGGTGCATTGTAGTTATACACCACAGTGAGGTTCCGAGTGGTACAAACACACATGCACACGGCACTCAGTGCTTTCCTCCAGATTCTATCTCATCCTTCCAGCCCATCCCCCATGCATGTAGTGACATTGTTTAAGAACAAAATAAACAAAAGTGTATAAACACTTTTATCATGGCCAACTGTAACCTACCAACTTCTAATAACTAGCTTAATAAATTCTCCCCAAACAGTTAACAACAGTTTCCAGCACACCACTGATTGTAGTCTCCTGCCCACTCTTTCTGTCATCGTTGGTAAGAGAAGGGCCTGTTTCATTGATTAGTTCAGTTCAGATGAGCCCAGCATCTTCTGGATTCTATTCTCTCTGTCAGGCTAATTTTCTTAAGTTAACAGGTGGTAGTAAGTGCTGGATTCTAAGAGAGGGTGTTTATTTTGGTTCTAAAGCATTTTGAAACTGTTGTGCTGTGGGACTTAAGTTTTCCTGTTCATAAAATTCTGCATCTTGAGAGAAAATCAAGTGGAGGGTATAGATCCTTTCTCATTCATTCATTCATTCATTCATCCATCCATTTCTTTTTGATCACTGCATCCAACCCATTATGACATTCTTCGCTGTCCATTTTGGTTTTAGAGGCTGGAGGGAAGAAAATATTGCAAAAGTGTCATAAAAACCATGGCTGCTTAAAGAATAACAAATTTAAGAGCTGGGGAGCACTTTTATAGATAATAAGAAACTGAGTGCTGAGTCAAGTGCTGAGAAAAACCAGGCTAGGTGAGGATCCAGGAGCAAAATTTTATTAGGGCATCTGACAACAGACTGGCTGAGTCCCAGATGACGTCAGCAACAAAGGACAGGGTGGGATTGTTATTTATAGGGGAAGGGTCTGAAAAGCCCCTGAGGACCCACAAAGTGCTGGAGGCTAAAACCAGCGGGGATCAGTTTCAGTGAAAGCAGATGAGTTCTGCTGGTCTCACTGTTAGGTTATCCTTAGCCCAGCACACCCCCACAAAGAAACAGACTAGAAAAGGACAAAGGGCAACTGTCCTGTCGGTGGGGTGGGGTGGGAAGTTGCTGCAGCCAGTTACTTTCCAGGCTCTGTTGTGATCAGATCATATCTTCCTAACCCTGAGAAACTGACAGAAGTCTGCACATGATCACATGGCTATTTGGAGTCATGGCTGCGATGGGAATTTGTGATTCCCCATACTCCAGTGTTCTTTCCATTACACCATCATGACTAATAGTGCCCCTGTCACATTCTGAGAAGGGGGGTGGAATATAGCATATGTCACTGTACTGTGACTTCAGGTTAAATAAACCTTAGAGTTTCTGCATCCCTTTTTGATCATATTAGGATGCTGAAAGTGAATTGGAGCACTGATTGTGAGGACTGACTAGTGCTCTTGTACCCATCTGCATCTGGAGGCATAAAAGCTGCAGTCCTGCCCCTGCCTGACTTGTGTGACCTGGTGTAAATCATCTCTCTCTATTTTGGGGAAAGGACGAATTATGAAGGTTAGGGAGAACTAAACAGATATCTATGAATCTGTTTTGAAAGTATTATTGATCATATAAATGAATATATATTATATTGTTTTCTTTTGCAAACAGGTAACTCTTTTTGTACCAGAAAGCTTATGTTCTTTAACTAGCTCTATTTATAAGCATTCCTTATTAAATATTGATTGTATATCCATTTCTAGATCCTGGCAGACATCATTGAATAAAACAGAGAGACACCCTACTTGTGGAGCTTACATTATAGAGGGAAAGATAGAAATAAGCAAAGAAATAAGAAAAAATCAGATAGTATTTTAAGTAAGTAAAATGCAAATAATAAAAACAGGATAACGTGATGGCGAAGATTGGATAGACTTTGGGGGTAAGGAAAGACATCTTTGAAATGTGACACTTAAGCTGAGTGACAAGAAGGAATAATTCTTGGAAACATTAGAAGTAGGAGTCTTCTAGGCAGCGGGAATGGTTCTAGCAAAGGCCCCAAGAAGAAGCAACCTCCACAGGTTTGGGAACAGAAAGAGGGCCAGTGTGGCCAGACTCCAGTATTTATAGGGTGATATAGGACGCAGTGGGGTTAGAGGAAGAGGGAGGGGTCCAGTCACAGAGATCTTTGTGAGCCAGTGTAAGGAGATTGGGTTTTATTCCAAGTACAATGGAGATTAGTGAAGGATTCAAGCAAGAGAGAAATAATGTTTGACTTTTTAGAAGGTCCTTCTCCATGACAGGCCAATCTGTCAGCTGTGCAGATGAGAAAGAGTATGGGTTTATACTGTGGGTATGACAGAAAAGTCAATAGAAGTAGGATATTATCAAAGAGGACATTAGTATAAACTCTGCATGACTCAGATACAGAGTACTGTGGGAAACAGAAGAACCAGGGATAGTGCTTTGAGTTTTAGCCAGATTAGTTTTATTTATTAAAGCAGTAGTAATTATGGGTAGCTGGTATGGTGGCACATGCCTGTAATCTCAGTGACTCCGGAGGCTGAGGCAGGAGGACTGCAAGTTTGAGACCAGTCTTGGTAATTCATTGAAATCCTATCGGAAATAAAGATAGATAGATAGATAGATAGATAGATAGATAGATAGATAAAATTTTAAAGGGGCTGGAGAAGTAGCTCAGTGGTACCGCATCTCTGGGTTCAATTCCCAATACAGCAAAAAAAGTAATTACAGGAAATGAGAAAGAAGATGAGAAGCAGTTGAGAATTACTTTGCCATGTCAATTTAACATGCTTAGTAGTCTTCCTGGTGCATGTGCTGAGAAGGAGGAAGATGGGTCTATGAATCTGGAGTCTAGGAATCACTGGCAAGTGGATGGAGCTGGAGAAGGCTGTCCTGAGAGAGTGTGTATGTAGAGGAGGGAGGAGGTGTAGTATGGAGGCTGAGCATAGAGGGGAGTCACAGAAGTTTCAGAGAGTAGTCAGGAAAGAAAAATATAAGACTTAGATATCCTGGAAACTATCCAAAGAAAGTAAAAGGTAATCTAGTAGGATGGAGGTTAAGTCATATAATAACAGAGACGTGTCCACTGGTCTTGGCAGTATGTAAAGGAAGACCACCGGTGTCTTGACAAAGTTGGTAGAGGTAGAAATTGGAATGAAATGAGTTGGGATGAAATTAAAATATGAGGAAGTAGTTATTTTTATTGGAAATAATTCTCTAAAAATGTTTGCTGTGAGGGGGATAAAACAATGGGGATAGTTTCTGAATGAGCATGTGGGGAGATGGAATGCTATCTTTGTAAGTTTACACTTGAGTGGGTATGATCGGTAGACATTGTCCAGGTGAACGAGTGCTGCAGGAGAGAGGAGAATTTTAGGAGATGCTCCTTGAGCAGGTGAGAGGAGAAGGAAGGTAGGGCACCAGTCAGGGGCTTGAGCATTGACAGAGGCAGAGGAACTTCATCCAGAAGAGCAAAAGGGAATGTGGAAAAGATCAACACAGAGGCAGATGGGGGGCAGATCTGTCAGTGGAAAGATGAACTGTTTGCTTTTGTTTTGAAAGCCTTTGCAGGTGCTGGGGAGGTAGAGGAGAAAGCTGTATACATGTGACATAGCCACCTTGGGATTGAGATAGAGTACATATTAGAGTAATGCAGCAAGGCTGCCTGGCAGTTCTGAGATTGGTCATCATGAATTTAAAATAAGAGCAGTAAACATCCATGTATTTGGTTTTCTTTTATTTTCCTATCAGCTGACTGCAGGTAAGTTTTAAATAGTAGCTAGTTTAATCACTTGGTCAGACTTTGCCCATGGGAGTGCAGAGAAAGGGGAAAATGAGGTTATAGGTTTTACCCAAAGGATGAGTGTAAGAATGAACAAAGGAACCTAACAGACAATTTATGACATGGGGTGATTGATAGATAAAGTGAATTGCTAAGTTTGGGATGGAAGGTTTCTGGAGCAGGAGTACTGGAGCTGGAAGAGCCTTCTGTGTTAAATGTATTTTAAGGTCTCTCTCTCTCTCTCTCTCTCTCTCTCTCTCTCTCTCTCTCTCTCTCACACACACACACACACACACACACACACACACACACACACACACACACTCACTAAATTTTAAGTTATTGACCTATGACTAGGAGTGGTGTTAGAAGAGTCTGTGAACCTGGATCATCAGGACAGGTATATTGGGTATTGGGAAATAAGTACATCATTTTCTTCTACCAAAATATCTAGAAAGAGTTATGCTGATATAAACATAGATACACATATATCACTTTAATATGCTGACTTCCGTTCTTTTGGCAAGATACCCAGGAGTGGCATAGCTGGATCTTATGGTGGTTCCATTCCCAGTCCTTGGAAGAACCTCTATCCTGATCACTATAGTGGTTATACTAATTTGTAATTCCACCAACAGTGTCTAAAGGTTCCTATTTCCTCACATTCTCACCATCATTTATTCTTGTTTCTATTCTTGATGCCTGCCATTCTAACTAGCCTTAGATGGAATCTAAGTGTAGTGTACTGTAGTGTAGTGTGTGTGTTACTGGGGATTGGACCCAGGAGAATTTTACCTCTGAGCTACAACTCTAGCACTTTTTATTTTTTGTTTTGAAATAGTGTCTCAGTAGGTTGCTGAAAGTCTCCTTACATTGCTGAGGCTGTTCTTGAATTTTCTGTTTTGGCTTCCTAAATTCAGAGATTATAGGCATATGTCAGCCCTCAAAATTTTTTTTTTCTAGTTCTGGGGATTGAACCCAGGAGTGTTTTACCTCTGACTATACATCCAGTTTTATCTTATTTTTATTTTGAAACTGAATCTCAGCTGCTGAGATTGGCCACAAACCTGTGATCCTCAGCCTCTCAATTACTGGGATTATAGGCATATCCCACTGTGCCAAGCATCAGTGTAGTTTTGATTTTCATTCCCTGATTGATAATTATGTGGAATATTTTTCCATATATTTACTGTCCATTTGTATATCTTCTTTGAGAAGTATCTATTCAGTTCAATGCTCATTTTTTTGAACAAGTCTAGATGAATGGAGTACAGAACTGTGGTATATATAAACAATAGAATTTTACTCAACCATAAAGAACAAAACTATGTCTTTTGCAGGGGAATGGATAGAACAAGAGAAAATTATGCTAAGTGAGATTAATCAGTCTCAGAAAATGAAGGGTTAGATGTTTTCTGTCATGTGGAAGTGAGCTTCAGATAAAGGAGAGATTGCAGTAAAATAATGGAAGGGATTAAAAAAGGGAAGTTGGGGAGGGAAGAGACTTGATGAAGAAAAAGTTCAAACAATGCTATGCACATACTCTAACTTATCATTACCAATTTCAATAACATGTACGGAGGGGGGAGGCAGGGTGGAATCTACAGGGAAATACACCAAGTACTGTGCAATTATGTTTCTATCACTCTGAAACTCATTAGGATGTATGATTATAAGGTACCAATAAAGTATATTAAAATTGTTTTAAATCTAGAAAGAGACTTGGTAGAATCTTTTTTATTCTTATATAATCCTAATAGATGTGGCACAAAGAAGTGTTAATTAGTGCTTTGGGAAAGCAAGTTAAATACTCATGGGGAGGGCTGTAGGGAGAATTGTGCTTTTTTAACTAGTACAGCTCATAGCATAGAACCCTAGTTCTAACTCCAGTACTGTGTTTCTGCTCACCTGTCTACAGAGATTAAAACAATCAAGTATATCCAAAGTGTAGATGAGCTGCCATAGACACCTCAATCGCCAGACAGCCCTTTACTGTACAGATGCTAACAGAAGACTTTCCCTTGGAACTTAATTGTATCCAGGAAAAACCCAGTGTCACGCGGCTCGCCAGCTGTAGCCCGTAAGTGGCTCCGCTGTATATTACCAAAGTTGTGATCTTGGATGGATGCGAGTCCTGAAACATATCAGTGGGGCGAAATTTACGAAGAGAGTCTGGTTGCCGTAGAAAAGGGGAACGGTGTGGTACCCAAGTAGGGCACTATGCTTGATAAACATCCTGAGTGAAAGACTCAAAATGTCTGATTTACAGTCCGCTACAGAATTAAGCTAGGAGGCAGACATGTTCTTTTTTTAAATTATTATTTCCTTCCGAAGATCTAAGGCCCTGTTACATTCTTCTTCCCTGTGTACTTCCTCAGGCTGACAGGTCTTATAGCCACAGTTATCTTATCTTCCCTGCAGAGAATGAATTTTCCAGAATGTTTTAGTTCATTTCCTTGAGAGCTTTTAAGCTTTAGATTTTTTTTTAACTGACAAGAGATAGCTATAAAACTTTAGGAAGTGACTCAGTCTCCTAAAATAAATCATGTAAGTTGCTGAGGACTTTGTAATCAAGTCACATTTTGCAGAAATGAGCTACATAGTATAAATGTCTTTTTCTAAGGACATTTAAAAAATTATGGCATCTTGAAGATCTGAAGGTTTGTACTTACTGAATCTCTTTCATATAAGGAGATGAATTTTTAATGACAGTCTGCCTTCCCCTGGAAGTCTTCTTTTTTCCTTTTTTTATTCCCGAGGTGCTAGGGATTGGACCCAGAGCTTCACACATGCTAGGCAAGCACTCTACCTCTGAACTTTTTAATAGTCTCTGTACAGCCAAATAGATGTGAAAAACAGAAACACTTAATGACCTGTTGCTTTATGAATATGATCATGTTTCTTAACACCTATCTATGAAACACTCTCTTTGCACTTCTTCAATATCAAATAAAGTATCAAAACACAGCATTTAATGAGTGCCACTTTGGTAGCCTGTGGTTATTTCATACTTACTAGCTCTTTCTCTGCTGTGACTCTGCTCAACCCAGCAGTTAAAATTGATAATCAGAGGAGAGAGCCACTGAAGAATTAAAAGCCCCCAGGCAAGGTGGCCCATTTGCTTATGAATCCTTACTTTGTTTGGTTTGAAAATATTTAAGTTTCCCTTGCAAGTATGTATTTGGCCCACTGACTTAAATTATTGGTCATGGAAATTTTTTTTTTTTGGTCTCATACAGTTTTTTTAGGGGGGGGGTGCTTTTCAGGCCTATTGTGAAAGGTATACTGTGGAAATTTGTATTAGGTACCGTGAAAAATAATTCATTCGATATGTTGCATTATTCACCCTGATAAATAAGCTGTTAAGTGGATGACAGAAAAACTTAGTGGAGTATACTCTCAGGGGACTGAATAAGCAAAGAAGTCGCCCAAGTGGCCACGGTGTGGAGGCACACCACACACAGTATTTACAGCTGAAAAGTCTCTAGCTTGGATTCCCATGTTGGACAATAGTTCCAAAGTGTCATTGACTATGAATCAAATGTATATCATTTGCAAACAGTTTTCCTCCCCAAAGTAAACCTAAGTTCTATTAAAGGACCAGGAGCTCTATAGCTCCATGGTCATTGAATTTATGTTCAAAAGCTGCCATTTCTGTTTCCTTTAGTAGCATAAAGGAAAGTTTATTATGTAATTTTCTTCTTTGTGATACTTGGTTATTGCTGGTACTCTCTCCATTTGGTGATCCTGCAAACAGCAGCCAATCCTTGATGGTGTTTTAAGTTTTTATGGAGAATTTTGTTCTCCTTGGGAAGCATATGGGTAATGTATTCCTGCTAATTAAGCCTTTTCTCTAGGATTATAAATGAAAGCTTTTTAAATGCTCATATTTTATTTTAAGACATTTGTGAATATATATTCACATTTGTTTGTATAAAACATCTGTGAAAGGTATATGGTTACCCGGTATTTTGAAACATTTCTTAGAGGAGGACCTGATCCATATGTTTAGAGATATAATTTTAAGAGAACTATTTTATTTTAAAATAGCTCCAAGAGTACTTTAGGTTTTACATTTCCAATAATACAATTTGTTTTCCTTTCTCCATCAAAGGGAAGAAGTGTAAATGATGGATTATATGTAATATGTGCACACACATACTCCAAAATACACTTCTAAACAAACAGTGTATCATGCCCTACATATTCTTCTTTAAATTGTTTTTGTTTTCACTGTACCATATGTACTGGCTATCTACCCATCTCAAATATTCATTGTTTTTAACTTCTTCAAAGTACTTTCCAATATGATTATATTAGAATTTATTTAAACATTACCCTATTAACAGCCTTGGGTTGATTCCCAAGTTTGATATTACTAATACAGTAAGTAGTCCCAGCTTCTCTATCTAAGCATGGTTTTGCTTTCTGCGGTGTTGGTTTATCCAGTCAACTGACGTCTGAAAATGTTACATGGGATATTTCAAAGATCAACAGTGTGTAAGCTTTTAAGTTGTTCACTGTTCTGAACAATGAGATAAAATCTTGCACCATCCTTCCCCATCCTGCCTGGCATGTGGATTGTCCCCTTGTAGCAAATGCCACCGCTATGTGCTTCCTGCCCGGTAGACACTTGGAAGTCATCTTGATTATCAGATTGACCGTTGAAGTATCACGGGCTTGTGCTCTGGTAGTCCTGATTTTACTTTATAGTGGCCCCAAAGTGAAACAGTAGGGATGCTGTCAATTCAAATATGTGAAAAAGAATCTGTAGAGTTCTTCCTTTAAGTGAAGAGGCAAGTGAAGAGGCAAGTATAGTAAGATGTTCTGAGAGAGGACATTCACATATCTTTTATTATGGCATATTGTTATAATTGTTCTATTTTATTATTGTTGTGAAGCTCTTGTACCTAATGCATAATTGAAACTTCATTTATGCCGGGCGTGGTGGCGCACGCTTGTAATCCCCACGCTTGGGAGGCGGAGACAGGAGGATCGCGCAGGTTCGAAGCCAGCCACGCGCTGGCTTAGGAGACCCTGTTTCCAAAATGAAAATGTAAAAATAGGTCTGGGAGTGTAGCCCCGAGGTGGAAGGGCTTCCAGGAACCCCAGTACCACCAAAAAAAAAAAAAAAAGGAAACTTCATTTATATGTTTGTGTAGAAAAAAAGCAATATGTAGTGTTCAGTATAATTAGGTGCCTCCATCATACACTGAGGGTATTGGAACATATTCTATAGCAGTAAGGGAGGACATGTTCTAGAGCTGCAGTAACAGCCATACACTCATGTTTTTGAGCACTTGTGTCAATATTTCTTAAAAATAATTTCTACCCATCGAACCAATAAGAAAACAGTATGCAAATTTCTTTCTTTCTTTCTTTTTTTTTTTTTGAGTGATACTAGTAAATATTTCTCCAGCCGGGTGTAGTGGTGCACATTTGTAATTCCAGTACTTGGGAGGCTGAGACAGGATGATCTGGGTTTGTGGACAGCCTAGCTACTTAGTGAAGCCCTCTGCAACTTAGGCTCTGTTTCAAAATAAAGAATAGAAAACAGGGCTAGGGCTGTAGCTCAGAGGTAGAATACCTCTGGGTTCACTCCCCATGCCCCCCCTCCATACACACACACAATCTCTCCAGAAACTCTCCAGAAATATCAATTTAATAAAGCCCATTATCAAACATGAATTAAATTAGAAATTTCTCAATTGAGAAGAACTACAAGTCTGCTGAATGATTAAAGCATAGATCACAAATGAAGTCACATAAATTAGAATTTCTGGCAATTTCAAATTTATATTTTTAAGTACACACAGATTGAATCTAAGAAATGGAAATTGTTACCGGGCCTGGTGGTCTGTGCCAGTAATTCCAGCTCTTGGGAGGCTGGGTTAGAAGGATCACAGAGTCAAGGCCAGCCTTAGCAACTTAGTGAGACCATTCCACAATTAAAAGTACAAAATGCTAGGGGTATAACTCAGAGGTTGAATGCCCCTGGGCTTAATTCCCAGTACCAAAATAATACTGGAGAACATTATGCTAAGTGAGATTAGTGAGTCACAAAAAGTAAAAACTCAGATGCTCTCCATAATATGTGGAAGCTAGGGAATAAATCGGTGAGAGGAGGAACTCTAGACAAAGAAGGAGAAACCATAGATGAGCAAATAAGGTGACCAAACTGAAGGGGGGTGGGAGGGGGGAAGAGGGAAATCCCCTAAGGAACATGATGTACATTCACAAACACCAAAGTCAATCACTAAGCCAAACATGAGGAGGGAGGGGGAGGGCGTGGGGAGGGAAGTGGGGAAGGGCTAAATGAGTGATGTGTGCATGTGTGCCTCTACCATCTTGTATCCCATTAAGATGTATGACTACGAGCAACAAAAATATGACAAAACCAAGCAAAATAATACGTAAACAAAAATAAGAATAATTTTAAACTTTGTGTTTTGCATTTTGTGAGAATGTAGGTTAGGGGCTTGGTTCGAAGAGAGGGCAGAAGAGTCACCATCAGGTCTTGGAAACAGGGGAGTGGCCTGGAGTGAAGGATGGTTGAAGAGGATCTGTTTAGGAAGATGCTATTTGAATAGAAAAAGATGATACTTTGTGAGGTTTTCATGATTTTTAAGTAAACTATGACTAGGATTCAGTCCAAGAAGGTCTTTGTGTTAGGACAATACAGATCTTTAGGCTATGGGATAGTGGCAGCATAACAAAATTTCCTGTGCACATTTGGTTTATAAAAATAACCTCTTTGAAAGCATTTTCCACTTTCATGTATCCCGAGCTTCTGAACTATTTCTAGGCTATCCTGTTTCAGTCAAAGGGCTTGATTTTAATACAATACACAAGCTTATCTTTTCACTCAGGAGCAAAACTGCTCTCTCTTTTTCAGAGGTATGCAGGCATTAGTCATATATGCTACGCTCCTTCCCCTAACATGGAAATCTTTCCTCTGTCTGTCCCACTTCCTTGCTGATGTGTATAACAGGCATGATGCAACCGCTCTGCAATGCTGGTGGTTATAATTAGGCTCTGTCTTCTGGAAAGGCCTCAAGAGCCCCACAGTAAAGGCTATAAAGGTGCCAGAGACCATTCACTCTGCGATTAGAAGAAGCAGTTGAAAATTTGAGAATTGTTTCTTTGTTCTGCAAAGACGCTCCTGAAAAACTAGCCAGATGACAGGAGCCAGTTAACTTCTGATAAGACAAATTCTCCAAGCTTCCAGATTTTAGCATATTTTACTATTTTAGGGGAAAATATCAAATTATTATTTGAATGTATCATTCGATTTTTGTGTTGCATAATTATTGACTCCTACTGTGTTAGGACTTGCTCTGAAGTTTGTTTAAATCCCGAGGACCCCTTCTTGTGCTGAAAACGGAGCCTGGAGGCATCTAGTGCACTATTCTCTTGCCTAGAAAATATCAGTAGATCCCAGTATTTGGGAGACTGACACAGGAGGATCACAGGTTCACAGTGAGCCTCAGCTACTTAGTGAAGCCCTTCATAACTTAATGAGACCCTATTTCAAAATAAAGAATAAAAAATAGGGCTGGGGGTGTGGCTCAGAGGTAGAATCCCCCCGAGTTCAGTCCCTAGTACTACAAAAAAAAAAATTAAAGAAATGAAAATATCAGTAGAAACATCAGGGAAAGGCTACTGAGCCATTTTTCAAAGATACATTAATATTTGCTTGTAATTTGAACTTTTTCCTTGAAAGCTAATTAGGCCTATCAGTTCAAGCATCAGTCAGGTTAGAAAGAACAATATTGTTGTTAAAATAAGCTTGACTTTGAATCCAAACTTTTTTACCTACTAATTGCTTGAACGTGGGAAAAATCCATATATTTACAAGTTTGTCATTTGCTACAAGGACACCATAACTCCTTTGGGACTAGAGAAAGAAATGAAGAACATTTATAAAGTGCCTTGGGCCATACTTGACTTGGAGGAGGATCTTGACTGACAGCTGCTATTTCTGTCACTTCATTCCCAGTTTTGTGGAACACTGATAATGGTGCTTCTCAGAGTTTTCCATCTTTCCTACTGCAGAAGATCTTGAATAAGTAATAGTGGTCTCTGGAAGTTTAGCTCAAATTAGTTTCTGAGTGGGGTGAAATTATTTGATGTATTGTTGTTAACTTACCATCTTTGTTATATGCATATGTTTTCATGTAAAAATTTCTGTTTTAAAAATATCAATTGGCTGGGCGTGGTGGTGTACGTTTGTAATTCCAGCATTTGGGAGGCTGAGACAGGAGGACCCAGGTTCAAGGTCAGCCTCAGCTACTTAGTGAGGCCCTTTGCAACTCAGTGAGACCCTGTTTCAAAATAAAGGTAAAAAAAATAGGGCTGAGGGATGTTGCTTGGAGGTAGTTTTATCCTAAAACCGAAAATACAGGAAATTTTAGTTTCCTTTAATTGATTTGTCTTTTACTTTAGGTAATAAGAGAAATACTGCTTTATTTTCACTGTTGTTATCTATAATATTTTTATGGGGTCATTTTCTAGGTATGTAAAAGGTTTTGTATACAGAGAATGATATGTTCATGTCTTCCCTCCAGTTGTTGAATTCCATGGCTTTTGTAATTCTTTATATGACAGTAATATTTCTGATACATAATGGTGGCAGTAGACATTTTTGTTTTTTATGTTTGGTTAAGGGAAATGACTCATGCTCTCTCACTATCATCTCCTGCTTCTGAAGTTTATGAACTATTATTTTAATATTTAAGAAGATGGAATACACATTGCAGACAAAACACTAACAAACAAATCTCCTTTCCTAAGCCTTAGACATTTACTATAAACATTTTTTCTTAAGCGTCTATGAATAGCACTTTAATTAATGAGCATGAAACCTAAAATCAAAGAGCTAAATAAATTTTCATAGTATTATTAGAAAAGACACATGTTACACCAGGCATGGCGGCGCACGCTTGTAATCCCCGTGCCTGGGAGGCGGAGACAGGAGGATCGCGCAGGTTCGAAGCCATCTGCGCTGGCTTAAGAGACCCTGTTTCCAAATAAAAATATAAAATAGGTCTGGTAGCCCGGAGGTAGAAGGGCTTCCAGGAACCCCAGTACCACAAAAAAAAAAAAAAAAAAGAAAGAAAGAAAGAAAGAAAGAAAGAAAGAAAGAAAAGAAAAGACAAGACAAGACACATGTTTGAAAGTGGCTTGGCAAAGTGATCTTGCTTTTTGTGAAAGGGATGCTGCCACCAGTAAAGGTAGGTAGGCAAGAACAACAGGGCAGAAAACTGCTGGGTGTTTATTTTCAGTGTAAGGCTCCTGTGCTGTATGTCTATTGGTTGAAGTGTAGCCACACAATCTTTACACCATTGGCTGGAGGGAGCCACTTGCAATTCTAAGGAGACAGAAACTTACAGAAAAGAATATAAGTGAACACAAAATTAGGAAATGGTGGTTTTTCTAATGGAGCTTAAGTCAAGCTATTCCTTTGATAGAAAAAAATCTGGATAGGGTGTATTCATTTTGAGTCACCCCTCCATGCCAGTCTGGTATGGAGCTGTATTTCTATTTTCTGTATTTCTATCTTTCTAATAAACTTCTTTAAATCTTCAGCAAAAAAAAAGAAAGAAAAAAATCTGGATATACTCTCACAGGTTAGAAGAATCCTTAGAGATTGCACTACCATGGCACAGAAAATAGGTTTCTTCTTACTTGTCTATCTGAATTGAAGCTCTAGGAGCTTCTATTATATACTTAGAGTGGCTGAAGCATCATTCTAGAAAGAGTTGCATAATCAATTGGAAATGTTTAGAATGGACAAGAGATAGGGAACAATGTTACTCAGTTTTATTCACAAATAAAACATTTCTGCCTGTTGTGAAGTCAATCTACCAATCGCCAAGTATGTTATTCCTATGGTGACACATTTTGTTGAGATGTGGAATTGTTTTCAGGTCCATGAATGTGTTGGTCCCAGCAGGCATTAAGTATGAAAGTGTTGCTGTAGTAACAAGCGGGAAGGCTATAGGTTTTATTATCTCTCCCAGGAAGCTTACAGCACATCCACAGGACTTTTCCTGCCACATAAGGAACTTATGCAAGTGGAATTTCTATTTTACAGATGAGAAAGTGAAAGCCAAGACAAGCCTAGTAACCTACCAAGAGTTACTTCATGTGTTTGGTACTCTGTGCAGTGACTTTTGTGTCTCGGTTTTTAAGATGATCTGGTGGCTGCTATGGAGTTAGGGTATGTGGTAACTTGGGGGAATACAGGGAGTACAGGCAAGAATGTAAACATAATTCCTTCTAAAAATGATGAATTTGACATATTGATCATTCAAATTAGCCTTAAAGAACTTGAAAGGTTCCTCAGGTCTTTAAATCAGAAAGGAGCTGGTGAAGGGTATGGATTCTAAAGACCAATGGCTTGGGCCCAAATTTAGAGTTGGCCTCATTTTTCCTATGACTTTGGCCAAGCCACTTGACTTTTTTGAACCCCAGGTACTTCACAAATAAAATAGATACTGTAATATGGTCTACCTTATGGAGTTGTTGGAAAATTATTAGAGACAATGAATATAACATCTGAGCCTACTCAGGTATTTGTGCAAATACCTGGCAGCAAGAAAATGCTGAATAAATGTTAAGTATTATTCTCAAGCCTTGACTGTTTTGAAAATCCATAAAGATCATGAAAAACCAGAAGGGGTCTTGGTTAGCTATAGAAGTTTAGCTTGAGTCATCTAATTTTTGGAAATTTTCAGCCTCACCATTGTCCAGGATGAAAATATGATGATCCCAGGATATTGGCCAGAGGTTCATGTTTCAGATAGCATTAGCTAGAAACTTTTAAATGTCTGAACTCAATTTCCCTACTTCCGATTTTTTGCTACCCAGCAAACTTGGGATGATAAATTGGCTTCCTGTATAGTTTTCCTAGAAGGCAAGCAGATGAAAGAATTAGAACCCTTTCAATGTTACCTTCTTAATTTATGTAGTCTGCCTTTCTGAATCCGACCAATGCTGGGAGCCTGATAAGATCAAACTTCTTGCCAGGCCAGGAGGCAGATCAATGGCAGTGGGAACTTCATCAAGTCAGGTATCTCCAGCTACATTTCCCAGGCTGTCTGTAGGTGTCATACGGGCTTCCCAGGCCAAATCAGTTTAGGACTCTATGGAAGTTAGAAGTCTTCTGGAGCTTTTATGTTTTTAACACATGCTGTGAGCATCTAAGAGGGCCACAGAGTGTCTACCGCATCCCATTCCTATTCGACTAAAGTCCCTTTTTCCTAGTAACTTTTCAAAGCACCAGCCTTTCTCAAAATGCACCTTAGGAAATGGTGCACTAAGGAAACCTCTCTCTCTCTGTGAAGCTTCTTGGTAGCACATCCATTTAGTGGCAACTGACAATTCCCCAATATGACAGTTAATTTCATGCACGAAATGTTCTTCAGCTAGTGGTATGAGATGGCCATGTCTTATGAGAGAGAAACCAGATATGGGTGAAAAATTTGTCCATAAAGTGACTAATCCACAACAGATTGCACTTCGATTTCAATTTATTATTTATGCAGTAAATTTATGCTTCAGATTCTAGGAACTATAGGTTTCCTGTTAGCTGCAAAGGTTACCCTGCACAGAACTCCACAATTCTGTTCATTTTTTCACAGGGGGCTTCCTGTAGTGACATTAGTCATGCCTCTAATGCTGGTTTCTTGACCAACAAAAGTTAACTCATACTGTAATCAAAAGGCAGCTTTGTGGACCACTTTTGTATCTGAGAAGTAAACACATCTGTTTACTTACTCAAAACCGTGTATAACTTGTACAACACTGCCACAATATTTTGCTAGAAAGTTTTATCTTTTATTTCATTTTCTAGCTTTCCATTCTTATATGTTGAAAAGCCATACACATGATTAGATGCTATGCATACAATAAAAAAAAGAAAATAGGTATATGTTGAGTAGTATAGTGTACCAGTTAAGTATACATGTATGCACTGAATCCTGGCTCTGCTACTAACTAGCTGGATATCCATGGGCCTGTTATATAACCATCACATGTCATCGGTAACGTGTGAATAATAATAGCTTTTAAACTTGTAGGATAATTATTAGAATTAAAGAATTTGCACTTACAAAGAACTTAATGCATGGCAGAAAGTAAGCTAAATATAAAGGCTCAATTCTATGTACTTAAAATCCATGAAAAAGCAAAAATGTAGTCTATAAAATGACCTTTTTGTATAATCATAATAACAAAATTGCATTTAAGTGTTTGTAATAACTCAAGACTTATAAGGCTTATTTAGATTAGTTGAGGTGGATGTTGGCTTTGAATTTGATAAAACTTATCCATGCTGTTACTTCTCAATGAAATAAGTAAGTTGCTAAAGGATTGCCCTAGAATAACAAACAAGGGAGACAAATGCTCTGCCTAGGTCCCTGGAGATATGTTTATACATATAAGTCTATGTGTATGTCTATATCTTTGTCTACAGAGATAGTAGATACTGATATTTTCTCAGGGATGTGCTTTTTACACATTTAAAATTTTGTGTTTAGCCGGGTGTGGTGGCGCACGCTTGTAATCCTCGCACTTGGGAGGCAGAGACAGGAGGGTCGCGCTGATTTGGAGTCAGCCTCGCTGGCTTAAGAGACCCTATTTCCAAATTTAAAAAAATATAAAATAGGTCTGGGAGTGTAGCCTGGAGGGAGAAGGGCTTCCAGGAACCCCAGTACCACCAAAAAATAAATAAATAAATAAAATTTTGTGTTTTTATTTACAACTCCCATCTTAGTGTGTTTGACCTGCTATAACAAATTATTTAAACAAGGTAATTTACAAACAACAAAAACTTATTGTGTACAGTTCTGGGGGCTGAGAAGTCCAAGATAAAGGCGCCAGCAGACTCAGTGTCTGGTGAAGGCTTGTTCCTCATCAGTGGTACCTTCTGTGGATCCTCACCTGGCAGAAGAGTGGAGGGGCAAGCAGGGAGGAGCAAGCTCCCTTTTATAGGGGCACTAAGCCCATTTGTGAGGCTCCACGCTGGTGAACAAGTTACCTCCTGAAGCCCCGTCTGTTATTGCACACTGGAGATTCTACTTCAGTGTATAGACCAGAGTATTCCCCAGAGCGAGCTCCTTCTCACAAAACTGAGATCATCAATTTATAGCATGTGGTCTTATAATATCGCCATCACCAAGGATACTGCTTTAATTGTCTGTCCTTTTGGAAAAGATAAGAGGTATGTTGGTATGTTTAACATGTAAATGATGTCTTTGTCCCAAGAAAGGGCCAAAAACAAAGATTTGAAAGTCAATTTAATAGAGGAGGGTGAGAAAAATTGGGTCATCCCGGCATTATGCATTTAATATCACGATGAACTCAAAGTAACCTTGCTTTTAGTAGTCAGTATTAGTCTCAATACAAGCATGGTTATTTATTTTCCAGTAAGCCAACCTCATCAATCACAGTAAATGAGGGTTGTTAATTATAACTTTGTTTTCTTTTTTGTTTATAGTTAATACATAAAATGTTCTTATTCTCTCTCTCTCTCTCTCTCTCTCTCTCTTGAAGAACTGAAGATGGAACACAGGGACATTCTACTTCCAAGCTATACCACCCAGCCCTGATTTTTATTCTTTATTTTTAAATAGGATCTCACTGAGTTTGCAAAGGGCCTCACTAAGTAGCTGAGGCTGGCTGCGAACCCCTATCCTCCCATCTCAGCCTCCCAAATGCTGGGATTACGAGCATGTGTCACCATGCCCAGCTCCCAGTCATATTTTTTAGTCTTTTTATTTTTTGAAACAGGGTCTCACTGAGTTGCGAAGGGGCTTGCTAAGTAGCTGAGGCTGTCCACAAACCCTGATACCCCTGTCTCCGCCTCCCAAATGCTGGGATTGCAAGGATGCACCATCACACCCACCAAATGTTCTTATTTTGAGCCAGGTGCATACTTGTAATCTCAGTACTTGGGAGGCTGAGACAAGAGGATCACATTTTCAAAGTTAACCTTGGCAACTTAGCGAGATATTCATCAACTTAGTAAGATCCTGTTTCCAAATAAAACATAAAATCGGGCTGGGTGTATGGCTTGGAGGGAGAATGACTCTGAGTTCATTTTTCAATAGCAAAAAAAAGTTATTTTGTAAATTTGTTTAGCACTATTAACATTTATACACTTGTATATACTTAATGATATAATACAAATTAACTTACAACTTCACTAGGGATCATGTAATAAAACTTTTTTACCCTTTATAAAGGAATCTATTTATTAGTTGTATAACATTTATTAATTTAAAACACTGCCCAGGAAGGAGACACTGCTCAGGTCTTGGTCCTGAGGGCTTATTTTTGTTTGAAAAAAAAAAAAGAAAGAAAAAAGGCCCAAAGCACAGAAGGCCAAGCAGATTTTCCCCATGACATCCTAATTTGCGGTGATGGGGTGCCCAGCTTATCAGCTAAGAGAACCAAAGCTGTGCACAGTAGCTGTGATGAAAAGCTAGTTGAGACAGGCGGTCTGTTTCTTTAATTGCTCTCAATGCCCCTGTCCCTCTGGTCTCTTTGCTGCTTCTCGGCCGTGTCTGGCAAGCTCCTGCATTAGGAGCATTGGACCTTAGCACCAGTCGTCCTCTGCACCTCGAATGTCCAGACCCCCAGGTCTCCCTCGAAGCTTAGCGCTGAGGCCTTCCCTGCTTTCCTATTCTGGAGCTCTTGTTCCACTTAGCGCCTTCTAACACACGGTATAACTTTCCTTATCACATTCAGTGTTTGTTGCCTGTCTTCCCCTTCCTTCTCCTGCTAGAACTAAGCTTCATGAAGACAAGAGGGTTTTTTTGTTTTTGTTTTTTTGTATGTCGGTGAGCTCACCCCTGTATCCCCAAGGGTGTAGAATTGTTTCTGGCATAAAGTACACACCCGATGAATAATTGCTGAATAAACTTTTCATCACACTCTCTCCTCCGTCCAATTCTTCATGAAGTTTTATAGCCCAGGTTTCTCCTTTCCAAACAGTGCTGGGGTGAAGGGTGGTTCCCTTGTACACATTAGTGAGGAGTTTAGGATGCACAGCTCTGCACTGTTCTGACCATATTCACACCATATGAGACATTTTACATTAAATGAGACATACTTAATAGATACATATAGATAGGCTTCTAAATGGGTTCATTTTCTTTGGATTAATTTGAAACATAAGAAGGAGGGAGGAGGAGGGAATGGAGTGGGAATTGGGTAAGGACCAATTGGGTGATGTGTGCATATATACCTCTACCATCTTGTACTCCATTAAGATGTGTGACTACAGTGCACCAATAAAAATTTTTTTTAAAAGGAAACAAAGAACATCTACTGCAGCAGTTATTTTAACCACTGATCATTTCTCAAAAAATACTTCACATTTCAATTGTATTATAGAGTCTGAAGAGCAATGTTGGTAGAAGTTTCCTTGGGCGTTCTTTTAACCACCTTATTTTAAATACTTGAATAAGAATAGTCAATCCCTGTGCGCTTAAGAGAAGTTTATCTCTCAGAGAAGTTAAAGATATGCCTCAGATCACAAAAGTGATTCTCTAGGACCTGTAACCAAGGTCTTTAGAGTCCTACTTAAGTAAGTGGAACCCTGTTTCTAAGGTATTGGAGATTAAATCCAGGAGCATTCTACCTCTGAGCTATAGCACACCCAGTCACTTAAAAAAAATTTTTTTTTAAATAGGGTCTCACTGTATTACTAAGGCTATCATTGACACTGCAATCCTCCTGTCTCAGTCCCCCAAGCACTAGGATTTCAGAAATGTGCCATTATGCCTTACTAAAGAGTTATTTATTTATTTATTTATTTATTTATTTATTTATTTATTTATTTGTAGTACTGGGGTTCCTGGAAACCCTTCTACCTCCGGGCTACACTCCCAGGCCTATTTTTAAAAAATAGTTTTATTTGGAAACAGGGTCTCTTAAGCCAGCACGGCTGGCTTTGAACCTGTGCTATCCTGTCTCCGCCTCCCAAGCGGAGGGATTACAAGCGTGTGCTACCACACCCGGTGCTTTATTTATTTACTTATTTTGGAAGTACTGGAGATTGTGCCCTGGACCTCAGGTGTGCTAGGCAAGTGCTCTACACTAATCTCACATTCCAGGCCCTGGAGTACTCTTTTTAAAAGGGTTATGGTATCAGATTATAGGGCTATAAAAGCAAAGGAAGGGCTAATGATCCATGATCTCAGGGAAAAGGGTTGCAGGGTAACATATTAAATTTTTTCTACTGAGATCACATTAAAACTTTGTTTTAATATTTCTATTTGTGGTGATTTATTGAATACTTTTCATTAAGAAACTAGAGCTTTTCTTTTCTGATTAAATACAGGAGCTGGTATTTCTACTGACAAAAGGCTTCTACTCTCTTAGTTAGATTACATTGTGATTTATTGCATATGAGATACAGGAAAGAAACCATCAAGCAGTTGACTCAGGAGATTTATTGTTAATGCCATGAAGTTATTGAGAAATTCAGAGAGAAGTAAAATAGATTAAATATATAAGTATTTAGAAGAAGTGATTAATATGTTATAAAACATGCAAAATTAATTCATTGGTAGGCAGCTCAGTGCATTTCTTACCTTTAATTCACGACATTGTAATAAATGACTGTAAAGATGAGTACAAAAGGGGATTAAAAATCTTGTTTGAAGCCAGGCGACGTGGTGCACGCTTATAATCCCAGCATTCAGAAGGCTGAAACTGGAGGATCATGGTTCGCGGACAGCCTCAGCTACTTAGTGAGGTCCTCTGCAACTTAGTGAGACCCTGTTTTAAAATAAAGAATAAAAAAAAAAATAGGGCAGGGTGGCTTGGAGGTCAAACACCCCTGAGTTCCATCCCCAGGCCTGCAAAAAAAAAAAAAAAAACTTTTTTATTCATTTTACTATGCAGCTACTCATAAACTTGTGTTCTGTTTTGCTCTCCCATAACTCATAAATAACTCTTTACACTTATTTTACTTGCCACCTTGAGGTTTTTTTTTTTTCAGTGTAGCTATTGCTTTTCCTGAGCACTCAGAGCTAAGACCAAACATTTTTGTGTCTCCAAAATCCAGCACATATTTGACCCATGAAAAGAGCTCAACAAATATTCATTGTCAAGTGAATGAATAAACATAATGAGCAGTCCTGAGTGGGATTATTTTAAACACTCAGACTTTCACTTACGGAGATCGAAATTGAATTTATCTTTGGTTTTGCACAGATACAAGGATTGAGAAAGTCAGCAACGTCTAATTTATAAACGAGCAGATAAAACTTGGTTTGAATGCATGACTTCATCTATCTTCACAATGTCTGTTGAGGTTGTACGGTCTCTATCCCTCTTTTCCAACTGGAGAATATAGCACACTGAGATGTTAAATTACTGGCCCAAAGTCACACAAATGATAAAAACAGGATTTAAGCAAAGGGAATGTTTTAATGCTTTTATTGGTGCATTGTAATTATATATCATAGTGGAGCTCAATTATTGCAAACATACTTGCACAAAGGTAATATTTTCAACAAATAAACTAAGCTGCTTCACCCTTTCGCCATGACATGAATGAAAATACCATTTCCATGTTCACTCGTTAGAGATGTGAAGTGAATGATGTACAAGTGTCATGTGGACATATTGAATGATTGGGTTTTCTTGGCTGAGCTTCCATCTTCCATTTTACTCCTCAACCCACGTCTGCCTAGCTTCCAACCCCAACTGTTCGACTCTCACTGTCTCCGCTAACACCACTGGGGCCTTTGCCATTGCCAAATGCAGTTGGTCTTTATTCTCTTTAGTTTTGGCAGGATTCGATGCTGTTGAGCTGCCTCTTTGCTTCTTTAAAAGATACATTCTTTATGCTCCCCTGGTCTATTCCTCCAGGTCACCTGCCTGCCTTTGTTTCTTCTTTGTCCTCTATTATGTCATCTTCTACTTTAAATACTGTTGACTTCCATGCTTTTCTCATGGACCATTATATCTTAATTTTGACCTTGACACTCTCTGTAATGTCATGCCATTCCCATGGCTTCAGCTGACACTCACACCTTTAAAGCCCCACCCCCATTCTTTTCCCAAGTGCCATTACTATATTTCTAGCTGTCAACTTGCCATCTTGACCTTGGACTCCTCCAACCCATTGTAGCCAAACTGAACTGGGCCACATCCTCCCTCCTGTAGCCAGCCCACCTCTTCTTTTTTCTAATGTCTGGTGGTAGTCGCCCACATCAGAAACTTATTTATTTATTCATTTTTGCGGATCTAGGGATGGAACCCAGGGACATTCGACCTCCGAGCTACACCCCCTGCCCTATTTTTTATTCTTTATTTTGAAACAGGGTCTCACTGAGTTGCGGAGGGCCTCACTAAGTAGCTGAGGCTGTCCGCGAACTGTGATCCTCAGGTCTCAGCCTCCCAAATGCTGGGATTATAAGTGTGCACCACCACGGCCGGCTCTAGATGGTTTTTAATTTTATTTTTCATTATGTGGCAATTGAGATTGAATCCAGAACCTTGCATATGCTAGGAAAGTGCTCTATCACAGAGCTACTTCTCCAGCCCTTCTTATTTCATCTTGAGATAGCCTAGGCTAACCCTGAACTTGTGGGTAGCTGGGCTTTCAGATGTGTGTCACCATGCCTGGCTATAGATGCTTTTTAACCAGGTTATTTATAAGTACTGAATACAAAGTAGAGCATGTATTGCTCCAAGATGGAGACTACAATACCCAGTCAACCTGCATCGTCTCTCACTCTATATATTTCAGAAATTCTTTCCAATATTTACGCAGAGATTCATCATGTTTCTCTTGGCAATAGTGATTTGTAAAATTTGCAAATGTCTCTCATTTCTAATTTTATTTTAAAGTAGCTATAATTGTCTTATAGTCCTTTGCTATATTTGAATGACCAAAGCCTTTTTTTGAATAAGGTAATATGATCAAATGACTTAAACATCTTTGTTAAATGTAAAAACGTAGATTAATAAATTTCCCTTCAACCTATTTTGTACATTTTCAAAGTTTTCTTTTTCCTTCAATGAGTAATAATGCTAATTAGTTTCAGGTTTATCAGATTATATGTATAGTACATATACATAAATGCATATGAACATTTCACCTGTGGGTAAATATATGTATATATACATATAATATATGCATGCATATCTAAAAGCAAATACAAATATGTATTTAAATATCTCCCTCTTTTTATATAAAAGTGGTAAAATATACATACTACTCTATACCTTGTTTCAGTTAATATCCTTCTCAGATTTTTCAAGATTTGCCACATTGTAGCATATATGAGTAGTTCATTTCTTCTTATGACTGAATAATATTTTATTGCATTAGTATTCTGTTGTATATAATCTATAAATCATATTTGCTTATATAGCTATACAATGTACCTGAAATATGTGTTTATACAAATATATAATAGTTGTATCTCTTATATATGATATTCTATTGCATATAGCATTCAATTATAAAAATTATATTTTGTTTATTTGCTCATCTATTGATGGTACTTATGTTGTTTCAATCTTCTGACCACTCTAAATAGTACTATGAACATTCATACTCCAATTCTTTAGTACTTACTATTATTCTTTGAGAATATGTACCTATGAGTGGAACTGGTGGATCATATGGTAACTTTTCCAGAAACCTCTGAACTTTTATTTACAGCAATTACACATTTTCTTTTCCCACTAGTAAGGCACAAGAGTTCCAATTTTTCTACACCCTTACCAACACATTATTCTTGTCATCCTACTGGGTGTGAAGTGGTATCTCATTGTGGTATTGATTTGCATTTTCATAATGTCTAATGATGACTGCTTACCATTTGTATTTTTTCTTTGGAGAAAAGTCCAAGTGCTATGCTCACTGTCTGAATTTCTGTTATTGAGTTGTAAGAGTTCTTTATATACTCTGGATACTAGACCTTCAACAGAGGTAGGACTTAAAGATATTTTATTCCCATTCTGTTGGCTGGTTTTTGTTTCACTTTCTTGATGGTTCATTGAAGAACAAAAGTTTTTAGTATTGATAAAGTAAGTTCAACTTACCTATATTTTTATTTTCTTGCTGTGCTTTCGATGTTATATCCAAGATTTTGTGACAAATTCAAGGTCATGAAGATTTATCTCTATGTTTTCTTCTAAAAGCTTTATAGTTTTACTTTTATACTTAGATTGTTGATCCATTTTGAATTGATTTTGCATTAGATGTGAGGTAGAAAGTCCAACTTCATTGTTTTTCAAGTTGTTGAAGATCTGTTTATGTCCCCAGTTCCTGGTCTTAGCAATAGATACATGGGTTTATGTATCTACTTTCAATTGTATTTCACTGGTCTACGTGTCTATCCTTATGCCGGTACTACACTTATTTCGATTACTGATGTTTTGTTGTAAGTTTTGAAACCAGGAAGTGTGAGCTCTCCAACTTTGTTCTTTTTTAAGATTGCTTTGGCAATTCAGGACTTCTTGCAATTTATATAGTAATTTGACAATTAGCTTTTTCATTTCTTCAACAAAAATCTCATGCAATTTTGATGGTGATTGCATTGAATCTATAGATTATTTTAGATAATATTGATAGCTTTAGAATATCAATTCTTCCAATTCAGCAACACAGAATGTCATTCTATTTATTTAAGAGTTTAAAATTTTTTCAGCAATGTTTTATAGATGTCACTGTATGACATATTTAACCTTCATGGCTAGATTAATTCCTAGGTATGTTATTCTTTTTGATGCTATTGTAAATGGAATTGTCTTACTAATTTCTTTTTCACGTGTTTACTGCTAGTGTATAGAAACACAACTAATTTTGTGCATTAATCTTATATCTTTAAGCTTTGTGGAATTTATCTACTAGCTATATTTTTGTAATATTAGGATTTTGTACATATAAGATCATTCCAGCCAGATGTGATGGCAAATGCCTAGTACTTGGGCAACTGAGACAAGAGGATAACAGGTTTGAGTATAGCCTCAGCTACAATGTAGTGAGACTCTCAGCAACCTAGTAAGACCCTGTTTCAAAATGAAACATTTTTAAAAGGGCTGAGGGTATAGTTTAAAGGTAGAATACCCCTTGGTTCAATCCCCATTCCCCCCTTCTCCGCCAAGTCATGTCATCCATGTATAGGGGTCATTTTGCTACTTTTTTCACTTTGAATGCCTTTTAATTTGTTTTTTGCCTATATCTCTGGTTAAAGCCTAGGGTACAATGCTGAGTAAAAATGGTGAAAATAGATATCCTTGTTCATTTTAAAACTGATTTTAGAGTGAAGGCTTTAATTCTTTTAGCTATTTTTTATAAGTTCCTTTTACCAGGTTGAAGGAGTTTTCTTCTATTCGAGTTTGTTAAATGTTATTATAATAACAGTGATAGATTATTTTGAATACTTTTTCTGTGTCAATTAAAATGACCATCTGGTTTTTCTCTCTTTATTAATGGAGTATATTACACTGATTGATAAATATTCTATGCCACCGTAACATTCCTGAGGCAAATCGTATTTGGTCTTTGTGTACCTAGTCTTTTCAATATACTGCTGGGTACAGTTTGTGAAGTTATTCATTTATTTTCTTTTTTTGTGGAACTAGAGATTGAATCCAGGGTTTCTCCAACACTGAGCAACCTCATTGTTAAAAATTTTAACTTGAAACAGGGTCCCATAGTTCTCCTATCTCAGCCTCTCAAGTACAGGATTACAGGAGCGTACTACCATACCCAGCTGTGATACAGTTATTCTTATGGAATACACAGTCTTTAGAGACTGTAATGAAGGCTGTGTGCCTTCTCCTCAGAAGAATAATATGTCTATATAGACACAAAATTTGCCTAGAATTCCATATCATTTAGGCTCCTCAAAAGAATCTAAATACCTGAGGTGAGAAGGGCCTTATTTAAGGTTATAAAGCAAGGTTGCTCCCAGTCTTAAGAGAGCATGCTATGGTTTATCCATTTACCTCTTTTTGATCTTAGCTTCTAAAGGGTTTTGTTTTGTCTTGTTAATAGTATGTTTAATTTTATTTCAGTTTCCAGCTAACTAAGAATTAATGCCAGATACATTCTGTATCACATGGTACACTTTTGGCAGCTTAGGAAAGTTCACTTTTTGTATCACTGAACTTCCAAATCCCAGCCACAGAGCCTGACATGGGGCTGTGGCTGACCCCTTCAACCCTAGACACTCTGGTTTCTGGGAAACTCTTGCCCTCCTAGTAGGAGGTAAGAGTCTGCTTCCTGCCTTCCCAGAACTTTTCCTCTGCTTTTATTTATTATCATATCAGGAACATTTCTGGCTAATAATAGACTGGAACCTGTCTCCTTATAATCCCTGATACCATGAGAAACCAGTGACAAGCTTTAAAATGTTTTTGTTGACTCAAGTTTCATGAGGATCTTATGTGGACATTGATTTTATTTTGTGATACTGATTTACTACTTACAAGAAAGGCACCAAAGCATTATGAAGTAAAGATGCACCACTCATAGAAACCACTGCCGTAGGTCACACATGGTCAGAAGGGCATGTTGTGTTCAACTGTTCTTCCTGTCAAAGGGATGACTGTGTTTGCGGAACTGATCTTGAATCAGTGACATGATAGCAAGGTGCAGTTATCATTGAAGCCTGTGGTCACAATACCATGTCTGTAAAGGACTTTTGACCTTCTGAGTATCATGTTTTAAGAAACTATGCTTATTGTATGTGGCAGTTGGTGTGAGAAATTCCAGTACCCTGGAGGTACTGCTTGTCTCTGTCTCCTTCCTCTCCCAGTTACATCCCTTATGAAAAGTGACCATTGTCCTGACTTGTACATTATAGATTAGTTATGCCTCTTTAATTGCTTCTATCAGGAAGGGTACACGTTTGGAAAGCCTTTAAAGTGCCTTAATCTTAGGTGTGCAATGTGATGACACACCAGTAATAACTACCATTCAGATCAAGGATTAAGACAGTCTTAGTGCCCTGAAAAGTCCGTTCCATGTATAGTCTTTTTGAGTTGCCTCCTAAAAACCTGTTTTTGAACTGTAAAAACAGAAAAATATATGTTAAGTATGTTATTTTTTATCTGATTGTTTCACTATCTTTTTCCCTTTATTTTTTTATAACACTGACAACTCTCTCAGTTGTCCTACAGAATGTCCCATACTCTGGATTTGTTTTGTAATTCTCTGGTAGTATTTTAACCTGTTCTGCTGTCTTCTGTATTCTTTATAAATTGGAGGCTCACAAGAAGGCTTTAATTAGATGGGTTTATTTTTCCTCTCAAGGTTGCTTTCTTAATGCTATTTTATATTTCACTTTTTTTTGTGTGTGTGTGTGTGGTACTGGGGATCAAACCCCAGGTGCATTCTACCTCTGAGAGACACTCCCAGCCCTGTTCTTTTATTCTTCATTTTTGAAACAGGGTCTCACTCAGTTGCAAAGGGCCTCACTAAGTAGCTGAGGCTGTCCGTGAACCACTGTCCTCTTGTCTCAACCTCCCAAATGGTGGGATTAAAAGCGTGCGCCAGCACACCCAGCTACATTTGTATTTTTATTAAAAGACACATGATGACTGAGGATATGGCTGTGGTAGAGCACATGAGAGAGGCCTGAGCTCCGTCTATGGTCACACACACACACACACACACACACACACACACACACTCACAACACATGAGGCAACATCTGTCTATCATATTCCTTGTGATGCTCAGATTGATCAGTGGATTCGGGTTGTGGTAGCCTAATATCCTCATAAAGTTTGTTATTAGTTTTCCATTTAGTATTTTCAAATACATTATTTTTGTAGGTATTGAACAACTGCATTTTTTAAATTCTTTTACCCTTTCTACATTTATCTCCTGGAATTCTCGTGCAAAAGTGCTTCTCATCATCTACGTCCTTTTAATTCCTCTGAAGTGCCATTTATACAGGAAAGTCAGGGTAAATGCTTTATTCTTTGATTTTCATTGACAGTGCTCAGCATACATGGGCACAGGTGCCTGCCTGACGGATAACTGTGACTAATGAAGTTTGCCGTTTTTGGTTTGTGGCTATGTGTATTTTCATATCATTATATTTAAAAATATTTCATGAGTTTAAATGAGTTAAAGGGTTTGGGGGGACAAGGGAAAAATGATAAAAGAAGGTGTTTAACAGTATATACATATATATATATATATATATATATATATATATATATATATATATATATATATATATTGGTGGTGGTACTGGGGTTCCTGGAAGCCCCTCTACCTCCGGGCTACACTCCCAGACCTATTTTAACATTTTTATTTGGAAACAGGGTCTCCTAAGCCAGCGCGCGCTGCTGGCTTCGAACCTGCGCGATCCTCCTGTCTCTGCTTCCCAAGTGCGGGGATTACAAGCGTGTGCCACCATGCCCGGCAGTTGTTTTATATTTTATCTCTGACATCTTTCAAAAGTTCATTCTCTCTGTAGATAACCATTTGTGGTAGCGTCTTTTTAATTATTCCCAGGTTTTTTCTTTTCATAAATAAAAGCAAGGTGTGTGTGTGTGTGTGTGTGTGTAGCACTGTGCTATTTTAAACTAGGCAACAGGAGTGGAGTGACTTGGCCCAGATGACAGGAAGATGACATGGCAGGACTGGGATTTAAATCCAGCAGTCTGGCTTTTGAGCATGGAGTTTGAGTCACTCGTAATTTTGGCAGTCCCCTTGACTCACATCCAAAGGAAAGGCCAGGGAAGAGGCCGTTGTAACTTTGCTACTCAGTCTAATGAGTGAGACAGTGATCTGAACACAGAATTAGCAGGGGAGCCTGGTTCTAAATGCCATGCGAGAATACCTCAGAGGGAGCTTGTGCCAAGAAGAAGGATATTCCTTGGTTTGCTCTCCCTTTTTTGTTTTCGTAGTTTGCTTGTGTGATAATCCAAATTTTCTGCTTTTGACTTTATTATGTATCTGTTTCCAGAAGTTAGAGAAGCCCTGAGAAAGCCTGAGACTGAACTCTTTTGGTATTTATGTTTCATTTAAATTGATGTCATATTTTCATTAGAGACATGACTATTGAATACTTGAAGTTTTGAATACAATTTTAAACAACGAGAGACTGAAACTAGTTCTCATGTGACATGTTTTTTTTTAATTGTATTGGTTCCCTTACAAGATATATCCTCAGTCTGTCTTTTATTCACTAGAGATTGCTCGATGATGGATGATACTTGCATTTTTCAGAATCTTGAGACATGGGTTGTTGATAATGTGTGGTTAGCTCCAAGGTCACTTTTTTGTGAAACTATTTGATGAATGAAAATTCCTTTTGAATGAGTGCTTCATAAACCCACAGTAAAGGAAGAATTTCAAATATCAAAGTAGTTGATGATTAAAGATAAATTTGCAAGGGAAACACAAAGATAGGAGAAAGATGCCAACCCTCCTGTTTTCCTGTATTACTCTTCTGCATTTCTCTGTGATGCTAAACCATGTTGAATAAGTAATGCAAGTTCACCATAGGCCACTTGGAAAATATGGAAGACTGCAGTGAATTTGTATTTTCCTGCCAGGTTATGAACACTTTGGTATATCCTTTTACAATTTTATTTTTATAAATGTTACATTTATTTAAAAATCCAGCCAAATTCATGTTGTATATTTAGTTCTACAGTATATTTTTCACTTAGTACATCAAAAAACATTTCCCATGTCATAAAAAATTATTTTGGAAATCATGTGATAGCTATATAATACTGTATCATATGGATGTTTCATAATTTACCTTTTCTTTCATTACGGGACACTTATTTAATTTTTACTTATTATAAATCATGATATAATCTCTACTGACTATATATAATCTTTGACAGCACATATTTCTTGAACATATATCTTGGTTTGCTTAATAGGCAATGGCAAATAGTATTTTTTATGCGTAAAGAAAAAGAATCATTATTTCTTTGGCACTTCTGGCCTTTTCCTATTGTACTCTTCTCCTTTACTGAAGAAAGTTAAAAATAGCTTCTTCTAAACATGTGACTGAGATGTTTACGTATAAACTCTGAAACAGGTTAGAAGGTAAATTACAAATCCTGATGATAGCAGTTTATAATGGAAATGCTTACAGACTCTTAAATATAGCTTGGTAGGAAAGGGTGGGAGTGAATAAAATTGTTACAGTTTGTTCTAGGAAAGGCATTTTGGACTGATGCCATCTACTTTACAAAGACTTCTCGTGATTTTAGTTTTATCTGCTTCATTTAACCTTTCCCAAAGTGATCACTGAAACAAATATATGTAGTACACTAAAAGAAACCAGCACAATTTCTTTAATTAATTGCAGACTGGCAATTCTTCTTCTCCAAAAATGTTAATTGAATTGTAATAGATATACTGAATTTGAGCATTATTTAATCATGGCAGATAACGTACCCAGTGACTTCAGAGGTCAATCCATCTAACCAGCTGCCATCCTGATGGACTATTGTGAATCTACTTAGTGTATTTGTCACAGAGAAAACACTCTAAAACTTCCTCCAGGTTTAATTTCAATGACTTAGAGTCTCTCCGGTCTGAGAGCTTACTAACAATGATTATATACTCTGCACCCGACACTATTGCCACTTGCTTGATGTGACTTGACAATCTGC
This sequence comes from Muscardinus avellanarius, assembly GCF_963383645.1. Lineage (NCBI taxonomy): Eukaryota > Metazoa > Chordata > Mammalia > Rodentia > Gliridae > Muscardinus > Muscardinus avellanarius. The sequence goes on from NC_137787.1 coordinate 41,935,848, forward strand.
TCCAAACTGTGCTGTGCATTGTTACTATCTCCATTTTACAGATGAGGGAATAGAGTTTAAGGAGATCAATCCTTTGGCCAAATTCACACAGCCAGAAGATGTCCATTTTGGTGGCAGAGCCAGTGTCATCCCAACAAACTCTCAGAGCATTGTTAGTCATCTTATTACTGATTAAAGGAGAAAATACCAGCTGCGCATGATGGCCCATGCCTATGATTCTAGTACGTGGGAGGCTGAGACAGGAGGATTGCAGGTTCGAGGAAAACTCAGCAAGTAGTGAGACTCTTAACAACCTAGTGAGACCATATTTCACAACAAAAAGTAAAATGCGGCTGGAAGTGTAACTCTCAGGTAGAATGCCCCCAGGTTCAGTTCCCAGTGCTACCACCAAAAAAAAAAAGAAAAGAAAAGAAAAGAAAATGTCTTTTTAAAGCTAGATTTGAAACAAATATCAAGAAAAAAATAATGAACAAATTTTGTGTGTGACTTCACAGTTTATAATAATCACAGAAAAAATATGGATACTTAAAAGTTGACTTTATGCTTTTTTGTAAAGAAGACAAAGTTACATAAGGGGAAAATTTCTTAGTTTTCGTTCTTTCTGGTTAGAGTTCTTGGTAACTAGGACATAGTTGCTATTATGATTTCACCCAATCTAAGTACAGACCCCTACTCCAAGGTTTTCCATTCTACACCTTTTATAAACACCATATTTAACTTGGAAGGGTAAAAGGTTATTCTTGGCAACACTCATATAACAAAAGTAGAAACTGCAGAGGATTCCGAGGGATATGCTCACCGGAAGCAGGAAATGTAAGGAATATGCCTAGCATTTGACATTAATATTCTTCGGAATGCAGATGTTCAACAGCAGAGAGAATTATTCATAGTTTACTGAAGGCTGAAAAAGTACAAAATGAGCTCCGTGCCCCATGCATTTTTCACTGGAATTATTGATACTTTGTGCATCTTATTACTGTTGTCATTTCCAAATATTAAGAAAATCCTTAAAACATCTAGTAGAGACTTGGCACTAAAGTGATTAAATCAGTTAAAAGATCTCAAAGGTTCACGTCTGCAAAGACGTAGACACGGTATAGATGCTGAGATAATATTCATCACTTGATCCTTAAATGTTAAGATCAAGGGTATCTTTGAAAGCTGAAGAAAAGAGATTTAAAATGCTTGTACTGTTAAACTAAACTTAGGAACAGTACTGAAACATTATTCTAAAGATATATAAGCTAAAAAAGCATGGTAGATTAACAAAAAAATATTTATTCATTGCTAACAGATTTAGCGTGAGGTTTAAAAAGAATGCTCACTTAGATGTCCATTCAATACGTCCATTCTACCCCCTAACCCTTTGAGATCATATCACAGAAAGCTATGTTAGTATAGTACTTGTCCAAGAGATTCAGTGGGGACCAAGGGAAGTATTCATCTACTTAAGAGTGCTCTAGGGCATCTCATACTATCTTATCGTCATTCAGATCCATCACTGACATCGATCGATTCATTGAAAAATAAAATAAATGAGCTTGGCATAGTGGCGCACACTTGTAATCCCAGCACTTGGGAGGCAGAGACCAGAAGATCGTGGTTCATGGACAGCCTCAGCTATTAAGCAAGGCCCTTTACAACTCAGTAAGACCCTGTTTCAAAAATAAAAAACTGAAAAATACAGCTGGGAGTGTAGCTCAGAGATAGAATGCCCCTGGGTTCCATCCCCAGTACCTCAAAAAAATAAATAAATTAAAAATATAATAAAAGCCGGGCATGGTGGTGCATGCTTGTAATCCCAGCGCTTGGAAGGCTGAGACAAGAGAATCGCACAAGTTCGAAACCAGCCTCAGCTACTTAGCGAGGCTCTCAGCAACTTAATGAGACCCTGTTTCCAAATTAAATATAAAGTAGGTCTGGAAGTATAGCCTGGAGGTGGAAAAGCCCCTGGGTTCCACCCCCAGCACCACACACACACACACACACACACACACACACACACAATAATAATAATAATAAATTGGTAGAAATATAAATGGAATAAAAATAGAAGCTATAAACATACATCCCCATTTTATTATTATATAAAGACACATGAAATTATTTTGACAATATCTGTGTTTTTAAAGGCTTATACTCAGTTTTTGTATTTATAGCATGTGCAGCCAATTCATGGATTGATATTGGCCCACGACTCGTCTGCTAAAGGAGCACTGTTATATACTTTAAATACAGATTCAAACTTTTTTCTCCTCTCATGTGACTATACGTTTCTGTCTTCATCTTGCTTGTCTTCCTAATAGTCTCTCATTTTTTTAAAAGTGGAATGAGCATCATTATGATGAGAATTATTAGGGTAGGGAACACGTATCGGTACAAAGATATGTGTCATTTTCCAATAAAATGAATATGCAACATCACATGTTACACACACACACACACACACACACACACACGCACATATGTGGTCTATTAAACTTTGAGACAAAAGACTAGTGTCTCTTAAAGTGTTGCTCAAAGATCACCTCTGCCAGAATTGGCTGGGGTAATTATAAAAATGCGAATTCTTAAGACCTGTCTTGTATTTCTTGAACCAGAATTTTTGAATTTGCTCTATGGTGTCAAAATTTTAAATGTTTCAGATGATTTTAATACACTATAAACTTTGAGAAATGTTCTTTTAGGCATTGGAAGTCTGTGCTGTATGTTTGATTCTGAATCATACACTATGCTGGTACACTATCGATGCCAATTCTTCAAATATTCATTAATGCAAATACTTAGAAGTCTCTAGTTACGTGCTTTCAGCTGTATATCTCTAGGGTATACTGCTGAGCTCATTTCTATCTCAGCCATATGCAAAACATTATTGGAAATGGGTACTATAGGTACTATAGAGAAAAGAAACATATATATATATATATTTAAATAATTTTATATTCTTCTCTACTTCATTTCAATTGCAGATGTTTACATGCTTGAAACCTATTCTTTATGTTGACATGGGTTTAGTACATAGTTCATCATTATAGAAAAATTCGACATTCTTAGATGTTATAAAAATTACCTATAAAAATGTTATATTCTAAGAACCTCAAGATATATGCCAATCAAATAAAGTAGACCACTATAGTTGGATCTTTAATTCTGTCATAATAAATAACTGAAAGGAAAAGAACCACATTTATTCTCATGTGTATATACTTCTCAGAGTTTGGGTACATTATATCTACTTGTATATATTGATCTGTTAGAAAGGCAAGCTCATTTATTCGTTTATAAAATTAATGGATCACAATATTGATGCTGGGCTTGAATGGACGTTGGTAAAGGGATTTTCTTGTTCACCTAAGATAAGAAATCAGTTCTTTGGGGGCTTTCCTCTTTTTCACAGCATATCGATAATTTTCCCAGATAAAACTGCAAAGCCCTAAAAAAGTAGCATGCCCACAATTACTCTTATTGAACCAAGCACTACACAATGCTGCTGTTGTGGAATTGTGGAGGTCCCTGCCAGAGGCCCCTCAGCATCTTTCAGCCTTGCCTTTTGTGCCCGTGAACAAGCTCCTGGGACTCTCTGCACCCAGTCTCTTTGTCTTGGGGATAGCGTTCCATCTCAGAATTATAGTGAGAATTCCATTAGTGCATGATTCTGAAATGCCAAGTTCAGTATTTTGCCAATTGGTGAATGGAAGTTAGTCACTGTTGGAGGAAGTTTTATGGAGGAAGTTGTATAACTGGCAAAAGTGTGGGCAGGCTTGCTGTCACAGATCTGAAATCCAGCTAGCTTTTAGATATACAGTTTTGTATGAGGAAGTCATTCAATCTCCCCATTCCCCAGTTTTCCAAACTTATGAAATGAGGACTATAATTACTATACCAAGAATTTGTTTAGAGGATTAAATGTGGGACAGTGTATAGTGCCGGGCACATAAGTTTTTAATAAATAACATATTAAAGATAGCCATTATTATCTTTATTGAATTTGATTGCCTGCCATTTTCTATGCTAAATTTAAAAAAAACATGTTTTTCATATATATGTATCAATGTAGGTTTAGATTTGGGTTCTATTTTTTTTTTTTAGCAGTTATCTTACCTTTGTAAATATATTTTCAAAAAGCTCTCTGATTTACATTCAAACTGCTGTGGATTTCTATTGGAAGATTTGGGAAATCTAAAAAACAATTGCTCTATGAACACAAGGTCTGAAGAAAAAACCTCTAGCAAAAATTGCAGGTGGTAGGTGGATCCACGCTGGGAGACTTCAGTAATGTGTAAGGTGACATCAGGCTCAGAGCCGTGCAAGATGCGTAAACACTTAGGACAGTCATCGTGCCTTTTCAGGAAAAGGGCTGTTTCTTCCTGACTCTCTAACCTAAAGATTCTGGTTTGCATTTGGGTGCCAGCTTCAAGGGAGATAGAGGAGACACTCCTGGATCTTACCATCGGTGTTAATGTTGTAATCTAAGGATCTTGTCTGTGTTTTTCCCTGCTTTACTCTCAATGAATATTTTGTGGGCTCTGGAAAATAAGCTACTTTAGTTAAGTGAGGTCTTTGGTTGTCTACAATTTATCCATTCAACCAACACAAATCAAAGCTCTCCCCACGGGGATCCTGTCTAGACCAGTAGTTTTCAAGGCTGAGAACTGTGATAATCAAATGGGCTTTCAGAAGGTGAAATGATGGAGATGGAAAAGAGTAACAATTTATATTCTGTGATTCTTTATGTGTGGGATGGAGGGCACTAGGGATTGAAGCCACCTTGGTGTTCTACCACTAGGCTACACCACCAGTGCTCCTTATTTTTTTAATTTTCAAACAGTGTCTTCTAAGTTACTCACACTGGCCTCGAATCTGTAATCCTTCTGTCTCAAGCCTCCCAATACTAGGGTTGCAGGTGTGGGCCGCCATAGTTGTCCTCACTCCGTCCTTCTAAGCATCTCTTGTTCTTCATGAACACTGATCCGTGCAATATCTAGTCTGTTCTCCTTCACCAGCCTCATTTCCTCCCCTCTGTGTCCCTGACCACAGTGATCTTCCTCAGTTTTTGAAAGTGCCACGCTGCTCCCCGCTGTAGGGCCTCTGCACAGCCCTTCACTGGAACAGCCTCTCCTCTCCCTTCCACACCCACATCCTCGACAGCCTTCAGCTCTCCGGTCACATGCTGATTAGCTGAGGGAGCTTTCTCTTGTTCTCATGAACCAGGTCATTTTGGCCGCACCTCACCTATTCCCTTAGGATCTTCTTTTTTTCCTTTGTAGCATGTGTCAATACTGTAACTCAGTATGTCAGTTTATATTTGTGTGTGTGTATGTGTGTGTGTGTTACTGGGGACTGAACCCAGGGACATTTTGTCTGTGAGCTATACCCCAGCCCTTTTTTTTTTTTGGTGGTATTGGGGTTCCTGGAAACCCTTCTACCTCCGGGCTACCCTCCAAGACCTATTTTATATTTTTATATAAATATATATATATATATATATATATATATATATATATATATATATATGGCTTCGAACCTGCACGATCCTCCTGTCGCGGGGATTACAAATGTGCGCCACCATGTCCAGCACCCCAACTCTTTTTAAATTTTTTTATTTTGAAACAGGATCTCCCTAGGTTGCTGTGAGCCTTGCCATGTTGTTGAGGCTGTCCTCAAACCTGCAATTCTCCTGTATCAGCCTCCCAAATACTGGGATTACTGGTGGGCACCGCCTTGACCAGTTATATTTGCCTTTTAACCTCTCTCATATAAGCTCTATAAAGACAGGGGCTCTGTGTGTTTTTGCACAACTACCTCCCCGTGCTTAGCACTGTATGATACCACAATAAGTGAAAACCCAAAAGTACCATATGGACACACAGTTGTATTAATGTGCAACCCTGTTTAATTTGTTTTTATTGAGTCTTTTGGCCTTTTTCACAGCAGAGTGTGGTTTGGAATAAAAGAAAAGCATCTGTGAATTCTGAGGTCTGACAGTCTGCTTTCTGGCTGTATGTTCTCTAAATATGATTGTTTACTATGAATGCAGAGGTGCTAGATAAACTACCTACTTTCTCTTCTTTAAATTCTATTCCCATAACAGAACATATGTATGTGGAGGCTTTATTTATTTATTGTGTGTGTGTGTGTGTGTGTGTGTGTGTGTGTGTGTATGATACTGGAGATTGAACTGAGAGGAGCTCTACCACTGAGTTCCCCTTTCCTCCATCATGTCATTTTAATTTAATTTATTTAATTAATTTACTTTTCGTGGTACTAGGAATTGAACCCAGGGGCACTCTACCACTGATATATCTCCAACCTTTTTTTTCCTTAAATTTGAAACAGGATTTTGCTAAGTTACCACCCACTAGCCTTGCAATCCTCTTGTCTGAAGCTCTGCAAATACTGGGATTATTGGCATGAGCCACCATGCCCAGCTGTGTGGTAGCTTTAAATCTATATTCGAACACTTACCTAATTTCCTACACATCACATTTTAAGTTTCTTTCTTATCAACTGAAAAATCTAGTTCTGCTATGACAGTGGCTTGGGCTGGGGGAGTAGGTTTCCTGTACACAGGACCATTGCTTGTCTGTACCATGTGGGTGTTGGTGACGCCTGTGTGGGGCAGAACCTGGGGTGCAGCTACAGTGGCATGTCTGACAGATGTGACCTGCTTGGAGGGCAAAGGATTGTGGCTTGGAGGACCAGAGTTCTGGGGGCCAGAGACCAGGGAGTGAGTGGCAGTAGGAGCTGAGAGGGAACTGCTCTGCAATAACTGGGCAATAGTCAAGAGTTCAAGATCGTCACTGTTTTTAGCTAGGAGTGAAGACAGAAATCCTTACATTGATGTCTATCTGTTGTTCATAGGCTTTGGCCAATAAGTGAATTTTTCCTTTCTAGAATTGTGTTTCTAATCTCCTTAATGGTAACTGAGGCCACTGTAGACCCATTGATCACCTGCAAATTAGCAAGGTTGCTGGAATTTTCAGGAGTATTGATGGAGGGAGGTAAAATATTATGAATGAGCTTGGGTTGGGATGTCATTCAGATCTGACTTCAAATCCCAGTGGTAGCCACCTTCCACGGGCCTCAATTTCCACATCTGTAATGTGGTCTATTAACACTACCAATCCCTTCTCAGTAGACAATACTTTTAAACTGTCTACTCCCTGTCCCTGGCACATAGTTGGCATTCTATACATTGCTGCTATTATTGTTGTTTGCTGAAACACAATGAAATTCACAGTGAGTTTCCTAAGAGAGAGATGAGTTTATAATTCACAAAGAGGCCTGACAGGCTTGCTGCATTCACCCATCCAGTTCCAGACCCAGCCCAGAACTCTGTGGCCCCTCAGAGCTTCAGGGAAAACTGTGTGTATCAAGGGAGTGTAGAGAGGAAAGCACAGCCATTGGATGTGGTGGAGCCTCAGCCCAGCCGGCCCTACTTCACAGCACACACCAGGCGGATGAGCACTTTTCATCTTGTTTTTCTGAAAAAGAAAGAAAAAAAAGTCTTGTGGCTTTTGATTGTATTCAGTAAGCGCTTAATAATTGCAGTGGCTGGCACAGGTGAGCTAACGGCTTCAGGAGGTTCCTTTTTCCATTATAGATCAGTGGATGTGAGCAGGAGACCCCCATTTCAACCCCTCTCAGTGTAAGAAAAGAGCACAGCCTAGATTGATGTTTGTGTCCATTTTTGTACTCAAATTGAGGTCTGAAAATAACATCTGGATTGAGAACTGCATTTGAGGATTCTCACCAAGGTTTTATAATGTTTGAAGAGGTTTTAATCCTCTTTTACAGTTTGAAATCACAAGTCCACAAGTTCCACTCTGGTTCGGTTAGGCCATTCCAAGCCTAGTTTGGTAACGTAAAGGGATGTGATAGCTGGTTAATGGTAATAGTACCTGGAGGCTCCCAGAGAGTGGCTGCCCAGTGCTGAGTGCCCAGACAGCAAGCTTCCCTCTGTGATATGTGTGTGAGTGTGTGTGTACACAGAACTCATTCTTTGGAATTCTCCCATGGAAAAGCAAAGGAAGGAAGCTGAGGGGAGGATGGGGCGATTGCATCCTGTACCCTTTACAGGGGTGTGGCCACAACTGCCTCCGCTGCAGGGACACAATGCAATGTGTTTTTTCACTTAGGATGCCTGAACTGTGATAAGTCTTGATGAGAGATGAGGGTGTCTCTCAGCGTCATCCTCAGCTGGACGGAGACTCGCGGTACAGGCCAGCACCTAGTATTGCCTTTCTGGACTGTTTGGAGAAGAGGGGAAGACACAGGAACATTAGTGAGGTGGGCTCATTAGATGCTCAGAGTCACTTAGGACTCCAGGCCCACTGTGAATTTGGTTTTGCCGTGCTGTGAGTGACATTGCCAAGTGACTGGGTCAAGTGCATGATTTTAAGGAGAATACAACATGGGTCTTCTTGTCGCTTCCTAAACTGGATTCAAAATGATGGATTCTACCCTGGCAAAGGCAGAGAGGAACTTTTGGGGATCGTTTGAGGTAAGGTACTGCAAGGTTCTGTGGAATGAATTCTACTCTCACCCGGTTTTCTTTCCCCACCGTTTGGATCTATAATCATTTCTGCCTTTACTTTGAAAAGTTCTTACATATGGTCTCCTCCCAGCTTGCTTAGGGACAGTATGTGGGGTGATTATCCAGCTTTGACACTGGAGAACACTGCTTGATTAAAGTATATGGCACTTTACAAGTAAATATATGGTTTCTTCACTGGGAATTTCTGGATTCTCACTGGTTTTAAATGAATTACTGCAATGTTAAGAACAGGCACTACCTAGAAGAATGTTTTTGAAAATGACATTAGATTGAGTTTAGTAAGTTTCGTGACAGATTGTCTGCTCCTAGAGAAATGGAAGGTTATTTTTTGAAATAAAATTTAAGGCTTTTTACATCAGGAAATGAGGTGTTAAAACAGATTCGTGTGTGTGTGTGTGTGTGTGTGTGTGTGTGTGTGTGTGACTGCAGACTTAGCCCTGAGGCATTCTACCTTTGAGCTATCCCCCCAGCCCTTTTTGCTTTTAGTTTTGAATCAAGGTCTCCCTAGGGTGCTGCAAGGCTTGCAAAATTGCTGAGGCTGGTCTCACACTTGTGATTTTCCTGTCTCAGCCTTCCAAAGACTGGGGTTACAGGTACATGCCATCATAACCTGCTAAAACAGATTTATTTTTAATGGTAAAGTATCTGTAGATAAGTATTCATGGACACTCACATTCTAGAAACTGTTATTAGAATGGCAATCCTACAGTAAAACTTTAGCTTGAGAATAAACTATGTTTTTTAGATATTTTCTTATGACAACTGTAGCAAGCAGACCAGGTTTTCTATAAACCTTCTAAAAATTACAGCATAAAATCTACTTTAATTGTTTAAAAACAGAGATGTATCCTGGGCAAAATCTCCGTTTTATTCTAATCTCCTATGAATTAGTTTTGGCCAATGAAAATTCTTATTTTGGTTATAAAATGCCAATCAGTGGCTCTTGAGGGGGTGGGAGGTATTTTTGTTGCCACGTGGGAGGCAACTGGCAACTCCCAGAGCCTGGGAGCCCGGGATGCTAACATTTCTACAGTGCACTGGAGCGACCTGCTCTGAGAAGTATGCTCTAGAAAGTCAGCAGTGCCCTCGTTGAGCTCAGTTTAACTGAAACCAATATAATGATTTAGCAAAGATTCAGGTGAGCAATCTAATTTCTGAAAAAGTCATTCATTTCTTTCCTGATCAAGCAGTTTTAGGGTGGGACCTACAAGGATGTAGCCACTTTTGCAATAAAATTTTCTAGAATCAGTAGTAACTAATGTTTCAGAAATATTTCCCCCATGTGCTTCTAATTAATATTTTTTAGGCCAAATTTAGCTCCAACAAGTATTTGGTTCAGTTCAATAAAAGTAGCCTCTTTCTTTAAATGACATTAGTGATTATAGTTTCTGATCCATATTGTATGAGCTCATTAAGATCAAAGGACTCATTTGTTCCTAACTAATGGATGCATTTATGCCAAGCATTGTATTTTACAACAATTTTTAATTCTTAGAACTTTCAGCCTCAGGAGACGAGGGTGTCTCTGCCTGCTTTTTTTTTTTTTTTTTTTTCTTTTTTTTAAATCAAGACAGAATTTTAAGCTTGGAGTATCTTCCTTCCAAACACTGGGCGCATTGAGAACTGGGAGCATATGTGAACCACTATGCTATCATCTTAGTGGTACAGTTTATAATTACTGTACAGAAAGGATTTTACCTTGGCTACCTGGTCTTTTGGCCACTTGACTAAGAAAGCAGAGTTTCAAGAAACATAAATAATCACACTTTTGTTTTAATCTATATGTATTTATAAGATGTTGGAATAAAACCTTAATAGTAAAAACTAAGGAAATAGGGTTGAAGAATTCTGCTTCAAAATATTAAAAGCAATTGAAAAAAGGGAGATATAGATTAAAAATTATAAAATCTGCATATTTAACTCCTGTTATGCCAGGAGCTATTATGTCCACATTTGCACTGGCTTCTTGCAGTGTTCTCAGCCAGGTGCTGTTATCATCAGTTTATAGATGAAGGAAATGGAGTCTATGCAGCTTTAAGATTTGTCCAAGGTTATGAATGCAGTACATGGAAGAAATGGAATTTACAACCATATATGCTATTGCCTAGCAGTCGTGCCTGGCAATGTCAGTATGGAGTAGTGTGTTAATCTCACTGCACTTATACCTTATGCTATATCCCTAAAACCAGAAAGCCTACTTGCTTGGGAATAGTCTATGTAGACTCAAGGCCAGCAATTCAGTTATTATGTTGCATTGAGGGTTTTACTGGGCTACTAAGTGATGAAAGTCGGAGCTTTGTATTTTAACTAATTAGGTTAGAATGTGGGGGAAGTTGGGTCTTCAGGAGTTGTTTGAATAAGGAGGGATATGGGGAGTGAAATCTCAGGACAGTGGTTTGGTGCAGAGAGGGTTAGAGGTGAATGAGTCACCTCCCAGGGTTGCTGAACTGGAGTCAGTGGTTGGTTCCTGGCTTTGGCACTCGGGGTGGATGTTTATATCTGCTGCAGCCTTGTATGTGCAGGAAGGACGGTGTCAGGAAGAGGGTCACACTCAGGTTACTGCTCAGGTGCCTGGAGGGTGCCTGGACACACCTTTCTTGCCTTCTGATAGCCACTCTCTACACAGCAGACAACAGAATTTTTAAAAATGTAAATCATATCACTTTCCAGTGACTTTGCAGCATCTCTGAGTGGACACCTGACTCTTCACTGCAGTCTGCATGGGTGGGACGTCCCCAGAGCGTTGAGGAGCATGGTCCTTGGAGCAGGTCCTGGGTTTACTCTGCTTGTGACAGATTCATGACTTTGAACACATTTCTTAACCTGTCTGCACTGTGTTTCCTCATCACTAAGAATCTGTTAGTTTCTACCTCAAAGAGTCGATGGAAGTTTAGATGAGTTAATAAAGGTGTAACGTTAGGACGGTACCTGGTGCATAGAAGGCCCTTGAGAATGTTGTTGTTGTTGTTATTGTTGTTGTTGTTGTTATTATTATTATTATTATTATTATTATTATTATTATTATTATTATTATTCCCACTGTCTAAGAGCTAGCCCCTGCCTGTTTTCAACCTCATCTTTTCCTTCTCTTTGCCTCCTTCAGGCTGCTCTGGCTACATCACTCTGATACTTCTCAGACATGTTTGGCTGGTTCCTGTTTCAAAGTCTTTGCATTTTTTAGGTTTTTTTTTTTTTTTAAAAATACTTTTATTGGTGTATTGTAATTATACATTGTTCTGAAGTATAGAGTGCATTTCCCATTGGATCCCACCTCCTTTTTCTCCTTCTCCCATACATGTCTTTGAGATTGGCCTTGGTAATTTAATATATGTACATGTACACGACATTATCTCTATCCACCTTACTCTCCCCTCTCCCCTAAGCCCCCTCTATCACTCTGTTGGCATCTCTGCTTCTCTATCTGAGGTGATCCCTGTTTCCCAATTTCTCCCTAACTTCCACAAATGAAGGAAAACATACAACTATTTGCTTTTTAAGACTGGCTAATATTGCTTAGGATAATATTCTCGAATTCCATTTATTTTCCCGAAAATGACATAATCTTGTTCCTTATGGTTGAGTAAAATTTCTGCCATTTGCATTTACTTGCAGTTTGGAGTACTTTGCTCAGATCCCTGTTCAGATGTTTCCCTGACCAGCCTCTCTGCCCGCGCCCCAGCTAGGTGCATGTAGCCATGCTCGCTCTCCCTGACATTGCTTTACGTGTTTATATGTCTGTTTATGATTCACTTTCCCCACCAGACCAAAATCTGCACAAATACAGTACCTTTGACTCTTCCTGCCTGATTCCCTGTCACTTAGAATATTATCTGGCAGAGAGTGAATGCTTTATAAATATTTGTTGAATTAATTTTAATACTATTACAGTTTGAGGGAAGATGTTATGATTTTGGAAACTGTCCCTGGGGACCCCTGTTAGGCTCCCAGACACAATTTCCCTCAAAACACACAAAAAACACAAAAAACATGGGTTCTTGTCCTGAGCTAAGGATAGATATGCAATAGCCCGGACTCTTGCTGAAGATTTAAAGGAGTTTATTAAAAAGATAGAAACACAGAAGACAGTTACAGCCCCATGCCATTCAGGAGTGGCATAGGGGGATGGTTCGAAGGAATTCACCAAAAATCCCTGGATGCAGAGTATTCTTATAGCCAGCCCCATCAGATCTGAGGCAGGTCCTTTGATATGTAGATATCCTGCCCCATCTCTAGCCCAGGTGTCCTGCTCTGTCTCCAACACAGCCAGATCCGCCCCCTCCGGGGCAGGGGGGCAGCTCGGTCTCAGGCACAGACCCCCACACCTTTTGTTACACTTCAAAATGTGTTAAGTTGCTTATCTGGAATCTGGGATTTCCTCACATCTTTGAGGAAGTTTGCCTCTATTCAGAAATGTAAAAAGGCCCTAGGCTTCTTCTATTCCTTTGCTAATCATCCACCCACCGTGAAATCTGCTACCCTCTCCCCACAGCTCCTGGCTTTCTTCACTATCAGAAATATATTTTAAAATTGGAAATCTTTCCCAATACTGGTACATTTATACATATTGAAACCTCTTCCCAATACTGGTACAAATGCATATCATTTACTCTATTCCTTCAATAGTTGCTATTTCCCTTCTGTCTTTGGGGCTTGATCTGAGCTCTCTTTAGCCAATTTTTCACTTTGTCCCAAATTATAACCTTTAGGAAGAGATCATTTACTCCACTGTTTATCCTGGGAGTTCCTTAGCAGCAGGAAGTCTTGTTCTGCCCTGTCAGTCTGGGTGCACAGATAAGGACTCAAGCATTTTATTGTCATTGCCATAGCCTGTTCTGGAAGGGCCTAATACTGGATCTTGTGCTAAGCTGTTTACTAAGCTACTAAATGCCAGCCCCCTGTAGGCTTACATTCTCCTTGTGTAAGTGTGTTTGCTGGAGGGAGGAGGTACCCTCACAGGAGATGATAGGGAAGATAATATCCAAACACAACAACAGCATGTCCTGGGGGGAAAAAACTAGAAATGTTTAAAAATCAAGTTTTATAAGGAACACCTAGTTCCTTCTGACATTTTAATCATGAAATTGGATATAACCTATTGCAAATAACTTGTTCTATTTTCACAATGAGGTTTATTATAAATGTTGGTTGCAGCCAAATAAAATACAGGTTGCTTGATTGATAGAAGTGAGCCAGAAGTAATTTTTTTTCATTTGAAGTGTTATCAAATAATTTGGGTTCTCATAAATCCTACATAGGAAAGTGTTTATTTGGTAAAAATAAGTAAAACTTCAGGTAGAAATATTCTAAAATTCTTTGTCAAAAAGGAAATTGTTTAATGTGTTTCAAAGGCTTTTATCAGAAACCAGTCAAGTGACCTTTAGTGCATCGATGTGTCAAATTAAAAGATAAAAAAACAGCTGAATTTCGCTGGGCGTGGTGGTACACCCTTGTAATCCCTGCGCTTCCAGGAACCCCAGTACCACCAAAAAAAAAAAAAAAAAAAAAAAAAGCTGATTTCATGACGCTCAGCAATGTTCTGTAATTAGGTATAAATGTTAGTTAGAAATCCTTGCTATAAATATTTGGAGTTTAAACTGATCTTGTTAAGTAGACAAATAAAACTTACGTGGAACTTGCAATATTGTCCTTGTTTGCCCTTACTCTGAACAAGATGGAGATCTCTTTGAAAAGCCTTTATGCATTGCTTGGTGAGAATGTTATTTGCCCGTGTGTATTTAACAATATAATACTAATATCTGGCTACTCTCATATAATCATGAGAATATATCAAGACCCTCTCATTTAACTACATTTGAGTACCGTGTGCCAGATACTGTGCTAGGTACTTGGGATAAATCAGCAAACAAATACATGAGAATCCTTGGGCACTTGGAGTTTGCATCCTAAAGAAAAGACAGACATTATACCAGCTGTGTAAGTAGATGGGGTATAATGCTAGAAGGTGGTAAGTCTGTGGAGAGGAATTGATCAGAGTAAGATATCTGTCCAGGAATTCTGGAGGAGTGGTGGACTAATAGGGAAAGTCAGAAGTGGGCTTCACTGAAAAGTTGATGGATATGTAAGCAAGAAAATTGAAGGGAGGGATTGAGCCATAAGTTTATCTGGGGTAATATTTTTTCTCAGCAAATCATTGTAATGTTTTTAGGAAAATAACCATGTAAGTGGTTCCAAAACCATTCTTGCCATAGTTCACTCCCAGTGTGTGGCCTGTTTCCATTGTAATCTCTGAGCAAGTCTCATACCCAGAGAGTCTTGCAAAGGTTAAAAATTCATGATGAAATTTGTTAGTGAGTTCTTATAACACTGAAATTGATACTTTCTTTGGCACACTAAGAGATGAGACCTACCTTCCCCAGCAGCTAGTTTAGACCTCAAAGTTATTGCCTGAGTTTTTCTGTCAGCACCTTAGTGCCGTTCAGGTGACCTGCCTGGCACAATGCTGGTGAATTTGCACTCTCTCAGCAGTCATGTGGTTCTTGTGACTGTGTGTTCTTTTCCCAGGTCTAGAATGATCATTTTGATTCAAATTATAACTTAGTCTAAATCTCAAGTCTCAGGGAATCTAATTCTCCAGTGTAGCCAGAATCAAGTTGGGACCCTTTATGATCCAGTATCCAGGCACAGATATTTTCAGTTGTACTCAAAAGATAACTGAAAATCAACTTAGATGTTTATGCTTCTATTTTTTTGAGAAAATGTAGGAGGAAATGGAACTATTTTAGAGCAAAACAGTAAACATTATTTTCCATCTCTCTGGTACAATCTGTCATATTATTTTTCTCACAAAAAGTTTATCTATTTTTGACAACCCCACCCAACTTGTGTTGATTAGAAGAATAGTGAGGACTTTGAAGAAGGTTTTTATCTTGATTTTTACCTCTGTTATTCCATGTAGGTTTTGTAGATATTCATATTGACATAGAAACATTTCCAAATGCAAAATACATTTGGATATGTTGCATACATCTGGTCATATTTCTTATATATCCCCTTTTTTCCATAAAAGCCTATTATAGGATATTTTATGGAAATCTAAATTTATGTATGGGAAAAATTAGCCTTTTTTGGGAGGGGATGGTACTGGTAATTGGACCCAGGGGAATTCTACCTCTAAGCTGTAGGGTCTCACTAAATTGCTGAAGGCCTCACTAAGTTGCTGAGGCTGTCCTTGAACCTGCCATCTTCCTGTCTTAGCCTCCCAAGTACTGGAATTATAGGTATGTGCTACAATGTCTGGCTAAAATTAGTCTTTTAAAGATCATTTTTTTACTCATCTCTGTGTTTGAAATATTATGGGGAAGAAAGGGTTTGAAAAAAGTTAAAAATCTATATGTTTACAATATTTTAGCATTTTGTGGCTTTTTTTTAATGGAGGACTGAGGATAGAACCTAGGGGCATCTACCTCTGAGCTACCCCCCTAACCCTATTTTATTCTTTTTTCTTTTTTTTTTCTTTCCTTTTTTTTTTCCCCCCCCCCGGTATTGGGAATTGAACCCAGGGGCATTCTACCTCTGAGCTACACCCCCAGCCTATTTTTTATTCTTTATTTTGAAACAGGGTCTCACTGAGTTGCAAAGGGCCTCACTAAGTAGCGGAGGCTGTACATGAACCATGATTCTCCTGTCTCAGCCTTCTGAATGCTGGGATGACAAGCATGCACCACCACACCCGGCTTATTCTTTATTTTGAAACAGGGTCTTGCTGAGTTAGTTGCAAAGGGCCTCACTAAGTAGCTTAGGCTGTCCGCAAACCATGATCCTCCTGTCTCAGCCTCCCAAATGCTGGGATTACAAGTGTGTGCCACCACACCCAGCTATTTTGTGGCATTTTAAAAATGAATTAATTCTTTTGAAAAAAGTTACTCTTTACAATCATACTGTAAGTTACCACAATGAATTAAACTATTCTAAGGAAGAAAAGGATAATGTCCTGGGGCCCAGGCAACAATAGTAATTTTGTCACAGAATTCATCTTTAAATACGGCCATTTTTTTTGTTGCTTCTGATGACCATTCATAGAAGGGGAAAAAATTTTCCCTCCTTTAAAAAGTATGCCTATGAAATGGATGGGGGAGAACTTAATTATGGAGTTAGACTTGTAGATCTCCCAAAAGATAGCTCCATAGGCATCTCCCCAAGACACTTCAAACTTAACAGACCCTGTGCCCTATTAGTCAATAGGATGCACCAATCCTTCCTCCTTGTTCTTCCTCTAACAAAGTATTCACACCTCTATTATAGCATTTTTTTTTTGCAATGCCTTATATCTATGTTTCAGTCTTCCTCCACTATTCTGTCAACTCCTTTTGGCAGGAAGCAGATGTTTTTGGTTTTCATAGTAGGCAGTCAATAGATGAACATTGAATGAATGAATGAGAATGAATGAACAAGCTAACCAATTAGAGAGACAACAGTCCAAGAGATGTACATGGTCCACACATTGATGTTTCCTGGGAAATTACCATGGAACAGAATTTTTTTCAATTGTGATTCTTATAACCTCTAACAGAATCAACTGGTTGGGAGTCCTTGCTAAAACTCATTTTTCTGGGCCCACCTTCAAACTTACTGAATCAGAATCCCTGGAAGAGTAGCATAGGAATTAACATGTAAAAGAAGCGCCCAGGAATTCATTGTGCACAATGGAGTAGCAAAGTCATTGTCCTGAGGATCAATTAGTTAAAAGGGAAGGTAGCCAGTGATGATTTATGATAGTAAAGGTGCAGGAGATGTTGTTAAGTCTGCTGATCTATAGGTTTTGTTTAAGACCTTTTAAGTGTTGCTCCTAAAAATGATGTAGTTTAAGGAATAGGAACACACCCTCAACTAATTAACAAGCTCTGAGAAAATTCTTTGAGCTTCTAGTTAATAGAAGACAGTTGCATGGGAGGGAATCATACCTTAATCTTTCATCTTTTGAGTTCAAACTTTGTTTTCTTGGAAAAACAGACATAACACATGTAATGTCATTAGTACAACCAGAATTAATTATCCCTACAGAGTAATTAAAAAGAAAATTCTAAAATGAAATCACTTTGGGAAAGTATCATGGATTACTAAAAAGGGCAAGGATAAAGATTTTTACAATTTTCTGATTAAGTTCCCACAATATTCACAAACATATAAATATAAAAAATATTTCAGAGGGACTTTAGAGCTTTGTGTCTGTGGATTTGAAGACAATGTACAGCCAACTAGACTTAGAATACAGATGCAGAAGTCCCTTATATAAAATGGCATGGTATTTGCATATCTCCTATGTACATCCTTTTTTGTACTTTAAACCATTTCTTGATTACTTATAATACTTCACACAATATAAATGTTGTGTAAATAGTTGTTATACTGTATTACTGAGGAAATAAGGACAAGGAAAAATGTAAATACATGTTTAGTACAGATAAAATTTCCCCCCAAAATATTTTCTACCTGTAGCTCATCAAATCCATGGATTTGTAACTATCATTTATGAAGGGTTGATTGTAATGAAGACCTATGAGCTGATTGTGGTGTATACCTGTAATCCCAGTACTTGGGAGGCTAAGACAGGAGGATCACAAGTTCAAGGATAGACTCAGAAGGCCTTTAGCAACCTAGTGAAATCATATTTCAAAATCAAAAATAAAATGGAGTTGGGGTATAGCTCAGAGATAGAATGCCAGTGAGTTCAATTCCCAGTACCATAAGAAAAAAAGGAGGAAAAGGGGGAAGAGGAAGAAGAGAAGGAGGAGGAGGGAAAGGAGGAGGAGGAGGAAGGGGGGAGGAGGAGAAAATGATGATGGTGGTGATATATGAGACAAAATGGGACAAGATTTATATAAACTTTCCACACTAAAATTAGATTTAGAGAATGTCTTTATGTGTATATACTATACATCTTCAATAAATTTTTTTAAATTTTATTCCACCTAAGAAATTACTCCCAAATATCTGAACTATACATGCCTATAAAATAGAATCTATTGTAACTGAAGAACAAATACTTTAATCCTAGTTGGAAGGAAAATAAGAATGAGGTGGGAAGGGAAGTAAATAAGGTAATGGTCAAAGAGGAAAGATGAAACCATGGCAGCTGATGAGCTTATGAGTTGACTTATATCTCACTGTATATATAAGATTTGTGTTCAATGTGACTGTGAATAATCATGATGTATTTTAACCATTTGATTTAAGGGTACAGACTTTCTTTCTTCACCCATCATAAATTTAACCAAAGGAACCATGAACCAGCCTGGGCCAGGTTGGTTAAGTTAGAGATTCAAGGTTTATCCTAATCCACTTGAGCTGGTGGGTGAATGTAGCACCCGCCTCTATGCCTGTTTTATCTTGGTGAAGGGTCTGTGGAAGACAGAAGGAAGCATCACAATGTGTATTTCCCCTTATTTCCTACTTCTAAGGCTAAGCAGGATACTCAGGAAATGTAGTATTTCTCTGTGCGAGTGAATGTGTCTGGCAAAGAAAGCAATAGTAGTGATTTTCTTAGAGCCACAGATGTGGACACTGATTCTCTGTCACAGCTTCTTCCCAGGAACCCGTAAAGGGGTCCAGAAAGCCTCAGGGATCCCTTGGCCTCAGACATCTTAGATTTATTCTTCTTATCCCATTCTTACCCTTCCATTCTTTTTCTGCTCCTTGGTGGTCCATCTTTTCAAAATTTTTATATCAGAAGTATGTATTTAGTTTGGCTTATTGGACCATTAGAGGAAAAAATGCTAGTAAAACCAGAAGGGCCAGTGCTCTCACAGTGAGACCACATCACCAAGTGCAATTTTCTTTAGGGTGCTTGTTGTAGTGACCCTAGTGCCTGTTCCTTAAAACCAGATTGATGTTGCCTCATCCTTTCTGAGGCCTTAAGAGGAAACTGCCACAATAATGTTTTTAGAAAATCTCCCATATGCATCACTAATTTTTTCAAAATAGATGCTGTGTGAATAGTTGGATACTTTCTTGTTGCTGTTCCTTAGTTCTGTTCCATTGAGGTCCAGCTTCCTGTGCTTTCCAGGTAATCAATAGCTAATAAGTAAACTTACTTGTGAAAATAGAAGAGCCCCTACCCTCACCCAGGGCTCTCTGTCCAAGTATCTTATGTTAGCAGATACTTACGTAGTCTAACCTGAATCTGTGACACGCCCCCTTGGCTTCTTCAAGAGATTCTGAAGAGGCGAGTGTTTGTAACTGGCCACATTGATGCCTTGAACAGAACTGGGGTTTTGTTGGCAAGGAAGATGTTCAGTGCTGAGCAGTGTGCCCTAATGAGCCACATGGCATGTTTTCAAATCTAGTGTTAAGCAATTGCCTAAGCCTTCTTCATAGCAGCATCTTTGTTATGCTTCTGTATGCAATGCGGTTCTTTGCTTGCTCTGTTTGTCTAGGAGAGGAGGTGATTCCATGAGCGGGTTGTGATTTTCCTTTCTTAAAAAAACTATGGCTGCTTCTTGGCCTTTATCAACAGAGAAGCTTTGACCTATAACAAGCTAAATGTAGATGGCTTGAAAAGGCCATCGCTCCCTAAGTTCTATGGCTTTCAATATAGTGAAACAAACCAGGAAGGCCCCAGGACAACTGCAAACAGAAATCCCTTTGACCCCCTCACCTTGGCCCACTTTCTATTCTTTATGCTTAAAAGAGAAAGATTATTTTCTTGGAACTATTCCTTTGGGCCCAGGGCCTTTTCTCCATCCTATTTTAGCACAGCTCTTAGTTATCCTTGCCTGCATTACTCCAGATCTTAATTAAAATATATTCACAATCCTTTTTCTGAGGAAAACAAATGAGATACTTGGGATGTGAAGAGCCAGTGTCACCATACACTTTTCAGTGTACCTAGAAAACTTTGAATGCTCTCCTCTTCATGTTTTCTTGTTTCATTTGTTCCTCTGGGCCCCTAAGACAGAGCCTAAAACTAGTATGAGTATGAGTTGAGTAAGTTATATACTGTGAATCCCTTCAGGTGCTGGGGCAGATCCCAAGGCAGCCGGAGCATCCTTGACTGTCATTCTGAGTTGAAAGCATGTCTTCTACTTACTCCAGTGGATGTTACCACAGGAAGCTTGGGAAATGCCACCTTCAGGCCAATTCTTTGGGTCATTGTCCTTTCTTTCCTTCTTCCATGTGAAAGAGGAACACTGTCTTTCTACTTATCTGGGCTTAAGGTCTACTGCCTTTGGCCTTTTGCAAAAGATTGTCCCAGAAAATGTGATGCTTTGGCTGATGTCACCTGAGCACTAGTTTTGGTAAAGCTGTGCTGTATTTTCTTGGCTTCAGGCCTCTTTTGTTCAACCCTGTCCCTCTCCTCCCCCTCCCCACTCCCTCCTTTTTTTTGCAGTTCTGGGGATTTGAGCTCAGGGCCTCATACACATACTAGGAAGATGCTCTACCATTGAGCTATATTCCAGCCTCTTCATCCTATGTTCAGTTCTCTTATGTTCTCCTAGTTTTGCACCTTTTTTTTTTTTTTGATGAAGGATATCATAGCCTGGAGCTCACCTCCAACCTCTTTCTTATAAAATAGTTCATTGCTGAAGCCAGAGCCAGGGAACTGTTTGTTTTTTTTGTTTTGTTTTAATATTTTATTGGTGAATGTAGTCATACATCTTAATGGGATAAAAGATGGTGAAGACATACATGCACACATCACCCAATTAACCCTTACTCAATTCCCACCCTATTCCCTCCCCCTCCTTCCTTCCCATGCTTGGCTTAGTGATTGACTTTAATATGGTTTGTTAAAATACATCACATGCATTAAAGGATTTCTCTCTTCCCCATCACATCCCTTCAGGTCGCCTTATTTGCTCATCTATAGAATCTTCTTTATCTAGAGTTCCTCCTATGACCAATTTCTCCCTAGCTTTTGCATATTAGGGAGAGGATCCGATTTTTTATTTTTTGTGACTAATTTCACTTAGCATAATGTCCTCCAGATCTGTTAATTTCCCTGTAAATGATGTAATTGTATTTTTTATGCCTGAGTAAAATTCCATTGTGTACATATCCTACAGTTTTATAATCCATTCATCTGTTGATGGACATCTTGACTGGTTCCATAGTTTGGCAATGGTGAATTGTGCAGCTATAAATATAGAAACGCATGCATTAGTTTGGTAGTTTGGTTTCCTTTCTTTTGGGTAGATATGTAGAAGTGGTATTGCTGGATCATATGGTAGGTTTGTTCCAATTCTTCTGAAGATCCTCCATATTGTTTTCCAAAGTGGTTGCACTAATTTGCAATCCCAGCAGTGTATTAGAGTTCCCACTTCTCTACATCCTCGCCAACACTTGTTTGTGTTCTGAATGATTGCCATTCTAGTTAGAGTTAGGTGAAATCTCAGGGTAGTTTTCATTTGCATCTCTCTGATTGCTAATGATGTTGAGCATTTTTTTTCATGCATTTATTGGCCATTTGAATTTCTTCCTTCAATGACAATGAAGTGTCACTTCAATAGACAATGAAGTGTCTATTTAATTCACTTGCCCATTTTTTGACTGGGTTATTTGTCTTCTTAGTGCTGAGTTTCTTGAGTTCTCTGCATATTCTATATATTAGTCATCTATTGGAGGACTAGGTGGCAAAAATCTTCTCCCATTCTATTGGTTCTCAGATGAGGTTCTGGATTGCTTCCTTTGCTGTACAGAAGCTCTTCAGTTTCATGCAGTCCCACGTATTGATTCACCTTTTAATTTGTTGTGCCTTTGGGGTCTTGTTGAGAAAGTTTTTATCTGAGACTATGTGTTGCAGTGTTGGACTTAGGCCCTCTTCAAGGAGCCTTAAGATCTCTGGTCTAATTTCCAAGTCTTTGATTCATCTTGAATTGACTCTTGTGCAAGGTGAGAAGGTGGGATTTATTTCCATTTTTCTGCATATAGTTAACCAGTTTCACCAACATCATTTGTTGAACAGGCTGTGTTTTTTTTCCAGTGTATGTTTTTGGCCCCTTTGTCAAAAATCAATTGGCTGTGTGTGGATTTGTTTCTGAGCCTTCTATTCTGTTCCACTGGTCTATGTATATATTTTTGTACCAGTAACATGCTGCTTTTATTACTATAGCTTTGTAGTATAGTTTAAAGTCAGGTATTGTGGCCAGGCATGGTGGCACACGCTTGTAATCCCCATACTTGGGAGGCTAAGACAGGAGGATTGCACAGGTTTGAAGCCAGCCTCAGCTACTTAGTGAGATTCTTAGCAACTTAGTCAGACCCTGTTTCCAAATAAAAATAAACTCAGGTATTGTGATTCTTCCTGCATTGTTTTTGTTGTTGAGAAATACTTTGGCTATTCTGGGTGTTTTGTTGTTCCAAATGTACTTAAGGACTGATTTTTCTATGTCTGTGAGTAATGATCTTGGTAATTTAATGGGTATTGCATTGAATCTGTAGATCACATTTGGAAGTATGGCCATTTTGATGATATTTATTCTGTCTATCCATGAACATGAAAGATCTTTCAAACTTCTAAGGTCTTTTTCAATTTCTTTTTTCAATGTTTTATAATTTTCTTTGTAGAAGTGTTTTCTAGATTTCTTTTTCAGTGGATTTATGGTTGGTGTACAGAAAAGCTTCAGATTTTTTTTTCTTTTTTTTTTTTTTTTTTTGCGGCACTGGGGATGGAACCCAGGGGAATTCTACCTATGAGCTACACCCCCAGCCCTAATTTTTTATTCTTTGTTTCTGAAACAGGGTCTCACTGAGTTGCAAGGGTTCTTACTAAATAACTTAGGCTGTCCGCGAACCAGGATCCTCCTATTTCCACCTCTTGAATGCTGGGATTACAAGCATGAGCCACCAAGCCTGGCTAAGCTTCAGATTTTTTAAGATTGATTTTTGAATCCAGACACTTTGCTGATTTTGTTGATCAGTACTCTAAGTCTTTTGGTTGAGTTTGTTGGGTCTTCTAAGTACAGTATCATGTCATCTGCAAATAGTGAAAGTTTGAGTTCTTTTCTTATTTGTACTCCTTTGATTTCCTTTTCTTGCTTTATTGCGCTGGGTAGAGCCACAAGTACTATATTGAAGGGAAGTGGTGATAATGGACATCTTTTTCTTTTTCCTGTTTTTAATGAAACTTCTTGAAGTTTTTCCTCATTTGATATGATGTTGGCTGTGGATTGATGTTGTTGTAGATTCCCTTTATGATGTTTAGGTATGTTCCTTTTATTCTGATTCTCTACAGTGGTTTAGCATAAATGGGGATTGGATTTTATCAAATGCTTTTTTCAGTGTCTATTGAAATGATCCTGTGACTTTTGTCTTTGGTTCTGTTTATATGGTGAATTACATGGATTGATTTTTCAAATGTTGAACCAGCCTTGCATCTCTGGTCATGATATATGATTTTCTTGTTGTGGTTTTGAATGCATGTTGTGAGTATTTTGTTTAGCAGTTTTTCATCTAAGTTCATCAAAGATATAGGCCTACAGTTTTCTTTCCTTGAGCTGTCTTTATTTGGTTTGGTATTAATATGATGTTGGCTTCATAGAATGTATTTGGGAGAACCCTGTTTTTTTTCTATTTCATGAAATAGTTTGAGGAGTATTGGAATTAGCTCTTCTATAAATGTTTTATAAAATTCACATGGGAAACCATCTGGGTCTGGGCTTTTCTTTGATGGTAAGCTCTTTATTGCTGTTTCAATCTCTTATATTGTTATTGGTTGGTTTAAATTTTCTATATCTTCTTGACTCATTTTAGGCAGGTTGTATTTATCTAGAAAGTTGCCAATTTTTCCAGATTTTCCATTTTGTTGGAGTATAGTGTTTCAAAGTAGTTTCTGATAATTCTCTGGATTTCTACACTGTCAGGCATGATATTTCCTTTTTCATCTCTTTGTAATGTGTGTTGATTCTCTCTCTCTCTCTCTCTCTCTCTCTCTCTCTCTCTCTCTCTCTCTCGGTTAGGTTGGCTAGTGGTTTATCTATCTTGTTAATTTTTTCAAGAAACCAGCTTTTGGTTTTGTTGATTTTTCTGTATTTTTTTTATTCTCTACTTATTTGATTTATGCTCTGATTTTAATAATTTCCTATCTTCTACTGGCTTTGAGGTTAGATTGTTCCTGTTTTTCAAGGGCTTTGAGTGTGTCATTAGGTTATTTATTTGATGATTTTCTGTTTTTCTTATGTGAGCACCTAGTGCTATAAATTTTCCTCTTAATACTGCTTTAAGAGAGTCTCATAGGTTTTCATATGTGTATCTCTATTTTCATTTGTTTTTTAAAGTTTCTTTATTTTACCCCTTACTTCTTCTATGACCCATTCTTCATTCAGCAATGTGGTGTTCAGTCTCTACATGTTTATGTAGTTTTTATAGGTCTTCTTAGAGTTGATTTATAGTTTCATTCCATTATGGTCTGAAATGACACTGGAAAGTATGCCACATTTTTTTAACTTGCTAGTGCTCACTTTGTGGATCAGGATGTGATCTATTTTGGAGAAGGTTCTGTAAGAAGCTGAGAAAAATGTGAACTCTGCTGTAGTTGGGTGGAATATTCTATATGTGTCTAACAGGTTCATTTGATTAATGGTGTTCTTTAGTTCTGAGGCATCTTTACTGACCTTTTGTCTAGAAGATCAGTCTAATAGCATGAGAGGGGTGTTGAAATCTCCCAGTATTATTTTATTGGGATTTATGTGTGACTTAATATCACAAAGAGTTTGTTTTATGAAAGTAGCTGCACCTATGTTTGGAGCATAAATGTTGACTATCATTATTTCCTTGTCCTGGATTATTCCTTTTACTAGTAAAAAAAAAAATGGACTTCTTTGTCTTTTCTAATAAGCTTGGGCTTGGAGTCTAACTTGTCTGATATCATAGTTGCTACTCCTGCTTGTCTTTGAGTTCCATTGGCATAGATTACTTTGCTCCAGTCCTTTACCTTAAATTTGTTAATATCTCTACTTGTAAGGTATGTTTCTTGCAGGCAGCAGATAGATGGGTTCTGGTTTTTAATCTATTTTGTCACTTTATGTCTTTTTATTGAGAAGTTGAGGCCATTTACATTCAGTGTGATTATTGACAGATGATTTTTTAATTCCTAACATATTGAGATTTAACTTCTGTTTAAGATAGTGTTTGTTTTCCTTTGCTTAATTGTTTACTGTATGGAAATTTTTGTTTATCTGGTTCTGGCATGTATTGCTTATTTCTTCTTTGCAGATAATCTCTTTGTGTATTTTTTCTAGTGCTGGCTTGCAAGACATAAATTCCTTCAGCTTCTGTTTGTCTTGGAAGATTTTATTTCCCCATCTAATTTGAGAGATATTTTTGTTGGGTAGGAAATCTTTGGCTGCTAGTTGTTTTCTTTCTGAGTTTGGAATATGCTACTCCAGGCCCTTCTGGCTTTCATAACTTGGTTTGGGAAGTCTGGAGTGATCTGAAGTCACTTGGTCTTTTGTTTTTGTTGTCTTTAAGATTCTTTCCTTGGCTTCTACATTGGTAAGTTTGACTATTATGTGGCATGGGGAACCTTTTCTCTGATATTGTCTAAAGGGGGTTCTATAAGTTTTCAGTACCTGTGTATCAAACTCTTGCTCCGTGTTTGGAAAATTTTCTGATATTACCTCTTTGAAAAGTTTGTGATTCCTTTGGTTTCACCTTCTTTTTCCTCCTCTATGCCAATTATTCTTAGGTTAGCTCTTTTAAAATGGGGCCATATTTCTTCAGTGTCCAATTCATGCTTTCGAATTATTTTTTCTAAGTTATATACTATGTGTTCATTTTTGGAGTGATCATCTTCTAAGAGCGAGATTCTATTCTCCATGTGGTCTAATTGATTGTTGATCGTTTGAATTAAGGACTTCACTTTGATGATTTCATCCTTTATTTCTTTCAGACTCTAAATTCTTTTCAGAAGCCCTATATTATTTCTACAGCTGCATTTCTGATTTGAACTTTTGGAGATCTCTACAATTCTGTGTTGTCAGGTTCCATTATCGTGGTGTTTTGGGAGCTCATTGCTCTCTTGTTATTCCTCCTTCTCATGATTTCAGAAGTTTGTATCTGCTGCTTTTTATAGATTACTCTCAGTCTCTAGATATCAGCTGGTATATCCAAGGGCAAGTTGTATTGTATTCAACAGTGAAGGTCGAGTGAGGAGGGAAGTGAAGTTGTAAAAAGAATAGGGTAAAACCTCAGATAGGATCAAACAGAATGAGAGTATGAGTTTGGTAAGGTAGTATATACTAGAGATTAAAGATAGTAAAAAAAAAAAAAAGTAGTATTCTAGTAACCACCGTAGAGTTTCTGTTATAGTGATAGAAAGTGGATTTAATACAAGACAAGGAAGAGAGAAGAAAAGAGAAAAAAGATATAAAAGGGACAAAAGAGAGTAGGTATATACAAGGGAAGAAGCTTGGGAGAGGCTTTGGGAAGAGGATAAAATAAAACAGGCATACACATTCTCACACACACAGAAAAAGAATCACTCTCACACACACAGAAAAAGAAAAAAAACCCCAAAATATCCCAACAACAAATTAATGCAACTCTACAAATAAATGACTATTCAGCAGACTCCCTCCGCAGTCTCTCTCCCTCCGCAGTCTCTCTCTTTGAAGACACCGAGTGTCATAGACAACTTTCCTGCTATAAGCTTGGTTTATCTGAATCTTTCTCAGTCTATGCAGATGGTCAGTATCAACAGGGCTGGATCTAGTATTAAACATAGGTCACTCTCCATGCTTTTCACATATTTGGAGTCTTGGTCTCTTTCTGTCTTGGTAGGTGGCATATGCCTCTGAGACCAAAGTCAATGTAAGAGTCTCTGTTCCCCACAGCTAGGGCTGGTCTGGTCTGACTTCTCTTCGTTCACTGTGATTGGGTGGTTTTTGGTGATCCTGGATATGCTACCAGTTGGGTCTAGTGTTAAGCATAGGTCTTCCCCCATTATCTGAGCCTGAGTCTGTCTGAGCTTCTGTTATGTCCAATAGCAGACTCCATCCCTACCTTCTCCAGGATGAACCACAGAGTCTTAGACCCAGGTAGTTTGTTGGGACTGCACGAGTCCCTGGGGGTGCAACTTTCCTGCTTGTCCCTTGGAGACAGTGGCTTCACCTATGATTTTGGTGTACACCGGTCTGGATTCCTGGATGGTGTGGTGAACTCAGCTGCCACTGCTGGAAGTTGTAGCAGGTGTTTGCACAGGAAGAACTGACAACTCTGATGATATGCAGCTGCTTACCTCAGGTCCCCGGTTGTTTTCCTTGTCTCTGAAGTCTGGTGCTGTGAGTCAAGATGGTGCTGTTGTGGTGCCCACCTCTGCAAGGTGGGCAACTTTATTTTCTGCTCTCTGATTGGACTTCTAATATTCTTTTTCCCTGTCCCTTATATCTATCCTTTTTATTCCTCAAAAGATAGTATTTTCTGCCTTTGTAGAATGCTGTTTTTGAGGGAATGGAGATCTGGTGTAAGCAGGACTGGTATGTGCTGCTTCTCTCAGTTGCCATCCTCCCAGAAGTCCTCAGTACTCTTTGTTTTTGTGGTATTGTCTTGCCAACAGTGACAACTCTGCCAAGCATAAGGATCCCATCTTCCTTCCAACTTCCCAGCCTGGCCTCATTATCCCAAGAAATGCAAATATAGAAGTAGAAGGAAATAATCTGCTTAGAGTAGGTCTCTAAGAATGGCATTAAGCCAGGCATGGTGGTACATGCCTGTTATTCTAGTACATGGGAGGCTGAGGCAGGAGGATCATGAGTTTAAGGACAGTCTTAACAACATAGCAAGACTCTTAGCATCCTAGTGAAACCCTGTTTCAAAACAAAAAGTAAAAAAGTTTGGGTGTGTAATTTAGAGGTAAAAATGCCCATGAGTTCAATTCCAGTTACCCCCTTATACACATTGAATAGTGTTAGCTGGGTGCAGTAGCACACATCTGTAATCCCAGTAGTTGGGAGGCCAAAACAGAAGAATTACAGGTTTGAGGCCAGCCTCAACAACTTAGAAAACTTTCAGCAATTTAGCAAGAGTCTTTTACAAAATAAAAAATGAAGTGGGATGAGTGTAGCTCAGAGGTAGGATCTGGATTCAATTTCCAGTACCACAAAAATGAATAAATAAAAATTTAAAAGGATAGTATTCATTAATATATTTTTCTATATACTTTGGAGCTTATATTGGCCTTGATGCTAAGAAAAAAACAGGTTAAAATTAAGCTTAAAGTGTTCCCTTGGTTTTTACAGATGAGAATTCTCCAGCCAACTTCTGGGATTCTAAGAACAGGGGTGTGACAGGGACACAAAAAGGACAAATTGTATGGAGAATTGAGCCTGGGCCCTACTTCATGGAACGTAAGTAACTGAGTTTAGTATTAAATATTGCATAAATGTGTGGAAATCAATAAAGTCTTTTCTGAATGTTATTTGAAAATTTCCTGGTTCTTATTTACATATGAATACCTTGGAGCCCCACAGTGAAAAATATATTGCTTTAAAAAATCCTTATTAGAAAATGTTCCATATTTTGAAAAAGGTGTTATATGTGTGTGCATAAATATGTATACACACAAATATATACATGTATATACAAATAAAAGTATATGTATATAAATATATGTAATACAGTTTATATAATGATAGTAAATGTTTATGCCCCAAATGTGGGGGCAGCCACATTTGCAAAACAAACCCTTCTGGACATCAGATCTAAAATAGACCCAAATATAATATATTGTGAGACTTCAACACACCTCTCACACCACTAGATCAATCTTCAAGGCAAAAGATGAGTAAAGTCTCTTCAGAATTAATGAAAACTATAAACCAAATGGACCTAATAGACATATAAAGAATATTTCAACCAGGAACAACAGAATACATATTCTTCTCAGCAGGACATGGTACCTTTTTCAAAATAGGTCACATCCTTGGCCACAAAGCAAGCACCAGAAAATCTAAAAGATGTAATATAATTCCATGCATCTTTTCAGACCATAATGGAATGAAAGTAGAAATCAACAACAGGAAGACCAAAAGAAACTATTTAAATGCATGGAGATTGAATGATACACTATTGAATGATGAGTGGGTGAGATCAGAAATTAGGGGAGAAATAAAGAAATTTCTGGAATTAAATGAAAATAGAGAAACAACTTACCAAAATTTATGGGACACTTTGAAGGCAGTGTTACAAGGAAAGTTTATAGCATTGATTGCCCACTTAAGAAGAACAGAGAGTCACCAAGTAAACAACCTAATGACACATCTCAAGGACCTAGAATGACTGCAACAGTGTAATCCCAAAGCCAGCATATGACAGGAAATTATTAAAATCAGAGCAGAAATAAATGAAATAAAGAACAAAAAAATTCAAAGAATCAACAAAACAAAAAGCTGTTTCTGTGAAAAGATTAATAATATTGACAAACCCTTGGCCAACCTAACCAAAAGAGAGAATCAACTCAAATTATTAAAATTAGAAATGAAAAAGGAGACATCACCACAGACAGGAAATTCAAAGAATTATCAGAAACTATTTTGAAAATTTATATTCCAATAGACTGGAAAACATGGATGAAATGGACAGATTTCTAAGCACATATAACCTACCTAAACTGAACCAAGATGACATAGCAAACCTAAACCAACCAATAACAAGCAAAGAAATAGAAACAGCAATAAAAATTCTGCCATCAAAGAAAATTCCAGACCCAGATGGGTTTCCAGCTGAATTCTACAAAACCGTCAGTGAAGAACTAATCCCAATACTTCACAAATTGTTCTGGAAAATTGAAAGAGATGGAAGGTCTCCTAAATTTCTTCTATGAGGCCAGTATCACAAACCAAATAAAGATACCTCAAAAAGGGAAAATTACAGATCAATATTCTTGATGAACATAGATGTGAAAATTCTAAATAAAATACTAGCTATATGCATTCAAAACCATATTAAGAGAATTGTACACCACAACCAAGTTGGTTTCATCCCAGAAAAAGCAAGGCTGGTTCAACATATGCAAATAAATACATGTTTTTCACCACATAAATAGAACTGAGAACAAAAACACATGATCATACCAATAGATGCTGAAAAAGCATTTGACAAAATCCAACACTCTACACTAGCAAAACAAATAACCCAATCAAGAAATGGGCCACTGAACTGAATAGACACTTAAAAAAGAAGAGACACATGGCCAATTGATCCATGAAAAGATGTTCAACACCACTAGCCATCAGGGAGATGCAAATCAAAACTACAATGAGATTCCATATAACCCTACTCAGAGTGGCAAGCATAAAGAACTCAAATAGCAACAAATGCTGGTGAGGATGTGGGGAAAGAGGAACTCTTTTACCCTGTTGGTGGGAAAGCAAACTAGTTCAGCTGCTATGGAGATCAGTTTGGAGATTCCTTAGAAAACTGGCAATGTATCCACCATATGATCGGCTTTACCACTCCTGGGTATCTTTCCAAAGGGTTTGAAATCAGAGAACTACAGCAACATATGCATATCCATGTTCATAGCAGCGCAATTTGTAATAGCCAAAATATGGAACCAACCTAGGTCTCCACCAACAGAGGAATGAATTGCAAAATTATGGGAAATACACACAATGGAATTCTACTCAGCTATAAAAATGAACAAAGAAGAGAAGATGGAAAGACCTGAAGAACATTATGTTAAGTGAAATCAGCCAAGCACAGAAAGAGAAGGGACTTACGTTTTCTCTAATATGCTCAATCTAGGGAGTATTAAGGATACCAAAGGGACCCCATATAATAGAGGGGAAACCTCATCAAAGCTAGAATGGAAGGATAGGAGAGGAAGAAGGCTGAGGTTGATTAATGAAGGAGGTACATCTGAATTTGTGTAAAAATATAAATATAGCATAGTTATCCTGGACACTCATTGTTGGGAGGGGGGAAGGGGAAGCATAGTTTGAATGTATGCCATTTTCAATATGTTCTACATAAAAAAGAAGAAATCAGATGCTTTCCCTAATAGGCGAAAGCTAAGGAGAAATTAGTAACAGGAGGAACTCTAGATGAAGAAGGAAATTCTATAGAGGAGCAAATAAGGTGACCTAACTGAGGGGAAGATGGAAACTCTCTAAAGCACATGATGTACTTAAACAATCAAAGTCAATCACTAAGACAAGCATGGGAAAGAGGGATGTGGAGGAAAGGGGGTGGTGATTGGATAAGGGCTAATTGGGTGATATGTGCATGTATGTCTACACAAGTCTTGTATCCCATTAAGATGTATGACTACAATACACCAATAAAAAATAAAAAAAGAAAATGCTTACTAGGGAATGTTCCATAGTTTGAAAAAGGCATCATGTGTATGTGCATAAATATATGTATACATAAATTTATACATGTATATACAAATAAAATATATGTATATAAATATATGTAATACAATTTATATACTATACATCCTAAAAAGTATATATAAACATACTTTAACATATTGCATATTAATTACAAGTATAGCTATAATGATATATACCAATTTATAAAGTATATAAATTATGTCCGGTTATTTAAACTGTATAAATTTGTATATATCATTATAGCCATACTTATAATTATTATGCAATTATGTTAATTTGCAGAAACAGAATAATTCAATATTCTGGCTAATTTAGAATTTTATTTGCTCTTAGGACACTTTATTTTTATATTTTTTGGCAGCAGAATAACTTGTGTACCTGGATCCCAGTCTTTACAAAGTATAGATGAGATAGTCTGGGGTATAATGCTATCAATTTCAATTTACTAAGAATCAAACTTAGCTACAGGTAACTCAACCACTACTCAATTAATCTGATGCTATATTTATTTATGAATACAAATTCATAGTTCACAAAATATATCTCATCCTTTTTTTATTTTGCATAAAGTGAAGGTATATATATTTGCCACTAGATTACTAAGACCATAGTAAATACATAATACTTAATACAGTTTTTGGAATAGAAAGAAGATAAACCAATAAATGATTTACTAGTTGGTTCAGGTTAATTTTTATATTCATAAATTTATTTTCCTTTTTTCAGTTCTAATCAGCCTATTTATTTTTAATAATATTATACTTTTACAGGCATGATGGCACACACTTATAATCCCAGCATTTGGGAGGCTGAGACAGGAGGATCACGGTTCACAGCCAGCCTCAGCTAGTTAGTGAGGCCCTCTGCAACTCAGTGAGACCCTGTTTCAAAATAAAGAATAAAAATTAGGGCTGGGGGTGTAGTTCAGAGGTTGAATGCCCCTGGGTTCTATTCCCAGTACTGCAAAAAAATTATACTTTTATTCATACATTGTAATTCTATATCATAATGATGTATAATACAAACATATGTACATGCACATAACACCTGGTATGTTTCCCTTGGACCTCCCCCCATACATGTAGTGAGATTGGTCGGACTTTTATACATGGGTGTAGCATTATTTGAAATGTTTTCTTCATCAATTCTCCTTTTTTCCTCCCCAACCCCCTTTCATGATTCTGCTGGTCTCTCTCCTCACTTATCTGAAGTCCTTTTTGTTTCCTATTTTCTCTATAGCTTCCACATACAAGAGAAAGCATACACCCCTCCACTTTCTGAGACTGGCTGATCTCACTTAGCTTAATATTCCTTAGTTCCAAGCACTTTCCCGCAGATGGCATAATTGCATTCTTCTTTTTGACCGAGTAAAGTTTCATTGTGTGTATATATACCACAATATTTTATCCATTCATTTGTTGATAGACACACAGCTTGTTTCCATCATTTGACTGTTGTGAATTGCTCTGCTGTGGACACATGGATATCCATGCTATCTGTACAGTGGTTACATTCTTAGCCCTTTGAGGAACCTCCATGCTGATCTCAGTAGGGATTATACTCCTTTACAATCCCACTAACAGTATGTAAACATTTCTATTTCCACACATTCTCACC
Source organism: Muscardinus avellanarius (assembly GCF_963383645.1). Taxonomy (NCBI): domain Eukaryota; kingdom Metazoa; phylum Chordata; class Mammalia; order Rodentia; family Gliridae; genus Muscardinus; species Muscardinus avellanarius. Next base: position 41,969,313 of record NC_137787.1, read on the forward strand.
AGCATTTGTTATTGTTTGCATTGATGATGATTGCCATTCTAACTGGAATTGGATGGTATCTCAGTGTAGCTTTTTTGTTTCATTTGATTATTGTTGTTGTTGTTTTATGGTGCTGAGGTTTGAACCCAGTGGCATTTTACCTTCATGCTACATGCTCAGCCTTATTTTATTTAAGTGGAAACAGAGTCTCATTAAGTTGCTGAGAGCCTCACTAAGTTGCTGAAGCTGACTCTGAAGCTGTGATCCTCCTATTTCAGCCTCCCAAGTATTGGAATTACAGGTGTGCGCCAGCACTCCCAGTTTTAGTGTAGTTTAGATTAGCACTTCTCTAATTGCTAATGTTAAACATGGTTTCATATATTTATTGGCCATTTATATTTCTTCTTTTGAGAAGTATCTATTCAGTTCAAGTACCCATTTTTATTGTTTTTTTCTTAAGTTTTTGAAGCTCTTTATATAGCCTACCTACAACTCCACAGTATTTTTCTTTAATGAAGGAAAATACGGCCTCCTTAAATTTTTTTCCGAGTTTTTGAGCTCATGTAAGAATTAAGATTTCTATATGAAAGGAATTTAAAATAAGACACAGAGTGTACAAATACGAGTAATCAAGGATAGAACTTATTAAGCCTTAAAGTATAACATGAACTTATCTATTGAAACATCTAAACGTTCTCTATATAACTTTTTTTTAAAAGATTAACATCTGCCAGGTGAGGTGGCGCACGCTCGTAATCCCAGCATTTGGGAGGCTGAGACAGGATTGTGGTTCATAGACAGCCTCAGCTACTTAGTGAGGCCCTCTGCAACTCAGTGAGACCCTGTTTCAAAATAAAGAATAAAAAATAGGGCTGGGGGTGTAGCTCAGAGATAGAATGCCCCTGGGTTCAATCCCCAGTGCTGAAAAAAAAAAAAAAGAAAGAAAGAAAAAAAGAAAGAAAAATTAACATCCATAACTTTAAATAGGCATTAAAGATATTAGGCAAAAATTTCCATCATCATCCTTCCTAGTAGATCAGACTTCCAGGGCTTTTGAAATCATGCTTTTGCCCCCTAAGGAATGTCTTCTTTTCAGTGTTCTAGACAAAATCTCTCCTCAAATCTTGAATGCAATTTGTTTGTTAAGGGAGTATGCTCATGAGATAAGGAAGCAGGGGTTGGGAGTGGGTATGGGGAAAGCAGATGTATACATAACCCCAGCTATATCATAGAACATAAGAAAAAGTTTTGCCCATGTGTGGACAGTTGTTTCTTTGGGATGGGATTATGGATAATTTGTTCTTCTTGCTTATTTCTACTTTTCTTTACTTTCCAACATTGACTTAGCTGGCACCACTAAGTAATAAGTTAAAGAAGTCATCAAAGAATGTGAGGAAATTGGAATGGGTAATAGCTGGTTTCACTTATAATGTGATTCCGTTTTTAAAAGCATCCCAGGGTTTAAGAAGCTGATTAGGTGAGAAATAATGCCAACTGAACATCAGGGGAAAAGGCAGACACACCTCCCTGTGTGCTCCAGAAGGCTGAAGATGGCTAGTCATGGTCGCCTGTTAATGCAGGATGCAGATTTCTACTATCAGGCTGATGTGAACACCTAGGAAGAAGCCAGTATCATATGCTGCTATAATTTGGAACATTGTGTGTGTGTGTGTGGGGGGGATATTTACAGTATATCACATTTGCTATAATTGATTCCCCCCCCCAACATTATAAAGCTATTTATAATGTCCTACCTGGTTAGGTTATACTAAATAGTAAAAATACCAAATATAAAAACTTGCTATATAGTAAATACTAAATATAGTAAATTTGTTGTTTTGGTAAATGTTTTCTCTACATCTAATCCTGTTATTTAAGAGAAATGAACACCAACTAATACAACATTGGAGGCAGGAATTTGAATGGAGAGTAGGGTGTTTTATTTTTCATTTTCTTTTCTCCTTCAATTTAGTATTTCCATGCCTTAATTCTTTATATATAAAATTGGAAAATTGGAATCATTCTGTAGCAGGATTGTAAAACTGGAAGTATTTCTTTTTAAGAACTGAGAAAAGTAGTATAAGTTAAAGTCTAGGACAGTGAGTAGAAATTTCAGAAAGATTTTGCTTTTGACTCAGCCTATCTTCATAGATTAGAACGAGGCCTCCCCAGCATACAACTCTATCCTTGCAGAGTGAAATTAATTGTCAGTACTTATAAGTAAAGTCCATTAGGGCTGGGAATATATCTCAGTGAGAGCGCACTTCCTTGGTATGCACAATGCCCTAGATTCGAGCCTCATTAATACATACATGTGCACACACACACAGAGAATGAGAGGGAGGAGGAAGAAGAGAAGAAAGTAAGCCATGTGTTTAGATGTCACTGTGTGTGTGTGTGTGTGTGTGTGTGTGTGTGTGTGTGTGTGTGTGTGTTACCCAGGTGCATTCTATCTCTGAGCTATACCCCCAATCCTATTATTTATTTATTATTTTATTTATTTATTTATTTTTGGTACTGGGGTTCCGGGAAGCCTTTCTACCTCCGGGCTACACTCCCAGACCTATTTTATAGTTTTTTATTTGGAAACAGGGTCTCTTAAGCCAGTGAGGCTGTCTCCACCTCCCAAACACAGGGATTACAAGCGTGTGCCACCACGCCCGGCCCTATTTTTTATTTTAAAACAAGACGTCACTAAATTGCTGAGGCTGGCCTTAATTTTTTTTTTTTTTTTTGGTGGTACTGGGGTTCCTGGAAACCCTTCTATCTCCGGGGATGGAACCCAGGGGCATTCTATCTCCAAGCTACACCCCCAGCCCTACTTTTTATTCTTGTTTTTTAATTTTTTTATTTTTTTTGAAACAGGGTCTCACTGAGTTGGGAAGGGCTTCACTAAATAGCTGAGGCTGTCCACGAACCATGATCCTCCCAGTCTCAGCCTCCTGAATGCTGCAATTACAAGTGTGTGCAACCATACCCAGCTTCCCAGGGCTTTTATTAAAGAGAATGCAGTAATTTGAAAATTATGAGTGAGTGTGCCATGGGGAAATGTGGGGAAATTCCCTAAAAGTGTGAAGACTAGCACTTGGGAGGCTGAATCAGAAAGCTCAAAAGTTCAAGGTCAGCCTCAGGAATTTAACATGATCCTGTTTGAAAATAAAAAATAGAAGAGAGCTAGGGTACAATTCAGAGTTGGAGTTCAATCTCTTCACTAACACACACACACACACACACACACACACACACACACACACACACACGCTCCCTCCCTCTTTCTCTCCTTCCCTCCCTCTTTCTCTCCCTCCCTTGCTCCTCCCTCCCCCTCTCTCCCTTCCTCTCCCTCTTTCCCTCCCTCTCCTCCTCTCTCTCCTTCTCTCCCTCCCTCCCCCTTCCCTCCCTTCCTTTCTCTCTCTCTCTCTCTCTCTCTCTCTCTCTCTCTCTCTCTCTCACACACACACACACACACACACACAATGTGACTAAAACTGTCTTTATTCTTCTCAGTTTGTGGCCCCTGAAAAAAGGTCTATGAATAGGGACCATAATATAAGGAGTTGTATTCAAGCACACAGGACAATGGTTAAATCACAGTGCAGTTGATGCTTTTACATTATTCTATTTTACAGAAATAGAAACAATTAAGTTAGGAAGGATGTTTACATTTCATCCATCACGATGGCCTGACTTTATATTCAACTTCTAGAAACTTGAGGAAAACCCAGACTTTCCATATAGGAACAAGCTGTTCACTCCTGCCTTTGGGAGGTGCGCAGCTATTTAAGGACAAGATCCCAGTGTTTGAGGCTAAAACCATGTCCTGTAGGGTGTGGCCTGGAGAAACTTCTACAGAGAGGACTGGAGCTGTAGTCATAATAAATGCTGGCTTGGAATTGTTTTAAAAAATATTTTTTGCACCAGGTGATATGGTGATATATGGGATGACTATACTATTTAAAAGGTGCAAAAAGCGAACGTAAACAACTCTCCAACTTTGGGTCCCAATCATTTATTTCCCCATCCTGAGAGCAGCCAGTTACCATTATACATTTCTATCTGGAACTACTTTATTCATATACCAAATCAGAAACCTATTCCTCATTGCAACAGATGGCTGCATTTCTGCTTTAGAATGCAGTGTTAGGATCACCACGCGGCACAGGAACCCCACTCTTTAAGGACAGGCTAAAATTTCTGAATCCTGCCCTAAGTCCCTCCTTCCTCCCTTCTGTGGTGGGGACACAGTTGTCCTGGGATGTCTTCATTTGCATTTATGAACTTTAGTAAGTTGAAAACAGAAAAATAAAGGGGCTACTCTGCCCTGTCAGCATTTAAGTAGAGGGGATCTTTATTTATTTATTCTGCAGCACTGGGGATGGAACCCAGGGGCATCCGACCTCTGAGCTACACCCCTAACCCTATTTCTTATTCTTTAGTTTTGAAATAAAGTCTCACTGAGTGAGTTGCAGAGGGCCTCACTAAGTAGCTGAGGCTGCCTGCAAACCTTGATCCTCCTGTCTCAGCCTCCCAAATGCTGGGATTACAAGTGTGCACCACCACGCCCTGCCCCAAATCTTTATTTCAGTGACTCTATAAGCAAAATATCTTGAAGATTTTTGAAAGGAGTTAGAATATATTCCATGATTCACAATTGGTTTCAACATTTTAGAAGGGACTAGAGAGGGGAAGAGCTCACTTGGGCCACATTCTCTTCCTCCCAAGGCTGAAGCTGGCCCAGCCCCAGAGGTCCTAATGGGTCAATACAGGGAGGCTCGTCCTTCTTCTGGCAGGCTGCCCTTTGAAGCAATATGCTTTTCATAAATGAATTCTTTGGAGAAAACACTCCTGTTTTTTATAGCTTTGGGTTTAAGTTAAGGAAAACCCTGTAATTTGAGGCCAGTAGGAGATGTTGCTTGCCACACCAGGCCGCGGGCAGCTGTTTAGAAGAGATGGGATCATACATTGCTCCTTCATCCATGTCCTCCATCCCCCCTGCTGGTGGACATGCTGACCCCTTGGGCACTGGGCTCCTTCCTAATTGGATGCCCAGTCATCATTCCTGAATTTGCTTCTGCTTGCCCTTGTATGCATTTCTCTAGAATAGCTTTTGGTTTTTTTCTTTTTCCTGTTTCCCCCTGCAGTTATAGGTTACACACTGTAGCTGGATTCCTGGGCACCAACTTCTCTTTCTCACCGTGTGTGTGTGTGGGGGGGTACTGAGGATTAAAACCAGGGTCTTTCTATCTCTAAGCTACATTCCCAGCCCTACCTTATTTTTTAATTTGGAGCAGGCTTTTCCTAGCTTCATACCTGCGATTCTACTGTCTTAGCCTCACAAGAACTGGAATTTGAGGTGTGTGCCACCATGCCTGGCCCTTTTTCATTCTTTTGTATAGTTACCTCTTCCCATAATGAAGGTATTAAAATATATTAATCAAAAGGTCATTCTCACTCAGAGGGGAAGTTGTTTAACCATTAAACAAAAAAAATCTTGAAGTGTGGTGGTCCGCCATGCCATGTGATGATAATCTCAGTACTAGGGAGGCTGAGACAGGAGGAGCGCAGGTTCACAGCCAGCCTCAGCTACTTAGTGGGCCTTCCAAAATTTAGTGAGACCCTGTTTCAAAATAAAGAATAAAAAATAGGGCTGGGGGTGTAGCTCGGAGATAGAATGCCCCTGGGTTCAATCTCCAGTACCGCAAAAACAAAGACAAACAAACAAACAAAAAACCCCAAACCAAAAAAATAAAAACCTTAGTTACCTCCCAAAACACTAAATAATATTTAAAGATTAAATAAATCCCATTCAGCTGAGCGTGGTGGTGCACACTTGTAATCCCAGCATTTGGGAGGCTGAGACCTGGAGGATCGCTGTTCACGGACAGCCTCAGCTACTTAGTGAGGCCTCTGCAACTCAGTGAGACCTGGTTTCAAAATAAAGAAAAAATAGGGCAGGGGGTGTAGCTCGGAGGTAAAATGCCCCTGGGTTCCATCCCCAGACCTGCAAAAATAAATAAATAAATAAATAAATAAATAAATCCCATTCAATGTAGACCAGTCCTATGTTTTAAGCAGTAGAAATCTTTACTGGTGTTTTACTGAAGGAGCCAGCTAGCTTCCATCCAGCTGCAAACGACTCCTTATTCTGTCCAGGACTGTGTTTTCTCTGTGGTGATCAGCGTGTGTGTGTGTGTGTGTGTGTGTGTGTGTGTGTGTGTGTGTGTCAGGTGTACTGTGTAAACTTGGCTTTGCACTTTTATAACATAGCTCTGTAGGGTTTTAGTTCACAAAATCTATTTTTATGCAATTCAAAATAATATTGCCTTATAGTTTCCTGGATCCTAATCTGTCATGTGTACTGAAGCTTTTGTCATGATAAGAAATAAAATACCATCCCAGTGGATCAGCTAGCAAAGCTGACCTGGTCATTAACATTCTCCAATAGAAATAATAGGTTCTTTTTTAGAAAGAAAAAAAAACCTAACTATTAAAATCTTAGAAAAGAGCAGCTAACATCATCTAGCCTGAGAGGGTTTTAGGGGAAGATGTCTAATAAAAATGCACCTCTCTCTATTAAAAAACATCCTGCTCACTCACTAGTCATTGATTTGGTCGATGAGATGCTGCTGCTGCCTGATTCCGGCTGCTAGTTCCTCAGCATCTAGACTATACTAATGAGCTCATGTCCCCAGAATCCAACCATGCCTAGCATGCACGCCACCGAGCTTTGTTCAGCATTGCCAGTCCTCTTGCGTGTGACTTAGGTTTGTTTGTGCAGAATACATGCTACGGGTCATGGAAGAAAGCAAGTAGGGGAGTTAAGGTTTTGCTTAGATCTATCCAGCCATTACTATTTAAAACACAATGAAAACCTTGTGTTAGTGTTCAGGAAAGTCCTTTGAAGGGGTGTTCTCAGGTTAACAATGAGGCTGGAATCCTTGCTGTTGCTCAACAGCATGCTTCCCTGCTTCTGCTGCTCCTTCCTGGCCTGCTCTGACCCCTTTGCCCTCAGCCAGAAGACCTCTCTGTTCCACCATATCCTCACTCATCTTCTCCCTGGTCTCTGTGCTCTTCTTCCTGGTGCTCTTCCTTTTGCGTGTTTGTCTTCTGTACTGTGTCATGCCTGAAATGGTCATCACAGCAGCCGCACTGTAAGACACCTGCTAGATCAGAGACCTTTCCTGATTTCCTGTGCATTGTCTGGCACAGTGCTGGGCATGTGCTTTGGTGGGGGCGTGGTGAAATATCTTATTGCATAGTGATCAATGGACTCAATGTTTACCCCCTGGTAGAACTTCTCTTGAGATTTAATATTTGGATATTTATAAGAAGAATGTGATGATATAAATTCCTGGATGTGTGTTTTTCTTTAATTATTAAAATCTCTTAAAATAAGCAAACCAAGTGTTCCATAGGAGGTCATTGCTGTCAGAAAAGCCAGTGCAGACTAATTTCCTTCAGGAAATACATCGATCTATCCTACCTTAATGATCCTGGCAACTCATTTGAGAGAGGAACTTCCCCTTGTGACCCAGGGCTTTCCCTCTGGGGCCTGCCCATCAGGATCATTGTTTATACAAAATGACACCATGGGGAAAATGCATCTTGTGGTAACACTTCAGTGTCATTGATGCTCTGTATGTAGAAAAATTCTGGTGATAATAGGTTTTATGTTTAGCACATTTTATCTTCATCCTCATTGAAATTGTAATTACTTTCAAAGAACAATAATTGGTATTTTTTTCTCAAGCTCAAATAAACAGAAGAAAAGAAAAGATGTATTTTCACATACATCTACCTATCTATCCATCATCATCTCTCAGTGGTTCCCAAATTTTATCTCTGTTGGCTGAATTTAAGTTATTTGGAAAATTTAAAAATAATATCTGTACTCTGTTAGACTGTTTTTTCTCTATTTCCATTGATAGCTACAGTCTGTCTATATGGTAGAGGTCGGAAGTGAAATCTTTGGAATCTGATAAATAAGATTTGAGTCCTGACTGTCCTTTCTTGTTTGACCTACAGCAAACCCCCAAACCTATCTGTAATATGGGGACAGAAATTCCTGCCTCAACAGGCTGATGTGACAGTTAAATAATAACATGAGCAAGAGACCTAACATTGTCTGCCACACTGTAGAGTACCTTATTAAATGTAGCTAGTCTTATTCTTATCCTTGCACTATGTTTTGATGTATTGTTTTGTGTATCATTTCTTCTGATATGTCTGAAGTATTCCTAAGAAGTTTCAGAAAAAGTTCTTAAAATCAAACAAGAATTGTCATAATCCATTGTCTCTGATTGGAAAAGAAGGGATCATTCACAGAATTATGAGTGGGGTTACCCGAGGAGGCTATGGCAGATTTCCTTGTTGGATTCCCACGTGAGTAGTTCTGTCATTTAAATTATTGTTTTCCCCCATTGCTTTGCAGCGGAAATAAAAATCTGTTTTAAATACTACCACGGCATCAGTGGAGCCCTGAGAGCTACAACACCCTGCATCACAGTGAAGAACGCCGCTGTAATGGTGAGTGCCTCTCCCTCGCTCTGGCTTCCTCAGGAGCTCCATGCAGGGACATGCTTTCTATTTTTTGCATGGGCAGCCCTGAAAAGGTTGGGATGAACAATGAAAAGGAAAAGCATAACAGCATGGGCACTATTTTAGCAAAGGAAACAACTCACAAGGCTGACACACTACTTCCATAATATGAACCAGTGAGAAAACATGATTGGATTTATAACAGTCCTGTGTGTTGTCAGCTCTTCAAGGAACCCACAACTGAGCCACAGTAGTGCTTGTCCCATCATGGGAGGTTTTTAACTTGGTTCGGAGGACCTGGTTGGTTTAGGAAACGGTAGCCTTGCATCTTGGTGAATTTAATTGACATGACTTCAGGGAGCAAAAGAGATAAAGGAACTATTTACTTATATATTTTAGTACTGGGGATTGAACCCAGGAGCATTCTACCTCAGAGCTACATCCCTCAGCCCTATTTTTATTTTATTTTTTGTCTTGAAAAAGAGTCTCATCAAGTTGCTGAAGGTCTCACTAAATTGCTGAGGCTGACTTCAAATATGCAGTCCACTTGTGTCAGCCTTGCAAATACTGTGTGCCACTGCATCTAGTATAAGAAACCACTTCAGTAGCAGGTGGTTCTGCCTGCCAGTCAACTTAAAGAGCTTCTTCTCCAAAGAGTATGCGAGATGGGCATCATAAATGTACCCTTTCCACAGGAAGTCTCAGCCCTGGATTCTTCCCATTGCTGGGTGGGGGATGCTAGCACCTAAATATGTTGAATGTTTTTTTTTTTTTTTTTTTTTTTGGTGGTACTGGGGTTCCTGGAAGCCCTTCTACCTCCGGGCTACACTCCCAGACCTATTTTTACATTTTCATTTGGAAACAGGGTCTCCTAAGCCAGCGCGCGCGGCTGGCTTCGAACCTGCGCGATCCTCCTGTCTCCGCCTCCCAAGCGCGGGGATTACAAGCGTGCGCCACCACGCCCGGCGAATGTATTTTTTATAAAATAGTCACTCAATGGAAGCCAACTTCTTCATCAGGCTCTCAACTGCAGGAACAGATATCTAACTTACTTTTGAAGGAAACTTGTTGTTTTGGGCTTTTGAAACAAGCATGTCTATTTCTGGCATGGCACATTTCTAAGAATTACTTCTCACCACTTTGTGATTTGTTTTTTTTTTTTTTTCACTCTGTAGACCAACTTTAAAAATCTAGCGTTCTTACAATATATGGCTCCATTGTACATGAGTGGATGGATTCAAATGGTTTGGGGAAGATTCTTAGGATATAAGATGTATAAATCCTTGCAGTTTTTATTAGTCACTAATAAAGATGAGGCCATGAAAGGATAGAAAAACTTCTGACTTCTATACTGTAGAATTTTTACAAAATCGTGTGTGGGTGTGTATGCATTTGTATATTTATAGATGGTTGCACTTTTGGAAATAGGCAAGTGGCCAGATTGAGTTCCTGAAATTCACAAAGTCATCTCTGCAGATGGCATTCCCAAATTGTCCACACCCACCATGTGCTGTCTTTGGCAGTGTCTGTGCTCTGAATCAGATAGTTTTCCCCTTAGATTTATTTATTCACACAAGTTTCCATTCAATGCCTGCTAAGTGCCAGGTATTGTGCCCACCATGAGTGTTGAAATGATAAGAAAAGCAATCGTTCCTCTCATTGGTCTGGTGAGGGAGAGTGACATCAGTCAGATTATAATTAATTTGATAAATATAGGTGTATGAAAGCATGCACTGATAGGATTTTTCCTGATCAGGGAAGTTCTGGAAAGTTCCCTTGAAGAAAACGTGATGAGGGACAATCTGAAGGATTGATAGAGGTTACTTAGGTGAAGAAGGGAAGGGAGAGCATTGTAGGCAGAAGGAGAAATGCGTGAAAAAATTTTCATTATCTCAGATTAAAATTATATTTGAGTCTTTGTTGTAGTAAACCTAGTATAGACTATATTAGCCCACATTATGATGTAAGATTGTGTAGGCCACAAATGAATAAACAATTGTTGACTACAAAATCTGCCATGTCACAGAATAAGTACAGAAATGTACTTTGCTCCAGTTAATATTTTAAAAAGAAAAGTTAAAAAAACTAGACTATTGAGCCATTAATAATAAAAACCTTTGAAATTTATTGTGTATGTAAAACCAGACAATAATTAGTAGCATTTAATAATTAATAAGCATTTTCTGGATTCAGCATTTTTTATTTGAACAATTTCAATATCCAGAAATTGATTTTACATGGAGAGCAGCCTGTTCAGGCTGGTAGATAGTTTTGAGGTAATTAATTGGCTTCAGATGGATTTTAGAGCAGCTTAAAAGCTTCGTACGTACAGCACTGGTGATCATAAAATAATATTTGGTTCAAAGACTAATGGAATTGGTAGTCAACAGATTTCTGACCTAGCATAAAACACTTGGGTCTGTATCCAAAACTGAAAAATTGTTCCATATGGAAACCTCAATTAGGGGCAGTGAGTCGGTGCTGTGCTTCTATAACAGTGTGATGTTCCCCTAAGTATATGACACGAATGTAGTTATTGTGACTGACTAACAACACTGATACTCATAAAGCTCCACTTAGGAAGATTATACCATGGCCAGATGCAAAGACTAAAGCTGTAAGAAATAGCTGAGAAAGTCCATAGGGAGGAGGTGAGCCACATCCTAACTGTATGGTCTCCTTTCTCACCTACACTTTTGCAATGAATTGGGATTTTTTCTTAAAAAGTGTGTCTTGGCTCTGGTTTATATTTTGATGTCATTGTCTTTCGTCAGAGGACACAGTGATATGTGTCTCAGACTCTTGGGACAGGAAATCCTTTGGCTGCAGGGGCAGATTAAGGCCACCGTCACTCAATACCTTGTATTGTTTCAACACTGGTTAATGGTGCTGCTTCTGCGTTTTCCTGGAATGGATCTATGGAAGGAGTTTATTTAAAAACCTCTCCCTAAACATTGAGTGCAGATGAGTTTGTTACCATTAATGTCCCTGTATTGAGTGATACCGTTTGGAGTTTCCTGGCTTTATTATAATGAATGATAAAATTGAGTTCCTTGAGTATTATTTCAGATGAACATTTTGCCATACAAGTCCGGAGGGGCACGTTTTTTAAAAATTCTTTGAAGCTGGGCGTGGTGGTGCATGCTTGTAATCCCCATGCTTGGGAGGCTGAGACAGGAGGATCGCACAGGTTCGAAGCCAGCCTGAGCTACTTAGTGAGGCTCTCAGCAACTTAGTGAGACCCTGTTTCGAAATAAAGTATAAAATAGCTCTGGGAGTATAGTCCAAAGTTAGAAAGCCCTTGGGTCCCACCCCCAGTAACACACACACACACACACAAAACAATTCTTTATCAAAAAAACCTCAAATACATCATTTTCAGGGAAATGGATGGAACTGGAGGACATTATGCTAAGTGAGATTAGTCAGGCACAAAAAATAAGAAATCAGATGTTTTCCCTAATATGTGAGAGTTAGGGAGAAAAGAGGAGCAAACAAGACAACCTAAAGGAGGAGAAATGAGGGGGGAAGAGGAAAATCTCTAAAGCTCACAATGTACTTAAACATATCGAAGTCAATCACTAAGCCAAGCAAGGGAGGGAAGGACAGGGAGGGAATGGGGTGGGATTTGGGTAGGGGTTAAATCAGCGATGAGTACATGTTTATACACACAAGTTTTTTACCCCAATAAGTTGTATGAATATAATGCACCAATAAAAAAATTAAATAAAATTAAATTAAATAAAATAAAAAAAATAAAAAGAATTGTTTCAGAGCAGCCATTTCTCATGTGAAATATACTGGGGATGGAACCCAGGGGCCTTCTACCTCTGGGCTATACTCCCAGACCTATTTTATATTTTATTTGGAAATAGGGTCTCTTATGCCAGCTGAGGCTGGCTTCGAACTTGCATGATCCTCCTTTCTCAGCCTCCCAAGCATGGGGATTACAAGCGTGTACCACCATGTCCGGCTCCCATGGGAATTATATTTTAAGTGAGAATTAGAGGAAATTTTCTTTTGTTCCTCAAAAATTCTTATAATTTTTCAAATTGGTTTTAAATGAAGATAGGCTATGAATCTTTTCAAGTAACTCACTTAGATCTTACTGGGCAGGTGGTCCATTTGGGGTGAGGCTCTGGTTTCTCAGGTGTACCTGTGCTCAGGTGTAGAAGGAGGAACAGATAGTTGTGTTTTTGTCTCAGTTATAGTCTACACCACCTTGTTGTAGGTCATGTGTGATGACAACAGAAAGAAACAGTCACAAGCTCTCAGTTGTCTGGCCAGTTTGTTCTGGCCTCTGCCCCAGTTATTCTGGGAATAATGAGTCAAATAAAGACAAAGTGATATAATAAACCACACATATTTCTTCAGTACCAAATCTATGATCAACAAGGATTTGGTTCTTAGGATGGAACGAAACAAAGATGCATGGATGGTACCCTGGTATGTTGCAGATGACATGTAAAATAATCATAAGGCAGTTAATTCTCTCAAAAGGGTTTTGACTAAGGCACAGGAATTAGTGAAGGCAGTATAAATTTATATTTTAAAATTTGAAATATATTTAGAATTTCTTTTGTAATTTCTCAGATTTGCTTGAATTAGTGATGGTTTTCTCTTTTTTTTTATCTCATGATGGTATGTGATTTTTTTTCAGGGGTGTGGGGAGTGCACGAAAGATAAGACAGAGGAAATGTCCAAGAAAACCAGCACTAAACAGTAGTTACAGCAGTAAAAAGAAAACTTTAATTAGGGATTAGTGTAACAAGGAGAGTGAGACATCAAAATAGAATAGACTCAATTGTAAATATAACAAGGAAAAGTGGGGACTTATGGTCAAGGAGCAGAAAGGGGGCTGGGGATCAATGGATGAAAAGTTACTAAGAGGGTAGAGGGTAGGTTGATTCTTGGGAACCTGACTAATAGAATTCTTATTGAAGGCAGGCCAGAGTGAAGTGACATCATCTGGGGAGTGGTAGAGGATGAAGAATCTGATAAGATGTTAAGAGTGACCACATATTGAGGATGGGGATTCCCTCTAAACTGAGGGTGGGATTTTTGCTAAAATTATACTCTATAAAGATGGAGATGGAAGCCCAAGATCTGGCCCGCATCAGCAAAGGGCTCAGGTCACAGGAGCCTGACTAAAGTTTGGTCAAGGAAAAAAGTTTGGTCATAGAGTTTGAACTTCAGAATTAAAATGTGATTTCTGTTTTCTAACTATTCAGAATATATTCTGCCTTCAATTATCTTTATTCTAGTACTGTGGACTTATCCCTCAGAGTATCATGAAGGTCTTCTTCCACGTGTACCATAAATTGTGCATAAATTTAGAGAAGTTTAAATTTGCTATGTGATCTATAGATTACTGGTTTTATGTGAGATCCAATTTATTCAAAAGCTTTTAGAAAAAAGTTGTCATTATAATAGCACCACAAATCCCTATTATCATTAAGTATAGTAGCATGCTATATGTCTCCACAGCATAATGGAATAGAAACTTAGGAAGGAGATAGGGCACCCCCATGGGAGCTCAGAATATTTGACAATAGAAAGTAACTCTGTACATATGGACGAGTCTAATGTAAATCAGCTGCTTATTTTATTCTAGGTTTTCATACCAAATCTAAAGGAATCAGTGTAAAACATTTAACTAAAGGGAATGTTTTATATAACAATAGTAATATAAGTATACTTATATTAGTGGCATAAAGTAAGCTAATTAGTGGCATAAAGTAAGCTAATTCCTCTTAATAAGATATTTCAAAACATATATGTATATTTTTTCCTGGGACTGAGGATTAAACCCAGGGGCATTGTACCTCTAAGCTACACCCCAACCCTATTATTTATTTATTTATTTTTATTTTGAAGCAGGGCCTTGCTAAATTGCCGAGGCTGACCTTGAACCTGTGATCCTGCTGTTTCAGTTTCTGAAGCACTGGGATTACAGGTGTGCACTGCCATGCCTGGCTTCAAATTCTTAAACTTAGAGTAGAGATTAAATTTAGGTCTGTCCCTTTCTTTTGCTTTTGAGAGTTCACATTTTTGTCTCTGTTCTCAAATTTGGAAATTAGACATATACTACGATGTGTTTTAATATAAAAATGTTGTATTAAACACATGTGTTTCCCGAGGAAGAATGAATAGCATAGTACTTGGATGGACTTTTAATATGTGATTTTTTTCTTTTCAGATGGGGGCAGAAGGCATGGAAGGAGGTGCTTCAGGAAATCTCCACTCTCGGAAACTTGTCAGCTTTACGCTGTCAGGTAAGAATGTCATATGCGTGGCATCCAGTTTGAGAGTGTAGTTTCAAAAATAGGAATTGGTACTTCTTTCTGCAGATTCTCATATGTTGTAAAAACTGGTTTCTTTTCATACTTCTTGACATTCAAGTATATATCTTACCATGACAAAACTAGATGATGAATATAAATTCAGAAATTATTTCTTGTACCAAGTTTTCTGATGATAAAAGGATTGTATAACTACATATAATTACTAAAACTCTAACATAACACGTGTTAATTCCACTGAGGAACTTCCATTATTTTAAACAGTTGCACTTACTTGTGATAGAGAAAGAAAGGAAAAGTTTAAAGACTAGGGGAAAAAAAGCCAAGGCATACTTCTTTTTTTCCCTGTAGAAGAATGCATATAAAAATTGGAAAGCAAATACAGCAAGCTTTTTGTTTTCTGTCAGTAAATTATTCTAATTGGCTATATGTCTATCAAATAATCAACAGGCTGCTTTTCTATATGAATTGAATCGAGATACATTCACAGTTTCTGAGTTTGATAATATTAGAGTTTACTACCAAAAATATTCCTTTTTTTGCTAAAGTATTAGTTTATGTAAACTGAAAAATTTTGCACAAAAAATATATGCACATCTATGGTACCTGTGCACTGGGCTGCAATGTTGAAAAAGTGCAGTGTACTTAGGACTTTGTCAGAAACATTTGCAAGCCATTGATTTTAAAAAACGAATCAGCATTTCTAAAGTCGAGAATGCTCTAAGGAAATCAATATTGGAACTGGACTTTTTAAAGAGACAATTGTACTACAGTATGTACAATAAAGTCTAACAGATGTCTGACGCTAGAAGATGTTTTGTTTTCACTTGTCTGTAGATGTAGTGCTTCTGAAATTTAAATTAGATCCACTTTCCCTGACTAGAAAAAAATGCTGTGAATGAAAATAGATGTTCTTAGAAGTGAGATCTTAGAAGCAGACATCTCCACGAGGCATGATTGTCGCACAGGACGGGGTGTGCACATCTGTTCGTCACTGGCCCCGGGGCCTGACCATGCCTGTGGTTTCACCTAATCCTTCTCCAGCCAATGAGGCCACTTCCTATGAAAGCCTTTTTTTTTTCTTTGTTTTGTTTCTTGGTGAATCCCAAAGGTTTTACACTGGCAGACTCTGCTTACATTTAATTAGTAGATAGGTCTTGTTTGGAACTCTTGGAATTAAAAAAAAAAAAAAAGCTGGGTTTTCTAAAGACACACTTGAAAGTATCACCGAATGTTCCACTACTCTCCAACCCCATATCTGCCTGATTTCTGAAAACTTTGTTTGCTTTAGACTTTCATAGTTTAGCAGCAGAGTTGCAGGTAATGAAATCTCTGGTTATTGCAGTGAGCAATTAGCCAACCCCAAAAGCTCAGGAAATGTAGAGTTTGATCATACCATGGTTACTTTTTTTTTTCTTTTGCAGGTCTGGGGATGGAACCCAGGGGAATTAGACCTCTGAGCTACATCCCCTGCCTTATTTTTTAGTCTTTATTTTGAAACTGGGTCTCACTGAGTTGTGGAGGGCCTAAGTAGCTGAGGTTGTCTGTGAACCGCGATCCTCCGGTCTCAGCCTTCCAAATGCTGGGATTACAAGTGTACGCCACCACGCCTAGCTTGGGTTATTTTTTTTAATTGACAAATTAAAATTATTTCGTGACTAATTTTTATCATAAAGGAGGAGAGACAGATAAAAGACAAATTGTGATCAAAGCCATCGTCCAGACAAAATTGAATGCAGCAACCCAAAAGAAGTGTTACAGCTGGCACCACAGAGGAGGGAGAAATAGTTTCTCAAAGCAAGGGAAAAACTACTTTTAAGCAGTTGAAATTTTTAACTTTTATTTTTTAAACAATGGGATAAAAATAAACAGTATTAAAAGATTACAAAAAATAAAAATTAGCAAAACACATTAGTATATACAATGGGTTTGTTGATCTGTATCTTTCTTTCTTTTTTTTTTTTTTTGGTGGTACTGGGGTTCCTGGAAGCCCGTCTATCTCCGGACTACACTCCCAGACCTATTTTATTTTTGGAAACAGGGTCTCCTAAGCCAGCACGGCTGGCTTCGAACCTGCGCGATCCTCCTGTCTCTGCCTCCCAAGCGTGGGGATTACAAGCATGCGCCACGACGCCCGGCCTGTTGATCTGTATCTTTCTGAACATGACACTCATGTAGTAATTTTGACTCCAGAGGGGAAGTTACTTACTCATCATAAAAGAATGACCATCTGTAAATATAGGCCTTTTCCTAAAAAGTAGTAAATATATTTTGGAGCACAGCCAAATGCTTAAGCATTTTTTTTTTCCAACATTCTGCCTTTATTGACATGGAGGCTGATTACCTACTTTACCTATTTTAATTCCTATCATATAATCAGACACTGCCTATACAGAGAAATGGCTAAAAAAATCATGGAAGATGAAAGCAATTCCATAATTCTAATTCTAAGAAAACTAATCTGATTGTTTCATATTGACAGTGGATGGTAATATTTATCTGAGAGCACTGATGCACTGTAGAGTGGCTACCTACAAATATTTTACTCCTGGTTATCTAGGGATAAGTAGGAACACAAATAATTGAACTCCACGGCTAAAGTCAAAATTGCATTTTGACTAATATTTTAAACTTCCTGCAAATAGTGCTGCAAGTAGATATTTAATATGTCATACCTTTGTGATTTCGGGCCCTTCTTTGACCTATAATATGGTGTGGATATCTATGACCAAAAATATATATTTATAAGACAAAAGAGAAAATCAAGAGCAGAAATAAAATGGGTTAGAGGAACTGAATTATCAGTTTATAAATAATTGGTAATTTATCATATTAATGAAAATTTATTTGTACAATGTCTTATTTCTTGTTGTGAAGAGTTTAGTATCAGGATGATCTATCAGTAATGTCTTTCATCATGAGAATCTTCTGATAGTATGCTTTTAGTTCAAGGAAATGTTTTGCATGAATGGCTTGCCTCTGTTGGACTTCCTGGCAGCCATTTCAGTCCGTGTTGCTTCTCACCTCTTGTGAGGAAATCCCATGTTTGGAAGCAGATTTGATATCTAAAATATATCATTCTTTGAGTCAAAGGCATTTGTACTCAAGAAAAGCTAATAAAATAAATGTGTAAATTACATTTTCCTCTCAAACCTATTTTATGCTAAATAACACCCAAAAAGTGAAAACTCATAGCATTAATGATAGCAAAATCAGGCTTTACATTTAATAATGGCTATAGAGTTTATGGAGTGTCAGGAATGGGAACTGTAAGGATAATGAGATTGTAGTAGCTTATCTAAGTGTCTGTCTAGTTACTTACTCATCTCTTCCTTCTCCTGCTGGTTTTCAGATCAATTATCCTACTTTATTTCATGCAGTATTATTAGCATAAAGTCCTCTTGGTTGAATAGTTCAGTGTTTGCTGACATATTAAGTTTTCCCCTCTACTGCCAGGTGCATATTATTAGACAATCCTAGTCTGTTCTTATCACATAAAGCTGGGCAATGTGCTCTTGTGGGCCATCAGTGAGCCCCCTCCAGGGAGCATGCCTTGGAAAATGGGGCTGTGTGGGTGACCCCAGGCCAATTCTATCCTTCTAAGGAAGACCTTCTGCTTCAGGAATAGGTTTGCATGGGATGACCTTGGTGATCTCCACGATTGAAGGTTGCAACACAGGGTCTGTTCCCCAGATGATCTGAGTAATTCAGAGGTTTCCATGTTCAGAATTTCTCTCTGAACCAGAATGTTCAGGACTTCCCAGTCTGATCCTAACCACGTAAGACTACTTTCCAACAGTCTCTTTTTCCAGGAGTTTTCAAGATTTCTTAGCTCCTGTACCGACATTAACCAACTGATATTCTCAGAAAGGCAGTAGGGACCAAGCAGAATCAGATTTCATTCCTCACACTTTTGTGTCTCCTATCACCTGACCATTTACACAAATCAGTTTCTTCACTTAACAGACATCAGCTAGGATTTTTAGCAGTTCATGTAGGATAAAATAACACTTTGATTGTATAAGGTATGAGTATTAAGATACTTTATAGATTATGGAAAAAGTAACTAAAGAATTATTTAAAATAGCAGATGCAATTCATATTTCAGAAACATTTCTGGTCTAATTTTCCCCCTCACATCCATCACACTTATGGAATGTATATGGCATTTGAAATGTGGTATACATGAATGTGTGCTCCAAAGTTTCATCTAGTTAAACTTAGTTCAAACTAATTTCTCTCTAGATATAGATAGATATAGATATAGTTATAGATATAGATATATCTAGTCATATATGTATGTCTAACTCATTTTTTCTTATGAAGAAACATATTTTCCAGTGAACTATTTACTAAGGATTTCTCTCAAGACATTGTCTGAAAGTCTGGTTGCCAGACTACACTACACTATGGAAAAAAGTGGCAAAGATGCATGTGTTAGCATTTAAAGGGCTCCAAGGGAAGAAGGTTTAGGGGGTGTGAGGTGGTGGTAAAGGTTTGGCTTCCTTTTTGCAACTTGTTATGAGATCCGTCTGCTGGAATAACTGCAATAGCCCCTTGCCCTCATTGACCTAAGCAAGCGTAGTGTGAATAACTTTTCTATTGTTTTACCAAATAGTCTGTTTTAACCTCTTGTGTGATTAAACTGTCTTTGATCTACTTGTTCTAATCAGGATATAAAAATCCTTCCTTCTGTCCCCTTTCTCCTCTCTCCTCCTTTCTCTTTCCTCTTTCTCTTTCTCAAGATCTTAGGGCAGTTGGGCTAAAGAAAGGGATGTTCTTCAATCCTGACCCTTATCTTAAGATGTCCATTCAGCCAGGAAAGAAGAGCAGTTTCCCCACCTGTGCCCACCATGGGCAGGAGAGAAGGTCTACCATCATCAGTAACACCACTAATCCAATCTGGCACCGAGAGGTAAGACAATCCTCAGGAGTCTTGTATGTGACTGGATGCCAGCCAGTTTCACTTTTTACCTCTGAACTCTTGCATCCTTGAGCTGTTCATGGTTGTGGGCAATATGGATGAGGGCCTACAGGTTCTACTGTAAAGAGAGTACAACAAGAATGAGTTATTTCCATCTCCTCAAACCCAGGTCTGTGGTAAGACAGGTGGGGGATTCACCTCAAGGGTACAATTTAAGGATCTCCCCAAAGACTTAGTAATCAAAATAAATATCTTAATGAGAAAACATTTTTTTATGTGGTACTGGGAATGGAACCCAGGGAAATTCTATCTCTAAAACAGGATTTTTCTAGGTTGCTGAACTCTTCTTGAACCTGTGATCCTCCTGCCCCAGCCTCCCAAGTACTGAGATTACAGATCTCAGTACCACCACACCCAGCTCAAAGTATTTTTTTGTGTGTGGGTCTGGGGACAGAACCCAGGGGCATTTGACCTCCGAGATAAACCCCCTGCCCTATTTTTTATTCTTTATTTTGAAACAGGGTCTCACTAAGTTGCGGGCAGCCTCACTAAGTAGCTGAGGCTGTCCACGAACCTCGATCCTCCAGTCTCAGCCTCCCGAATGCCGGGATTACAAGCATGCACCATCAAGCCTGGCTTCAAAGTATTTTTTTTTTTTAGTCAAAATGAATGCAAGAAATTAATGGTGAGCAAAATATCAAAATTTTAAATAAGGACAAGATTGGTGACATTGCCTTGTGGTGTCATAGCACAACCTGAAGGCAAGGAAAATTCAGTAATACTTAACCTATTTTTATTTGGTTTCATAATTTGACACAGATTAAAGGGATTTTTCTCCCCAGACTTTGACAAATATTTTATGGGTTTCTGGATTTTCATTCCATGAGCCACTCAAGGAGTGGTCACCCTATGAGAAGGCAGATTGTGTTGATGGTCTTTTAAACACAGCTACATCACGCTACCTGTCATCTTGGTACACCACATCAATGAAGTCAAGCAAAGGATTTTTTCATTAGAATCATGGAAAGTTAAAGGACGAACAAAGAAGCATCATGTTGTTTCTCGTGGAGTGAATGAAGCATGAGCTCCCCCACTATTTCTCAGGAGTCTGAGTTGTTAGAATGTTCTGGGTGAACCCTTACTGGTATAGGAGTTACGCCGTTAATCAGAGTACGCCGTTAATCAGATCATACCTTAAATGATTAATGACAAAAATGTGTTCTAACTATGTTGTGGAAATATTTCATTAGAGAGAGAAAATTCAGGAGATATAAAATCAATTGAGGAAAACATGTCTCGTGGGCAGTTGCTCTGGTTATTTAAATGGGCAAATATTGCCTGTGTTCTTATACCTGACTTTAAAAGTTGCTTATAGTATCATAATGGCAAATAACTCTTAAAGGCCTATCATGTAATCTATCATACTTCAAAGCCTAGAAAACATAAAATATTTCCCAATATACTCTCTAGAAGTTGCATAATTCATATGGTAATAAAGCAAGCAAAAACTTTACTTTTGTAATATTTTGTATTTATGAAATTCTTGAGCATGTCCCCAAGGTTGGGGCTAGGGCTGAGATTATCACCTCTCCATTTTGGTGATTAAGAAACTGAAGCTTAAAGGTTTTATGTGACTAGCTATTCAAGAGGCAGAAGTGGGGCTTAAATTCAGCTTTTTTTTTTTTTGGTGGTCCTGGAGTTCCTGGAAGCCCTTCTCCCTCTGGGCTACACTCCCAGACCTATTTTATACTTTTTTATTTTTGAAAACAGGGTCTCTTAAGCCAGCAGGGCTGGCTTCAAACCAACGCGATCCTCCTGTCTCTGTCTCCCAAGTGCGGGGATTACAAGCGTGCGCCACCACACCTGGCATCAAATTCAGCTTTTTTTATTCTGAGCAAGAGATTTTTCCATAAAGCAGACTGACAAATTGCCTGGCCTTTTGGAGAACTTTAATTGTTATGAATAAATAAACTTCGTGGCGCCTAAATGTCAAGCTGGCTAGCATGATTCACACCACTGTAGTGGCATGGATTCTGTCAGGCAAAAGTGAAATGCTTTAGGTTAGCCTGCCCCTGTGACCTACTGATATCCTTATCTTAAAAAAAGAGAACTTTGTCTACAGACTCTTAACAGTTGCCCTTTGATTATTGAGAATGTTAATAGTCCTGTGTGAATACAAGATTGGCAATAGGTACCAGTATTTCTAGTAATGTGGATTTTATGTCATTAGAATTTAAGTATCATTTCCTATAATGTAAATTTATGCAATACAATTGTCTTTCTTTTGAGTTAACAGGCTATCCATTTTTATTTTCAGAAATACTCCTTTTTTGCACTTCTAACTGATGTCTTGGAAATTGAAATTAAAGACAAATTTGCCAAAAGCCGTCCCATAATCAAGCGTTTCCTGGGGAAACTCACCATTCCAGTCCAGAGGCTACTGGAGCGACAAGCCATAGGGTAAGCCACTCTTATTTTAGGGATCTCATTGAGATTGGTTTGCAGTCACTACTGAAGTGATATTTGATAGTCCTAGAACTCTTCTTACTGATAAAAGTGATAATATAATCCTTTTAAAAGTAAAAGTGCGACGGACGTGGTGGCCCACACTTGTAATCCCAGCATTTGGGAAGCAGAGACTGGAGGATTGCAGTTTGCAGAAAGCCTCAGCTACTTAGCAAGGTGCTTTACAACTCAGTGAGACCCTGTTTCAAAAAATAAAAGACTAAAATATAGGCTGGGTGTCTAGATCAGAGGTACAAGCCTCTAGATTCCATCCCTGGTACTGCAAAAAAAAAAAAAAAGTTAAAGTGCCCTTCATTAAGGTATACACTGAACCAAAAGTACTTTGTTTTAATTATGTACCATTTTATTTTGTTTTTTGGTTTCTGTATCTATTCCAAGATGCACCTACCATTACTACTGATTCAAAGTCAAATATCTTATATCAATTGTGTTTTGAATATATTGAAATATTTCCATAAAACTCTCCCTGAAGTAGAATTCTAGCATCAAGTGGATACTTACCTTATCCTAATCCCATCCAGAGAATCTGTCATTCCCAAGAATCAAAAACAACCTTGTTGGTGATTGAAGCTGTTGTTAACTTACTGTTTTGATTCAGTCTTTTGAAGAACTGAGCTCCCAGAGAATTACCAGTCTTGGATTCCATGGGTACTATAAAGAAGTCCAAAATGGATTCATACAATACAAGAATTATGAGATATTTCTCTATGAGTAGATTAAAAGCATCACAGTGATACAGAGCACTAGCACATCAGCTGTTAGCATACAAATGTATATTTCTGATCAGATTATTGTTTTTCATCAAGTAATTTATATGTCTTTAAAAATGCCATACTTTTAGTAGACTACAACTGTATGAAATAGTTGGAGTTTTATAGGGTACAGTTTTATAGAATAAGCAGAACTTCTTACTAATAATCTATTTTGAGAACATTTGTTTGAATGTAATATTTTTCAGAGTATAGCCTACATTCCTCCCAAAAGTCACATCGCATTCCTATGTTTTATGAATTCTTCTGCTTTCATTAGTGAGAGAATGTCTTAGCTAGTGAGAGCCTTTTTATTTTTCATAATAATACATAATATAGTCTTCACAACTATATGTCATAGTGAGAGTCAGGATGAGACTGGACAAGACCAGCAGAGCTGCTAAGTCCATCGACAGGCACTTGGTAAGGGGAATGTCTCGTCTTCGGGACGGTGTCCTGTACTTACAGGTTGGCTGGTTTAACTGAGCATCTGTCTGTTAAAATTCTTTTCCCCAATTATAGAGTTTCATTTGTTAATCAGTTTATTATATACATATATCTTAGTTATCATATATATGGTGCATATTAAATACGAAGCACTATGTTGGGCTTTGGATAAAGGGAGTAAAATATGAACCTATCCCCTTCTCTATAGTTCTTCTTATGTATTCCCTAGTTTAAAACTATCACATTTATAAATCTTCCCCATTAACACTGACACTTTACTTTTATTTGTTGAGAAGGAGGGGAGTAGAATTAATTTTTAACTTCTTAGTACGTGTAATTTTATTTTATTTTATTTTTTATTTTATTTTATTTTTTTGGTGGTACTGGGGGTGGAACCCAGGGGTGTTTCTACCTCCAGGTTATACTCCCAGACCTATTTTTTATTTTATTTGGAAACAGGGTCTCACTAAGTGGCTGAGAGCCTCACTAAGTAGCTGAGGCTGTCTTCGAACCTGTGCGATCCTCCTGTCTCAGCCTCCCAAGGGCTGGGATTACAAGTGTGCGCCACCACACCCGGCTCAGTATGTGTAATTTTAAACAGCAACTACTACTTAGGACTGTACTGAGGAGATAGTTAGGGAGATTAACACCAAATAGCCTATTTGAAGCTCTGCAAATGTTAGGCAGAGGCATTGAGTTTTATTTCTAATGTGGCCGTTAGAGGGCAGTGTGAGAGCAGAGATGATATAATTTGATACTATTTTCCTTAACTAAGATAAAATCCTATTTGACTCAAAATAAAATTGCTTACATTCAAGCAAATGAAGTAATTGCATTTGACTTTGATAAAAAAAAAACATGAAATTGAAACAGACAGACAATTCCATCCTGCAGTCTAAGCCTGAAGCCAGGGTGAGGCTAAAACTGGGCAGGCCAGTGTGGTCCCCTGCAGCACCAGGTGGGGGCATGACCTTTCCCCATAGTGGCACATTTGGCTTTTCTAATCATCCCATCAGCATCACTCATAAGCCTCCCTGAGAACCAGTGGTAGCCCAGGCTTCTCAGCTGCGAGGGCTAACAGGTTCAGACCCTTCCTTTGCAGGTGAGGGAGAAGAGGCTGGTGGGCACCCTAGGCGTAGCTCACACAGCTGGGGCTGCTTTCTGTGCATAGCTCATTCCTCTGTCTCCATCCTGCTCTCTCTCCAAATAGTTTTCCTTATAAGATTTCCTTTTATCCTTGGGTTTTATCCAAGGCACTGTATAAAGTGCCTTGTACCTGTATTTTCTTACGAGTTTGAAAGTTTCAAGGGGAAAATTATGGGATTTAGGGGGAACTTGTGGCTGAACCCAGTGTAGAAAGGATGAAAGAACCATTTTTCTTTGTGCAGGGATCAAATGCTCAGCTACAGCCTCGGCCGAAGGCTCCCAGCTGACCATGTGAGTGGGTACCTCCAGTTTAAAGTGGAAGTCACATCTTCTGTTCATGAAGGTGAGATGTCTGTGTGAATACATAAACACTTGTTAAATATGGCTCAGTTGGCAGTTTCTGTTTGAATAGACTTGAATCTGCATCCTGTTCTGAAAGTCAGATTATCTGCTGAAGTTTCAAAGCAGATAGGAAAGCCTGTTTATCAAAATTGTACCCCATTAAGATGTATGACGACAATGCACCAATTAAAAAAATAAATAAATAATTAAAAAAACCCTTTTAGGTAACACCTGCATTTTGAAACTGGGCAGAAGAATTTCCAGCAGGAACTAGCATAGATGCCTCAAATGCAGAGCTCACTGGCAGTATACTCAGGTAGCAGAGAGCGCTGAATCTCAGCAAGTCAGTGGTCCCCTCATGAGACTTTGTGGACCAAAATATCCCCAATGGTGCATGCATATGCGAATGTATCCATTTGAATCTCACTATGATGTATAAACAGAATATACCAATAAAGGTATATAAAATGGGCTTCAGGGAGATAAAAGAATTCTTTGAACTGATTGGTCTCAAGGCCACAGATCATTGAAAGTTCATTTACTATTTCTAGTTCTATTTTTTTTTAACAATTGCTGTTTTCTCAATCAGATACGTCTCCAGAAGCTGTTGGCACCATACTCGGAGTGAATACCGTGAATGGAGACCTGGGAAGCCCTTCTGATGACGAGGACATGCCGGGGAGCCATCACGACAGCACAGTTTGTGCTAATGGGCCCATGTCTGAGGACAGTACTGCTGAAGGGACACCTAAACATTCTTTCAGGACTAGTTCTACCCTGGAAATAGACACAGAGGATTTAACCTCTACTTCTTCAAGGACCTCTCCTCCCAGGGGCCGTCAGGATTCACTCAATGATTATTTAGATGCTATCGAACACAACGGCCCTGCCAGGCCAGGGACCTCCACCTCCTCTGAGAGGCCCATGGGAGCCTCTCCAAAACTAAGGAGTAGTTTTCCCACTGATACAAGACTCAACGCAATGCTTCACATCGACTCCGATGAAGAAGACCATGAGTTCCAGCAGGACCTGGCTTATCCATCTTCCTTGGAGGAGGATGGAGGGTTGATAATGTTTAGTGGGACCTCAAGAACTGATGACGGGAGCCTGACATCTCAGACAAAGCCAGAGGACGAAAACCCAATTGAGAATGAGGAGGCCTCCACGCTGGAAGCTGCCTCCCTTGAGGATAAGCCAGAGAATGTTCCAGAGCTTGCAGATGGCTCCTTGCCCTCAGGCCCAGCCCCAGATGAAAACGAAACTGGTGCAGAGCCTCAGCCCAGCGCTGACCAGCCCAGCACTGAGTTGTGTGGCTCTCAGGAGGTGGAGCAGCCCACCAGTGGGGCGGACACCGGGACTTCCGACGCGTCAGGAGGAAGCCGGAGAGCCATCAGTGAGACCGAGTCCCTGGATCAGGGGTCTGAGCCATCCCAGGTGTCCTCTGAAACGGAGCCCAGCGATCCTGCAAGGACAGAGAGTGTGAGCGAAGCCAGCACCAGGCCCGAGGGGGAGAGTGACCTGGAAGGAGCCGACAGCTCCTGCAATGAGAGTGTGACCACGCAGCTGTCCTCAGTGGACACGCGGTGCTCATCCCTCGAGAGCGCGCGCTTTCCCGAAACCCCGGCCTTTTCTTCTCAGGAAGAGGAGGATGTGGCCTGTGCAGCAGAGCCCACCAGCAGTGGCCCCGCAGAGGGGCCGCAGGACCCCACGTGCGCTCTGGGTGCTTTACCTGCAGTGCAGGTGCCCAGTGGGGAGGATGAAGGGCCAGGGCCAGGGCCAGAATCCGCCACCCTGCCGGACCAGGAGGAGCAGGGGGAGGTCTGGCAGAGGAGAGGGAGCCTGGAGGGAGCTGCTGCCTCAGCCGCTACTGAGAGCCGGCCCCAAGAAGAGGCAGATGCTGGAGATGCGCTGGGCACTTGCGAAGGGGCCACTGCCCAGGAGGAGGGCGCCACTGGAGGTAGGGTGTGGGAGAAAGCACAGCTGCTCAGAGAGAAGTTGGATAGTCATACTGAAGTCGCATATTACCTGAATTTCTCACCTTGGGATTCAGCGGACAGCAAAAGGAGGAAGAAGGGGAGAGGGGCAAGATTGCAGACAGGGCCAGAAAGAGATGGGAATAGCCAGCAAATCAAAGAACCCCGAAGCCCTTCCTCTAGCTCAGGCCTCCTCTTGCAGAG
The DNA here is from genome assembly GCF_963383645.1 of Muscardinus avellanarius. Classification (NCBI taxonomy): domain Eukaryota; kingdom Metazoa; phylum Chordata; class Mammalia; order Rodentia; family Gliridae; genus Muscardinus; species Muscardinus avellanarius. Next base: position 41,996,440 of record NC_137787.1, read on the forward strand.
CTGGAGCAGTTGTGGGACCTAAACAGTCACAAAGTGGTGGAGTAGCATGCAGGTTGCCCTGAGTTCAAATTCAGGGCTTAAAAAAAATTATTGAATGAATCTTCTACTGCTGAAATCAGAGATCTTACAAACAGTAGTCTTCAAAGTTAAGTAACGAGTCTCCCCTGAGACCTGAGTCTCTAGATAACAAAAGCAAGCAGGGACTGCAGTGTAATCTGTAGAGGATTAAGGACACCTGAAGCCACAGCCCTGCATAAAACCTCAGAAGGCTCCTGTGCCCTTTGCATGACTGTTTCTGTCTTCCACAGCACAAGAAATGTCACCGAGTTAGGTGATGCTTTCTAACACTTGAAGGATAAGCTGTTTTGGCATCTGAAGATACAAATTTACACATAAAAGTCGTGTCCAATCTCAGTGAATGTGGCTCTATAGAATGATCCCTTGAAATTGCTTTATTAGCGGTTCATTAAGAAGAAGGTTAATTTCATAATCCTCAATATAATGGACTCAGAAATAGGCATGATTTGCTTATTCTCCAATTTATTTTTCTCCCTAAATCATCCCCTTCTTTTCCTGTTCCTCCTATTTTGTTTTGTTTCCTCCATTATCTTGGGGCCTCCATGTGACCCTGAAGCCTTAGTGTGTGAGCTGTGCAGAGATGGGGGAGGAGGAGCAGGAAGGGGAGGGCTGCATGCAGAGGACATCTCTCTAGGGAGGCATCCTGTGGGCTCTCACCTCCTATTTATTCTCTTCTTTTGTTTCTGGGTCCTTATATGGGAAATGAGGCTAAAGAGAGCAAAGATTTCAGCCTCCAGACTTCAGGATTGGTATTGGATGTGTGTGTGTGTGTGTGTGTGTGTGTGTGTGTTGTTTTTTATATGTGTATGTATTTATATATAAATAAATAAGTATATATGCATATATACATATATATATATAGAGAGAGAGACACTGAAAGAGAAATCAATACCTGGGTAACTATGTATTTTTACTCCTAGGTTCTCAAGCCAATGGCCACCAGCCCTTGCGGTCCCTACCTTCAGTGCGCCAGGATGTCAGCCGGTACCAGAGGGTGGACGAGGCTCTCCCACCAAGTGAGCAGCTGTTGGCCAAAGAGCCCACCTTAATCACAGGGTGCAAGGGTGACAGGCAGACCTGGTGCATGGGTCCTGGTGATGAAGGAGTCTGAGGCTTCCACTTGACAGGATGAATGTAGTCTGCAAAGTACTGCACCCATGACTCCTCTCTGGCACTATTCTGCTGAAGGCAAGGGCAGCTGGGGAGGAAACAGACATCGTGCTGCCTGTGGAGTAAATACTGTATTCATGGAAGTGGATCCAGATATTTTGGCAAATTGAGCACATACAGATTTTTTTTTTTTTTTTTTTTGGTGGTACTGGGGTTCCTGGAAGCCCTTCTACCTCCGGGCTACACTCCCAGACCTATTTTATTTTTGGAAACAGGGTCTCTTATGCCAGCGCGGCTAGCGTCGAACCTGCACGATCCTCCTGTCTCTGCCTCCCAAGCATGGGGATTACAAGCGTGCGCCACCACACCCGGCGCAGCACATACAGAATTTTTAAAAAATTGTTCCTAATAGCAGCATGAATTTTTCATTCAGTTAGCAGACAAATTGATACAATTTTTTTAGAAAAAACTTGCTCTGTGTAATATACTCCCTCCCCCCCCCAACTTCCACCATTTAAAATAATTAAGTGCAAAGTTCTGACTTTTTCCCCCTTAGAGATAATGCAGAGGACTGTTATTAATTTCTGGAACTAGCCTACTGTTTTTAGGAAGCATGATAATTATCTGGGGATTTGAAAATTGTTTCATTTCTTCCAGTTTCAGAAAAACACTTTGTACTTAAAAGAGAGATGGTGGGGGATTCGAGATGCTGGGAAGAGTTTCATAGCTTGCATTCAAAGGCATGAGCATAATGCAGACAAAAGTTAACACCATTTAAATTTTTGGAATCTCTTAGAGCCATGTTGCTTTGTGAAAGCAGGGCATGTTGACGAGTAATTATACAGCTCAGTAAGCATCACTTTTAAGAAAACATCAGAAGCTATACCCTTTTGTTCCCCTTTCTTATTTACCCGCCTCTCTCTCTACTTAACCCACTTTATACATGATCCTGGGGCCTTGGACTCTCTGTATTTTGAAAATGGTGGGATATAAGAAAGGAGGGCATGCATTTAAAGGGCTGGAGTCCTGAGTGGTTAGTTTGGGTGAGAGTCGACAAAAATAGCTGAATAGTACTGTGGAGTTTCACAGTAATTGACTTGATCCTTTTGAAAATCTGTTCGTACAGATCCTTCCCTTGTTCATACACTTGGATAACTAAGGGCTGTTATGTATTAGAAACATGCTTTAAGCAGTTTAAAAAAAACAAGAGGTTAATTAACATGAGGTTAATTAACTCTGTCATTTGAAGCAGGTGGAAGGACAAGGGAGAAAACTTCCTTATTGTTTGCCTTTAGACAAAAAATTAGAGTCAGGAAGGAGGCATATTTCTGGAAGATATGTAGGTATAATTGGAGCAAATGCTGGGAATATCTGGGGAGAGGTCTGGGCGGGCTTCACTTGTATGTTTCCATGGATGGGTAGTAACTAGGGTTTCTGGAGCTGGAGGAGGAGGCATTGACATTGCACAAGTGCGTGGATAAATGGCATCCTCCTAGACATCCCCAACTCGCGCTATTATTTGTTGGATATCATTTCAGTCTTTAGACTTAGTTATTCTATAAAGACGGGTACTTGCTGAAATTATAAGCACTGCTGGTCATCTCCTAGGGCATTCCTTGAAACACTGCTAATTATATTACACAGATAAAATTCATTTTGGGGATTCTTCTTTACAAATAATTGGCAATTCACTTCAATAAGCCAATATATCCCAAAGTAAAAGCAGTTTAGCAGTATATCCTACTTAATGAGTAGCTGGTGAATAGGTGGAAAAACCTTGAGACGTGTTCCTTCAGGTGCAGTGGTTTCAGTGGTGCTGCTGGGAGCCACCCCATAATGGACATTAGGAGTGTGTTGGCTGTCTTTCTCTAGAATAGTATTTGAGAGGAGTTGCTGGTTGATATTTAGTGTTACTAAATGCCAAACATCCTGCAAGGATAGGACAGTCTGAAAACAACAAGGAATGGTCCCACACAAAGTTTTAAAAGTAAGTCCACTGGGAAATATGGCTTAGTACTAATTTACTTAATATTCAACAAATGACAGTTTTGGTAAAAACATAACTCTCTCTCTCTCTCTCTCTCTATATATATATATATATATACATATACATATATATATATATATATATATATATATATACATACACACACACACACACACACATATAATTTTTTTGGTGGTACTGGGGTTCCTGGAAACCCTTCTACCTCTGGGCTACACTCCCAGACCTATTTTTATACTTTTTTATTTGGAAACAGGGTCTCTTAAGCCAGCACAGCTGGCTTTGAACCTGTGAGATCCTCCTGTCTCTACCTCCCAAGAGCGGGGATTACAAGCGTGTGCCACCACGCCCAGCTAGATATTTTTTATTAAGAAAAACTTCAGAACTGAAGATATCTTCCTCTAAAAATGACACTAAATACACACACACACACACACACACACACACACACGGAAAAAAGTTGCAGAATTGAGGATCTATATGATTAGGTGTAGGTTCTAGGCTAGGGTCTGAGTGTAACTGATCCCTGTTGAGCTCTGGCCCATTCCCATGTGCATGCGTCTCATCCTTCTAATGGTCTGTTTTGTCCCTTGGCTACCCCTACTAGTTGTTCTTCCCACCCCACTGACTTTCTGCCTTCCCTGTCTACCCAGGCATCTGCTGCCATCTCAGACTGTGCTGTGGTTGTACAGCTGTGGCTCCTGCAGCTCAGCCGAGAGGCATGGTGTGGAGGGTGCAGACTGGTCCATCGCTAAATGACCTAGCTGAATTATTTTAAGGCTAACAGTTGTCCTTTTATAAAAGGACTGCTTGTTATAATGCCTCAAATTTGTGTCATGCTTTACACTTTATAGAGCACTTTCCTGGCTTTTCTTCATTTTTGTTGTTGTTCTAAGAACTTTGTGAGGTAGATGAAGCAGATCTTATCTGCAACTTACAGATTGATGCATAGGAGTCTTCTTTTTCTTTTGTAGATGAAGCCTGGATGAATTAAGAACTTATTTAAGGATCCCATGATATTAAAGCTGAGACAGAGTCTTAACATCCCTTGTGTATCAGGCAGTCTGAAGGGAAAGGACTATTTTGTGGATAGATGCGAAAATTGAGAAAGTTTGCATAGGGGCAGAGGGGAGGTTTAGATGGTGGTATTTTATTTATTGGGCATGAGAAATTCATCAAATCAAAAGGTTTAAGGGTTTTGCTGAAACTTCATTTTATAGTGTCATGCTTTGGGTTCAGACCAAGGAAGGCTCAGAAAGTGCTCATCTTCCTTCTGAGATGGCTCCTGGGGAGGCCCCTCACCTATGAAAGTGATTGCGGAGTATGTGACCCCATGTCAGGTGACCCAGACAGTTTTATCCTGTTCAGCATCTGTGTCAGGCTGATGTAGATGAGCAGCACCTTTTCCTTTCTGTGTAGGTCACTGTCCTCATGCTGTCAGGACAAGCCCCCAAACTGATTCTTTTTTTCCTTTGCACTCACCATTATTGATGTTGCTGCTGTTATTTTACTTCTTTTCCCATTTTAAAGTGTTTTCATACTAGCATAGAGTGGGGAAACAGTTTAGCAAACTTATGCTTCCCTTTGAAGATTTAAAAACCCAACTAAGGGAACAAGGAACACTGGTATTCCTTGCCTGATTGCTTCTTCCAGCTGCATTTCTCCTGCTTTAGGATCAGGGAACAGATCTAGTGCCAACTACTCAGGTATGACAGTGATCTACCAATGGGTTTTTAGAATCTTACTCTTGCCCTAGGCTGTGAACAAATACTGTGACCTTGTTGGCCATGTACCTCCAATCACTGGCTGAGAGATGTTCCAATGATTCATAGAGAGTAAGAAGCTGCGGGCCTTGGAGGAGACGCGGCACCATTGGGAGCCTTCCAAGAAGCATCTTGGACTCACATATGCACTGAGCACCTTATTAAGAGTCATTGATGGTGCTGACAGCTAGAGGCAGCTCAGGGCTGAAGCCTAATACAAGATTATTAACAAGACAATTTTGTTCTTTATAGCATTAAGAGAAGAAACAAAAAGAGTGGCCAGTGCAACCCCCTCTGAAAATAACTTTTATTTTTCTCTTATTGACTCCTGTGTAATTACAGCCTAACTCATTCCTGCCCTGGAGAAAATGTGGAATTTTTGTATAACTCTTTTCCCCCCAAAAGGATAGTATTTTGAGAATAGAAATGAATTCAGGATAAATAGTCTAGATTAGTAAATTCTGGTAAGATCACAGGATACTTGCCATAGCAAAGTTTATATTATTTATAAGTACAACTGATAGGCCTGGAAAAATATAGGGAGGCATTTATCATTTCTTTGTGGCTGTGGACTTTCATAATTAAAGAATCCTTCAAAACAAAGGCCAGAAAGTAGGCAGTGAATCTGAAAAGTATGATTAATCCTTGAATTTCTAGTCTATTTACAGCTAGGAACTCTGATTCACTAGAGCTTAAAATTGAGTTGTAATCAAAAAGCTACTTTTTAAAACATTGAAAATTGAAAAATAAAGAGCACAATGTGAAGCTATTTGAGCATTTAAATTTTTTTTTCAAATCAAGTATGACAGAAAAAAGTACATTCTCAAATTTTAGCATATCTAGGAATCACTGGCAAGGTTGTTAAAAATGGTGATAAATGCCAGGTGTAGTGGTATATGCCTGTAATCTCAGTACTTGGGAGCTGAGACACCTAGTGAGGCCCTCACAAAATTAGTGAGACCCTGATTGGAAATAAAAAATAAAAATGTCAGCCGGGCGTGGTGGCACACACTTGTAATCCCCGCGCTTGGGAGGTGGAGACAGGAGGATCGCACAGGTTCGAAACCAGCTGCGCTGGCGTAAGAGACCCTGTTTCAAAAATATAAAATAGGTCTGGGAGTGTAGCCCGGAGGTAGAAGGGCTTCCAGGAACCCCAGTACCACAAAACAAACAAACAAACAAACAAACAAATAAATAAATAAATAAATATGTCTAGAGTCATACCTTGGAGGTATAATGCTCCTGGGTTCAGCCTTCCCCTCCTCTGCCCCGTACCACCAAAAAAATAATAATAATAATAAATAAAAAAACTGAAGATAACTGAGTCTTCTGGCTCTGAAAACTGGGACATGTCATAGGAATCTGCATTTTTATTTTATCTCAAAATGATGCTGGGACATGTTTTCCAAGTCTCTCATGCCTTGAGAGTCATTTATCTAGGTAGTAGGCTTCAAACTCTATTATTGTCATGAATTTATTTTTTTCTTTTTCTCTTTTGTCTTTTCTCTTTTCTTTTCTTTTTGTTTTTTTTTTTTTTTGTTTTGTTTTGTTTTGTTTTTGGTGATAATGGGATTGAACCCAGGGACATTCTACCTGTAAGCTACATCCCTAGCCCATTTTGTTTATTATTTCTTTTACTTTTAGAAACAGGGTCTCACTAGGTTACTGAGGGTCTCCCTAAATTGCTGAGGCTGTCCTCGAACCTGCTCTTCTCCTATCTCAGTCTCCCTGGTACTGGAATGACCATGCCCAGCTATGCCATTCATTTCTTTACGTAAATGAATCTTATATGGACACCAAGGTCCACCATGGATCAAACTGGAGCTTCCATGGCGAAAGTGGAGTTGATGGGCGGCTCCAGAGTCCCATCCTCAGGATTCCAAAGACCCTGCCCCTCTAAGACTCAATTAATTAGAGTTTAGTTTGCAAGTCTAGCCCATACATAAGATCTGTGAGATACTAGTGTGTTGCCAGGTACTTAATGAATCCAATATAATAAATGTGCATTGTTTTATAGATTTTTAGAATTTTAGAATTGGCAGAGGCCTTAAAAAATGTTCAACCCTGCACTGTAAATTTCAAAAACTCTGGACCACAGAGGTGCAGCGACTTTTTGAAGTTCACGAAGCAAAAGTGTGAGAGGCCGCGTGGCCAGAAACCAGCCCTTCTGTCTGTCAGTTTGGTGTGTCCCCTCCACCCCACCCACACACAACAGTGCATCGCTCTGAGTTTCAATGTACTCTGACTGTATATTTTACAAAGTGGCAGGTAAAGAAAGTAAGTGCTAAGATCTCGGTCTTCTAATTCTGTGTATTGGAACTTAGCATCATCTATCTGAAAGAAACTTTGATGCTGTAAAATGAGATCGCCTATGCTTTCTTATACTAGATACTAGAGTAATTTTAACTGTGGTAGATGTGACATTGGCCGAATCTTCCTGCACACATCTTTATCATCTTTGCCTGGATGAAAGGGTAGTGACCACTTGGGTATGAATGGATACATAGTTCCTCAGTAAGCCAACACCATAAAAGTCTTTACTTATCCTGTGCCAAATATCCACTTGATGTCAGCAAATTAGAATTTCCCTTTCTTGGGACTTAAGTAACAATGTCAATTTGAAGATATATTTGATAGGGATAGTCTTAATGTTCATTATCCTATATTCTTAGAAAGCACGTTTTTGATCCTATTTTCTTATTCTTATTGCACATGGAAATGTCTTTATTGAACTACAAATTAGGTTTAATTCTGGCCTTTTTAGAAGGTGAATACAACAATCATTATTTTATGCCATTATGTTATTTTAAGCCATTTGCTCATTTATTCTGTGCTCTGTACAATGGACAGAGGTGAGTATGTTTGGCGATCCTTCTCTCAACTGCCTGTTCTGTAACCCCTGTGGCCATTAAACATGCCAAATACACATCTCACTGGAAAAATTCTTAGTTCCAAGAAAAAAAAATCCATCTTTATTTAAAAAAAAAACTCCTTTTGTCAGAAAGTGGAAACTATGCAATGATGTATTTTCTTTTCTGCTTACCAGAAAATTTAGAGCGAAAGTTTAGTAATAACCTTATCTTAGAAGCTTGGTAGCATTTCTTTCTGCTTCCTTTAGTTAGTTTCTGTTCTTTGTTTTTGTTTTGCTTTTTTTTCTCTCTGATCTATGATACTTTTAAAAACTAGAGCTACTGCCAGGCGTGGTGGCACACGCTTGTAATCCCCGCGCTTGGGAGGTAGAGACAGGATCGTGCAGGTTCGAAGCCAGCCGCACGCGCTGGCTTAGGAGACCCTGTTTCCAAATAAAAATGTAAAAAATAGGTCTGGGAGTGTAGCCCGGAGGTAGAAGGGCTTCCAGGAACCCCAGTACCACCAAAAAAAAAAAAAAAAAAAAAAAAAAAAACCACCAAAAAAAAAAAAAAAAACTAGAGCTACTGCAAACATTCTTGGGAGAAAGAATGCCCATTTGTTTTTCTGAGCATTTGACTTGACATATAGAATGTGCTTAAATTATCTTGACTCTAATGAGACAGAAATGAGATGGGAATTACTGGTTCTCAAAATCTTTGTGATGGAAGGTATGTAAGGAACAGAATAAAATGATAGTCTAGATCAAAGGGTTTGGGGTAATGGTTCTTGAATATACTTTCAGGCACTTTTGTCAGGGAAGCACAGGCTGATAAGGAGGGTTTAGAAGTATCCTGTTGATGAGATTGTAGCCATACCCAAGGAATTTATATTTGACAGGCTGGTTCATTGTGAGTCTGTGAAGCCTTGGACTGAGAGTGGCATTGAGCTGATGTTGTGTATGGTGATTTTCCTTGGCCCAATTTTCCTTTCTCTTGCCAACTGTCATAACTGACAGTGTGCTGAGATCAACAGAAGATAACTTTCCACTCCCAGCTGAGGTATCAGCTCTCAGTAATGTTCTGGTGCAGGCTAGGCTCTATCATGCAGGTCTTTTTGACCCTAAAGACTTTGGTTGGAATATCTGCTCCAACCAGTACTACAGTAGGTCAGGAGAATGTATGTTTCTCTCCCGGCCTCTGGATTTAGACCCCTGGTGTCTATTTATAAGCCAGGTGACCACATAGGGAGTTTTGAGATAATTAAGCTGCTCTGGGGAAAAGAGGTTATTAATGTCAAGAAATAACTCACATTAACATATAAATAAAAAGAACATTCCTGGTTCAAAAACGGATCAAATAGATCTGTGATATTTTCATGTTTTCTGTATTAATTACTCTTTCTAGCTATGATAAGTTCAAAAAGTTTGCCTTTTGAAAAGATCAGCTCATATTCTGTGCATTTGAAGAGGGGAACAGCCTTCTAGAGGCTGTCTGGCTTCGAAGACCAGGCTTCTCTCTTTTTACTAAACATGCTCTTATATATTTGTTTACAGAGACTAACACACCGTGGTTGCATAACATATAATTAAATAACCTTTAAAAACTTGATTGTATTTGAGGTTGGAGGGAATAAATGGTCCTTGCTCTGAAAACGTATTCATCTTTGGGAAAGGGCAGATTGAAGTAGGTAGATAATGATACTGTTTGATCATTAGGCTAGCATTAATTAATAAGTAGCATTAATTAGCTACTTTTCTTCTGAAGACTAAATTCACAACAGTTGTATGTAAATATGTTTAAGAAAGTTTCCAGTTCTGAGTCTTTAATTTACCCTGGAAAAAAATAAACAGAAAAATCAGGGTTTGGTAAAAATAAACATCAATACCAATTTTGATGTGACTTATCTAGACTATTGTGACACTAACTATTTGTATTGTTAAAACACTAGTGTGTTTTAACTCACGTGTGAAGGTTGAGCATTGTGAGCAGTTTTGTAAAGATTTTGCACATTTAAAAATTCTTTAAGAGACTGGCATTGCACCTGCAGCATAGGCTTAATAACCAGTAACAACAAGAGTTTAAGTGGACTGGGAAGAAGTGCAGAATTATCCAGTGAGATATATGTCATTAGCCCCAAATTATAGCATGTCAGAGAGAGAAAACTTGTGCTGAAATTAATGAGCCACATTACTGGTCCCAGCTCCTCCTCCTAATCCCTCTTGGTGCCTTACTGCTGTTTAGACTGGGAGGCGCGCATCGACAGCCACGGCCGGATCTTCTACGTGGATCACGTAAATAGAACCACAACGTGGCAGCGGCCCACAGCTCCCCCGGCCCCACAGGTGCTGCAGAGGTCTAACTCCATACAGCAAATGGAGCAGCTGAATCGGCGGTGAGGACGGGCGTTTTGCTCTTACTGTTCTGTTTTGTGGTTGGGCTTTCACATGGAGCAAAGTGAAAGACGCTGCTGACTCTTTCATCTCTGGGCGGCCTGGTTTTAAGGCGTAGTTGTCACTTGTCTGGATTCGTAAACTTCACTGAACTTCTTTTGGTGAAAAACAAAACAATACACATACATACCTTATTTGGACACTAACGGGGGAAATGAATTATGATGACCCATGTTGTCAACCCAAGGCACTGTTTTTTAGTAAAGCAGAACATACACATTTATAATCTGAAGCCAAATACCTTTTCTGACCTCTGAAATCTTCCTTGGGCTGGATCTTTATTGTTCACCTGAGCTTTTAAATAACTTTTTTCAAAAACTAATTACTATGAAGCATAAAGTTTTTTTTTCAACAATATAGGAATTTAGGATTTTGTTGTCTTGGTCGAGGGTCACAATTTTTAAGAAGTTTTATTAACCTGTTAGGAAAATGTTTCACAAACAATAAACAGAAGAAATTCCAGGCAGTGTAAATCACTTGAACAGTGGATGGTCCCTGGGGTCAGGGAATGGGGATGTAAGGAGGAAAGGGGGCGGTTGGGTCCACCTTATAGAGGCTGCTGGGATGTAACTTTAGGCTCATGATTTTAGTTATCAGAGTATCCGAAGAACCATGACTAATGAGAGGCCCGAGGAAAATACCAGTGCTATTGATGGGGCAGGGGAGGAGACTGAGTTTCACCAAGCCAGTGCAGGTAAGAACCAATTGCTGTGTGCATTTATGTTTCTATCTCGCTGAACCTCATTATGATGTGTAATTACAGTGCATCAATAAAAACACAAAAAGAAGAAAAGACAAAAACAAGTAGTAACTCAAAGATTTTTTTAAACAGAAGAGCCTGGGTTGTTTGTTTTTGTAATCTTATAAAAGTGGAAAAGAAATAAGTAGGGATTTAAAAAATGATATTTTCTTTTGGAGAAATCTTGATCTTCAATAAGATCTGGTAATCCCACTCAAAAAACAGAATTCACTAGAGACTTCTCCTAATCCTTGACCTTTTAGTAAAACTAAGAAAAAAAATTATAAAACCAAATAGGACATAAATTACCATAACCCCTGAATGTGTGGTATAGTATAAAAGCAATTTGGTCATTTAAAAAATTCCAAGGGTGCATTAAAATATTAATAGTGATTAGAAATATTATTTCATTTTACTACAATTAAAAGCAGGTTTTATGAACAAATTTAAAGCAAAGAAAAAGTATTGGGGGTGGTTGTTGAAATAAAAACAAATGATATAGGCATTGCTTGGTTCTTATATAGACTGAAGTGAATAGAACAATTTCCTTGAAAGCCCGTGTGGTCTGTCCTGTCCAGATTTCCGCCGGGAGAACGTCCTGCCGCACTCTACCTCCAGATCCAGGCTTACGTTGCTGTTACAGTCTCCCCCTGTGAAGTTCCTCATCAGCCCAGAGTTCTTCACCGTGCTGCATTCTAACCCTGTGAGTAGCAAATCTGGAAAAATGTGATGGGAAAATAACAGGGCAAAGAAGTCTGTCCTCATTTATGTAATGGTAGTTAGGACTGAGAGCAGCAAGGTTTCCTTAGCACTGAGGCCTGTGCTAAGCACTGTATGTTTTAACTCACTTAGTCCCAACAAATGGTCTCAGCCTGTCAGGCCACTGTAACAAAAAAACAAAACGATAAAACTAAATTTGAGTGGCCCATAAACAAAAATTTATTTCTCACGGTGTTGGAAGCCAGGAAGTCCAAAAGCAATGTGCTGGCCAATTCAGTACTAGGTGAGGCTCGCTTCCTGGTTCAAGGATGGGCCCTCCTCCTGAGGTAGGAAGGGTGAGGGGCTCTTTGGGGTTCTTTCACAGAGGCACTAACTCTGCTCATGAGGGTTCCACCCTATTTCCTATTCACCTCTTAGGTCACCTCCTAATACTATCCTATTGATGATGAGGTTCCAATATATGGATACAGACATTCAGACCATAGTAAGAAAATCATTCCAGGAGTCCCTAAGGGATGAGGGAACAGCTTTCTGGAGATATTAATTAGAGGAAGGTTGTCTTAGCTGCACGTAAAGTGCCCTAGAGTGAGGGAAGCATTGCCCATAGACATCCAGCAAAACATAACCCACCCATTCGTCATGACATGAGTTGATAGGAGACTGGACTTAGTAGATGAGGAAGTAGGGAAGAAGCAGCCACTATGGAAAGAATCAGAGTTGGCAAGATTTGGTGGACACATAGAACAGAAACTAAAGATGACCCAGATATTAATAACTACACATAAATAGTAAACAATATAATTAATAGTGATAGGACAGTTCAAATAAGGGATTGTTAAAAGAATGAAACATATTGAATTTAATGAAAAAAAATACACCTTTGGAAGAATAGATTAGACCACAGGGAACCATAGAAGTCAGCCTAGTTTTAGCACCAGTAGTTCTCAGGGAGGTAATTCATATGCACATATTTGTTGACGTTAATATATTCTCTTACTTCATTAGCTTTGCTTTATAAGCATCTGCCTGGCCATACTCATCATTATCTTCTGGTTTACAGGTGTAGCTTGGAACAAAGAGGAGTTGGGTGGAGGGTGAGCCGTGACTAGCAGGCTGTCCTCCTTCATGCACAAGGAGTTAGACTTGCCATACTTTCAATGTAGCAGCAGTTTGTGGATTCCCCATTACATACTAGCCACTGAGCTACGTCCTAGCAACACAAAGATGACAGCAACCGTGGGTCCTGGAATCCCACACTCAAAAGCACATCACAGTGCCACTATGAATGCAGTAATGGAGAGCTGTAGAGGGCACACTGCTGGAGTGAGTGTTTAACTCTGAGGGGACTCCATGTGGAAAGAGCCATAGATGGTTTGCCTTCGAGATAGGTTTCAAAGACTGAGGAGGAGCCTGTCCTAGAATTAAGATGGACGAGAGCACTCTAGAAGGAGCAGCATTTACCATCATGACATATGTGAGGTTGTAGGGCTGTCTCAGTAGTTACTACAGAAGCACTGAAGCTGTGTTAGCGGTACAGCAGTTTGGTGTTGCTGGTGTGTTGAGAGCATCAGACACCAGGGAAAGTCAGCTTTGAGGCTGAAAAGGGAACAGAATCCAAGTTACATGAATCTAAATTTGTGTATGGAACAATTCTAGGATGTGGCAGAATTTTGCACAAGGAAGAAACATGTCATCACTAAACACAGAGTATCTTGCTGAGTGAGGAGAGTTTTCTTGGAGTCAAATAGAAGCTTCCCTTTGTCTGTTCATTTGTTTATTAATTCATTCAGCTGATAGTTGTTAAATGCCTATGACTTTTCTGGTGTATTCTAGACTCTGGGGATAGAGTTGTAAACAAGATAGATAGAGTGGACTATAGGTAACAGATGAGCGAATAAAAAGAAAGATAATTCAGATAATGCACCATGGCATGAAGCAATGGAAACAGTACACTAGGTAGAGTAACTCGGGGACAAGCTACAGGAGCCACTGTCTCAGCTAGGGTGCAGGGACAGACCTTCCCAAGGATGCCGGATGGATTCAAGCTGTCATAAAAGGTCAAGAAGCCAGTAGGCAAAGGCCTGAGAGCAGAACTGTCCTCGCAGAGGAGGAGCAACAGTTTGAAGGCAGGATCAAGACTGGTGTGTTATGTTATAAGGTCAGGCAACTGAGCAGGGATGCAGGATACAGGGTTTCTATGACCTGGCAAGGAATGGGGGCTTTATTATAAATGAACTCTATCCTAAAAATGTTTCCTCTATGGAAGTGATTCAGATTTCTAAAACTTCATTCTATCTACTATGGGGGAATGAGTTTTAGAGGGAAAATTGGCTTTCGGGAAACAAGTGCAAAGGCCACATGGCCAGACATAGAAGGGGGTTAGACTACTGCAGGATCAGGAGAGATTGAGACAAGTAGATGAAAACGTGACGTGTTGGGGAGAGAGAGTTGACGTTCTTGCCAATAGATAGAAATGTGGGGATGAGAAAAAGTCTTCAAGAAGGAGAAACTGATTGGGTAATAATACTCAGGGGTTCTCTGGTAACTAACCACTGGTTCTCTGGTGGAAAAGTGTGTACATATATATGAGTGTCTCTCTCTCTCCCCCCTCCCTCCTTCTCCCTCTCCATCCCCCTCTCCTTCTTCCTCTCCCTCTCTTTGTATAAGAAGCATATTTGTCAATATAAAGGAAGGATAGTGCACAATTTACAAATAACAGTAAAATATACACAAATTCTTTCGATGACTTTTGCCACTCTTGTATCCATAACCAACCTACAGTGGCAACATGATCAAGTGTAGTTCCAACAGGGATGTTTTCCTTTGCAATAACTAGTAAGACAATGGTGAACCAAGGGAAACGATGAAACCAGGTGGCAGGGACTTCATACTCCTGTCAACCAGGTCATTGTCTTCTCCATTGAAGCAGATAATTGTTTTTGAGGACTGGACTTGTATTTCTTCACTTTGTGTGTATGTGAGCTATTCCAATGTAACAGCACAATTTGAAATTTGATCTGTGTTATTCCCACTTTTTCCATTAATTTCTGAAGTCCCAAACTTTTCTTGTAAAGGGCCAGAGTAAAAATATTTTAGGTTTTTGGGCTGAGGACAGTATGTAAACAATAGGCCTGGCTGTATTCCGATGAACTTTCTTAACAAACAACAGAGCGTTGGCCCATGGCTAGACATGTCTAGACAGCCCACAGAACAATAAGTCAGGCTCTGATTTGCATTTGCCAGTTTCTACAGTGTGAGTACTCCCACCATGGCCAATGTCAAGATACTAACGATATCATCAAGCACAGATTCCAACTTCTTTCAATGGGCTACCTTCCTTGGTCCAAGTTCCTTATCCCTGCAGTGTTTCAAGTTGAGGCTGGATTAGCAATCATCAGAATGTGATCTGAAGCCGTGCTTTTAAAAATAAATGCATGTTCTTGGTTCTTTGGAGATTCTGTCTCAGTGGGTCTGAAATCGGTCCTAGGAGTCTGCATTTGTTTTTTTTTTTATTTATTATGTTAAGTCCTTAAGTAATTTCAATACAAATAGCCATGGGCCTATCATTTGGAAATGCTTAGTATAAAAAGTTGTCGCAAAAAAAAAAAAAATGAGCTCATCACTTTCATCACAATTATAAGACATCTAGACTTTGGGCAGCTAATTTGTTTAACAGTGTGAAACTACTAAGCAGCTGACAGGTAAACTTGCTCCTTTTGCTTTCATCTGTTGTCTTTCTCTGTCTATACTTGGGCACGGTGTTAAATTTCTCTCTCTGGCAGGCCAACTTGATTTTAAAGTACTCTTTCTAAAGTATTTCAGCCTTTTTTCCCTTTCTATCCAAACTGCATTCATTGCTGCCTAGAAAGATGATCTGTGCTCTGCATCCATTTCTTTTTTTTATTTTTTATTTTTTTTATTGGTGCACTGTATTCATACATCATAGTGGGATACAAACTTTTGTAGACATACATGCACACATCGCCCAGTCAGCCCCCACCCGATCCCCACCCCATTCTCTCCCCATCCCTCCCTCCCATGCTTGGCTTAGTGGTTGACATCTAGTATTATAACAATTTATCCAAAATTAAAAATGATAATCTCACATAACAGTTTCATTTGTCTGATACCAAGCTTTTGATGACTTAAAGATAACATTTCAATATTTCTTTTTACTTTCTTTCTTACCAGAGAATATTTTTTTTCTATTTTTTTAGGTGAAACTATCATATATTTATATATTTATTTTTCAGGAAAAAAAATCTATCCTAATATAGAATATGAACTCTAGATACCCAAAACGATCTTGAAAAAGAACAAAGCTAGAAGATATATATTTTCTGATTTCAAACCATATAAAGCTATAATAATTGAAACAGTGTAGTACTATTCTAAAGGCAGATATATAAACCATTGGAGTTAAATAAAAGCCTAGAGCTAAATTCTCTGCATCCGTTTCTATAGGACTTCAGTTTAGTTGGGTTAGGAGAGCTTATTTCTCTGCATTACATACATATAGAAGAAATTAAGTAGTTGGATTTTTCTTGCTAAAGGCCTCAAGGTGTGACTTCACAAAGTAAGTTTTTTGTAGAGGGCATTACTTGCTGGAGCGCTTCTTTTTCCTACAATAGTTGAAATTGTTACAAAACAAACTTCTATTTGTTTTCCCTATCTTGATCTTTTTGTTTAGTGGCCTTCCTTTCTTCCTTTGATCCTTCCTTCCTTTCTTTCTTCTTTTTCTTGGATTATGATATATAAGCATTTTAGTAAATTCCTCATTTACATATTAAAAATACTCAGTATGCAAAAGGAGTGTTTTAACAGCTCTCCTAATTCTCTATTTTCATGACTTGAAGATAGCAACTTCTGTGGAAATATAGTCATGAAAATAGGTATAATGTAGCATTAATTTACCTAATAGAGCTTACAAAAAATAAAAATTAAGTAGATATATAATTATCATAACTCTACAGGAAAAACTTAAAATTTTGATGTTTTTCTTTTGCATTGTGGTTGCTTTCACACATATTCTACTGCCCTCTGCTGGTGTTGATCAGATTTCTTCCAAAATTGTCTAGAGAAACTATTCTATTAACTCAAGATTTAGCCATTAGTGTCACACTTTCATAGTTGCTTTGCCTGTATTAGTCTAATTAATGCTATGCATTTAAAAATTTGCAACTTAATAGTGTTTTCTTTTTTGCAATACTGGAGGTGTAACACAGGGGCATTCTACCTCTGGGTGACGCCCTCAGCCCTATTTTTTACTCTTTATTTTGAAACAGGGTCTCACTGAGTTGCAAAGGACCTCACTGAGTAGTAGCTGAGGCTGTCCGTGAACCACAATCCTCCTGTCCCAGCCTCCCAAATGCTGGGGTTACAAGCACGCACCACCATGCCCCGCCTTAATAGTGTTTTCAATATACATACCAAATAATTATTACTTGGATTTTAATGAGTTCTAAAATACATTAATTTAATCATCTAAAGTTCTTAGTAGGTAATAAAGAAAATTATTATTCTGAAATTTAAAAATATATTCTTATAAGTCAAGAATATTTATATTATAAAATAGATGAACTGATAACTTTTAGTTGTATCTGTTAATACATTTAAATTTCCCTCCAGTTTATTTTCTGAATGAAAGCAATGTAAAATCCTTTAGAATTAAAAAGACTGAATAAGACACTTTCCATATCACAGCAGACACATTATGGAAACAATGTTTCTTAATTTTTATATAATAAATATTTTAGGAAATAATGTAAACAAGTGAGTATATGAATATGAGAGATATTTTCTATAGATTCAGTGATGCTGTTTTCCATACCCCAGTGCAGAATGCCTATTTTTGAAGAAAAATTTCTGAAATATGAAATATGTTATTTATTAGTAATGTACTGAACTGTGTTATTATAAAGAATAGATCTAGGCGAGATCAGGATTGAATTAAATAATCCAAGATACTTGGCCACCAAAACAGTCAATAAAAACCTGCAAAATGAAATGGCAGTGGATTTGAATATCACTTGCATTGTGACTGATATAATTTTCTCACTTTGCTACCAAAGGTAAGATTATTCCCCTCAACTCCTCTCAATATCTTTCACTAGAAGTTCAAACATGTAACCAAATAAGACACATATAAACTCCAAGGAGTTTAATTTGAGCAAAAATCAACTTAAAAAAAAATCAGTCCATCATTGACTCAATCATTGGGTGTTTATTTCTCATCACGAAGATAAAAAACAAAGAAAGAGGGAGACTGGGAAAGGGAGTTTGGGAATAGAAAAGAAATTACTAAAAGGGAAATGTTAAATCACATCAAAGAAAAACAGAACTTTATGTCCTTTAGAAATAATTTAAATGGGTCTCTTCTACTGTTAGCATCTGCCAACTCTCCTCAACCACTGGTGGGTCCACACACAACACCTTCCCAGGTAAAACCATGCAATACATCAGTGTGTGACTGTGTTACGAAATAGGTCTCATTGCTCATTTCTAACCTAACCTTTTGGTTTCAGGTAAAAAATCAGATCTGTTTACTTTATATAGCTATATATATATATATATATATATATATATATATATATATATATGTACACACACACACTTCATATAAGACAGACACAGAAAAAGATCATTACCTAGTTGGAACCACTAAACCTTTACCAGAGAGAGAATGAAGGCACCTCTTTTCTCTTGACCTCTGGCCTTGCTGAGGTCAGCCTCCGCGAGGACTTCCCTCTTTGGATTTTGTGTCTCTTGGCTTTTGGGTAGCTCCCATTCCTACCTCTCCTGGTTCTACCAGTGTGTTTCAGCGTTGTTGCCACCATCATGACCTTTGTTTTCCCATCTCTACTTTCTGCCTCTGGTGAACCTCTTCCTTCCACATTTGCCTATAATTTTCCTTCTCCATCCATTTGAGGATCAGGCTGGTATCCTCAGGGTTCAGCACATGGCTTAGCACATAGTTAATGAGGGGTTATGAGACCCTTCTTAGTTAATAGAAAGTCGGATGCCAGCCCAAAATCTTCAAAGACTAATAGTTGAAAACAATTTTACTACTATAATTTATCTGTTATAACACAAGAAAGATATGTATAATCCCCCATATGTTTTTTAATTACTTGTACCCGGTATTTTTATGGTGATTTTTACCTCTTCAAAGCATTTTTTAACATCCTTTGTTCTATTGGATTTGAAACCTACATGCTTATGAAAAAAGCAAGGGAGTTGTTATTATCCCATCTTATAGTTGAGAAAATTGAGCCTGACAGTACTAAGCGGCTTTCTTTGCCTCTATCCATGAGAGAGTTTAGACTAGAATCTTGCGGTGGTTCTGGATGAACTGGAATATAAATATATTTTTTTAATTCTCTCTATCTGTATCTTTTCTCTGTATGGACACATATAAACACAATATATATTATTAAAAAGCAGTTTCTTTATAAAAAGGTAGCAGTGTGTAGGGATGTTCCTATTTGCCTGAAATGTTTTATAGAGACCTTAACAGTCATGTGTATATTACTCATATTTGAAGAGGCTGTGGTTCTAAAGGTTGTTTACTAGTTACTAATGAGAGAAATCTTTCTTGCTCTTAATTTACTTTGGTAGATGCTTTTTGCAAAGATCAGTCAAAGTTGGCACTATAAGACTATTGCATGTCTCCTTGAGTGGAGAGGAGGAAGATGAAAGAGTAGAATTAATTGTAAAACCAATCTTAAGATTCGTGGGCTTAAAGAGCTGGCCAACCAAGGCAAATTACTTCAAGCCCAAGGCTAGAATGGGTTACTTAACCCAACTGCCTCCGTTTCTTGCCCCAGTGGGGTTCCACTTCTTTTCTTTAGCAAACTGGGAGCATGTTTTTCTCTAGATTATTTTAATGGGCAGAAGGAACTCTGGCATTTTGGGGCTGCCTTAAATTGAAATAAATAACAGAACCCATGAATTAAAGCCCAAAGTCTCCCAGATTTAGCTTAGTGCCTCCGAGATACCTAAGGTAAGAGGAATACAAAGCTCTGTGAATCTATCTGAGAAGAACAGAGTTCCAGGATGGATTATTCATCACCCAGTCAATTTCCTGGATATCATATTCCTGATGATAAAAAAAAAATAGCTCCCATGCAGTCACTCCTTTTCTACAGTTAAGAGCATGGAATTATGCAAAAAATATTTGTTGAATGACTGACATACAGATTCATGGACTTAGAGTCAACTTTTGGAGTTTTCTTTAAATGTTATAAGAGATGAAGACTATAGAGTTTTTGACAAAATAGTCATTTTTTTGTGTGGTGATATAGTGGAGTTTTCATGAACTTACATTTCAATCAGTGTGTATACACAAGTGGAAAAAGAACACGAAAGGAAAAATAGCTGAGTGATACATCTAGGCAGTTCCACCTGCCATTCCATCCATTGATCTTATGAATCCAAGAAGATATAAGATAAAGTCCTCAGTTTCCTGTTGTCTCAATTGAACGTGACTTTCTGTGAGAGTGTCTCATCTCACTGTATGTATTTCTAATATTCAAATATATGGTAGGCATTGTCCATACAGCTTGTCCTCCAAGCATATGCTAACCACACTGTCTGGCACCCACCCCCAAAAGCCATTATCTGGTTCAGCACTGGAGGAAGCATGGGCTGTGTCACCACTCACTGTGAGTGGCATATTTTTCTCTAACGTAGTGGAATTTTGTTGGTGTATTTTTCACTAAAATCAACGTTAGGACCTAATGTCCAATGTGGAATGAGATGTCATGGCACTCTTATTTCTGAAGCTGAGAATGTTTCACCTTCCATAATCTTTGGATGCTGTTTTTATTAGGACACTTTGTCTGCTGTTTCCACCCGTGGGTCTGGCATTGTATGGAAGCCTGCCATCACTGTTTTATATATGGACCAAAAGACTCAATGCAGCCCTGGGTCAGAACTGTGTTCATTGCCTTTGCTGTGGCTAAAATGTTGGTTCTTTGTCCTTTTCTCCAGAGTGCCTACCGCATGTTTACAAACAACACGTGTTTGAAGCACATGATCACCAAAGTCCGGCGGGACACCCACCACTTTGAACGCTACCAGCATAACCGGGACCTCGTGGGATTCCTCAACATGTTCGCAAACAAACAGCTGGAGCTGCCGAGGGGCTGGGAAATGAAACACGACCATCAGGGCAAGGTAACGAGGGAGCCGGCCTGGTGGGCTACTCCTGGCTCTGCACTGGCACCTGCCCTTCCAATGAGGGCCGGCACTCCATCTCCTCACTCAGAGGAGGGGCAGGTGGCTTGCCCCTACAAACCCTCACCATGCCTGTGTATGACGTGGAGAGGCGCGAGCTTGGTGGACCACTCACGTTTCCCTGGATATTCATCAGTCTGTCAAGCTACCATTTCCCACTGATTAGAGAAGGTTCTCAGGCAGCAAAGCTTCTCTCTAGTTACATGGCTTGTGCTGTAGTCACTTGAATAAGGAGTTGTGGCATTGTTTTGAGTCTATACAAGCCACTCTCCTGGTTTGGGCCTCAATCTTGCTGGTTCAGAACCCAAATTTTGTTAGCATAATAAACACTTCACTGATTAATGAATTAATTAATTAATTTTGGTACTGGGGATTGAGCCCAAGGCATTCTACTTTCAAGTTACACTCCCAGCCCTTTTAATTTTTTGGTTTCCATACAGAGTCTAGCCAGGTTGCTGAGAGTTTCACTAGTTGTTGAGGCTGCTCTCAAATCTGTGATCCTCCCATCTCAGCCTTCGAAGTATTGGGATTACAGGTGTGGCCACTTCACCTGGCATCACTGTTTCAGATGAGAAATAAGGAAGTGCGTCACATAGGCCAAAGTAACCACGTCTGTGCTTCCTTGATGAGCCAGAAAGCCTGGCTGTAATCAGGAAGTTGTTAAACACGAGAAAAAGTGAGAGTGAGAAACTTAGTGCTTGCTCGAAGGTGCACCTCAGCTATGACTTTGTCTTCATTTAAATTTTGTATAGCATGTGCCGTGCCATGAGCCGTGAATTGCTCGCGCATTTTATACATAAAGGATTCTCACTGCAACTTTCTAAAGTAGTTCTGTAAATCTTGCCACTAACTACAGATAAGGAGCTGGGCCAGCCTGGCTCAGTGACTTGACCAATGCTCTACACACAGCATGACACTCGCCAGGTATTCTGTAACCAACCAACCTGTAACCAATTCTGTCCCTGTCCATAGAAAGTCTGGGAATGGGTGACTTAAAAGGTAGTGGGGATTAAAATGACCCGATACATATTTTATAATCCTTGAACCATTTGTTCAATAAATCTTTGTTGAGCAATTATAAAAATAAGTAAGCCAACTATTTCACAAACCCAATACTCTCAGGGAAAGAGACAGGCAAGCAACTAGTAAATAAATACATAGTATACCAAGAGGTGATTAATGCTAAGGGTGACAGTAAAGCAGGGGATGGGGTCCATAGGAACGGAGACTGTTGTTTTATATAAGGTAGTTGAGAAGGCTTCATAGAGAAGGCCATAGATGAACAGATACCTGAATGAAATGAGAAGTATGCAGGGGAAGGGTGTTCAAGGCAAATAGAACATGTGAACTACTCAGTAATTGCCACTTTTCCTCAAGGTATCTTTTAGGTATAATACCACAACAACCACATGTCCATCTTGAAGTCAGTCTCCAGTAATCTTACTGAAGAACCTATTCACAAAGCAGTTATTACAGTGCATGTATTTAAGTGTGTGGGAGGAGTCCACACTCTCTTATTGAAACTATTGACTTGATTTCTATAGATTTAAAAAAAATAAACCTTTAATTCCCAAATGAGAAATTAGAAATGGCAGTCATGAAATTTAGAAGAGATGAAAGCAGCCGGGGGTGGTGGTGCACACTTGTGATCCCAGTATTTTGGGAGGCTGAGACAGAAGGATTCTATGGATGGCCTCAGCTACTTAGTGAGGCTCTTTGCAACTCAGTGAGACCCTGTTTCAAAATAAAGAATAAAAAATGGGGCTGGGGGTGTAGCTCAGAGGTAGAATGCCTCTGGGTTCAATCCCAGTACTGCAAAAGACAGAGAGAGAGACAGAGAGAGAGAGAGAGAGAGAGAGAGAGAGAGAGAGAGAGACAGACAGACAGACAGACAGACAGACAGACAGAGACAGAAACACAGAGAAAGAAGTAGAGAGAAAGCAAGTGAATTTTCACCTTTATCCCTGGTCCACAAGTAAGTGGCATTGAATCCATCAGGTGGGCATGAGAGAGAGCCTTTCCAGGACAGTAGGATGGTAGAAGACAGACACACTGAGTTCACTTCACCAGCCTGTCAGACTGCTTGAGTGCATTCACCGAGGTCCCACAGTGAGGACGTGATGGCCTTGGACTGGAACCCAGGCAGTGCAGCTCCAGAGTCTCTGCTCTTATTCTGAATCTCACTAGGGGGCAGGGTGACAAGGACCTTCTAGATGTTAATGTGCATAGAGTACAGGTGAGGTGCAGGGGAGCCTGTGGTAGGGACTTGCACCACATTCTAGGAGGTGGAGGCTTTCCTCTATATTACCTGGGGCAATCTATCAGTTCAGTTGCTCTTAGCCATCTTGACATTGTTATAGTCCTTTTCTTGAATTCCCACATAGTTTTGGTTGTCTGGTCTCATGGCATCTATCGCCATCTGCTCACAAAATAGTTGTTAGCCTGTCTTAGCTTCCCTCCTGCAGATGATTCACGTTTGAGGGTTCTTTTATTTATCTTTTACTTACCCCCTCTTCTGTCCCAGTCCTTTTACGCAAAAAGATTCTCAAAGCAAGTTGATAAATGAAACTTGTCACTGGTGGTTTCCTGGTTATTCAGAAAGCGTTGCTTTAGACAAAACAAGAGAAGCTTCCAGGCTCCCTGCCCGCTCCCACCCTTTCCTTCTCCTGTGCTCACACTAGGAGTGGTCCTCGATTCTCCCCATTTGACCTAGCTTGATGCATATGTCGTCTTGGATTTTTTTTTTTTTTTTTACGTTACATGTTTGAAAAGGCAGTGATTATGTTTATATCGTGCTTCCACTGTCTTCACTTTTGGTAATTACTTAAAGTCAAAGATTTAAATTGGACAAGGATTATAGGATTATAAGTCACAAGCTTATAGATCTAGGGGGCTCTTTTGGGAGTTATAAAGTGAAAAATGGCCAGGCATGGCAGCACATGCTTGTAATCCCTGCACTTGGGAAGCAGAGACAGGAGGATTGCGCAGGTTTGAAGCCAGCCGTGTTGGCTTAAGAGACCCTTTTTCCAAATAAAAATATAAAAATAGGTCTGGGAGTATAACCCGGAGGTAGAAGGGTTTCCATGAACCCCAGTACCACCACCAAAAAATAAATAAAGTGAAAAATGTGTTTGAATCACATAAAAGGAGAGAGAACTAAATGTTCATTTAAAATAAACCACTAATCAAGTAGTGAGAACAGAATATCAAATCTTGCTAGGTATAAGATACCTACATTTTTTAAAGTCATCACATGTACCAGGCACTGTCCTCAGTACTTTTTCATGGATTGTTTTATTTTTTGTGACAACTTATGAAGTAGGTACTATTATTATCTGTATTTTACTAAAAATTAAAAGCCTTAAATAATGCATGTATTAACAAACAATTGAGGAAGCCGGGATTCAAACTCTAGGAGTGTGACTCTTAACCACTATCCTCTGCTAGAAGGAATTGGTTTTGGACATGAAAGAAACATTTAAAAGGAGTCCCAGACCAAATGCTGGGATGACTGTTATCCTACAAAGCTGAGTAATACACACAGGTCTTGATTAGCTTGCGAGGGTTCTAAACGAGGACATATGGTTAGAAACACATAGATGGCATTGTGTCTAAAAACCATACATGCTTCATGCTAGGGGCCCACTGTGTCATTGTAAAGAATAGAGTCCACATATGCAGGTGGCTTATTGAAAGGCTGGCTCTGTGCTAGAGATTTTATATTAGCCTGCTTAATTTTCATAAAAATTCTGTGAAATAGATTTTAATATAGATAAAACCAAGGCTTGAAGAAGTTAAATTAACTGTGTGTAAGCAAACTCTTGGATACAGACCCAAGCCTTTCTGTGTCCAGAGCTTGCCTGTGCAAGGCTGGTCTAAACCTCAAGGCTACTAGCCATCTAACTTAGGAGTCATCTGTTTGAATCCCTGAGTCTTACATTCTTTATATGTACAAATGCACATGTAGATCATTTTCCAGGTACTGAATGGCCTTTTATACATTTTCTTTAAAACAATGTATGTTTATATGCTTTGCCCATTCTTTTTGTTTTTGTCTTTCTTTCTTTTTTTAAATTTTTTTTTATTGGTGCATTATATTCATACAACTTATTGGGGTAAAAAACTTGTGTGTACAAACATGTACTCATCGCTGATTTAACCCCTACCCAATTGTTCCTGCTTTTCAAGGGCTTTGAGGTGTGTCATAAGGCTATTTATTTGAAGATTTTCTGTTTTTCTTATGTGAGCACTCAGTGCTATAAATTTTCCTCTTAATACTGCCTTCAAAGTGTCACAGAGGTTTTGATATGTTGTTTCTTTATTTTCATTTGTTTCTAGAAATTTCTTGATTTCACCTCTTACATCTTCTATGATCCATTCTTCATTCAGAAGTGTGGTGTTCAGTCTCTACATGTTTATGTTGTTTCTCTGGGTCTTCTTATAGTTGATTTCTAGTTTCATTCCATTATGGTCTGAAATGACACAGGGAAGTATGTAACATTTTTTAAATTTGCTAGTGCTCATTTTGTGTCCCAGGATGTGATCTATTTTGGAGAAGGTTCCAAGAGCAGCTGAGAAAAATGTAAACTCTGCTGTAGTTGGGTGAAATATTCTATATGTGTCCAACAGGTCCATTTGGTTAATGGTGTTCTTTAGTTCTGAGACATCTTTACTGACCCTTTGTCTGGAAGATCGGTCTAGTATTGTGCGAGGTGTGTTGAAGTCTCCCAGTATTATTGTGTTGGGATTTATGTGTGACTTCATGTCACAAAGAGTTTGATTTATGAAAGTAGCTGCCCCTATGTTTGGGGCATAGATGTTGATTATTGTTATTTCCTCTTGCTGGACTATTCCTTTTACCAGTAAAATGTGACCTTCTTTGTCTCTTCTAATAAGTTTGGGTTTGAAGTCTAACTTGTCTGATATCATAGTTGCTACTCCTGCTTGTCTTTGAGTACCATTAGCATGGATTACCTTGCTCCAGCCCTTTACCTTGAGTTTGTTCCTATCTTTACTTGTAAGGTGTGTTTCTTGTAAGCAGCAGATGGATGGATTCTGGCTTTTAATCCATTTTGCCACTTTATGTCTTTTTATTGGGGAGTTGAGGCCATTTACATTCGGTGTGATTATAGAGAGATAATTTTTAATTCCCAACATGTTAAGATCTTATTTCTGTTTGAGATACTGTTTATTCTTCTTTGCTTAGTTGTCTGCTGGATGGTAATTCTTGTTTCTTTGGTTCTGGCATGTATTATCCATTTCCTCTTTGCAGTTAATCTCCTTGAGTATTTTCTCTAGCGCTGGTTTTGAAGACATAAATTCCTTCAGTTGCTGTTTGTCATGGAAGCTTCTTATTTCCCCATCTAATTTGATGGATAGTTTTGCTGGGTAGGAAATTTTTGGCTTGAAGTTGTTTTCTTTCAGAGTTTGGAATATGTTACTCCAAGCCCTTTTGGCTTTCATAACTTGGTTTGGGAAGTCTGGAGTGATTCTAATTGGTTTGCCTCTGTATGTCACGTGGCCTTTTGTTTTTGTTGCCTTTAAGATTCTCTCCTTGGCTTCCACATTAGTCATTTTGACAATTATGTGGCATGGGGATCCTCTCCTCCAATCCTGTCTAAAGGGAGTTCTATAAGTTTCCTGGACCTGCATATCGACCTCTTGCTCTATGTTTGGAAAATGTTCTGCTATTACTTCCTTGAAGAGATTGTTGATCCCTTTGGTTTCACCTTCTTTTCCCTCCTCTATTCCAATTATTCTTAGGTTAGCTCTCTTGAAATGGGCCCATATTTCTTCAATGTCAGATTCCTGCTGTCGGGTTTTTTTTTCTAAATTAGAAACTATGCGTTCATTTTTAGAATGATCATCTTCAAGAAGCGAGATTCTATTCTCCATGTGGTCTAATCTGTTGTTTATACTTTGAATTGAGGCCTTTACTTCATTAATTGCATCCTTTATCTCTTTTTGACTCTCTCTAAATTCTTTTCTAAAGTCCTCTATTATTTCTAAAGTTATTTTCCTAATTTGATCTTTTAGAGATCTTTGGATTTCTGTGTTATCAGATTCTGATGTTGTGGGGTTGTGGGCATTCACTGCTCCATTGTTATTTCTCTTTCCCATGATTTTGGAAGTTTGTGCCTTCTCTGGGTTCTTCCCTGAGTCACTACGAGTTCACTTAAGATGCTCTGGATCTCGAATCTGTGGTATCTCTGTCACCACTACTCCTTTACTGGGTTGTATCACAAAGTCTCAGACCCAGGGAGTCAATCAAGGCTGCTTAGACCGTGGGGGGTGCCAAGTTGGGCGATCTCCAGCGGGGAGTTGTGACTATGGTATGATATCTCTGCCACTGCCACTCCCCCACTGGGCTGCACTGCTAAAATCTCCGACCCAGGGAGACTATCTGCGCTAGTCCCTGGGAGTTCAGTACTGGGATTTCTCCCCTAGGGGCCGCAATTTGACTCATGGTTGTTGAGTGCACTGATGGAGCTGTAGTGAACTCGGTGGATTCGCTGCCGTCGCCACTGGCAATATGGCACCACTGCCACGCCCTCAGCCGTGATGCGGCATATTTCTTCTCTGGTTTTGAACTCCGCTCTGAGTCCTTGCCAGTTGTGCTGTGCCTGGCCCTTGGGAGCTTTAGATGTTCCCTGCACCAACAAAACCGCTGACTGCCGCCCGGCTGTTCAGCACCTGCTCACCTCGGCTCGTTGTCCACCCCTCCTCTCAGGCGCCTGGTGGCTGGTTGAGTGGGTTGGTCTAGGGCCGTCCGGTGAACTCGCCGCTGCCGCCAGCAGTAAGACGCTGCTTCTGCATCCTAGGCCGCGAGGCCAGAGTACCTCCTCTCTGGATTTGAGCTCTGTTTTGAGTCTCCCTCCTCTCTGGAGCCTGGTGCTGCTAGGGGAGATGTAGGCCGCGCTGCTCCGGCCGCTCTGCGCTGCTGCTCTGGCTGCTCCGCACCACGGCTCTGGCCACTCTGGCCGCTCCGGCCGTTCCGCGACGCAGCTCTGGCTGCTCCGGCTGTTCTAGCCGCTCCGCTCTGGCTGTTCTGGCCGCTCCGCTCTGGCTGCTCTGGCTGCTCTGCTCAGCTGTTCTGGCCGCTGCGCTCCGGCTGCTGCAGCCGCTCCGCGGCTTCGGCCACTCCGCGGCTTCGGCCACTCCGCGCCGCTGCTCTAGCCAATCCGTGCTGCGGCTCTCGCTGCTCCGGCTGTTTTGGCCACTCCGCTCGGCTGTTCTGGCCGCTCTGCTTGGCTGCTCTGAACTGCGGCTCTGGCTGCTCTGCACCTCGGGTCTGGCCACTCTGGCCGCTCTGGCCGTTCTGCACCTCTGGCCG
Organism: Muscardinus avellanarius; assembly: GCF_963383645.1. Classification (NCBI taxonomy): domain Eukaryota; kingdom Metazoa; phylum Chordata; class Mammalia; order Rodentia; family Gliridae; genus Muscardinus; species Muscardinus avellanarius. The sequence continues at coordinate 42,024,724 of NC_137787.1, forward strand.
CTCCGGCTGCTCCGGCCGCTCCGCGCCGCACGGGCGCGGCACTTCGGGCTGGTTTTTTTCTGGTGTCTTGTTTTTCCAGCCCTTTTTCTCTGTCCCTTGTATTTACCGTTTTTATTTCTTTGCTGGTGGTGTTTTCTGGCTCTGAAAGGTGCTGGTTTTGTGGTAGTAGAGTTGGATTGTTAGCGGGACTTGTAAGTGCCGCTTTCCTCCGTCGCCATCTTCCTGGAAGTCCCTCTTTTTTTTTTTTTTTTTGGTACTGTGATTGCACCCATTCACTTGGTCATGTGTACATTGTCTTTGGAAAAATGTACCTTTATATAGTTTGCCCATTTTTTCTTTTCTTTTTTTGGTACTGTGAATTAAAACCAGGGGTAGTCTACCTCTGAGACACACCCCCAGTCGCCCCCCCCCTTTTAAAATTTCATCTTGAAACAGTGTCTTGCTAAATTGCAGAAGTTGGCCTCAAACCTCCTGCAATCCTCCTGTCTCAGTCTCCCAAGTGCTGTGATTACAGGTGTATACTGGTGGCATGCATGGCTGCTTTGTCCATTTTTAATTGGGTTATTTATTTTGATATTATTGAGTTGCAAAATTTCTTTAGATACTAGTTCCTTATCAGGTATATGATTTACAAGTATTTTTTCATGTTTTCTGCGTTGTCTTTTCACTATCTTGATGGTATTATTTATAGTACAGAAATTCTTAATTTTGATCTAGAGCAACTTATCTGTATTTTCCTGCTTGTGCTTTTGGTGTTATAGCTAAAAAAAAAAATTATGTGATTCAAGGCTCCTGTATTTTCTTTCTTTTTTTAATTTTTCTTGAAGTACTGGGGATTGAACCAGTGGCCATCTACCTCTGAGTTACACCCCCATCCTCATTTTTTATTCTTTATGTTAAAACAAGATCTCACTAAGTTGCAGAGGGCCTTTCTAAGTAGCTAAGGCTGGCCACGAACTTGTGATCCTCTTGTTTTAACCTCCCAAGTACTGGGATTACAAGCATGTGCCACCATGCCTGGATACTCCTGTATTTTCTTCAAGAGTTTTATAGTTTTAGCTTTTTGATTCATTTTTAGTTAATTTTTATGGTGTAAGATAGGGGTCCAAATTCACATTATTTTCATGTGGATATCCAATTATCCTAGCACCATTTGTTGAAAAAGTTATTCTTTCCCAACTGAATATATCATAAGATTAGCCAATAACAGAAAGTGAAGGATCATAACTTTTCTCTAATATGACCAAGCTGAGGAACAACTGGGACACACGAGGGACTCCAGATTATGAGGGAGAAAACTCAGTAGAGCCAGGGGAGAGGTCTGAGGGAAGGGAAGGGGGAAAAGTGAAGTTCACTATTAGAATTACTGCCATCTAAGCCAGGCATGGGGGTGCACACTTGTAATCCCCGCTCTTGGGAGGCAGAGACAGGAGGATTTGCGCAGGTTTGAAGCCAGCCTTTCTGGCTTAAGAGACCCTGTTTCCAAATTTTAAAAGTATAAAATAGGTCTGGGAGTGTAGCCCGGAGATAGAAGGGTTTCCAGGAACCCCAGTACCACCAAAAAAAAAAAAAAAAGAAAAAAAGAAAGAAAGAAAGAAAGAAAAAAGAATTACTGCCATCTACTATTGTGTACTATGTGAATATACCAACAGCAATCTCAGTACTCTGTACTGGGAAGGGTGGAGATGGGGAGATGTGAGCAGAGACCACCAAGTGCTGTGTGCACGTATGTCACTATCAACATGATTTACATTATGATGTGAGACTCTATGACCAATAGAAGCACATTTTTAAAAAAGAATATCATTAGTTATTAGGGAAATGTAAATTTTTAAAAAACACACAATAAAACAGTTCCTCATACCCACTTGGGTCACCATACTCAAAAAAAAAAAAAACCACGAAAAAAGAAAATCACAGTTGTTCACTGGAATGTGGAGAAATTAAAGCCCTCATATATTACTGGTATAAATGTAAAAAGCATATCTACTTTGGAGATAGTTTGGAAGTTCTTCAAAAAGTTAAATAATTGTCACATAATCTAATAATTCTATTCCTAGGTATATACCCCCCAAAAAATGAAACATGCTGTCACATAGAAACTTGTACATGAATATTAATAGCAACATTATTCATAGTAGCCAGGAGCTAGGAAGAACCTGAATGCGCATCAGTGGATACACATCTTAGATGCAGTGGAAGATTACTTGATATTATAACAGAAGGAAGTATTCATACAAGCTACAATATGGATGAAGTTTGAGAACGTTTGCTAAGTGAAAGAAATTAGTCAAAAGATTTCAAACTGTATCATTCAGTTTATATGAAGTGTCCATGATAGGCACATGCATAGAGGCAGAAAGTAGATTACTGGTTGCTGAGGGTGTGGAATACTGAATGAATGCTCATGGGTGTGGGGTTTCATTGTGGGGACAATGAGTGTTTGATGTTCTAAATTAGGTCTGTAGTACAAATGGTTGTACAACTCTAGATTCATACTAAAAATGTTAAACCTACATGCTAAAGGAGTAAATTGTATGGTATCTGAATTAAACTGTCAATATAACAGTTAAGAAACAAATAGTGCTCAGATTCTATGTATTTCTGTTTCTTTCGTTTCAGTGAGATACGTTTCAAATTGGGTTTACTGGCAGATATGTAATTGTTCTGGTTTAATTGGGCTGCTATAACAAGATACCTTAGAGTGCATAGCTTATTAAAAATTGAAATATCCCTCACAGTTCCGGAGGCTGAGAAGCTTAAGATAAGGGTACTAGCAGAGCTAGTGTCTAATAAAGACCTGATTCTTCACACAAAGCAGCTCTCAGGGGCCTTTTTAAAAGAGCACTGAACCCATTCACAAGGGCTCCACCCTCCTTCCCAATCACCTCCCAAAAGCCTCACCTTCTAACAGCACCTTGGGGCTCAGGTTTCAACATATGAACAGGTAGGGGAAGCACACAGATGTTTAGTCTATGGCAGTCATGTTTTTCTTTCTGCTTTTAATTATAGATATAATACAGATGTTGATCGCATTAATTTGGAATGTTGAGACTGGCAGTTAAGCTGTGTTTAATTTTGTACAGGATTGACTTCATGAGACTAAGTAATCAACATCTGTGTACATCTATACATACAGTTTTCACCTCACATACAGGAATACATTGTCTTATCTCATTTTGAAATAAAACGTACAAACATAGAAAATAAACCAGTATAAAATATTTTTCTACTTGGATTTTTATTGTAATAATTCTTAAACTTTTGCATACTCTCAGGAGTGTGAAAACAGAGTAATTTGGGATCTGAGAAACAGTGTCAACATAGGCATTTTATTACTTATGCGAGAAATATGCATCAGTAGTATTAAAATGTGACTTACTTAAAACGCTTCTGGTTCTTGGCTGAGTTTAATCATTAGTGTGTGCTCAAGGGGATAATATATCTAGAAAACAAAAATGTGCTTTAATAAGAAAAACCAGATGTTATTTAGCCTTGGATGTTTTTTTTTTGTTTTGTTTTGTTTTGTTGTTTTTGCCCTTGTTTGTTGAATTTGGGAAAGTTATATTATTATGGGTCAGATACTTGGATCCATCACTATGCGAACTTCACGAACCTCCATTTTCTTTAATGTGAGGCTTGACTCCTGTCCTGTCTTAGAGCTGTGACTGGCATCAAATTATATAACAGTAGGATTACAAATGGAAGAAAGGCAATAATAATTAGGATGATAATGATCATAATTCATTCAATAATTAACTTATTACTTTAGTGTTAGAATATAAAAACTATACATTTATCAGGCTTTAGAGGTCTAAAATTTAATTTGGGGACAGTAAAAGTAGATATAATGATATCTATAAAACAAAGTGGAACTTACAGTTTCTGAGCCCAAAGAGTTGGATGAGTACTGCTCACCTGTCTACTACTGTCCTACCAGCAAAAAAATTGGATGGATTAGGTAGGCAGAAGCGGGGATCTGTATAGAACACCATCGAGTTGGGACTTCATGAAAAAGATAAGAATTTGTTCAAGGATGAATCCTTAACTCTCATGGGAAGTATATGGTGATTTATAAAGGGTTCATGTTTGCTTCTGCCTGTATCCTGCATAACAACCCAGTGTTCGCTAGAATGAGCGTCCTCATTGTGGTGTCTCTGGTAGGTTTGTTCTCTTGCTGAGTCAGAGGCCTTCTGCTCTGGTGGTTTTGTGCCTCTCAGTCAGGCTCATGAGAGTAGGATTTTAAAAACATCCTTGAAAGATAGGTTAACTTAGAACTGGAACTAAAATCAGATCCATACATTTGCACAGAATCATGTGCTTCTGTAGGAGGCCACTAGACACGCTTCCCCACAGACATGGCATTAGCCCTGGTGCCTCCTCTGGATTATTAAAGAATACTAACCATAGCGCTGATAATAGGCTATGTAAGGGTCCAGTGTAGAAAGGCTTCTTTCTGGCATAGGATACCTGGAAGATTTTCTTAGTGAAGATAGTATTGGAGTTGAACCTTCTTTGAAAAGTAGGATTTTTTTTTAATTTAAAAAAAAAAAAAAACAGGGCATGGTGGCACAGACCTGTAATTCTAGTACTTGGGAGACTGAAACAGAGGACTGCAGGTTCAAGGCCGGCCTCAGTAACTTAGCGAGGCCTTTAACAACTTAGTGAGCCTCATTTCAAACTAAAAAAGTAAATTAGGGCTTGGGGTATAGCTCAGAGGCAGGAAGCTCCTTTGTTCCATCCCCAGTGCCACCAAAAATTAATTGTAGAAGAGAAACAGAAACGGGGAGGGGAAACACTTAAAGCAAAGACTTAGAGACAGGAAAGCACCAGGTGGTATGTCTGGTTCCTCTGAAGAAATAATGGGTAAGTTTCAGAAGACTCATAGGAATGGAATGAAACCAGTGGAAGCTGCATAATAGAGAGCTGAGTATAACAGAGAGAGTGTTACAAAATGATGTGAATGATGGGTGGGGGGAGAAACTATGGGATTTGTTCTTTTTCAAGTTTAAGTAATGTCCTTTTTTGACTTAATTAAAACCCTTTCCTTCCAGATGTTAAATATGACATATATCTCCTCTGCTTTGGTTTCTACTCTCAAATAGTATTATGGAGCGTTTTCCCCAGAGTCTTCTGCTTCGGCCTCAATTGGAATATAAAGAACTCTGAACTCTATAAACGATATATCATAAACTTTGTTCTTTGAAAATAAAAATGTAAAATGGTAATTATATTTTTATTTAAACTAAAATATCTTTCCCATGGCTTCTTGTATTTTTCCATACCCCCCCAAAAAAAACATATGCTATACTCTTTCCTAGCTAAATTGACATCCATTTCTATATCCAAGCTCTATAACTCTGGGGGTTTGTGACTTTGGGTGACTTTAGAAGTCTGAGTATTAAAATGGTCCAAATGTCGGGCATGGTGGCGCACGCTCGTAATCCCCACTGTTGGGAGATAGATACAGGAGGATGGCACAGGTTCAAAGCCAGCCTCCCTGGCTTAAGAGACCCTGTTTCCAAATAAAAAGTATATAAAGGGCTTGGAAGTGTAGCCCGGAGGTAGAAGGGTTCCATCCCCATTACCATAAAAAAAAAATGGTCCAAATGTCCAACTTTGCCGGGCGTGGTGGCGCACGCTTGTAATCCCCGCGCTTGGGAGGCGGAGACAGGAGGATCGCGCAGGTTCGAAGCCAGCCGTGCTGGCGTAAGAGACCCTGTTTCAAAAATGTAAAATAGGTCTGGGAGGGTAGCCCGGAGGAAGAAGGGCTTCCAGGAACCCCAGTACCACCACAAAAAAAAAAAAAAAAAAAAAAAAAACAAATGTCCAACTTTGATAACCACATCAAGTAGTGGCTATGGTCATGAGGACAGATTTTAGAACAGAACAAATATTTGTACAGTGGAGGCTACAGGCTGAGCTGACTTGAATATTCGTGTTCTCCCAGACCCAGATGGCCTGTGTCACTACAGGAGTTATCCCAGGAATGACCCAGGCCCTGGTTTCAGTTCTTCATGAGACTGATGGCCACAATGTACTGGGTCAAGTTTTTTTTAGTCCAGTAAGTGAAATGCAACTTAATATTTAGATGTCTCAAATGGATTCCAAAAAGCCTTTAACATGTGCCACTCTTTAGAAAACATGCTATTTGACCACTTTTGTGATACATCTTATTTACTTATTATTTATTTATTTAGTGTGTGGCACTGGAGATTAAACCCAGGGGCATTCTACCTCTGAGCCCTATTTTAGTTTGAAACAGGTTCTCACTAAGTTGATGACAGCCTCACTAGGTCTCCCACCATGACATGCTGGTAAACAAAAGAAAGACAGGGGATCTGGTCTTCTGTCTCTACCATGGTACTTTTTAGTTTATTTTGTTTACACAGTCTTTTAATATGTATTCATTCCTGGTTTGGCAAAATATTAACTGGAAACAATTTCAAACTTCTTAGCTTAGATTTGTTGAGCCTGAGGTTGATTATTTCTTCACAAATACTGATGGCTTTTTCTTTTCTTAAAATAATAGAAGTTTAAAAAAAAAAAGGGAGAAGAAAGAACTGTGTAAAGAAAGAAATGTATTTTGTTTGGCCTGACTAAAATACCACTTGGCTGCAAACAGCCCATATTTCCTGCCTCTGCCTATGCCCTGCAGCTGTGAAAGGGTAGCCGTTTTTGAAAATGAGATTTGAGTTGTGTATTTGCATTCCTTTCAGTTTTTGAGTTGTTAGTCTTAGTTGGCCCAGCACTGTAAAGCTTGAGTGAATTTCTTTAATGAAACTTAACAGTAGGGAATCTAGGTTGTTCAAAATTTGTTTTGCTTGTGGCTAATATGAAAAGAACATTTTTTTATAGATAATTGCTTTTCTCATGTAGTCTGCATTCCCAACATAATGTGGACAGACAATTAATACTTGTTATATAGTTTCATGAGTAATTGCAGGCTCTTCGAAAACTGTGACATAAAAGTGTCCTGAATTAAAAAAAAAAAAGTACTAGGTCAAGTTCATTGCTGGCTTGAACTAGTTCACATTTCCTATGGGAAAGTGATCCACTTTCCTGATGTAATTGATAATGTGTCACAAACAGAAAGGGCAAGCCTGGCATTTGCACAGTGACTTTTCCGTGCCTTCCTCTTGGTTTTGAAGTAGAATACATTTTTCACAACTCAGCAGTGACCTGAGTAATGAATCTCTTTTACATGGATAAAGCAAAACACTAAGGAAAGCTGTCCAAGGTCACATCATGGGCTGGGGCAGAGCCAGAACCCGTGCCAAGAAATTGTTGCTCCATGCTGTTTTCTGTTAGTGCTGTGGCTCTGGGGTCCTGATGGAGGTCTTCATCGAGACCTTCCCCCAAGTACATGGGACTTAACAAAGCACATGTAAACAGCATACTCATGCCATCTGGCTCTGAAACAGAACCCCCTGTAGGATACAAATAGCTATTCCTCGCCCAAGGCCTTGCCTCCAACACTGCATTGCTGAGAACTGCGCCTGGATGGAGAGCGAGCTATCTACGCCAGTAGCAGCCTTTTCAGTGTTGAAACAGTGGTGAGGGCCAGTGCTGAGTGGCTGTGATTGGCAGCCTCGTTCAAAGTATACTCAAGGGATTTTCTAAAAGCAAGTACCACATGAGATATGAGGGGAGTAAGAACATGCGTAATCACGATGAACATGAGAAAGATGGTGGGAAGAAGAATGCAAAGCTGAGAGCCTGATGTGGTGGTGCCCACTGTACTCCCAGTACTAGGAGATTGAGACAGGAGGATCTTAGGTTCACAGCAAGCTTCTGTAGCTTAGACCCTGTTCAAAATAAAAAATAAAGCAGGGCTAGGAGGGGAAGGGGTGTAGCTTAGAGGTAGAATGCCCCTGGGTTAAATCCCCAGTATCAGTAAAAGGAGGAGAGGGAGAGGAGAAAAAGAGAAGAGATAAGAAAAGAGAGGAAGGAAAGAGGTATGTTTACTGGGCTTTGAGGCTAGGCAGATGATGGGTTCAAATCCTGGCTTTTCCCCCAGCTCTCAACTCTACATTTCACTTAAATTGGGAACTGTCACCCAACTATATTAATAGAGAACAATAATGAAATATATTTGTATCAAATAATAAATCTCTATTACAGTAGTGGTTTCTGGTTTTAATTTTAGATAGACCATATCTATCTTGTGACATAAAACCTAAACAAAGTGTGTCATGGCGAGTCAGGCAGGCTAGAGTTTATTAGGTAGTTCATCAAGAATCCCTGGCTTCTTCCAACTTTTTGCTTATTCATCTCCATGTTTTCATTGTGGCTCTGGAATTTCAACTATGACATCCTCATCTCAGGGAGCAGGAGGATGAAGGACAGGGAGCTCAACCTGTGCCTGGTACGCAGAATTCCTGCAAGTGCCCGTCTCAACACCCCACCCCAGGCCAGAGCCCGCCTTTGGCCGCTCAGCTACAAGGGCCTAGCGTTTTTACTGGTGCACCTTTTGAGCCCCGCACATGGGCTGCTATCATAAGAAGCCTTGTAATCCTTAGGAAAATGTTTTAGAAATGAAAACTAATAGGAGTGATAATAGTGATAACTCATGTCTGCTTAAAAATATACATGAAGCGTCTAGGTCTTTCTTGAGTGTAGGTGTGATTATGCCATTAACATCAAAGAAGCCAGGGTTTTAAAAAAAACTACTTCGCTAGTAAGTGATGGAGCTAGAGCCCAGAACCAGTCTTGTCTTTTTCCAGTTCTCAAGCTTTTTTACTTTGCCTCTGACTTCTCATGTTCTAACCGGGTAGCTTCTTCATCATTACGGAGGGATTTCTAATCCTCTTTTTTATGTTCTTGTATTCTTTAGGTTCCTACCCTTCACCCTTCCCAAACACACTTACTTCTTACTTATTTTTTTCCAAATCTTTAACTATTTTTGTGTCTGTGTAAAAGAAGGTGATCGTTGATAGTTGGTAGGTTAGTTGTGAGTTGTCTCCTCATATTTTGGTTATGAATTTTTGTTTGGCAGTTTGGGTGAGTTTGTTACTTCTTTCCTTACTGAGTACCTTCCTTCTCCCAGGTTCAGCCTGAAAAGCTATTGGGGCCAAGAGGGTGAGTAAGAAAGAGTCCCTTCCCTCGAGGCATTTACAATGTAATTCTTTAGAGAATGGATTTTAGACAAGCCTATTAACATCAAATTAGGTTGTGACACTACATTCAAATCACAATTGACCTAGATGTAGACACCCCTTTGTCCTTATAATTACGAGTGCATCATTGTACCTCTAATGGCCACCCATCCCTTCAAAACATTCCTAAGAAATTACCTACAGTAAATAGGCAATTCTACTTTAGCATGCTTTGTATTTTCCCTTAACATGGTTTACATTATTGTGTCAGTAATAAAAGCTTGTAATGTTAAGCTGTGTACTACTGTTAATAAAGATAGGAACTTGTATAATACTCATTATATTATTATTATTATTATTATTATTATTATTATTATTATTATTTGGTGGTACTGGGGTTCCTGGAAACCCTTCTACCTCCGGGCTACACTCCCAGACCTATTTTTACATTTTTATTTGGAAATAGGGTCTCCTAAGCCAGCGCGCATGGCTGGCTTCGAACCTACGCGATACTCCTGCCTCTGCCTCCCAAGCGCGGGGATTACAAGCGTGCGCCACCACGCCTGACTATATACCCATTATTTAAAACGAGGTATCGCTGGGCGTGGTGGCGCACGCTTGTAATTCCCGCACTTGGGAGGATGAGACAGGAGGATCGCACTGGTTCGGAGCCAGCCTCGCTGGTTTAAGAGACTCTGTTTCCACATAAAAATGTTAAAAAATAGGTCTGGGAGTGTAGTCTGTGGGAGTGTATCCCAGAGGAAGAAGGGCTTCCAGGAACCCCAGTACCACCGAAAAAAAAAAAAAAAAAAAAAAAAAAAACACGAGGCATCAACCATGTCCATTTGTAAATATAATTTAATTCCTATCTTATGACATCTCGAATAGTATCAGAAATAATAGATATATGTTAGAGGCCCAGATCAAATGAACATGGGGATGAAATTTGGGGCCAGTGCCTGTCAGAACAAGTTTGCATAGGGTTTATGACTACTATACTTTTTATAAGATTTGAGAAAAAATATGTTTCACCTGATAGGTTAAGAAAAACGGTGCATTCCCCAGTATGTGTTGATGATGCAGTCTCGCAAAAAACCTTCACTTAAAGGTTTTGGATGGTAGCTGGAAGGTAATTAAAGGTACCTAGAAATCAAATAAGAGAAGGGGCTGGAAAAAAGCCATTCTACCCATTTTCCTGCTTTGTTTTCTAGTTCGTACTTTGCTTTACTTAATCTTACAGTTATTTCTTTTTTTTTTTTTTTTTTGGTGGTACTGGGGTTCCTGGAAGCCCTTCTACCTCCGGGCTACACTCCCAGACCTATTTTTACATTTTTTTTATTTGGAAACAGGGTCTCCTAAGCCAGCGCGCGCGGCTGGCTTCGAACCTGTGCGATCCTCCTGTCTCTGCCTCCCAAGCGCGGGGATTACAAGCGTGCGCCACCACGCCCGGCCGTCTTACAGTTATTTCTTTATAAAAATAATATTTTTTCTATCTGGAGGCAACCTACAAATTATTTTGTCCCATTTCATGATTATGTACACACAGAAACATTTTGTAGCCGGGCGTGGTGGTGCACACTTGTAATCCCAGCATTCAGGAGGCTGAGACCAAAGGATCACAGTTCACAGACAGCCTCGGCTACTTAGTGAGGCCCTCCACAACTTAGTGAGACCCTGTTTCAAAATAAAGAATAAAAAATAGGGCAGGGGTATAGCTCAGAGGTCGAATGCCCCTAGGTTCCATTCCTAGACCAGCAAAAAAAAAAAAAAAAAAAAAAAGAAGAAGAAGAAGAAGAAGAAGAAGAAGAAGAAGAAGAAGAAGAAGAAGAAGAAGAAGAAGAAGCAGCAGCATTTGTTTCATAATGGGAAGGTGATGTTTTCATAGGCATACTTGTTACCATCTGCCTCTTGGATTTGCCTTAGATATTTCATTGCTGTTCTTTCATGAGCTGTGTGAACTGAGCTCCATCAGTTTGAAAAGTCAGTTCTTTTTTGCCTGGGTTACTTTCCACATGTCATTTATAGATATGGGACCCCCTGTCTCTCCTAGAGTAGTCCCTTTTCTCTTTATATCTCACTTCACTTTATCTGATCATTTTCTAATTGTACATGAGGTAATGGATTTCATCATTATCTCGAGTGTATTTTACTTTGAAAACTTCTAACATTTGGCCCAATGATAATGATGAATTATACTTGTGTGAAGCTTTATAATTAAACAAAAATGTCTTTCTCCATTGTATTTGATCTATAATATTGAGGAAGATAGTTGAAGCTAATACATCATTTCACATCACCAACAGGAGATAAAAATGACAGACATGGTTTCCACTCTTCTAACGCATAATGGGAAAGAAATGTTTCTTATGAATGAGAGAGACCATTTTTTGTATAAGAAATCTATGTCCTGAGTCACAGGTGGTATGTGATAAGAGCTCGGGTGTGTGATGGATGTCTGAACTGTAGAGGCAAGTAGGAAGGGGATTTTTAGTCTTAAAAAACTGATCAAGCCGGGTGTGGTGGCGCATGCTTGTAATCCCAGCATTTGGGAGGCTGAGACAGGAGTATGTCGGTTCACGGACAGCCTCAGCTATTTAGTGAGGCTCTCTGCAATTTGAGACCCTGTTTCAAAATAAAAAATAGGAAATAGGGCTGGGGATGGAGCTTGGAGGTAGAATGCCCCTGGATTCCTTCCCCAGTACTGGGGGGGGGGGGATGACCATATGAGACTTTGGATTGAGTGAAGATATAATCAAAATGTTCAGAAGGAATATTCTTATAGTAAGGCACCAGTCAAATGAATAAAGGTGGCAGATATATAGAAACTACTTGTATTTATATGCATAAAATAAAGCCCTAAAATAATGGAGTAGTTCAAGCTATCAGGGGACAGTTAGAGGATACTGCAATGGGAAAATAGGAAGGGGTTGGTGGCTGACTGCATAGGAAAAAGAAAAGAGAAGTCATAGATATTGGAGTTTGAGACAAGAACTTTATAACATCCATGTGTGGTAAATACAAGGTGTCCACTGAACGATGCCCCAATGCCCTTTCCCATGGCATCCTTCTAAGATCACATCTTTGATGGCTATTTCTTAGAGTATTTTCTAAATCCAGTCATGTTTCATCCTGATCCTTCCTTCTGTATCCAGTCGAAGGCCAGTAGATTGGAAACTATGAGAAAATGAAGCTAAGATGGATTACTCAAGAGTAAATCTTTTCCTGAACGTGTGGTGTTCTAGGTCAGTTAAGACAGGCCAGTGGTGTGTAGTGACTGCTGTTTCCATGCATTGCACCCTAGGCATTTTTTGTCGACCACAACTCCCGAACCACCACCTTCATTGACCCTCGGCTCCCGCTTCAGAGCAGTAGACCCACAAGCGCACTGGTTCATCGGCAACACTTGACCAGGCAACGCAGCCACAGCGCGGGGGAGGTGAGTCACGTGCTTCCAGGACCTACCTGCCGGTTGATGGAAGCTACTGGAGTGTGGCGTTTGGTGGCCCTGGGCTGGGTTTTTGTTATGCATTGTTTTATTTTTCTAGTTTGATTTAAAGAGTATCATTGAGAGGCTGAAAAATGTTTAAATTGGCTTCTCTGGAAATATATACAGCCGAAATTGTAAGCTTAAAAGACAGGACATATGAGGAAAGACTGAAGAGTATTTTTTAACTCAGAAGCAGATGAGGAGGACTTGATGAGGTACTAGAGTGTTCATGAGAAGATGATAAACCAATTTAGAGCTGGGCATGGTGGCGCACGCTTGTAATCCCAGTACTTGGGAGGCTGAGACAGGAGGATCCGTGTTTGAGGACAGCCTCGGCTACTTAGTGAGGCCCTCCGCAATTTAGTGAGACACTGTTTCAAAATAAAGAATAAAAAATGAGGCTGGGGGTGTATCTTGGAGGTCGAATGTCCCTGGGTTCAATCCCCAGAACCACAAAAAAATTTTTTTAAATCAATTTGCTCATCCAAGGAAATGTCTCATAAGAAATGTCACTTTAGTGGTTTGCTGGATTTATTAGATTAACATAGTCGTTAAAGGCTATGGGGTTATGGCTCCTCACTTGTTTTCTTTAGTATTAGAATGTATCTGACAGAGTTGATTTATGTACTAAGTGCCCAAAGAAAATGGGTTGAACTAAATTACTGAGAACTCTACTCTGTGCGGTCAGCTTGCAGTGGCCCATGGTAACCACACGAGGGCCCTCCATATCCTAACCCCAAACACCAAAGTCCCTCCTGGTTCACTTTTTCCTTCAGCTGTTTAAATAAATAGAAGGAATGTTTTAGGTTGAGATTTCTTCAACTCCGAATAGGTCTATGCTCTGGGTGCATACCATCACTCAATCTGCATTGTTTCTAAAAATTCCTTAGGTAAATAGAATTAAGATTCTTTCCCTGCATGCCTTTTATGTCTAAGAGCACATCATATTTTCAGTGTTGTAGATCAAATATTTTCATAGCCTTTCTTAAAAGAAAAAATGATGAGTGCAATAAAGAACTGGATTCATCAAAATTCCACTCTTGGAATTTCCCCTCACGATTTACATACTTGCTCTGAGGCATCATGGTGCCTGGTGGTTGTACGTGCAGGCATAGACGAATCCTACACAAGAAGCTTATATAAAAAGGATATATAAATCTATTGCAGGATGAGGTATGCACACAAATATTTATGTTTTATGAGGAGCTAATAAATCTCTACCTTGCTGTCATATAAACCATTAGCTGTGAGCTGGAGGACTCCGACATCATTTGTTTTAAAAGCAGAGCACCCCCCCACCTTTGGACCCTGTGTGTGATATGGAGCATAATTAGCTCTATATGACTTTACCACACAGTAAAGCCACTTGCCTTATGGTGACTTCCCAAGGTGAGGCTGCCTCTTGTCTAGTCTGGACAGTTTCCCTGGAGAAACATACATGGGATTCACAGCTACATATACATTTGCTTTCAACCTTTTTACCCCAAAACTAGAGTTATTTTTATGGTTTAGTTGTAGTAGGAACTGAGGCTTTAAGGGTATGTGAAAATTTGAATGAAGCATTCTCTTCCTACTGATAAAAGCCAAACCTTAAAACAGAGGTAACCCCAGAAGGCCTCAGCGTTCAGCCACAGCACTGTTAACCCTTTGAGGGGAGTGTTCTCTCGGCTGTGGGAAGCCTGTACATTTGAAGTGCTCCCCCTATTTGTCAGAGGAATGGCCTCCTGTCTTTTGGTATGGTTTCAAGAAGTGCAGCCTTGAACACCTTTGGCTATTGAGAAATGGTAACACATAGCAACATACTGACAGGAGAGAAATCATATATATAGATATATGTCATTTATATATGCATATATCATGTATATATGTATATGTCATATAACATATATACATACATGACAACATATTGGCATGAGGAAAATTACATGTTTGTGTATATATTATGCATATATATCCGTGTGTGTATGAGTATTGACATAATAAGTTCTCTGACTGACAAGCAATTTGCAGTTAATGGTTAAATCTCTACAAAGCAGCTGACTCCATTCTTCAAAGCCAATAACTCAAGAAAAGTGGAGTAAGAAAACTTCTGGTTAGCCAGGCATGGTGGTGCACACTTGTAATCCCCACGCTTGGGAGGCTGAGACAGGAGGATCGCACGGGTTCGAAGCCAGCCTCAGCTACTTAGTGAGGCTTTCAGCAACTTTGTGAGACCCTGGTTCCAAATAAAATATAAAATAGGTCTGGAAGTATAGCCCGGAGGTAGAAAGCCCCTGGGTTCCACCCCCAGTACCACCATAAATAAATAAATAAATAAATAAATAAATAAATAACTTCTGGTTTTACACATGAGTCTTGCCATCTCCCCTCTGTTCATTCAGCAAATATTCCAATGAGTAGAAATATTGGTATCTCTCCCATCCAACAGGTTAACAACAAATGCCTACTACTGCGTAGAAATGTGGTTAGCGTCATGAGGAATACAAATAATTAACACTTGTATCCTGTGTGCTTCCTTAAAAGAAAATATAATATAATACAAATGAATACAAATACAAGTGAAAATTCTTTATAAACCTTTTTTAGTAGTTGGGAAGGAAAACTGTACTTTAATAACCTTTTTAAGAGAATCATGGCTATTTTGTATGTTTTTATTTCTTCCTTTTTAGCTTGAGGTACAACTGACAAATAATAGAAATTGTTACTAGTGGTAACTGCTTAAGGAATGTAGACCAAGTCCTGGGAGAAGTCAGAGAAGGCCACATTTCACTCCAGGCTGAAGGGTTCCCTCCATGGGCTGTTTGAACTACATTTTGAAGAGTGGGTGAGAGCGTTCTTGAAGGATACCAGTGGCGAGTAGAGAGAGGCTGTTTCTAGAGTAAAGGCCTTTACAAGAATGCCCAGCAGGCATTTTGATCAAAATGACGCAATATGATAAAATGTCTGTGGAGGTTCCCATGGGTGGAAGCAGAGGCTTCATCTCAGAAGTACCAATTTGTAAACCCAGCATATTATTCTCCCTATTGTTCTCTTGGTCTCTTATGCTACTCCAAAGACTTCAGTAGGGTGAAAGGAATGCTAAAACAGAAGCTACGGGTTAGAGTTTTTTGGCAAAAGTATGAATAGGTGTTTTTAGTTATCTACTTGTATATCTGTGTTTCTAAGTCTATAGAAGGTACAATAAATAATTCAGGTTAGGGCAATCCTATTTAGCTCCTCCACACCTGCTACTGTTAGCTCCCTGGTGTGGGAGGCTCAAACCAGAAAGAGCTGTTGTGCCAGGTACTTTAATAGGTGTGTAGAATTGCTACGAAGGAGATAATGTAAATTCAGAACCCCACAGGAAGATTGCTGCTCTTCAGCCTCTCTCTGCTGAGACAGGGAATTCCCTGGCTGCCTTAGCCAGAAGAAGGACTATCCTGGCACTGCCCCAAGACATTATGTACCTACCGCCCTGCTCTTCCCTTTGAATGTATTGTTGCAGGTTTGTATTCTGTTGATTGCAGAAGTTATTCCTGATCAACATGTCTGCTATTTAGCTGCCGTGGCCTCACTAATTATAAGCACACTGAACTACTTCTGTGCCATAAATAGGCACTGACCGAGCTCCTTTAGGGTGTGGACACCTCAGCCCTTTTCTCTATTCAGCCACTAGGGCAGGGCTTCTGGTCCTGCTTCAGTTCAACAGCTTGCATCTGTTCTGATTGGTTCATACTTTGCCATGCTCATTGTTAAATATCTTGAACAACTTGGTTTGAGATGCTGATATAATGCCCCCTAGCTCCTGGTACAAAACATAAATGATGCTTATGTTTGCAGGTTGGAGAAGATTCTCGGCATGCCGGACCACCAGTTCTTCCCAGGCCATCCAGCACGTTCAACACAGTCAGTAGGCCACAGTACCAGGACATGGTTCCAGTAGGTATGTCACTCCTTTTCAGAAATGATTATCTGTGCTTTCACGTCTTCATACACCATGCGTACTCTGCTCACACTCCTCTGTGATCAGCCTGATCCCTTCTGCCCCATATTCAGAAACCACTTTATTATCCTTAAGAATTTTATGACAAAGTCCTAGAATCTCAAATGGTTTCTGTCTTGTAAGATCATATAGAATGAGATTTTTAATACTACTTTACCTAGAATTATTAGATTGTTGGAATTAAGGGAAAATATTTAAGGCAACATAATATGCAATCATTATAAGTTAAGGAGTTGGACAAGCATTATACTTTGGGTATTTTTAACATTTGAGTCAGACAGAACTTAGATTGTGTGGAATCTGAAGTAGCCTCAGAAAGTAATCAAGTAAAGATAGCACATTTTTAAGGGGTTTTTATAGAAATTAAAAGGCAACAAGGGTCTCCAAAGAAGCAAACTGAAAATAAATGACCAGGGGCATGTAGGCTTGAAAGAAAAACATGAGCTGCTATTTGAATAATGAGGCTGAAGTAGATCCATGGCTTTCAAACCTGGGGCCCCAAAGCAGGTGGAGTAGACAGTCTGATGGAAGGCCTCATAGGGTTCCTCTCCATCTCAAATTAGAGTACCTCTCCATTGTTTGGTTTGCTTTAAAATTTTTACTTAAACACACAAATACACACATCTACACCAAGTCATTGTGAAATGCAATGTAATGCCCATAACCTAAGGTAACTTGACAGACACTGGATAAGAAGAAATCATAGAAATCTATAGTCAAAGTTTGTCTACATTTTATTGTATCATCACTAATATGATATTAAAAACTGCTCAGAGAATTTTAAAGTGCTATAAAATTGTCATTTAAAAAGTTCTCTGGTTTCTAATCTTGGGTGGAACATAAAAAACAATTATAGAAGTGTCTTCAGCTCATATATAATGAAATGTACATTTAGGGACACTTTGAGTTGACATTGAAATTCCATTTTAAGATATTATTTAAGTGATTTATTCACATCTAACTAAAATATATATGTATAGGCAATATAATACAGCCTAAATCTTCAGATGATTACTTTTTTAACTATTTGTTAGTATAGGAAAGGTATGTATGTATCTATAGCATATTTGCAAACACAAAAGTGTTGGGCAGACTAAGATCTCTGATATTTGAGAATTCAGACATTTGTTTCCATGAATTTAAATATATTTATGCCTGTTTCTGATTATTGATAATATAATTAAACCAAATCATCTTAAGTAAAAAATCATTTTGACAAAATAAGTATTGGCCTTGAACACTTAATTTTTATTAACTCTTTTTAAATTTCTTTGCGCAGTCTTGAGTAGGACATACATTTTTTTTTTTTCAGTACTGGGGATTGAACCCAGGGACAGTCTACCTCTGAACTACACCCCTAGCCCAATTTTTTAATCCTTTATTTTGAAACAGGTTTCACTAAATTGTGGAGAGCCTCACTAAGTCGCTGAAGCTATCCTTGAACCAGCAATCATCCTCCTGTCTCAGCCTCCAGAGTACTGGGATTACAAGAGGGCATACATTTTTTAAAACATGTTTTGTTCAGAGTTGATGTTGATGATTGCCTTGTAGTTGTTCATGTAATTGTTTTGGTGAAGAGCAAGTTATGGCTTAGTGGCATTTATTTTCACTAATTATTTTCAATAATTGATCTGGGAATGGTTTATCCTCTCCATTTTGGACATAGCTGTTGCTAACAACTATTGCATTTTGGGGAATCTGGATTTGCTTCTTTACCTCTCTGGCTGACTAATATTTATCCCCAAAATAGCATTCCACTTATGATTGTCGTCATTTCTGTGAGGCTGAATTGGGGGAACTTAAAATGATCAATATCTAGAATCTTGTTAATGATCTAACCTTGTCCTTTGATAATAAATATGGCTCATTAAATGAACCTAAGACACTCATCAGGTATAAGCCCAATAAAAATGCAGCAGTGAAGGCACAAATCTGAATATAAGCATCTGTGGTGGTAATAACAGTATAGCTCCAAACTATGAATTTGAATATAAGGATTATTTGACAGAAAAATAGATTGTTAAAAGTTTAGATTTCTAGGCATAAAACTAATAATTTTTTAAAATTATTGTTTTTCTGATTTTTTTCAGCTTATAATGACAAGATTGTTGCATTTCTGCGTCAACCCAATATCTTTGAAATTCTACAGGAGCGTCAGCCTGATCTTACCAGGAATCACTCACTCAGGTAACCAGAATATTGTTGCATAAGCCCCAACCATTAAATTTTGGTAACATTGATCATCATCTTGAAAATTCATTCTTCTTTGTTTTTTTGTTTGATAGTAAGACTGAACCCAGGGAATTCTACCTCTGAGCTACACCCCTAGGTCAGTTTATTTTTTATTTTAGAATAGGATCTCACTAAGTCATTGAGGGTCTCTTCAAGTTGCTAAGACTGGCTTTGAACCTGTGATCCTCTTGTCTCAGCTTCTCAAATACTGGGGTTACAGATGCACCCTTATGCCTGGCTGAAAATTCACTCTTTCTGTCATTTTTTTTTTCCCTGTGGGTCTGGGGATGTAACCCAGGGGCATTTGACCTCAGAGCTATACCCCCTGCCCTATTTTTTATTCTTTATTTTGAAACCGGGTCTCACTGAGTTGCAGAGGGTCTCACTGAGTCGAGACCGCAAACCGCGATCCTCCAGGTCTCAGCCTCCCGAATGCTGGGATTACAAGCGTGCACCACCATGCCTGGCCTCTGTCATTCTTTTAGAGTGACATCTATGTACAAAAATGTTATGTCATCCATACCAGCTCATCCAGGTGTGGTGGTGCTTACCTATAATCTCAGTACTTTGGAGGCTAAGACAGGAAGATCTCAGGTTCAGGTCCAGCCTCAGCAACTTGGAAAGACCCTGTTTAAAAATAAAATACAGCTTGGGTGTAGCTCAGAGGCAGAAGGCATCTGGGTTAAATACCCAGTAACACCCCCCACCCAACAAACATACACACACTTGAAGCTCATTGTAGCCCTGGTATCTTCCTACTAAGACTTGGATAAGGCTAACTAAACAACCTAGAACCTTTTTGGAAGAACAAAAAAGAAACAAAATTTTCCAGCCAAGAAACATCCTAGCTATGCAGATTATGATGAAAACAATAAGACACTGACATTTTTTAGCGCTACTTGAGAAAACAAAAGTAACGGTTAATGGAATTGAGATTTTTAAAACCCTAGACTTGATATAACACATTTTTTCCATAATAAAATCAGAGTGGAACCAAAGAAGGGAACCTGATCCTTTCTGCTTTCCAGCCTTCCCCTGCATGAACCCACTCTTCTAAACAGCTTTTTCAATGCATCCAGCTTCCAGCTCAGTTTTACTTTCCTGAATACATGCTGTTCCTCTTCTCTGGCAAGCTTTTCTCTTCTTTTCAGTTTGGCAAGAAGGATCTTTCTTTTTTAGCCCAGGGCAAGTTCTTCCTCAAAACCTTTCATCTCTACTGTGGACTCTCAGTCTCATGATCTAGCCTTGTATTTCTCAATCTCAGTGTACTAGGCATCAGTGGAAATAGAAAAAGGAGAATTTCTGCTGAAAATCTTACATAACCTTAAACCCTACCTGCCACTTTTATATTAGAAATCGATTTGCCCAACAGCACTGCCGTGGCCCACAGGATTGATTCTCAAGTACTAATCCACTGACTTGTGCCAAACTGTTTTCATCAGGATCACCTGGCGATCTTTATAAAATGCCAGGTCTCTCACCACCCCAAACTCTGAGCTCCTCTCCCCTTTCTGAATTTACATTCCTATCATCCTATACTCTCCTCAGAAATCTAATGTTGGGATAAAGCCCAAGCTTTATTTTCTTTAAACTTTTCCATATAATTCTTATGGCATGGCCAGGTATAATAACCTCTGCCCTTGGCACTAATTTAATAATTAATTATATTTCAAATGGTTCTTTTAACTGTTGGACTTCTGTGCCATAATCTGCTTTTTCGAATTCTTACACCTTAATTTCCAATTACATTATAAAATATTTGCAAATAGGAATCTTTAAATTCATTATTATTTTCTCCTCCTTACTACTCAATATCGGTATCTAGAAGTAGCACTTTGCATACAGTGAAATATATCTGTGAAATATATATATATACATTTATATGTAAAACTTGCTAATTTGAAAACAAATTACCAGATATTCGTAGAATGTTTTCAGGTTATTATGTCCTTAAAGTTGTAAAGTTTCTAAAGGCTAAAACCACACAAAGTTTTAAATATGACATTACAAATATTGCTTTGTATGGAAAATCAAGTTTTACGTGGCTTACATCAAACTTAAATCTTAGCGCTTTCTTCAGCACAAGCATGCCCATTCTCAATTCCATGCAAAGAAAGAAATTGTAAAAATTATACAAGTGTGGATTTTGTATGTTTGTTTATTATGGCATCCACTCAGTAATCCATGGTCCCTTAGAGAATCTTGCATAAGATATTTTAGTAATAAAATTGCAGAAATGAGCTTCTATTTGGTCTAACTAAAGATCTCAGGGATTCTGGACCTCAAAGCAAAACAGACAAACAAAATTTTTATTCTTTTTTCAGTTACAAAACAAAGACCTAACCCTAACCCTCATTTCTCTCATTTCTACCACCTCAAGCCACAACACACACACACACACACACACACACACACACACACACACACAGTGTTTCTTCTTCTCAGTATATCCCAGCTCCCACAAAAGAACAAGAAAGAGCAAACCCAAGAAGTTGTCTACTTTTTCTCTGCATTCCACATGATTATTTAGAGCAATTAACATCTCTTTAAATCTCCAACATGGGAGAGGTTAGGCTGAATCTACCTGAACAGGGCATCTAATTTAGTCATTATTCTTTAATGACTTGATAGAACCTTAATAGAACCTAATAGAGGAGAAAGCTACTGCCTCTAGTTGGTAGCTTCCAGTTCTATGCTTTTTTTTTTTTTCCTGCTTTTTGAAGTCTCCGAAGTTTCTGATTTCCTAAAGATTTTCTTTTTGAGTGACACGGGGTGTCCTCTGTTAAGCACAGTCTTTCTTCTAACATCGATCTCACTTGGTAATATCTTACTAAGAAACTGATAGGCTTCAAAATATTTTTCTATCTATTCATACTTTATAAAACTCTTTACAGAATGTGACAGTAGAAAGCATATGTGGTCATGGCAGGCAGAAGGAAGCAGGAACATAAGTCAATCAGATAATGCTCAAGTGTGTGTCACATTGTACTTTCATTTTCTGAAAAGTTTTGGATAGTTAAGCACTGTGCTTATCATACCAACATAAAGGGGAAGTTTGTATATCCAAGAGAACATTCTGTTTCATGTACTTAAAAACTGCACTGTAAGAGCATTCCCATAAATGCAGGGATGGAACACAGCTGGGATTCTTTAATCTCATATTTTAGTGATCTCTTTGATAACAGATTTTTAGACAGCTTTCCAGCACTATAACAAAATACCTGAGATAATTAACTTACAGAGAAGTTTATTCTGATTCCGGGTTTTAGAGGTCTATAACAGGGTAAACCCATTGCCTTTAGGTCTCTTATGAGGCAATGGTGAGGTACATGTAGCCAGAAAACTGTTCACTTCATGAGCAGGAAGCAAAAGAAGAAGAGTCCCACAGTCCCCTCCAGGTGCACAACCCCAATGACCTAAGGACCTCCTATAGGGCTCCTCCTCCTAAAGATCCACAGGATGTCCCAAAAGCACCATCCTGAAGAACAAACGTATAACTCATGGACCTTTGGCGGACACTCAGCATCCCAATGATAGCACAGGCTTATGTATAGAATGGAGCCAATGGGCAATCTGTGTGTCACAGGTACCTATGGACTTGAGCAAGGATCACCAATACCAACCTAGCTTACTATGCATTACTGTGCATCCATCTGTGGCATATCCACTTCAGAGAAATAACCCTTTGTATTTTCATATAAAATAATGAGGAAATATGGTGTAGCCCCTGGGAGGCTGAAGCAGGTATAGCTCTTTGAGTTTTTTTTATTTTGCTTGTGATTCCTCCTAAGCCATAGGATATCAAGCTTTTTATTTAGTGTGGATTTGTGTATAGCCTTCTCTTCCTTGAGACTCCACTCATGCATCTTTTCCTGAAGAATGGCTGTGGTTTTTCATGTAATAGAATATTGCTTTTACTTTTAACTGTTGTATTGAAATCACTGCTTTCTCTAAATTCACCTGTCATGCAAATGTGAATGATACCAAGTTGTTTTACTCCTCCCCCATTCTTTTTTCCTAAATCTTGGAGGAGGTTTATTTTCTCAGTTATGAAAGTAAACATTCAAATTTGGTACCACCTCAGTCAAATGGGAAGTTCCCCCATTGGACTGTTATATCCCACTACTGGTTCTTGTTGGAAGCAGTAAATCAGACTCAGATGTTTGTATGTCATGATGTGAAAACAAGAGCTAAAAAAAGTTCCAATATTATAGCCAAATATAAGTATATTATAATCATATTTTATAGGATCTTTAGAAGAAGGGGGCTTATAGGAGGTCCTTAGGTCATATATTTGTATATGAATACAATAAAAATTTTAGTTTTGGTGCTTGTACAATATCTATTATAAAAAAGGATCTAAATGTCATAAACCTGAGTTAAGAGTTGAGAATTTTTCCTATAATTATTAGTGTTAGGTTCAGCCAATAAAACTACTCCCTGTTAGGCCTTCTCTCCCCAGGTACCCGTGCTAATTATTTTTGGCAACAGGTTGGTTCTTCTTTGAGTGAATTCCCTTGCCATAAGAATATGCCCTGTGATTTATTTTTTATGCTGGGTAAATCAGGCCATTTCACATTTTTTTGTTAGTAAATCAGTAACTTGGAAGTCCAAGAAATTATAAGCCAGAAAAGGCAAATGGTATTTATTTCTCTATTTACCAGAATAGAAAGAAAATGGTTTGCTATGGGTTTTCATCATCCTGTTTTGAGAACCCTGTAGATTTGTTATAATCTAACTTTACTCTTGATTTTTCTTGTTTGAAAATGTTTACCCATTTTGAAATGATCAAACAACATCATATGATCCAGATATACCACTACTCAGTATATTTCCCCAAAGAATTAAAGTTGGGATACTATTCTACATGGATAGTGATACATGCATACCCATGTTGATAGCAGAACAATTCATAATAACCAAATATGGAACCAACTCAGGTGTCCATCAACAGATAGATGGATAAAGAAAATGTTGTATGTATACACAATGGAATTCTACTCAGCCATAAATTCTACTCAGTCATTTTCAGGAAAATGGGTGGAACTAGAGAATATTATACTAAGTGAGATCAACCAGTCCCCGAAAGAGAAGCTGGCGAGCAAATAGGAAACATAAAGGACTTGGGGGAAATGTGGAGAGATACCAGGAAGATGAACAAGGACAGAGGAAGGAAATAGTTCAGATGATGCTTTGGCAATATATGAAGCTATTACTAGGAGTTTCTCTCGCAGGTATGGACAGGGTGTAGGGAGTTGTGGGGTAGAATGTGAAACACACCAAGAACTGTGTTCATGTGTGTTTATATCACACTGAACTTCACTATGATGTATTACTGAAATGTACTAATAAAAGTATAAAAAGATATTATCAAACAATCAGAATTTTATGGAATTAAAAAGATAAGTTTTACAAAAGCTGATTTACATTAAACACTCCACTATTCAAAATTTCTAACATTTCTCTAGCTTTATACCAAATTATTTTTTCTACAATAATATTAGGCTGGAAGTATTAATCTCAGTTGAGATCTGAACTCCTTATTCTAAACAGCATGAACTTACTTCTGTTGATTCTAATGTGTTTTCTTATTAGGACCTGTCTGACTCTATCTCTGAGTCCTCCTCTAATTTGTTTACTGCTCACTCAGATGTCTAGACCAACATGGAAATATTTTGATCTTTGTTGTACTGAATTTAAATATTAGAAAAATCTAGATTTAAGCTGTTCTTTTCCTGTGAGGCGTTTGCTTAGAGATAATTATTGAATTAAAAAAAAAAAAACAATTAAGCCGGGCGTGGTGGCGCATGCTTGTAATCCCAGCATTCGGGCGGCTGAGACCTGGAGGATCGCGGTTTGCAGACAGCCTTAGCTACTTAGTGAGGCCCTCTGCAACTCAGTGAGACCCGGTTTCAAAATAAAGAATAAAAAATAGGGCAGGGGGTATAGCTCATAGGTCAAATGCCCCTGGGTTCCATCCCCAGACCTGCAAATAAATAAATAAATAAATAAATAAATAAATAAAACAATTTAAATATTTTATAGACATCGTATGGTAATTATATGGCCATTGGAAAGTCTTGCTAGAAGACTGTCTTTCACTGGGAAGTCAGCAGTCACAGCTCTTAGAAAGTAATAAGGTATTTATCTTAAGAGTTCATAATTGGAATCAGACATATCCAGGTTTGAATTCTGTCTACAGTTTACTCACCATTCAAAGGTGAGTGAGGCATTTAGCAATGCCCCTCAAGTTGTTACCCTAAAAATGACAGTAGGAATTTTTAACTTGCAATATTCCTTTAGAGGTTAAATTAGATAATAAATATTTGATATGCATTAGTATTCATAGCAGTTGGCACTATGTAAGCATAATAAGCATAAAATAAATTGAAATTAATATAGTAGTAGTCTGCCACCCACTTCTTGATCAGATAACAATTTGCAGTTTCATATTGGGAGCTTTTCTTGACCATCTTTTACACATATACAATGAAACTAGCCTTGACTGCTCAATGCTTAGAGCAAAGGTCAACAGAACAAGGGTCAGCAGTCATTACTGAGGGCTAAAGTACCATGACTAAGCGGCCGGATTTGGAGCCTTCCGTGAGGCAAGGCTGCTACTGAGGCCTCCGAGGCCGGGATCGGAGCCTGCTGAGGGGTTAGGCCAGTGCTGAGGCCAGCGAGGCCAGGATCGGAGCCAGCCGTGAGGCAAGGCCGGTGCTGGGGCTTCCGAGGCCAGGATCAGAGCCTGCCGAGGGGTTAAGCCGGTGCCGGGGCCAGCGAGGCCGGGATTGGAGCCTGCCGTGAGGCAAGGCCAGAGCTGGGGCCTCCAAGGCCGGGATCGGAGCCTGCCTTGAGGCTAGGCTGGTGCTGGGGCCACCGAGGCTGTGATCGGAGCCAGCTGAGGGGTTAGGCTGGTGTGTGGGCCAGCGAGACCAGAATCGGGGCCTCCCATGAGGCAAGGCCGCTGCTTGAGCCAGCTAGGTCTGGATCAGTCCACCAGGTAGCCAGGCCACTACTGGGGCCGTCAGGAGTGGGATCAGTACTTGCAACGCAGCATGCACAGAGAAATATCACAGAAAATAAAAAATCAGATGCTTCCCCTAATCAGCAAAAACTAGGAGGAAAGGGGCAACAGGAAGAGGTCAAGCTATAGAAAGGGCCCTCTAGTGAAGCAACTAAGGTGACCAATCAGAGGGTATGGAATAGGGGAGGATGTAGCCTCTTTAAAACGCAGGAGGTACATAAACAAATGTATCAAAGTTAATCACCAAACAAGCATGGGATGGAGGGAGGAGGAGGGAATGGGATGGGGGGTGGATGAGGGCTAATTGGATGATGTGTGCTTGTATATCCTCTCAAGTCTTGTATTCCAATGTGATATATGATTACAATGTACCAATAAAAATAAATTAAAAAAAATAAAGTACCATAGCTATTATAATTAAATAACACCCAAAGATATATTAAAATATCTTCATAAGCAGCCAATTTTCTTACAGTCTAGTGAGAGGTTTGGGATTTTGTTCCCTAAGACAGTAAGAAACATGGATTTTTAGAACCAGTTCCTATTCTAGAGCAAAAGGAATAATTGCTACCCATGTTTTATTTGAATGGATATGCCAATTCATAGGTATACTGACATTCAGTTGTCTCATTTTCACAGTTGCCACAGTGTGGAACCTCATAATGATTAACATTAAAACAACTGGACAATCACCTCAGTTTTCTTTTAAGTTTAATCCAAAACAAGAACTCTAATAGCAAAAATAAGTTTAGAATTCTGTATAGAATATCACAACCAGTTATTTGTTCAATTGTTTTCCTATAAATATATTTTCACATATAACCTTGAAAGATTACACAAAAATATGTTCATCCACTATATTTTTCTTGGAAACACCGTGTTTTCTTGCTCAATCAGGGTTTTCAAAACTCTTTTCTTCCATGAAAAATAACCATGCTCCAGGTGTATCTGTTTTACTGTGAATTTTTTAAGTTAATGTGTTAAAATTTATGGTTTTTGTCTTTTAATTTTATAACCAGAATATATTTTTATGTATTCACCCCTTCATTTCTTACAATAATTTTTTTTATTCTCCATATAGGAGCTGTATTTTTCTGTGAAGGCTCTCTCAAAGTATTTTATGTTTTTGTTTCTGTTGTGGTAGACCTCTTTTTTAATCTTTTAAATTATAACTGCCAAAATATAGGAAACCACTGGTTTTTGTAGAACAATTTTTCTGAAATTGATAGTTTATGTAATTTTTTTCCTTTGCCTTGGTATTTTATATTACTGTTTGGAAAACACTGCTTTATCCTTGCTTTTCCTTTTATGTGCTGTTCAACTTCCTTGTCCTGTTTTTTATGTTTATTTGAAAAGCAAAATTATATGAAATTAGACATAGTTTCAGTTCCTGAATATATTTTTATTAAATAATTGTTATTGAATGTATAAGTCATAAGAAAATATAAACCTCTAGTACATTCCAGGATATCCTAGATAATAATTCTTCAGAATAATGATAAGCTTAGGAGTCAAGCTGTTATAATGTCTTCAGAAGGATGTAACTAGATGATTTTTTGTATAATAATCAAGGACTTTCATAGAGTCCAAAATGGCTTTGCTTTATAGTAGCCCCCTCTTATCCACAAAGATAATTCTAAGACTCCCTGTGGATGCCTGAAACCATGCATAGAAGTGAGCCCAACATATGCTGTGTTTTTTCTTACACATATATTCCTATGATAAAATTTAATGTATAAATTGAGTATAGTACAAAATTAATACTAACATAAAATAGAAAAATTATAACAATATACTATAATAAAAGTTAAATAAAACTTATGGATTTTTATTCCTGGAATTTTCCATTCAGTGTTTTGAGACTGTGGTTGACAACAGATAACTGAAACCATGGATTAGGGGGGACCACTGCATATAGAATTTTGCTTGAGACTCAGTTTCCATCATCTACGGAATTATGAGAAATATAAACTCTTCAAATGGATTATCTCTTTAATATTCCCAACATTGTTTTAGTTTTATGGAGAGGCCAGTATCTTATCTAATATATGTAATAGTAGTACTCAAGAAGAATAAATATTTTTGGAATGACCAGCATGATTAGAATGTCTTGCTAACAACAGAAACAGAAAGAAAGAGTGGGAAGAAATCTAGCTTGATTCTATTTTCAATAGATCACACTGTCAAAAATAAATATCTTTGTGGCCTTACTCAATATTTAAAAATTTTGAGGGCTCCCCATATAATAGACTCAAGGCCAAGTATTTTATTTACATTTTATAATTATGCTTATTTTCAGATGAAAAAACAAGTAAAGAAAGTTATATAATTCTTAGTTCTTAGCCTGGAGATAATCTATATCCACTTATGACAAATTTTGTTCCTAAGCATGTGGTTGATTTGTTTTGCTTCTGTGAGGCCAGAAGAATCACATGTGCATATGAGCCTAAGTTTCCAGATGTAACCTAGATATGGGAATGGAACGTTTACCTCTCTACTGCTTGGCTCTGTTCTTCAAATCACACAGTGCCCTGTGACTGTGGTAGTATGAATGATCAACACTAATTTTCCTTTCTTGACATTCTACCATTGGGGAAGTCAAGGGCACTTCTCTAAAACTACTCTCTGGCAGTTTTAAGAACATGTATTTGTGACGGTGTTCCTCAACTGTATCTGCAGGAACTTGGGGGTGCAGAGTCTGCAATCCAGAGTTTTGCGGTTTAGAGCATTGCTGCTCCTGAGTGTTTCTAAACACGTGCCCTTCTCAAACTTCATCCAAAGGCTGGTTGGTTTCGATGAGATTTTCTGTGGGAATTCCAGCCTTGAGACTTTGCTCATTGTCCTCACATGATCTTCTGCTTGAGTTGACCTCCTGGGAGGTCGTTCTCTGCACCAGAGGAAGTGGTCACAAAGGCCTAAATATTGTGAGCCAAGGAGGCAGCACTAACCAAGGCCTTTTTCCTGAAGTTGTCACTGCACAGCTTAGCTTTTTGATATAACAGTTGTGGGGGGTTGTTACTGAGCAATGCCTCAAAAAAAAAAAAAAAAAAAGCCTCTTTCCCTGCCTTTGCATTTCCCTTGGTGGATTCTGGTATAATAAATAAGCCAGTCAACTTTCTGATTGTCTTTTTGTTTCCCTATCACAGTAAAAAAAAAAAAAAAAAAAAAAAGGAAGATTGTTTATTCCAAACACAAGTAGACTGTTAGGAGCCACATCTGTTCTTTTCATTTTTTTTCTTTTTTCTTTCTTTCTTTTTTTTTGGTACTGGGAATGGAACCCAGGGGGTATTATACCTCTGAGCTATACCTCCAGCCCCATTTTTTTTTTTGAAACAGGGTCTCACTGAGTTGCAAAGGGTCTCACTAAGTAGCTAAGGCTGGCCACAAACCAAGATCCTCCTGTCTTAGCCTTCCAAATGCTGGGATTACAAGCACATGTGCCTGGCTTCTAGCTTCTTTCTTTCTTTCTTTCTTTTTTTTCTTCTCTCTTTTATTTATTTATTTATTTTTTTATTGGTGCACTGTATTCATACATCATAGTAGGATATATGCTTTTGTAGACATACATGCACACTTTTCCCAGTCAGCCCCCACCCAATCCCCACCCCATTCTCTCCCTATCCCTCCCTCCCATGCTTGGCTTAGTAGTTGACATCTAGTATTATGGCAATTTATCTAAAATTAAAAATGATAATCTCACATAACAGTTTCATTTGTCTGATACTAAGCTTTTGATGACTTAAAGATAACATTTCAAATTTTCTTTTTGCTTTCTTTCTTACCAGAGAATCTATTTTTTAGGTGAAACTATCATATATTTATATATTTATTTTTCAGAAAAAAATCTATACTAATATGGAATATGGATTCTAGGTACCCACAACGATCTTGAAAAAGAACAAAGCTAGAAGATATATATTTTCTGATTTCAAACCATATAAAGCTACAATAATTGAAACAGTGTAGTACTATTCTAAAGGCAGATATATAAACCATTGGAGTTAAATAAAAGCCTAGAGCTAAATTCTTCCCTATATTGTCAAGTTATTTTTGACAAGGTTTCCATGAACATTTGGTGGTGGAAATATTATTCTTTTAACTAAATATTGTTAAAAAATAATAATTACATGGAAAATAATAAAATTGGACCCTTACCTAATCCCATATACAAATATTAACTCAAAATAGATAATAGACCTAAATATAAATCTTAAGACTATAAACTTTTAGGAGAAAATCTGGGTCATTAAACCTCCCAACATTGAAATTGGTAGTGATTTCTTGGTTATGATTTCAATGGCACAGGCAACAGAAGAGTATACACACTCCCTAAAAAATAAAAAAAAATATTGTATATCCAAAGACAATGTAAACAGAGTTAACAGTTACTAATAGAATGGGATAAAATATTTCCAATTGCTATATCTGAAGGTATATTAATATTCCAACTAGAAATCCTAAAAATTAACAACAATAAAGGCAAACAATACCCTTTAGAGATAGGTAAAAGACTAACATAAATAATGAATCTCTACAGATAACAAATCTTAGTTGTCTGTTGGATGGAAAATCTTGATTGTTGATCCCTTTGGTTTCACTTTCTTTTCCCTCCTCTATTCCAATTATTCTTAGGTTAGCTCTCTTAAAATGGGCCCATATTTCTTCAATATTAGATTCTTGCTGTCGGATATTTTTTCCTAGATTAAAAACTATGCGTTCATTTTTGGAATGATCATCTTCTAAGAGCGAGATTCTGTTCTCCATGTGGTCTAATCGGTTGTTTGTGCTTTGAATTGAGGCCTTTACTTCATTAATTGCATCCTTTATCTCTTTTTGGCTCTCTCTGAGTTCTTTTTGAAGCACCTCTATTATTTCTACAGTTATTTTCCTGATTTGATCTTCTAGAAATCTCTGATTTTCTATTTTATCGGGTTCTGATGTTGTGGGGTTGTGGGCATTCATTGCTCCAGTATTATTCCTCTTTCCCATGATTTCGGATGTTTGTGCCTTCTCTGGGTTCTTCCCTTGGGTCACTATGACTTCACTTAAGGTGTTCTGGATCTCAAGTCAGTAGTATCTCAGACCCCACTACTCCTTTACTGGGTTGTATCACAGAGTCTCCGACCCAGAGAGTCGATAGAGGCTGCTTTAGACTGTAGGGGGGTGCCAGGTTGCACGTTCTCCTATGGTGTGATATCTCTGCCACTGCCCCTCCCCCACTGGGTCAAGTCCCAGGGAGTATAGTACTGGGATTTCCTCTCTGTGGCCCGCAATTTGACTCACTGTTCTTGAGTACGCAGATGTAGCTGTACTGGCCTCGCTGAATTCGGTAATGCTGCCGCTGGTGGCAATATGGCGCCGCTGCTACGCCCTCGGCTGTGGGGCTGGCGTTTTTCTTCTTGGTTTTGATTTCGACTCTGAATCCCTGCAGCGTGTGCTGAGCTTGGCCACTGGGAGCTTTAGATGCTCTCTGCGCGGAGAAATCCCGCCTGGCCGTTCCGCAGTGGCTCACCTCGGCTTGCTGTAGCTGTCCCGTGAATTTGCCGGTGCCGCTGGCAGTATGGCACTGCTGCCGCGTCTGCCGCATCCTCGGGCGTGAGGCCGGTGTATCTCCTCTGTGGCTCTGTTCTCAGTCTGCTTTCTCTCTGGAGCCTGGTGATTTTTTGTCTCACTGGTGATGGTGTTTTCTGGCTATGAAAGGTGCTGATATTGTGGTAATGGAAATTTGTTGTTAGCGGGGCTCTTAAGCCCCGCTTTTCTCAGTCGCCATCTTCCCGGAAGTCCTCTAGCTTCTTTCTTATTTAGTATTCATTATGTGCACAGCATGGTGCTGCTAAGTATTAGGGACCACCAAGATGAAGAAGGAGGGTTTTAGCTCTCAAGGAAACTCACATTTCTAAGACTGAATAGTACTTATTCAGGCCAAAGATCCTTCTAACTCTATATATTAACAAAATAAATGTGAATATATGTATGAAAGAAATATTCAGGCATCTCTCTAATCATAGTTAAATGTAGCTTTAGCACTTTTCCAACTATGATCATCCCAAACACTGAAAAAACTCATGAAAATTCATAGGCATCAAATTTGTTCTTTTCCATTCTTAAAAGAAGTTTTGCAGACTTGTATTGACTTTAAGTACTTTTATTTTATTTTATTTTATTTTATTTTATTTATTTATGTATTTATTTATTATTTATTTATTTATTTATTTATTTATTTATTTATTTATTTGGTTGTACTGGGGTTCCTGGAAGCCCTTCTACCACCGAGCTACACTCCCAGACCTATTTTTACATTTTTTTTTTCATTTTGAAACAGGGTCCCCTAAGCCAGCACGCACAGCTGGCTTCAAACCTACGCAATCCTCCTGTCTCTGCCTCCCAAGCGCAGGGATTACAAGCGTGCGCCACCACGACTGGCAAGTACTTTTATTTTAAAAGAAACATAAAGAGGTGGTCCAGGGGATAGGAGGTGGAGGGAAGGAGAATTAACAAAGGGGACACTTCCATCGATGTTATAAACAGATGTAAAATTACCAATGCCAATCTCGGTATCATGTATGGGGGAAGAGGAAGCTAGGGGGAACTCACCAAGTAAGTGTGCTTGTAAGTCACTATCACTGTGAACTACATTATGATGTGAAAGTACAATGCACCAATAAAAATATATATGAGCCAGGTGTGGTGGCACATGATTGTAATCCTAGCATTTGGGAGATGGAGGTCTGAGGAACATGGTTCACGGACAGCCTCAGCTACTTAGCGAGGCCCTTTGCAACTCATTGAGACCCTGTTTCAAAGAATAAAAAGACTAAAAAATAGGACTGAGGGTGTAGCTTGGAGGCAGAATGCCATATATATATATATATATATATATATATATATATATATACACACACACACACACACATATATATATATATTAAAGTAAATAAATAAATAAATAAATAAATGAAATATAAACATGGCCAAATTGAAAATATGTGCAAACTTCTTAGGCTTACAGTTTTTATAAAGTATACATCAGGAGGTATATAACTTAAGCTGAGAAAATTGATTCATTTGAATTAATAATCCATGTAAGAAGATTTTATTTTTTTCAGAAGCCAAATCCTCGGTGCTGAGACCATTCTTAGTGGAAAGACCCATTTGTGCCTTTATTCCGTTAGTGTGCGACCTAAGTCTTTTTTTATTTTATTTAAAATCTAGGATTTTTTTTTACATACATGTACACATCACTGATTTAACCCCTACCCAATTCCCACCCCATTCCCTCCCCGTCCCTCCCTCCCTTGCTTGGCTTAGTGGTTGACTTCGATATGTTTAAGTACATTGTATGTTTTAGAGATTTTCCTTCTTTCCCCCTCCTTTCTCCTCCTTTAGGTTGTCTTGTTTGTTCCTCTATAGGATTTCCTTTTTCATCTAGAGTTCCTAGTATGACCCATTTCTCCTTAGCTCTCACATAATAGGGAAAGCATCTGATTTCTTATTTTTTGTGACTGACTAAAATCACTTAGAATAATGTCCTCCAGTTCCATCCATTTCCCTGAAAATGATGTAATTGAGTTTTTTTTTAATGGCTGAGTAAAATTCCATTGTGTACATATCCCACAGTTTTGTAGTCCATTCATCTGTTGATGGATATCTTGGCTGGTTCCATAGTTTGGCAATGGTGAATTGTGCAGCTATGAACATAGATACACATGCATTAGTTTGGTAGTTTGGTTTCCTATCTTTTGGGTAGATACCCAGAAGTGATATTGCTGATCAAATGGTAGATTTATTCTCATTCTTCTGAGGATTCTCCATACTGTTTTCCAAAGTGGTTGCATTAATTTGCAATCCCACCAACAATGTTTTAGAGTTCCCACTTCTCCACATCCTCGCCAGCATCTGTTGCGAACTGAGCCTTTTGATTTTGCTCTGATGGTCTATCACACGCCTCCTCGGCATCATCACAGTTGTTATTTTTGCTTCCTAACAAAAAACATTGTTTTATGAAGCCAATTTATTTAATAATGTATCTCCAAGTGTAATATTGAAGAAAAATAAAGCATTCAATGTGCCTTAAAATGACTGGGTCATACCATCACTTTTCTATTTGCATACTACTGCAAAACTCTTGTTCTTAAAATAAGCCATGCTATCTTTTCTCTATTATTTAGTGTAAATGAATAATTTACTTTTTAAGTTCATCTCTTTCATTTCCTATTATCGCTTATGGTGACTTACATTCTTTAGCTTCACATGATCATTTTCATGATGTGAATTAATACTGCAGCAGAAAACTTCTGTCTTTTTAGTTGGTAAGAATGCTGTGCATGAGCTGGGTATGGTAGACCACACCTATATTATATTCCAGTACTTGGGAGACTGAGACAGGAGAATCACAGGTAGGTTCAAGATCAGCCTCAGCAACTTAGTAAGACGCTGTTTTAAAATAAAAATAAAAATAAAAATAAAAAGAGTTGGGGATTAGTTTGGAGGGAGAATGCCCCTGGGTTCAATCCTCAGGAAGGAAGGAAGGACCCTAAGGGAAGACAGAGAGAGTGAGGGGAGGGGAATTGTGCATGAGTAGCAAACAGGAACCATTGCTGTCATATTTGACAATGAGGCCATGCTGACCTCAGAGCAGCCAGTTTTGCTTATCAGCACTTTAAAAGTTCGTCCCAGATTGCTTGTCCCCAACCGCCTTGTAACTGCAGACAGGAGACCCGAAGTTGTATGGCCGTATTCAGCGATGAATGTCACCCTATTATCCAAAGTATGCTTCTATCCTTTTAGACAATTTAGTCACCAAAGTGAAATGCAGCATTTAAAAATTCTTCCAAATAGCCGGGCGTGGTGGCACACGCTTGTAATTCCCGCGCTTGGGAGGTGGAGACAGGAGGATCGTGCTGATTTGAAGCCAGCCTTGCTGGCTTAAGAGACCCTGTTTCCAAATTTAAAAAATATATATAAAAGTAGGTCTGGGAGTATAACCCGGAGGTAGAAGGGTTTCCAGGAACCCCAGTAGCACCACCACCAAAATAAAAATAAATAAAAAATAAAAATTCTTCCAAATATAAGAGAAAACATACATATGCTTGATTTTTGAGACTGGCTATACTTGCTTAGTACTCATGATTTCCATCTGATTTCCTACAAAAGGCATGATTTTGTTCTTCTTTTTAGCTGAGTAAAATTCTATTGGATGTATAGACCAAAGCTTTGTGATCTGTTCGTCTGTTGATGGGTACCTAGGTTGGTTCCATATTTTGGCTATTGTAAGTTGTGCTGCTATCAACATGGATATGTAGATATTATTATAATATTCTGATTTTATTCCCTTTGAAAAGATGCTCAAGAGTGTTATTGCTGGGTCATATGGTAGTTCCATTCCCAATCTTCAAAGAAACCTCCATACTGATCTCCATGTCAGCTGCACTAATTTGCAGTCCCACCAACAGTGCAGTAGTGTTCCTATTTCCCCACAACCTCACCAACATTTTATTATTATTTGTGTTCTTTTTTTTTTTAAATATTTTTTTTGGGTGGTGGTACTGGGGATGGAACCCAGGGGCCTTCTCCCTCCGGGCTACACTCCTAGTCCTATTTTATATTTTATTTGGAAACAGGGTCTCAATAAGTTGCTAAGAGTCTCACTAAGTAGCTGAGGCACGATCCTCCTGTTTAAGCCTCCCAAGCATGGGGATTACAAGCATGCACTACCACGCTCTGGCTTTTTAAAATTTTTTTATTGGTGCATTGTAGTCATACGTCTTAATGGGATAAAAGATGGTGGAGACATACATGCACAATTAGCCCTTATCTAATTCCTGGCCCATTCCCTCCTCATCCCTCCTTCCCATGCTTGGGTTAGTGATTGACTTTGATATGTTTAAGTTATTTGTGTTCTTGATGATTGCCATTATTACTGTAGTTAGATGGGCTCTTGGTGTAATTTTAATTTACATTTCCCTGAATGCTAAAAATGTTAAACTTTTTTAATATATTTACTAGCCATTTTTACTTCTTTTGAAAAGACTTGAGATTATGTATTCAGATTTCTAGTACCGGTTTGAGCAACACTAGTCTATAGGATATTGGGTTAATATCTGATTAAATGAAGTACAGTTCCTTCTTTATTCTCAGAAAGGAAAGATATGCTATTTCAGAGAATGTCTGGTGACCACTCTCTCTTCCTCAGCCTTGGTCTGCTCTCTTGACCAACAATAAACTAATGTCTTCTTTGTTTCTACGTGAAACAAAGAAGAAATGACTGTCTAGACTAGGTGGTGGTATAAATTCCATTTGGTGAACAGAACTTACAGTTTCACATAATACTGGAATCACCTTTGACTTACTCTCTTCTCTTGCACTGTAAGCTCCATGGTGAGTGACTGTCTTAATCCTTGTTTGATTTTTGGTATTTGGGATCGTGCCCAGCACAGAGTAGGTGCTCAGAAAATGTTGAAAAAGCAAATGAGAATTATTATAAGAAAGTGCTTAGCACTTTAATGTATATCAGATGACATGTTTCGGTGTCTGCTCCTGGATGCTTATGACCCATAGCTTGTCACTGTGACAAACTAGCTGGCCTGGTAGAACACTAGTCTCAGCCTGCCCCTGGCAGGGTCCCGCCTGAAAAATCAGACTAGATGCCTTCTTTGCCTGGTAGTTAGTATTTGGGAAGTGATGAGAAGTTTTCCATACTTCCTCTGGAGCCTTACCCCTCACCTTTCCTCACCCAGACCATCATCCTGGTGACTCACATGAGCTATGACATTTTTCTTATTCACAGGAAACTTGCAGGCCTCAGTCCAGAACAAGATGCCTCTGCCATCACTGGCCCCGTTCATAGCTCCAGTTAAGAGAGTTGGGCAGAGGCTCAGACTGCTTGTTGGGGGGGAGGGGGTTGTTCGATTTGCTTAGCTTTTCTGTGTTGGTAGACAAAGGAGATAAACTGCATGTTTGTTGAAGATAACTACATTTTTCAAGATCAAAGCATATTGTTACTGACCCTTATACAAATACTTCTTCAGTTAAGTAATTGTTTTTTTCCATGATAACTTCCCCCCAGTTTAGCTTTTTTAGGCCCATGTTTATATTTCTTATCAAAAAGCCAGTCACCAGATAAGTCTTTGGTTTCCATGATGTGTTTCAGATGTATGATCCTAACACTTGAGGAATAATGTGATTCGTGGTTCAAGGCTTCAGGCTGAAATAAGCTTAGTAGGGATGTCGGGCTTCTGAGCAGTTTCATTACAGGCCTTCCCACACTCATATCTACACAATCTTTGTTTTTAAATAGGAATTATATACTTGCAATAAGGGATAGAAGAGGAAAATGTGACACTACTAATGATAAGATGTTTCATCTACTACTGTTTTGTGTAAAATGGATCTAGCCAAAATAAACCAAGAACTGAATTCTGGATCATATCCTATAAGCTGTGGAGCTTAGGGAAAACCTATTTCTAAGTATTAGGGAGTTTTTCATTTGAATAATTAAACCTTGTTCTCTACCTTATCACCTTCAAATCTGTAAGAATCATAAGAAGAAAATGTGTAGCTAGGTGTGGTGGCGCATGCTTGTAATCCCAGCATTTGGGAGGCTCACGGTTCGTGGACAGCCTCAGCTACTTAGTGAGGCCCTCTGCAACTCAGTGAGACCCGGTTTCAAAATAAAGAATAAGAAACAGGGCAGGGGGTGTAGCTCTGAGGTCAAATGCCCCTGGGTTCCATCCCCAGACCTGCAAAAAAAAAAAAAAGAAAAGAAAAGAAAATGTGTAATTTGGAACTTTATAAAAATAGCAAGTAGCAAGAAAAGTTCCCCCTTAGATAAGAACTAAATCTAAATAAATATGTCAAAACTGGTATTTCATATCATACACAGTATTCAGAATAGATTGTCCTTAGCAATTAGAGTAAAATCATGTATTTTTCCTCTATGTTCCAATCAAATGTAATGATTTCAGTACCATAATTTTTGTTTTTACTTTTTCCTTATCTTACAAAAATTAATTTGGGTGTGCTTCAAAATAGCATATGGTATGTGAGGAAATTTATCTGAACTGAAGGCAACTAGGAAAAAGCTTTATTAAAATTATATTTATATCAGAAATCAAAAACAATAACATGAAGATGATTCATAAAACAAAAAAACTGGTGTTATCACATCTATAATACAATAATGGTAAAAATAACTCAGGTTATATTTCAGGTGTATAAGTATATATACATTCACACAGGTATACATATAATCTATTTCACCCACTGTAATAACTAAGAGTACTTCCATTTTTCACTGAAGTTATAACGCATAGCTACTATCTGCTTCCAAATAGGAATAGAAGATATGTGGGCTGATCACACGTATCTTAAAGATATACTCTCAGAAATAGAAGCCTGTACAACCTGTATAACCCTTTGAGGATAGCAGGGAATGGACCTGAATGGTTGCTTTTTAGAAGAGCCCAATTATTGGATCACAACTGACCTTAACTCAAAGTGGGGGCTGGTTTCACTACTTTGATGGCACTTTACCACTTTGATATATCCACATATATTTTGAGTCATTTCTTTATCTGAACAGGGAGAAGATCCAATTTATTCGAACTGAAGGGACTCCAGGATTGGTGCGCCTTTCAAGCGATGCAGATCTTGTTATGTTGCTGAGGTATGTACATCTACTAATTAAAGCAGAAAGTCTTCTGTTGTCATGGGGCATTTTAGAGAATGATATGCCAATATTATCAGGCTAAAATGTTCTTCTGTATCCTTAAAGACTTAAGGAAATACTCATGTTAAATATTTAGGATGCTGTTTTACTGATAGTTCATTTTATATCGTATTTGTTATCACAGAGATCTGTATAACTTTGTTTATACCGTGTTTACAAAGGATGTGGCATTGAAGAAGGTAAAGGTTGAATGAATAAATAAAATGATGAATAAATAAGGGTTGAATGAATAAATAAATTATGAATGAATAAAATATTCCTGTCACAAAATGGAACAGAAGGGTAACCAAATAAGGTATGCACAGCTTAACCATCAGGGTAGGCCCGAGGTCATATTTATGTTTTCTTTCAATTTTTTTTCTCATAATGGGCTTTGTCTCCTTTGCTGATTCAAGACATTTTTTATTTACTTTGTGGTTTTGAGAGTTTAGCTTTGGGAAATCAGATCAGAAAGTTGAAATTTGGCCCCTGGTATTCCCTGCCAACTAGATAGCCTTTCATAAAACTGACAGATTGTATTTTCTTCTGTGATGATTAGATTGGCTTTGGTTTTAAATTTTAGAGTAGTTTAGAAGGGAAACTGTCAAGTTTTCAAAAGATTTTCTCTTTTTTTTTTTTTTTTTACTATCCCTCAAATATAGGCAAGCCAGAGTAAAATAATGTTCTGCTCCATCCGGCCCGTGGTTGGAACACCCACTCAGAAGCCTCAGTAAATTTTAAGGGAATGTTTCACTGAGCCACTCAGCAATGTTTTATTTATCCCTGAGTGCTAACAACCCCATTCATGTCTTTCATGATGATCTTGACCTTG
Source organism: Muscardinus avellanarius (assembly GCF_963383645.1). Lineage (NCBI taxonomy): Eukaryota > Metazoa > Chordata > Mammalia > Rodentia > Gliridae > Muscardinus > Muscardinus avellanarius. The sequence goes on from NC_137787.1 coordinate 42,064,088, forward strand.
GCCATTCCTCATTCTTCACTTGATAGTTACCATATTTGTTTTCATGTTTCTTTTTTATTTTTCTTCCTTTTTTATTTTTTATTTTTGATATGGGGAATTGAACTCAGGAACATTCTAACTGAGCCACACCCCAAGCCCTATTTTTATTTTTAATTTTGAAACTGTCTCACTAAGTTGCAGAGGGCCTTGTTTAAATTGCTGAGACTGGCCATGAACCTGTGATCCTCCTGTCTCTGCCTCCCAAGTACTGGGATTCTAGTCATGTACCACCACACCCAGCTTTTCTTTTCCATGTTTCTGACTGCCCACTTGATTGCTGCCAAAAAGTTATTTCCCTTTACTGTGAAACTGAAGCATAATTCAAAAGGCGGTGATCACTTTCCATAGACATTTCTTTCTACTTTGACTCTGGACAAGACCTATAAGGGGATGATGCTTCTTACTGTAGGAGTAGCCCCCCATTTATTGTGGTATACTGAGCTAGTTCTGAAAGCAGCTATTGTATGCTAAATGATCAGGAAGAAAATTGAATAATCTATTAATATCAGAATCTGATGTTTCTATCAAAGTTTATTGAGTGGAAAATAGTTAAGTTTTTGTTACAAAATTCTGGCTAGACTATAACTCTGGATTCATTCTAGAAATCAAAGTGTTTTATTTAAGGGTCCTACTCTTGGAATTAGTAAAAGCACTTATTGTGAAACAAAAGGCATAAATATTTTTCTCTTGTCCTTAGTTAAATAATCTTTAGATGGTAAAATCTTAAATATTTTATTATAATATACATTAGAATATTTGTACATTGATAAATACCACAGTTTGCATGAATTTCTATGTGTTATTTGGTACAATTAAATTGTATTTGAAAACTCAGAAAAAGCCTTTTATTTTTTCTTGTTTGAGAAAATAAGGATTTTTTTTTTTTTTTTTCCCGTGGAGATGCCAGAGAATGAACCTGGGGCCTCATATGGAACTAATAGGTCTTTGGAGAAGGGTATAAACTTCACTCATATATAATAGATCTATAATTTTATATGCAAGTAATATATTATTCTAGACTTTTATTTCATTTGAGTGACCCAAATGTATTATTTTAATAATATTACACAAGTATATTATACAATGTATTATACATGTACCTGCTTAATAAATACATTAGTAGCCAGGCATGGTGGAACACACTTGTAATCCCAGTATTTGGGAGGCTGAGACAGGAGGATTGAGGTTTATAGACAGCCTCAGCTACTTAGAGAGGCCCTTTGCAACTCAGTGAGACCCTGTTTTAAAATAAAGAATAAAAAATAGGGCTAGGGATGTAGTTTGGAGATAGAATGCCCCTGTGTTCCATCTCCAGTACTACAATAAATAAATAAACAAACAAACAAACAAACAAACAATTTATTGATTATTTAAAATTTGGGTGTGTTATGTGGGGCATGGTGGCACACACTTGTAATCCCCGCACTTGGGAGGCGGAGACAGGAGGATCATGCTAGTTCAAACACAGCTTTGCTGGCTTAAGAAACCCTGTTTCCAAATAAAAATATAAAATAGGTCTGGGAGTATAGCCCAAGGTAGAAGGGTTTCCAGGAACCTCAATACCACAAAAACAAAACAGAACAACAACAAAAAACTTGGGTGTGTTATTTATATCTTCAGATCTTTATTTTTTATATTATTTTGGAGTTTAACTCATTTTAACCAGTGACTATAAATGTGAGCAGTGTACTTGCTGCATTCATAGTGGAAAATTTTGTTTTTAATATTTTGTTTATTTCTTAGAAAAAAATATCACTCTTGATAAAAATGTCTCTGTCAGTAAGCCACTATGTAGATAGTAGAGCTCTACAACATTATTCAATTAAAAATAAAACCATGTAGCCGGGCGTGGTGGCGCACGCTTGTCATCCCCACGCTTGGGAGGCAGAGACAGGAGGATCACGCAGGTTCGAAGCCAGCCGCGTGCTGGCTTAGGAGACCCTGTTTCCAAATAGAAATGTAAAAATAGGTCTGGGAGTATAGCCCAGAAGTAGAAGGGCTTCCAGGAACCCCAGTACCACCAATAAATAAATAAATTAATTAATTAATAAACAAACCCATGTAAAATTATTTTATAATGTCTATTATAAAACACAAGAATTTTTAAATGACCTTGTTGCATTTGTTATTGATAATTCTATTTCTTGCATCCTTTCAATAACTCAAGTCAAATGTAAAATGTGTAACTCTATCAGCTTATATAGGAAATGATTGATAAATCAGTTACATAAAATTTAAAATTTAGTATAATGAAAGATACCACATAGAAAGGCAACACACTGGAAGAATAATATTCACAACACATAAAACAAAGAGACCATGAATAGATGAAGAATGCCCTTAAATTATTTTAAAAGAAGAGAATCCAAAGAAAAGTGGGTAAAAGGTATAAATAGCATTTCATAGAAATTGAAGCATGTATGGTCAACAAACTCATAAAAAGATGCTAGTAATCATAAGATGCAATTTCAAATAATGTGATGCAATTTTACACCACTAGATTTGTAAAAATAAAAAATCTGGATATAGCCAATGAAACACATCAAGTTTCGTATTGCCTGGGCTTGATGGGGTTGCAGTTTCTACAACCTTTTTAGAGTACAAGTTGACGGTATCTTGTGTAGTTGAAAAGGCATATGCATTTTGACCAAGCAACTCTGCTTTCAGGTACTCACTATAGCTACACTAAGAAACCCTTTTACATATAGATAAGGGGACACATTGAGGTTATTTATTATACCATTATTGATAAAAGTATACAGTTGGAAATAAAGTCAATATTTTTCAAAAGATGTATGGTTAAATAAACTAATATGTTCATAGAAGGGCCTGCTGTATAACTGGCAAAAGGAATATTCTATATCCTAATTTTTCCACATACATATCATAATTAGAACAGTATTGTTGAAAGAGAAATAGCTATCAAGAATGCTATATTTTTACACACAATTTATCTTTTTAAATAATGCATAAGGCAAAATTATATATTATTCATCTATACATAGATGACTAATAGTTTTATGCAAAACATAAAACTCTGGGCTTGGCCATGGTGATGCACACCTGTAATCTCTATATTTAGAAGGCTGAGACAGGAGGATTGCAGGTTCAAGACTAGCCTCAGCAACTTAAGGGGACCTTGTTTCAAAATAAAAAAGTATAATGAAGGACTGGTAGCTGGGCGTAATCCCCGCTACGTAAGAGACCCTGTTTCAAAAATATAAAATAGGTCTGGGAGTGTAGCCCGGAGGAAGAAGGGCTTCCAGGAACCCCGGTACCACCAAAAAAAATAAAAAAATAAATAAAAAAAATGAAGGACTGGTGGCATATTTAAGAGGTATAATGCCCCTGGTTTCTATCCCTAGTACCAAAAAATAAAATAAAAGCTGGGCATGGTGGTGCACGCTTATAATCCCAGCATTTGGGAGGCTGAGACCAGATGATCGCGGTTCGTGGACAGCCTCAGCTACTTAGTGAGGCCCTCTGCAACTCAGTGAGACCCGGTTTCAAAATAACGAATAAAAAATAGGGCAGGAGGTATAGCTCGGAGGTCGAATGCCCCTGGTTTCCACCCCCAGACCCGCAGAAAAAACAAAAAATAAAAAGTACAAAGGGTTAAGGATATAGCTCAGCTGGATTCAATTTCCATTACCAAAAAATAAAATAAAAACTAAAAACAAATAAGGGTATAGCTTGGAAGTAGCCTGTTCTTGGGTTCAATTCCCAGTATTAAATAAATAAATAAAAACAAAGTGATGGCAGGAAGAAAGCTGTTAAATCATGACAGTGGAGAACAAGAGGGACTGCTGATAGACTATGTCATAATGAAAGATAATGTGTTTTCACCTACTCATGGCAGAAACACAACTTTCCCCTATCTCTTTGGCTAAAGTAGTCATTTTGTTTCTTGTCTTCCCAGTTTATTTGAAGAAGAGATAATGTCATATGTGCCTCCACATGCCTTACTCCACCCCAGCTACTGTCAGTCCCCACGTGGCTCCCCGGTCTCATCTCCTCAGAACTCACCAGGTGAGTCCACCTGCTGCTCACAGTGAATCCTCTGAGGAGTATTCACCAAAGTCAGGCATTCTCTCCTTCCTGAAGAGCAGGGAGGGAGCACTTGGGGCACATTTGCTATTTCGGCACACAGACATGTCATGCAGCATTTGCTCTTTCTTAAAAGTGGCTGTTTCCGTGGGAATTCATTATGTCAGAAAGATAATGAATAGGAGGATAAATGTTGGTAGTTATGACATGCCCAGATGCGGAGTTTATTTTCCATTAATGGTATGTAATGCCTAATATAGCTTAAGATATCTTAGGATTTGTTCATATACAAAATACTATGTTAGCTTTTGGGATTTAAAAAGTTCTAGTGAAGAAAAAGTTTTGATAGAAAATAAAGTCTCCACTCTCAATAAATAATATGGTACTTAAATTATTCAGTGTAATAGACTTGGATAATTTTTACTGAAGTATTCTCTAACTGAATTAGATAGGAAAAACAAAAGCAAAAATGAATGGGAGGATGGAACATGTTGAAAGCTAGATTAACATTTATAAGTTTGAAATATTTTTGAAAGACATGAATTAAAGAATGAGGGAGAGAATGAATGAATATTAGAAAATGAAGACTAGCAAAGGAATTGTATAAAGGAAGACAGTTGTAATGCTGATAGAGTTCAACTATATTTATTTTTATCATATGCAACGTATTGTTCTCAACAGCTGTCAGAATTCAAAACTATTTCAATGAAAGCCCTAACTTGAAGTGTGTCACTAAAAGCTGCTATATGTTCTTTGATATATAACATGTGTTTTCACATATTGTGATGATAATGAAGCTGTAGCCTAATTGAATACTGCAAACAGGAAAAGGTCTATTAATCTGTTCAAGTAGCACAGATTTATTGAGCATCCAACTGTGATCTAAGCATTGGATTAGACCCTGGTGCTAGAGAGATGAATAATAGAGTCTCTGCCTTTGAAGGGTTCCTGGTGGGTTAGTGAGTCAATAATGACTCTGTAAAGCTCACTAGCTAGTCCTGTAATGAAGAGCTGTATGGGAACACAGACGTGGGAACAATGATCCCTTCATGGCTGGGAATGAGTTGTTTGATGCGATGAAGAGAACAGGTGGAAGATGATGAACAGCAGTTTGCTAGGTGGACCAAAAAAAGGAGGACAGCCTCATCACAGGGCTAGCATAAGCTAAGCTACAGTTACCTAAAAATAGTCTAAGGCAGAGCCGGGCATGGTGGCGCACACTCATAGTCCCAGCATTTGGGAGACTGAGACAAGAGGATTGCGGTTCACGGACAGCCTTAGCTACTTATTAGGGCCCTATGCAACTCAGTGAGACCTTGTTTCAAAAGAACAAATAAAAAATAGGACTGGGAGGGTAGCTCGGAGGTAGAATGCCTCTGACTTCCATGCCCAGTACCACACACAAAAAAATTAGTCTAAGGCAAGTTAATAGCTAAAAGTAAAAGGGAGTTCTCAAAGCTCAGGTTGTAAAAGCCAGGGCCAGATGGTCATTGAGGCCTTAGCTTAGAGTCCATGTGAAGCCTCTGAAAACTTACAAACAGAAGAATAACAATAATACCAGGTTTTTCAAAGATCCATTTTGTGTTAACAAGGAGGCCATTTTGAATATGAGAGACTGGAGAGAAATTATTTGGGAGGCTGCTGCATTTGCCTGGTGGCATGATGGTCTGAATTGGGGAATGACAATGGTGCTGAAGAAGGAGACAAGGGAATAGATTCAGGGAACATGTCGGATGCAGAGACATCAGGAACCTGAGCCCAGGTAGGGAAGAGCCAGGGGAGAGTTGCAGGTCCTCACTACCTACACATAGGCAGATCTTAGCACCACTTACCAAGAAAGGAAAAAGGTTGGATTGGAGGGGAGAGGTGAAATGAGTTTGGTTTGGAACATATGGTATTGAGAGAGCTTTGGGCCATCAATTGGAGATAGACAAAGACAACCGGAAAAGAGTTATGGAGTGAGGGAGAGATTGACAGTGGGAAATCAGTGTACTGCTGGTGATCAAAGCCCAGAACTCAGATGTGAGGGAGCAAGACTGGTGAGTGAAAAGAAGAGAAAGACCAATGGTGACATGAGGACCCCAATGTTTAAGGGACAGACTGAGGTCAAGGAGAGAGTAGGAGAGTCAGCAGATTTTAGAATTGAATTAGGAAAAGTCTTTTTGGAGGAGCCAGTTTTCAAGGATCTGGGGGCTAACAGAGCCAGGTGCTCAAAGGAGTCAGGAAGGATGAGGTCTGAGGAGAAGCCATAAGATTATTAATTTTTTTTTTTTTTTTTTTTGCGGGTCTGGGGATGGAACCCAGAGGCATTTGACCTCCGAGCTACACCCCCTGCCGTATTTTTTATTCTTTATTTTGAAACTGGGTCTCACTGAGTTGCAGAGGGCCTCACTAAGTAGCTGAGGCTGTCCACAAACCACGATCCTCCAGGTCTCAGCCTCCTGAGTGCTGGGATTACAAGCGTGTGCCACCACGCCCGGCAAGGCATGAGATTTTAAAATCAGGAAGTTATAAATTGTCTTTGCCAAAGCAGCACGGTCATCAACTGGATATGTGGTCACTGACTGTGTGTGTGACTAGTCACACAGGATGTAAAGTGGAAGCCAAGAGCCATGAGGCATGGAGGGAAGGGAAAGCAGAGCAGGGCAGCAAGTAGTCAGGAGGGGAAGAGGGACAGGGTGTTTCAGGTGGGGAAGCTGAGGCTGTATATGCAGGACCCAGGGTGGGTGGCAGGAAAGCGATTTGATGAACGAGGCAAAGAAGCAGACATTCCACAGGAGAAGCCACAGGAAAGCAAAGGCACAGGTCGACTCTAGAAAAGTCGAGGACACCTAGTTGAATGACACTGAGTGGAAGGAAATACCTATATGACCCTACAGGTAATTTGAAAGGTGTAGGGGAGAACAGAACTTAGTGTTTCCTTGTCCATGTGACTTTTGGCAGTTATCTCCTTCCCTGGCCTGGAATTTCACTTCACCTCTCCTGGTTATTTTTGGGAGAATGTCTTGTGAGCTGCCTGAAACATAAGTATCCAGCAAATACTAATTTGTCCTCTTTTATTCCTTTCCAGAAACTTGATTTCAATAAGTATATCATTTTTCCATATGTAAATAATTCATAACTGGAATATATGGATCTTTGTCTCACTGATTTGCTGAGCTAGCTGTATAGGTCTTTAATTATACTGAAAGGATTTTGTCTATGCTAGCCTAAATGCCGTGGCACTGACCTGTAATCCTACTGGCCTGTAAAGTTACTAGGGAGGCTGAGGCAGGAAGATTACAAATTCAAACCATTCTGAACAATTTATCAAGATCGTGTCTCAAAAGGAGAGCGTGTTGGAGAGAACACAGTGAGTATAGCTCAGTGGTAGAGCAATTGCACTGCATGTGTGAATCTCTAGTACCAAAAAAAGAACCTGTGCTACAATTTACATCCCTTTATCTGATGCCTTATGGCTAAAGAAATGAAACCATATATATTATTGCTCATAGCAGTCCAGGATCTCTTTCTAGATTCTTTATAGAGTCCATGCTCCCTGAGAAAAAGGTAGATCACCATATCGTGTCTCTTCCAGCCCTACAATGCATCCTCTTGAAGACTGGCTGAATGTACTCTGGGACTGTGAGCATCTTAAATGATGACTAAGCTTACTTCTCCACTTAGGATCACAAATCACATGATTAATCCATTGTGGTATAAAAATGCCTTTTGGAAACTTAGATTTAAACATTCTCCAAAGACATGTGTAATCCAAATATATCTAAATTGCTAGCAGCGTTTGTGGTGGTTTTAATTTTCAGGAGGAATCATCTCCATATTTTTGGCCCACTCTGTTTCAGGGGGCTTTGTTTGATCTTGAGATTGGGATGTGCTGCCTGGTAACAGTGGAAGCGACTGTAAGTACTTCCACGTGATAAAAGGGCAGGACTCAGCCCCATTTCCCTTGTGGAGGAATCATCTGTTTCTTTGAATAAAGTAACTTCTTCTTCTACCAGTATTCCTGAGGGTTTTGTAAAAGCAACATTTCAAACAGATCTTTTAAAGTAGTCTGATCTTGTAGCTAAAGTGGACTGATTCTTGTAGCTAGAATTTTACCCCTCTTTGTGGTTCCGAGAATAATATTGGGAAAATCGTGACAACGATAAATTTTAATGACCTTTTTTTGGAATGCCTGGGAACCTGGTCATCTTTCCTCACCTTTCCTCATTCCAAGCCTATTTGTATGCCTCCCCGAGTTCAGAAGAGAGGGGGGCTTTGGAAAATTTGACTCACTGCTTTTTTGGAGCTTTTTGAGTGCTCACCTAAAATTTGTCAAAATTTTGGAATGCAAAGCTTTATTTTTCTAGGACCACTATAATGCCAATCCCAACCTCAGCTGTGCCAGAAAGAAAAAAAATCTTTGCAAACACCATATGGTTTATTGTGCCAAATAGGGAACCCAGAAGTTTATTTAAGCTGCACATTTCTAGGAATTTAAATAACACCTAATGTAATAACACCTAATTTATCTAATATTGTTGGAGTTGTGCTATATTATATGAATTTTCCAGGTAACCAAAGCTGACTTTGACTAAATGAGAACTTTTTTAACCCACTCTTTGCTAAAGCTTTTCACAAGTAGATTGTATTTCTCCTTGCTTTCATATCCATAACCCATTAAAGAGGTTTCATGGTTTTGGAGCATCGTGGTAAATTATGGTGCAGAGCTATGGCTACTTGACTAAAACTGGCATATCTGGAAGCTAAGAGCAACACCGTCTCACTGACAGAAGAAAGAGCTGAAGAAGCCAGGCGTGGTGGCGCATGCTTGTAATCCCCGCACTTGTGAGGTTAAGACAGGAGGATCCACAGGTTCAAGGCTAGCCTTGGCTGCTTATTGAGGCCCTCCACAACTCAGTGAGATCCTGTTTCAAAAAAAAAGATTAATAAATGGGGCCAGGGGTGTCACAAGGAGGTTCCATCCCCAGTACCAGAAAAAGAGCTAAAGAGAAGCTTGTGGGTTGTCACCAAAGGCTGTCTTGGGAGAATGCACTGTGAAATAGATTAGGTCTTCCCAAAGCATCTTCTTCTCTTTCTCCATGCATCGTCTTCACCAGATGTTTATCCTTCTCCTCCACTTCCCCCCTCTCTCACCCTCTCCTCCAGATTCTGTCTCTATCATGATATAGACATTTTATTTTTTTTAGTCTCCCTTGTCCTCACCCTGGTACTGTCGAGATGCCTGTCATGAATATACCCTAGAATGCCCCCTTTTAAATAAATTGCTTTTCTGCCAAAGTCTGAGAAATCAGAGCATCAAATTGTTGTTTTCAATAAATTCTTTGTACATGATCATTCGCAAGCTCAAAAATGACCTGTGGCCTTTTACTACTCTTAGAAAATAAAGGAAAAATGCAAACACTTCAGCGCTGCCGCCGCTACCTCCTCCCCCTCCTCCTCCTTTCCTTAAGTTCCAGTGTTGAGTCGTGTTTCAGAAGATGGAGCCTCTCAGAAATGACTGTGGTTATCACTAGCAAGGGATTGTGAATAAAAGAAAAAAAATTAGAGATCTTTCCCTCCCTTCCTTCCTTTTCTTGTGAAAAGTAAACCAGGAAAGAAATGGGCTCCTCAGTCTTCCCAGGACAGGGGCCTGGAGCTGTGCTAAGTTAGGCCAAGCAACAAGCCCCAGAAGTGTGCAAGTGAGTGCTGGTCATCCAAGCCACCTGGGTTCCAGGTTGTTCACCCAAATCAGAGAAGAGTTGAAAATGCTCAGAATTCCCAGGAGTTTGATGCCAACGTTTTTCTAGTGTCATCTGAGATATTTTGTTAGGTAGAACTCTTTAATTTGTATATGATTATGCAATTTTGTAATGGTGTAAGGAAATATATCACTCTCTGAAAGTTCTGCCTAGCAACAACAAAGAAAAAAACCCTAATAATTATTACTGATTTTTTTTTGCTACAAATGAATAACATAATACTGACCATTCATAAAGTCAGCCCCACATTTGATCACTTTTGAAATGTAACACTGACCTTTTCATATCTGATTTCCTTTTGTAAAACTGTAAAGACCTTATAAGTACCCTCTCTGTAAGAGCATGATTTTGGTCCCCATACATTTCTATTAGCTCAATCTTCCCAGAATATTTTTGGTTTCCAAAGCAGAAGTAACCTTATTCCTTGCTGTGGATTCTCTTGGCAGTTGTATTTGACTTGGTTTATGAATTCGATCAAAACCAGAAGCATAATTTAATTTTTACGTGTAAAGTATATGTAACTGATTTTTTTTTTTTTTTTTTTTTTTTTTTTTGGTGGTACTGGGAATGGAACCATTCTACCTCCGGGCTACACTCCCAGACCTATTTCGCATTTTTTATTTGGAAGCAGGGTCTCTTAAGCCAGCACAGCTGGCTTCGAACCTGCACAATTCTCTGGTCTCCACTTCCCAAGCTCAGGGATTACAAGCGTGCACCACCACGCCTGGCTGTAATTGTTTTTTTTTTTTTTTTATAATAGAACCATTAGTAAATATTTTTGCACCGAACAATTTATGTCTCCATAATTAAACTCCCCTACCTAGAATGTGAATGGAGTTGGAGATCATTTTTATTGTATCTGTACCAATAGTAATGGAATGTATTATGGCCTTTCCCACATCCTTTTAAGTACTCAGTGGAAAATATACTGCCGTGTAGTATATGTGCTATATCTTAAGTAATCAGCACATAATTCTTAGAGAATTATGTGGTGTTTGAGTCTTGAAAGATTTTCATTCAGTCTTTTGTTCTTCATTTTCCTCTTCTCTGACAATGAGTGTGCTCTTGGAAGCTGATTCACCGTGGCTTTTTCTGAGCTGGCTGGGTGACTAGTCTGCAGTTTCTTAGATGGGAGGACAGAAAACTTTACTGCAGCAGAATCCAGGCTGCACTGCCTTCCCCTCAGCCCTCCAGGAGAGCACCCTCGTATTCATGGAGCTCATGTCTCTCAAATACACAGAAAGAATTCACCCTGTGTTAGCCTTGGAGGCTACCCACATGTTCTATGGGTTACATTTTATTTTCCTGTAAGGAAATAGTAGTTCTCAACACTGGAAATAGTAGTTCTCAACTACGATGAGAATAGTATTTCTCATTAGAGCTACATAGAAGACTTATGCCTGGGTTTCACCCCCATTCATTCTGATGTAATGCATTTGGGGTGTAGCCTGAACTTTGGAATTTGTAAAAGCTTCCTAAGTGATTTTGAGATGCAGTCAACATTGTGAACCACTGCCTAGGAGTTCTGTCTGCTTCCCACATCTTTTAAAGTCGTTTAATTTTTTTTCTTTATGATATAACTCTTAGTTCTTGGGATAAAGGAATCATAACTATATAAACAGAGCTCTAGACAGATTATTTATTGGTAGCCAATTACGTAAATATCCATTCCTAAAAGCCCAACACATTTTCCAATATGTTTAGGATTTACCTCTACACAGGTAACTATAACAACTAACACGTATGTAGGGCTTCTTTCTTATGCAGCAGGCACTGCAGGAAGTGGCATCCACACACTAACCATTGAATCTACATGTGTAGCTCTGGCCTCTCACTGGTGCTCCAGGACTGTGTTGTCAAGGGCTCTGGAGGGCGTCCACCTGACCAGCTGTCATCTCCAGTTCAGTATGTGTGAAGAAGCTTCACATGCTCCTGTCCCCAAGCATCATTTCCCACAATGCTTTCAGCATCAGACGGACCTGGCTCAAATCTTAAACTTACTGTCACTCGCATATGACTTGGGCAGGAGGCTGCATCTTCATTTCCCTCAGTTACAAAGTGATGAAGAAGATGATGATGATAATAACAGTGTTGGCCACTTCATAGACTAGTTGTAAGGATTTCTTAAGATCCCCTATGTGAAGTGCATCATCCTTAATGTATAGCAGGCACTTGACAAATGATAGCTGTTGTTATTGTTGAAAGCCGATGTTATCATCAGAGCTTCTCATTCCTCTCCCTTGTGTTTCTGCTGCTACCAATTGGCATGGCCCATTATAAATGTTCCTCTGAGTCACTGCACTCCTGACTAGTCCCTATTCCCTCAGGCTTTGGTTGTCGCAACAACTTTTAACTGGGTCTCCACCCTCCAGTCTCCTTTCCTCTTTCCCACCCTTGGTCTGCCCAACACACTCTGAAAATAATTTCTTTATAAAACACCACTTGTATGTTATTCTCTTGCTCAAGAACCTGTAAAGGCTCCCCACTGTTCACCGCCCCATGACAAACTCCTTGGCTAGGTTTTTAAAATTCCCCTCCTAATTGGGCTCCAAACTTTCTGACTGATTTACCCCCCACCCCAATCTTCCTGTTCCCTCTAGGGTAATAGAGTCTCTTCAGCATCTTCCAAACAGTCATGCCACACTTATTCCAGGTCTTACTGCCCTGACCTAGCATAGAATATAGACTTTCCTCTGTGTGGAGGTCTGCTTCTAATTAATCCTCTTCCTTAAGTCTTTCTCATTTGAATCTAAGTAGAGACTTAGGCTCATTACTTTTCTATGACATCGTGATTACTTTTCTATACCACTGATAGCAAATGGAAATACCTCGGGGGGCCCACAGCACAGCGTCGGTGTGGGGCTGTGCTGAGTACATATGCACCATCCAACACAACAGCTGCTGTTGTCTCCCCAACAAGGTGCAAGCCAGTGTCTATAAGAGTTCTCAGATAATTTTCAAGAGAAAAACAGATTATTTTCACTTGAAATCTCCACATGTTGGTGATTAATTTGAAATCATTTTTTAAAAACATGTTGTTTTGTCAGCCCTCTGCTTTACTAGATAGTAAGCTATCTAGTTTAGGACCTAATCATTCTCTAATTATTTGATATATTTTATTCTATCTTTTCAACCAAGACACACATACCAGAAACCCCACTTTATTCACTTTTGTCATTGTTTGTTTTGTTTTGTTTTGTTTTGTGATACTGGGGATTGGACCCAGAGGCCTTCTATCTTCGAGCTACACCCCTAGCCCTTTTAACTTTTTTGTTTTGAAACAGGGTCTTGCTTGGATGCTGAAAATATCACCACATTGCTGAGGCTGGCTTCACACCTGCAATCCTCCTGCCTCAGCCTCCTGACAGGCTCTGTGCCGCCACACTCAGCTTGCCATCCATTGTTGAAGCTAACACAGTATTAGTAATAAATCACCATTTAGCTGATTCATTTAAGACATTTTTAGTAAGCTTTCATGGGTTGTAAGACTTCACAATTGGTGTTTTCTGATTTCTTTCACTGAGTTGGGAAATGTTAAGTGTAAATATCCAGTGTTCTTGTCATGTCTGTGTCTGATTCTCATATTAGCCGTCAATTCAGTATCTTAACTTGGCACTCAGTAACTTTGTGCCATAAGGCCAGATTGGAAAGAAGAAGAAATTGTGTTACTTTCACATTTGGTTAATAACACTTGACCACTCAGTGGCATAAATGTCTTTAGATAATCAATCTGTAGGTGTCCGTGGTGCTTGGTACATTAAGAATGCAGTAAATACTAATATTATTTACTTGTGCACCCAGGAGACATGTACCTCCTGCTATTATGTTTGAATTCTGTTTTTATATTAAGATTATTTTACCCCACATTATGAAATGTACATAATCATTTGACCTAACAGAAGTTAGGGGGATTTATGGGGCTGAGGAACATAGAGCAAAGGAGAGAAACTCACTCTTCTTCCCTTATATACCACATACTTTCACAGTGTAACTAGCTTCCTGTCTAATTGCCATGATATCATTTAGGCAGCAAGCAAAGATATTTCATCCTGAACAGCTACCATTAGACGTGAGCAACTATTTGACTCATATTAGTTTGGACTGGAAAGAGGAACATTTTGGAGAAACACATGGGCATCATTGTAACTATACAGACAGGATCTTCACCCTTAACCCCAAAGCCATAAACCTGTCTTAAGACCCTGGTGAAGCTTTGAGATACTTTTCAGTGTGGAGAGGGGAAAATGCAGAAGCTGAATGTGTCACCTTGTACTTGTTAACTCTGGCAGTATTTTTTCATGGCAGTGCAATGAACAGAAGGACCAGCACCAACCTAGGTTTTCCTCTACTTGTGGTTTGCTACAGGTACTCAGCGTGCCAACGCCCGGGCTCCAGCCCCTTACAAGCGAGATTTTGAAGCCAAACTAAGGAATTTTTACAGGAAGTTAGAGACTAAAGGATATGGACAAGGCCCAGGGAAATTAAAGTAAGTAAAAAATGATACAAACTGCGTGATTCATAGATGGTGAAAGAATAAGACAGAGTTAGAAATTTAAGAAATGGGTTGTGATCAGGGATAATGAGCCTTTGTCTAAGTGGGCATAATTATTTTGGCATGGGTAAATTGAAGTATCATGTAAAACATACTTCTGGAGTTAAGTGTGATTAAACTGAAGGGTTTAAATCAAGTGGTAAACACAACCACTCTCCCTGTAAAAATAAAGGCAAAATAAAAAGCTGACTTATTTTTTGCCTCCTGAAGAGTACCTCTGTGTTGAGTTATCAGCTATTTATTGTATCTGAAGCTATCACAGTGTCTTACATCCCCTGTGAAAGTTTCCTGAGCTGACCTGAGTGTAGGAAGTGATCAGCTCTATTTTCTTCTGTGGAAACAAACTTCACATCCGGCAGAAGGCGCCGTGAATGTTGTTTCTGCCATTCTTTATCCACCTCCCTTTCAGTGGGGAAACTGACACATCGTCATGTCATCTGGCCTAGATTGCCATCCCTACTATCTCTCTTCCCCTTCTTCCGCCTCTGCTCCTGTGCCTTATCCCCAGTAAGCTCATGAGGCCACCTGAGAGAGGACCGAGGAGGTAGGGTCTCTGCTGAAGCAGCTCTGTGTCTCAGTAGCTGAGGGAGAGATGGGGCCAGCCTACCTCAGCCCCAGGCTTACTCCCACCCACAGGAGGGCCCGCTCAGTTCAATTGCACTTCCTTCTCCTTCGGAACACATTGGCCTGTCCCCAGCACTGTGCCTCTCTGAGCTTTATGTGACACCTGACTTGCACAGGTCAGGATGGTCCAGCTCTCATGCACCCAGGCTCCCTGGCATCTCCTTGTGTGTCGCCATTTACACGAAGGGAAAATTAGTGTCAGCAGAAGGATAGCTTTAATTGTCATCGTCACCAGCAGATTAATTGGCCACAAGCATCATTTTTTTTTTTTTTTTTTTTTGTGGCACCAGGGTTCCTGGAAACCCTTCTACCTCCGGGATACACTCCCAGACCTATTTTTTTTAATATTTTTATTTGGAAACAGGGTCTCTTAAACCAGTGAGGCTGGCTTGGAACCTGCGTGATCCTCTTGTCTCCGCCTCCCAAGCACAGGGATTACAAGCGTGTGCCACCACACCCGGAGCATCAACATCATTCATTTTTATGTATCCCTTCGGGAATTTCAAGAGTCATCTTAATTTAAAAATTAAATTAAGCACAGTTGTAGACCCCTCTGCTTTGGAGGACAACAATTTCTCTCCTCTCCTCCCTCTCCCCCTCCCCCATTTTTTCCCACAATTTTCTCTCTGTTCCTTGTATAGGTACATTCAGGCTTAAAGCATGACTTTGTAGGATTGCTCTTCCTTTAGTAAACAAAATGTGTGTGTGTGTGTGTGTGTGTGTGTGTGTGTGTGTGTTGTCTTATAATCATTATCCTTCTTGAATAAATGATTTGATCACTCAAGAGAGGACTCTAAGGATGTTTTGCAGGCCATAGGTGGGGTGTTCTGTTTACTCGTGATTCTCTTATGTAATTTTGCTAATGCTCTTAAGACTTAAAAACAAACATGGACTTCATTTGCAGACAGCAATGATATTAAGTAACCTCACTTCTCACCTAGTTAATTCAGGTAAATAGAAATTAAATGACAGGTGCCAAGTTCTAGTAAGATAAGGATTAGGAAATGATCTGTTTTCCTAATTGTCTCTTTATGGACAGGTTAATTATCCGCAGAGATCACTTGCTAGAAGATGCTTTTAATCAGATCATGGGCTACTCCAGAAAAGACCTGCAGAGAAATAAGCTGTATGTAACCTTCGTCGGGGAGGAAGGGTAAGTAGAACAGAGAAGTGGCCCATGGAACACAGGCTGTGGCTGCAGGGCGGATGTTTCTTCACATCGCTGTGGTTGCCTGAAACAGGAAATCCTTCTGGCAGGAAATGCCGCTCTCATACTCTTAAAACATTTCAATTCATTTTTCTTAAGGCTTCTTCTGGTCTTTAAATCACTTGACATAGAACTTCTTTGGTTAAAAACTCATACCTATGGATCACTTTTGAAAGTAGAAGGCTAGTTTGGTTTCTTTCTACATTTCTGTCTTAGAGGGGAAAAGTGGGGCTTTGAAAAGAGAAGAACCAAGGAGTTGCATTTTAACATCTATAATCTTGTTTTTTTTTCCTCCTGGAGTGCTAAATAGGACTTGTTTCACTTGTTACTAAATAAGCTAAGTTTCAGATGCATGAATTAGAATCCTGCTGTTCTACTGGGAGGCTTCCAAAGCAATAGCTCTGGGTCCTTGCTCTTATTTTTCTGTCCTCAGTTTTTCTTTTTTCCTTGGGAGGGAGGCACTATCTAATATATATATATATATATATATATATATATATATATATATATATATATATATATATACCATAAATAAACATGTCCAACCTTCATGACTCCTCTATGAGTGTGCTCATCTGGATAAAGGTTAGGAAACAGACGGGTGAAGACTCCCACAGAGTGTCTGTTGCACCCAAATAGACAGGACAGTTGCTATAGACTGCCTTAGACTGACAGCTCCCATCCTTCCAGACTCTGCCCTCTCGCCTCATTTCAAGTCTTATCATCTCCTTTGCAATCTGAAGCCACTAGAGGAAATCACACACACACACACACACACACACACACACACACACACACACACACGTCTGAACTCTGTGTTCTCTTTGATTCTATTGAGTTGAATGATTCTAAAAGCTACTCCTCTAGGCTATGTCTCAGAACAAAGAATATTATAGAATTATGGTAATATTCAACAAATTTAACCATTCAATATATGGTAAATAAAATGAAGACTGCTAAGTATAAAATAACTTACACTTGCCTGTGCTGATAGAACTAGAGAATAGCAAAATCAGGACTCAAAAACAGTACTGTTCTCAGTACTCTTGAATCAGCACTGGCATGTAAGCAAAGCTCTTGAACTTAGACCTGAATTCTTTTTCTACTGCTGAACTCCAGTGAATGACTGATAACTGTCTCCCTGCTGTGATGAGGCTTAAAGACTAGGTTTGGAATATCACATGTAAACCCACTGAGGTGACAAACTTTGGGTAGAAGCCTGCCTGAGGCTTGAGCCTTTGTTTGCTAACGTCCATAGGTCCCGTTTAGCTGGAGTTAGTTACTTCAGCATCGCAGGTGCACAACTCGAAATGAAGACATATGTGCTTAGCCTCATCACAGGTATGCACAGGATTCCAGGTATTTCCTTTCAGAACCAGTTTTGTTTGGATGAGAATATGTTCCTCCCCCAGAACTCCAGGTGCCTTTCCTTTATCATTCAGCCATGTTTTGTTTTGTTTCAGTCTGGCTTGCTAGTTTTTTGACCCAAGAGCTCACTGTGTTGTCCAGGTTTGCCTTGAGCTTATGGGCTTAAGGGATCCTCCTATTTCAGTCTCCCAAAGAGCTGAGACTATAAGCACATGCTACCATGGCTGGCTTGGATTATAGTTTGTGGAGATGTCAGAGATTTAGGGAAGAGTCTTCAGAAGCACTAGTATTAAGCTTATATAGTTTAGGTGTTTATCAGGCTTGGTTATTCTAAAGCAGTCTCCCATGATCTAGACTGATGACATCAGTAGCCAGCTGAGTGGGGCTGGATTCCTCTGTGCTTGCTGATCACTGAGGTCCAAATGCTTCCTGCCTCTGCCCTCGGTCTGCTTCCTATGATCCCAGAAGGAAAACAAGGCTGAGGATATTTTGAGGTGTGACCTCAGTTATTAGGAACAATCTCTAAATCTACTCCTTTTGCTTATGGTTTATTGAAGCTGAATTTCTGGACTCATGTCTGTATCATGTCAGTATCATGTATGATGGTTATGAGATAGAGGCCTTATTTGCTGTGGAGACACCGAGAATACTTACATTGTTCTGTAATATTAAAACAGTAATCTTGCATAAAAATAGAGTCCACAAAGCTACATAGCAATTAAGGAGTCAAGTCTTTGCCTCCTTTTAGACACACTGACTCTATCACATTTAAAAAAAAAATCATAACATAGCTGGGCATGGTGGCACACGCTTGTATTCCCCGCACTTGGGAGGCAAAGATGGGAGAATCAACACAGGTTTGTAGCCCCTCGCTGGCTTAAGAGACCCTGTTTCCAAATAAAAATATAAAATAGGTCTGGGAGTGTTGCCCAGAGGTAGAAGGGTTCCATCTCCAGTACCACAAAAATAAAATAAAATAAATAAATCATAACATAATAAATACCCAGGTAAAAAGCAACCAAGTCTTTCCATTGAAATATGCAAGTGGAGCCAGGCATGGTGGCACACACTTGTAATCCCAGTACTTGGGACACTGAGACAGGAGGATCTGGGTTGGTGGCCAGCCTCAGCTACTTAGTGAGGCCCTTTGCAACTCAGTGAGACTCTGTTTTAAAATATAAAGAATAAAAAATAGGGCTGGGGGTGAAACTCGAAGGTAGAATGCTCCCGGGTTCCATTCCCAGTACCACAAAAATAAATTTAAATTAAATTAAATTAAAGAATAATAAAAATGAGGCTAGGGATATAGATTGGAGGTAGAATGGCCTGGGCTCAATCCTCAGCACCACACACACAAACACACACAAAAGAATATACAAATGGAAGTCTTGTTATTTTTCCCTTCACTGCTTTATTCTCTCTGAATTTTGTATGTTCTCCATGTCTCGGTGTAGGAATAGGTATTTAAAAGCATATGCAATCTGGTGCTTGGGTTGCAGTTTCTAATATCATTTGTCAATAAAAAAAAATCACTAGAGTTCCTTGAAGAAATGGTTAATTATAGAACTGCTCTCAGCAGGGACTATGTAAGATGGAGGCTAAAGCATCACACAGTGCCTGCCAGAAAGAACAGAAGTTCTTAAAAAATTCTCAATGATAAGGTTATGCCAAAGGGACACGGGAGTCAACTGAAAGCATTCCCAGAAGCCAAAGCTGGAATAACAAATAGCACGAGCAACATAATAAATAAAATCATATTGGATTACAGCCCAAGGTGCAATATAAATATCCGTACTGATTAAACACATAACTGAATATGTAAATAAATAGGGGAGAAGAGAAAAATATCCTTTGTGGAACAATTCTAAATAATTCAGCATAACTCCCCACTCCTTAAGTCTGGGTTGTGCACGGTCACTTTCTTCCAAATGGTACAGCTATGGAAAAGGAGGGACAGAAGTAAGTTTATGGTGAAGACACTTGGAGAACACTGCATCAGTCAGCTGACCAAGGTTAGCATCAGTAAGTCCTAAGTCATGTCGATACACCCTTCATATGATGCATGAAAGTGGCACTCGACTTCTGGTCCCCCCATGAGCTCAGACCAACCATGGGGGGAAAAATTCAAATCCCTACTGAGGGACATCACAGGAGACAACTTATTCAAGTATGCCTTGAATCTGTCAATGGTCATTGAACACAAGAGGAATCTCAGAAAGAGTCAAAATGAGACATGATAACTGAATGTAGTGTTGTTTCCTAGGTAGGGTTGTAGAAGAAAGGAATATTGGGTGAAAGCTATGAAAATCTGGATAAAGTATGGATATTAGTTGAATAATAATGTATCGATGCTATTTAACTAATTGATACCAGTTTTGCCTGCCATACAGGATACCCTTTGGGCCCTCTGACGTTAAAAGGTTATCCCTAGCCGGGCGTGGTGGCGCATGCTTGTAATCCCTGTGCTTGGGAGGTGGAGACAGGAGGATCGATCGTGCAGGCTTGAAGCCAGCTGCGCTGGCTTAAGAGACTCTGTTTCCAAATAAAAATATAAAAATGGGTCTGGGAGTGTATCCTGGAAGTAGAAGGGTTTCCAGGAACCCCAGTACCACCAAAAAAAAATAAATAAATAAAAATAAAAATAAAAAAGGTGATCCCTTAAGACACATGCACAGGTTAAGTGAAGGGCAGTGGCTTTCAACTTTTTGAGACCAAGTGGCCTCTAAGTTCCTGAAAAAAACCTTAAGCAACTATATTTATCTCAGAGGTGTTATCTATAACAGATTGAATGGGAGTTAGCTACCTGACTTCTAAAATTGGTGATAAAAGCAAGTAGCTAAAAGCAAGTGAAGTTAGAAGGTTTATTCGAGTTTTCTGTTAATTTCAGTTATAAGACGTATACTATACTAATGTGAAATATTAAGAATAGGAAGCAGTGGTTTTGGAGAGGATGATGGGGGAGAGAGGATTAATGAAAGAAACACTTCCATTGACATTTTGTACCTATGTGAGAACACCAATGCCAATCGCAATCTTATATATGAGAATGGGAGGGAGACTCGCCAAGTGCTGTGTGCAAGTCACTGTCACTCTGAACTACGTTGTGAAGTGAGACTACAGTGCACCAACAAAAGTATTTTAAAAAAGAGGAAAACCGTATCTGAAGTATACAGGAACTATCTACTGTCTTTGCAACTTTGCAATATAAATCAAAAACTGTTCTAAAATGACAAGTTTATTGAAATATATAGCCACGATATGGGGAGATTTAAGAAATGTTTCTCTAAAAGACTTTACTTTCTTCTTTCCTTTATTTTTTTCTTGTGATATTGGTGATTGAATCCAGGGCTGTTCTACTTCCAAGCTGTACCTGCAGCCCTTTTTTATTCTTTTGTTCTGAAACAGAGTTCTGCTTGGTTGCTCAGAGTCTTGCTAAATTGCTGAGTCTGTTCTTGAACTTGTAATCCTCCTGTCTCAGCCTCCCAAGTACTGGGATTATAGGTATGTACCACCATTCCTGGCTTGAACGACTTTTCTTACTGCCTTGTGTGACTGCCTCTAGGATAACTTTTGATTATATACATACTTCTGCCATTACTTGGGCTCACTTGAGTTAATTTTGTGGCGAGTCTAAATTAGTAGAGATATTGATATATAGAGAGTATCATTTAGTCAACTTTATGTTATCTATGAGGGATTAAATGTAATTATTACTGATAGTATCACAATGATTATATTTTTTATCTTTCACAATCCAAGTCTTTATCTACATAGATTAGCTGAAGTATAAAGAAAACAGGATTTACTTTTAAGAATTATGCATTTACTTGCCATCCAAAATGGAATGAATTAGCAGTTTCACAGAGAGATTTTAGTCTGTGTTAAGATTTTTTTTGTATATATCTCGTGTTGTTTCTGAGATAAAAGAGTAAAGGGAAATGATGGGAAATTTTAGTTAGACATTTATAGGATGGCTACCAATTCCACATAAGGTAGAATTAGCCCCATAGCAATATCAATGCCTATCTTCAATTACAAAAGTACAGAAATAATCCTAGAGTTTATTAATGCAAATACGTTAGTTGACTGCTATTATTTTCCACTAAAATAACCCTTTGTGTGATGCTTGACTTTTTATAAGAAGTAGATTATTTCTAAGCACTGTCTGTGAATAGTGAATTTGTTTAGAGCTAGGATTAGTCATTAGAACTTCTGCCCAATTTGTTTGGTTCTACTGCCTTGCAAGGTTGGAGGAGGGGAGACCAGCAGTGGCAGAGTGGCTGGAAATTTAGTCATCAAGATCCAGTGTGGGGGAAATGGCATACAGTGGTTGCCTATTTCTGTTGGGCTTTAGTCTTCTTAGAAGTTGCTTCTCTGGGGAGGAGAACAACAAAGTACTGTGTATTCTTAAGCATATTATTATTGTTGATAATCAAAAGCCCTAGCAACTACAGGATATCAGAAGTTAGATGGAGAGACTATTGTGTTTTGTTAAGGCATCTAAGGCCATTCACTTACTGTGCTAAGTGAGATTAGTCAGTCACAAAAGGTAAAAACTCAGTTCCTCTCTCTAATATGCTGAAGCTAGAGAGAAAAAGGGTCATAGGAGGAACTCTAGACAAAGGAGAAACCATAGGTGAGTAAATAAGGTGACCTAATTGAGGGGGATGGGAAGGGAGAAGAGAGAAACACTCTAATGTACATGATATATATTCACAGACTTACCAAAGTCAATCACTAAGCCAGATATGAGAAGGAGGGAGGAGGGGACAGGGAATGGGCTGGAAATCGGGGAAGGGCTAAGTGAATGATGTGTGCATGTATGTCTCTACCATCTTGTTTATACCTCATTATAGGACTATAATGCACCAATAAAAAATTTAAAATTTTATGTTTTATTTTACTTTATACTGGTGATTGAGCTCAGAGGCATTCTACCACTGAGCTACACCCCTGGCCTTTTTAATGTTTTATTTTTGAAACAGGGCCTTACTAAGTTGTTGAGGCTGCCCTGTGTGATCCTCCTGTCTCAGCCTCCCAAGTACTGGGATCACAGCCCTGGGCTGCCATGCCCCGCTCCATTAACTTCTTAGTATCCCAAATGAATACTGGTCTGGATAAAGAGAGGATGTTGACACTGGGATTGTTCCACCTCTTTTTTTTCTCCAGGGCCAACCCTGTAAAAAGCACCTTTATTTAAGAAAGAATGAGTTCATTATGCATGAGGTGCCATCAATATTGACATTAATCATCTGTCTTGCAAAGCCACACTTAGACTAGGGAAGAGATGTGTGCAAATAGTTTAAAGACACAAGGGCATTCTGTAATCTCTTTCTGTCCCACTCTTTCTATAATCTCTGTTCTGAGACAGGCAAATGAAAGCAAGTAGGTAGGATGAGACTTGTAACAGTTTTTCTCTTTCCCTGCTTATAAAATAACCAGCAGTTCTCACATGTGACTGGTCTAGTCCTCTCTATAAAGCTTCAAGTTAAACCTATGCTGGATATTTTTTGGGGGGTGTGGGTTTTTTGTTTGTTTGTTTTGTTTTTTTTAGGATAGCCTGTAAACCCCAAGCCTTACCAAAAAAAAAAAAAAGTGCTTCTGTATATAGGCTTTGACTTAGAATTGCCAAGTGCATATTTTTATATCAAAATTCCTTAGCTACCAGGCCTCCTTAAGTGGCTCCAGAACTAATATCTTGCTGCTATAAATATCTGTGAGTGAATCAAAAGGCGCATAGGCCACGTGGGCTTGAACCAACTTGTAGAAAATGATGGTGTGACTTCCTGAGGCACAGATCTTCTTTTACTTTATGGTCTACCTCCATTGAAACATGCCTGAATATTTTCAGTCATTCTTAGTTGAAAATAAAGGGTAGGAGAATAGAAGTCACTATTTTTTAACAGCCATTGGGTGCTGCTAACACGTTGAGTGGTGAGCCAGCCCAGCCACGTGATGCTGTTTAAAATGCTTTATCAGTACTTGGGGCTACAAACTACATGGCCCCCCAAAAGACATCTGTGCTTATTCAGAAATGCCCTCAGATGCAGCTGTTATGTGGCTACACACCCGTTGTCCAGAGTTTCTGTATTTCTATGCCAAGCTGCGGAACCAACCTAACTGGACAAACAGGAATGTAACAAACGATCCCTGTGCTATGAGTCACATTAACTATTTATATGGAAGAGGTTGCTAAGACGTTGCAGGAAACCGCATGCACCATGGACCCTGCTATGACATGTTTTATTGAATTTTCTGGACACATATATAAATCATAATCTACAACTTGCTCTCAGATACGCACATCATATTATAAGCAAATCAGAGTTTGGAGACTGTCTTGGCTTTTGAGTGTTTCCACCCATGCTTCTAGAGTTTAGAAGAAAAAAAAGAGCAGATAAAAACTGACCAGTTAAAGATATATTTCCCACTGGAGAAACACTTAGCTTTATTCTCCCTCATGGGTGGGGGCAGGGAAAGGGACTAGTTTTTCTCTTCAGTTTTAACTGTTCAGGGAACATTGTCTTGTCTTCAGCCAGATTCAGGTATTATCACAAAAAAGGAACCAATCAGTGAAGTCTTTAACAAAGTTTTCCACGTTCCAAGCTATTGCACAGTTAGTGTTTTCAAGTTGAGTAGTCTTTTCGGGATTGGCGTAACCTGTTCAGGTCATTGCATCAATACACCGCCTCCTAGCAAACTTGTGAAAAGTTATTCACTCTGCTGGATGCCAAATAACCTGTAATATCACCATCCTCCAGAGATAGTGCAGAGGGAGTTCCACGCACTGACTCAGCCGTGCATACTATGCCCTACTGTGCACCAGACTTGGGACACCAGAGTGAGCAAGGCATGGTGCCTGTTCTTGGTGCCGTTACAGTCTAGGTGTATGTATAGGGAAAGTGGACTCATACATGGAGCATCAGCATGCACTCTGGTAAGTGCAGTATTATTAAACACGCAAAAGCTAAAACTTAGAGGAAACCTACAGTTTTTTTTTTAAATTGAAAGCCATAGTGAAACCCATTTTGCTTATGCCAATGGTCTCTGTGAGGAAAGTGATTCATGTCTCAGCTCTCTGTGACGCTCCTGCCCCGCATGCACAGATGTGTTTGAAAGCCCCAGCAGAGCAGTGACCACAGCAGACAGATGCTCTCTACATATCTCACACCTAGTTGTCACAATGCTTTGAGGTTGCACGCGCTCCAGGATGCTGTAGGCATTTTATATTTCCTTGACAGATCTGCATTCTGAAGAAGAAGGTTTATAGTAAGCTGAGTATCATAATAAAATAGCATTTTTCTTTCTACTTTCTTCTTTTGGTGACAACACTTTTCTGCAAAGGACCAGATAGTATTTTAGGTTTGGGCCCCCATGAGTTCTGTGTCACCCTCCCAACTCTGCCTCTGTAGCAGCCACAGACACACGTAGATGGGCACAGCTGTGTTCCCGTTTACAAAACCAGGGGGTGGGGCAGATTTGGCTGCCAGGCCCCAGTTTGCAAACCCCTGCTCTGTAAGCAAGATTTTTGTCTTGACGAACAGTCCTGAAGGGCAGGCTATAAGGAAAAACCAACAGTAAATTTGGGGACCCAGCACCTCTCTCGAGACCCCAAGGTCCAACTCCTTCATAGCAGCTTTGGTTTGATGCAAGTCAGTAATTTCTTCCAGCCTTGGTCTTTTCATGAAATAGAGGGATTCGACAGAATGATGTCTACAGTGCCGTTAGCCACTGGCATTCTCTTCTCAGAAAGACACAGGAAACTAAGTCCCGTAAGGTGAAATTTAGTAGGGAAAAGTAAGAAATCTGGTATTATCCTTTACTAGTCTATGTCTAGTTAAGATAAGCTGCATAGAGACAAGCTGGAGAGCCCTGGACCAAAGCAATGTGGATGGAGGAATTTGGAGCTTTAGCTGGTGACCCACGCTTTGAGTCAGCAAAGTCAAAGGGCTTCCCCCAAAGGCAGGGTAGTGTTTGTTTGGGATGATGTTTTTTGATACTGGGGACTGAACCCATGGGTGTTCTACCTTCAAGCTAAACCCCAAGCCTTATTTTTGTTTTGAAACAGGATCTCCTTAAGTTGCTGAGGCTGGCCTCAAATCTTTGATCCTCTAGTCTCAGCCTTCCAAGTACTGGGAGTGTACCACCACATCCGCCAGCAGGGTAGTTTTAAACTGCGTTTGTTAGGGGGAGGGAAAGTGTCCCGGACTTTCTGAGCTCTGTGCTGCTAAGACTATACCTCAAATGTTTCAATCAGTCTTAGATACTCCAAGAGTGGTCACAGAATTCCCATGCTGCCTGGAGAGAAGATTGAAGGAAGTAGGCAGAGATGAGAGAGGCAGAAACAGCTAAACTTAAGAGTTTATACAGTGACTCTTTATGATCAATATGTTTCCCTTTATGATCAATATGTTTATGATCAAAAATGTTTCCCTTTATGATCTACGATAGCGCCCCAAATGTAATTGGCATGAAAATATTTGTCCAAAGAAAGAGTCTGAGTGTGTAAATAATGTTCAAGTGGGAGAACTGTCCTCCTTGCTCTCAGTGGCACCAGAGAACTAGGACCATGGGAGGAAGCCACAGGCGACTGGGGGAGAGGCGGGCGGCCTGCACATCCTTGCCCCCCAGAGGCAGCCAGAGCAGTCTGTTGGGAGTGCCCAGGGCAACCTGAGGACAATCCCCACCCTCCTGAGGGCCACCTGTTAGCTGCATCACATTCAGTTGCCCTTGAGAGCAGGTCCAACATGTCCCCATAAGGCCCAACTGGCCTGGGGAGTTGAGTCTGCCCTAGCTGCCCTTTTTTGTACACACTCTTTCCTGTCCGTGCTGTTGTGGCTATGGGCACATGAACACCACTGGTGCTGTGGGAAATTATTTTAACTACTACGAAGACAATTATGTATTTCTTTTTAAGCATATTAGAAAAATAGAACTAACACATCAAAACTTAATATATATATATAATAAGACAAGATTAAAGGTTGCATTGAAAACACAAATTTAAAGTTGAATTAATGAAAAATAGGAAATAATAGCATGCATATTCAGATATGGCAAAAATTGGCAAAGTGTATGTGAATAGTTGAAGTCTGTACTAGTAGATTCTTAAGTGAGGCATAGAAAAGTCATTTTTATTTTGCTTACTAGTGTCCCAACTCCAATTCTGCTTACAATAGGATCTTTTTCTACATCACATAATTCTATCACTGAACAAGGCTGAGATGATTTGGTTTTTATTAAAACACACAGTAGAATCTTGCCCACAGAATAGATTCAGAGAGAGAGGAGGGAGGAAGGGAGGGAGGGAGGGAGGGAGGGAGGGAGGGAGGGAGGGAGAGAGAGAGAGAGAGAGAGAGAGAGAGAGAGAGAGAGAGAGAGAGAGAGGAGAGAAGAGAGAAGAGGGAGAGAGAGAGAGAGATTTTTTAAGTCTTACACAGTCATTCCTTCAGCCTTCCTCCCTGTCTTTATCTGTGTGTGTACCTTTTACTCTAGGGTAGATGTGCTTTATATTTTTCATTTTAAGTTTAGAATATCAGATTACAGACTCCTCTTTTCTACGTGTTCTGTTCTTCCCACTGCTGGCCACTTGTCATTCTTCAAACCTAACACCATCTTCCCTTCTGCTTTGCCTTGACCTAATGTCTTTGCAAGTCAAGTGGAATTTACGGTGTGGTTCAGGTGCTAGAGTTTCAGCCTCTTCTCCAAATGCCTTCCTTAAGAAGCTTTACACACCCTCATTTTTCTTGTCTGTAATTTTCCATGGTGTTTTATAATTTAAAGTCTTGACATGTACCCTATCATTCCTTTTTTTTTTTTTCTGATCTCCCAGGGAGCTTTGTATCTGCCACATGCCCTCTCTGATTCACAAAAGTCTTTCTCTTCCTCCATTAAAAAATGTGCCAGGAAGCCCATGAGGATACCATGTCCCATGAGTGGGGTCCCTCTGAATTTACCCCTGGTGCTCTTTTCCTCCAGATCCTTGATTCAAACGTTTAAAAGATTTACCTTCCTATACACATTTATACAAACTATTACTATATGGCCTATGTTGTGCATTATCTGATGTATGCCTTAGTTTTGGATATGTTTCTTCTATGTCCATTTTATTATTTGGGGTCTGGACATGGTGAGAACAGGAATTTGGTTTATTCATTTTGGACAGCCCTGGTATTTAAACAATTTATCTTATAAGGAGCATTCTGTGGAAAGTTCAGCTCAGAAGAAAGTATGTTCAATATCTAGAGAAATGAAAGCTGATTCTTCTTTTTGTGGATTATTTTACAGGCTGGATTATAGTGGGCCTTCAAGAGAGTTTTTCTTCCTGGTATCCAGAGAACTCTTTAACCCCTATTATGGCTTATTTGAATATTCAGCCAATGACACATACACAGTACAGATAAGTCCCATGTCTGCTTTTGTAGACAATCACCATGAATGGTAAGTATTTTACTAACAGTTTTCTCTAGTTGATTTTCTGTCATATTACTTTGTTTTACCTTTTGTTGTTATTATTTTGGTGGTGCTAATTGGGCATTGAACCCAGAGGCATTCTCCTCTGAATTATAACCCTAGCCCTATTTTATTTTGAAACAGGGCCTCACTAAGTTTCAGAGGGCCTTGCTAAGTTATTGAGGCTAGCTAGCTTACCTTCAATCCTCCGTCTCAGCCTCCTCAGTACTGGGATTACAGGCATGAGTTGTTGTTACTAAGAATTGAACAGAGGTGCATTCTACCTCTGGGCTGGACCCCCCCAGCCCTATTTCATTTTTTATTTTGAAACAGGATCTTGGTAAGTTGCTGAGGATTTCCTTAAGTTGCTGATACTGACCTGGAACCTGTGATCCTCCTGTCTTAGCTTCCTAAGAACTGGGATTATAGGTGTGTGCCACCATGCCTGGCCCATATTTCTTTTAACATTTTCCTCCTTTGGACAAAATTATATTATCAATTAAATACCTCATCCAACTCTTATTTCTGTATGTCAAATTTAAACACACATGCAGTTCCTAAGCTAGTAATCAATTATGCTACATAAGATCAATTTTGAATAAGTTGAATAGAATTCAAAACTTTTCCCAATGGCAAAAAAAAGTTATAAGATGATGTGATATTTCTCAGAAGACCCTAAGCTCATCTCTGTACATTTGGTTGAGCTCTGATCTACATGGGGGTGGAGGGGAGGAGGGCCTGAGCCTGAGATCCTATGTCCAGCTGTTTCTCTAGTAGCCTTTGGGGAAGTGGCTGACACTGGTGGGGTGGGGGTGCAGCAGCTGGAACTCCATTCAGCCTATGAGCCATTGGAAGTGTAGAATCAGGGATCGCCTCCTTCCTAATTTCTCACACAAAATCATCGAGAAAAACTGATTTAGAAACTTCCATCTGGAAGTATTTTTTTGAAAATCCGAAATGGCTCTTTGCAAATGTCCTTACATCTTTTTAAAATTCCTGCATCAGTACACTTTAGATATTTGCATAACTCCTATAAACTTGTTCTCTTTAATTTTCACTGATAACAAAGAAAGAATATGAGGAGGACTCATGGAAAGACAAGATTTTGAGTCATGAGGTTAATATTGATGGGTGGAGGGCTTTAACTCTTAAGATTTACTTTTCAAATCTACTTCTATTTCGCTCTAATTTGAAGTCTTCCTAACTTTGGCTGTTGCAGCGTGCTAACATAAGTGGAAATAAAGAGAAACAAAACTGCTGGACATTAATCTCAAAATGCCTAGAACTAAAATGACAAATTGACAGTATAAACCCCAGTATGGATTTATATTTTCAGAAGGCATCGGGCTTTCAAAGAGCTAGAGGAAACAAGTATACATCTGGAGCAGCAAACCCAGTCATAACAGATCTATGTGATGTAGTTTCCAAGTTGATTCAGAATGGAATTGAGCTTTGAAATTTTGGAGAACAGCATGTCTCACAAGGAAACTCCCTCAAATGTCCATATGCACTTTTTTGCGGGGGGGAGAAGGGGTGGTACTGGGGATTGAACCCAGAGGCATTCTATCTTTGAGCTACATCCCCAGTTTTGTTTTATTTTATTTTGAAACAGGGTCTTGCTAAATTGCTAATACTGGCCTGGAGCTTATGATCCCCCTGTCTCAGTCTTTGAAGAACTAGGATTAACATATGAATCATTATTTTGTGTGTGTTATACTAGGGATTGAACCTAGCAGCATTCTACTTCAAGCTACATCCTCAGTCCCATTTTATTTTTATTTTGAAACAGGGTTTCTTTAGGTCAATGAGAGTCTCACTACTTGCTGAGCCTGTCCTCAAACCTGTGATCCTCTTGGCTCAGCCTCCCAAGACTGGGATTACACAAATGTGCCACCATACTCTGCTTGAATCATTCCTGAATGGGGATAGTTGTCTTTAGGAATGGGATTTGAGAGAGTACAAGAAGAGGAACTTTCTCCTTCTGAAATCGAGCTTTTCCTCAGAAGGGAATTACAACTTAATATTCATTAGAAAAAGCCAGCTAATATTCATGTACACAAACTAGAAGGGATATTTTTTTTCTTTTTGTCAATTTCTCTTCTAAATGATCTAGGAAATTTCACTGAAATGTTAAAAAGGGATTCATATTGCTAAATGTGGAGGGCCCCTTAGTAACATGATGGACACAGCGTATGGGTGGAATACTGAATATCAGTGAAGCAGATTTATGAATATCAGTAAAGCAGTTTTCTTCAACAAGGAGATATAAATTATTGGCTAATGAACACACAGCCTATAGCACATACCAACTCTTCTGGACCTAGGAGGTAGTTAATCTTGAACAAACCTAGATGGTTAGAGTTGGAACACATCCTGGAAAACAAATAGACCCATGTATTTTTAAAAATTTATTTATTGGTACATTATATTCATACAGCATGTTGGGGTAAAAACTTGTATGGACATACATATACACAAAATAGACCCATTTAGAAACTGCCGCATTGACATGTAAGCAATCCATGTTTTCTCTTTGTAGGTTCCGGTTCAGCGGGAGGATCCTTGGGCTTGCGCTGATACACCAGTATTTGTTGGATGCCTTCTTCACACGGCCCTTTTATAAGGCTCTTCTCAGAATGTAAGAGTATTTCTATTGCATGTGTGACTGGCAAATAAAAATGCAGTTTTTACCTTATTGAAAAGAGTCTTTTGTGAAAGTCATTGTTATCTATTCACTGCCGCAAATCTGTTGTTGTTAAACTGAACGGTAGTGTAGAATTCAGAAACAAATCCAAATTTCAACCCGATTACTGTGTTTTTTTCTGCTCCTGACCCTTTATTCCTGTCTGGCCGCCAAATCTCAGTTTCGCTCTACTCCAAATAACTTATTCTCATTTGTTGCAACACATGTTTCTTTGAAACAATTGTACTTCAGACAGAGCCCTGGAATTCTTGTGGCACTAATGCCGATTATTAGTAAAATAGTTGTGGCTTAGTCTAGTGACTCACGTCCCCTGATTCTTTGAAATGCATTTTATGTTTTGCCTCATGCAAACCTTCAACTGCCTACTCTTGGTTAAATTTTCTTTCTCCTTGGTTTTGTTGTTTTCTTTATTTTTGGCTTGTTCTTGTGCCATGCTTTTCCTGGGATCTCCCTATATGCCAAACAATAATTTATGATTGCAGATGAAAATTTAGCGTTCACAAAACTTTTTCTTTATTGTTATCATGATGAAATATTACAATTATTGTAAAATGGAGAGCAAACTGTTCCTGTCCTATAATCAGTGTGTAGTCATTCACAAGACTGAGTAGGAGAAGGCCATTGTTTGGGGGGTGCTGGCTCAAATCAGCAGTGAGAGAGCGCTGAGTCAGGGCTTGGTCTGGCTATCTCATTCCCTCGCTGAGCCCGAGGACCTACTTTCTACAAAATGGAGGCCCAGACCGCCAATGAAAGCAGACCAAATGTTTGTTATGTGCCCTCAGAGAGGTCAAGAGGAAGACTTGCCTGCCTCTGACGGTCTTTGCAGCTCCATCTTGGGCCACAGGGTCCATTCCTTGCCTCCCCAGGTCAAGTAGACCCACTTTGTATTTTACAATTTCATTCCCTTATCTCTGTGTTCTCATTTAAGCTTTCAGAAAGGGTGATCTATAGCAACTATTTACACTTACCTCAAATTCACACTCTCAGCACTCTGCATAGTCTATTTTCTTTCCCACCAGTAACACTCAGAGGCATTCTACCTCTGGGAAATGCCCCCAGCCCTTTTTATTTATTTATTTAGTTAGTTAGTGTTAGTTTTGAAACAGGATCTAAGTTACTGCGCTCTGACTTCAGACCTGCAATCTTCCTGTCTTAGCTTCCAAAGTTCTGGGATGACTGGTGTGTCATCGGCGCCAGGCACATGGTAACTTTTTCTTTTTTCTTTTCTTTTCTTTTATTTTTTTGGTGGTACTGGGGTTCCTGAAAGCCCTTGTACCTTGGGCTACACTCCCAGACCTATTTTATGCTTTTTACTTTGAAACAGGGTCTCTTAAGTCAGCGCAGCTGGCTTCGAACCTGCGCGGTCCTCCTGTCTCCACCTCCCAAGCGCAGGGATTACAAACGTGCACCACCACGCCCGGCTAACCTTTTAAGAAAGACTGTTTAGTTCTTTTCTTATTGTGTCATTCTTCTGCTTGTGATACTGTTGAGCACCTACCCCCACCACTACTAATTATTGGGTCTTTCCCTGGTGTAGATGACACTGTGCTCTCCCAATTCTCCTTTTATTTTTCTGTCTCATATGTGAGCCTCTCCTCTGACTTGCTTTAAACTTTTGTGTTCCTGAAGCTTCCATTTTGGCCTGTGCTCATTGGAAGGATGGCATAGGGAAATTTTATCACTTGTCTTATGTCATGTGGACTCCCAAATCAGTGCCCTCAACCTTGACCTCTCTTGAGTTGCAGGCTCCCATGGTCAACAGTCCTCTAAATATCTCTGCTTAGATGTCTCACAGGGACCTCAAAATCCACATGGTTAAAGCTAAACTTATCATTTCCCCTTCACTTAAAATAGACCTTAAAATGGACCCATGTGCCCAGTCACAGTCCATGGTGCTCTTGTTCTGGGTAACTCTGGTCAGAAATCAGGAGTGACTCTTAATGAGAGATGACAAATGCATAATATACGTTCTGTTCTTTCCCATCTCTGATCCTATTCTCATGGAATTATTTACAAGTCATTAATGAGAATTTGTTCCTGAACTCTTGTGGCCTCAGAAAAAATTGTTTCAGTTTATTTCACTCAAAACCATCAGTTAATCAGAGTTGGCTTGTGACACGAGCTCATTTGCCAACCCTATTTTAGATATCCTTCTTTTTACCATTCTCTAACAAAACAATTTTCCTGATTTCTACAGGCTTTCCCTCTAAAGTAATTCTCAAATTTGCCTTTTCTCCACTCTCGATAGCCCTCCCTAATTAGAATCCACATCTATTTTGGCCAGATCACTGGAGGGATCTATTAACTGGCCTCCATCCCATCCCACACTGTGATTTCCAGGGGAATGTTTATAACTCACCTCTCCCATTTGATTGTGTCACCCCTTTATTAAACTCTCTCAGATGTTCTGAATCACCATGCTTCTTAGAATGATACTCAAGGCCCATTCCCAGCTGCCTTTCTAGTCTCTTTCTCTGGAAATTGTGTCTTATATAGTGTTATCCATGTGCTTATAGTATTCTATACTACATGCATGGCTTTGTGTTTCGTACATGTTATTCTCCCCTCTTCCTTTCTTTTCTCCCTTAACTTCTTTCTCATTCATTTCTTTTTATCTCTTCATATTTTAAAAATCCTACAAAATTTAATATAAACATCATCTGCTCTAAAAAAAAAAAACTTTCCCTGAATCTCCAAGTCAAAACAAATATCTCTCGTTTGTTCTGATAGCTACCTTTATAATATACATTTTTAAAGAGCATGAATTTTAAGCACTATCTACTCTATTCTGTCACTTATTTATATTAACTTACCTGCTTATATACCTGACTCCCTGATGAAACCATTAGCTTCTGAGACTAGTGACATCAAGTTCATCAAGTAGCTATTAAGATGTCTGCCTAATAAATACCCCATGCCTAATAAATGTTTAGAATGATCCAAACAAGATGACCTTTGAAATTGAGCTGAGTGGAGGGAAATTTCAAAATGACAATAACAAATCAATACTCCCACCTTTATTCTACAGCATGTAATAGTCACTCCACTTCATGTAGATCCTGTCTGCGCAGTGAAGAAAAAGAGAGGTGATATAGAAAGTCATTATTATTACCGAGAGAATTTTGACTTGCTGTTTTTTTTATAATCTCAAAATAAGAATCATGAAGAAATCTATGAACATTAGTACAGGATCTAGTCTTTTAAAAACTAATGAAAAACAAATTTTAAATATAGAAATTTATAAATAATTTGAAACAAGGAGAGCAAAATTTAGAGTAGTATAGTGCAGCCAAAAAGAACACTGAATCCAATTTGTCAACCCCAGGTTCTGTTTCTGAATCTGACATTAATTTTGGATGCTTGTGTAAATGACAGTCACTCTTCCAGTTCTGCACATCAAGAAAAGGTTATGTGGTTCCTGTGGCACTTTATAGATCCAGAATATTTTAATTTACACCAAATTTTTAAATTATTTCTCTGATTTGGTTATTGAATCTAAGAACTTTCTGGAAATTACTGCCTATTAAGTTGATGTAGTTATCATTAATTCTCAGTTCCTTTCCTCATGACTCTGGGTGTTTGCTAAGAACCAGGACTATGTATTTGTTTCTATTCATCATTTTAGTCTGTGTGACCTGAGTGATCTTGAATACCTTGACGAAGAGTTCCACCAAAGCCTACAGTGGATGAAAGACAATGATATCCATGACATCCTAGACCTCACGTTCACTGTGAACGAAGAAGTGTTTGGGCAGGTTTGTGGATGGGCACAGCTCTGCCTGAGTGTGGTAACTGAAGGATACTGGTTGGTGAAAAGTTAATTCCATGGCTAAGATCAGTTGTTTATTTATTTGTGGCTTATTGGATAATCACATTCAACTATAATAATCTTGGTTGTAAAGATTATTTTAATGCCAACTGTGGATTAAGATGTTCTTATTTATAGATTACAATAAGCCTTATTATAAACAATCTTCCTTTTATTTCCAACTAAAATATCTACAAAAGATATGAGAATGTGCCCTGTATAGAAAATTATTTTTAATAGTCTATGCTATCCTAGAGTTGAATATTAAATTCTTTGATTGGCATTTGTACTTAGCTAGCATTCAGATTTAAGAACTGAAATTGATTATTTTGAAACCGAGAAAATGTAAATAATATTTTGGAGAAGGCTTGAAAACAGAGCACAGTGATTTTATTTCAAAGCTGGTGGACGAGTAGGCTTAAAGATCTCTCTCAAAAATTACATATTAGTTCTTATTAGGAACTAATATTTGGCTGGGTTTTTGAATTTCATATGCTTTGAAAAATAAATTCTCAATTTAACATTTACTTGAGTATATTTCTGTTTTCTTAAGTAAATCTTTAGTTTCATATTGGCCTTCTAGATGTAGTTTCTAAATCTTAGAGGAATTTGTGGAAAAGAGTTTTGTCAAACATTCAAATAGCAATGGACAAGTATCTGGAGCCAATTCATCTGTATTTTTTAAATGTATTTTTTTTTAATTTAAGACTCAACCATTAACCATTGCAATGCATTTTTTTTAACCACAGAGGCTCTCAAACATCAGCCCAGTGCCTAGTTTTTACGAGAGAGAGAGAGAGAGAGAGAGAGAGTGTGTGTGTGTGTGTGTGTGTGTGTGTGTGTGTGTGTGTGTGTTCCATGTGTGGTCCCTTACCAGCTGCTTGTGGGATGTACTTGGACAGGCAAAGGACAGGTAGCCAGCTTATTTCCTTGTGGTGGCAGCAGTATGATTGCTTTCTGGTCAGTTCTTTTGTTTTTTAATCTCAGATTACTGAACGAGAATTAAAGCCAGGGGGTGCCAATATCCCAGTCACAGAGAAGAACAAGAAGGAGTACATCGAGCGGATGGTGAAATGGAGGATTGAAAGAGGTGTGGTTCAACAGACAGAGAGCTTAGTGCGTGGCTTCTACGAGGTAAAGACAGCCAGCAGTTGTGAGGGGCCCACAGTCTGAGAGCAATAACGCCCTGGTTCACCCTACTGTGTTTTACTTGTGTGTAGAATACTCCATCTTATCCTTGGCAGTATTCATTGATACTCTTTTCATTTAAAAAGTCCATATTTTTCCTATATACATCAAAAGCACACGCACAGGTCAATGTACTTGTTATATGAAATTGCTGAAATGAGTGCTATGACTTTAAGTATCATTTTATTTGTTTTTTTTTTTTTTTGGTGGTACTGGGGGTGGAACCCACTATACTCTCAGACCTATTTTATATTTTATTTGGAAACAGGGTCTCACTAAGTAGCTGAGGCTGGCTTCAAACCTATGCGATCCTCCTGTCTCAGCCTCCCAAGCGCACGAATTACAAGCGTGCTCTACCACACCTGGCAGCATTTGATTTTTAATGACCAATAACAGCCTTTAAGTCATGATTCTTCCTCACGCTTGGATTAAGTAATCAAATCACATGTTTACAATGTGAAATGATTGTGTATGAGGGCCAGAATGAACTGTTACATGTATTCTATGTGATTCTTTTTTCTTCTAAGCACTAGATCCTTTCCAGAAGAAAAAACTAAATGAATAAATCAGTAGTCAACAAGTGCTAACTGGCCCAACCTTGCTTAGCTTCTGAGATTAGAGGAGCTCAGGCATGTTTAGAATATGACCACAGACAAAACAAAAATTTCAGTGAGGCAAATCTACCAACTTTCTACCAAAAACTAAATAAAATAAAATACCCTGTATTTATAGAGAGCTTTACAATATTTCAAGTGCTTACATAGAATACACCCATATTACTCCCCAAACTCTTTGTATGCTCATTTTCTGATGGGGCTTAATGATAGCTTACATTCTCTCAGGCTCTTAAGCTATGCCCTGTACTCTTTTTCCTCTACAGGTGGTGGATGCCAGGCTGGTGTCTGTGTTTGATGCAAGAGAACTGGAACTGGTCATCGCAGGCACAGCTGAAATAGACCTAAGTGATTGGAGAAACAACACAGAATATAGAGGAGGTGAAATTTGATTTCTAGATGGATGGATTTTAAGTTTCAAATTAAAGGGAGGCATGGTTGAGCATGCTGTTCTGAACACAGGCAGACAAAAGCACTTGCACTGTAATCATAGGTCTGATGCAGTCTCCCCAGAGACCTTGGGCAAGGTACATTCCCTTCTCTTACTTACCTCATCAGTCAAAAGGGGGAAGGACTGTTTACACACCATCTCAGGATGTCATAACTCTTAATCGCTGTTGATGAAATGGGACCAGAAGAACACTAATTAATTATTTTATGGTGTCATTAATGAAGCACCGGGCAGGTAACATCCAGCTGGTTAAACTCGACCTATTCCATTTTCATTTTAAAATTTCAGGAGGCACACCCTGTGTACTTCCTAGTCAGCACAGTTTTTCTGCAGCTCATTGAAAGACAGGACAGTTGTAATTCATCATTGGAACACCTGGCTTGAGTATCCCACGATTCACAAAATTCATCAAGTTTGTTGGCAAAGCCCTTTAAACTAAGCATTTGGTTTGTCTGAAAGGAAATTGTTGTAAGATTAATTAAATGAGAAGCTTCAGAATTGGATTTTTGTAGATCAGTGCAAATTATCAATTAGTAAAATTAGTAACTGGGACCAAAGATGTTGAAATTGGATTATTAAATCTGTAACCCTATGGAACCCAGAGTTCATTTTGTCCAATAGTTTTAGGCAAAGGAAGAATACATTTTTTCCAGAATTTATTGCAGTGTTAGAAATTCTTCAGAACTTCACCACCAATGCCATTTGTTTTAGGGTCTTGTTTTTAACTCAAAATATAAGAAGTTAGCAATAGTTCTAACTTGGATAGTGAAACATGCAAACTTTCTATCACTGAGCATTAATCACTTAGAAGAAATTGAAACCTGAACAGTGCTCCAGTTATCTGTAAGATGAAACAGAGATCTTGAAAAACATTTTGACAGGTTTAAAGTAAAAAATTCTTTAACCTTTGTTAAACTGCTTTTGATTTTGCCCATGCCTGGCTCTTCCAGCTCTTCCCTGCTGCCATGGCTGGCCATGCCTGCCTGTTTTCTCTGAAAGGCTCTGTTAAGTCGGAGTTTCCATCGCTGCTCTTTCTGAGTACAACTGCTTAAATAAGTTTTCCAGTTGGCCCTATGTATGATCCATGTATAGCACTGGTCATTATAACTTCATTAGCCGAGCTTTTCACTAACTAGAACACAATTTTTCTGGCATTCTATGTAGCTTATCCTCTGCCATAGATATCATTTCCTCATTCCTCCCCACCAGGACACACTAATAGAAACGCAGTTAAACAGATCAGCAGTATAAAATTTTATTCACTATATCCAGCTAATCACGGACCTATTTCTATGGTTATTATAAGTCATACCAGATGAGACCCGTAGGAGGAGCAGAAAAAGGGTGCGATGCTCAGCTGCCACATTTGCTAACCCGACTAGTTGGCACTGGATGCCAGAACTATGCTGCCACTGACCATATGTTCATGTGGCAGCTGTTTGTAGAAAATACGAGACACATTCACTCTTTCTCCTCCAAAAGAGAGTTAGCACAAACAGCAAAGATGAAACAGAAAAGGGGTACTTTATAAGGTCAGAAAGCTTTAATGCTAGAAAGAACTATTGGGTTTATTTTATAGATGAGAATACTGTTAGCTCAATACCAAATAATCTTTACCAAAGACTGGACATGAACCTGTGTGTCCTCATGCCCAATCCAAATCTGTTTATCCTTCACTTGACTCTGTTTCTTCTCCAAAGGGGACTAAACCTCACTGATGAAATGGCAAAAATAAGATGAGAGTTCCTACAACTACACAAACATGTAAGAAAACATCCAGATTGAAATAAATCCTACCCAGCTGGGTGTAATGGAGCACACTGTAATCCCAGTACTTGAGAGGCTGAAACAGGAGGATCGCAAGTTCGAGAACAGCCCCAGCAATGTAGCAAGACTCTGGAAACCTAGCCAGATTCTGTTTCAAAATAAAGTGGGGGTATGGGTCAGTGGTAAAATACCCCTGAGTTCAATTCCTAGTACCACAAAAGAAAAGAAAATTCTACCACCTTTTTTTGACCACCAACTCAGAACTAAAGTAGATTTGGTGCATCTAGAATATGCCTATCAGCTGGTTTGACTCATTAATTACACCTTAATTTCTATCTTCCTTCTCTCTGAACTTATTTATTTTTTACTGAAAGATTTGGAAATCCTCAACTACTGCTTTACCCTACCTGTGAGGTGATACTTTTGACATTGTTTAAAATGTACTTTTGTTGGTGTATTGTAACTACACATCATACTGAGATTCAAAGTGATATAAAATACATGCACACAATACTCGGTGTGTTTCCCTCTGGAGCCCACCCCCAACCCATGCATGCTAGTGGGGTTGGCAGTGATGCCTTCATACTTGTACGCAGCAGTATTTCAACTGTGCCCTTCATCAAGCCACCTTCTCCTTTCCACCTGCCTCGCACCATCCCCTTCCCCTATTCTCCTAGTCTATCCATTTATCTTAGGTGCCTTTTGTTTACCAATTTCACGTTAGTCTCCACATATGAAAGAAAACACAAGATCCTTGACTTTCTGAGACTGTCTGATCTCACTTATTATGTTCTTATTTCCATTCATTTTCCTGTAAGTGATATAATTTTGTTCTTTTTTATGGCTGAGTAAAATGTCATTGTGTGGATATATCATTTTCTTTGTCCATTCATCTGTTGATGGACACCTAGGTTGGTTTCATAATTTGGCCATTGTGAATTGTGCTGCAGTAAACATGGGTATGCTGTATCGCTATAGTATTGATTTTAATTCTATTGGAAAGATACTGAGGAGTGATATAATTGGGTCATATGGTGGTTCTATTCCTAGTCTTTTGAGGAAGCTCCATAATGATTCTCACAGTGTTTGTACTAATTTACAGTCCCATCAACAGTGACAATTTTAACATTTAAATTCCACTAAAGTATGGAATCAAATAAAACATAGTTGATTAATTAGGATTTATTGGTTGAAGGAATTAAAGTTTACTTTTTCCTTTTTGTTAATGAATCAATAAGAAAGTAATATATATGAAACTTTTTTATTTTATTGTGGTACTGCAGATAGAACCCAGGGGCGTTCTACCTCTGAGCTACACCCCTAGCCCGATTTTTTATTCTTTATTTTGAAATAGGGTCTCAATGGATTGCAAATGGCCTCACTAAGTTAGCTGAGGCTGTCCACAAACCATGATCCTCCTGTCTCAGCCTCCCAAATGCTGGGATTACAAGCATGTGTTACCACGCCCGGCTATATATGAAGCTTTTAAAAGAGCTTGCAGTTATATATTTCTTTATATAATTATTTGATTAATGTGTTTTTCCTCTACCAGAAGCCCTGTGAGGGTCTGTTTGCCATTATAACCCCAAGCTTATACAGTGCTTGACATAGAGGTACTTGAAAATTATTTCTTATATGATTGACCAAAAAAGTTAAGCATTTCCATTTACAGCAATTTTATTTTTTCAGAAAGGATACAGCTAAAATAACTCATTTGTTGTTCTTGCCACTGTATGAAAACAGAGTGGCCACTAAGTGAAAACAGAGACCTTTTGGTTTTATTTAATGTTTTAGTTTAACACTCATATTATCTTAAAGTGGTATTTCTTAGTTCTATTGTGTATGTGTATGCTACTGGGGGTATAATCCAGGGGCTTTTCTACCTCTGGGTTATACTCCCAGACCTGTTTTACATTTTATTTGGAAACAGGGTCTCACTAAGTTGCTGAGAGCCTCACTAAGTAGCTTGAGGCTGGCTTCGAACCTGTGCAATCCTCCTGTCTCAGCCTCCCAAGCGCGGGGATTACAAGCGTGCGCCACCACGCCCAGCTCTATTTCTTAGTCTTAACCTTCACAGAATCCAAGATGATTTTTTGCACCTGGGTTTTTTGTGGTGTTTTTGTTCATATGTGTCTTGGTGGGTTAAGATAGAAGAGTCACAGTAATATTGGCTTTTGTGATTGCTTTGATAGGATACCATGACAATCATATCGTAATTCGATGGTTCTGGGCTGCAGTGGAAAGATTCAATAATGAACAACGACTAAGGCTGTTACAGGTAAGAAGCCATTAATTTAATTTTTTTTTTTTTTTTTGCGGTACTAAAGATGGAACCCAGGGGCTTTCTACCTCCGAGCTACACCCCCCAATACAATAGCATAATTATTGTTGGAAACATGTATTTTAATAATTTCTGAGTATTATCCATGAATACATACAGCATTGATCTGAAAATGCAGGACACACCACTTCCATGGTCCTCTGTTTGCACAGTTACATGACTTCACTGCTATGTAAAACATCCCCAGGCAAGTCAAAGCATTCCATGAGGGCTTTAAGTTCCAACTCCAGTCCGAGAATTCCAGGGATGACATCTGCCTTCAGGACAGTTGGGTCCCTTCAGTGTGAGGCACTCTGCCCCTAGCATCCCTAGCAGCAAAAAGATAAAAAGATATGCTGTTCGATTCCTTAAGAAGATGCCCAGATCCTTGACAGAGTCCTTTTTTTTTTTTTTCTTTCTCTAAATTTCCACAAATTTGGGAAACAGTGACATTTAAAAAACACTGGAGCCGGGCGTGGTGACACATGCTTGGAATCCCCATGCTTGGGAGGTGGAGACAGGAGAATCACACAGGTTCGAAGCCAGCCACACTTGTTTAAGAGACCCTGTTTGCAAATAAAAATATAAAAATGGGTCTGGGAGTGTAGCCCAGAGGTAGAAGGGTTTCCAGGAACTCCAGTACCACCAAAACAAAAAACAAAAAACAAAAAAACTAGAAAGCTCTTTTCTTTTCTTTTTTTCTTTTTCTTTTCTTTTCTTTCTTTTTTTTTTTTTTTTTTTTTTGTATTGGTGATTGAACCTCTGACCAATTTTTTTTTTTTTGAAACAGCATCTCAATAGGTTTCTGAGTGTCTGGCTACATTGCTGAGGCTGTTCTTGAACCTATGATTCTCCTGTCTCAGCCCACCAAGTACTGGGATTACAAGTGTGTGTAACCACATACAGCAATATTTATAATTATCCAGTGCAACTGCTGGGTGGTTGTAGCTAAAGAAGTATGAGATATGGAGAAGCATCTTAGATGCTCAGGCAGAGCCTTATAAGTAGACTGGGTCTTGGCCCCTTTGAATTAAGATCTGGACCTCAAGTTTTCAGCTCCAGAAACTCTTTTTTTTGTTTGTATTTTTTGTTTGTTTAGTTCACCAAAGTTGATGAGGGACTGATGCAAGATGCATTTAGGTTAATTGTTATATTATTCATCTATAATGGGAAATATGCCTGGTTTCAGCATCTGAGCTGGTCAACTACACAGTGCTTTATTTTCAATAAGCACTCCACATCCCCCTCTCTTCATTACACTGTCTTTTCTTAGTATTCTATGTGGTTGCCAGATTTTGTGGCCTGTCTGTTCCATGTCTATGAAGTTCTCTCTCTGGAACTTTCCCACCTGCTCTTCTGGAGACCTTTGCATATGAACAGCACAGTGCCTTTCCTGGCCTCTGCTCTCTGTCTTCACTTTCTCCTCTTTTCTCGGGTTGCTAGTTTGTTACAGGCACATCCAGCATTCCCTATGAAGGATTTGCATCTCTCCGAGGAAGTAATGGCCCAAGAAGATTCTGTGTGGAGAAATGGGGGAAAATCACCGCTCTTCCCAGGTAAACTAGAAAGTAACATTTATTTGTTGCCATCTCAGGGTCCTGGGGGAGACCTCTAGATTGATTACAGACAGATAGTTTTATGTTGATAGTAGAAAGTTTTTAGAATGAATTTCTTTCTTGTTACTTTCCTAAAGGGAGAAAGTAAAAAGATCTCCCTGATCATATTTAAAATATATACATCTATGTCTTAAAATAGAAAATATAATAAAAACAAACTCTTTTCAAGCATTAATAAAGCAATGTCAGCCATCTTATTAGTGGTCTTAATTTAGAAATTTGCAGAAGCTCTAGTTTATACTAATAGATATTTAGAATTCCTTCACCCCAAATTACCATCGTGGTTACTGAAGACTATTGCATCTTATGAATGTGCTCTATACTTCTGTAGCTTATATTGTATATGTCTTTTTTTTCTTTCTTCCTTTTTTTTTTTGGTGGTCCTGGGGGTGGAACACAGAGGCTTTCTATCTCTGGGCTATACTCCCAGTCCTATTTTCTATTTTATTTGGAAACAGGGTCTCACTCAGTTGCTGAGAGCCTCACTAAGTAGCTGAGGCTGGCTTCGAACCTGTGTGATCCTCCTGTCTCAGCCTCCCAAGCACGGGGATGACAAGCGTGCGCCACCACACCCGGCTTGTATGTGTTTTAATTCCATGTGAATGCTGTCTGCACTGGATTCTCATTCATAATAAGATCATACATTTCCTTGGAATTGAAAATTTTGCTTTATTGCTGGTCTTAATAAATGCAAGAGACTGATTAGATGGTATTTGTGAAGAAAAACATACTTGAAGTTGAATGGAGAGACCTGGATATGGAGCAAAAGTAAAAAGGGGAGAAAATGAACAAAAACATTTCTTTTTCTGATCAACAATAAATACTATGGAATTTTTTTTTTTTTTTTTTTTTTTGGTGGTACTGGGTTCCTGGAAGCCTTTCTACCTCTGGGCTACACTCCCAGACCTATCTTATATTTTGAAACAGGGTATTGTAAGCCAGCACGGCTGGCTTCGAACCTGCATAATCCTCCTGTCTCCGCCTCCCAAGCGTGGGGATTACAAGCGTGCGCCACCACACCCGGCTGGAATTTTTTAAGTAAAAAAAACCTTAGCTCGCTCTCATTTTACTAATAAGAAACTGTAATATGGTGAGATTAATGATATTAGGTACTTCAAAATGTCATCCTAAATTTAAGTAGGCGTGACTTTGAAGAAGCGTGTTACATTAATGCTATAAGATGATAGTAGGTACCCGAAGTTGTCATAGTCAATTTAAGTACAACCAACTTTGAGAATGCACCAAGGCTTTCCTTTTAGTAATTATAAGACTAGTTTTTCAGAACTGTGGTCTTAGCATCAATAGATGAAGCAGGAAGTAGGGACCACTGAAAGTACAAATACATTGAGCAATGAGTAGCGTAAACTTACTGGCGTCTCCTCAGCTGCCTTGCGTGCATCATAGGCTGTGAATGGTGGCACTGCATCAAACAGCTAACAGTATTGAGAATTTGGTATACCAAACCCAAAAGACTCTCATTTCATTACATAAAGAACTAGCTTATTTTATTTATTCTTGGGTAATTAGCTTTCTTCCTCTCCTCTCCAACACATATTTGTATCTCAACAGCAGATTTAGACTATCTAAGTAAGGCTTTTCAGTATTTCAAGAAACTTAAGAACTGGTATCAAAGAAACAGGAAAAGTCAAATTAATTATATGTCACTTTGCTGTTGAAATTTATTTTTGTAAAGCCACTAAAGCAAATGGAATAAACTGTAATAATGAGATCTATCAGCTCTTTATCTTTGATCACTGGAATTTTCACGAAACCTGGTGGGCAGAGAAAGATAATTTGGGATACCGTGTGCTTCCTCATCTACCTTGTATGAGTGCGTTTCTGAAGATTAACTGAAATCATTCTTACAAAACACTTAACGGCTATCTCTGAAACTAAGTAAGCCTCCATTCAGTGGTGGCTGCTATTGTGATTTCTGAGTCACTCTCATCTCTACATATTAGACAGTAGCATATTGGCAAGAGCACAGAGCTTGAGGAGTTAGAAGACCTGGGTTCTAAACCCACCTCTGCCACCAGCTAACTCTGGAACTGTCAAGGTTGCTTGATCTCTGGGCATCAATTTGCTTATCACTAAAAGGCTGGGAAGGGTGGTAGGCTAGGTTTGGTTGAGTAAGCGGTAACACCAAAGAGTTACTGAAGAATCTCGAGTGTCAAGCTTATCTACATCTCTACTTCCTCCTGGTAGCTCCAGGAAGTTCCTGCCCTGACTCATTGTAAGTGTCGGTGTTCCTCAGTGTTATTGCATACACACAGTTGGGCAACAGGCCGGGTCGCTTCTTCTCTTACATATGCCTGAGGCTGGTTCTACATGCTTAGTTCTACCCCAATTATGAAATAGCACAAATAAAGATGGTCTTATCCATCTCTATAAAGTAAAATTAACAATGCCATGTTTAA
This sequence comes from Muscardinus avellanarius, assembly GCF_963383645.1. Classification (NCBI taxonomy): domain Eukaryota; kingdom Metazoa; phylum Chordata; class Mammalia; order Rodentia; family Gliridae; genus Muscardinus; species Muscardinus avellanarius. Next base: position 42,109,003 of record NC_137787.1, read on the forward strand.
AACATACTTATGATAATTGAGTGAGATAACACATATAAAAGTCCTTCTGTATTTTTTTGTTCTTTTCAAAACTTTTATCTTGAATCTCTTTAAGCCACTGTGCTGCTCTCTTAAAATGGGCCCCACCAAAAAAGTACATTTGGAGAAGAAAAAAAAAAAACTAGTATGTGACAGTATAGTCAAAGGCAATTTCACTGACATTGACATTGCCCTTTATGAAATGTGGGGTGTTTTATAGGTCTAAAAACGATCTGTAAGATCTGGTCTAAATAGATTGTTTTAGTTGCCAAGTCCGTTTCTCCCACCTTTGGAATAGATACACCCACACCTGCTATTTTCTGATACATGTAAGTTGCAGAACCAAATTGCTGGTCTGTCTCAAGCTGGCCAGCCTCAAGGTTGTTTATTTTTTCCTTTTCCTATTAATGATTCTCTGTTTAACATTTGAGTTGTGACATTGCACATACACACTGAAAAGAAAATGGATGATTATCCTCCTTACTTTAGGGGAAAAATGTGTCTTGTAAGACTGGCCTCAGTTTGTGTTGGGCATGGGAGGATGTGACCTGGGAAGCGGGAAGGAGCTCAAGCCAGTGTGATGTGGGAGAGCATCTTAGTCTTTCAAGACATGGATGATTCAGGGCCTTTCAGCCTTCCAAGCAAACAAATATGAGTCTCATTTTGTTCTCAGATTTCCAATTCTCACTTGGTGGTGGCAGTGGGTAGTTCTGCTCATAGTGTGGGCCAAGAAGTATATTAAAGTATATGATTGCCTCTGAAACCAGTACAAGTGGAATCCAGGGCTCTTTTTTTTCTTCTCTTATATGGTAATAAAATAACTTAGCACTCAGCTGACAAATAATGAGAGAGCCAAGGGCAGTCTCCATGGAGACTTGCAGCCTGAACACATTACTGTACTTCTGCTTTGTGGCTGGTGGTCAGGTTAGCTCTGAATTTGCATTTCTGTAGACTTCCTACCCCCTGGTACTCTGAAGCACTGTCAAATAAAAGAGTGAATTCACTTTGTGGCAGTTTCTCTTAAAGAGTCCAAAAATGGGTCGCTGGTCTGGAAAATGCACCTCTCCCATCGAGGTATAGAGTTTCTGTACATCACCCCTGGATGACGCACAGAGGAGCTGGGGAGAGGCAATCACTGTGGAGGGGTGTTGATTCTTGCCAAAGGGGAAATGTTAGTTTTTGAGAATGGCTGTCCCTGGATAATTTTTTGAATAAAATGCTGACCCAAATTAAGGAACTAAATATAAGAGTTAACTATGAAATAGATGTCTTAGGAAAAGCTTTTTTTTTTTTACAGTGAAATTGGATTTTAGAAGATAAAATCATTTTAAATGACCTGTTCTGTTTTAAAACTATGCTTTTTATTTTAATTCTTTACATAAATTTTTTATGAAAATGTTACAAAATGCATACTGTGTTAAAATTATTAAGTACATATTTAAAATACATAAATATATACCAATCAAAATTCCACTACTGAGATAAGATTTGTTCATATATTGGAATATATGATTTCACTCATGTCTTCAGATACTCATGTATGTGTACTAATCATGAACATCTTTCCATGACATTAAATATTGCTTTATAATAGCATTGATAATTTAATTTTTCCTCCTCTAGTACAGAAAATATCCTGCTATCAAAGTGAACTGTGAGCTAATAAATAGGAAAATCACTGAGGAGTCCTGAAATATAGTGCCACCTTCCTCAATTAAAAAAAATTAATTAAAAAGACGAGCCCTGGGAGGATCCCTTGGGTTCTACTTCTTCCTTATATTTGCTTTGAAGTATCCATCCTTGGCCTCTTCAGTTCCCTAACATCTGCTGGTCACTGAGGTGGCTTTTAATTTGGGAGGGAAGTAGGAAAATATTCTCATAAGATATTCTACTCCTTTGGACTTTGATACTGTTTCCTTTCCTCTCTGTCTGCTCAGTTCTATATAACAATAATTTTTAGTGTATTTGCTTTATTCTACCATTGAATCAGCATGGGCTAACAAAAATATATTGGAGATAACTCATAACTACCATACTGGAAGTCCTTAAATGTGATATACCTTTTGGATTGGTATTTACTTTAGAAGGTGGATGAATTTATTGTAAAACCAGATCATATATAGAAATACTTTTTCTTTTGGTAGGGTACTGAGGATTGGACCTAAAATATCAATTAAAATTCAACTACTGAGATAAAGTCTATTAGTATCTTGGAAAACATTAACTTCTAACTCTGCTGAACAGACTCCTAACTCATTCCTTGGGTTCAATGCTAGGCAAGTGGTCTACCACTAAGCTCAATCTCTAGATCATGTCAAAAAAGAAATTGAAAGAATTTGTGAATTTTTAATAGAATAAAAAGTTTACTTGCTACTTACAACAGACAGTATAATCCAAGTTAAACAACTAAAAGCTATTTCACACGTCATATATAAAAATTGTATTTGTGGGTGACAGATGTCACAACTGTTGAGGCATAGTCAACATTCTAGGCACAGTGTAATTCCAGTACCTGTAATTCCAGTACTTGTGGCTGAAGCAGAAATATAGCAGGTTCAAAGCCAGACTTAGCAAATTAGTGAGGCCTTAGCAACTTAGCTGGGCCTTTAGTAGTTTAGGGAGACCCAGTTTCAAAATTAAACAATAAAATAGGACTGAGGTGTAGCTGAGAGGTACAATCCCCTTGGGTTCAAACTTTAGTACTTTAAGAAAAAAGTACATATATCAGCCAGGCACGGTGGTGCACATACCAGTAATCCCAGTACTCAGGAGGCTGAAACAGGTAAAAGGGAAGATTCAGGCCAGCCTCAACAGCTTAATGAGACCCTCAGCAACTTAGTGAGATCATGTTTGAAAAAGTAAAGAATAAAACAGGGCTGGGATACAACTCAGAGGTAGAATGCCCCCGGGTTCAATCCCTAGTACATCCAAACAAAAATAACAAATGTATATGGTTATACATATATATATATATATATATATATATATATATATATATATATAATTCCCCAGAGTCATCTACGGATGAAGAAGTTACTGGCTCAGAATACACATTTAAACAATTTCCTTTGTGAATTATTCAGCTATAAGAATTCTTACTATAGGAGCATTACACACTCTATTTATAAAGCCAGGTGCATTTTCACTAAGGTGATCTAATGAAACTTTGGAATAAGGTATGAATTAGATAATAAGATCTGTTCCCTCTAGCCAGCCTATAGATACTCATCTGGCACTGTGCACAAAACCTTGTGGCAGGAATAAATTGATCTCTGTCCATGTAGACCTTAAAACGCAGGGACAGAGGTACTAGATATTTACATGAGCCAGCATCATTGGCCACCATAATGATATGAAAAGTGAGTAGCTGAGCAGTGAGTACCGTAGAATTCCTTTCCAGTCATTCACAGTTCTTGAATGCCTGGTGAGGGCCAAGGGCTGCATTGTGCTGCCATGGGCTTCACAGACAGATGTCTGTGACCTGCTCTCACCACGAATTCTTGCTCTAAACCTCATGATCTAAGAAGATACTAATGAGGATACTGGAGAAACGACGAATTGTTTAAAAATCCCAACAAGTTATACCTTTTCTCTGTGTTAATAAAGCTACCTGGGGTAACTGCCCCTGTTACTTTACATGACTCATAGGATCACTCCGTGTTATCGGCAACTTTGAGCTTCTCATCAGTCCTCTATCCGTTTCCTATACTCCATGCCACGCTTAATGGTACCTCTGCCATCCCCCCCTACAAACCCAGTCGCTGGCTCCCTTTCACCCATGAAATAAATGGAAAAGGTCTTTGCAGGAACCTGCCTGGCTTCCAGATGTGGCCCTGCGTCCTCCTACAGCCTGGGGCCACCTTAGCACCTGTCACTCAGCCTCTCAGGTTGATGATGCAATGCTTTCTCACACTTCCGGGAGATGTGCTGGGAAGATCTTTTTTTTTTTTTTTTTTTTTTTTTTTTGTCGATCCAGAAAAGCTTTGCACACCTACAAATCCTTCAAAATTTGGCCAGACATTCCTCTGTAAAGCCTCCCTAACTCTGCCAAGCAGACTCCTAACTCATTGTATTATCATTGCACACTGAGCCCTCAGAGCCTACAGAAATCTTTTGAATTAAACAAAAGTGCCTTCCTTTCTGGAGAAATACTGCCCTAAGCTAGGGCTCGCAGCTTATCAAGCAGAGGCCAAGAAAGGCTGGAATTCAGCACTTTGGGCCCAGGCAGATCCCCTCCAGGCAGAGCACAGGCTGCAAACCTTCAGCACTCTCGTTTTTCTGTATATTTTGCTGTCAGAGCATAAACTTGAGGACAGAAACCTGACTTTTCATTGTCATCTACCAGGAGATAGCCCAATGCTTGTCATATAACAAACACTCAGTAAGTATTTGTTTAGTAAGGGAAGTAATAAATGAAATGTAATGCAAACCAGAAAATTAAATTTTACTTATCAGAGGGCTTTGTATGGGAATGACAAGCTTTCAAAATATGAGACCTTCAAAGAGGAAAAGAAGAGATTCTATGAGTGAATGCACTAACCTGCCTGAGCACCTGTTGGGCCCTGAATTGGGAGGAAAGGAAGGAGACATCAGAACCTTACTAGAGGCTGCTCCTGCTCCAGCTTGTAACGGCAGCCAGACCTGCAGGCACACTTGATTCTTAGGGGCACAGCTCTGAACATTTGTGCATAAGTAAAATCTGGACTTTCTGGCTAAGTTAGATTGGGAAGGTACACATTTCCCTTCCAAGCAATTGCGATACTGAGAAACGACCCATTCAAGATTCTTTGGGATTTCTCCAGAGTGCTCTTAAGTATTTGTTTTTGATTGATTAATTGCTGGATGAAGAGGTGGGAATAGGAGTAAGAAAACTGAAAGCTGAAGGGCTGCACACCACTGCCAGTTGAAAATAAAGTGCTGACACTTTCTCAATTACAGTGCAAATAAAAAGGATTTATTTGACAAAAAGACCTTTATTTGACAAAAAAGACCTTATTTCTAGGACTACATCTACTAGATAAATAGATGCACGGCTTTCTTCTCCCCTCTTACTTTATAGTGTTGTTATAATCTATTCTCTGTGTTATATTTTGTGTTCTTAGACAAATGTCACTTCTGAAAGAATGGAAATAAGTATATTTACACACACGTGTGCGCGCACACACACACACAGAGGGGCGGGAGAGATACATTAACTAACCTGTGGAGATATAGATGTAACCTTGTGACTTCTGCTCACTGAGTTTGAATAACTGAATTCTCTATCTATGGGAAAGAAGGGAGGGTAAGGCATGACCTCCTGGTTAACATTTGAAGGATCCAGAAAGCACTAAGAGATATATTAAGTCATATGAGATCTCTGAATGGTCTTTAAATCTTTTTGATATTGATGCCAGTATGATTTCCCAAAGATGGGCTCATACCTGGGTATGGTTCTGGCTGCGTAGATAAAAATAAGCCAAACTCAGTTATAGCTGTAGTGTGGCTGGCTTTTGAAAGATTTGAAAAATGTTCTTTCCCCAAGATTGAATAGCTGGATGAGATATTGCTGCCAATATCAGCACAGTCCAATGGCCCTCCTGTTATTTTCTACCAGAGTTTTCTTAGGACATAAAATGGGGTGGGGGTAGAGGGTGTGAAAAGCCTCCCAGGGTTTTGTTTTGTTTTGCCCCCCCCCCAGTTCTTGGCTCATTCAGCAAGTTGATGGTAAATATTGAGCAATTTATTTAACCACACTATTCCTCAATTTCCTTATTAGCAATCTGGCTTGTTTATAAGTAGTTTTGAAATTTTTGCAAGCATGCAGAATATTGGTATGGATATCCAGAGTAAGATAGCTTGTTTCTAATCCACTTGATGTCTTTCCAGTGGTGGAGACGACCTACATCAGATTCACTTGTAGTGATTGCTACCATGCAGGTCATCAGACCCACCCCAAACCCTCTGAATTAGAACCTCCAGGGGTGCAATAAAAAATCTCTGTTGTAAACAACTTTCTGGGAGATTTTGGGTACACTCCAAACAATCCTTTTGAGTAGTTCTGATTTCTGGTAAGCCTAAGATTAAACTAGACCTTTTGATCACTTAAAAACTCCCTGGTATCTCCCAGAATTTTTCTGGACAGACCCAGTCTTGACCTTTTCCCTAGAGCTATTGCATATTATGACTGAGATGTTCATTAAAAGAAATACCTTGAGAATATTTTACCAATCCCTGTCCTCAAAATGTGTGTAGTCTGGTGGGTTGTTGAGAGCCAGCAGTTCATTTTCAGGAGTGGAATGAAATTAACACTAGGGATTCCAAAAACAAAAGAATGGAGCTAGTGAGCAATAAGTCTCCCTACTTTCAATTTAATGTTGGACTTCCCCTGGGAGACCCATGGTTGAGGTCTTATTCATTATTTAACCATTGACTCAGCTTCTAAATTGGGAAAACCATTTAACCTTTCCACACAGTTTTCCGCTCCACCATGTATACTTTCCTTATCGTTGTGAAACATTTCCAGAGGAGTGTTTTACTGAGAAGAAACTTTTTTGAATGCTAGCTATATGATGTGCAACCAGATGTGACTTAAGAAGCCATGGCAACAGATTATGGAGCAGTAAGGGTGACTATGTCTTCTGACTAAAGAGGAGCAGACACAAAATTGTCTGGTCCTTCCCTTTGTGTTGAGAACTGAAAAGAGTGCCCAGACTTGTGGCTTTACTAGAAAATCTACTGTTTTATCTGTAAAGATATTACAGAAACTGCTAGGAGGCATGCAGAGTTCCTGTGTCTGCTCGAGATCTAGAAGAATCAAAGGACAGCTACTTCCTCCCAGCTTTGCCTCACCTCCTCCTCTTAGATGATTCTACTCTATCACCTTATCATCACATTTGCTTCCTCTCTTGGATATTGCATAACCTTGAGACCTATTACTAGTGTTCCAGTGCTGCAAAACGAAGTATAAAAACTTAGTGGTTTAAAGCAACGTCCATTCATAATGCCACTGTTTCCCTGGGGCAGGAGCCCATGCACAGCTTGGCTGAGCATTCTGCTGTGTCTCCCCAGGCTGAAGTCAAGGTGTCAGCCAGGCAGGTGGTGGTCTCACCTGAGGGCTCAGCTGGGGAGGGATCCTCTTCCAAGCTTCTTTAGGTTGTTGGCAGCACTTGTTCCTTAAAGCTGTGAAATTCACGGCAGCTTGCTTCTTCAAATCCAACAATGAAATATTTCTTTTGTAGCACTTATACAAATCAGTAAGAAGTCCTAAGGCTTTAGAAGATGAATCTTTTGCACCCATTAGGATATCTATTTGAAAAAAATAAGCCAAAATAAGTGATGATGAGGATATGAAACTGCAACCCTTGTGCATGGCGGTTCAGAATGTAAAACAATGCATCCACTATGGGGAGCAGCATGGTGGTTTCTGAAAATGTTAAGAATTAGCTGGGTGTGGTGGCATATGCCTATAATCCCAGTACTTGGGAGGCTGAGATGGGAGGATCACAGGTTCAAATCCAGTGAGACCCTGTTTCAAATAAAAAAACAAAATAGGACTGGAGGTGTAGCTCAGAGATAATTTCAATCCTCAGTACTACAAAAATTAAATGGTTACAGTGGTAAATTTTATGTTCTGTATCTCTTGCTACAAAAAGATTAAAAAGAAAATACAGAGGAAGTCAGCATGAAAGTCACAAATAGGCAATGTACCATGCAGACTCAGAGAAAAATGTTCAACCAAAGAAATGAAAATTTAAAAAAAATAAAGATTAGCATTAGTAATGTCATTCTCGATATCATACACAGGGAAGGGGAGGGAGCCCTGAAAGCTCATTGAGAACAGTGTACATGCACGTCCCTATCGCTTTGAATTGCATATTGATGTGAGATTACAATGCACCAATAAAAGTATTTAAAAATGATAATAATAAAGAAGCACCATTTTTGGTCTAGTGGGATAATGAATTTATGTGTATAACCCATAAAATCTGAGATAAAATTCCATTAAAAATTATACATATTTTACTTCTCTGCTTCTTTGCCTCCCCCTAGACAGAGATAAAGTCATTTAAATTTTTTTATTCTAGTGTTTCACATAGAAAAACATTTCTGGGACTCTCAGTATGTTAGGTTTTGTTTTGTTTTGTTGAGTTTTTTTGTTTGTTTGTTTTTGGTGGTACTGGAGTTCCTGGAAACCCTTCTACCTCCAGGCTACACTCCCAGACCTATTTTTATATTTTTATTTGGAAACAGGGTCTCCTAAGCCAGTGAGGCTGGCTTCAAACCTGTGCGATCCTCCTGTCTCCGCCTCCCAAGCACGGGGATTACAAGAGTGAACCACCATGCCCGGCCTCAGTACGTTAGTTTAATTTTTAAAAGTAAATTTTTTTCTGAGGCCCAGATTCAGGTTCCAATATAAAAGGTACATGGAAATTATGTTGAATTTAATTCTGAAATTTTTAGTATATCAAAAAAGTGTTTTCCCATAAAGATTAATTAGATTATCTCCACCAAAATATTCAAGAGTTTAATAGTATCAGAAGCCTTAAAATTTTAGTCATACTATTTTTGTGTGCTAAAAATGGTATTCTTAAAATATAGCAGAGCCCCTTCAGATTCCTATTTCTAATAAACACCACATGTATGCTTTATTACCTCTTTACCTCTCCAACATAGCTACCATGGGCCATCTTTTGATCACTTATTGAAAGCAATTTGAGTAAATATCTTTGATGACAAGGAAATGTAGCTAACAATATATCTATTAACTAGAAAAAATTAGATTAGCCAGACATTTTATTAAGCATATTTCTGTAATTTCACTTAATTCTCATGTCCCTCTGAGACTAGTTGCATCAGTCCCTTGTCTCAGGTGAGAAAATTGAGGCTCAAGGTTCTGATAACCCTCCCCATGTCACACAGCCGGTCAGCAGAGCTTGAATTCAAGCCCAAGTCTCTCTAACTCCTAAGTTTTAAACTTCTCACTCTGCACTTTACTATACTTATGAATATTATATTTATTTCCTAACTAAAAGTGATTTGTAAGAATAAAAATTTAAACATGGTAATTTGTAAAAAAAAAAAAAAAAAAAGCTGGGTATTAGGACTTAAGAGGTTGAGACAGGAGAATCACAGATTCAAATCCAACCCCCAGCAACTTAGCAAGGCCCTCAGCAACTTGCTGTGCCTCAGTTTAAAAAAAAAAAAATATATATATATATATTTTTTAAGGCTGGGGGGTCAATCTCGTAGGTAGAATACCACTGGGTTCAACTCCCAGCACCCCAAAAAATAGCCCGTTATTTATTATAACTCCTAATATTTCATGTTAATTCAAGAACATTTTTTAAGTCACAATTATTTAACTCCAAAAAAACAAGCTGTTGTACATTCAGAATAGAATGCTTCCTATTCCATGTCAAAAGTGCAGATTTTCTTCCTGATAAGATGTACTATTTGGAGGCTGTCTATTTTTTATTGTGATTCAGGTGTAAATAACAGGAAAACATATTTTTTTTCTATCTTGGCAAAAGGGGAGGTATTCTATAAAAAATGTTCTAATGTAATAGTGATTTAAATGGCTTTTTTTTGGTATTGTGAATGAGGAGAAGACAGATTATAGCACAGAATTCAAAGAAGTAACAATGGTCCACTGAATTTGACAGAAAAATCCTGCCAGGGACTTTCCCAAGAGTGAGACACCAGGCGAGTCTTCAGAGGCATCTGGTTCTCTTCCCTGTCCACGGAAATGAAAAGTGCCAAGCCGCAGATTAGCAGAGAGGATCCAGGCAAGAGCCAGCACTGCAAATGAATGACTCTGGAAAGCCTTAGACCCATGTCTCTAAAAACATGTAACACCAAAAGAAAAAGGAAGAAATTAAACTCCTTTTTGTAATTCTTACACAATTCAACAAATAGTCATATCTACCTACAAGAGCTTTTAAATAGATGTAGAAATATTTAGAAATTAGATATCTTACTTTCCTTGGAGAAGTTCAATTCTGAATGTTCTCTGTCAAAATGTTTTCAACGTTTTTCCAAAAAGAGTGTAAGAATTGGTAAAAGAAATGAATTGGATATGGAAGATGTATGCTACACACACACACACACACACACACACACACACACACACAACACACACACAAACACACTTTAATTTCCCCAGACTCATTCTAAACTGTGGACTGCTTCTTCTGTTTGCAGAGCTCACACTTGTTTCAACCGTCTGGATCTGCCTCCGTACCCATCCTTTTCCATGCTTTATGAAAAGCTCTTGACAGCGGTTGAAGAGACCAGTACCTTTGGACTCGAGTGACCTGGAAGCACAATGCCCATCTCTCGGTGGACAAGCAGTCACAGAAGCTGGCCTCCAGAAGAATGGCTGAGCATTGAGAGTCTCAAGCGGAGGCCCCCGTTAGAGTAAAGCTGAGTGCCCTTAGATTCCAGGAATGTGCGCGCTCTCTCATTTGGAGACTGGCAAGGAGTCCTCTTGGAAGGATTTGGGTGATCTTGATGCCCAGGGAACAACCCAACAGTCTTTTAATCAACAGTTCTTGGCTGCCAAACTTTTTCCGTTTGTTATGTTCCAAGACAAAGATGAACCTGTACATGATCAGCTCCGCGGTAATTATTAGGGACTCGGGAGAAGCTTGAAACTTACCCTTGAACATGGTTCAAGCCAAACTGGCAGCACTTGGCCCAATCACCAAATTAGCGCAAGTTAAAGAATATAATCAAAACAAATATATTTCTTGAAAGTACATTCATTTAAGCCCTAAGTTATAACAGAATATCATTTCTTGCTTATGAGTGCCTGCATGGTGTGCACTATAGGTTTCATGGGACACAAGTGAAAATGAAACCCAGTCCATAGGAGGTAATTTTAAAGATTTGCAATAAGGTGGTCTGTGACAATGTATATGCAAGTAGTATGTGTGTAATTACGGCTGAAGACAAACTGTTATTCAATGAAGTACTAATGACAGATTTTATGCTTTATAATGCATGAAAACAATTTAAAAATAACTAGCAATTAATCACAGCATATCAGGAAAATGTACGCAGTGAGTTCTGTTTATTTTTTCTAGGTTCATTATATTTATGTTCTGTAAGATGTACATAAGAACCTACCTGTCACACTGTACGTATCACCTTTTCCATTTTCATGTTCCACGCTTACTTGGGCATCATGCTAGTGTGTATCCTTTTAAGCACTCTCAAGAAAACAAAAGGGCCTTTTATTTTTATAAAGGTTAAAAAAAATTCCCCGGAATATTTTGCACTGAATGTACCAAAGTTGGAGGAACATTACAATATGGTGAATAGCAACTCCATCACTTGATAAGTATAATAGAAAGTAGCTTCTAAATCAGACTTCCTTCACAGTGCCATGTCAACCACTACAAGGACTGTGCATCTAAGTAATAATTTTTTAAGATTCACTCTATGTGATAGTATGATATGCATTTATTTAAAATGCATTAGACTCTCTTCCATCCATCAAATACTTTCCAGGATGGCATTTAATACAGATATTTCGTATTCTCCCCCACTGCTTTTTATTTGTACAGCATCATTAAACACTAAACTCCATTAGGGAGTTATCAGCAACACTGAGGACATCAGCTCTCTTTAGTACTAACGATTCCATTTTCCCTTATCAGTGAAAACATCATAAATTGAAACTCTCAGTACTATATTTCTAAGCCTGCATTTTCACAGATGCATAATTTTCTTAATATCAGGAAAACAATTTTCTATGGTATCTCAGAAACTGCATGCCATCACTCATCTTATTTCTGTTTAATTCTATGAGAAGGTATCCTTCATTTTAGTTGCTTTGGGGATTATTCTATATCATTGTTTTTTCCTTGATTTATGGCCATCACTAATCAGATGCACAATAGAGTATAGTTAAATTGGCGGTGGGGGTGGTAAAAGCATTGGGTTGACATTTAGTTTGCCAGCCTAAATGGAACATTTAGTTTTCCAGCCTATTGTTGGAACATTTTTTTGAGAATCAGAAGTGGCCATGGGATTCCTATTATGGGATGTTGGTGATCTTATATTTTATAGAGACGATGTGCACAGTTTTCATAGGTCTTTTATAAGAGCCAGTTGCCCTCCTGTTGGTTAAGCTGTGTTTCCTACTGGGACCTCAAGAGTGGTATCACTCAGGTGACACTTCTGCAGTAAAGGCAGGACTGCAGTGTGGGGAAATGTTCTGGGGGAAAAAAAGATTTTATAGGAATCTGGAAATAAGAAAGTAAGAATTTATCTGTATATTATAATTGGGCCAGAAAAAAGGGAAGAGGAAAAAATTTTAACTGGAAATATTAGTTTGTACTTATTGATCATGAATACAAGTATATATTTAATTTCTCAAACTGTTTTTGTTTGTATTCTTTCATTATAACAAAAAATGGTACAACATACCAATTCAGTCTCTTTTTTTAAAATCACAAGTTTGATGTGTCAGCATTGGCATTCTCTAAATAGCTGATAAAGTTGTAGTTCTTTCAAAAATATATTCATAGACCATGTTAGCTTTCATTTTGATTTGAGACACATTGTTACCATATTACCAGTTAAAAGAGATTTGAAATAAAACATATCTCCTTAATTATTTCTAACAAATATATTTTTGTTAAGGCATCTAACTTCTCAAATAATGGTTTTCCTTAATGTGTGCAGACATTGTTAACTAGTAGAATTATCTAGATGGCACCATTCTCAGAATTGGGAATTATCAAAGATGTACTTAGCACAGTTGAAAACATACTTATCATTCTTCATCAGTAATACAAAAAGCAGCCAATAATAACTATGTAAAACATTACAATACACTTCCATGGAACAAATTAGACTTTAATAGACTACAATTAAAAATATCAACAAATAATTTCTTCTGGACTGTGAACCCACGTAACTCAGCTTTTTGGTCTTATTTTCTTTACAAATTTCATAAATGATGCTCCTTACATTGTAAGAGATCATAATGAAGCATTGTATGAGTAGGCAGAACGTCTCAGGCATGAGAACAGGCAGAACAGGCACACAACTGGCATCCCCTCTGTGTCAGTCACTGTGTTTGATGATAAAGATGCAAGATTCTGCCCTTCAAAAGCTTACAGTCTAGCCGAGGAGACACCATGGTTCATAAAAGTACTTTTAAATACCATTGTTTTATGTTCTGCAATCAAGTAATGAAGAGAGAACAGCTTATCCATCCAGAAGAGTCCATCACAGTTTCATGTTGGGGAAATTGAGTGGCTGAAATAAATCACACAGATGCTGTTTCTGCAGGTAATAATGTGTTGGCACTGGTGAAGTGCCAGATCAGATTTACACAAGGAAGGCTTGAAATGTGCAGATGGAGGCCTGAACGGTGAAGGAGCAACTCAAGGATCTTCAAATTATCAAAGAAATGCCAACATTAACCTTGGGGATTTCCCTCTATTTCTCTTCTTCTACAGTGTATCTTTGGTGTTCAGTGTAAACAATCCCAACACCTCAAACCAAACCACTTACCGGGTCAAAGCATTTTTTCTTGTGCACAAAATGAAAGGCAGGGTCAGAGAAGTGCAGTCACAATTTTCTAGTATATGTTGTGCTTATCATTTAGTAGAAATTCTATAATCTGGAAAACACAATTGAACTAGAAAGGAAGTAAGCTTTGCAAAATTAGAAGATAGCTGCAAGTGGCATGCTCATTCATTTACACTCAAGTCTCAAGGAAGGAGGATGGCTAAGATCTAGCCATCACCTGCACAACCATGGACTGGTAAGAAGGCATTCAAATGATGGGAAAGGTAGGATGTGTTCACATGGCGCTTTAGAGTTTCAAAGCACTCTCAAGCATATTGTCTCTTTCGATCTTCAGATGTTTTGTTGAGTATAAATATCAAGTCCTACCTTGGTTGAAGCTGATTTTCATGGTTGGCTTGTGGGATTTGTTTTGGTACTTCATAGTCACGATACTGTGTTTCATCTCCAGAAATGTGGAGACTGTTTGTCCTACTGTGCTCCACTTTCAGCCAGGCTTGAAAGGTGCTTCATTTACCCAAGTCTCACTTTCTTAAACAAATGCACTTAAACAATGATCGCTTCTGAAATGTCCACAAAGGAGTTAATATATTTTTGGACAAAACTCATAGACTTAATATTTGGTTTCTAGTGCTTTGGAAAAATTTGAGATGGAAGTGAAATTCATTTGCTTTTGGTAGACTTATATAGGACAGCAGTTTCAAAGATCATTTGGAAGAAAGATCATGGGGAAAGCACTGATCAGAAGATTTATTTTAATTTTATTTTTTATTTTTATCTTATTGTGGCACTGGGGATTGAACCCAAAGGTATTCTACCTCTCTGAGCTACATCCCCAGCCATTTTTATTTTTGTTTTTGGAGCAGGGTCTCTAGGTTGCTGAGAGTCTCACTACATTGCTGAGGGTGTCCCCCTATCTCAGCCTCCTGAGTACTGGGATTACAGGCATACACCACCACACCTAGCTCATTTTATTTTTTAACTGTTAATAAAGATGGCCCTAGAACCCGCTGGTAGCTGAACTCAAGTGATACTGAAGAAGATACCATAGAAAGTTGTCTTTTTCCCCTGTCTTCCTTACATTTGTCCAAAGGAATATTTTTCTGTGATTTTGCACAAATTTTATGATTTGACCATTTCAAACAAGGGAAACATCTTAAAGAGTCTAGAAGTCTGCCCGGTTTAACATTATTTGGGAAACTCCAGGGGAAACGATGCTATGCCATCGTTCAAAGGTATCAGTAACCCTGCATGATAAAATATATGCATATGAAGAAGAACATGACGTGAGTCCTAAGCCCAGTCTGAGTTCCAGGCCCCTTTCCGCTGTCTTAACTGCTTTTCTATTTAGTTGACTAGTGACAACACTCTAGATCTTAGCCATCTCACTGCCATGAGACTTGAGTTTAAATTAGCAAGCTTGAATTACTTGTAACTATATTCTAATTGGGCAAAATTTATTTCCTTTCTAGTTCAGCTGTGTTGTCCAGATTAAGCTGTCTAAGCATGGAAGCAAAGGAATGTCAGAGACATTAAAGCTTTCTGAATTGTGGCTTAAAGCCAACTGCTGCCCACTGGAAGGGCGATAGGAATAAAAAGTGTAAAAGAGAAGCCTAGCAGTTGTGCCACCCCCAAGAATGCCATGCTAATTACTGAGCAACTGTCAAGACTGGATGTTGACTGCATTCCAAGGAGCTGGCACAAAAGATAGAATGAGTGTGTATGCTGCCCATGTCAGAGCAATCTAGGCCAAGAGTAAAAGGATGGTTAAGACAGGAGAGTAGCCCAGAGAAAGCTAAAACAAGGGTGGGTTATCTCAGCACAAGCTGATGGGGCAGGAACATACTCCTGTTTGGTTTCTGACTTTGTGTGTGTGTGTGTGTGTGTGTGTGTGTGTGTGTGTGTGTGTGTGTTGCTAGGGTTGAAACCCAGGGGCTTTTCTACCTTTGGACCATACTCCCAGACTTATTTTATATTTTATTTGGAAACAGGGTCTCACTAAGTTGCTGAGAGCCTCACTAAGTAGCTGAGGCTGGCTTTGAACCTGTGTGATCCTCCTGTCTCAGCCTCCCAAGCACAGGGATCACAAGCATGCACCACCAGGCCCGGCTCAGGGTTTCTGATTTTTAAGAATGGGCTGCTGCCTAGTGAAGGCACTGCTTAGCAATCTACCTGGTGGGATTTTTTAACTTCAGTAAACATATATTTTTTTTTGTATTCTGAAAAGTAATTTAGCCCCAAAGCACTAAAGTTAACTATTGCTTAATCAGGAGATTTGACATTTTGGCATTAAATAATACTGCACAATTTTCTCTTTTTTTTCAGATGCTTCCAATATTTTTATTTTTTTTACAAAATTTTCTTTACATTTAAGAGTTTTTGTTACTCTTGAACACAGTACATGATATAAATGGTGCTTTTATTTCATTATGCTCAATTTGTTTTTGTTTTGTTTTCTGGTTGTTGTTATTTTTAGCAGACATTAGAATAGACTTAAAGCATTTTTGTGGTGACTGTTAACCTAGAAAGCAAAATTCTGAGAGTTAAGTTACTGGATTACAAATGGAGACATAATTAGTGTTTCCAATTCAAGATTTTTATCTGCAGGGTACTTTATTTTCCTTTCATGATTGAATAGCTCAGAAGAATAGGATGACTTTTGGTTTATGGGTTCTGGGGAAAAGAGGAAAATTGAATATATACATGTGATTTTTATATTTAGTGGCCTTGGGCGGGTAATATCTTTCTCTCCCACTTTTTTTGAGATATTACAACCCTGAGGAGTGTTATATGGCATGTTATATGATTCAAACTGAATCAGCTATTACTGATGCAGGTAAGGAGCCATCAGTACACTTCTGGTAACTATCACCTTCTGTATAAAAAGATGGATAATGTTCAAGAAATACTTTGGAAGAGTTAACCAGAAAACACACAGGACTGAATGTTCTTTTAGGAACCTAATGCTCTAGAAAATGTAATTACAACCTATTTTTCTTTATATGATATCGGAAGTGAAAAATTGGAGCTGTTAATATGTTGGAAAGTGCATAAGATGACATGTTTTTATAATAGGGATGCAGGCATTCCAAAATAGATGAATACAAATACATGCATCTCTCTTGCCTCTTAATGAAAGTATTAATCTAATTTTGTAATATGCTTACTTTTTAATATTAAGGCTCTGTAAAAAAAAAACACAAAAACATTTATTTCTAAAATTTCAGTAGAGCACAGGTGGTGTATTTTTTTAACCCTTTCCATTTCTCTTCACCAACCCCACTCATTATGTCTACTACACCACATACCACAGTAAATAGTAACATTTCTATTTTTGTTGAGTTGATTTAAGCTTCATATTTATTAAATGTGACTTTTAATAGAGAATAATAATGAGTGATATTTGCTATTAGAATTAAGATTACACAGCTCTCATTTCATCTTACATTTAAATTTTCTTTTTTTTTCCAAAGCAAACAGTACAGATTGTTGACATCCTAGAAATGGTTTATGGGTGGTATTACATGGAGCCTAAGACTCCAAATTGTGGACTCGTTCATTTTCCTGAGAAATCTGTATTATCCTCACCTGAACCCTTGATTCTTGTGTTGCATTTTTTTATGATTATGAAATGCTTTACGGGAAAGATATTTTAATGTGTACAATTTGTTTTATTTTCATATTGATCTCTATTTTTGTTTAAAGCCATGTTACATCATGAAATCACTTAATCACAAATAAATCTTCTTTAAAAAAAATAGATCACGAATTTCCAGTCTTACTTTTGGGGAAGAAAAAAAATCTCAGGAAGGAGAAAACAAAGGTAGGGATAAAAATCTCAACGGATTAGTATACAGCTCTATAGATAAAGGAAGTTCTCTTTTCATTGTACTTATAATCAGGAATGTATTCTAGTTATCCCTACAAAAATATATTACTATTTGGTAGGCCATTTGAATGTTAAAGGAATGAATTAACACAAAGCATAGTCTCTTAACTTACATGGATTGAGACTATGTGGCAAATCATTTTGGTTAGATTCTGAATTCACAAGCCTGTACACCAGCACTATCATTACCACCACCACAAGTCTCATCTGGGGGTCACATGCCTACACATAGGTAACAGACATTTAATGTACAAAACTGGCTAGGTATAATCAATAGAAAGTGATGGGGTTACCTAAAGAGGACATAAAATATTTTCCTCCTGAAATTCAGGTATTGTGTTGAAGTTCTTCTGATTCATCAGGAGAACCCTAGAAATCCAAATTTTTATGTATTTCCAGTATTTTTAAATATGAGATGTATCAAACTAATAAATTCTACAGATTGAATTTGTCTTGCAGGTCCGAAGTCTGGAACCCTTGATTTAATAACATTACCCTTTATACTTGATTGGTGGGATAAATAAATTGCCCAAATAAATAAAATGTTACCAAGAAGTGGTAGCTAATAAGAAAAGGTGGGGAAGGAGGAAGGTGAATATGTACTATAAGGGCAATCAATCAGTAAAGAATGTATTAGAAAATGACTTATTTCTAATAGTTTTCAGAAACCCAACATTTGTTAATTCATGAATTAAGAGGATTCATATCTAGAGAAGAACCATTAAACTCTTTGATATTTTAGATTGGGAGCCAACATCATATATTGCATGCATGCAGTTAGAGCAGAAGATTTGGTTTCCATAATTGACAAAGAATTGACGTTAGCATTCAAGGGGCAGAGTTAGGCATTGCACTCATGGCCCTGACTTTCTGTATTTTTCCTCACAAAATTCCCTTCATACTCTTTGATTCACTGTGCTCTTATTATGATAAATTTATCTGCTTTCATTATGTTATTTTAATGTAAAACTTCACTTAGTTATTGTGTGATAATCCATAATTCCCACCAACCATCATCCCAGGGAAACTTGCATGCTGACTTTTTGCTTTTCTTATCTTTTGATCTTTAAATAAAAAGCCTTTAAATTCACCACCAAATATTTTCTCTTCACACTTCCTTCTTTTTCTTGCTCGGAAATTTTGTTCTTCTAATATGACACTTTACTCATGTCAAGCAAATAAACATTGTAGTCAGAAGAATAAGTTAAAATACGAACATTCATTAAGATAAAAAATGTTTACATTGATACACGAGTTCCATACACTTGCTTTGTCTGATTACTTTAGAATATTCTTATCTATTGATCTTCCCAAGAGATGTTTATCACTAGTTTTTTACTTAAAAAGAAAAAGCTAATAACTTTCCAAAAAAGTCTTTGGAACAGTATATACTTTCTTCACAATTTATAGTAATGTTCTAAGATACCACTTATGGCTACACAAAATTCTTTCTTGGATACTATAATAATTCTTATCTAGGTTGGTATTTAGTTGACATTAAAGAAAATGGACCTCAAGCCTAAATTTTGAAGGGAGAGATATATGAGACATTGTCATCATATATCTCTCCCTTCCTGTGAACCCCCAAAATTAACTTCCTACTGTCAAAGCCAACTGTTTACCTAATTTTTATTACTATGATGTTTTTGATCCAAAGACCATAGGAAGGCTATCTTTTGCGAAGTAGAATCAAGTCTAGAGAAACTAAATGCCTTAGACTGAATGTTTATGTGTCTCAAAAATTCCTATGTTGAAACCTACTCCCCAGTGCGACAGTAATCAGAGGTTGGGCCTTTAAGAAGTGATTAAGTCATGAGGGTGGAATGCTCATGAATGCAATTAGTCCTAAGAGAAAAGCCAGGGAGCTCCTCTACCCCTCCGGCACGTGAGGACACAGCAAAAATATGGCCATATATGAACTAGCAAGCTGTCACCAGAATGAGAAGGTGCCAGACCCTTGATGCTGGGATTTCCAGCCTACAGAATGGTGAGAAACAAATTTCTGTTGCTTATAAGTCACCCATAACCTGATAGTCTGTCATAGCAGCCTATCACACTAAAACACCACAGAGGCCAAGAAGTTTTCTGTTTGTTGCCTTCATAAGCTCATACAGCTTCACCCTCTACATCTTACTTCAAGGAAAAGACCAGTTCCAAGAAGAAAAGCTGCCAATAAAGAGGGGGAAATGCATTTTCTAGTATATAAAGAAGAGCTGATCCAGGTTACCCACTCCAGGTCTTCTCAGTGTAGAGAAACTCTGAATTTTTTGAAAAAAGTATAAATCTCTCTAGTGGGTTTTTAAAAAATGGGAAGGCCCCAAAACAAGATGGTCCAATTACCAAAGGCTTGGCAGCTCTCTCCATCTTTCAAACCTCATGACCTGGAAAACCAAAAGACATCGCAAGTGATAAATCCCCAAAGTGAAAAAACATTAGCCTGGATCCCTGCACCTGGCCAATCCAAAACGTGATTTCCTTTTTTTGATGGAGACCAGAGAAAATGAAGAAAAGCTATGCATTTTCCTTAGAGGCCAATTCTATTCCTGAATGATTTCCAGAACAAGACCAAAAAACCATAAAACCAACTAAGCCATTGTGAATATAAAATTGCTGCTTTTTAAGTTAGGAAACCATACCATCATTTCTTAAACTATTTATTCTATCACCAGTAATGATAGAAGATTCTTCAAACATGGAGGTGTGGCTTGAAGCTAGCCCCACCTATACAAATTTACTCATATGTTTTATTTATTTTTAAGTGAATTCTTCATATTTCAAACTTGGTTTCACTTTTAAAATCATACCTTTTCCCTTTGGATTTAGATAAAAATTAATTATCTCTGCCCCCTCCCAGTTAAAGCTATGATTAGTAAGATACCCCCTTGAGTTGGCCTGTTCCTGGGCCAGCCTCTGTGTGCTCAAGGGTATACACATATCCATTTGAAAAGCAAGGTCTAGAAAGTCATGATCTTTTTCTCATATAATACTACCGATGATTTGGAGAGAGAGAGAGAGAGAGAGAGAGAGAGAGAGAGAGAGAGAGAGAGAGAGAGAGAGAGAGAGAGAGAGAGAGGTTGTGTGTGTGTATTTTACTGGGATTGAACCCAGGGGCATTTCACCTCTGAGCTATACCCCCAGCCCTTTTTAATGTTTATCTGGAAACAGGATCTCATTAGGTTGCCTAGAGTCTCTCTAGGTTGCTAAGACTGGCCTCAAACCTGCGATCCTTCTGGTGCTCAGCCTCCCAAGTACTGGATTACAGGAATGTGCCACCATGCCCGGCTCCTAGCCAACTATGATGTGTCCTTAGCTAAGGCTCTTAATTAACACATATAATCACATTAAAATATTGGACTTACTCATTGGAGAAATGACTGATTCTAGGAAAAAAAAACAAGATGAATCTGGAGCATTTTGTAGTGCTACAGAGTAAGGAAGTGATAAGAAAGTAACTTTTAAAATAACCACACTGTGGGAGTCTTTCAGAAGAATGTAGTAATTAACTAAAAGGTCTCCAAAGCTGGAATAATTTGAGTAACGAAATAAGTAAGGTAGTGTCGGATTATAACATAAAATATTAAATACCTGTACATCTATAGTGACAAATAAATGATTTAGTGATTAAATGAAGAGGTAAATCTGTGCCAAGACACTTCAGATGATTTATGTAGTTATTTAATTAATGTTTACCTTAAATGCAGCCTGTCTATAATGGCTTTTTTTCTAAGCACAGCAAAGAAAGGGGCCAAGGTCAGAAAAGTAGTTTTACAATGAAGAAATCTGATAAATACTATAGCGCGGTGATGGTCAGTATCCACAGCCATAAATCATGTGGACAGTATAGACCCTTGATATGATGTGATAGAAGTGATAGTTAATCTCCCCCAAGACCCATGATTTCAGTCTAACCATGAGGAAAACATCAGGACAATCCCAACACAGGTGCGTTCTTTGAAATAGTGAACCAGCGCTCTTCAAGACTGCCACAGCCATCAAAACTAAGAAAAGTCTGAGAAATGGTTTCTCAGATAAGAGGGTCCTAATAAGACATGATAACTATTTATAACATGGCATTTTGGACATTATGTAAATACAAAAGAAATCTTAGGAAAATATGTACTTTGGTTAATAATAATGTATCAATATCATTTTATTAGTTATAACTAACAGTAATAAGTTAATATTAGTAATGACTATACTAAAATAAGATATTAGTCAAGAAAACTGGGTGCAAGGTATATCAGAACTTATACCATTTTCTCAGTTTTTCTCTAAGTGTAAAAATCAGAATATATTACATTAGCTTTAAGAGTAGAGCATGTAATGAAGCCTCCAAATCAACTCAGTTAGTGAGTATCCACAGAGTAACCAAAGGCACTTTAGCTATAACAAATAGCAACTCTACACATAGCAAAACTTTCCTAGCACGTGATAATTCTCTAGGTTCAATCCCAGCACTGAGAAAAAAAAATTAGCGCAAACAACTGATACACAATGAACTACGGGAAGAATATTTGCTTGATATGGATGCAATGAGTTTATTCTAAATAATGGGGCATCTTATAGGTAGTAAGTCTGATATTTTGTATTAAAAGCAAATGGGTTTTTTTTCCCTTGGTGGTACTGGGGATTGATTCTAGAAAAAGAAATACAAGATGAGTCTGTAGCATTTTGTAGTGCTACAGAGTAAGGAAGTGATAAGGAAGTAAATTTAAAAATAACACTACTGGGGGTGGAGCTCAGCTTTCTACCTCCAGACTATACTCCCAGCCCTATTTTATATTTTATTTGGAAACAGGGTCTCACTAAGTTGCTGAGAGCCTCACTTAGTAGCTGAGGCTGGTTTTGAACCTATGCGATCTTCCTGTCTCAGCCTCCCAAACGCAGGGATTAGAAGGGTGCACCACCACACCTGGCAGCAAATTGTTTTTAAAAAGAAAATAAATAGCCGGGCGTGGTGGCGCACGCTTGTAATCCCCGCGCTTGGGAGGCGGAGACAGGAGGATCGCGCAGGTTCGAAGCCAGCCGTGCTGGCGTAAGAGACCCTGTTTCAAAAATATAAAATAGGTCTGGGAGTGTAGCCCGGAGGAAGGAGGGCTTCCAGGAACCCCAGTACCACTAAAATAAATAAATAAATAAATAAATAGTCGGGCGTGGTGGCGCAGTTTGTAATCCCCGCGCTTGGGAGGCGGAGACAGGAGGATAGCGCAGGTTCGAAGCCAGCTGTGCTGGTTTAAGAGACCCTGTTTCCAAATAAAAATATAAAATAGGTCTGGGAGTGTAGCCCGGAGGTAGAAGGGCTTCCAGGAACCTTAGTACCACCAAAAAAAAAAAAAAAAGAAAAAGAAAAAAAAGAAAAGAAAAGAAATAGTATTATATATCACCAAAAACTACTTCCATGACAGAGTACACCTAATAAAATAAGGAAAGGTCAGAGAGTTGAAATTCAGCAACTGGAATAGTTACCTTGTTACATAGATGGATGTGCAGAAATCTAGAGAAACAATTCCACATCAAGTAGTCAACTAAATTCATCATTTAAGCCATTGTTTGCCAAGTAATTAATACACGTATTTATACTTTTAATTTTTAGGTAAACTCTGCTTACCTGCTATTCCCAAGAGCTAAATTATTTTACATAAAAATAATAACTGTTTAGCCGGGTATGGTGGCACACGCTTGTAATCCCAGCATTTGGGAGGCTGAGACAGAAGGATCAGGGTTCATGGACAGTCTCAGCTACTTAGTGAGGCCCTTTGAAACTCAATGAGTCTGTTTCAAATATATTAAAGAATAAAAAATAAGGCTGGGGATGTAGCTCAGAGGTAGAATGTCCCTGGGTTCCATCCCCAGACCACACACACACACACACACACACACACACACACGTTGATTTATTAGAATTCCTTGGTTTTAAGTAAAAATTTAAGATATTTTCTGGGTGTGGTGGCATATGCCTGTAATCCCAGTACTTGGAAGGCTGAGACAGGAGGATCACAGGTTTGAGACTAGCCTCAGCAAATAGAGAGCTCCTGAGCAGTTTAGGAAAAACCTGTTTCAAAATAAAAATAAATATAATAGGGTGGAGGTGTAAGTCAGAGATAGATTTAGAGTCACTTGTCTGGGGGTGTATACTGGGGATTGGATCCAGGGGCATTCTATTATTGAGCTTCATGCAGGTGTGTGTGTGTGTGTGTGTGTGTGTGTGTGTGTGTGTGTGTGTATGTACATATTTAATTTTTTTAATTTTGAAACAAGATCAAAGCTACTGCACAGTGGACTGGAACATGTGATCCTCCTGTCTCAGCCTCCCAAGTACTGAGATTACAGGCATGTACCATTACACCTTATCGATATTAAATATAGCACTATTCTTTGTTATTTTGATGGATGTTTGACTGTTTTATTCCTGTTTTAATTAAATGTCCCAGGCTATGCCTTTGCCATTAATACCTTTTGAATCCTCATCCTTTGTTGGCTAAAATTTCATGTGGCTATATTCTTGACTGAAGTAGCCCTTCCTTATGTTCTAATTTGTTGTGTCAGATTACCAAATATGCTGATAAAACAACACACAAGCTCATCTAAAAATCTTTCTATGTTAGCCGGGCATGGTGGCGCACGCTTATAATCCCAGCATTCGGGAGGCTGAGACCTGAGGATCCTGGTTTGCGGACAGCCTCAGTTACTTTGTGAGGCCCTCCGTAACTTAGTGACATCCTGTTTCAAAATATAGAATAAAAAATAGGGCAGGGGGTGTAGCTCAGGGATCAAATGCCCCTGTTTTCCATCCCCAGACCCGCAAAAAAAAAAAAAATAAAAATCTTTCTATGTTAATAAATCTTTCTATGTTATAATAAATAAATAAATATGAACATAAACATGTTTTAGAGAATGATATGAAATATCAGCTTTTCTACCTGAATGTCACATGGCAATAAAATTAAGCTCCATACAACACCTTAAAAGAAAAAAAAATTCAGATAAAGGCTCTGGATAGTCTGGTGCTAAGAACCTTAACCTTACATGCAGTTAAAAGAAGTATTCAGCAATAATAATTAACAATTACCATTCACTCTTCTTGCATAAAAAGAATAAATTTTAACACATACACCATGACAGGACAAGAAGGGAAATCTCAGAATAAAGAATTATTCTTTAAGTAAATTAGTGTTTATTAATAATTGAGTTCTGTTCTGTTGTTTACAATCATAACTACTGCATTCATTTTTTTATGCTGGGTATTGAACCCAAGGGCATTCTACCGCTGAGCCCTTATATTATATTTTGAAACAGGGTCTAAGTTGCTGAGGCTGACTTCAAACCTGCCATCCTCCTGTCTCAGTTCCCCAAGTATTGGGATTACAAGCATGCACCACCTCATCTGGCCTAACTAATATGTTCTATAAAGCATGTATCTGGCAAATAGAAAGTGTTCAAAATATCAGGACTGCAATGGCAATTGCCGGATATTTTAAACTCCCCAGTGGGAGTCCTAAACATAGGTACCATGACTGTTTTGTTCAGCATCTCTTCCCTATCACCATCACGGTGACTGGCTAAAAAGAGAATGCAATAAATGTATGCAATAAATGCAATAAATAAATGGCAAAGCACTCCTGAAAGATTTTCCAAAGAGAGCTGAGGAAACAAATGATTTTGTCATCGGATCTAGGGAATGCTGGGTTGTGTTTTGGGCCAGAGTTGATCAGTTGTCACCCTTTCCTAAAGACAGGACAGTAATCTGGTGGCCTTCCAAAGATAATACAAAGAAACTACAAGGACCTCTTATATAAGGGGTACTTCCCTACCTAACCCCCAAGTAGTACTGCTCTGATGTCCAAAACGTGGTCTGAATTTGGCCTGGCCTCATTCATTCTGATGCTGGAGGTCTCAGTGACTCTGATCAAAAAGGGATGTCCTTCTCCATTAAACTCTGACCTGTTTTTCTTGCAATGGGTTCATTTGCCTCAATCACATTTGTGAGCCAGTTGTTAAGAGTCTGCTCTAGCCTTTGAAGAGGCTCCACTTCTTCACCTACTAGACAGCCACACATGTGAGTATCGTTGTCTTGATATGCAAGACAAGGGAGTAGTCTCATGTCAGCTTTCCCCAAGAATCAGAAGTAAACTCTTGGGCTTCCCTTTTCTGGGGCTCATGATTCACGCACAGGCACTAAGGCGTAGTTTATGAAAGTGAGGTCCATCTCCACCAGAGACGCTACACTGAAAGGGCTGATGATATCAACCGTTGGCGAGGATACAGAGCAATGGGCACTCTTTGCATTGCCAGTAAGAGTGGAAATTGATGTAATCACATGAAAAAACTGTCTGGAAGCATAGACTAAAGGCAGACGCATATGTAGCTACTACCAGAAACTCTAATTTTGAGTGTGTACTCAACAAAAATGAGCGCTCATGTCACCGAAGCACGTAAGTTTCATAACACTATATTAATAATGCTAGAAATAACAAAATGTCCACTCACAGTAGAATAAATAGATTGTGATTATATTAATTCATTGAACTATAACTCAGAGATGAAAATGAAATGATTAATGCAATAGCATGGAGGAATTTCACAAACAAATGAAGTTCAACACAAGAAGGAGGACTTATTATAAATTCCATCTATATGAAGTTTTAAAACAGACAACAGGACCTGTGATGACAGAAGTCAAAATAGTTATTCACTAGCCCTGTTATGTATTTGTTACGAAGCTTTGGGCAACCTCACCAGCCCAAATCTCACTGTTTTCATTTGTAAGGTAGGGACAAATCCTTTCGCCTACACTTCTTTTCATGTGTATTATGTTATATATATTATGTTAAATAGGATAATACATATCTAACATATTGCTTTGTCCTTGGCAAGTGCTTAGTAATATTTCTTCCCAATCCTCCTTTGTCTCAGTGGACTGTCCTCATAGTTTCTTTGTATTATCTTTGGAAGACCACCAGATTACTGTCCTGTCTTTAGGGAAGGGTGACAACTGACCAACTCTGACCCAAAGTTGCAACCCAGCATTCCCTAGACCTGATGACAAAATCACTTGTTTCCTCAGCTCTCTCTGGAAACTCTTTCAGGAGTGCTTTGCCCATCCATCCATTGAATACACATTTATGGCATTCTCTTTTGAGCCAGTCACCGTGATGGCGTTAGGGAAGAGCTGCTAAACAAAACAGTCATGGTGCCTACGTTTAGGATCCCACTGGGGAGTTTACAATCTCACAGGGATGTCAGGAAATAAATAAATCCATGATTACTAATTGTGATTTAAAAAAAAAAAGTGCCATAGAGAATAAGGACCAGCAGTGGACAGAACGAAGCTCTCGGGATATAACATTTAAGATGAGAACTGAAGGTGGAGGAGCAGCCAGTCACTGGAAGATCACAGGGAACGCTCCTGCCGTATCCTATCATTGCAGCCCTATAAACATCCAAGATAATTACAGAGCATACATAAAAGACAGAGTCTTTGCCCGGGAGAATCTTCTCACACATGAACATCGTAACATCCACCCTGCTTCTCAGAAGTGTTTTCACCTACTTCCTGTTCCTTAGAGGCCAGATAAGTTGGCTTTCACTGCAGTAACACAAACTCGATTAGCTAATGAATTATGAGGATAGAACAGTGTAATAGGAAGTAAGAAAAATGAGACAGGTGACCTCTAGTTAGCCATGCAGTTTACTGAAAAGGACATGCATGAGCCTGGTAGTCTGAGTTCAAATTGTGTCTACTGCTTAGCTGTATGGCCCTAGGCAAGTCGCTGAGCCAGAATTTCCTCATCGGAGAAGTGGGAATAATGAGGTCTACCTCAAAGCTGTGCTTCAGGAATTAAATGAAAGGATATAACCATGGCATCTTGCATGAAAAAGTGTGTCCAACTTTATTTGGAGCATTCTCATTTCTCTGTAAAAACAGCATTGCTCTGTTTTCTTATTTATGTGGTCTCATCATAGAAATGCCAACTTTTAAAAACAGGTATATTCGTTACTCTTAATATCTTTCTCTAACCCTGGCTCTTGGTTTGCATTTCTTAGTTTCATGCTATTACTTCAGATGGTAAATCATTCTTGATTGTCCTCACTCTCCACCCAAAACCTCCTTGAGCAATCCAGGGTGGCAGAGGGAGTAAGTGTGGTCCAGCCAATTGGGAAGATGGGAGACTAAGTTTTAAAGTGATAGCAGGACTCCTAAGAGTGCATACAGCTGTGAGTGGGACCGCCATGGGGCTTGGCCTGGCTTGCCGTCTGGGCTTTGGATCCTTCTGACAAATCATGCTCTCCTCCATTCCCCATTCCCCATTGCCAATAGCCTTATAATGAAGTGCTTCAGAGAAAGGGTGAGAGTGGGAAGGAAAGAAAGAAGGTGTTTCAGTCAGCACTCTGCCCACTGGGACACCAAATTCCTGACAACAACATACTGAAAGGAAGATTTGTTTGCTCAGTTCTGGATGATATATATATCCAACATTTTATGTTGGCTCCAAGCAGGAGCCAGGGCCGGAAAGCCTTGGGGCATATTGGGGACAGAGAGAGATGGTCATAGCAGTCAGGTTCTGCCTCCAACATGGCTCTCTCCAGTGCCTGAGGTCTGAGAGATATTTTATTCATTCTATTTGTTTATTTATTTATTGATTGATTGATTGATTGATTGATTTTGGTAGCACTGGGGATTGAACCCAAGGGCATTTTACCTCTGAGCTATACCCCCAGCCCTATTTTTATTCTTTATCTTGAAACGAGGTCTCCCTAAGTTACTGCAATTTTCCTGTCTCGGCCTCCCAAGTACTGGATTATAGGTGTATGCCACCATGCCCAACTTGAGAAATATTTCAAATCCAAACTATAACAGGTCAGATTATTTTATTCTCTGTATGGTCCTCTCTCTTAGGAGTAGCCCCAAAATGTCCACACTCTTCAACTCCAGACTGAGCCCTAACTTCCAATAGGCAGGTCACTTTTACAGTTCTTTTCTCACCTGTAAAATGGGCTAACACTAGCCCTGCTTACAGGAATCTCAGGATTGTTGAGGCTGCAAGAGAAAGCTCTGTATTAATTTAAAAATGTTAGAGCCAGGCATGGAAGCGCACGGTTGTAATCCCAGCATTCGGGAGGCTAAGACAGGAGGATAGCGGTTCATAGACAGCCTCGTCTACTTAGTGAGGCCCTTTGTAACTCAGTGAGACCCTGTTTCAAAATAAAGAATAAAAATAGGACTGGGGGTGTATCTCAGAGGTAGAATGCCCCTGGGTTCTATCCCCAGTACCTCAAAAAAATGTTGTATAGACTTCAAATGCTATTAATACTCCTATATCCTGTATTACATTCAGCATGCATGTCTGGCCTAGAAGCTTTTAGGTCTGCTCAGGACTTTCTCCGAGGGGATTTTTCTAGGTCAATGAGCAATGGAAAGTGTCTCAAAGGTATTGCCTATTTTTACTTTGAAACATCAACCTTCTCAGAGATAGGTTTGATAGCAATGAGAACTCAAGAGCTGAAAGATTAAGAGATCACTAAATACTAAAA
Source organism: Muscardinus avellanarius (assembly GCF_963383645.1). Taxonomy (NCBI): domain Eukaryota; kingdom Metazoa; phylum Chordata; class Mammalia; order Rodentia; family Gliridae; genus Muscardinus; species Muscardinus avellanarius. The sequence continues at coordinate 42,137,966 of NC_137787.1, forward strand.
ATGCTAGCTTATTCGGATAATTTGTATAATTTTATGACTGAACACAGATCATTGAAGTCATGGGAACTGATCAAATCTTTACTTTTGCAATTTCCTGTTCTTAACAGGAAGAGAAAAAGATAAACTCCAAGAAAGAGACAGGAAGAAATTAAGACAAATGATTTAATGCCTATGCAGCTTCTCTCAAGTGCACCAAGCTAATCATCTACAGAGTGCTAAAAAAAACTCATATTTAGAAAGATGCACCCCTAATTTAGGCTTCTAAGAAATAGATTATCATTGTTCATTGCAAATGCCTATTTTCAAATTTCTTAACCTGGTATTAAGGCGAGGCATGCTGGTTTATGCTTTTCTGTTGGCTTCTACTGTGTATAGGCCTTTCTTCAGAGAAGTTGGCTGGGAAATGTCAGATCCAGGGACCCCCCCTACCCTCAAACCCAACAATCAAAGAGCATGTGAGAATAAAAGCAATGGGTTGTTTCCCTTGGGTGTTTTCTCTAAATTATTTCTTTTTTTTAATTTCTAAATTATTTCAAGACATCAACTTCAAAGAATCTTTAATCTGTGGTAGTATCTCGGTTGCAGAAGGAGATGCTTTCTCTAGTCAAAATTAATTTAAGTTCCTAATAATTTGAGTTAGCATGAAATGGGAAGAGTCAAAGGGCTTAAGTGGCCGGCATACTTTTCACCTTTGACGTCTAGCAGGAAGGTAATGACAATAAAAAAAAATACATTAAAGATGGTTGGCAAAATTGTAGAAAGCAGAACTGTTCCAGGCCCTCCCTAGCAGCTTGAACAGAAAGCTTTATATTTTATATATCGCATTAAATAATAATGAAAAGAAACCTAATAGGAACCAGTTCCCAAATCCTCTCTGGATAATTTGGTACATTTGAAATCTAGTATGCTTTTCATGCCTCTCTTAAGCACTCTATAAAATGAGATACCCTCAAATACATTAGAACATTTCTATTTTGATTGGCTCCGAACAACTGGAGGTACTTGAAATGATTTATGATGAACTAAGCACATGGTGTGGCGTCTCCAGTGATTCTCTTCAGGGCCTCTTGATCGGTTTATAGAAACTGCATAGCTGGGAAGTAACACAGTGAAAATCTTACACTCTGCTGGCTGCAAACCGGATTGCAGTTCCAAAGACTAGGTAAAAGTTTATAGTTAGAGCAGAATGCCAACTTTTCTTTTTTTCAATCTTTCAAATTGCTAAATGTTTCAATGGATTTATGCAGTTTGTTTTCTCTGACAGATGAAGCAAAGAGTATGTTTCTGTGTGTTCTCCTTTCTTTAATTAATTAATCATGGCATATTTATATAAATCCAGAAAGGCTGATGGATGTAAATGAGGTCGAAATATATAACTGCAGAAATTAACTGAGAAATTAATTTTTCATAGGCCCAGTCAGAGTCTTTAATTGCAAGCAATTAAGGATCTCTGGATGATTTGAGATGAAATGCGGGTGTATTTTAAGGATATTAAGTAGCTCACAGAAAAGAGATCCAGGCTGGAGTACCAAGGCCAGGATAGAATAAGTAGGAGCACTATCCCAAGTCATATTGGTTAATAGTTCAGGTGAAGGTACCACTATTTCCCAACCCAGACTTCTATGCTGTGGCTTATAATGTGGACACCACTAGCAACAGACACAGCTACCACTAGACCTTTAACTCCAGGACCTGCTCTCCCTGTTCCTGCTCCTCCTCCTCTCATCTCAGAGTTTTCCATATAAGCCTCAGTAACTCCAGATTCAAAGGTCAAGTAGTTGACAGAGACTAAGGTAACTACTTCTGCCCACGCTGCAGAAGAGGATGGGGATGTATTAGCATATTCACTACCATACACTCAAAGGATGAGGAATTCTCTGAACACTGAAGGGGTTAATATACAGGGTGATAATAGGTGAAAACGACCCAGTCCTAAAAGAACAATCTGATCACTATGATTAGAACAGAAAGTCTCAATCTTTTTGGTCCTTGAACTTTCTACACTCACAACTTTCTAAAGACCTCCAAGAGTTTTGGTTTATGTATGTTATTTCTATCAATACTTACCATATTAGAAATGAAAGATGAAATTTTAAAAATATGTATTAATTCATATAAAATAATTACATTTTACATAAATAGCATAATTTATAAAAATAGCTATTATCTACAGCAAACGAAGTAGTGATAAGGTAACATTGTTTATGTTTTTTAATCTCTTTAATTTATGGCTTAATTGAAAGCAGTGGACTTTCATATATATTTTTCTTACTTTGCTATAATATCACATATCCCATATCCCATAATCTCTGAAAAACTCCACCACACACTGAGACTAAGAGTGAACAAGATAAAAATATTTAAGTAAGCGGGCATCATGGGGCATGCTTGTAATGCCAGTACTTGAGAGGCTGAGACAGGAGGATCGCAGGTTTACTGCCAGCCTCAGCTACTTAGTGAGGCTCTCTGCAATTTAGTGAGACCCTGTTTCAAAGTAAAAAATAAAATAGGAATGGGGGTGTAGCTCAGAGGTACTGGGAATTGAGCCCCTGGGTTTAGTCTCCAGTACAGCCAAAAAAAAAAATTATTTTAGTATTATCATGAAAATATTTTTGACCATGGAGACTCCCTGAAAAGGTCTTGGAGTCTTTTATAGTTTGAGAACTACCAAATTGAAAATTCACTTTGTGGCTAAAATTAGATGAGGTATAGTATTTGAAACACAATTCTTGGACTCTTTCTGCATTCCTAGCACATATATTTTGGCTCAGAGGTTGGCAGGATAAAGCCTGCATCAAATTACTAAAACAATTGTGTTTTGAATAGACAATAAAAATAAGAGCGGTACTGCATTTTGGTTGTTTTATTTGAGTTTTTTCCTGTGATCTCAAAGGTTACTTCCTACTCTAATTTCTTATTCTACTGTTTTCTGTATTTTGGTGTTTTAAGCAAACCTCTTATTTTAGAACAGTTTTATGTTTCTATAGCTATTGTAAAAATGATTCAGGGAGGTCCTGCATAACTCAGGATCAATTTCCTCTATTATTACATTAGTAGGTACATTTATCATATCTAATTAACTTATACCAATTTGTTATTATTAAGTGACGCCCAGATTTTATTCAGATTTCCTTAGTCTCTGCCTAATGTTATTTTTTTCTCTTCCAAAATGCCATTTAGAGTATTAGGTTATATTGAGTCCTCATATCTCCATAGACTCCTATTGGCTGTGACCATTTCTCATACTTCACTTAATTTTGATGGCCTTGACAATTACAAGGAGTAAAGATCAGGTATTGTGTGTGTGTGTGTGTGTGTGTGTGTGTGTGTGTGTGTGTGTGTGTGTGCTGAGGATTCAGCCCAGGGGCATTCTACCTCTGAGCTACACCTCCAGCCCTACTTTATTTTGAAACAAGGTCTCACTGAATTACAGAGGTCCTTACCAAATTGCTGAGGCTGGCCAGGAACCTGCAATCCTCCTATCTCAGCCTCCCAAGTACTGGGATTACAAATGTGCACCATCAACCCTGGCTAGGGTCAGGTATTTTATAGCACGACCTTCAGCTGGGATTTGTCTAATATTTTTCACATGCTTGGACGAGGGCTATGACCAGAGAGGCAAAGGGTCATTCTTAGCACATAAAAAGAAGGATGCATACCATCAACATGACCATGACTATTGATGTTAACCTAGATCACCTGGCTTGAAGTGTTATCTGTCAAGTTTCTCTACTGTGAAGTTCCTCTTTTTCATTTTTCTTTCCTTTTACATCCTATACTTTTTTTTTGGAAGAAAGTCATTATGGGTATCCTGTATTTAAAAGAGTGAGAAGTTATGCTCTGCCAGTTTGAGGATGGAATATCTACACAAATTTTTCATAATTCTTCTACACTTACTCTTTTGCATTTATTAAAGTATTCATATTTATCATCAAGAACTCATGTATTTGTCTTTTATACATGAGTATAATCTAAGGTATATACCTTAGGTTATAATATGACATCGTCTTAACTAATATTGCTCGTTGTCTCAGCTTTGGCCATTGGGAGCTCTTTCACTTGGCTGCTGGGTGCCTTTGACACACCCCAATGTCTTGCCGTGGTTGCACTTCCTTCTTTCTGGGACTACAAGCTGGTTCAGGCCCATCTGCATATTTCTTTTCCCAGCTGGAATTAGCTACTTCCTCAAGAGTGTTAGTTCTTTTTGTTGGAGAATGGTATTAGAAATCAAGACCTGAGTGTTAGATATGCTTCTCGCGTCTTGGGTGTTATTGCTCTTAGACACTTGCAGCTGACAGAGCAAGGAGAGAATGTATGTATACTAACCTAGGCATCTATACATCTACAAATATTTCTAAATGCAAAAATCTGCTCATACTGGTATCTCTGTTCCATCACCACATGGAACATTCTAACATTCAGTATATGTTTGTAAAGCTACCTTAATAACAAAGCAATTTGGAAATGGTAGGCATGTAAAGAAACGGGTGAATAGAACAGGAACTCCAGGGACTAGGGTAAACTGTATTTAATTAATTAATTAATGTGTTTGTTTGTTTGTTTGTTTGTTTGTTTGTTTTCAGTGCTGAGGGATTGAGCCCAAGGCCTTGCACATGCTAGGTAAACAACCTACCACCAAACTCCAGCACTAAAGTGAAGTAAACACCCAAGAACTTGTGTTCCTTTTTTAGTAGCTACAGTACCATGTACTCACTGAAACAGTGAAGGATGAACTTGAATCCTGGCTCCATGGGTTACTGCTTGAGTCACTGTGGACAAGCAAAGAACTGCCCCATGTCCATCCCTTAGAGTTAAAGAAGGAAAACATGGCACTTCACTAAGAATGTGTGAAAACGAGGTGAGTTCACAGCAGCAGCGCACGTGGACAGTGCCAGTCTCATTACTTGTGAGCTGTTCTTAGCATGCTCGCTATGGGGCAAGGATATTATTATCTCCATTTTACAGATGAAAACAACAGAGGCACAAAGGTTTTCTAACCTGCTCCAGGGCTTGCAGCTTATAAATTACAGTGCTTCTCTCTCTCATAAACTGTGGCCTTTAAAGGGTTTCTGAACATCTCTCGGCTTACTTCTCGTTTTGTTTAAAAAAATAACTATGTAATAGCTTCTACTATTATCTACAAGGTAAGATAAAATGCTAAAAGACTCAAGGATGCTTTGAATATTCTCAATGTCAGAGATACTGTGATAATCAGTATTATTGTCATTTTTCTCATTATCAACAATTTTGTGCCATGAAAAAGAATCAACTTAGATGGCCCTGGCAATGCATGTGCTTTCACTTTGAACCAGGTGAGGCCAAGATCCCGGCTGATAAGGGAGTTGGTAGGGGTTATAAGTTACCTGCCTTATCTTCCCTTGTTACTGCCGGTTTAATGAAAGGCTCCTGAAAGGTTAACTATTTCTTACCTGGCTCTGGGGAATGTGACACCAAGTCGTGATTCATGGTATATGCTGTTGGTAGAGGAAGTTTTTTGTAAAAAAAAAAAAAAAAAGCAGAAAGGGAGATTTGTTGATTTGTTGGGGAGAGCCAGTGGGCATTATCTACTGAAGTCAGTGACAGTGTTACTCCCTATGTTTATTACTTTACCCGTTTACTACCTGTTTCCCTTGGTAACTAATTTCTTTATCTCACAAGGTCGCTGGACCACACCATTTGTGGACCTTAGAGCTTTGTTTTGCTCCTGGTGTCTCTACCAGACAGATTCTGAAAGGGAAAGCAGTCACTTCCTCTCACTTTTCCTTCCCAGTGACTTCACCATATTTCCCCCAGTGATCCTTCCTAGCATCTTTTTTTTGGTACTGGGGATGGAGCCCAGGGGCATTCTACCTCCAAGTTATAGGAGGTAGAATGGGGAGTCCTGTTTTTTATTCTTTATTTTGAAACAGGGTCTCACTAAGTTGCAGAGGGCCTCACTAAGTAGCTGAGGCTGTCTGTGAACCGTAACCCTCCTGTCTCAGTCTCCCAAATGCTGGGATTACAAGCGTGCACCACCACGCCTGGCTCTTCTAGTTTTTTATAAAATTATAAGACAAATGTTTACATAGGATCTACTCTGCCTCTGGCACTTTGCTAGTCAAAGGGTACGGTAGTGAGCTGGACATTTGCAGCCTTCTTCTCAGGGAGCCTGTAGACCACTGGTCGAAGACAGCAGTTTAAATAAGCCACGTGAGCCGGGCGTGGTGGCTCTGGCTTGTAATCCCTGCGCTTGGGAGGCTGAGACAGGAGGATCACACAGGTTTGAAGCCAGCCTCAGCTACTTAGTGAGGCTCTCAGCAACTTAGTGAGACCCTGTTTCCAAATAAAGTATAAAATAAAGTATAAAATAGAATAAAAAGTATAAAAAGAAAAAAAGAATAAAATAGGCCCCAGAACTGGTTTCTACCCCCAGTACCACCACCACTAATAATAATAATAATAATAATAATAATAATAATAAATATATAAATAAATAAAATAAAAATAAATAAGCCACATGCTTACTCTTGCCAGGCACTGTGTTCTGTATGCATTACCACATTAAAGTCTCATGGAGGCGGCTATTACTTATATCCCCATTTTATGAATAAGAAAACAGGATTCCTCTAACTCATATTAACTAGAAATGGACAGAACTAGGACTTGAATGCAGGTCTGTCTGTTGCCGCCCACTTAACCACACATCCGTCCTCTTTTTCTCTCTCACAATTTCTCAAGAGTTAGGTTGTCAGGGCCCAGTGTCTTTGTAGTTGGAGGATGGCAGCTTTTTTTACAACTGTGCTGCAGTTTCTACTGAATACTTTGGTTTGCAAATATAAAGAATTCTCTGAAGCACTGCCTTAAACAAATTGTGGTAGACGGCTAAGAAAGAACAGCTGCAGAGAGACAGAAAAATGTGGCCGGATGCTCTGGGGGTGGGTGAGACCCATGCAGTCAGGTGGTTCCCAGGAGAGGAAGCAGTGACTGGCTGAGGTAAGAGGTACTGACGGATTAACCGCCCAGACCCCAAACCACGGTGGAAAGAGGTACCTTAAATCTTATAGGATGCGTTTTTATCAGGTTATGCAAATGCAGTTACGATACAGGTTTGCTTTTCTTTGACTATATCATCTGAGTGATTATTCAAATAAATTTAAACTTTTTTTTTCTTGAAGTATATCTGACATAAGGAGGTGACAGTGTCTCCGGATTAAGAATCTTAGGTGGCTAGCGGAGCGTGGTGGTGCTCCTATGATTCCATTACTTGAGAGAATGAGACAGGAGGATTGCAGGTTTGAGGTCAGCCACAGCAACTTAGTGAGGCTCTTAGCAACATAGCAAGACCCTATTTTCAAATAAATAAATAAAGTAGGGCTGAGGGTGAAGCTTATAAGTAGAATGCCCCTGGGTTCAGGCCTCAGCAACACACACAACACACACACACACACACACACACACACACACACACACACACACACACACTTAAGAGATCCAAGTTACTGTTCACATATGCAGCAACAACTAGTTTAGGTATGTGACCTTTTGCAAGTCCCTAACTGTTCTTATTCTAGTTTTTTCCTTTCAAAGAGCAAAGTAAATGGGCTACTAAACCCCAAAGAGTTCAAAGTTCCAAAAAGTTCTGATATTATAATTTATTGAAAACCTACATTGTCTCTAGTGCTGCATTAAACAATCAGAGGTTTAGACACAATTAGAAGGGCACATTTCTAGCCCTTTATATCTATGCTATACAACATAGACAACACTAATCACTTGTGGCTATGGAATGCTTGAAATGTGGCTAGCATGACTGAATTTTAATTTTATTTCTCTTTAAATCTAAATAAGAAACTGATAGTACATTGATTTATTGAGACCTTTTAATGTGTTCAAAACAATATAAGGATGTGAATCTGCTCTTTTTTTTTTTGGTGGTACTGGGGTTCCTGGAAACCCTTCTACTTCCGGGCTACACTCCCAGACCTATTTTTATACTTTTTTTTATTTGGAAACAGGGTCTCTTAAGCCAGCGCGGCTGACTTTGAACCTGCGCGATCCTCCTGTCTCCGCCTCCCAAGTGTGGGGATTACAAGCGTGTGCCACCATACCCGGCTGAATCTGCTTTTTTTTTGATGGTACATTTTGTGAACTCTAAATACAGATCAGTGTGTTTTTGATGAAAATTTAGTATCTGAGTTGAAACCAGCTTTAATCCAATATAAGAAAGGAAGTAAAATATCTCAATAATTCTCATTACATTTGAAATGACAATATTTGGGGTATATTGAGGTTAATAAAATATATTATTAAGCTGGACATGGTGATGCACACATGTAATCTCAGTACTTGTAAAGCTGAGACAGAAGGATCATGGGTTCCTCGTCAACAACTTAGCGAGACCCTATTTCAGAATTTAAAAGGTGGGAGGCTGGAGTGTAGCTCAGAGATATAATGCCTCTGAATTTGATCCTCAGTAACACACACACACACACACACACACACACACACACACCACAATTGAAATGTATCTCATCTATTTTTACTTTCAAAAATAAGCCTACCAGAACATTTTAAATTATAAATGTGCATGACATTTCTTTCGGAAAGCTTTGGAGGTTCTAAACTCTGATGGATGGGTGGACTGGCATAGTGGTCTATTCAATCATGGGTGTTCAGAGAAAAGAATTGTGTCACCCTTTGAGAAAGACACCTGTATCTGAGTCATTACTCTCATCAGGAAACATTTGCCCCAATTACTTTTGCTAAGTGAGTTTAAGAGAACCAGGGGATGTGAGGTCTCCTAAAGGCTCCTATGTTCTCAAAGCTTCCCAAATTGGAATATGTTGTAGGTACCATGGATAAATCCATTGTGACATCTCCATCTGAGAACACCAAGCATTCCTACCTCTTGGGGGTGGGTGGGGTGGGGGGAGGTCTGTCTCCATCCAATATGAGCACTTCTGTCGGGTGAAGGTTCTAGCTGATCCTCTTCAGAAGCTGTTGGCGCCCCATGTGTCTGCCTACCTTCAGCCTGACCACAAATTCAAGCGTTATTCAGTAGTAGGTACTTGTTTTACTCCTTAATTTTCCTTCTTTTGTTCCTTTACTTTGTGGTACTGGGAATGGAACCCAGGGGCATTTTTGGCCCTATTTTTATTTTTTATTTGAAACAGGGTCTCACTAAGTTACTGAGGGCCTCATTATATTGCTGAGGCTGGCCATGAACCTGTGATCCTCCTGTCTCAGTCTCCCAAGTACTACAATTACAGGTGTACGCCACCATGCCCAGCTTTTGTTTTACTCTTTTCATATGGAATGAACTGTAATATCTTGACATAAATAATACTTAGCAGGCTTTCTTTATAAAGAAGGTGTATCAGTGGCTGGAGTTTTGAGGCCTCCTTCTCTGTTCACAATTCCTCCCTTTTTTGTATGTGTAGGGAGTGTACACATAGGATCAGGGAGAATCACCTTCCCTGGTCAGTCTGTGTGACTGGCCTGAAGTGGCCATGGAAGGTCCTGAATAGAGTATGGTGGGTATCATGGCATGCTCAGGGGATCACTGTCTCTGGTTGCA